>NW_025964057.1:4032500-5365000 GCF_023055435.1 Haliotis rufescens
TTGGAGTAAAAGGGAAAGCAATACATCAACATGTCTTCTTTCTTTAAAAACTACAGAATTGTTTAAGAATTCACAATTTTCCGAAATCTAATACCCACCTTCATTCAAAACAGTCATTGATGAACAAAATACTTTTTTTATGGAAAAAATATAAATGTGCTTCTGAAATCATAAAATGGTAAATTTACAGATATGCACTTCCGTTGCTGATGTCCCTTTGTAAACATGCATCAATGGCCATTCATCTCACACAAAGCTTGATACCTACACCGAGGGCGAGTGACGCCGACGTCAACAGCAACAACACACACACCACCGTCGACATGTTTTGGGGGAATGCCGGCTTATCATGTGGCAGAGGTCCGACTTCAAGGGTCCAGTCTCGTATCTTGATATCTGATACAATGTGTTATTGACAGGCCCAGATACAACCCAGATTGATAACCCTGTAAGATATAGGTGATAACCTTGATACCCTGTCTCATGACATACTGCAAGTTAGCAAAGATCTCGGACACATCAGTATCGGTCCATAACACATCTAACATTGTGTTGACTGGTCAATATCATAATATATCTAACATTGTGTTTACTGGTCAATATTATACAAATAATTATTCTTGACGAGGTAAATATGCGAAAGCAAGAACGCGAAGATCCAACCCCTGAGTAGGCCTGACCGGACCGAGGCCGCAAACGATCTTTGGTCCAGAACCATGAGGTGTGAAATTGGGTTTAACGTCGCGTGCAAGATTATTGCACGTATGTAGGGACGTGCATACACCACACAGACCCAGTATACTGACTCCGAGACGTCATTGTTTTATCCCCTTAACGACGAGCGCCAGGCAGGGCAACAAGTGCACCTTTGGTGCTGTTTGGTTTGACGCTACCGGGGATCGAACCTCCGACCTTCTCCTATACGGGCGAACGCTCTAACCACCACACCACGGCAGCAGTCTTCTCTAGTCATGACAGGGAAATGTCGGGTTCACAGAGGGCACTGAAGCCTACATGAGACGAATCATAACTAAATATGTTTTGGCTTTGGAATTTAAAGAGGAACTTGGCTGGGATAGCAGGTTAGAATCAAACCATTCTAAACCCACTTTGTTTCTACGAACTCAACTGTCATGACGTATAGAATCTATGTCGACCCTCTTAAAACAGAGTCTAAGTTTCACTAATGACACCGGATAGGTCCGGACTAATTACTACATCCACACCTAAAATGTGAAAATGCCAAGTCTGTCATAGCCAGAGAGGGAATCTCTCAGGAGGAGCTCAGTGTGGATATAGCATGACTTACAAGCTGATAGCCGAACTTTAAATACTGCCCCTTACATCTCTCTACGTGTTGCTTTTCTTACATGCTGAGTGCTGCTTTTTAGGTTCTATCAGCTTTTTTCAAGTTTAGTGCTGCTTTCACGCGTTCAGTGCTGATCCAAATGGGATTTCAGGGTAACTGTACCCTGTAACCCAAACTCACCAACGTAAACCAGGGTAGAAGGTACCCAATACCCCATGTTTGTTTATTGTTGCTTAACGCTGCACTCGGCAATATTCCAGCTATATTTTGGCGGACTATAAATAATCGAGTCTGGACCTGACAATCCAATGATTGACATCACGAAGAAGGGTGTGTGGCTTCTTGACCCAATCAGATCTCAACTTCCTAAAACTATTCAACGTTGTTTCATTACCACCATAATTTCGGGTGTATTATACATCCACAATATAATGGTATGGCCTTCATCATCTACTCTCAAAAAGGGAATTTTTGTTTTTTGGGGGCCTATGGAAATCATACCAGCTGGTGTGAATGTTTCGTGTAATTTAGGTCTCCACGGCGATTGGCTAAGAAAGTTCACCTAACATGACCTACTGCTATCTACGGGCAAATGCTATATAGCTGGATTATTGCTGTGTGGTAAAACATTTTCTCTGATGTCCAATGCTACATAGCGTATGTCCCATGCTGCATAGCATATGTTCAATGCTGCTTAGTGTATGTCCAATGCTGCATAGTGTATGTCCCATGCTGCATAGTGTATGTCCCATGCTGCATAGTGTATGTCCAATGCTGCATAGTGTATGTCCAATGCTGCATAGTGTATGTCCAATGCTGCATAGCGTATGTCCAATGCTGCATAGTGTATGTCCAATGCTGCATAGTGTATGTCCAATGCTGCATAGTGTATGTCCAGTGCTGCATAGTGTATGTCCAATGCTGCATAGTGTATGTCCAATGCTGCATAGTGCATGTCCAATGCTGCATAGTGTATGTCCAATGCTGCATAGCGTATGTCCAATGCTGCATAGCGTATGTCCAATACTGCATAGTGTATGTCCAATGCTGCATAGCGTATGTCCAATGCTGCATAGTGTATGTCCAATGCTGCATAGCATATGTCCAATGCTGCATGGGGGATGTCCAATGCTGCATAGCGTATGTCCAATGCTGCATAGCGTATGTCCAATACTGCATAGTGTATGTCCAATGCTGCATAGTGTATGTCCCATGCTGCATGGGGGATGTCCAATACTGCATAGGGTATGTCCAATGCTACATAGCGTATGTCCCATGCTGCATAGTGTATGTCCCATGCTGCATAGTGTATGTCCCATGCTGCATAGTGTATGTCCAATGCTGCATAGTGTATGTCCAATGCTGCATAGTGTATGTCCAATGCTGCATAGTGTATGTCCAATGCTGCATAGCGTATGTCCAAGCTGCATAGTGTATGTCCAATGCTGCATAGTGTATGTCCAATGCTGCATAGTGTATGTCCAATGCTGCATAGCGTATGTCCAATGCTGCATAGCATATGTCCAATGCTGCATAGTGTATGTCCAATGCTGCATAGCGTATGTCCAATGCTGCATAGCATATGTCCAATGCTGCATAGCGTATGTCCAATGCTGCATAGCGTATGTCCAATACTGCATAGTGTATGTCCAATGCTGCATAGCGTATGTCCAATGCTGCATAGTGTATGTCCCATGCTGCATGGGGGATGTCCAATACTGCATAGTGTATGTCCCATGCTACATAGCGTATGTCCCATGCTGCATAGTGCATGTCCCATGCTGCATAGTGTATGTCCCATGCTGCATGGGGGATGTCCAATACTGCATAGTGTATGGCCAATGCTGGATAGCATATGTCCAATGCTGCATAGCGTATGTCCAATGCTGCATAGCGTATGTCCAATGCTGCATAGCATATGTCCAATGCTGCATAGTGTATGTCCAATGCTGCATAGCATATGTCAAATGCTGCATAGCGTATGTCCAATGCTGCATAGTGTATGTCCAATGCTGCATAGTGCATGTCCAATGCTGCATAGTGTATGTCCCATGCTGCATGGGGGATGTCCAATACTGCATAGTGTATGTCCAATGCTGCATAGTGTATGTCCAATGCTGCATAGTGTATGTCCCATGCTGCATAGCGTATGTCCAATGCTGCATAGTGTATGTCCAATGCTGCATAGCGTATGTCCCATGCTGCATAGTGTATGTCCCATGCTGCATAGTGTATGTCCAATGATGCATAGCGTATGTCCAATGCTGCATAGCGTATGTTGAATGCTGCATAGCGTATGTTCAATTCTGCTTCTTGCATGTTCAATTCTGCTTCTTGCAAGTTCAAAATTAATTCTGACATGTTACAGTGGTATTCGTTTTGTGTTCAAATTCCTCAGTTTTTACACCAGTGGCAGAATAACTGTGAGAAGGCCTTTCCTGTCCCTTGATCAATGTTGCAGCAATATTAGGAGGGAACACAAGCCTGAGTTTCACACTGCGGGAATGAGGGGAATGATCCCAGGGAGGGGGAGAGAAGGCTTTGTTCACGAAACAAAACACGGCCTTGTAACTGTAAGGATGTAACACCTGCGAAGATCAGGGTAGAGAATAGGTCTTCAGCAACCCATGCTTGTCTCCACCTGTGAAGATCAGGGTAGAGAATAGGACTTCAGCAACCCATGCTTGTCTCCACCTGTGAAGATCAGGGTAGAGAATAGGACTTCAGCAACCCATGCTTGTCTCCACCTGTGAAGATCAGGGTAGAGAATAGGACTTCAGCAACCCATGCTTGTCTCCACCTGTGAAGATCCGGGTAGAGAATAGGACTTCAGCAACCCATGCTTGTCTCCACCTGTGAAGATCGGGGTAGAGAATAGGACTTCAGCAACCCATGCTTGTCTCCATCTGTGAAGATCCGGGTAGAGAATAGGTCTTCAGCAACCCATGCTTGTCTCCATCTGTGAAGATCCGGGTAGAGAATAGGACTTCAGCAACCCATGCTTGTCTCCACATGTGAAGATCCGGGTAGAGAATAGGACTTCAGCAACCCATGCTTGTCTCCACCTGTGAAGATCCGGGTAGAGAATAGGACTTCAGCAACCCATGCTTGTCTCCGACTTGTGAAGATCCGGGTAGAGAATAGGACTTCAGCAACCCATGCTTGTCTCCACCTGTGAAGATCAGGGTAGAGAATAGGACTTCAGCAACCCATGCTTGTCTCCACCTGTGAAGATCAGGGTAGAGAATAGGACTTCAGCAACCCATGCTTGTCTCCACCTGTGAAGATCAGGGTAGAGAATAGGACTTCAGCAACCCATGCTTGTCTCCACCTGTGAAGATCCGGGTAGAGAATAGGACTTCAGCAACCCATGCTTGTCTCCACCTGTGAAGATCAGGGTAGAGAATAGGACTTCAGCAACCCATGCTTGTCTCCACCTGTGAAGATCAGGGTAGAGAATAGGACTTCAGCAACCCATGCTTGTCTCCACCTGTGAAGATCTGGGTAGAGAATAGGACTTCAGCAACCCATGCTTGTCTCCACCTGTGAAGATCAGGGTAGAGAATAGGACTTCAGCAACCCATGCTTGTCTCCACCTGTGAAGATCCGGGTAGAGAATAGGACTTCAGCAACCCATGCTTGTCTCCACCTGTGAAGATCAGGGTAGAGAATAGGACTTCAGCAACCCATGCTTGTCTCCACCTGTGAAGATCCGGGTAGAGAATAGGACTTCAGCAACCCATGCTTGTCTCCACCTGTGAAGATCAGGGTAGAGAATAGGACTTCAGCAACCCATGCTTGTCTCCACCTGTGAAGATCAGGGTAGAGAATAGGACTTCAGCAACCCATGCTTGTCTCCACCTGTGAAGATCTGGGTAGAGAATAGGACTTCAGCAACCCATGCTTGTCTCCACCTGTGAAGATCAGGGTAGAGAATAGGACTTCAGCAACCCATGCTTGTCTCCACCTGTGAAGATCAGGGTAGAGAATAGGACTTCAGCAACCCATGCTTGTCTCCACCTGTGAAGATCCGGGTAGAGAATAGGCCTTCAGCAACCCATGCTTGTCGTAAGGAAAACTAACAGGATCGGGTGGTCAGGCTTGCTGACTTGGTTGATGCATCTAATTGTATCCCAATTGCGTAGATCAATGCTCATGATGTCAATCACTGGATTGTCTGGTCCAGACTTAATTGTTTACAGACCGCTGTCATATAGCTGAAATATTGCTGAGTGCAGCGTTAAAGAACACACAAACAGTAAAGCTGGATTAGGATCAAAACATACTCACAAATTTTATATCAGAAATAATTTATTTACAATACAAAACAATATGTATACAACCCTCATGGTCCATTGGTAGAAGGGAAATCTCAAAGTGGTTTATAACAAAAATGAAAATACTTTTTTTTATTTCTGTAATTTTCCACAAGTCAAGACTATCTCCCTACACAACAAGGGCAGATCACAATCTGTCCTTCAATTTGTCTGCCTGAATGTAGGTGTAATGTTGGAATATGTGATGTTTGATAAACAATGTGTGGTCTCAGACAGCAATATATAAATGTGTGTGCACTGATTTTACTGGCAAAAGTAAAAGGACCCCTTCCATCATGTTATGTTTCTTCAACTGGAAACGGGGGAAAAAATCATTCAGATACTTCCATATTTTACATCACAAAGTCAAAATATACAGACAACTTAACAGACAAGTTCCCTCTCGATTGCCATGTAAAACAACATCTGCTGACAAACTTATACACAATTACATTTCACATGGAAATTCCCCACTCTCTCCATGAACACCGAACAAAGGTCGGCTCTGCGAATCACATCTCATTTCCCCATGAATGTTTTGTGCATCTCAATGTGACATTATTACCTGCCCGACTTTACAGATGACCTTTCACGTCCCTAACAACTTAGAAACAACATATTATGCCTTATTCTGCATATTGCACAACTGTCAGTGTTCATGTCCAAAACAATCTCAGAGCAGACAGAACTATAGCTACACATTTTGTCATGTTGATGGCAACTGTACAATAAACTATTTTCATATTAGCACTCATTCAATTAACATAGACCTTGAATATCACATATGATTGCATTGGTGGTATATAGACATGTTTCTATGGTAACACTTCAGTCTTCATCCTCAACAGTCTGGAGCAAGTATCTAGAAACTTCTAGAAACAGTTAACAAAACTGATCATTTCCTAACATCAATCAAAAATAATTTGGACTAGCTGACAGAAAGGAAGGGTTGAGACTGATGGTTGCCAAGGGAACAGTGACTCCCGGAGGTGGCCTGTTACCAGGGGAAACAGGGGTCCTTGCAGTACTGTATCCAGGTTTCAAGATGGCCGCTGTCGACCTGCATCAGAGCCGTGTACGTTGTCAGCTGAAACAGAAACATGAGATAGACTGTGAGTGAGTGAGCGAGCGAACGAGTGAATTGGGCCACTTTTGAACAGTCTTTCAGTTATATGACAGTGAGTCAACGAGTGAATTGGGCCACCTTGAACAGTCTTTCAGTTATATGACAGCTTTATGGGGGAGGACAGTCTGACGTGATGCAGGTCTTACACATGGACCATTCAGGTAAAGCCAATGAGCACAGGCGTGTGAGACAAACCAAGAAACATGATCTGGATGAAACGGACTTCAAACCCACTATCATAAGGGAGGCAACTCTGCACTGCAACTTCTGGCAGCAAGTGTCCACATTCAGTCAATAAAAAGATGAAACCCCGGTATGACGTAAACTTCCACAGAATCTTGCCAGCATGGGAGACTCATCAGAAAACGTCAGGTCAAAGTTAAAGTTAAGAAAACGGGGCCAGCACTGAGACAAGGGTACCAGTTACAAACTTTCAACTATCTCATGCAGTATAACTTAGCACATGGTACTGGCAAACAAGGGCTACACGGACCCCATGGCATGTAGACCGACCTTGTTCAGGACTGGTATGGAAGAGAGCACATCAAACAGGCCACTGACGGAGACATTCTGCAACACAGATGATTACATGAACATGTGGGTGATAACCATGTAATATCACATAGGAAAGTAGGACATAAAATATTGATACCGGAACATCAAAATGTTTGCTTTATGGGAGAGTGACCCCAGTAGCTGGACACTGACTGCCTTCAGCAGCACCTCTAAACTGAGGGTTTACACATGGAACACTCACAGGACACTGAACCTTAGTCTTTGACATTCCGGGGAGACAAGCATAGGGTATTGGGGACTTATTCTGACCCAGAATACTCACAGGGAGACAAGCATGGGGTACTGGGGACATATTCTACCCCAACACTCTACCCCAACACTCTACATAATACTCTACATCTTCTAATTAACAATAAATGAAAGGGAAAGACTTCGGCCCGTTTCCCCCCTTAAAAAGTAACATGTGCATTGCCACTCAATCCTTTATATTATATATATTTTTTAGGGGGGATACGGGCGTAAGTCTTTCCATAGCAAGAAAAGACAGATGACATCTGTGATAGGGTAAGTGTCCCCATAATTCCACCAGTGTCCAATGGGTGAACGTTTGAGTACACATGTACCTGCTTGGTGAGTTTGTGCATGCACTTGTTGGCCGGGGTGCGTCGATCATCCAGCACCATGGGTTTCTCCCAGTGGTCGTAGTTCGTCTCCAAGATGTACCAGCCTCCAGCTGATGCCATCGGCCACACGTCCAGCGTCTTCTCCCTGGCCCTTGTGATCACGCAGGCCTACAACACAGGAGGCGAGGTCAGGTGAAATGGGGTTTAACGTCCATGATTCTTTCACTTATATAATCTGATTGCTCCCTACAGACACAGATGCTGACAAACAGCCGTGCAGTCCTTGTTTTAGCTCCTTAATGCCAGACAGGGTAACAACAAGTATCATCTTTATACGTCTTTTGGTATTACGCGGCTAGGTATCGAACCCCGGGCCTTCCGCTCTCCGGGGAGACGCTCTACCACTAGACCACAGAGGTGGTCCTACAACACAGGAAGTCATAGAGGTTATCACGCGAGTGTGTTTGGGGATGGTAAATATCCTGCATTAGGAATAAACATTGTATTTAGCGAGCCTTGGCGAGCTAAATACATAGTGTTTATTCCTAATGCAGGATATTTACCATCCCCAAACACACGAGCGTGATAACCTCTTTATCATATAATGTCATCCTTTAATTCTTTGCTTCAAAATCGCTTTCTCTCTCTCACAAACAATACCGAAACATAGCGAGTTTTCCTGGAATGCGCGCATTAATATTTATTAGGTCACAGGGTAAGTGATGTGTCAGTCGCACAGTGACAGTAGCCAATATAGTTCCTACTGAAATCTCTTTCTTATACAGTGGCGAAGCAACATATACTCAAAACAACAATTGTTTTAATTGCTTTTCGCGGCAATCCATCGGTCTGTCTGCTAGAGTAACTGCCCTTTGTCAAAGGGAAGCTACTCTTATCCTAGTCTATGAGACGTAACAGCCACGGTCAGACGTTGTTGACAGTCGGTCCGTCCGGTCATAACATTAAGAAGTGTAGTCAGATCATGATGTACACACAGCGACAAAACGAAACAAGGTAACAATTCAAACATATTTCGGCCAAATCCAACTATTTTAATTTGTGGAGAAAGGTTCAAGGCGCAGAGGTCTACAAGCACAGATATGGATACTGATCCCGCTTGGCTACGCCTCGTGCCCTCGCAAAATTGTGTCAAAATTAAATCTCAAAAGTTGCCAAGACTTATAAAAATGCCTTAGCTACGTCACAGTTAGACACTGATTTTCAGTATATTAGACTGTTCTTTTGATAATGAAAGCAATTATCTCTGTAGTTTATCCAGATTCCCGATGGTTAATTCTGACTCGATCGCCGAATGTCGAGGGCGAAGCCATGTTTGTTTATAAACAGTGAAAGTAGTCCCTACTTGACCTTTGATATTTGCATCTCTATCCGCATATGACCCCAACGGATATCGTTTTTATCCGTTGGCTTTATCCTGCCTAGAAACCTACCCATTATATGATAAATACTGTTATCTGAATGTGAAGTATTAATGTAGAACAATGTCTGTAAATAGGGACATGTTCACTAACAAACCACATACTACTACACCAACAAGCGTCCTGGTACGTGTGATCACACATGCCTACAACACAGGACTTAGTTAAATCATCTCATCTCAAAATGTAGAGACTATAGTCCTGAACACACACTCATTGTATGTAGAAAATATCTCCAAAATCAGAACATAAGTGCCAGGCCCACCACCAACTGCACATGTACCGACTGACATTACATTCTGAACAGAGGTGTCTGAGAAATGACCAGAAATAGTTTTCAAGATGGCTGCTGTGCTGGCCATTTTGAAAATCAGATTGGAACAAACTGGGTGTCATCATTACATGCACTAGTGGGAACAATGATGTTTTATTTGTTTGTTTGTTTGTTTGTTTGTTGTTTAACGCCACACTCAGCTATATTCCAGCTATATGACGGCAGTCTGTAGATAATCGAGTCTGGACCAGACAATCCAGTGATTGACATCATGAGCATCGATCCACACAACTGGGATACGATGACATGCATCAACCAAGTCAGCGAGCCTGCCCGACCGATCCTGTTAGTCGCCTCTTACAACAACCATAGTCGCCTTTTACGGCAAGCATGGGTTGCTGAATACATGGGTCTGGAGCAAGGATGTGAAGGTCCAGCTTCTCAGGAGATGTTGACGCCCGACAACCATGCCACGGCATAAGTACATTTGACTTTCAGTCAGGGGAGCTGAAAACATTCACAAGCCTCGTATGGATCTTCTTCCCCCGTTTTGTTTCCGAAACTCACCTCCCCTGACTGATTGCCCCCGAGGATGAAGTACGCTGGGGCCAGCATCTCAGTCTGCGTCAGCCAGTCACGCGCCTCCTCATAGCTGGTAGCGTTCTCCATCACGCGGCGGGTCAGGAAGCCCATCCACGAACCACTGTGATCCCCCAGCACCCACTCCATGATCCCTATGACACAGGAGAAATAGGCATCATGTCAAACTGCCGCCCAATCACTGCTGGTTACATTGATACAGGACAGTCCAAGACTAATGTGACATGCCTCCATTTTCACAGAACTTCCGTGTCAACCTATACATTCCTTCCGCTTTGAATTGCTCACTTCATGACCTGGTTTATGGACTCAGCGTGCATGCCCCATTTATAAAAGTCCTCGACCCACCGTGGTACTCTACTAAATGTGTTGGCACATGCTACAGCCATACCTTTGTTGGCATACTGTAAATCTGGAAATTAATGCGGGCGTGAACTATATGCCAAAAATGTGAGTGGCCTCTGCTCGTATTAATTAACTTCGCATTTATGTCTCCAAATGACTATCAACAATAAGATGGCCTCACTGCACACTTTGGTGATGGAAATACCAACTTGAGTATATAACAATGTCAATCAAACAATAGGAATTACACAATTGGCATCTGGTGAGTTATCACTGCTGGGGTCACTGCTTCTCCTCATACCAATCAGTGAACTGTTGTTGGTTTAGTTATGTTACTGCCCTTGAACTTGCTTTAGGACAGTCAACAGAGTAGACATATAAACTGTGTGTTGTTTTAAGGAAAATATTGTTTATTGCTTTTACAGAAGTGCCCCACTCTGGGCTAATAAGCGGTGCTTGTGCTGTTTGATTGGATTAAGATAAGGATATGTATCATTCCACTGGGAATGGGGTGGGGGAGTCGCATTGATATTGAGTCACATTATTGGCTAGGGGTCAGCAGTTGTAATAATTTGGAGATGCATTAATTTCCAGATTTACAGTAAGCTGCAGGTTACAGCCATACCTTTGTTGGCATACAACCACACCAACTTCACTAGGAATACCATCAAAAAACATCATGTGTTTGTGTTCTGTCTGGATGCTGAATTCTTGATTATTTCCATACACAGTGGCCTGTAAACAATCGAGTCTGTATCACGCCATATCACGGCGGCCTGTAAACAATCAAGTCCGGATTGATGCCGATTTATAGTGCGAGCCCACTGAGATACCATGCCGCAGTTTAACATGAATACTCCACTCAGATACTGTATACCGATTCCCAGCCAACCAGTCCTTGTTTTAGCCCCTTAATGCCCAGTGCCAGACACGGTAACAGCAAGTACCATCTTTTAACTTCTTTTGGTATGACGCAGCCAGGGATCGAACCCCGGACCTTCCGCTCTACCACTAGACCACGGAAGCGGTCGCATCTTATGTAGTTGATGTTGTATATAAATACTCAGCATTGTTAACATGATGTGTTCAGTTTGCGTAGAAATATTGTCAATAGAATTACGTCAGACTGAGGGACAGATTGATTATTTCCCTACCAATAAATCCACCATCAGCATTAAACCTCTCATCCATAGACAGTGTAAACAGGGTCTGAAGTAGAGAAAGGAAACAATTATAGACAAACAGGTTTGGACATCACATAGGAACATACACAGAATCCCTCCCAGAGTCCTTTCATATCAAGTAGATCTATAGGACCCGAAAAAAGTGTAAAACTGCGAGGCTTGCGGAGGAGTTTTAAACTTTTATCAAAGAGTGTTGATGTACTGCAAACCACAACATTAATGTGAAAAATGTGGCCATTAGCAGCTTGTATTAATAAAATGCTGCATTTTTATTACGCATTTTGCCATCCAAATTCACTATTCATTCGCGATTACTCATTTTTCAACTTCCCAAATGAGCAGACCGTGACTGATTGTGTTTCCACTTACTCAAAAACTCATGTGTGCTGCTTTGGAGTATGGTGTGTTGTTTCAAGGAAAATGTCATCTTGTTAGATGTCAGATGAGGGAAGTGTTCACCCCAATAGCAATCCACTGTGGTTTTTTTGTACTTTATCATGCTTTTAGTAGTATTATCCTGTCTGAACAAGACACCCTATCGGAAGTAGGGTGTCTCCCATTAATCAAGTGATACATAATTGTTATTGGGGTGCTCGCATTATTTTCATCGCTCATTAATTTCATGATTGTCAGCATTTGACATAAAAAAATATAAGCCATGAGAGTGAGATTCTATTTATCATTCCAAAATCCTGCTCCCATCTTTCTCAGTTTGTTAAACGTATTAACCAGTGTCTTGTGTTGAAACAAGTATAGGTAACCAGATCCAGTGCCAGGGACTAGTGACGTCATTTGATTGTGATGTCATCATGGTCATAGCAACTGATGATGTCATAATGCTCTGCAAAGCATTCTGATGCAAATACAAAGTAAGCAACATATAAGTAGCCCCTCATATAAGTAGTCCCCTAACTGTGGCCAGTAAATAATCAAGTCTGGGCCAGACAAACCAGGGGTTGATATTATGAGCAATGTCCGACGCAGTCAGGGTGTGACAAAAGTTTGACACAAGTATTCAAAGTCTGTGGATAACTCACGGGCTTGACGGCGGTGAGGATTCCGACATAGCCAGCGAAGTGGACGCCCTTGAAGAGGGTCTTGCCACCGCGGGTGTACTCGATGTTGACGATGAGCGGGCGCAGGAACTCGGAGATGTCCCACGTATTGTTCTTGATGTCCCAGCTGGAAGGGGAGGACAAACAGTGAAACCCTGTTAATCAGGACGCTACCATTTCCAGTGACACTGTCCAGTTTATCCAGTCATTGGTATATTGTTATGATCTTAACTAATACAGGTATCTGTCCAGGGGATGTAAGGTTTCCAGATAACCAGGGTCTGGGGTAGAGAGGTTTCACTGTACACAAGGTCAGCATGGTTTTTTATTACTGTAAACTATGTTTATAACGAACACGCTTATAACGAACTGACGGATATTATGAAATGTGTTTTGATCCCATCAGTTTGCTGTATATTTGCTGTATATATGCTTATAACGAACTACGGTTATAACAGTGTATAATAAACTAAAATTAGTGATCCTTTTGAGTTCATTATAACCGTAGTTTACTGTAATTATTTCTAGGCCGATTCTAGATGATCATTTTCTGCTACAGTACTGAACACCAAACTATAGAGAACTTGAAACTATTAACTACAGATGTATATCTGTGAAACAGCATCTCTCAGGGAAATAATGAGTCTGGGCAAATCTCATCAACTCGGCTAGGCATGCTCTCAGATCTGAATGTGCGGACACCTTCACCATGTTGAACCTCTTTCACTCCACATGGACGTCCCCACACACCTCCTCTCACAGACAGGAAGGACACTTACCCTAAGAACAGGCCGAACACCTCCTCTCACAGACAGGAAGGACACTTACCCTAAGATCAGGCCGAACATCTCCTCTCACAGACAGGAAGGACACTTACCCTAAGAACAGGCCGAACACCTCCTCTCACAGACAGGAAGGACACTTACCCTAAGAACAAGCCGAAGTCCTCCTCTCACAGACAGGAAGGACACTTACCCTAAGAACAAGCCGAACACCTCCTCTCACAGACAGGAAGGACACTTACCCTAAGAACAAGCCGAAGTCCTCCTCTCACAGACAGGAAGGACACTTACCCTAAGAACAGGCCGAACACCTCCTCTCACAGACAGGAAGGACACTTACCCTAAGAACAGGCCGAACATCTCCTCTCACAGACAGGAACAACACTCACCCCAAGAACAGGCCGAACACCTCCTCTCACAGACAGGAAGGACACTTACCCTAAGAACAGGCCGAACACCTCCTCTCACAGACAGGAAGGACACTTACCCTAAGATCAGGCCGAAGTCCTCCTCTCACAGACAGGAACAACACTCACCCCAAGAACAAGCCGAAGTCCTCCTCTCACAGACAGGAAGGACACTTACCCTAAGAACAGGCCGAACACCTCCTCTCACAGACAGGAAGGACACTCACCCTAAGAACAGGCCGAACACCTCCTCTCACAGACAGGAAGGACACTTACCCTAAGAACAGGCCGAACACCTCCTCTCACAGACAGGAAGGACACTCACCCTAAGAACAGGCCGAACACCTCCTCTCACAGACAGGAAGGACACTTACCCTAAGAACAGGCCGAACACCTCCTCTCACAGACAGGAAGGACACTTACCCTAAGAACAGGCCGAACACCTCCTCTCACAGACAGGAAGGACACTTACCCTAAGAACAGGCCGAACACCTCCTCTCACAGACAGGAAGGACACTTACCCTAAGAACAGGCCGAACACCTCCTCTCACAGACAGGAAGGACACTTACCCTAAGAACAGGCCGAACACCTCTCACAGACAGGAAGGACACTTACCCTAAGAACAGGCCGAACACCTCCTCTCACAGACAGGAAGGACACTTACCCTAAGAACAGGCCGAACACCTCCTCTCACAGACAGGAAGGACACTTACCCTAAGAACAGGCCGAACACCTTCTCTCACAGACAGGAAGGACACTCACCCTAAGAACAAGCCGAAGTCCTCCTCTCACAGACAGGAAGGACACTTACCCTAAGAACAGGCCGAACACCTCTCACAGACAGGAAGGACACTTACCCTAAGAACAGGCCGAACACCTCCTCTCACAGACAGGAAGGACACTTACCCTAAGAACAGGCCGAACACCTCCTCTCACAGACAGGAAGGACACTTACCCTAAGAACAGGCCGAACACCTCCTCTCACAGACAGGAAGGACACTTACCCTAAGAACAGGCCGAACACCTCCTCTCACAGACAGGAAGGACACTTACCCTAAGAACAGGCCGAACACCTCTCACAGACAGGAAGGACACTTACCCTAAGAACAGGCCGAACACCTCCTCTCACAGACAGGAAGGACACTTACCCTAAGAACAGGCCGAACACCTCCTCTCACAGACAGGAAGGACACTTACCCTAAGAACAGGCCGAACACCTTCTCTCACAGACAGGAAGGACACTCACCCTAAGAACAAGCCGAAGTCCTCCTCTCACAGACAGGAAGGACACTCACCCTAAGAACAGGCCGAAGTCCTCCTCTCACAGACAGGAAGGACACTTACCCTAAGAACAGGCCGAACACCTCCTCTCACAGACAGGAAGGACACTTACCCTAAGAACAAGCCGAAGTCCTCCTCTCACAGACAGGAAGGACACTCACCCTAAGAACAAGCCGAAGTCCTCCTCTCACAGACAGGAAGGACACTCACCCTAAGAACAGGCCGAAGTCCTCCTCTCACAGACAGGAAGGACACTTACCCTAAGAACAGGCCGAACACCTCCTCTCACAGACAGGAAGGACACTCACCCTAAGAACAGGCCGAACACCTCCTCTCACAGACAGGAAGGACACTTACCCTAAGAACAAGCCGAAGTCCTCCTCTCACAGACAGGAAGGACACTCACCCTAAGAACAGGCCGAACACCTCTCACAGACAGGAAGGACACTTACCCTAAGAACAGGCCGAACACCTCCTCTCACAGACAGGAAGGACACTCACCCTAAGAACAGGCCGAAGTCCAGGTTCCGGGCATGGAATAACTTCCCTATAAAACAACCCAGCAATGTACAGCGTCAGTAACGATGTCAGTTGTCACAAATTGATACATGTCTCAGTAGCAGGGCTACACATCATTAAATTAACAAAGAAGTTGATCACCATAAAACTATAATAACTAATATTCAAACTAATCAATAAAGGGTCAGTCCTCATAAAGTTTCAAACATACACTGAATTTAAAATGTAAACCACCCCAAAACTTTCCAATTCCAGGATCCACGTCTAGGTTCAGTATCTGGTCTGAAATGTTGGTCCTATCATGTCTAAGACAATCACAGTGCTATGATACTTGGTGAATGCTAACATCAAGGTGTCTCCTATCAAAGAGTCTGGTATCTGTTGTGTGAGCAGACGGCCAGCCACGTACCTGTGGGGTCCTCGGCCACGATGGAGGTGCAGACTGTGAAGAACTCGTAGAACAGATTGTACAGCACGACCTCCCCTGACATGGAGATTAGAATACAGGTTACCATGGTTACCCACATTCTCATCAATGTCAACATGTAAACCTACTATTGAAATCAAGGCATATGTGGTATAGGAAAGCTGTGATATTGCTGGCCTACTGATGAGTGTTAATCAAAACTTGCCCAAACTGGGCCCACTTGCACACAGTGACTGTAGCGCTACAACGATCGTAGCTTTAACATAGACTTACGAAAGTTGTTCTTGAATTTTTTTTGTCCAGAAGTAATTTCTTTTTTCTGTATATTAAATATCATGCAAACACAGCACTAACACGACACAATAAGTCTGAGAGCGAGTACCAAGTTTCAGCCCTGATGCCTTAGAGATGCCCGTCATCTCCCCGGGGAATGGGTATGGCAGCGTCTTGTCAAGCGTGGGCTGCAACAGTCGTGAGACAACCATCAGACAGACGACTGTGAACGCCTTGTTTACACTGAGAATAGATGCACAGCTTCACTAAGGCCCTCATAGATGCACAGCTTCACTAAGGCCCTCATAGATGCACAGCTTCACTAAGGCCCTCATAGATGCACAGCTTCACTAAGGCCCTCATAGATTCACAGCTTCACTAAGGCCCTCATAGATGCACAGCTTCACTAGGCCCTCTAAAAGCTCAGTTCTCAAAGATCATCATAGTCACACACTTCTGTTAGTAAGTTCATTTTTTCAAAATATTAAAAGGTGTGCATCTTTAAATATAAAACTGGTCGGGAGCAGGATACCATTTTGATTTTTTTTAAAATATTCTCGAATATGTCATGCTCAGACCGAAGGATCACATGACTGCAAATACCCCAAGCCCGTGAAGAATTAATTGCACTAAAAAATACACAACTGTCGGGCACTGGTCATGCAGAAGGATTGTAACTTACGAAGTTTTTGTCCACCCAGTCAATGACACCCTGTGCCTTCGGCGACCAATCCAAGGCATATTTCTTAAACTCTGCGAGGATATTCCTTATCTGAGGAGTAAACACACATGAAATGAGAAGTTACAATGTCATCTCATGGTTCTCTACGAGGGTATCGCAGTTTGAGACTTACACAGAGAA
Organism: Haliotis rufescens; assembly: GCF_023055435.1. NCBI lineage: Eukaryota > Metazoa > Mollusca > Gastropoda > Lepetellida > Haliotidae > Haliotis > Haliotis rufescens. Next base: position 4,049,840 of record NW_025964057.1, read on the forward strand.
TTGGACTGCGTTTTTGTCATAACTAGTTTTGTAATCTCATTTTTCTCTGGATTTGCAACGAGTTTACAGAACAGTAACAATTTAATTACAACACACTCATCAGCATGGAGAAACAAAAGGTTATCGTATTCTTTTTCATGACTGTTTGAATACACCCAGAAAAAAACTATCAAAGGATCACAGCATATATCATACATTGGGGGCCATATTATTACATAGATTAGTGGAAAATGTAAACTTTTAAAAACACATAAAGTATTTTGTTGTCCGATAACAAGCAGGAATTTATCAAGAATTCCAAACTATGTCCCCTTGGCAGGCAAATCGGGGAGAAACTGAGTGATTCTTTTCACAATTGGATTTATTTACCGTGAATGACTGAAGAAATATGAAATTTTTAATTCAAATTAGGATTTTTTACTGACAGTTGCCGCAGACCTGGGGCTGAATATCGGCATCTGAGCATATCCTTTTATTGCCACCAAATGTACATCCTCTGGGTTGATAATGCAGGATTACAAATGACAGAATAACATGAATGGAGTGTTATGGCCGGCACAGATAATATTGCGTATTGGTTCCTTTTGAAAAGCATGCTTCAGAGACATGGACAATATATATGAAACAAAGTTGAAGAGGAGCCAGAGATTGGTGACATCTGTGACTGTATCCCATAGGAATACATTAGGAATAGCTACAACACAAGTCCAACGCATATGTTGTAAATATTGGGTGAAATAACCAAATATTTAGTTAAGAAACACAATATTTATTATTCTATCTCATTTTGAATTTTTCTCTTGTCTGCTATGATGAAGATGCTGATCACTTTGGCAGCCATGTTTCTACACAATAATATGGCCGGCCACCTGCTGAAGCTTTGTATTGGCCAAAATAATCTAGATTACATTACTCAATCAAATTTCTAGTAAATGTAAATTATGACAAAAGCTGTATAATAATCCACACATACCTACAGTCGAGATGAGCTAAATAGAAGGAAGCAAACAAAAACCCAGCTGACCTAACAAACCCGGTGTGGTAGCTGTGCAGGTTGGCTAAACATAATTCAGGTGAGCTAACATAAGTTTAGTTGAGCAAACTATAGTCCAGTCAAAGTAGCTTTAGTGCAGCTATATTAACCATAATACTGTGAAGCTAACAATAATTCAAGGGAGATAACTACAGTTCATGTGAGCTAACTAAATGCACCTATACCCAGGTGAGCTAAGAGTGACCATTACCTGTACTGCCTTGTCTTCAACAACATGCGTCCACCTCTGTTCTGGGGGAAGGTCAAGGTTAACGACATAGGTTTTGACCTTCTTTCTGGAAATGCAAGGTCATAGAGCTAATCAATGGCTCTCAGGCAGTAATTGTGAAGCAGTTCTTGTCATCTTACTGTCATATCACATTCATTGAATTATCTTTGTGTTCAAAATCAAGCATTAAAGTCAAGGGGTCTTGTCATAACCCTAATGATAACAACTGTCCATTAAGGGGATCCCTACATCCAACATTATAACTCCCCCACTCTTCTAGACATACCCTTGATGATCAGCAATAACAATATCATGACTTATGACAGGCCATAATCTTATCACATAATCCTGATAATGTGTTATAAACATTGACCTGAGACTCATTTGACATCCAGATGTTACAGAGAAGAGGTACGCCCATTGGTATCTAATTGACAACATAGATAGTGCACGTGATCTACTCCCCTTAGCAAAAGCATGAATATCATTATGAGCTCAGAAAGAGCTTTCCCACCAATATCTAACTGTAATTCTGGCCAAACCACCATCTAATACAAAACAGACAAATTTTACTCCTTAATTAGGACAGACCAATCGTTTTCCTGCATTACAGATCAGTCAAACTGATTTTCCCTGATTATTTCAACAACAACAAAAATAATTTGCCAAGAACACTAAAATAGCAGAAGAGTTCTCAATGGAAGGGAAGTAACTCTCCCGCAATTTCACTTGCCGTCAGCATAAGTGATAACAATGTCAGTGGATGACTGTTGCGTCTCTGCAAATCCAATCACTGTTTGCCGAACTAAGACTAGTGCCTAGTGGGGATCACTTGTAGTTTGGAAAGTTATTGTGGGAAAGACTTGTATCCTGATTTGCCATCTAACGTCACAGCCATTTCAGCACAAAGAATGTGTAATAGAAGAAAAACATTGACCTGGTCTAAATAAACATGAACATTCCAGAACTTAGAGATTTTTGGTATCAATCAAAACACATTAGGAATCCCTGCTTATATTCTGGAATATATTCAATTTCTTCCAACATTGATTATCTTGACGAGAAGTCTGCCGACTCGTGCTGCCCAGCTGCCACAACTTACTCAGGTGAGGGAGGGTAGGTTCCTCGTACACAGCTCTCATTGTACTGAAAAAGAAATGCAACACTGTTACCAATGGTTACAGCAGCTGTGTGTGTGAGTGTGAGTGTGTGTGTGTGTGTGTGTGTGTGTGTGTGTGGTGGGGGTGGTGGTGGTGGTGGTTAACATCCTGTTACAGATGTCACACAAACACAACACTGTTACAGTAGGTGACATGGGGATTAACATCCTGTTACAGATGTCACACAAACACAACACTGTTACAGTAGGTGGCATGGGGATTAACATCCTGTTACAGATGTCACACAAACACAACACTGTTACAGTAGCTGGGGTAGGTGGCATGGGGTTTTACATCCTGTTACAGATGTCACACAAACACAACACTGTTACAGTAGCTGGGGTAGGTGGCATGGGGATTAACATCCTGTTACAGATGTCACACAAACACAACACTGTTACAGTAGCTGGGGTAGGTGGCATGGGGATTAACATCCTGTTACAGATGTCACACAAACACAACACTGTTACAGTAGGTGGCATGGGGATTAACATCCTGTTACAGATGTCACACAAACACAACACTGTTACAGTAGGTGACATGGGGATTAACATCCTGTTACAGATGTCACACAAACACAACACTGTTACAGTAGGTGGCATGGGGATTAACATCCTGTTACAGATGTCACACAAACACAACACTGTTACAGGAGCTGGGGTAGGTGGCATGGGGTTTAACATCCTGTTACAGATGTCACACAAACACAACACTGTTACAGGAGCTGGGGTAGGTGGCATGGGGTTTAACATCCTGTTTCAGATGTCACACAAACACAACACTGTTACAGCAGGTGGGGTAGGTGGCATGGGGATTAACATCCTGTTACAGATGTCACACAAACACAACACTGTTACAGTAGGTGGCATGGGGATTAACATCCTGTTACAGATGTCACACAAACACAACACTGTTACAGCAGGTGGGGTAGGTGGCATGGGGATTAACATCCTGTTACAGATGTCACACAAACACAACACTGTTACAGTAGGTGGCATGGGGATTAACATCCTGTTACAGATGTCACACAAACACAACACTGTTACAGTAGGTGGCATGGGGATTAACATCCTGTTACAGATGTCACACAAACACAACACTGTTACAGTAGGTGGCATGGGGATTAACATCCTGTTACAGATGTCACACAAACACAACACTGTTACAGTAGGTGGCATGGGGTTTAACATCCAGTTACAGATGTCACACAAACACAACACTGTTACAGTAGGTGGCATGGGGATTAACATCCTGTTACAGATGTCACACAAACACAACACTGTTACAGTAGGTGGCATGGGGATTAACATCCTGTTACAGATGTCACACAAACACAACACTGTTACAGTAGGTGGTATGGGGATTAACATCCTGTTACAGATGTCACACAAACACAACACTGTTACAGTAGCTGGGGTAGGTGGCATGGGGATTAACATCCTGTTACAGATGTCACACAAACACAACACTGTTACAGTAGCTGGGGTAGGTGGCATGGGGTTTAACATCCTGTTACAGATGTCACACAAACACAACACTGTTACAGTAGCTGGGGTGGGTGGCATGGGGTTTAACATCCTGTTACAGATGTCACACAAACACAACACTGTTACAGTAGGTGGCATGGGGTTTAACATCCTGTTACAGATGTCACACAAACACAACACTGTTACAGCAGCTGGGGTAGGTGGCATGGGGTTTAACATCCTGTTACAGATGTCACACAAACACAACACTGTTACAGGAGCTGGGTTAGGTGGCATGGGGTTTAACATCCTGTTACAGATGTCACACAAACACAACACTGTTACAGTAGGTGGCATGGGGTTTAACATCCTGTTACAGATGTCACACAAACACAACACTGTTACAGTAGGTGGCATGGGGTTTAACATCCTGTTACAGATGTCACACAAACACAACACTGTTACAGTAGCTGGGGTAGGTGGCATGGGGTTTAACATCCTGTTACAGATGTCACACAAACACAACACTGTTACAGTAGGTGGTATGGGGATTAACATCCTGTTACAGATGTCACACAAACACAACACTGTTACAGCAGCTGGGTTAGGTGACATGGGGTTTAACATCCTGTTACAGATGTCACACAAACACAACACTGTTACAGCAGCTGGGGTAGGTGGCATGGGGTTTAACATCCTGTTACAGATGTCACACAAACACAACACTGTTACAGTAGGTGACATGGGGTTTAACATCCTGTTACAGATGTCACACAAACACAACACTGTTACAGCAGCTGGGGTAGGTGGCATGGGGTTTAACATCCTGTTACAGATGTCACACAAACACAACACTGTTACAGTAGCTGGGGTAGGTGGCATGGGGTTTAACATCCTGTTACAGATGTCACACAAACACAACACTGTTACAGTAGGTGGTATGGGGATTAACATCCTGTTACAGATGTCACACAAACACAACACTGTTACAGCAGCTGGGTTAGGTGACATGGGGTTTAACATCCTGTTACAGATGTCACACAAACACAACACTGTTACAGCAGCTGGGGTAGGTGGCATGGGGTTTAACATCCTGTTACAGATGTCACACAAACACAACACTGTTACAGTAGGTGACATGGGGTTTAACATCCTGTTACAGATGTCACACAAACACAACACTGTTACAGCAGCTGGGGTAGGTGGCATGGGGTTTAACATCCTGTTACAGATGTCACACAAACACAACACTGTTACAGTAGGTGGTATGGGGATTAACATCCTGTTACAGATGTCACACAAACACAACACTGTTACAGTCGTTGGCATTGGGTTTAACATCCTGTTACAGATGTCACACAAACACAACACTGTTACAGTAGCTGGGGTAGGTGGCATGGGGTTTTACATCCTGTTACAGATGTCACACAAACACAACACTGTTACAGGAGCTGGGGTAGGTGAGATGGGGTTTAACATCCTGTTACAGATGTCACACAAACACAACACTGTTACAGTAGGTGGTATGGGGATTAACATCCTGTTACAGATGTCACACAAACACAACACTGTTACAGCAGCTGGGTTAGGTGACATGGGGTTTAACATCCTGTTACAGATGTCACACAAACACAACACTGTTACAGCAGCTGGGGTAGGTGGCATGGGGTTTAACATCCTGTTACAGATGTCACACAAACACAACACTGTTACAGTAGGTGACATGGGGTTTAACATCCTGTTACAGATGTCACACAAACACAACACTGTTACAGCAGCTGGGGTAGGTGGCATGGGGTTTAACATCCTGTTACAGATGTCACACAAACACAACACTGTTACAGTAGCTGGGGTAGGTGGCATGGGGTTTAACATCCTGTTACAGATGTCACACAAACACAACACTGTTACAGTAGGTGGTATGGGGATTAACATCCTGTTACAGATGTCACACAAACACAACACTGTTACAGCAGCTGGGTTAGGTGACATGGGGTTTAACATCCTGTTACAGATGTCACACAAACACAACACTGTTACAGCAGCTGGGGTAGGTGGCATGGGGTTTAACATCCTGTTACAGATGTCACACAAACACAACACTGTTACAGTAGGTGACATGGGGTTTAACATCCTGTTACAGATGTCACACAAACACAACACTGTTACAGCAGCTGGGGTAGGTGGCATGGGGTTTAACATCCTGTTACAGATGTCACACAAACACAACACTGTTACAGTAGGTGACATGGGGATTAACATCCTGTTACAGATGTCACACAAACACAACACTGTTACAGTCGTTGGCATTGGGTTTAACATCCTGTTACAGATGTCACACAAACACAACACTGTTACAGTAGCTGGGGTAGGTGGCATGGGGTTTTACATCCTGTTACAGATGTCACACAAACACAACACTGTTACAGGAGCTGGGGTAGGTGAGATGGGGTTTAACATCCTGTTACAGATGTCACACAAACACAACACTGTTACAGTAGGTGGTATGGGGATTAACATCCTGTTACAGATGTCACACAAACACAACACTGTTACAGTAGGTGACATGGGGATTAACATCCTGTTACAGATGTCACACAAACACAACACTGTTACAGTCGGTGGCATGGGGATTAACATCCTGTTACAGATGTCACACAAACACAACACTGTTACAGCAGCTGGGTTAGGTGACATGGGGTTTAACATCCTGTTACAGATGTCACACAAACACAACACTGTTACAGCAGCTGGGGTAGGTGGCATGGGGTTTAACATCCTGTTACAGATGTCACACAAACACAACACTGTTACAGTAGGTGACATGGGGTTTAACATCCTGTTACAGATGTCACACAAACACAACACTGTTACAGGAGCTGGGGTAGGTGGCATGGGGTTTAACATCCTGTTACAGATGTCACACAAACACAACACTGTTACAGTAGCTGGGGTAGGTGGCATGGGGTTTAACATCCTGTTACAGATGTCACACAAACACAACACTGTTACAGTAGGTGGTATGGGAATTAACATCCTGTTACAGATGTCACACAAACACAACACTGTTACAGCAGCTGGGTTAGGTGACATGGGGTTTAACATCCTGTTACAGATGTCACACAAACACAACACTGTTACAGCAGCTGGGGTAGGTGGCATGGGGTTTAACATCCTGTTACAGATGTCACACAAACACAACACTGTTACAGTAGGTGACATGGGGTTTAACATCCTGTTACAGATGTCACACAAACACAACACTGTTACAGCAGCTGGGGTAGGTGGCATGGGGTTTAACATCCTGTTACAGATGTCACACAAACACAACACTGTTACAGTAGGTGACATGGGGATTAACATCCTGTTACAGATGTCACACAAACACAACACTGTTACAGTCGTTGGCATGGGGTTTAACATCCTGTTACAGATGTCACACAAACACAACACTGTTACAGTAGCTGGGGTAGGTGGCATGGGGTTTTACATCCTGTTACAGATGTCACACAAACACAACACTGTTACAGCAGCTGGGGTAGGTGAGATGGGGTTTAACATCCTGTTACAGATGTCACACAAACACAACACTGTTACAGTAGGTGGTATGGGGATTAACATCCTGTTACAGATGTCACACAAACACAACACTGTTACAGTAGGTGACATGGGGATTAACATCCTGTTACAGATGTCACACAAACACAACACTGTTACAGTCGGTGGCATGGGGAATAACATCCTGTTACAGATGTCACACAAACACAACACTGTTACAGTAGGTGACATGGGGATTAACATCCTGTTACAGATGTCACACAAACACAACACTGTTACAGTGGGTGGCATGGGGAATAACATCCTGTTACAGATGTCACAAAAACACAACACTGTTACAGGAGCTGGGGTATGTGGCATGGGGATTAACATCCTGTTACAGATGTCACACAAACACAACACTGTTACAGGAGCTGGGGTAGGTGACATGGGGTTTTACATCCTGTTACAGATGTCACACAAACACAACACTGTTACAGGAGCTGGGGTAGGTGGCATGGGGTTTAACATCCTGTTACAGATGTCACACAAACACAACACTGTTACAGTAGGTGACCTTAGGGTTTAACATCCTGTTACAGATGTCACACAAACACAACACTGTTACAGGAGCTGGGGTAGGTGGCATGGGGTTTAACATCCTGTTACAGATGTCACACAAACACAACACTGTTACAGTAGGTGACCTTAGGGTTTAACATCCTGTTACAGATGTCACACAAACACAACACTGTTACAGTAGGTGGCATGGGGTTTTACATCCTGTTACAGATGTCACACAAACACAACACTGTTACAGTAGCTGGGGTAGGTGGCATGGGGTTTAACATCCTGTTACAGATGTCACACAAACACAACACTGTTACAGGAGCTGGGGTAGGTGGCATGGGGTTTAACATCCTGTTACAGATGTCACACAAACACAACACTGTTACAGGAGCTGGGGTAGGTGGCATGGGGTTTAACATCCTGTTACAGATGTCACACAAACACAACACTGTTACAGGAGCTGGGGTAGGTGGCATGGGGTTTAACATCCTGTTACAGATGTCACACAAACACAACACTGTTACAGGAGCTGGGGTAGGTGGCATGGGGTTTAACATCCTGTTACAGATGTCACACAAACACAACACTGTTACAGGAGCTGGGGTAGGTGGCATGGGGATTAACATCCTGTTACAGATGTCACACAAACACAACACTGTCTAGCCCTGTTGCAGTAATTCTATACCACCAGCTATCCTCAAATTATATATTTCCATACCAAACTCAAGCTACACTACAAGTCAACAACACAGGCCAGAGATGAAACCAGCTTATTCCCTCACAGTCTCGCAATTGATAAATTTCCAAATTGTGGAATAATATGAACAGTTTGAGTAAACTATGTTTTTCTGGACAAGTTTATCATTTGAGGCCTACTTACCCAAGCGATACTTCAACTAGATAATCTCATTCCTGCATCACTTCGGGCGTTCCTCCCACATGAAGCTGAAACGCCGTCATATAACTGGAATACTGTTAAAAGCGGCGTTCAACCCAACTCACTCACTCACTCACTCACTCTAATGGATAAACAATTGCAACTGCTTATTTCATCATGATCATTACAATCTGTAAACCAAACAATCATCCGAGCTACCACACTCTCACTTGTATCACACATAAAAAGCCTGGTCACGTGTAGCAGTTGTTCACAAGCAGCATCCATGTAGATTGTTGCACGTCACTCACGACGCAGACAGTATTTGTATTCAATCCCAATTTCCTTCAACCTGATATAAGAGAGAACTCTCGTCTGCACCAGGATGTAGGACAGAGTCAGCTACAAGGAAGCCAACACCATGTTTGATTTATAGTTGAACAGGACAAACTGTAAACTTGGTAATGTAAACAAAACACTCTCACACTGGTTGTCCTCATGATGATAGTGTCAAATGAACAAATTATTGATAAATACGGATAGCTTCACACTGGCTTCACACTGGCTTCAACTGGACTGGACTTGTGCAAGGCATGATTGTCGGGTTGTTATAAGTACAGTTTCAACTCATTATTCATGAAAATGCAGTGGTTTCATTCAAAGTTGCCACATAACTAGAAACTACCTCTATAACGAATTGGCGGATATAACAAACTGTTTTTATTGTCTCAGACATTTGCTGTATATATCATGTATATGCTTATAAGGAACTACAGTTATAATGAACTAAAATAAGAGGTCCCTTTGAGTTTGTTTTAACCGTCGTTTACTGTATGTAAAGACATAACAGTCAAACGTTATAACAAGAACTCACACATCAAACGCAAATGGAAAAAACTACAAAGACAATATGTCTGTCAAAGCAGCCATTTTTTTAAGTTTGATGATTGATGAACTGTTTGTTAAGGTGAGCTAAAAATATATTCATGATGAAGCATTGGCTATTTGACATCCCAAACTTATGATCACATCTGATAAGTAACAGGAAACTGATGAAGACTGTTTGACTGTTTTTACAGCTAAGTTCAACTTAGTCCATGAAGCTTTATGTATGTGGCAAGTCCCCCGGCCAGCTCCCCAACATTGCTGTACAGGGCTAGAAAAATCCACTCCTCCGCTCCTATTGATGAGTGGTAACTGATGTCGGGCAAGCTAAAATTATCAAATACTCGTCCTGACGGACAAGCAGATACTTACAGCAGTTTAATTTATATTTGTTTTGATGTGCGATATATTGACACGGAAATCACGGCCATTCAGTCGATCGATATCTATGTCACATATAGCATTAATAATTAGGCTGAGGTTTGTCTCTTGATGTATCTTTGCGCAGGCTTTGCGCTGAATCCAGTCTTTATTTATTAATGTAAGCGGCTGGTTGCTAACTACCCGACTAATTCGGCTTATCCGCGGTCATATACGGTAAACCAAAATGGCGGATATGAGAAAGTTTTTCTCGTCGGAGGGTTGTGCCAACAAAAAGTTGACTGCACAGGCGGAGAAAGAAAACTTAGTCAAAAACAATATGATACACAAAAGCGAAAACGTGTTGTACAATCTGCGTGGTTGAGTGAATTTGAATGGGCAAAATTTGACGATGATGACAGCGAGTTGTATTGCACTGTCTGTCGAAAATACCCCAAACTATCTGATTCCAAATGTGGACTCTTAACTGGTTTTACATCATAATTTCAGAAAAGAAACTTTGAATTTCACGCTAAAAGTAGGGAGCATATTCAGTGCTGTGAACATGATAAATTTTTTTACAATCCCCAGACTGCGCAGTTTGCCAAGTCAATGCAAAAAGTTGACGAAACAAACAGTGAAGTTTATGAAAAGCTATTCACAACAGCCTACTATGTTGCAATAGAAGGGGAACCATTTTGCTCTACAGAATCATCTCCAGGAGTCTCCTCTTCCACAATCACCCTGACAGAGTGACAGGCTGATGTGAAACTTTTGCTCTGAACTTTGGGGTCTACAGTACTGTTTATTGTAACTCCCCTGCAGCTTCATTTAATTTATTAATATCACACTGACAGTGACAGACTGGTGTGTCTTTCATCATAACTTAACTGTTCAAAATAACTTAACTTATTATTCCTTAATTTATTCAATATTGTCTTACTGTGGAAATAAAAACACAAAATAAATCTTGAAACAATTTATTTACTTTGTTTTCAGTGGTTGCATGGTACATGATACATGATATTGTCTGTTCAGCATTGAACAATAGGGCAAGTGAAAATTTGGCAGGATGAGTACAAAATAAAAAGTACTTGCCCTGCAGGAAAAGTAGGGTTGAATTTTTTTTTCAAGCCCTGTTGTATTTGAAGTAGAACATCCTTGACTTGTCCTGCACCATGACGGTGGAATTTATTGTTTTTAGGCATTTTTTTTACTAAAAGCTTAGGCAAGTTTAGATGAAACTAAACCAAGTCTAGTTTGCTTGATTCCACATAACAGCAGAAGAGGAAAGGTTCTTTTGAACATGTTGAAGAAAAAAATATATAATTATTTAAAAAAGAAATGTTTTCATTGACAAAGTGTTAGTCTAATCCTTGAGAAAGTTTAAGGTTTACCAACATGGTAGATAGAACATGTCTGACTGGAGATTACAAACACCAGTCAGCCTGCTTCATTTCATTATCTGCTGACATGCTGGCTATGAGACATACAGACTTTGGAGCCAAAACTGTCACACTCTCATTGCAGATCTATTTAGTTGTACTTTCGGGCCTGGAAACTTGGTTTTCTGATTACCCAGTTAACTTATCATATTTATCAAGTTCAAACAAGTTTACCAAAATAATTAATATGAAGGATGTCACTGTAATATAATAATCTAATGCTATGCATGATTAGCCTACAGCTTAAGTACTGTCGGAAATGCTTTTCTGGCTTCACTTAATAATATGTGGCATAGGACTATAAAAAGAGCATATATGAGAATAACGCAATTCACCTAATATAGCCCGTCCTAACTGACATTGTGATTACCCTTAAAATGTATTTTTACAGGTAAAATGATGATAAACTTAGAAAATACTTGTGTGTTGTCATGCATGTATGAAACAGCCTATAACCTAAGCTAATTACCTAACATCTGTCCCGAGGTGATGACCTCACACCGGCCCGAGTATTTTCGCAGGTGCAAATGTCACCAAATATTGCTGTTATTATACTTAATTGACATGTACGATGATGGGGTAGCAATTTAGGATATGTGCTGCATTATATAAGCTTGGAAACATGATGAAATAGTTCAAATCTCCAAAGTAAGTAAGTAAGTAAGTAAGTAAGTAAGTGAAATAGTTAAAAGCTATGAAACGAGATGAGTATTGGAGTGATGCAGTTTTGGAATTAAGAAGTACTTGTTGTTCTACAGATGGTTTCTTGAGGTAGCATTTATCTCCGCTGATCAACGTATATGAATCTGTACTTTTGAATGTTGTGTTATATCCTGCCACGAACCCTTTAAACTCAGCCAAGAGAGGCACAGCAGGGTTGAACTCACAACGTCTGACTGGCGTACGTAAGACAACGTGACCGTGTTGTGGCGTCAGCACATATGTCTTGTACTTTACTGGTTTCTTATTTAGCCTATTTTCTCCATGAGTTGAACTTTCGTTTCAGATGGTCTGAAGTCAACAATGTCATATATTCCTGTAAGGTCGCCTTCAGACTACTCATGGTTTGAGCGACAGTATCCGATTCTCGGATGTTATATTAACTGGCGTTATCCATGACAATGACACTGACGTTGATTAAAATGGGCAATAGCTGATGTTCCAACCAGTCTATGAACACATCACCTCAATAAGCCCCATATCATGGGTTGTGGTGTGTAAAACAATGACACGATTACCTTCACCTGATGGTACCTTGGTTGCATTTTGTCCATCTGCCGATAGCCACACATACTCAGTGGAATTATTCATCAAGGTACATCATCTGGACGCCCTGACTGTGATAGTTATGAATGGTCCGGAGTTAATGTGACCTCATAGACAGAATGGAATGTTTTCCCCTGAAAACTGGTCGCTCAACGCCACGCACAGTGTATCGGAATCCCATCTCTTGGAGAGCAATAGTTAGTGCAGTCCAGGAAACATTAATTGTATCTATAATTTTCCTCTACTTCAAGTCGGGGTTACCTTCTGATCATAAAGCTTTACACTACACGCCTTATCACCCTGTATCCAAGTTGTCTAATGTCCTTTTGCGTCCTGGTTTTGTTTTTGAGCCCACCCCTATACCTTTTTTGTTTTATTTATCATTCCGTAGACTTCATGGTATGAATTAAAAAACCCATAGCTTGGGCAGTTCTGTAATTCCCCCTATATAAATTAATAAATGGTTTCCCTCTATTTCTCTAAAGTGTAAAGAACTTGTATGCATTTCCTAGTACAGACTCCATGTCATGTAACATGGCTATGCAAGTGTAATGTAACATGCATCATGGGAGCAGTGTTGACAAAACAAACGCAGCGCCATTTTGTCATTTTAGAAGATGCACAACTAGAATTTTCTCCAAATGATTTTTGTGTGTGGATTAAATGTTTTATGAAGACTACATTATTATCTCTGTAACGGAGTTACATGCGCATATTTCTATAGTCCGTTTCAGACTTAAAATAAATATGAACTTCCTGCTTTAGTTCGAATTTGTTGATAGGACTCCTTGTGACTAAAATACTTCAATCCACAGGTAGGTCGATTGGTAGTTACTCGATATTCCAATAACAACAGTCTGTGAAATATTATATCCTTTTTTAACAGGCAAAAGGCATTTTTCTAGCATTTCTGACAGTACTTTAGGCCCAGTGTCTATACTCTTTGCAACAATATAAATAGTTCCTTATTAATTATTTCTTATTAACCTTATTTTTTTTTAGCAACATAAGAATCTCAGGATCCCCACATTTAAAAGATTTAACATATCAATGATGCATGAAAGGGGCAAACATGTGAGAAGAAAGAAAAACATGAACTTTCATAAACAATTTCATAAAAAGAAGAAGAAATTACCAGTTTTAAATGATCATGCTGATATGCATACTGACATTGTCATGCTTCCTGTAATAAGAATGGGATGACAAAGCTTATTTGGCAAATTATTTGGTTCTGAAGGGTCGTCCACATGCAAATCTCGCCTCCACTGGCTCCACCTCGTCACCAGCACCACAACTTCATGACAGTTCACATTACCTTGGGAATCTGTGCCACCGAAATGACAGCGCATCCCATCAACGCGACAACCGTCCAAAGCATCCTTTCCTCAGGGCGTAAACTTGTGCAGTGACAGCCGACCAGCGCTGAAGCGTCACTGTCACATGCGTCACATGACAACATGTGCACGCTTCCCCTGCTTCCGGGTTTATCGCGCATGTCCACACGGTGTGAGGAAACACGAACTGGTTTCTCGAATTCAACATAGAACATTAGGGACAATCTTGAACCGGTTTAATGTGCTTACACATCCGGGATCAGCGACCAAGCTTGTGATACTCCGTCTTCCCCATTTACACGAATTATATTGAATCAATTTCAATATGGCTCAAGTAAGTCACCACATTTTATGTCGGAACGTGAGATTATCTGAAATATTTAAATTAGATTAATAGTATCGATTCTACCCACTGTAAATCCTGATATGCTGAATAAAGAGTCGTCTCGGCCTGAATCTGATGTCTGACTGTGAATTGTCTGATGTTGAATCATGCTGTGATGCACACCAGCTGCACAGATGTCAGCTTTAATGGACTCAATCGGTCAACAAGTTGCCACGTGTTGTTTAACATGCTTACAAACAAGCTTCTTGATTTGAATGCTACCGGCTCTTCTTTTCGAACATTGTCGAATATGGGAGTTTGTTCACGTAGCATTTGAAGAGAAGTCTATGTTCCTCGTGTACTGTTTCATCATGCAAAACTGTCTCCACACGATTTACTCTATACTTTCATTGCAGTGAACATAACACTTGGACAGAACTATTGTCATACACGAGTTGTCTCCAATCAAATTGTCTCCCTTTATCATGTGTCAGGCCCGTACACAAGCAGTTGAAGTCCATTTTACGTTAGTTCCACATTGACAAGGCGAAATAATGACAGATAGAATTTATGGAGTTCATATCGCTTCTTGTTGTTTGTTATTCTCCTGAAAATGGTGGCACGGGTGGCCCAGTCGTACAAAGCGCCGCGATTAGCTGTGCAGAGTTGCGTACCTTGGGCACACCAGAAACCTTTGATTGTTGGTTCGAATCCCTGTCTGACCTGATTATGTTTCAGCACCATACCCATGCTTGTGGGTTTCACCAAAGTGGTAATGTCTGAAGCATTACTTCGTGCTTTCCTCCCACATTAAGCTGACACGCCCTGATGTAACTGGAATAATGTTGAAAGCGGCGTTAAACCCAACTCACTCACTCTCTCGGAAATGTTTTTCGTTATGAACTGTAAATTTCTTATTTAACACGTCAATCAAGTCGTTATTTTTGTCTTCCCGGGGGAAGGTAATTAACTGACTATGAAAGTCCATTTTCCATCCTTGCTGAACTAGGCTGGAATTATGGAGTTAAATTTTGGCTGGACTAATGAGTCTATGAATAGTCCAATCAAAATCGCGTAATGAAATCGACATCCAGTTCGTAAACTGCCGTGCAGATTTTGGTCAATTACAGGATTTTGCAAAGCATGAGTACCGCCAATTCGGGATCAACAGATATTTTCCAAATCTTTTCATGTTTTTAATCAAGGTGCTCACTTGATTTGATGCATTGTGTGAAATAAGACTCATTTTATTACAAAATAGTCTTCACTTGGCGTGGCCATTTTGTGGTATGAGAGGTGGAATCTGATTGGTCGTCACTATTGTATATATTTTTTTAGATTTTGCAAACATGAAATTTCTTTTTAAGTCAGAAATATGTCCCTGTGTGTTAGGTAGGGAAAATTTACGTTTCAATGTTTTACATTTGTAATGAAAGAATATATAAGTATATAACAAATAGGATATTCCATGTGTTTTGTGTAATATCAATGTTCCCTCATCTCGTGACGGGGGAAAAGGAGATGAGAGAAAAATTATTTCACTCGACACATGAAATATCCTCTATCTCTATATCTCCAAGGAGTTATTGCTACAATGAAATTGCATCACACTGCTTTGCAGACCATTATGACATCATCGGTTACCGTAAAGTCACAGTAAAATGACATCACTAATGTCAGCTGCTGAAGCGGGTTGGCTGTGCTTTTTATACTCCAGGCACTGGTTACAAACTGAAATAGATGGAAGAATGATTTTGGATGATAAATAGAATCTCACCTTTGTGTCATCCAAACTCAAATATGTCAAGCCCTGTTAAAAGTAAAAATATCCTCAGCAAGGCTAGGATATTTGTAACTGCTGTCAACTTGTCTTGATATATTCGACCTCAGAAGACACTCTCAATGTGAGATTCTCAATGTCACTACTTTTGTATCCAATTGGGAAACACTTGAACCACTAACAATCTTAATCATGCTAATAATACACCATCCTTGAGCTACCTAACTACACCATGTACATGGCTCCCACAGATTCAGAACACTCCAACCTTATACTTTTGACTATGCATTCCTTGTTTCAGCAAGATGGGTAAGTGAGTGTTCTTTTACGCCGCTTTTAGCAATGTTCCAGCAATATCACGCCGGGGGACACCAGAAATGGGCTCCACACAATATACCCATGTCGGGAATCGAATCCAGGTGTTTGGCATGAAAATATGGCGAAATATGGGAGAATTCTCTCATCACCTGCATCCTTTCAATGACAACAGGGACATTGCTCCACCATTTTCGAGAGAATAACATTTTGGGGGATGTTTACGTTGTTCGTCCATGTCTCGTGTTCTGACCCCTGTACCTGCTGGTTGTGTCCCACAGGTGACCCACGTCTTCACCATGGCGATGACCTGCGAGGGATGCTCGGGAGCAGCAGAGAGGGTACTCAAGAAACATTGTAAGTTGTCTTGTAACCATGGAAACATTTGTACAATTTCATGACAATTCTCAAAAAGTTGATAAGTACCTTTCTGTTGGCCATGTGAATGAGCAGATGGTAAAATATAATATGTTCAATGTAAATTTGCATTGCAGTCTGAATGATTGAACACTAGTGAACATGTATGAACATTGAGTGTGCACATAAAGAGAGTGCTGCCACAATTATGGATATCAGTCAGCATCTCCTGTTCGAATCCTTATCCAGTTACTTTTTGTCGTGTATTGATGCTTAGATGTTTCACTTCATCACTCCACTTGATGTTCTACAGCGGAAAACAGTGACATCACAACAGACTTGGAAACAAAGAAGGTGACAGTGACGTCCACGCTCTCAGCCGACGAACTCCTGGAAATTCTGAAGAAGACTGGCAAGGAAGTCAGTTACGATGGGCCGAAGTAGTAACAGTAGGTGACAATTCTTCTGCCACTTGTCCAGATGATACCATCATCCAAAAATTGCATGGGTCGATGCTCGTGATGTCAATCACTGGATTGTCTGGTCCAGACTTGATTATTTACAGCCCGCCAGCATATAGCTGGAATATTGCTAAGTGCGGTGTTAAACAACAAACAAACAAACTAACAAAACCTTTTCCAGACACAATCATCATTGGTCCAGACACAATCATCCACTAGTCCAGACACAATCATCCACTAGTCCAGACACAATCACCCACTAGTCCAGACACAATCATCCACTGGTGCAGACACAATCATCCACTAGTCCAGACACAATCATCCACTAGTCCAGACACAATCACCCACTAGTCCAGACACAATCATCCACTGGTGCAGACACAATCATCCACTAGTCCAGACACAATCATCCACTAGACCAGACACAGTCACCCACTAGTCCAGACACAATCATCCACTAGTCCAGACACAGTCA
Source organism: Haliotis rufescens (assembly GCF_023055435.1). Lineage (NCBI taxonomy): Eukaryota > Metazoa > Mollusca > Gastropoda > Lepetellida > Haliotidae > Haliotis > Haliotis rufescens. The sequence goes on from NW_025964057.1 coordinate 4,067,715, forward strand.
CCCACTAGTCCAGACACAATCACCCACTAGTCCAGACACAATCATCCACTGGTGCAGACACAGTCACCCACTAGTCCAGACACAGTCACCCACTAGTCCAGACACAATCATCCACTAGTCCAGACACAGTCACCCACTAGTCCAGACACAGTCATCCACTAGTCCAGACACAATCATACACTAGTCCAGACACAATCATACACTAGTCCAGACACAATCATCCACTAGTCCAGACACAGTCACCCACTTGTCCAGACACAATCATCCACTAGTCCAGACACAGTCACCCACTAGTCCAGACACAATCATCCACTAGTCCAGACACAATCATCCACTAGTCCAGACACAGTCACCCACTAGTCCAGACACAATCATCCACTAGTCCAGACACAATCATCCACTAGTCCAGACACGATCATCCACTAGTCCAGACACAGTCACCCACTAGTCCAGACACAATCACCCACTAGTCCAGACACAATCACCCACTAGTCCAGACACAGTCACCCACTAGTCCAGACACGATCATACACTAGTCCAGACACAGTCACCCACTAGTGCAGACACAGTCATCCACTAGTCCAGACACAATCATCCACTGGTGCAGACACAATCATCCACTGGTGCAGACACAATCATCCACTAGTCCAGACACAATCATACACTAGTCCAGACACAATCATCCACTAGACCAGACACAATCATCCACTAGTCCAGACACAATCATACACTAGTCCAGACACAATCATCCACTAGACCAGACACAATCATCCACTAGTCCAGACACAATCATCCACTGGTCCAGACACAATCATCCACTAGTCCAGACACAATCATACACTAGTCCAGACACAATCATCCACTAGTCCAGACACAATCACCCACTAGTCCAGACACAATCATCCACTAGTCCAGACACAATCATCCACTAGTCCAGACACAATCATCCACTGGTGCAGACACAATCATCCACTGGTGCAGACACAATCATCCACTAGACCAGACACAATCATCCACTAGTCCAGACACAATCATCCACTGGTCCAGACACAATCATCCACTAGTCCAGACACAATCATACACTAGTCCAGACACAATCATCCACTAGTCCAGACACAATCATACACTAGTCCAGACACAATCATCCACTAGTCCAGACACAATCATCCACTGGTGCAGACACAATCATCCACTGGTGCAGACACAATCATCCACTAGTCCAGACACAATCATCCACTAGTCCAGACACAATCATCCACTAGTGCAGACACAATCATACACTAGTCCAGACACAATCATCCACTAGTCCAGACACAATCATCCACTAGACCAGACACAATCATCCACTGGTGCAGACACAATCATCCACTAGTGCAGACACAATCATCCACTAGTCCAGACACAATCATACACTAGACCAGACACAATCATCCACTGGTGCAGACACAATCATCCACTAGTCCAGACACAATCATACACTAGTCCAGACACAATCATCCACTGGTGTAGACACAATCATCCACTAGTCCAGACACAATCATCCACTGGTGCAGACACAATACTGACTATGAAAGTCCAGTTTTAACCCTTGCCAAACTAGGCTGGAATTTCTGAGTTATTCTTTGGCTGACCTAATGAGTCATGCATTGTCCAATCAATTGCATAACGAAATTGACATCCTGTTTGTAAACATGGCTATAACCGGACAGATTTCGGTAAATTTTACGATTTGCAAAGCCCATGTACCGTCAACTGGCCATTGAAAGATATTTTCCCAATCTTTTCATGTCTTTGACCAAGTAGCTCGAATGATTTGATGCACTTAGTGGCGAAAGACTCGTTTTATTACAATATAGATCTTGATATTTTTATCCGATCATCTTTGACTGGGCATTGCCATTTTGTTTGAAGGAAATGCAAATGATATGGGAGGTGGAATCTGGTAAATAGAATGGACATAACTTGCAATAGCCACTGTTGGCTCTACGATCGAGCTTTGAAATTCCAGCCTAGTGCAGCAAGAAAGGTAACTGGACTTTTAATGTCAGTGAACTCCCTTGCCTCGAGAAGATGGTTACAAACGTACGTTTTTTTCATCCAAATAGAAAACATTATGGAATTTGTGGAAACAGCCAATCACACACAAGTTTACAGTGGACATATGCTAGTTTGTCCTGTTATTAAATTTCATTTTGTTGTTGTTTCGTTTTTTACTCAATTTGTTTAATGTCACAAATAAGTTCATGATTGTGGGTATTATTGATTTAAGGCAAGTTGTCTGTGAACTGACTGCAGATTGCACCACCTTTGTTTACAGCAGCCGCGACCAGAATATTGCTGTTTATACCCTGAACATAACTTTGTTGTCACAGAATGAATCCTAAGTCACCAATGCCATACACTGACTGCTACTAAGTCCTAGATGTTGTTACTTGATAACTGGAAGTCAATATATTGTGTTGCCACTCATTCTCTCCTTGGTGTTGTTCCCCAGGGTCAAGGCTGAGCGGTGCTGGAGAAGAAGCTGTGTGAAGTGATTCTCCATCGACATCTTCTTTGCTACCATCTCTTGACCTGGCATAAGGATCTCTCACACATACATGTTAATCAGAACCAGTTGTAATTATTGTACCACAAGGCTGTACCCAGGGTATCAGAATAGTCCACTAATGTATCACAATCATGTCAAAGTCAGAAGAAATTGTCAAACAAATCTAGAATGAAATTGATAACGATATTGATGATCAGCTTACAATATTTCTGATGCTTTATCCAGTGAAACACAATGGGTTTCCTCTGTATATAGGATGACTCTAGTGCTGGAGTTCTGTACATAATGAGGGGCGGTCGGGTAGCCTAGTGGTTAAAGCGTTCGCATGTCACGCCGAAGACCAAGGTTCGAATCCCGACGTGGGTACAATGTGTGAAGCCCATTTCTGGTGTACCCCGCTGTGATATTGCTGGAATATTGCTAAAAATGGCGTTAAACCATACTCACTCACTCACTCACTGTACATAATGCTGCCTGTTCTGTAGGAATCCCTGTGTGTACATGCGTCCACCATGATATGTTAAGCACATGGCAAGCACCACTGTACGTGCTCTCTCTCATGTATAATACTCATGGGAGAAAGAAGTAGACACATGTAAACTAATTGCAGCAGTCATATTATCATGATATATATGCTTCCTAGTCTGAGAATGGCGAAGTATGTGAAGTAGCACCGGTTATCTGCAGGGTACATCAGCGTCAGCCAATCCTGTGTGTCAATCTGTCCCCTTTATTTCTTTCCATCAGTATAGTTAAATGGAAAGTCTTCTTATGATGGATATATGTGTTGAACATTCCTACTGAAATACTCCCGGCAGAACCATAGCATGCAGAATGGCTGAAGCATCACAGATGAAGCGTCACAGATGTTTCAAACTGTTTTTAAAACGTTGACAAGTAATTCTGTGAATCTCAATATTGTTCATTTTTGGAGGGAAATGTTATATTTTTTAGTGTTTTATATGATGACAGGTGCTTTACTGATTCCATCATGTTAGCCCTGGCCACATTGGAGTAGCCACAGAGAGTCAAACACCTGGAGTAGCCACAGAGAGTCAAACACCTGGTATAGCCACAGAGAGTCAAACACCTGGTGTAGCCACAGAGAGTCAAACACCTGGAGTAGCCACAGAGAGTCAAACACCTGGTGTAGCCACAGAGAGTCAAACACCTGGAGTAGCCACAGAGAGTCAAACACCTGGTGTAGCCACAGAGAGTCAAACACCTGGTGTAGCATTGCAGCCAGTACTCAGACAACCAAACAGTTGGTTTCAAGCAATCATAGAATTTCAATGGGTGTCTTTAGGATCTTCATCAAACAAAATTTCAAAAATTCTTACACTGTTTATGAAAACTACTTTTTTCATTATTCATCCCCAAATGTCTGTGAAAATGTCCTGGCCTGAAGGATGCGTGTCTGGTTTCAAAGAAGCAACAATAGACGACCATCAGTATGGTGTGGAGCTTTGTTTTTGTTGCTATCTGGGCCATTACAACTCTTTGTTACAGCATGTGATATAAGTGCTATATTTACTGTATGTCTGCATTGTGCTCCCCCTAGTGGACAGTTCAAACACAAGACATAACTCGGTATTTGCAACATCTGCCATTCCCATCGGTTGTGAGGATGTTTTATCTGTCCAGTGTCCATTATCTGTATGCTTGATTAGGTATCTTACAGTATTCATCACCAGCCCTGCCTCAGCATCTACAATTGCTATCATCCAGTGAAAGTGCTATGTATCAGAATTAATAAGTATCTTACGACAGACCATATACGGGTATGTGGTCTCTGATATTATCATATTACCACTATACTGAAGCTGCTTTGGTTACCATATTTGACGTAATAAGCACCCAGGGCACTCTCAAAATTAGAAATAATGGGCGCTTATTAGATTATAATTTTGATGCGTATTATACTTGAATAAATAAGTTTTTGTACACTGAGCATTCGGAAGGGCGCTTATTGGGATTGTTCACTTGCCAATATGAAAACAAATATTGCTATGGGCGCTTATTACATCGGATACGGTAATAGGGTTCTTTGTGGGAGTTAGAGCTTGCTTTTATGAAATTATGAACTTTATGATTTTTTAACAAAGTTGTTACCATGGTTACTGGATGTTATGATGGAATGTCTGGAGTTCATTCCCAGTGGTTTCACAGTGTCTATGTCTAACTGATATTCACATGTTTTGTCTGTGCAAAGCTCAAACCTGTCCAGCAGTCAAAGAAAGTAAATAAAACAACTATTTGATCATATCAGACATTGTTTTGGAGTTATCCTTGCCAGTTGTCAGGAATACGGCTCACCTGTTGCCACTGTCAGGCAAGGGTCAGGGGCCATCTTGGAGTTATCTGTGCCAGTTGTCAGGAATACGGCTCACCTGTTGCCACTGTCAGGCAAAGGTTCAGGGGCCATCTTGGAGTTATCTGTGCCAGTTGTCAGGAATACGGCTCACCTGTTGCCACTGTCAGGCAAAGGTTCAGGGGCCATCTTGGAGTTATCTGTGCCAGTTGTCAGGAATACGGCTCACCTGTTGCCACTGTCAGGCAAAGGTTCAGGGGCCATCTTGGAGTTATCTGTGCCAGTTGTCAGGAATACGGCTCACCTGTTGCCACTGTCAGGCAAGGGTCAGGGGCCATCTTGGAGTTATCTGTGCCAGTTGTCAGGAATACGGCTCACCTGTTGGGACTGTCAGGCAAGGGTCAGGGGCCATCTTGGAGTTATCTGTGCCAGTTGTCAGGAATACGGCTCACCTGTTGGGACTGTCAGGCAAGGGTTCAGGGGCCATCTTGGAGTTATCTGTGCCAGTTGTCAAGAATACGGCTCACCTGTTGCCACTGTCAGGCAAGGTTCAGGGGCCATCTTGGAGTTATCTGTGCCAGTTGTCAGGAATACGGCTCACCTGTTGCCACTGTCAGGCAAGGGTCAGGGGCCATCTTGGAGTTATCTGTGCCAGTTGTCAGGAATACGGCTCACCTGTTGGGACTGTCAGGCAAAGGTTCAGGGGCCATCTTGGAGTTATCTGTGCCAGTTGTCAGGAATACGGCTCACCTGTTGCCACTGTCAGGCAAAGGTTCAGGGGCCATCTTGGAGTTATCTGTGCCAGTTGTCAAGAATACGGCTCACCTGTTGGGACTGTCAGGCAAAGGTTCAGGGGCCATCTTGGAGTTATCTGTGCCAGTTGTCAGGAATACGGCTCACCTGTTGCCACTGTCAGGCAAAGGTTCAGGGGCCATCTTGGAGTTATCTGTGCCAGTTGTCAAGAATACGGCTCACCTGTTGGGACTGTCAGGCAAAGGTTCAGGGGCCATCTTGGAGTTATCTGTGCCAGTTGTCAGGAATACGGCTCACCTGTTGCCACTGTCAGGCAAGGGTTCAGGGGCCATCTTTGAGCACATTTCCTCCTATAGTTCAGCTGGTCTGGCAAATAGCTACACTTTGATCAGTGGAAACATAACACAGGCAGCAGGCAGCACGGTTCCATAAAGTAATTAAACTAATTTGGGTCGGACACCAAATCAGTACAAAATTATCCCCATCTCTGGATTACGACAAGCCAGTCTCCACGTCACACGGAATTCCCACAATGGAGACAAGAATGTGGGGGTCTGGTTCGAAGGATTTGGTCTCAGAATACAAACCAATCTCTTGTCACTAAAAAAATCTTGGTGCCTTGAATACCAAAAGTTATTGTATGAGAGTAAGGATTAAGTAAGGATAAGATATATGGATGAACAACTTCTTTATTACAATTAGGAGCGACGTTTCACTTGCTTAATAACAGTGTTAGAACCTACACCGAAACGTTGCTCCTAATTGTAATTAAGTTGTTCATCCATATACCTTATCCTTAATTAGTATAATAATAATAATACAGTAAACTACGGTTATAACAAACTCAAAGGGACCACTAATTATAGTTCGTTATAACCTTATATACAGCAAATGGTCCGGGAAAAAAATAAGTTTATTATATCTGTCAGTGCGTTACAAGCGTGTTTGTTATAAATGTAGTTTACTGCAATGTGTCTACTTGTATTAGCCTCCATACACTTGGGGTATGCTCAAATGATTGTTTTGGAACTAAATCTCCCTTTCAACAAGCAACAATTACCACAAACGTCAGTAATAGATAAAAACAATTTATTATCACAGTGAACAGTGAGTGACACTTGGCATTCACAAGACGCTGAAGCTGCATCCATGACATGGACACGGAGAGAATGACGGAGATCTGTCCCGACCAAGTTTCTTGTCTAGTTTCCCTCACATTAAAACGCTACTCACATTGGAGATACCCGTGAAGATTCGGGGTAGAATAGGTCTTCAGCAACCCATACTTGTCATAAGAGCAACTAAAGGGATCGGGTGGTCAGTGTTGCTGACTTGGTTGATGGATGTCATCGTATCCTAATTGATGATTGATGCTTATGATGTCAGATTATTTACAGACTGCCATAATATTGCTGAGTGCGGTGTTAAACAACAAACAAACAAAACAACCAAACATCTGGATTTGATTCTTTGTACAATGTTGGTTTGTTTCTTGTATAACGCCACACTTGGCAATATTCCAGTTGTATGATGGCAGCCTTTCAATAATCAATCTGGACAAGACAATCCAGTGAACGATATTGCCGCACAGTCACCCATGATCCATTTGGTCGTCCTTACGACCATGAGAGGTTGCTTGGGGATCAATTCCATCCTAGAACCAGGGGGGGACGTGTGAACAACGTGTGAACAACGCGTGAAGCACATTCTGGAGTTCACCACCAGGACGCACCCTGTTCACATAAAAAGAAATTATTTCTGTGTTCTTAGTGAGAGTGAGCAATTTTAGGGTTAAAATTGCTTTCACAGTTACATGATGGGGGCCACTTAATGGGCGGGGAAGGACAATTTGCACTTCAGTGGGACCCACTGTTTGTGATGACACACCATGGATCGTAATCAGGGCGAATTTGGGACTGAAGCCCAGTACTGTATTGGCAGACCCTGGCACAACTAAGGGAGGTAACTCTGATGGAAAAGATCAAGCTTGGGTAGGAACAGTTCTCCACATGATGAGTAAATTAAGTATTGCCATGTGGACCAACAACAAAAGCAGTTCACATAATACGTTGACGAAATCAGTGCCTTCGCCGCTGTCAGATCACACCACGGAACAAATCTTTGAACAATTATTGATGTCAAACATCAAAGACATGATTTCTAACAGGCTCAAGAAAAACTTGAGTTTAAGATACAAAGTGTTGTGTCCAGGTACCCTGCTCAACAAAGAGATCTTGGCGCTAATATGATTTTAATTCCCAGTCTAACACCGCGCTAAGATTGCTCTCAAAGCAAGGGTCCAGGATTAAGACTTCCTCCACTTGATGTCACATGTGCTAATGCTGATTAACAATCATTACATGGGGATTATCAGATTGTTGCTTGACTGGATTCATAGTAACAATGATAAATACATAGTATTTTTTGACAACTGTTTCTGCGAAAGCACTGAAACCGTCAGCTGATCCTTGAAAGACTGGATTTGCTCTTAACTAGCACAACATGTAGAACATTTAGCAGCATCTGGGTACACACGGACAGAAAATCATAGTTCTACATCAAAACAAATCAACATGAAAAATAAATAAAGACGCAATGATTTAAACAAAATTTGATTTTATATTAAGCATTGTTTTTGTTGTGAAGGAGAAGGTTTGATTTCAAGACTGGTGTTTGATTCCTAATGTCTTTAGTCTCCCTCATCGCTGAGGCTAAGATGAACGGGGGATCGAGAACATGGTCTCACGGTGCTTTGTTCAACGTTAAACTGTGCTGTGAAACAAGCCCTGGCTTCAAAAGGTTTGATTCAGTTGACTGACTGATTGATTGATGGATTGAATATTATTTAACGTCAGTCTGCAATATTCCAGCGACTGACTGACTGACTGACTGATTGATTGGATATTATTTAACTTTCACCCTGACATACCGGAACGGGATCTGGTAATAACACCTTGTTCCCTTATACCCACAGGCAGGAGGGGTGAAGCGAGACAGTGGGTCTGTGGAACTGACTTCCATGCAGGGCTACAGTTAGTGAGTTAGGGTTAAACACGGCTTTGAACAATGCTTCAGTTCCATCATGCTGTGTCAGCTAAACATGGGAGGACAGATTGGAGAGTTACAGGTCAAACAGGGTCAGCCCAAGTGAAACCCAAGAGCTAAGTGGACTAAAACCTACAACAGCAGATCCTGGCTGCAAGGGGAGCCAACTCTGCACATGTTCCTAGTCCGAGAAGTGCTTGCATATCTATGGATATCTTGTTTATCGTCTCTGTAACTTTACCTTAAGACTGAGTGACGGACATATTGTCATGAGACGGAATGTCTTGGTCCAAGTGCTTTGATTGCCATGTTTTACAAACAGAAAAACAATATAATAAATTCTACGACAAGGAGCACTAAACTCATACAGCAAAACTCCACAATAGTTTAACAAAATAAATTATACGACAAAATTTACAACAAAATATATTACACATTTCAATTTTCATAAAAAATATTTCACAATCATAAAACATTTAAAAGTTTCCCACACATGATAAATTATACATTGATCTTTGTTAAAAAAACAATATCCTAAATCATAAAGACAAACCCAACGTTTCTTTCACAAAATTATTTTAACATTGCATCCTAGCCAGAAAGTTGGTATGCACCTCAGAAGGATTGTTTTCCTTGAACAACATGCTCAAGGAAGTTGCTGTAGCATAAAACAAACTATAATGATAACAAACATACATATTACTAACATTCCAAATACTAATATTTGATTCACAACCAATATCTAAAGCTAGGTTTACTATATATCTGTAAGTAAAAACATAATTGGATCTTCTAGCTGAAAATAATTCCTATCTGGTAGTAATATATCTATCAAGGTAAGTAGAGTATCTATCAAGGTAAGTAGAGTATCTATCAAGGGCATGACCTCCGGTGTCGGAACGGATCACAATGTTGTGATGCACCAGTGCACAGTAGCAAGATTTAAAATGGACATGGAACACTAACTTGGTGGCACTAGTTTTGAGATCGTCCTAACAATTTCATTGACTTTTTTCATCAACTCAAGAAGACAACTTTTTTTTCTTATTTTGATAATAATTTCTAGAAAGAGCCACAATAAGAATCTATCCAAGCCAAACAATGGCTACAGCTGGTACTGCTTGTCGTTACCATGGTTACATGGTCATGTCTCAAACACCTGATTTTGAATGGTGCCTCAAGCATACTGAAACATGATCAGTCATCCTTCGGGATACCGTAGCTAACTGTATAGCTGTCCTAAATATCAACATTGGCTCAAATCATGAATGTAAAAATGACATTTTTCTTTAGAAAATCAATGAAAGTATAAAGATATGTGTAGATGAGAAGCAAGATGACTGAACCACATGATGTACATACCTCAGAAAATGTGGGAACGGTGATCAGTCCTCAAAATGGCCGAATTAACATTATATAGTTAAATACTACACGTTGCTGCTATCTTGTAGCTCACTGGGCCCTTATCAGGGCAACTACGGTAGAAGGCAGGAGAGGTAAGGCTGTAGATTGCACTATGTTCATATATACCAACTGACAGCAGAGCCCTAGGTACTGCAGCTCACACAGTCAAGTAAGCGATTACCCGGATAGGTCACCATGACCCATCACACTGTTACAGTTTGATCATGATTCTGTGACACTGTTACAGTTTGATCATGATTCTGTCACTGTTACAGTTTGATCATGATTCTGTCACTGTTACAGTGTGATCATGATTCTGTCACTGTTACTGTTCGATCATGATTCTGTGACACTGTTACAGTTTGATCATGATTCTGTGACACTGTTACAGTTTGATCATGATTCTGTGACTGTTACTGTTCGATCATGATTCTGTGACACTGTTAAAGTTCGATCATGATTCTGTGACACTGTTACAGTTTGATCATGATTCTGTGACACTGTTACAGTTTGATCATGATTCTGTCACTGTTACAGTTGGATCATGATTCTGTGACTGTTACAGTTGGATCATGATTCTGTGACACTGTTACAGTTTGATCATGATTCTGTCACTGTTACAGTTCGATCATGATTCTGTGACACTGTTACAGTTCGATAATGATTCTGTGACTGTTACAGTTCGATCATGATTCTGTGACACTGTTACAGTTTGATCATGATTCTGTGACTGTTACAGTTGGATCATGATTCTGTGACACTGTTACAGTTTGATCATGATTCTGTCACTGTTACAGTTCGATCATGATTCTGTGACACTGTTACAATTGGATCATGATTCTGTGACTGTTACAGTTTGATCATGATTCTGTCACTGTTACAATTGGATCATGATTCTGTGACACTGTTACAGTTTGATCATGATTCTGTCACTGTTACTCATGATTCTGTGACTGTTACAGTTGGATCATGATTCTGTGACACTGTTACAGTTGGATCATGATTCTGTGACTGTTACAGTTGGATCATGATTCTGTGACACTGTTACAGTTGGATCATGATTCTGTGACTGTTACAGTTGGATCATGATTCTGTGACACTGTTACAGTTGGATCATGATTCTGTGACTGTTACAGTTGGATCATGATTCTGTGACACTGTTACAGTTGGATCATGATTCTGTGACTGTTACTGTTCGATAATGATTCTGTGACGCTGTTAGTTTGATCATGATTCTGTGACACTGTTACAGTTTGATCATGATTCTGTGACACTGTTACAGTTTGATCATGATTCTGTGACACTGTTACAGTTTGATCATGATTCCATGAGATCGGAGATGGGCCATAAGGACACCTTCTGTCACTGACTTCACACCTACACTCACATACGTTCACCTTGACCTGTGGTCGTAAACCTCCAGTGACGTCATCCTATTGTTCTCCTGTTGGGTTAAAAATCTCATAAACAGGGATGTTGTAATATCCCCAGGATTTTATTAATACAACCGTTTATATTGTAACATAGGAATGTTTCTCGCTTGAAATTTATTTAGCATTTGAACACAATGTAACGAAATGTAAAATCAAATGACAAATGTTTTCTTTATATTCCCGAGGATCGAACATGCAACCTCCATATCTTTAGCGCAATGAGTGTACCATTAGGCTACAGAGGCGCTGATAAATCACAATGCTTTTGAGAATGTCTTTTTGCAAATACGCATAAGCCAGCAACAGATATTTTACGTTCATTTCCTAAGGTTCAAGGAAAGTATATTTGAAACATAGAAATGTTGATAAAAGTTGTTTTAAGTTGGGTTTTTTCGGTTTATAAGTTAAATAAAACACTTCCCCTTGGGCTTTTATCCCTTGGGTTCGGGTTTTCAATCTCATAAAAACCTCTGACATGTTTTATCCTACACTCAAAGGGAGACAAAAACTGTGCTCCTGGGAGCCGGCCACTAAAAATATGGCGATATTGACACTATAACCCACACTGGCGACTGAATCACAAGCTTGAGACAGAGAAGATGGGACTCACATCTCTTTATGGATGGAAGGTCGGTGCATGCAGACTGATGCTTGTAACCATGGTGATATAATGAGTAATGAGCTGATGATACGAGTGATATACAAGAGAGTGGGGATATACGACATATACATGTAGTCCACTTCAGTAACACCTTGATCTGCTCGCGAGGTAGAACTTCACTTGCATGACAGGAAACGTGTGAAGTAAAAAGGTAGACAGGTGAACACGGGTCCCATGGATACTGTATATTCAGTATGGCACAGGTAGCGTATCGCAAGCCACTTAACCCCCTCAGATTGGTATTAACTGGTCTACAGATTCTGGTGAAACATATTAAAAGTTTGTCACACAACCAGATGCAATGTTGTTCCAATGAAATATGTTCCCAACAAATATGTTCCCCATAATATGTTCCACACAAAAGTTCTGCATGCAATGGACCAAACCGCAAACGGCAAGGCTACTCAAGGTTAGAGAGATGCTGAACAATGCACACATAGCAATATATTCCGATAACTTTTTTCTCTACTTCCTGATAACGATTATTTACATAATAAACCAGGCCTGGCCTCACAGAGCATCTCAAGATCCATGTATGTTGGACAGCTGTGTGGGAACCATCTTCCTGAGGTAAGAGAGTTAACTGACTTTAAAAGTCCAGTTTCCACCCTTGCTGAACAAGGCTATTACGAGTTATGTCCCTTCCATACCTCTCCAATGGACCAATCAGATTCCACCTCTTGTATCACTTAGCATTTGCTTCAAACAAAATGGCGGCGCCCAGTCAAGACGATCTGATCGATAATCAAGATCTATATTGTGATAAAACAAGTCTTTTGCCGCTAAGTGCATCAAATCATTCGAGCTACTTGGTCAAAGACATGAAAAGATTGGGAAAATATCTTTCAATGGCCAGTTGATGGTACACTGGCTTTGCAAATTGTGCAATTGACCGAAATCTGCCCGGTTATAGCCATGTTGTTTACAAACAGGATGTCGATTTCGTTAAGCAACTGATTGGACAATGCATAGACTCATTAGGCCAGCCAAAGAATAACTCCTCAATAAAAATGTTGCAATATTCTGTGATAAAAGTTCTAAGGTGCAAGTAAAACAGACTGGTTCCATACAAGACAACAACATGAGCTGCCGCTCTCGCTTAGACAGAGATTCTAAAATCTTGATTATTGCTGAAAAGTAGCTGGGCTGTAGTACTTCAGCCATGTCCCAACACCCGTAACAATGGGGATGTTTAGTGTTATGAATTTCTTCCTGAAGTCGATGAACATAAGAGTATACCACTTGGTGAAATAAGTTCAATTTTGTGGCTTTTCAACTTGAAAAATGTGCTAAAAAGTATGGTAACTTTGTGTCTACAGTAGAACTATGTGTCTACAGTAGAACATTGTGTGGAACTTATTGTCTATTGTAGAACTTTGTTTCTATTGTGGAACTTCGTGTCTACAGTAGAACTATGTGTCTACTGTACAACTATGTGTCTATGGTGGAACTTTGTGTAGACCATTGTGTCTACTGTAGAACTTTGTGTAGAACTTTGTGTCTATTGTGGAACTTTGTGTCTACTGTAGAACTATGTGTCTACTGTAGAACTATGTGTCTATGGTGGAACTTTGTGTAGACCTTTGTGTCTATTGTGGAACTTTGTGTCTCCTTCATTCTGTTGTCTGCTCCTGACTTTGTACTTTGTTGACCTTATAAATGTATATATCCCAAAGTAAGTAGCAATAAAGGGCAAGGTCACCTGTTTGAACCTATGTATGTGCTTCCATAAACATGTTTGGTTTATCTCCAATACAGTACAAACATCACCATAGCAACCTAAATCATCCACAACTGTCGTACCTATCAAAATGTTGATACTGTGATTATATTATTGTTGTTTATTTAGATTCTGAAAGAACAGAATAATCTCAGTCCTTCCTCGTTACAGCACTGGGAAGTAGGACGCTACACCTGTGTACAGATATATAGATAACACTAGAAGATGTACATGGCTGACCCGCAATAGAAACACATTCATGGCAGAGTATAAATGTTAGTCCAGCTAGTACAGTATTAACACATATTCCCACTATTCCAGCCAGTACAATATTAACACATATTCCCACTATTCCAGCCAGTACAGTATTAACACATATTCCCACTATTCCAGCCAGTACAATATTAACACATATTCCCACTATTCCAGCCAGTACAGTATTAACACATATTCCCACTATTCCAGCTAGTACAATATTAACACATATTCCCACTATTCCAGCCAGTACAGTATTAACACATATTCCCACTATTCCAGCCAGTACAATATTAACACATATTCCCACTATTCAAGCTAGTACAGTATTAACACATATTCCCACTATTCCAGCCAGTACAATATTAACACATATTCCCACTATTCCAGCTAGTACAGTATTAACACATATTCCCACTATTCCAGCCAGTACAGTATTAACACATATTCCCACTATTCCAGCCAGTACAGTGTTAACACATATTCCCACTATTCCAGCCAGTACAGTATTAACACATATTCCCACTATTCCAGCTAGTACAGTATTAACACATATTCCCACTATTCCAGCCAGTACAGTATTAACACACATTCCCACTATTCCAGCCAGTACAGTATTAACACACATTCCCACTATTCCAGCCAGTACAGTGTTAACTCATATTCCCACTATTCCAGCCAGTACAGTATTAACACATATTCCCACTATTCCAGCTATCATCTACAACACAAACAGAAGTCATGACAACGTGTACCTGACATTCCTGTGTTGCTGGGCAACCTAACATTTCTACTGAGGCTCTTGTCAGATGGTCACTGGTTCCCAAATCGTAACTAAAATGCTCAATTCATTGTAATCATTGTAATATAGTTATAACAAATGCTGTGGCTTGTAGAGGTGACAGATATTTCACTGATCACAGAACCAGTCCAGAGGAGGGCGCATCAATGCTTACTTTTTCATCATAAAATGTTAAAATACCTCATAAGTAAGAAAAATATGAACATGTAAAAAATCCCTTCTGTGTTGTTTTACTGGCTATAGGTGAAGATATGAAAACATTTGAAAACAACAACGCGTGTACCTCCTTGATGACAGTCATCCTCCGTGTAGAGCTCCTTCCACAATATCAACATGGTGTGGAAACCGTGTCTCATTGATGACAGTCATCCTCCGTGTAGAGATCCTTCTACAATATCAACATGGTGTGGAAACCGTGTCTCATTGATGACAGTCATCCTCCGTGTAGAGATCCTTCCACAATATCAACATGGTGTGGAAACCGTGTCTCAATGATGACAGTCATCCTCCGTGTAGAGCTCCTTCTACAATATCAACATGGTGTGGAAACCGTGTCTCATTGATGACAGTCATCCTCCGTGTAGAGATCCTTCCACAATATCAACATGGTGTGGAAACCGTGTCTCAATGATGACAGTCATCCTCCGTGTAGAGCTCCTTCCACAATATCAACATGGTGTGGAAACCGTGTCTCATTGATGACAGTCATCCTCCGTGTAGAGATCCTTCCACAATATCAACATGGTGTGGAAACCGTGTCTCAATGATGACAGTCATCCTCCATGTAGAGCTCCTTCTACAATATCAACATGGTGTGGAAACCGTGTCTCATTGATGACAGTCATCCTCCGTGTAGAGATCCTTCCACAATATCAACATGGTGTGGAAACCGTGTCTCATTGATGACAGTCATCCTCCGTGTAGAGATCCTTCTACAATATCAACATGGTGTGGAAACCGTGTCTCATTGATGACAGTCATCCTCCGTGTAGAGATCCTTCCACAATATCAACATGGTGTGGAAACCGTGTCTCAATGATGACAGTCATCCTCCATGTAGAGCTCCTTCTACAATATCAACATGGTGCGGAAACCGAGTCGTTATGCTGTTGCCAAGCAACACTGGGAATGCTAATGAGATCAAGCTGATTGGGACAGTGGAAAATCTGATTCTGTTGGAAGATTCCAGTCAACATCAGCTACCATCATGGAGAGTTGCTACAAGAGGGTCACGAATTAGGCCTGAGAAATGACTTTACACATGAAGCCTAGCATGATGAGGTGGCAAAAATCTAGCGTGCTGAAATTCTACTTCTCCTAATTGTGTGTCACCAAAGTAATGAAATTTGTACATGGTTACAATACTATGAAGAGGCCGGAATGTTGAGATGAAATGTCGAACAATGGGACAAAGACGATCAGCAGTGACAGTTGATATATACATCAGTCGGTACACAACATGGAACAATGGATACAACACTGGAATATGTATGTAATCTCTGATGACAGCACTTGCTCAATAGGAGGATCATTATTCATATTATATTATATTATAGTTGTTATGAGTCACTGTGCTGTCAACAACATCCATGACGACAGTAATAATATGCAACAATGACAACGGTGGAAACATTGTCGACGGGAACAGTGGACCATGAATTGAGACCAATATGGCTGAAGTTTCACGAGTATAGACATGCTCGTACAACCAACAAGCATCACAAGCAGCCCGCACTTGCCAACAACATGATTACAGCCAGCGAGGACAACACTACAATGGGTACAATGTTCTCATAGTAAGACTTCTACAACTGACTTTAAGCCTCAAAACAGCTGTTTGGAAAAGGGACAGGGCATTCTTAACTGATTATGTGGGAACACAGCACATCACACCCCGAGCTTATGTAGACTTGCACATAGTCTCACGAGTAATTGGATGGATACAAATAATGCTTGAACCTTGACTGTGGCCTTGAGGTACAATCTGAGACAAGTTGACGAGCTTGACGCCTCATATCTAACTTCTGCAATCTCACACAGAGAGAATCTCACCTGAGTGTCTTTTGATATGAAATATATCACCACGAGTTGATAAAAGTGGAAAAAACTCTGAGGCTTGCTGTGGAGTTTTTCCACTTTTGTCAACGAGTGTTGATCTATTTGATATCAAAAGACACGAGGGTGAGATTTTGTTTATCATCCAAAATCATTCTTCCAACTTTATCAGTTTGTAGACAGTAATAAGCAGTGTGTTAGTGTAGAAACATACTGCTAACAGCTTCAGTAGCGGAGCTATTGGTGATGTCATTTGATTGTGTTGTCAAGGTAACCTAGACCGCCTCCGTGGTCAAGAGGTAGAGCGTCCGCCCAGAAAGAGCGGAAGGTCCGGAGTTCGATCCCCGGCCGTGTCATACCAAAAGATGTGAAAAGATGGTACTTGTTGTTGCCTTGTCTGGCGCTCGGCATTAAGGGGCTAAAACAAGGACTGGTATCTCAGTATGCTAGCACTATAAATCGGCATCAGTCCGGACTAGTACAAGCAGCCACACACACAAACACATGTGCATGCACATTGTTATATAAGTGCAATAATCTTGGACACGATGTTAAACCCAATTTCACCTCACCTCACCTCATGGTAACCAATGACGTCACAATAGTTTGCAAAGCATTGTGATGCAATTTCATTTCATTGCTTAATCTCACCCAAGCGATATCTCCTGTGGGAGCCAGTTTGGGATGATAAAAGTGCTTAACACCTGCAAATGACCTTAAGAGTGAATTGGACCCTCAACAAAAGTGATTAGTATGTAAAAATATTCCAAATGACTTTTAAGTAGATTAACTAAATATGACATCCTGTATTGCCTGTGGGGTATTCAATGTCACGGTATGCCAAACATTAGTCATTGAAAGTAGGTCACAGTGCCCTACCCCCGGAATGACAAGTTTGTCGTAATGATGACCCAGGTGTTTGAAGGTCACTGACCTATGAAGCACCTGTTGTCTGTTTCCGACGTAGGTCTAGTCCAAGCTCCTTCCCAGCGAGCGACACCTTTTGGAACCTCCTATTGTCATTACTGCCACCAGTGTGCAAGCGGCCATTACAAGAATCTTGAAAATTTTCCCTCTAACCTAAGTGTAATGACATTTATATTTTTGCGTAGGTCTTTTGGAATGTCATTCTAGTCAATTGGGAAAAGATTTACAACTGATTTACTATTTATCAGATGAATATATGTTTGTTTGTTTAATCAGATCGGTTCGATATTGTAGATTGTAAACATAACAATCAGTCAGAGGTCAACGCAGTGGGGACCAGTGACTGGTGGCTACAATAGCGTAGAGGCCTCAGTGAACAACTGTCACTGTTAGGAGCTTGGGACAAGAAAACGTCAGTAGTGCCAAACTGAGACATCATCTCTATCGGAAACCATTAACAGTTAGAATGATACATATTGTAAAACTGAGTCATGATACAAGGGGAGACATGTATTAGGTTTGCTGGGAGTGTCATCTGCCCCGGCCGTGGCACCACAATCGTCATGATACATGCAGAGATTCCCCTAGGGTCATGTGGAACCTATCCATGGGATAGTCATGGCAATAATCTTTGCAAAGTATTCAAAAGAACAACCTAGAGTCAAATTCTTGCAACACATTAGAGCAGTTCGTTTCACGAGGACAAAATATGTCACTTCTCCCAAACCATCGTGTTCATTCATACTGGTTTGTCGCCTGAGAAAGATTGCTGACATAAATAATATAACTGTAACTCTTCAGTATTTCGGGGAATCATAACGGTTCTTATGCAAGTCTAGTAGAACAATGCGATATCAATAAATATCTCCTCATCAATTAAACAGATAGCACAAGCCTTGTGTTTGTAGATACATCTAAAACAATGACATACATCGCCTGTGTATTGATACATCTGAAACACTGACATACATCGCCTGTGTATTGATACACCTAAAACAATGACATACATCGCCTGTGTATTGATACATCTGAAACACTGACATACATCGCCTGTGTATTGATACACCTAAAACAATGACATACATCGACTGTGTATTGATACATCTGAAACACTGACATACATCGACTGTGTATTGATACACCTACACACAACAGGATAAATGCATTTTGGAACATTCTGTAGTCTGCCATTCACTTTACATATTGGCACATGTGATGCTTGTATCTAGACGCCATCAAACCTGTCCGTCATATTTACAAAGGTACGAAAATATCCTCATCCCATGATCGCTATCAATTGCATACACACAAGTTATCTCCCTTGTCTCAAGGACACAATACCATTATGATAAAATCCATCCATTCAACCAACATACAAAAAATAAACTTGCATTCAGTGAAAACATGAAAACAAATAACTATGCTGTCAATATCGAATGTTAACAGCCGTATCCTACCAGCTGTTGTTTTACAGGCAGCCATGGCACAGACATGTTATAACCAGATTTTGTCTCTGCTAGGCTAGCTCCGGCTCTAGAAACGTTGACTCCAATAACTATTTCTATGTTAAAACATTTCATGTAAGTATTTGCCAAGGCAGCCATACAGCTATTGCAAACAGACATTACCTAGGTAACACAACAAAACTGTCTGCCCGTTCTTTACACAAGCTCTTCTGCTGGTCCTTGCGTCCCGATGTGTCTGAATTCTTCTTCATCGTCATTATCATCGTCATCTTCATCTTCGTCATCATCCAATTCCTCTACGTCTCCATTGGTCGATGGGTCAGTGGGTACAGCCCCTGCCCCTTGGTCCTCACTTAAACTAGTTACCTCCCCTGATATGTCTTCTGCTGGAGTTGCTTCCCCTTGTTCCCCTTGCAGAGTGGTCTCCCCTTGCTGTCCCCCCTTCTGCCTCACCTCCTCCTCGGCGTCCAGACAGTGCTGTAGACCGGCACAGTAATGCAGCAGCAACATCATCATGGCCTCGATCTTCTCATCAGATTTGCTCACTTGATTCTCCAGGAATCGGCGCTATAATCAGAAACGTATGTCAGCAAGAGGGTTAATGAGTGAGTTGCACCTTTCAGTCACCAGTGTGTGTTGGAATGACCGGAGCGGTCACAGAGGACTGTTTGGATAACTAGGGTTTCACGTAGCCTAAGGCAAGTAAGTCATATCACAGCCAGGGGGCGCCAGGCGTGGGCTTCACAAATGATGTTTTAAAAGAATGAGAGAGTGGCTTGAAGAAATGAAAATCATGGACATTGCTCTTGAAAACATTCAGAAAACCTTAGAGCCATTTTCTTCTCAAAATAATGGAGACTTTGCATCAGTGTATCTGATGGTATGCTCCTTGTTGCGATGGACATTAAGCAAACAGTAGAACACAAACTTTAACACTACCTGGCAAAGTTACAGTGGTGGCAGATCAGGGGCAGGATTACCATGGTAGCAGCTACCGTATAGTGCGCACCCATGTATAATGCGCACCCCCCTCTAGCGGGTTCAATATTTTGGAAAAAAAGAAATTTGAATATTATGCGCAGAAAAAATTTACACCGTACCCTTTCAGCGAAGTCCAGCAAACGAACGGGTGTTGAGAAACTTCGTCAGTACAAATTCGAAAATTTGAGATAAAAAATCACCAGACATGTTTATTTACCGTTTAAATAGTATTTATTGTTCTGCTAGGCATTGTTTTATATCTAGGGATTAAGATTACCTTGTGTATTTTCTCGTAAACTAAGCCGGAAACAGCAATCAGCTGTACACATGTTTTCTTGGAATCGACCGGTGATTCGGTCAAGACACACCCAATGATATAACTTTATAGGATTTTTAATGCAAGGATCGGCAACAATTGTATCTGAAACTATTTTTTTTATCAGGAATAATATATTCCATTATTTTCTTAATTATATGCAGCCTTTACTAAACATATTTAAAATAATAATAACCCTAAGCAAAGCAGCTGATCGCTATTCCCGGGTATTATTTTTTACATGGAACCAGTCTGACCAGTCACCGTCAAGGCTAACGCGCACGTGATCGCGTGATCGCGAGAATTTCATGTTGACATAGAATCGTCAAACAAAAACAAATATGACTTTTAACGAGTCAAAGTATGTCATTTATGATATATGTATCCATTCTCTGTCAACTAAAGTTTGTTTCAAGGCGTCAATAGCGGTATTCTGACCGTGGTTGCTGTTAATAACGGTGAGTTGTGCGATCTTCCGATCGCTTCACACACGATTTCGCCGAAATTAATGAAAACAATATTATAAGGAATTTTGAATAAAATTAATGAAATAAGTTACAAACATAAGTCCAGATATGCAAAGAACACTTTTTATAGCCAGACAGTGTAATTACATGATTATTTTGCGTACTTCAGTATGGATTTGTTGACATGGTATTTCCGGTGTTTCATGCTCACGGTAATGTCTTTCCATGGGGGAAAAAAACATCCAAACTCATAATTCGTGTATAATGCACACCCCCTTCTACACAGCTGTGTTTTTTCGAAAAAAAGTGTGCACTATACTCAAGAAAATACGGTAACTAACAAGGTTACCATGGTAGAAGACTAAGGGCAAGGTTACCATGGTAGCAGATCAGGGGCAAGATGACTGTGGCAGCAGATCAGTGTGAGGTTACCATGGTAGCAGTTAACTAACAAGGTTACCATGGTAGCAGTTAACTAACAAGGTTTCCATGGTAGCATCTGTGCACTTTATCTCACCTGGATTTGGTCGGTGGTCTCCTTTGCTGCTCGACACAAGGCGCCCTTGTTGTCTGTCTCATGATCAATCTCCTGCTGCAGCTTGGACACCTAGGTAACAGAAGAGAGTGTTACATCACCATGGTAACATCTACATTTCCATGGTTACAGAAGAGAGTGTTACACCACCATCGTAACATCTACATTTACTAGTTTCAGAGGAGAGTGTTACACCACCATCGTAACATCTACATTTACTAGTTTCAGAGGAGAGTGTTACACCACCATCGTAACATCTACATTTCCATGGTAAGATAAGAGAGTGTTACACCACAATGGTAACATCTACATTTCCATGGTTACAGAAGAGAGTGTTACACCACCATCGTAACATCTACATTTACATGGTTTCAGAGGAGAGTGTTACACCACCATCGTAACATCTACATTTACATGGTTTCAGAGGAGAGTGTTACACCACCATTGTAACATCTACATTTCCATGGTTACAGAGGAGAGTGTTACACCACCATTGTAACATCTACATTTCCATGGTTACAGAGGAGAGTGTTACACCACCATCGTAACATCTACATTTCCATGGTTACAGAGGAGAGTGTTACACCACCATCGTAACATCTACATTTACATGGTAAGATAAGAGAGTGTTACACCACCATCGTAACATCTACATTTCCATGGTAACAGAAGAGAGTGTTACACCACCATCGTAACATCTACATTTCCATGGTTACAGAGGAGAGTGTTACACCACCATCGTAACATCTACATTTCCATGGTTACAGAAGAGAGTGTTACACCACCATCGTAACATCTACACTTCCATGGTAAGATAAGAGAGTGTTACACCACCATCGTAACATCTACATTTCCATGGTAAGATAAGAGAGTGTTACACCACCATCGTAACATCTACATTTCCATGGTTACAGAGGAGAGTGTTACACCACCATAGTAACATCTACATTTCCATGGTAAGATAAGAGAGTGTTACACCACCATCGTAACATCTACATTTCCATGGTAAGATAAGAGAGTGTTACACCACCATCGTAACATCTACATTTCCATGGTTACAGAAGAGAGTGTTACACCACCATCGTAACATCTACACTTCCATGATTACAGAAGAGAGTGTTACACCACCATCGTAACATCTACATTTCCATGGTAAGATAAGAGAGTGTTACACCACCATCGTAACATCTACATTTCCATGGTTACAGAGGAGAGTGTTACATCACCATGGTAACATCTATTATCCCATATTTGGTTATCGCGTGACCTCACGGGATTTTTTTTTTTTAAACTAAAGTTTTTTTTAAAAACAAGACAGATAATTTAATCACAAATACTAAAATATCGTTGATAGCAATAGTTATTTGAATACTTTTTTCATCTGTACTTATTTATTGACCATAAAAAAATTGGATATCGATCGTCCGAGAAAGCAAAATGGCGGTCAATCAAGATTCAATATACGACTAGCTACTGAAAACAATAAAATCTGCAAATCCTCATTGTATGTCAACCAAGTGAAAGTCGTTAGCCACGACTTACAAAATGATCGTCCAGACTTTGAGGGTTTGGCAGATCCGCTCGACTGATCTGCATCGGTCGACTGGCTGTCGTCACGCTTTCGCTTCTTGTCTGAGGTTACGCATCGTAGCATTGTGAGGATAATGAGGTACATCGATGATGCAAGGTATTAATGTACAGTTGTAAACACCTTTCACTCAAATTAACAAGATGTTCTCAGTAATTAATCCTCGATTAATCAGTGTCAACTCAGTTTATTGCCTATTACAGTGATTGACCGATTGGACTATCATGTAGGTACGATGTATTTACAGCAATCAAAACAAACAAAGCTTGTCAGTGTAGACTGCAGACAGAAACTGCTCAGTCCTAACTGTTGATCATGTCCGGTCAAAATTTAAGAATGTCCGGACAATACTTTTTCAAATGTCCGGTAAGCAATATGTTAAAACGGACATTTGAGATTCCCAATCGGACATGTCCGGCGCATATGACGGTTTCCGGACCCCTGGTTACACCACCAATGTAACATCTACACTTCCATGGTTACAGAAGAGAGTGTTACACCACCATCGTAACATCTACATTTCCATGGTTACAGAAGAGAGTGTTACACCACCATCGTAACATCTACACTTCCATGGTTACAGAAGAGAGTGTTACACCACCATTGTAACATCTACATTTCCATGGTTACAGAAGAGAGTGTTACACCACCATCGTAACATCTACATTTCCATGGTTACAGAAGAGAGTGTTACACCACCATCGTAACATCTACATTTCCATGGTTACAGAAGAGAGTGTTACACCACCATCGTAATATCTACATTTCCATGGTTACAGAAGAGAGTGTTACATCACCATGGTAACATCTACATTTCCATGGTAAGATAAGAGAGTGTTACACCACCATCGTAACATCTACATTTCCATGGTTACAGAAGAGAGTGTTACACCACCATCGTAACATCTACATTTCCATGGTTACAGAAGAGAGTGTTACACCACCATCGTAACATCTACATTTCCATGGTTACAGAAGAGAGCGTTACATCACCATTGTAACATCTACATTTCCATGGTTACAGGAGAGTGTTACATCACCATGGTAACATCTATTATCCTCAGTGCCTGTATTTCATCTCAAACCTCTGTAATATATCTCAAACCCAAGCTCTCAATCCCTTATAGTTGATAAGTTTCATGTCTCAAAATCAACCAATCAAATACAACAATGTTCTCCATGTTACCATCTGATCCAGCTTCTGCTTCCGCTCCTCCACCTCCAGCTCCACGAAGAGTTCCCGACCCATCTGTTTGGCAGCCGTGACGACCGTCTCGTCCAGGTTGTTGCCCTTGACCTTGGTCTGCTGGTCATGTATCATCTTCAGGACACTCTTCTTCTCCTCATCCGACTCCGAGGAACTGTCAGCTGCATCCCGCGCATCCTGGGAACACAAACTTAGCCTGAAGAATGGTGTTCCCAGTAAGGAGTATTGGTCTTACATGGTGATTAGGGGGCAAAGTGTGTCCCCAGAAGGACATTGCTGTCTATACTGTGACTGAAGGAAGAACACATATTTTGTTAAAGAAAACCAAATTTGAACATTAGATGCAACTTCTTGATGTAAAAATTGGTATCCAATATTCTGTAAATCGGGATAGTTTTGTGCTATGAAATTACTACAAGTAGCTAACAATAGCCTTAACTGCGTCTGGAAAGTTTTGCGACATCCTGTTACGATTACCAAATATCAACGCTACTCTTGCAGGTGTTATATGTGTAAAGTAGGAAGCGTCATGATGAAATGGTAACTCAGTGTCAGTCAATTTTTTATCAAACAATAGATGCATTGAGTCTGGATTAGTTGACAACTGCTCCAAGACAACCACTCCCTGGCAACTGCTCCCTGGCGACCACAACTCAACCACTCCCTGACAACAACTAGTTGACAACTGCTCCAAGACAACCTCCTTGACAACCACTCCCTGGCAACCACTCCTTGGCAACCACTTACTATTGTAGAGTCCGGATCTTGTCTGAAGAACGGCAGCCTCCTAAGTGGGGTAGGGCTGGGCCGGGGAGAGGGTCGAGGGGAGGGTCGAGGGGAGGGTCGGGGGGAGGGGCGTGGGGAGGGGTTAGGTGATGTAGCTTGATCAGTCATCTTGCGACCTAACACAGGGCTTGCACTTGGGCTTTTGGCTGAAATGAAAACATTTAAAATATAGAATACTAAATACACCAGGAAGCCTTGTTCCCCTTCTGGGACCAAGCATCTTCCCAAGGCAAGGCGCTAACTGACAACAAATGTTCGCTTTCCACCCTCACAGAACTAGGCTGGAATTTCCAGGCTCAATCGATGCGCCACCAGGCATTACGAGTTATGTCCCTTCTATTGACCAATCAGATTCCATCTCTCATATCACTTGCATTTGCTTCAAACAAAATGGTGGCACCCAGTCAAGACGATCTGATTGATAATCAAGATCAAGGTCTTACCTCGCGAAAATGTATCAAATTTCTTGAGCACCTTGATTAAAAATGTGAAAAGATCTGTCAACGGCCACATGTGGGTACACATACATTGCAAATGCTGTAGTCGACCGAAATTTGCAAGTTGAAATCCATGTTGTTTATGAACCAGATGTCTAGTTTGTTACGTGATTTTGACGATGCATAGACTTGTGTGTCTGTTAATACTTAACAAGGGTCAGATGTTCACTTACAATGTTGTTACGTGATGTTGACGATGCATAGACTTGTGTGTCTGTTAATACTTAACAAGGGTCAGATGTTCACTTACAATGTTGTTACTTGATGTTGACGATGCATAGACTTGTGTGTCTGTTAATACTTAACAAGGGTCAGATGTTCACTTACAATGTTGTTACGTGATGTTGACGATGCATAGACTTGTTTGTCTGTTAATACTTAACAAGGGTCAGATGTTCACTTACAATGTTGTTACGTGATGTTGACGATGCATAGACCTGTTTGTCTGTTAATACTTAACAAGGGTCAGATGTTCACTTACAATGTTGTTACGTGATGTTGACGATGCATAGACTTGTGTGTCTGTTAATACTTAACAAGGGTCAGATGTTCACTTACAATGTTGTTACGTGATGTTGACGATGCATAGACTTGTTTGTCTGTTAATACTTAACAAGGGTCAGATGTTCACTTACAATGTTGTTACGTGATTTTGACGATGCATAGACCTGTTTGTCTGTTAATTACTTAACAAGGGTCAGATGTTCACTTACAATGTTGTTACGTGATGTTGACGATGCATAGACTTGTTTG
The DNA here is from genome assembly GCF_023055435.1 of Haliotis rufescens. Taxonomy (NCBI): domain Eukaryota; kingdom Metazoa; phylum Mollusca; class Gastropoda; order Lepetellida; family Haliotidae; genus Haliotis; species Haliotis rufescens. The sequence continues at coordinate 4,094,228 of NW_025964057.1, forward strand.
TCTGTTAATACTTAACAAGGGTCAGATGTTCACTTACAATGTTGTTACGTGATGTTGACGATGCATAGACTTGTGTGTCTGTTAATACTTAACAAGGGGAAGATGTTCACTTACAATGTTGTTACGTGTTTTTGACGATGCATAGACTTGTTTGTCTGTTAATACTTAACAAGGGGAAGATGTTCACTTACAATGTTGTTACGTGATGTTGACGATGCAGAGACTTGTGTGTCTGTTAATACTTAATAAGGGTCAGATGTTCACTTACAATGTTGTTACGTGATGTTGACGATGCATAGACTTGTTTGTCTGTTAATACTTAACAAGGGTCAGATGTTCACTTACAATGTTGTTACGTGATTTTGACGATGCATAGACCTGTTTGTCTGTTAATACTTAACAAGGGGAAGATGTTCACTTACAATGTTGTTACGTGATGTTGACGATGCAGAGACTTGTGTGTCTGTTAATACTTAATAAGGGTCAGATGTTCACTTACAATGTTGTTACGTGATGTTGACGATGCATAGACTTGTTTGTCTGTTAATACTTAACAAGGGTCAGATGTTCACTTACAATGTTGTTACGTGATGTTGACGATGCATAGACTTGTTTGTCTGTTAATACTTAACAAGGGTCAGATGTTCACTTACAATGTTGTTACGTGATTTTGACGATGCAGAGACTTGTGTGTCTGTTAATACTTAACAAGGGTCAGATGTTCACTTACAATGTTGTTACGTGATTTTGACGATGCAGAGACTTGTGTGTCTGTTAATACTTAACAAGGGTCAGATGTTCCCTTACAATGTTGTTACGTGATTTTGACGATGCATAGACTTGTTTGTCTGTTAATACTTAACAAGGGTCAGATGTTCACTTACAATGTTGTTACGTGATTTTGACGATGCATAGACTTGTGTGTCTGTTAATACTTAACAAGGGGAAGATGTTCACTTACAATGTTGTTACGTGATTTTGACGATGCATAGACTTGTGTGTCTGTTAATACTTAACAAGGGGAAGATGTTCACTTACAATGTTGTTACGTGATTTTGACGATGCATAGACTTGTGTGTCTGTTAATACTTAACAAGGGGAAGATGTTCACTTACAATGTTGTTACGTGATTTTGACGATGCATAGACCTGTTTGTCTGTTAATACTTAACAAGGGTCAGATGTTCACTTACAATGTTGTTACGTGATTTTGACGATGCATAGACTTGTGTGTCTGTTAATACTTAACAAGGGGAAGATGTTCACTTACAATGTTGTTACGTGATTTTGACGATGCATAGACCTGTTTGTCTGTTAATACTTAACAAGGGTCAGATGTTCACTTACAATGTTGTTACGTGATGTTGACGATGCATAGACTTGTTTGTCTGTTAATTACTTAACAAGGGTCAGATGTTCACTTACAATGTTGTTACGTGATTTTGACGATGCATAGACTTGTTTGTCTGTTAATACTTAACAAGGGGAAGATGTTCACTTACAATGTTGTTACGTGATTTTGACGATGCATAGACTTGTGTGTCTGTTAATACTTAACAAGGGGAAGATGTTCACTTACAATGTTGTTACGTGATGTTGACGATGCATAGACTTGTGTGTCTGTTAATTACTTAACAAGGGTCAGATGTTCACTTACAATGTTGTTACGTGATTTTGACGATGCATAGACTTGTTTGTCTGTTAATACTTAACAAGGGTCAGATGTTCACTTACAATGTTGTTACGTGATTTTGACGATGCATAGACTTGTTTGTCTGTTAATACTTAACAAGGGGAAGATGTTCACTTACAATGTTGTTACGTGATTTTGACGATGCATAGACTTGTGTGTCTGTTAATTACTTAACAAGGGTCAGATGTTCACTTACAATGTTGTTACGTGATTTTGACGATGCATAGACTTGTTTGTCTGTTAATACTTAACAAGGGGAAGATGTTCACTTACAATGTTGTTACGTGATTTTGACGATGCATAGACCTGTTTGTCTGTTAATACTTAACAAGGGGAAGATGTTCACTTACAATGTTGTTCTATCTTTAGGGTCAGATGTTCACTTACAATGTTGTTCTATCTTGGGCACCAGGTTGGACGTGTCCTTGTTGCGGAACTTGCTGAGGAGGCGCCCAGTTCGACTCTCCTCAGACGAGACTTTCTTCCGCACCGTCACGGGCGTCTTCCACTCCTCTGTGGGCTGGCTGCGCTTCTTGGCACCCTCCCTAAAACAGCCACAGGATTCAGACAAACCGTTACACACACTCAGGGTTCAGACAAACCGTTACACACACTCAGGGTTCAGACAAACAGTTACACACACTCAGGGTTCAGACAAACCGTTACACACACACTCAGGGTTCAGACAAACCGTTACACACACTCAGGGTTCAGACAAACAGTTACACACACTCAGGGTTCAGTCAAACCGTTACACACACTCAGGGTTCAGACAAACCGTTACACACACACTCAGGGTTCAGACAAACCATTACACACACTCAGGGTTCAGACAAACAGTTACACACACTCAGGGTTCAGACAAACCGTTACACACACTCAGGGTTCAGACAAACAGTTACACACACTCAGGGTTCAGACAAACCGTTACACACACTCAGGGTTCAGACAAACAGTTACACACACTCAGGGTTCAGACAAACCGTTACATACACTCAGGGTTCAGACAAACCGTTACACACACTCAGGGTTCAGACAAAGCATTACACACACTCAGGGTTCAGACAAACCATTACACACACTCAGGGTTCAGACAAACCGTTACACACACTCAGGGTTACGACAACCCGTTACACACACTCAGGGTTCAGACAAACCGTTACACACACTCAGGGTTCAGACAACCCGTTACACACACTCAGGGTTCAGACAAACCGTTACACACACTCAGGGTTCAGACAACCCGTTACACACACTCAGGGTTCAGACAAACCGTTACACACACACTCAGGGTTCAGACAAACCGTTACACACACTCAGGGTTCAGACAAACCGTTACACACACACTCAGGGTTCAGACAAACCATTACACACACTCAGGGTTCAGACAAACCATTACACACACACTCAGGGTTCAGACAACCCGTTACACGCACTCAGGGTTCAGACAACCCATTACACGCACTCAGGGTTCAGACAAACCATTACACACACTCAGGGTTCAGACAAACAGTTACAGACACTCAGGGTTCAGACAAACCGTTACACACACTCAGGGTTACGACAACCCGTTACACGCACTCAGGGTTCAGACAAACCATTACACACACTCAGGGTTCAGACAACCCGTTACACACACTCAGGGTTCAGACAACCCGTTACACACACTCAGGGTTCAGACAAACCATTACACACACTCAGGGTTCAGACAAACCATTACACACACTCAGGGTTCAGACAAACCATTACACACACTCAGGGTTCAGACAAACCGTTACACACACTCAGGGTTCAGACAAACCATTACACACACTCAGGGTTCAGACAAACCATTACACACACTCAGGGTTCAGACAAACCGTTACACACACTCAGGGTTCAGACAAACAGTTACACACACTCAGGGTTCAGACAAACCGTTACACACACTCAGGGTTACGACAACCCGTTACACGCACTCAGGGTTCAGACAAACAGATGCTCAGGGTGCAATCCAGACAAATTCTATTAGAAGCTTTGCAAAGAAATATGACTGACAATTTAATATAAAATCTGGTAGTTATAGAAAACAGTTGATACCCACTCAGCATTAGTTCCATAATTACGATGACTCAGCCCTACAGGGGTGATGAATGATGCCTACAGTATTGTGGTAGTAGTGGGATAGCAGGATGGCTGTCTCCACTGTACTACAGATCTCAAACAAGAAATTATGTGTCTGACAAGTTTAAAGTTGATGTGCAGCGAAAGGTCAAAGACAGGGCCAGATTGACTTACTTTGTGCAAAGTGTCTCGTTCTGACACTTTTCAACACATTTCTTGTGGCAGATCAACGAGCAGGTCCGACACTGGTACGCCGTCTTCATCCAGATCTGTGTCCAACAGACAGTCATGTGAGTGATTGTAACAAAGTCTGCAGACAGTGGTGGATGGGAAAATGTCTCATCTACACACTAGACTTCCGAGATAGTTCATGTATTACCTTAGTTACATTCTCAGTGAATATTGAAAAACATTTAACCATAGTTTGTATATTCTTGAAAATTACCTGCCCTAAAATAGAGCACTGAAACGTAATTAATATTTTCCAATATTACAGTGGTTGTTTTCTGCAACATCCAGATATTAAGATAAAAGATAACAGTTACAACAGAAAAAAACCCTGTTTATCCTGTGGATGAATCTAAAGTTTTGAAACAAGAATGTCACAGTACCAGTGAGGAGGACAAGGAAGTCAACAAACCTTCTTCCCACAGAAGTTGCAGTAGGTGGCCGACTGAAACTGGGTCAAGGTCATGATGTGGAGACCTTCAGATGGACTGTGAAAGGAAGGTCAAGAGGTTAAATCTGACTCTATCACGTGAAAGGCATCATGTCTGTCATGTTAAAGTACTGACCAATGATGATGAGACAACCCAAAGTAGCTTGAAGGACCACCTAATAGCTGCAACTCTGCATCAGTGGACCGACCCCCTCTCAATGTCAGTGCAACTCTGCATCAGTGGACCCACCCCCTCTCAATGTCAGTGCAACTCTGCATCAGTGGACCCACCCCCTCTCAATGTCAGTGAATGCAACTCTGCATCAGTGGACCCACCCCCTCTCAATGTCAGTGAATGCAACTCTGCATCAGTGGACCCACCCCCTCTCAATGTCAGTGAATGCAACTCTGCATCAGTGGACCCACCCCCTCTCAATGTCAGTGAATGCAACTCTGCATCAGTGGACCCACCCCCCTCTCAATGTCAGTGAATGCAACTCTGTATCAGTGGACCCACCCCCTCTCAATGTCAGTGAATGCAACTCTGCATCAGTGGACCCACCCCCCTCTCAATGTCAGTGAATGCAACTCTGTATCAGTGGACCCACCACCCTCTCAATGTCAGTGAATGCAACTCTGCATCAGTGGACCCACCCCCTCTCAATGTCAGTGAATGCAACTCTGCATCAGTGGACCCACGCCCTCTCAATGTCAGTGCATCAGTGGACCTGCTCCCCCTGACCTCCTCATCAGCATCAGTGGACCTGTCCCTCCCAACCCAAACACCCCCCTCCCAATGTGGTGAGTGAGTGAGTTGGGTTTTATGCCGCTTTTAACAGTATTCAAGTTATATCACGGCACGTAAGCTTAATGTGGGAGGAAAGCCTGAAGTGATGCAGGTCTCAGAATTTTACCACTTCGGTGAAACCCACGAGCATGGGTATGGTGCTGACAAACCTAGAAACATAATCGGGGCGAACCGGGATTCGAACCCACAATCATAGGTTTCTGGCGTGCCCAAGGGACGCAACCCTGCACAGCGAATCGCGGTGCCTTAGACGACTGTCCCCCCTCCCAATGTCAGTGAGTGAAGGAAGATAAGGCTGCAGGTGCCTGGTGATTGGACCTGACAGTTATGATGACAACTCACAGCTTGGTGGTCTGTGGCACATCTCTGACAACATCGTCTACAATGGCTTCCTTGGCACTTAGGCACTCAACAACCCTGGGGTCAACGGACTCCTTGGGGATCCGGCAACGGTCCAGGTCCGACAACTTGAGGGGGGTGAAGTGGAGCCCGAGCTTGATGTCCCCGTAACACAGGTCCGGCTCAAACCCGGGGTGGTTCGCCCAGTTCTCCGACTTGGGGCGGCTGAAGAACAACATGAGAACATGTGAGACATGCTGTGAATGTATAGTTGTAGTTACGCGGTGAATGTATAGTTGTAGTTACGCGGTGAATGTATCGTTGTAGTTACGCGGTGAATGTATAGTTGTAGTTACGTGGTGAATGTATCGTTGTAGTTACGCGGTGAATGAATAGTTGTAGTTACCCGGTGAATGTATAGTTGTAGTTACGCGGTGAATGTATCGTTGTAGTTACGCGGTGAATGAAAAGTTGTAGTTACGTGGTGAATGTATAGTTGTAGTTACGTGGTGAATGAATAGTTGTAGTTACGCGGTGAATGAATAGTTGTAGTTACGCGGTGAATGAATAGTTGTAGTTACGCGGTGAATGAATAGTTGTAGTTACGCGGTGAATGCATAGTTGTAGTTACGCGGTGAATGTATCGTTGTAGTTACGCGGTGAATGAATAGTTGTAGTTATGCGGTGAATGTATCGTTGTAGTAACGCGGTGAATGAATAGTTGTAGTTACGTGGTGAATGTATAGTTGTAGTTACCCGGTGAATGTATAGTTGTAGTTATGCGGTGAATGTATAGTTGTAGTTACGCGGTGAATGAACAGTTGTAGTTACGCGGTGAATGTATGGTTGTAGTTACCCGGTGAATGTATAGTTGTAGTTACGCGGTGAATGTTTAGTTGTAGTTACCCGGTGAATGTACTGGTAATTGTTCATGATTCTGATAATGTACCACTGGTGATTGTTCATGATTCTGATAATGTGACACTGGTAATTGTTCATGATTCTGATAATGTGACACTGGTGATTGTTCATGATTCTGATAATGTGACACTGGTAATTGTTCATGATTCTGATAATGTAACAATGGCAATTGTTCATGATTCTGATAATGTGACACTGGTGATTGTTCATGATTCTAATAATGTAACACTGGTAATTGTTCATGATTCTGATAATGTGAAACTGGTAATTGTTCATGATTCTGATAATGTACCACTGGTAATTGTTCATGGTTCTGATAATGTGACACTGGTAATTGTTCATGATTCTGATAATGTAACAATGGCAATTGTTCATGATTCTGATAATGTGACACTGGTGATTGTTCATGATTCTAATAATGTAACACTGGTAATTGTTCATGATTCTGATAATGTGACACTGGTAATTGTTCATGATTCTGATAATGTACCGCTGGTAATTGTTCATGGTTCTGATAATGCACCATTGGTGATTGTTCATGATTCTGATAATGCACCATTGGTGATTGTTCATGGTTCTGATAATGCACCATTGGTGATTGTTCATGGTTCTGATAATGCACCATTGGTGATTGTTCATGGTTCTGATAATGCACCATTGGTGATTGTTCATGGTTCTGATAATGCACCATTGGTGATTGTTCATGGTTCTGATAATGTGACACTGGTAATTGTTCATGATTCTGATAATGTACCACTGGTAATTGTTCATGGTTCTGATAATGCACCATTGGTGATTGTTCATGATTCTGATAATGCACCATTGGTGATTGTTCATGGTTCTGATAATGCACCATTGGTGATTGTTCATGGTTCTAATAATGTACCACTGGTTATTGTTCATGGTTCTGATAATTTAACAATGGCAATTGTTCATGATTCTGATAATGTGACACTGGTGATTGTTCATGATTCTAATAATGTAATACTGGTAATTGTTCATGATTCTGATAATGTGACACTGGTAATTGTTCATGATTCTGATAATGTACCACTGGTAATTGTTCATAATTCTGATAATGTGACACTGGTAATTGTTCATGATTCTGATAATGTAACAATGGCAATTGTTCATGATTCTGATAATGTGACACTGGTGATTGTTCATGATTCTGATAATGTAACACTGGTAATTGTTCATGATTCTGATAATGTGACACTGGTAATTGTTCATGATTCTGATAATGTACCACTGGTAATTGTTCATGGTTCTGATAATGCACCATTGGTGATTGTTCATGATTCTGATAATGCACCATTGGTGATTGTTCATGGTTCTGATAATGCACCATTGGTGATTGTTCATGGTTCTGATAATGCACCATTGGTGATTGTTCATGGTTCTGATAATGCACCATTGGTGATTGTTCATGATTCTGATAATGTGACACTGGTAATTGTTCATGATTCTGATAATGTACCACTGGTAATTGTTCATGGTTCTGATAATGCACCATTGGTGATTGTTCATGATTCTGATAATGCACCACTGGTAATTGTTCATGGTTCTGATAATGCACCATTGGTGATTGTTCATGATTCTGATAATGCACCATTGGTGATTGTTCATGGTTCTGATAATGCACCATTGGTGATTGTTCATGGTTCTGATAATGCACCATTGGTGATTGTTCATGGTTCTGATGATGCACCATTGGTGATTGTTCATGGTTCTGATAATGCACCATCTGTGATTGTTCATGGTTCTGATAATGTACCATTGGTGATTGTTCATGGTTCTGATAATGTACCATTGGTGATTGTTCATGGTTCTGATAATGCACCATTGGTGATTGTTCATGGTTCTGATAATGCACCATTGGTGATTGTTCATGGTTCTGATAATGTGACATTGGTAATTGTTCATGATTCTGATAATGTGACACTGGTGATTGTTCATGGTTCTGATAATGTGACATTGGTGATTGTTCATGATTCTGATAATGTGACACTGGTGATTGTTCATGGTTCTGATAATGTGACACTGGTGATTGTTCATGATTCTGATAATGCACCATTGGTGATTGTTCATGGTTAAGAAGCACAGAGATGACGATGCCTGATTCTGGTTACCTCGCTCCTGCTTTCATCTCCCCCGGCAACAGGTACACCGTCTGTTGCGTGTCCCCCTGCATCGTCATCAGACAGTACAGCGTGATGTCAGACAGCGGCAGACTCACCTGTGTGTAAAGCTTGGGTGAGTTAACAATACACACGGGTGAGTCAAAACACCTACCTGGCCATGAAGCACACACAAACATCTGGATTAGCTTCAAGAACGATCGAGTTGTGACTGACGAAGCTTAGAACAGTCACATGACATAAGGTTCTACAATTGGCATGGTAAATACAAATTGACAAAAAGATTCCACGTCATTACATCCCCCACTCACTGAAGCCAGTATATCACACTATTAAAGTCTGCTTTGGCCAGTATATCACACTATTAAAGTCTGCTTTGGCCAGTATATCAAACTATTAAAGTCTGCTTTGGCCAGTATATCACACTATTAAAGTCTGCTTTGGCCAGTATATCACACTATTAAAGTCTGCTTTGGCCAGTATATCACACTATTAAACTCTACTTTGGCCAGTATATCAAACTATTAAAGTCTGCTTTGGCCAGTATATCACACTATTAAACTCTACTTTGGCCAGTATAACAAACTATTAAAGTCTGCTTTGGCCAGTATATCACACTATTAAACTCTACTTTGGCCAGTATAACAAACTATTAAAGTCTGCTTTGGCCAGTATACCACACTATCAAACTCTACTTTGGCCAGTATAACAAACTATTAAAGTCTGCTTTGGCCAGTATATCACACTATTAAACTCTACTTTGGCCAGTATAACAAACTATTAAAGTCTGCTTTGGCCAGTATATCACACTATTAAACTCTACTTTGGCCAGTATAACAAACTATTAAAGTCTGCTTTGGCCAGTATATCACACTATTAAACTCTACTTTGGCCAGTATAACAAACTATTAAAGTCTGCTTTGGCCAGTATACCACACTATCAAACTCTACTTTGGCCAGTATAACAAACTATTAAAGTCTGCTTTGGCCAGTATATCACACTATTAAACTCTACTTTGGCCAGTATAACAAACTATTAAAGTCTGCTTTGGCCAGTATATCACACTATTAAACTCTACTTTGGCCAGTATAACAAACTATTAAAGTCTGCTTTGGCCAGTATATCACACTATTAAACTCTACTTTGGCCAGTATACCACACTATCACACTCTACTTTGGCCAGTATATCACACTATCAAACTCTGCTTTGGCCAGTATACCACACTATCAAACTCTACTTTGGCCAGTATACCACACTATCAAACTCTACTTTGGCCAGTATATCACACTATTAAACTCTACTTTGGCCAGTATATCACACTATTAAACTCTGCTTTGGCCAGTATATCACACTATTAAACTCTACTTTGGCCAGTATACCACACTATCACACTCTACTTTGGCCAGTATACCACACTATTAAACTCTACTTTGGCCAGTATATCACACTATTAAACTCTGCTTTGGCCAGTATATCACACTATTAAACTCTACTTTGGCCAGTATACCACACTATCCCACTCTACTTTGGCCAGTATATCACACTATTAAACTCTGCTTTGGCCAGTATATCACACTATTAAACTCTACTTTGGCCAGTATACCACACTATCAAACTCTACTTTGGCCAGTATACCACACTATCAAACTCTACTTTGGCCAGTATAACAAACTATTAAACTCTACTTTGGCCAGTATATCACACTATTAAACTCTGCTTTGGCCAGTATATCACACTATTAAACTCTGCTTTGGCCAGTATATCACACTATCACACTCTACTTTGGCCAGTATACCACACTATTAAACTCTACTTTGGCCAGTATATCACACTATTAAACTCTGCTTTGGCCAGTATATCACACTATTAAACTCTACTTTGGCCAGTATACCACACTATCACACTCTACTTTGGCCAGTATACCACACTATCAAACTCTACTTTGGCCAGTATACCACACTATCAAACTCTGCTTTGGCCAGTATACCACACTATCAAACTCTGCTTTGGCCAGTATACCACACTATTAAACTCTACTTTGGCCAGTATACCACACTATCACACTCTACTTTGGCCAGTATACCACACTATCAAACTCTACTTTGGCCAGTATATCACACTATTAAAGTCTACTTTGGCCAGTATACCACACTATCACACTCTACTTTGGCCAGTATACCACACTATCAAACTCTACTTTGGCCAGTATATCACACTATTAAAGTCTGCTTTGGCCAGTATACCACACTATTAAACTCTACTTTGGCCAGTATACCACACTATCACACTCTACTTTGGCCAGTATACCACACTATTAAAGTCTACTTTGGCCAGTATACCACACTATCACACTCTGCTTCGGTATATCACACCGTGTCATCACCTGTAGGAGCACTGCCCAGACAGACACAGGTTGTGGAATCTGATGACAAACCAAGGATCATAATCTAGTTAACGCTGGGATTGGAACCTTTGTTCAGTGATGTCACAGACAAATTGGCCTCCCTGACCCAGGCTACCAGTCATTGCCGATCCGCCTTGAAATAGGAGAGGATACAGTTATTTCACACTGAGATTCATGTCCCCACTCACATGTCCGAGCAGCAGGTCCCTTGTGGCCTTGATGACCCGGTCACTCTTGTCCACCTTCTCCGGGATCTTGCAGCGCACACAAACATTCAGGTAGCGCTGCTGCTCCCCAAGGTCAAAGGTCACTTCCTTGTTCCACTTGGGGTTCTGGGAAATAGATCAGGCCCTTATCAAGCAGGTATTTCACACTTTGAGTGAGCTGCTTCCGTCACTGGACAGGAGACAGTCATATATCTTAGAGGTGGTGGAAATAATGGTGTAATTTTAATTCATAATTTTCTTGTGAAAGAAATAATCTGATTAGCATCTGTAGGGTGAGCAAATGATTTCATGATCAATCAGCGGATTTTCAAATGTGTAATATGGAACAAGTTATCAGGTTTCAGAAAGAGCTGAGACTATCTATATGTAGCTGGGCTATATGTAGTCTTGGGTTACCATGGTTACAGAACATGATGCTGATATTCACCTTGCATGCCGGCACCTCCGGAATCTTCTGTACATTGTAAAGATCGTCATCGCTATCGCTGTCAACATCACCGCTGTTTACACTGTCAACATCATCGGCTACGGTCTGGAGAAAAACACAGTAATGTTAGTCTGGTGTATTTCTGGTACTTCTGTTGGCCGGCCTGTTCAATGATTGCAACACAAGGTGGAGACTCAATATAACAAGCAGACTTCAGAGTAACATACATCTCGGGCAAAATGATTTCATAATATTAAAATAAGTAGGGATTTGAATACCATAATATGTTATCTGATTATTTCCATGTACTATGGCTAGAAGTGCATGGATGGCGTGGCTGCCACTGACAAGCAATCAGACTCTTGCACAACTTGGAATGAAGAAGAGATGCATTTGTGAGAAGAAGTCTGTGACATAAGGAATTGCCCAACTTTTGTCTTAACTTACAGGTCTCTTGCAGGAAAATGCGTCGGTAGGTAAAACAACCAATGAAAGAAAATAAAGCAATTTAGATTGTATGAGATTGGAATTCCTACTAACACAGAAACAACCATGCCAGGTCGGCAAGAGAATTAGAGTAACCTCCCTTCCCTAATTTAAGGATTGACTGTGGATTTGTTTCGGTTCATTGAGGTATGAATCGAAAAACTGATGTGCAAACTGTATGAATCTGCGTAGCACACAGATCCCCCAATCTCCACACACTAACACTACATGGACACAGGTAAATGACAAGGGCAACAAGCGTATAGTCAACAAAGTCATCTATATCCCCAGCCCATTTTAACACATTATGGTCCCAAACCATTACTGATCCAACATTTCTCTTAGCCCATGTCCAAATAGCTGCAATGGAAATTCTAAAATAAACATTTCTAAAACTCCTTAATATCAAATGGCACCAGTTCAGTATGTGCTTTATGTATAGACATGCAATGTTTGGCAAGGAAATATTTAACAGTTTATTTGTTATACTCCATAAGTGAACCCACCCTATATTAAAAGTTAAATCAAACTTGTTGTCATGGGAACATAAAAAATAAAAATTTATAAAAGTGCTAAATATCAAAAGGCACCAGTTCAGTATGTGCCTGGTAGACATGGAAGGTTTTGTAAGAAAGTATTTAACGTTTTTTTAGCTACACTCCGAAAACGAACACCACCCTTATAGAACTTAAGTCCAACTTGTTGCCATGGAAACGTAAAAAAATAAAATAAATAAAAGTGCTAAGTATCAAAAGGCACCAGTTCAGTATGTGTCTGGTAAACATGCAAAGTTTTGTTAGAAAGTATTGAATGGATTTTGAGTTATGCACTGGAAACAAACTCTACCCTATAGAACCTGAGTCCAACTTGTTGCCATGGAAACGTAAAAACTAAAAATTTCTAAAATTCCTAAATACCAAAAGGCACTAGTTCAGTATGTGTCTGGTATGCATACAAAGTTTTGTAAGAAAGTATTGAATGGGTTTTGAGTTATGCTCAGGAAACGAACTCTACCCTATAGAACCAAAGTCCAACTTGAAAACATGAAAACTAAAAATTTCTAAAAGTGTTAAATAGCCAAAGGCACCAGTTCAGCATGAATCTGATAGGCATGCAAAGTTTGGCAGAGAAATATTTAACGGTTTCTGAGTTATGCTCTGGAAATGATTTCAGGACGCACGCAGGCACACACACACACACACACACACACACACACACACACACCACACACACACACACACACACACACACACACACACACACACACACACACACACACACACACACACACACACACACACACACACACACACGGACGGAACACATTTCAATATCCCCGCCAACTTCGCTGGGGCGGGTTCTAACAAGATCTGAAGTTGTAGAGAACTGTAGAATGCTCTTTATTATAGGGGGTTGGATATGGACTCCATTGACAGTGATGTTAACTTGTAGTAGAAAAACTGGCAAATTGAATGAGCTCGAGATTACTTTGAAACCTTGAAACCTACGTCCATTGCCCTGACTGACCTTCATTGCAAACCCTGGATCACTCTCGGCTCTCTCCCGCCGTGGAGAACCATCACGTCGAGTTGTCTCCCCTGTCTGCAGGCGTGGATCGGACTTGCGCTGTCCGAGCCGTACAGGACTACTCTCAGCAGAGTGTTGTGACGTGGAAGTCTTGGCGCGCTGTCGGAGCTCACTCTGTGCGGGCACAGACAGGCTGCTGCCGCCAGACCCAGCCTTATCCAGCTTCAGAGATTTCACAGAGCTGGAGTCGGAGTCTTGTGTTGTTTTGAAACTGATGTGGACAAAATCTTCACTGTCTTCATTCGACTGCCCATCTTCTAGACCATCTGTCTCAGTCTCCTGTTCAGATGGAAAGCATTTTTTTGTGACACAGCCATGCTAAATATTAGGTTTGTTTGACAACATTTGTTTCTTGTTTATCTGCACACTCAGCAATATTCCAGCCAAATAAGGGCAGTCTATGAATTATCGAGGACCAGACAATCAAGTGATTGACATCATGAGAATTGATCTATACACTCTGGGTACAATGACGTGCATCAACCAGTCAGCGAGTCTGAACACCTGATCCTGTTCGTCGCCTCTTACGACACATGTGGGTTGCTGAAGACCATTTCTAACCTGGGTTTTCATCGGGGACGACAGATCTGTCAGATTTAGTACTCTAGTCATATCTGGATAAGTCCTTCAAGCCGACTGTTACATCTCATGCAAGTGATAACTCAGGGGACCAGGACAAGAGTTTCTACTTAGCCAGAGTTCTCGCTGTTCTCTTTAAGATGTTTAATGAATAAAAACATTTGGATTGAGAGAGAATTGGGAGAAATGTTTCAGCTGTATCCCAGTATTTCAGTGGAAAATTGGAGGGATTCAACCCAGCGCCTCCCTCGTTGTATACACATCTCTATATCACCCTCGTTGTATACACATCTCTATATCACCCTCGTTGTATACACATCTCTATATCACCCTCGTTGTATACACATCTCTATATCACCCGTGAACATGTAAGGCTGCGATGCACTGTAACCGCGATGCACTGTAACCGCGATGCACTGTAACCGCGATGCACTGTAACCGCAATGCACTGTAACCGCGATGCACTGTAACCGGGATGCACTGTAACCGCGATGCACTGTAACCGGGATGCACTGTAACCGCGATGCACTGTAACCGGGATGCACTGTAACCGGGATGCAGGTTTTTGTCAGATGATGAGGCTGAGAATAGCTGATGGAAGTCAACCGTATCCCTCCCGCTGGAACCAGGCTACTGATTGATTCCCTGCCTAGAGCTAGAGCCGTCACTGCAACGTGGCTGTATGTAGTCATGTGATGGAGAATAGGATGCATGTAATCCTGTGAAGTATTGACAATGTATTCACAAGTAATGGAGACTGTGGCTTATATAAACTCCCACCTTGTAGGGTAAGGTCTCCTCGAAGAACTTCACCTCTTGTGACATCTTCAGTTGTGGCCTTTCAAGACGTACGGTAAACCTGAAGCAGAGACAACACATGGCTGGCTCACGGACATGACTGCTGCCAGGCAACACAAGTACTATATCGGAGTGAGTTAGGTGTCACGCTGCTTAGAAGAGTACTTCATCAACATCACAGTGGGTCAACTTCATGTGGGATGTGTTATGTTTGTTGTTTAACATGTTAAACAAATGTTAAACAACATGTCTGAATTGAACATGTCTGAACTGAACAACATGTCTGAACATGTCTGAACTGAACATGTCTAAACTGAACACCATGTCTGAACTGAACACCATGTCTGAACTGAACACCATGTCTGAACATGTCTGAACTGAACAACATGTCTGAACATGTCTGAACTGAACAACATGTTTGAACTGAACAACATGTCTGAACAGAACAACATGTCTGAATTAAACATGTCTTAACTGAACAACATGTCTGAATTAGACAACATGTCTGAACAACATGTCTGAACAACATGTCTGAACAACAATGTGGAGGGGGTACATGTACATGTTACAGTCAGTGGTAAATAAGAGAGTATATTAGTAAGGAGTAAGTATATACTACGAAACATTGTGTTCCTCATTATTAAATGCCATTCAAAGACTGCATGTGTAAAATGACAACTTTTCACTCAGGCAACTTTACACATTGACAGTAACCATGGTAACACACATGGACTTGGGGTCAATGGGGAAATGAACCTCACCTTCTCTGGCTGAGTTAGCACTTGAGAGAAAGTTTGGTCTTCAAGTCATAAACAAGTTCAGGTACAATACACTGCTGTAGTTCTGTATCTGTTACGAATGTTCCAACATTAAAGGGGCATTCAGCCAGCCTAGTGGTTTATGTGTTCGCACGTCACACCGTAGACCTGGGTTTGATTCCCCACATGGGTACAGTGGATACACATGTGAAGCCCATTTCTGGTGTTCCCGGCCATGATATTGCTGGAATATTGCTAAAAGCAGCGTAAAACAATACTCACTCACTCACTCCAAACCCCACCTTGCAGCCTGGAGCAGGCTGACATTCAGTGTTTGTCCAGAAGAGACTGACAGCCTTGCTACTGATGCTGTGACAGGGGACCTAACTATATCCTGTCCTCCAGGCAATGTACATCTTTATCTGTCTGTTGCAATCACACTACCTTTCTCCAGGATTCCGCAGTAGTTTGGCAGCCTGCTTGCAGGATGTAATCTTTGTTGTTCCCACAGCAACCAGCACATCATTCTACACAAACATAGATAACACCTATGTCACAGTTTGTATTCTGTCCCAGGGAATACCAGTTCAGACAGCATCAACAGATAACACCTATGTATGTTATATCAGGGTATAACTGTTATATACTACATCAACAGATAACACCTATGTATGTTATATCAGGGTATAACTGTTATAGACTACATCAACTGATAACACCTATGTATGTTATATCAGGATATAACTGTTATAGACTACATCAACAGATAACACCTATGTATGTTATATCAGGGTATAACTGTTATAGACTACATCAACAGATAACACCTATGTATGTTATATCAGGGTATAACTGTTATAGACTACATCAACAGATAACACCTATGTATGTTATATCAGGGTATAACTGTTATAGACTACATCAACAGATAACACCTATGTATGTTATATCAGGGTATAACTGTTATAGACTACATCAACAGATAACACCTATGTATGTTATATCAGGGTATAACTGTTATAGACTACATCAACAGATAACACCTATGTATGTTATATCAGGGTATAACTGTTATAGACTACATCAACAGATAACACCTATGTATGTTATATCAGGGTATAACTGTTATAGACTACATCAACAGATAACACCTATGTATGTTATATCAGGGTATAACTGTTATAGACTACATCAACAGATAACACCCATGGATTTTATATCACTGTCCAGCAGCTATAAAGGTCAGTGATGATGGAGGCAGCGCTCACCCTCTTGATGTCGGCCATGGATGCAGGACTCTCCGGTGAGACGCTGTCCACCATGACGACCAGGTCAAACCTGGCCAGCAGATTCTCCTGAAGCACATGGAAACTCAGTATCACAAGTCTGTCACATTTCACTTCCCACATAAATGTCTGTTTGTTGTTTACTGGTGCTCTCAGAAATATTCCAGCTATTTGAGGACAGCCTGTAAATGATCAAGTCTGGACCAGACAAACCAACTGATATGAGCAATGATCAACGCTCCCAGTGTTCAATGAAATGCAATATTCCAGATCAAGTATGGTCTTTCGTTAATGCAAGCAAATTTCAAGGAATAGCATGGCTGGGAACCGGACCTTCACACACTGTTCTCATGTAGGGAATCAAACCCGGGCCTTTGACGTGAGGAGTGAAACAACCAACCTACCCCACCACCCTTGGGCCAGACAAAGCATGACTACTGAAACAATTGGAGTATCAAGAAGAATTGATTACAAAGACGTATTATTGTAAACATCTTTAACAATGTAGTGCACCTCTCTGAACGTCATGCCGATGGATGTAGCAGCGCCCTTGATGACCTCGACGTCATGGGACACCCAGACCCGCTGGTGCCGGTTCACAAGTTCCTTCCACTCCAGTTCATCTGGCACACATGGAGAGACAGAGAAGCTAGATAAATGATTTTATATAGGGAATATTGCAGCAATTGCATCACAATGACATGCACACCATTGTGACATCAACAGTTACCATGACATCACAATCAAATGACATCACTAATCTCTGCCACTGAAGCTGGGTATCAGTACATTTACACTAAAGACTCAGACTATTAGTGGTACAAACTGGAAAAGTTGAAAGAATGAGTTTGGATGACATGGATGATAAATAGAACCTCATCCGACTGTCTTTGATATCATATATATCAACACTCGATAAAAGCTTAAAAGTCCTCTGGAAGCAACAGAGTTTTAGATTTTAATTGAGTCGTATGGATATATTTGATCTCAAAATGGTAAGATTCTCTTAAAGTAACATGAATACATCTCAAGCAGCAGTTGACATTAAATGATATACACATCATAGACGCCTAGCACAGGTCTTGTTTTGACAGAGGATCATAACCTTCGTAATTTGTGACAACCTCCACAGAGTGAGTGAATGTTCTTCTATGCCACCATCAGCACTATTCCAGCTGTATCATAGCGACCTGTACAGAATGGAGTCTGGGCCAGACAAACCAGTGATGGAAAGCATGAGTATCGATCTATGACATCGGCGCACAATGACACCCCATCAGCCCAGTCACACAATCTCACCACCCCATCAGCCCAGTCACACCGTCTCACCACCCCATCAGCCCAGTCACACAGTCTCACCACCCCATCAGCCCAGTCACACAGTCTCACCACCCCATCAGCCCAGTCACACAGTCTCACCACTAAATCAGCCCAGTCACACAGTCTCACCACCCCATCAGCCCAGTCACACAGTCTCACCACCCAATCAGCCCAGTCACACAGTCTCACCACCCCATCAGCCCAGTTTCACAGTCTCATCACCCCATCAGCCCAGTCACACAGTCTCACCACCCCATCAGCCGAGTCACACAGTCTCACCACCCCATCAGCCGAGTCACACAGTCTCACCACCCCATCAGCCCAGTCACACAGTCTCACCACCCCATCAGCCCAGTCACCCCATCAGCACAGTCACACAGTCTCACCACCCCATCAGCCCAGTCACACAGTCTCACCACCCCATCAGCCGAGTCACACAGTCTCACCACTCAATCAGCCCAGTCACACAGTCTCACCACCCCATCAGCCCAGTCACACAGTCTCACCACCCCATCAGCCCAGTCACACAGTCTCACCTCCCCATCAGCCCAGTCACACAGTCTCACCACCCCATCAGCCGAGTCACACAGTCTCACCACTCAATCAGCCCAGTCACACAGTCTCACCACCCCATCAGCCCAGTCACACAGTCTCACCACCCCATCAGCCCAGTCACACAGTCTCGCCACCCTATCAGCCCAGTCACACAGTCTCACCTCCCCATCAGCCCAGTCACACAGTCTCACCACCCCATCAGCCGAGTCACACAGTCTCACCACCCCATCAGCCGAGTCACACAGTCTCACCACCCCATCAGCCCAGTCACACAGTCTCACCTCCCCATCAGCCCAGTCACACAGTCTCACCACCCCATCAGCCGAGTCACACAGTCTCACCACCCCATCAGCCCAGTCACACAGTCTCACCACCCAATCCTGATAACTTGGCTCTTACAAAAAGCAGGCCGTATTTGACAGGGAATCACAACAGCCCATGTACAGGCTTAAGCGAACATGTATACTGTGTACATCACACTTACCCACAGATATCGTACAGTACAGTTTGGCATCTTTCGGTGTTTTAAGTAGTCTTGAGCATTCTATGACATTCACCCGGAGTCGGCCCACGCTGATGTTCTGCCCGCTCACACGGAACTCTCTCAGGGGACGGGACAGGGACGGTTGCAGAAAGAACGGTTTGAATCGCATCTTGAAGTTCGGGAGTGTGTGTTTCTTCCTAATACTGCGTCTTATCTGGATTGAGGATAAAGTCAGTCACTTATATATCTCTAGATATTGATTTAATTTTACCTAACCTTACATCTATGTCACCATCCCCAAGTCCTGGAACTGTAATCAAATATTGAGTACTTATGTCAGTACAGTGCGCCATCAAACATCTGCCAATCACCCACCCTTCCAGCAATACTGCAGCTATATTACAGGGTCAGCAATACTGCAAATATATTACAGGGTCAGCAATATTGCAGCTATATCACAGGGTCAGCAATATTGCAGCTATATTCCAGGGTCAGCAATATTGCAGCTATATTCCAGGGTCAGCAATACTGCAGCTATATTACAGGGTCAGCAATATTGCAGCTATATCACAGGGCCAGCAATATTCCAGCTATATCCCAGGGTCAGCAGTATTGCAGCTATATTACAGGGTCAGCAATATTGCAGCTATATCACAGGGTCAGCAATATTGCAGCTATATTACAGGGTCAGCAATATTGCAGCTATATTACAGTGTCAGCAATACTGCAGCTATATTACAGGGTCAGCAATATTGCAGCTATATTACAGTGTCAGCAATATTGCAGCTATATCACAGGGTCAGCAATATTGCAGCTATATTACAGGGTCAGCAATATTGCAGCTATATAACAGGGTCAGCAATATTGCAGCTATATCACAGGGTCAGCAAAACTAACAAAGCATATATTGTTTAGCATGATTTCTGCACAAAACATGACACCACTCAACATGATAACACTTGTGCCACAACCAGGGCAGCCCAGATCTTACTTGATTTATGATGAAGTTGGTTATTTGGGGCAGTCCTTTCCCCTCAAACTGCGACTCCACCTCGAACTCCACCTCGGGATCCTGGGGTCAAGAACATCGAGAACATCAGGAACATCAAGAACATCAGGAACACTTGGCTAAATGATCAATGACATAACTTCCATTGCATACGTGTTTACTTCATCCAACATCTTCCCAAAATCATCATCTTCAACCAAACTAAACTGCATCCACCACCCACGAAAACATCTCCAATCATGCCCACATAAACATCTCCACCCCACTCTAACATATCCACCCCACTCTAACATATCCACCCCACATAAACATCTCCATCCCACTCTAACATATCCACTCCACTCTAACATCTCCACCCCCACCCTAACATCTCCACCCCACTCTAACATATCCACCCCACATAAACATCTCCATCCCACTCTAACATATCCACTCCACTCTAACATCTCCACCCCCACCCTAACATCTCCACCCCACTCTAACATATCCACCCAACATAAACATCTCCACCCCACTCTAACATATCCACCCCACTCTAACATATCCACCCCACATAAACATCTCCACCCCACTCTAACATATCCACCCAACCCTAACATCTCCACCCGACAAAAACATCTCCACCCCCACCATAACATCTCCACCCCACATAAACATCTCCAACCCACCCTAACATCTCCACCCCACCCTAACATCTCCACCCCCACCCTAACATCTCCACCCCACCCTAACATCTCCACCCCACCCTAACATCTCCACCCCTACCTAACATCTCCACCCCACCACCCTAACATCTCCACCCCACCAGCCTAACATCTCCAAACCACCCTAACATCTCCAGCCCACCAGCCTAACATCTCCACCCCACCCTAACATCTCCACCCTACCCTAACATCTCCACCCCACCCTAACATCTCCACCCCACCCTAACATCTCCACCCTACCACCCTAACATCTCCATCCTACCCTAACATCTCCACCCCACCACCCTAACATCTCCACCCCACCCTAACATCTCCACCCTACCCTAACATCTCCACCCCACCCTAACATCTCCACCCCACCCTAACATCTCCACCCTACCACCCTAACATCTCCATCCTACCCTAACATCTCCACCCCACCACCCTAACATCTCCACCCTACCCTAACATCTCCATCCTACCCTAACATCTCCACCCCACCCTAACATCTCCACCCCACCCTAACATCTCCACCCCCACCCTAACATCTCCACCCCACCCTAACATCTCCACCCCCACCCTAACATCTCCACCCCACCCTAACATCTCCACCCCACCCTAACATCTCCACCCTACCACCCTAACATCTCCACCCCACCCTAACATCTCCACCCCACCCTAACATCTCCACCCTACCACCCTAACATCTCCATCCTACCCTAACATCTCCACCCCACCACCCTAACATCTCCACCCCACCCTAACATCTCCACCCTACCCTAACATCTCCACCCCACCCTAACATCTCCACCCCACCCTAACATCTCCACCCTACCACCCTAACATCTCCATCCTACCCTAACATCTCCACCCCACCACCCTAACATCTCCACCCTACCCTAACATCTCCATCCTACCCTAACATCTCCACCCCACCCTAACATCTCCACCCCACCCTAACATCTCCACCCCCACCCTAACATCTCCACCCCACCCTAACATCTCCACCCCCACCCTAACATCTCCACCCCACCCTAACATCTCCACCCCACCCTAACATCTCCACCCTACCACCCTAACATCTCCACCCCACCCTAACATCTCCACCCCACCCTAACATCTCCACCCTACCCTAACATCTCCACCCCACCCTAACATCTCCACCCCACCACCCTAACATCTCCACTCCACCACCCTAACATCTCCACCCTACCCTAACATCTCCACCCCAACCACCCTAACATCTCCACCCCATCACCCTAACATCTCCACCCCACCCTAACATCTCCACCCCACCCTAACATCTCCACCCCACCAGCCTAACATCTCCACCCCACCCTAACATCTCCACCCTACCCTAACATCTCCACCCTACCCTAACATCTCCACCCCACCACCCTAACATCACCATCCCACCCTAACATCTCCACCCCACCACCCTAACATCTCCACCCCACCACCCTAACATCTCCATCCCACCCTAACATCTCCACCCCACCCTAACATCTCCACCCCACCACCCTAACATCTCCACCCCACCACCCTAACATCTCCACCCCACCACCCTAACATCTCCATCCCACCCTAACATCTCCACCCCACCCTAACATCTCCACCCCACCACCCTAACATCTCCACCCTACCCTAACATCTCCACCCCACCCTCACATCTCCACCCCACCCTAACATCTCCACCCCACCACCCTAACATCACCATCCCACCCTAACATCTCCACCCCACTCTAACATCTCCAACACACCCTAACATATCCAACCCACCCTATCATCTCCACCCCACCACCATAACATCTCCTCTCCACCCCACCACCCTAACATCTCCACCCTACCCTAACATCTCCACCCCACCCTAACATCTCCACCCCACCACCCTAACATCTCCACTCCACCACCCTAACATCTCTACTCCACCACCCTAACATCTCCACCCCACCACCCTAACATCTCCAGCTATATGACGGGGGTCTGTAAATAAATACCTCCCGCCTACCTCACAGAAGGAGAAGGACTTGTGTGTGTAACACACCCCACCTACCTCACAGAAGGAGAAGGACCAGTGTGTGTAACACCCCACCCCCACCTACCTCACAGAAGGAGAAGGACCAGTGTGTGTAACACCCCACCCCCACCTACCTACCTCACAGAAGGAGAAGGACCAGTGTGTGTAACACCCCACCTACCTACCTCACAGAAGGAGAAGGACCAGTGTGTGTAACACACCCCACCTACCTCACAGAAGGAGAAGGACTTGTGTGTGTAACACACCCCACCTACCTCACAGAAGGAGAAGGACGAGTGTGTGTAACACCCCACCCCCACCTACCTCACAGAAGGAGAAGGACCAGTGTGTGTAACACCCCACCCCCACCTACCTACCTCACAGAAGGAGAAGGACCAGTGTGTGTAACACCCCACCCCCACCTACCTCACAGAAGGAGAAGGACCAGTGTGTGTAACACACCCCACCTACCTCACAGAAGGAGAAGGGCCAGTGTGTGTAACACACACCCCACCTACCTCACAGAAGGAGAAGGACCAGTGTGTGTAACACACCCCACCTACCTCACAGAAGGAGAAGGACCAGTGTGTGTAACACCCCACCCCCACCTACCTACCTCACAGAAGGAGAAGGACCAGTGTGTGTAACACCCCACCTACCTCACAGAAGGAGAAGGACCAGTGTGTGTAACACACCCGACCTACCTCACAGAAGGAGAAGGACCCGTGTGTGTAACACACCCCACCTACCTACCTCACAGAAGGAGAAGGACCAGTGTGTGTAACACACCCCACCTACCTCACAGAAGGAGGACCAGTGTGTGTAACACCCCACCCCCACCTACCTCACAGAAGGAGAAGGACCAGTGTGTGTAACACCCCACCTACCTACCTCACAGAAGGAGAAGGACCAGTGTGTGTAACACACCCCACCTACCTCACAGAAGGAGAAGGACCAGTGTGTGTAACACCCCGACCCCACCTACCTCACAGAAGGAGAAGGACCAGTGTGTGTAACACACACCCACCAACCTCACAGAAGGAGAAGGACCAGTGTGTGTAACACACACCCCACCTACCTCACAGAAGGAGAAGGACCAGTGTGTGTAACACACACCCACCAACCTCACAGAAGGAGAAGGACCAGTGTGTGTAACACACACCCCACCTACCTCACGGAAGGAGAAGGACCAGTGTGTGTAACACACACCCACCTACCTCACAGAAGGAGAAGGACCAGTGTGTGTAACACACCCCACCTACCTCACAGAAGGAGAAGGACCAGTGTGTGTAACACACCCCACCTACCTACCTCACAGAAGGAGAAGGACCAGTGTGTGTAACACCCCACCCCCACCTACCTCACAGAAGGAGAAGGACCAGTGTGTGTAACACACCCCACCTACCTCACAGAAGGAGAAGGACCAGTGTGTGTAACACACCCCACCTACCTCACAGAAGGAGAAGGACCAGCGTGTGTAACACACCCCACCTACCTCACAGAAGGAGAAGGACCAGTGTGTGTAACACCCCACCCCCACCTACCTACCTCACAGAAGGAGAAGGACCAGTGTGTGTAACACACACCCTACCTACCTCACAGAAGGAGAAGGACCAGTGTGTGTAACACACACCCTACCTACCTCACAGAAGGAGAAGGACGAGTGTGTGTAACACACCCCACCTACCTACCTCACAGAAGGAGAAGGGCCAGTGTGTGTAACACCCCACCCCCACCTACCTACCTCACAGAAGGAGAAGGACCAGTGTGTGTAACACACCCCACCTACCTACCTCACAGAAGGAGAAGGACCAGTGTGTGTAACACCCCACCCCCACCTACCTACCTCACAGAAGGAGAAGGACCAGTGTGTGTAACACACACCCTACCTACCTCACAGAAGGAGAAGGACCAGTGTGTGTAACACACACCCTACCTACCTCACAGAAGGAGAAGGACGAGTGTGTGTAACACACCCCACCTACCTACCTCACAGAAGGAGAAGGGCCAGTGTGTGTAACACCCCACCCCCACCTACCTACCTCACAGAAGGAGAAGGACCAGTGTGTGTAACACACCCCACCTACCTACCTCACAGAAGGAGAAGGGCCAATGTGTGTAACACACACCCCACCTACCTCACAGAAGGAGAAGGACCAGTGTGTGTAACACACCCCACCTACCTCACAGAAGGAGAAGGACCAGTGTGTGTAACACCCCACCCCCACCTACCTCACAGAAGAAGAAGGACCAGTGTGTGTAACACACCCCACCTACCTACCTCACAGAAGGAGAAGGACCTGTGTGTGTAACACCCCACCTACCTACCTCACAGAAGGAGAAGGACCAGTGTGTGTAACACACCCAACCTACCTACCTCACAGAAGGAGAAGGACCTGTGTGTGTAACACCCCACCCCCACCTACCTCACAGAAGGAGAAGGACCAGTGTGTGTAACACACCCCACCTACCTCACAGAAGGAGAAGGACCAGTGTGTGTAACACCCCACCCCCACCTACCTCACAGAAGGAGAAGGACCAGTGTGTGTAGGGTTTTCGAGTCAGCTGGAGTCGAGCTGGCCCCTTCAGTTTCTTCACAACGACCGACAGGTAGGCGGACTTGTTGAACAGCAGCAGGATGTCTATTGCGAGCTGGAAGCCTCCCGCGTAGTCGATGTCCACGCCCAGGTCCAGCTCCTGGAACATACACCTCAGTACATGGAACCTTGATGCAGCAACTGTGATGGTAAACTACAACAACATTGCAGACAACCTCTCCTGCTGGCTGCAGATGGTGTCTAAAAAGCAGGACACACAGATTGCAGCTGAAAGTGGTCTCCCCTGGCCAAAGTATTATTTATGCCCTACAGTCATTGTGGAATTTAAGTTTACCAGTTTGATGAAACCCACGAGCACGGGTATGGTGCTGAGAAACCTAGAAACATAATTGGGGCGAACCGGGATTCAAACCCTCAATCATAGATCTCTCGCATGGCCTAGGCACCCAACTCTACAGAGCGAATTGCGGTCGCCTTTAGACGACTGGGCCACCCATGCCCCCCTAGTACATCCATACACCAATTGATCTTGGACTGACTGAGAGTCACAGGACAGTCAACAGAACAGTTGCTTGCCTCTCACAGCTTATATGCTTATATGTGATATAACCGAAGTACTGTTAAGAGCAATCAGAAACACACATGTGTAATACACCCTCCAAGTAGCAACCAATCTGGCTGCATTTGCAACCTAAATTACCATTTTGCAACCTGTATTTATTGCTTGGTTGCCAGTTGGCTCCCATCATAAAATTAGCTTGCCGACTAAAATATTTCACATATTGAAAGAAACTGGAGTACAACGTTGCTTGTCTATATCGACATCAAGACGTCCCTGTTCAGGGTAGAGTATGACACCTTACAGTGGTACTGAAGCCTATCTTGCTTCTGATGCTGTCATCTGTACTGCTACAAGGTAATGTATTTCTGGTCATGCACACATTTCTCAGTTTACTTTCACAATGGTGGCTTGTTCAAATCATAGAAGAATATTTCGACATGTTTTCAAGAGCCATTGCTAAGCCAAACCGTCCATCACAGAATGATGATGTGAATGACAAACTATGGCTATTTCTGCCAGTACTCCTACAAGGCGTTTCTTAGATGCAGATGTGGGTGGGCAATGTGGAAGCAGAGAACTCAGCATCGGGATGCGAGACAACCGAGATTACTTCATCTGCTCTGCATGAGTCTGATAGCAATAAATGAATGGAAATCCAAGCGAAATGCATAACACAAACATTGGAATAAGCACAAAGGCAGCAGCAGTGTTGTTTCAGGTAATTGGCTAAGCGAATTCCAGTGATTGTCTCTTGATGGGGGCAATTGTTCAATGACTTGTCTTTATTGCAGCAAATTTTGTTGTTCAGACATATAAAAACAATGTTTTCAAGCTTGTCTTGTCTTAATATTTAATTTCTAAAATAATAAATTCTTTGTCAATCGAAATCAATGTGTCGCCTTAAATTTGTATGTGCTCCTAAGAGTTTGATATTGCCAGGAGCCAAGTGGCTCCAATAAGGGATGATCTAAGTAAACTACCTACCTCTGTCCCATCATCGGTGATGGAGACATTCCGGACTCGGACGTTGTTGACGACCGGGAAGTTGTTGCCAAGACTGAAGTTTTGCACCTGAAGACATGTGACAGTGTTACAAGAGGCAGGGTGAGGTAAAACGGGGCTGAACATAGGAAGAGTAACAACAAGTACCATCTTTCTAACGTCTTTTGGTATGACGCAAACCACTACCTTCTGCTCTCACGGAGCATTGAGGCAGTCTATGAGCCAAGGAGGTCATATAACGTTATAACACAAGAGGCAAGGAGGTCATGTAACATTATAACACACGAGGCAGGGGGTCATGTAACGTTATTACACATGAGGCAAGGAGGTCATGCAATGTTATAACACACGAGGCAAGGAGGTCATGTAACGTTATAACACACGAGGCAGGGGGTCATGTAACGTTATAACACACAAGGCAAGGAGGTCATGTAACGTTATTACACACAAGGCAGTGGATCATGTAACGTTATTACACATGAGGCAAGGAGGTCATGCAATGTTAGAACACACAAGGCAAGGAGGTCATGTAACGTTATTACACACGAGGCAGTGGGTCATGTAACGTTATTAGACACGAGGCAGGGGGTCATGTAACATTATAACACACGAGGCAGGGGGTCATGTGACGTTATTATACACAAGGCAGGGGGTCATGTGAAGTTTTGGTCTTTTGGTATGACGCAAACCACTACCTTCTGCTCTCACGGAGGACGGAGGCAGTCTATGAGGCAAGGAGGTCATGTAACATTATTGCATGAGGCAAGGAGGTCATGTAACGTTATAACACACGAGGCAGGGGGCCATGTAACGTTACTGCACGAGGCAGTGGGTTATGTAACGTTCGACACATGAGGCTCGGGGTCATGTAACGTTATTACACATGAGGCTCGGGGTCATGTAACGTTATTACACATGAGGCTCGGGGTCATGTAACGTTATTACACATGAGGCTCGGGGTCATGTAACGTTATTACACATGAGGCTCGGGGTCATGTAACATCATACAGCAGACAGGGGGTCATGTAACATCATACAGCAGACAGGGGGTCATGTAACATCATACAGCAGACAGGGGGTCATGCTACGTTATTACACATGAGGCAGGGGGTCATGTAATGTTATTGCACGAGGCAGGGGGTCATGTAACATTATAATACACCAGGCAGGAGGTCATGTAACATTATAATACAACAGACAGGGGGTCATGCTACGTTATTACACACGAGGCAGGGGGTCATGTAATGTTATTGCACGAGGCAGGGGGTCATGTAACATTATAATACACCAGGTAGGGGGTCATGTTACGTTATTACACATGAGACAGGGGGTCATGTAACGTTATAATACACCAGACAGGGGGTCATGTAACGTTATAATACACCAGACAGGGGGTCATGTGATGTTATAATACACAAGACAGGGGGTCATGTGATGTTATTATACACGAGGCAGGGGGTCATGTGACGTTATTATACACGAGGCAGGGGGTCATGTGA
The DNA here is from genome assembly GCF_023055435.1 of Haliotis rufescens. Classification (NCBI taxonomy): domain Eukaryota; kingdom Metazoa; phylum Mollusca; class Gastropoda; order Lepetellida; family Haliotidae; genus Haliotis; species Haliotis rufescens. The sequence goes on from NW_025964057.1 coordinate 4,123,133, forward strand.
CGTTATTATACACAAGGCAGGGGGTCATGTGAAGTTATTATACACGAGGCAGGGGGTCATGTGACGTTATCATACACGAGGCAGGGGTCATGTAACATTATATTACACAAACAGTCAAACATAACAGCAGCATGTATGGCAGTCTTTGATATCTTCATTTGTCTGGTAGCCATGGAAACATATAAACCATATGACACAGGGCAACATAACATAACAACTGATTTATAATTCAGTACATCCATATAATCATTGACAAAATCTTGCTTCATCAAATCAATAGCATTAGGCTGTGTTGTCAGAATTCTCCTTCTTTCTGTACGGTGACTGATCATGTTCATGTAGGTGACAGTACAGTGAGACCTTGGAACTACTCACCGTGATCTGGTCCACAAACTTCCCTGACATCGTCTGCAGCAGCTCCGCAAACTCCAGATTCATCTTCTTCATCAGCCACCTGACAGGGGAGATAACGCAGTAACATAATAACAATATATTCAATTGCTGACGACAGACGATTCTTATTAAGTCATTTTGGCTGAGCTACAAAGACTGGAGAACTAGACTCTTATCATCTTTTATATCTGACCCAACCAAATCCTGATTTACTTGTCAGGATGTGACTCTGCCAGAATTATTAACTACTGACAACGGGAAATACTAACTACTGATTTAACAATGCCTAGGCAATAACAGACACTAGTGACACAACCTGTTAACAATGCTAGGCAATTACATACACTAGTGATACAGCCTGTTAATAATGATAGGTCAACAACATACACTAGTGACACAACCTGTTTACAATGCCAAGGAATAACATACACTAGTGATACAGCCTGTTAATAATGCTAGGGAATAACAGACACTAGTGACACAACCTGTTTACAATGCTAGGGAATAACAGACACTAGTGATACAGCCTGTTAATAATGCTAGGGAATAACATACACTAGTGACACAACCTGTTGACAATGCCAGGGAATAACATACTTTAGTGACACAACCTCTTAACAATACTAGGGAATAACAGACACTTGTGACACAACCTTTTTACAATGCTAGGCAATAACATACACCAGTGACACAACCTGTTTACAATGCTAGGCAATAACAGACACTAGTGACACAACCTCTTAACAATACTAGGGAATAACAGACACTTGTGACACAACCTTTTTACAATGCTAGGGAATAACAGACACTAGTGATACAGCCCTTAATAATGCTAGGGAATAACAGACACAAGTGACACAACCTGTTTACAATGCGAGGGAATAACAGACACAAGTGACACAACCTGTTAATAATGCTAGGGAATAACAGACACTAGTGACACAACCTGTTTACAATGCCAAGGAATAACATACACTAGTGATACAGCCTGTTAATAATGCTAGGGAATAACAGACACTAGTGACACAACCTGTTTACAATGCTAGGGAATAACAGACACTAGTGATACAGCCTGTTAATAATGCTAGGGAATAACATACACTAGTGACACAACCTGTTGACAATGCCAGGGAATAACATACTTTAGTGACACAACCTCTTAACAATACTAGGGAATAACAGACACTTGTGACACAACCTTTTTACAATGCTAGGCAATAACATACACCAGTGACACAACCTGTTTACAATGCTAGGCAATAACAGACACTAGTGACACAACCTCTTAACAATACTAGGGAATAACAGACACTTGTGACACAACCTTTTTACAATGCTAGGGAATAACAGACACTAGTGATACAGCCCTTAATAATGCTAGGGAATAACAGACACAAGTGACACAACCTGTTTACAATGCGAGGGAATAACAGACACAAGTGACACAACCTGTTAATAATGCTAGGGAATAACAGACACTAGTGACACAACCTGTTAACAATGCTAGGGAACAACAGACACTATTGACACAACCTGTTAATAATGCTAGGGAACAACAGACACTAGTGACACAACCTGTTTACAATGCTAGGCAATAACAGACACTAGTGACACAACCTCTTAACAATACTAGGGAATAACAGACACTTGTGACACAACCTTTTTACAATGCTAGGCAATAACAGACACTAGTGACACAACCTCTTAACAATACTAGGGAATAACAGACACTTGTGACACAACCTTTTTACAATGCTAGGGAATAACAGACACTAGTGATACAGCCCTTAATAATGCTAGGGAATAACAGACACTCATGAGACAACCTCTTAACAATACTAGGGAATAACAGACACTTGTGACACAACCTTTTTACAATGCTAGGGAATAACAGACACTAGTGATACAGCCCTTAATAATGCTAGGGAACAACAGACACAAGTGACACAACCTGTTTACAATGCTAGGCAATAACAGACACTAGTGACACAACCTCTTAACAATACTAGGGAATAACAGACACTAGTGACACAACCTTTTTACAATGCAAAGGAATAACATACACTAGTGATACAGCCTGTTAATAATGCTAGGGAATAACAGACACTAGTGACACAACCTGTTAATAATGCTAGGGAATAACAGACACTCATGACACAACCTGTTTACAATGCCAAGGAATAACATACACTAGTGATACAGCCTGTTAATAATGCTAGGGAATAACAGACACTAGTGACACAACCTGTTAACAATGCTAGGCAATAACATACACAAGTGACACAACCTGTTAACAATGCTAGGGAATAACAGACACTAGTGACACAACCTGTTTACAATGCTAGGCAATAACAGACACTAGTGACACAACCTGTTAACAATGCTAGGCAATAACATACACTAGTGACACAACCTGTTTACAAGGCTAGGCAATAACAGACACAAGTGACACAACCTGTTAATAATGCTAGGGAATAACATACACTAGTGACACAACCTGTTAACAATGCTAGGGAACAACAGACACTAGTGACACAATCTGTTTACAATGCTAGGCAATAACAGACACAAGTGACACAACCTGTTAACAATGTGAGGGAATAACAGACACTAGTGATACAACCTGTTAACAATACTTGGGAATAACATACACTTGTGACACAACCTGTTAACAATGCTAGGGAACAACAGACACTAGTGACACAATCTGTTTACAATGCTAGGCAATAACAGACACAAGTGACACAACCTGTTAACAATGTGAGGGAATAACATACACTTGTGACACAACCTGTTAACAATACAAGGCAATAACATTGCTTTTTGGGTTTTATTTATTTGTTGCCATTTTTTTGGATGACCAGTCGCAGACGTAACTTGTACGCGAGACGGGTGATTGGCTAGACCAAAAACATGTATATAGTCTAGATGATATACTTTTCTTTATTTCTGTGTATTTCTTAATGCTATCACATTATTATTCTTGACCAAAACGTCAATTTTATACAAGCCGCTAACAGGTGACTGACCCAAATATATCGGTTGCAAAATGCAAAATTGAATCATCATGGTGAACAAAGGTCTGAGCGTGGTGTTACATATTTCAATAAACATGACTGTTTTGCTTCACTGAATAAGCAGGTTGACATAACATTCAATAAATTCACCACAGGACTTCGAATAATCAGTTTGAATTAGAACATCATTTGGATGTCCAGATGCAGTCTACTGATTCTTTGTTGACTATTATTAGTTCTACCACACATCACATGTGATGGGTCCCTTGGGCAAGACAGAAACCTGTGATTGCGGGTTCGAATCCGGGTTCACCCTGATTATGATTCTAGGTTTATCAGCACCCTACCCGTGCTCGTGGGTTTCACCAAAGTGGTAAACGTCTGAGACCTGCATCACTTCGGGCTTTCCTCCCACATCAAGCTGACACGCCGTGATATAACTAGAATACTGTTCAAAGCAGCGTTAAACCCAACTCACTCACTCACACATGATGGTCACCTCAGCATGGTCCAGATATCGACCCAACTCATCAGAGCCTGCTGAGGTGTGACAAACATGCGTCTTGTCTTCACGATGATATACAGTGATCAACATAGAAGTTTTACAATCACAACTCAAACATGGATGTAATTGAACCTACAGTTTTGACACGTCCCATGTCAGCTGTGACCCACATGTCCACAGCTTGAGGCAAACTGTAAGTCCATGTGAAGACTCAGCTCTTGTTATATCACCTAACTTCACGGGCAGCCAGGAAAGATTAAAAATGTGTTTATAATCGAGGATTCATGATAAGTTGTTTAAATATGGGGAAAACATCAACTAAGTTAATTTAGCCCAGGTGGACAAATACTGACTAGTGCATAATGGGCCCCCACCCTCCTGCTTCACTGACCAGTGACTTGCTGACAACAATAGTAGGAGGTCATTTCCAAGACTTTATCCACTGTCGATCGGACATTACTCTTCATGATTGCCATGATTGGTAACAATCTGTCAGACATGAAACACGACAATCCATGGCCCAGAACCTGAACAAACCTGGAACCCTGAACAACACACGGTCGGCCATGTCACACATCGTTACCAGTCAATTAGGATTCATAATCGGCTCTTATGACATGTTTGATACAGAGCAAGGCTAGACATATCTGGGAATAGTGTCACCATGGCTACTACAATGCTAGTCTGATATGTGGTGTACCCATGCAGTGTAACCATGGCAACACAAATCTAGTCTGACATGAGGTGTTGAGCTGTGTGAAGTTGGGGTGATGAGGTCTAGCCATGCAGTGTTACCATGGCAACACAAATCTAGTCTGACATGAGGTGTGGAGCTGTGTGGAGCTGTGTGAAGCTGGGGTGATGAGGTCTAGCCATACAGTGTTACCATGGCAACACAAGAGGGAGATGACAGTACCTCCTAACTTCCTGCGTATCCCGAAGTTCTTGGAACAGGAAGTGGGTGACGAGGTTGAACCAGAGACACGGCTCCTTCTGATGGGACAGGTCCTCTCGACCGCATTTCTCCTTCACACTCTGAATAACATACAAGCATACAATTAACATACAACATACAAGGAACATACAATTAACATACAACATACAAGGAACATACAATTAACATACAAACATACAAGGAACCTACAAATAACCGAAAAACAACATACAAGGAACCTACAAATAACCGAAAAACAACATACAAGGAACCTACAAATAACCGAAAAACAACATACAAGGAACCTACAAATAACCGAAAAACAACATACAAGGAACCTACAAATAACCGAAAAACAACATACAAGGAACCTACAAATAACCGAAAAACAACATACAAGGAACCTACAAATAACCGAAAAACAACACTGATAAAAGGAACCTACAAATAACCTAAAAACAACATACAAGGAACCTACAAATAACCAAAAAACAACATAAAAGGAACCTACAAATAACCGAAAAACAACATACACACAACATAGAAAAAACATACAATTACAAACAACATAAAAAACAACATGCAAGGAACCTACAAATAACCGAAAAACAACACAGAATTAACCTAAAAACAACATACAAACAACATAGAAAAAAAACAAAACATACGATTACAAACAACATACAAATAACACACAAACAACACACAACCAACATATTAACAACACACACATAACGAACAAACAATACAAATAGTGAGTGAGTGAGTGAGTGGGTGAGTATGGTTTTACACTGGTTTTAGCAATATTCCAGCAATATCACAGCGGGGGACACCAGAAATGAGCTTCACACATTGTACCCATGTCGGGAATCGAACCTGGGTCTTCGGCGTGACAAGTGAACGCTTCAACCACAAGGTTACCCGACCGCCCCTAACAACACAAATAACATACAAACAACACACAAATAACATACAAGTAACAAACAATTGGTCCAACATATTTATTCATGGCTTGATTCAAGTGACAATAGACTCTTAATTATCAGTCGATTGTTACGTGGCACCCTGTTCAAATATACTTCTAAATCACATGGACCATGTCGACATCACAGATATGTTTTCAATGATATACATCTGCCATACTAGGAATCATGGACACAGACAAGCTCTGTAACATGACAAACCTTTCAAATATTATACTTGTCATACTTGTTAAATATTTAGCATGTTATAGATATTTAAAAAAAAGAAATGAGACCCTACACGATCCTGGTGAGTGTTCAGAAATGATGCAGTGTTTGACCTCGATAATCATCCAGGTGAGGCGTTATTAGCTGTCAACTGTCATCCAGATGACAATGAATCACCTGCCCCATTACTGGGGCCAACTCAGTCAGAATGATTATCCATATTATAACTTATAAGAAGTGAAATTTGTTGTGTTCCCATTGCCATCATGATCAACAATTAGGGTAAATGTAGGCACTGGGATATTACTGTCTGTCACACATGGCTAACTAACCCCGTCACATAACTTCTCACATTAGAACACAAATGTATGCTCAGTCATCGGAGGGCATTAACTTGGGAAGAATGTCAATAAATTCTGCCTCAACAAGTGCTTCAAGTCGATGATAAGCTCCTTGGATCAGGGGACTCACTAGAATCTCAGTCCATTTCTAATTAGACTGGAGAAATAAAACTTGAGTTTTCCAGGATGCTAATCATCTCAGGACGTTATCATGTTCTCCAAGACCTGCTCAGAGGCCAATATTCAGTCCCATGTCTGCAGCAAATGACAGTCAAAATTCCCAATTTGAATTGATAATATTCCAATTCCTCTGATTTACGAAACTAAGAAAGATCAAATTTTAAACAATACCTTGTTTTTTCCCCAATTTACCTGCCAAGGAGACCAAGCTTGGAGTCCTAGATAACTCCCTGCATCTCTAAACTCTATTGGGGACACGGGTGGCCCAGTCGTCTAAGGCACCGCGATGTGCACGCCAGAAACCAATGATTCGAATCCCGGGTTTGCCCCAGTTATGTTCCTAGGTTTGTCAGCACCATACCCATGCTTGTGGGTTTCACCGAAAAGGTAAACGTCTGAGACCTGCATCACTTTGGGCTTTCCTCCCACATTAAGCTGACACGGCGTAATATTACTGGATTACTGCTAAAAGCGGCGTTAAACCCAACTCACTCACTCTAAACTCTTTCTAAATGATAAGCATGATTAGGCTTCAACTACAAATTAGCTTTGTTACAATATTACCTCTGACTTTCCGAGTCTTTTAGTATTACAACTCATCAGCTGTAGATTGCTGATGTGATGTGAATTAGTGAATTGGTCTGATCATGACTGGTTTTACCAATAGAATTGTGGATTTTAAATATTGACATGTGCCCCGAATCTTCAAGTTAGCGAAACACCATGACCATACAAAGTAGAGATAATTTATGGATAACAACTTCTTTATTTACTGCAAAGGCGACATTTCGGTATAGATCCTTATACCGTTGTCAAGTAAATTATCTCTACTTTGTCATCCGTCAACTTCTAAGTAGTGGCCACCAAACAATTCACCACGACCATAGTCTCGCAAGGGAAGATGCACTAAGATGACAAGCATCAAGAAATAAGTTGTCAAAACCTTTCTGAAAACAAGCTGTTACCATAGTTACAGTGTGCAAGATGAGTGAGTGAGATTGGTGTAGTGCTGCTTTAAGCCTGAGGGTAGACGTCTACAACACGTGTTGGTATGACAGATGTTACAGGTTCGGCAGCCCTCATGGTTAGGCGGGGAAAGGGAGGTCACTCTGGGAAGTGCCTTCTAATAATTACTTGGCCACGGATCTGCTGCCCCAAGTTATAACAAATGGTACCGAAACTGTCCGACTCCTCTGAAGACTGAACAGTCTGATCATGCCGTCAGCAAGTCCACTTTCACTATATAACTTCAGCCAGGGAATGAAAGCTTTTTTTCAGAAATCACTATTACCATGTTTAACATATTTAATAGTTTTAAATAATATATTGCAATTTTAACTTTTTTGTTTTGGTAATTGCTCTATAATAACTATTCAACCAACTAAAAAATACAAAAAAAGCCTTTTCATGCTTATGTAGCTTAATCTAGTTCAGGTGTACTAATGATTGCAGTAATAGGGTCATACATTTAATTCTCCGTCAGATATAACCATGGTGACACATTTCAATTCTATATCAGTATCCTGACGTACCCTGATTTTAAGCAGTTAAGATGGCATTGCTGATATTTCAATGGACGAGTAAAAAACACAAATTTCTGCATCATACCAGTAGGTGATGTCTTAAACAATAGAATTCAGCTATATTCCAAAAGACAAAAAATCCTTAATTGCCTCGCTGCACTCGAGTGATATCACCTATTTTCGAACACCTGATTGGTTTTCATTAATGAACGGACGTGTTTTGGTGCACAGTTCTCACCACAATTCTTGCAGGTCCACATTAAAAATAATAATGGTTATTGAAAGTCTGAAAGCTAATAACAAAATATGAATATTTGTCAGATAATAGTGTTCACACTATTTTACTCTTCCTTTTTATCAAGACATGGAGACCAGAATTTTGAAAGACGACAGAATTTTCAAAAAGGCGTACAGTACTTCAGTGAAGCAATGTTGACAGGCCCATCGTGTGCACTCTCAAGTCAGAAGCTTTGATGACATCACACCCCTTGTTATAATCTGACAAATCACTATCAATCATTACCAATATGGTTATTTGAAAATAGGCGTTGTTTGAAAATAGGGTACTCAATGATGATTGATATTCCCATCAACAATAATGTTAAACACTGCTTTTTGGACGTAAAAAGAATGATTCATTAGATTTACAGCCATAATATTACTCATAATAAAATCTTACTTTGGTTTATCCTACTTTTCCCTGCTAGACTGAATTTGAATGTATTGATGACAATCTGAGAGGGCAACATCTGTTGACCATTAGGCTACAAGGAAGGTATATTGACGTTTGTGTGGAATCCTAGTGTCTAGGCTGTTTCGTCTATACCTACATTTTGAGATGGAGATCATAAAAATGATGAATTGTCTGCTAAATGAAACTCAAATAATAGTAAACTTGCACTTAACATCCCAGTAACTATCGAGTTATTAAAGCAATCAACATATTTCTGTACACCAAAATCAATCTTTCGTCAACAACATACAATCGGTAACAGCTGACGTATTGAATCTCTCCATACAATCAGCGACCAGCCACTTACTTGGGGAATCTGAACTTTTGGGAACTGATCCTTGACAGGTGGGGGCAAGGAGGGCAGCTGACCAAGCTTGCTCTTCACCCACAGAAACTGTAGAACCAGGGTCAGCGCTACCCCCAACAGCAACGACAGGATAGCGACCTCCAGCATATTTCAATCTCGCTGTCGGGTCTCCGCCTGTCAGTGAGTCAAGCTGGCGAATGTCACTCGCCCCGCCTGGTCGATGGATTGCATCTCAACTCTCAATACTATTGCCATTACTTGGATTGGTTTCATTGACAAACGGATCTGGGTGGATTTCACGGAGACCACACCATTAGTCCCGTATTTACACCCATTTCAAGATCAAAACAATCCCATTCATATGTTCGGCGCCATCTTGATTTTGATAGAAAATGGGAGTTACCTCCCTTCAAGCACCTGTTTCTAGAGTTTTATTCGCGGCAATTATGAAATATTGCAGTAATCTGAAAAGAGTATGTTTACTCTAGTGGCATGGATTTACCTAGATCTATCAATATTAGAGTCCAGAAGACGCTCAGTTATAATGTTTGGAGATCGAAGACACGAACACGGGATTCCGGGACTTGATTTCCGTGAATTATTCACCTGCTCAGAAACCTTAATCCAGTTATTGGTGAAGAAAACGAACCACTGATATTCTTAACTTTAAATGTATTTGTTTCCAGAGTAGAAACGACAGACATGGCAAGTTGGTTTGGTTCAAGCTATAGGCTGGCTTTTGTGTTGCACCTCAATGTCGCAGTTGTTGTAGCATATCAATATGATTATGCTCAACACTAAGTAAAGCGTACCCAAAAGCTTGCATTAGGTCTGTCAGTCCTTATTTCATAAAAAAATGTCTTCGTGTTACGAACAAGACAAAAGTCCGGTCACGTGAAAAGCCTACAATCGCGGTTTGGTCACCATGGTCACTGGATCTGAAAGTTTCGCGGAATAATGCGAACCGAGCCGAGCAAGCTCGGGTGTTATCGGTTATTGTTTACAAACAAAGCTTCAGGCGGATGGCGAAGATGCTTTCTCTGCATTAGTGAACAGTTGACAGAATGAAAGTACAATGTAACTACTATTAAACTATAATGACTGTTAAATACAATCGTACAAATTCTGCTCACCAATACTTACCAATAATTATCGATGTTAATTGTTTTGTTTATCTCTTATAAGGTGAGCTTTAGAACAAAATGTTGACACCTTCGAAGTGTACTTTGGTTAATGCAATAGAACAGACATGTGGAGGGGTAGGGTAATGGCCTTATTTGGCCTACTGGAGAAGTCAGTATTAATTTTATGTAAACCATTAAAATATTGGTGTGAAACTCATCGGTCATGTTCGACTGGTTGACAAGAAGCCTGTTTTATGTGCACACGTGCAAGTTTTGTTAGTCATGGCATCATCAAGAGCACAAACAGCCAAAAATGGCGAAATGAGTTAATCTGGCCGATGTTTCGAACTTCAAGGAGATAATCCAAATGTGGGCAAGTCTTAACCCCATGATGAATGTTTTACCACATGTTTGTAATGTATCTATCTGCACCTCTTAAGAAACAAATCAGCTTGGGTCAAAGAATTGTTTCAATTAATAGAAAAACGCACACTGAAAACCTCTAAAATAATCTTTTATGAAAAACTACCTACCTAACCTATATGCATTTAGTGTTGTCCTAAGTGCCAAGTCCCCTTAACGCTGATCACCTGGCAGGGCAACAACAAGTACTACATGTTTATGTCTTTTAGTATAACGCGGTTGAACCACCGACATCTACACAGCGGGGGCGGTCGTCGGATAAATATAGTGACCAGGGACGGATCACTGTCTTCATACAGACATATAGAGTCTACATTGATTATGATGCGGAAAGTATCCATTTATTTTACTTTTTAAAAGAAATTTGAAATAAGGTAAATTTCCTGGTTACAGAGAGGAGAGAAGTTATTCCCAGGAACCCCTCAACTCGTTCAAACACACCTGTACGTCAGCTGACCGATAGACAAGCTAAGTTATCAAAAGGCTTATTCCGAGACATGTTAAAGGTTAGTTATCATTAAAGACATATTTTACGCAACCGTAACAATCTCGAAACTTTTTTATCAACTAAAATCGTGAACTATGTCACCCGTGAAACAAGCATTGGAATAGTCCGAAATTAAAGAGACGTGATTGTTTGTTGTACACGGAGAGGGCAGCTCGCCGTCCGCAGGTTAACTGTGACGTGCTTGTATTGCCAACAATCGTTACACTATTATATAAACTTGATGTCCCGTTCTAGTTTCATTTAAATCCATGCGCAATTAGAGTTAATAATTAGACAATAGGCGCACGTGTTAAAATGAAATGCAATAAAGTAATATATTCGTCATTATTTACGTCTGAATGAATTCATGAAATCGAGACCGTCAGAATAATGTTTTGGATATATATGTTGACACTGCTCGAAATATGAATGTAAGCAAATTAATTAATATGTCGAAATACAAGTTGAGTGCGTTAGTTTTAGGTCGCGCTCTGGTGGTTTCAACCAATAAAGTTCGTTATTATATTACATATTGATTAAACCGACAGGCTAAAATGTTTTGGAAATAACTGAGTGCGTGAGTTGTGTTTGACGCCGCTTTTAACAGTATTTCAGTTATTTCACTGGAAATAACTGTGACCTAGTGAGCCGACTTATGTATACGGGTCAATCAGTGTACTTGGTTGTTGTTGTATACGGGTCAGGCAATGTAGAGTAAAACATGGATATTACGATCTACATGGAACCCGAGAAATCAGTTCGTTATATACGTTGTTCGTTATATACGTTTTCGTTCGGAATCGTCCGCCATCTTAGATAAAAGGAAACACAATGCTCGTAATTGCAGCATTGACTCGTATTAGCAGTGATCACTTCATAGCAAGCAATCCTAACATTTCACAACATTCATTTAATAACATTAAATTCATAACATTTTAAAAACATTGTTCATCATGTGTGTATTTAGCGTTTCATGATTCACATACGGGAACGCGTGTAGTCGGCTGTTGTCGTTGTGCGTTGGTCAGCCAGTGTATTGGTTGGCATTGTGTACGTTCAGCCAGTCTATTGGTTGTCGTTGTGTACAGGTCAGCCAGTGTATTGGTTGTCGTTGTGGCGGGTCAGTCAGTGTATTGGTTGTCGTTGTGTACGGGTCAGCCAGTGCATTGGTTGTCGTTGTGTACAGGTCAGCCAGTGTATTGGTTGTCGTTGTGGCGGGTCAGTCAGTGTATTGGTTGTCGTTGTGTACGGTCAGCCAGTGTATTGGTTGTCGTTGTGTACGGTCAGCCAGTGTATTGGTTGTCGTTGTGCACGGACAGCGACTGTATTGGTTGTCGTTATGTACGGGTCAGCCAGTGTACTGGTTGTCGTTGTGTACGGGTCAGCCAGTGTATTGGTTGTCGTTGTGCACGGACAGCGACTGTATTGGTTGTCGTTGTGTACGGGTCAGCCAGTGTATTGGTTGTCGTTGTGTACGGGTCAGCCAGTTTACTGGTTGTCGTTGTGTACGGGTCAGCCAGGGAATTGGTTGTCATTGTGTACGGTCAGCCAGTGTATTGGTTGTCATTGTGTACGGTCAGCCAGTGTACGTGGTTGTCGTTATAGCCTTCGTCTAATCAGAATAATATAGATTCTTGAACACTGGTCAGAAAATGGGCTTGAAGAATGAGTTTGCAGGAATTAGAGGGTATCCATGAACCGAGACCAGTGTTAGTGGTTCAGCCAGGCGCAGGGACAACCACACATGGAACGTTGTTCAGCTCATCTGGAAATATATCGCGAGATGTCTGCAGCCACGTGATATTGTTGTGACACCATGTTGGTTTGGATTGTTTGTGGGACTTATTAACGATGGCGCATGATTCCTGTAGGACTCGAGTCGGGGATATGTTATCAGTTGCCCGTATTCTGGGGGACGGGCGTGTACAGAGGTGCACAGCTATCTGCAATCTTCTTCAACATTTATGAACATCAGTGTTCGGTAATTACGTGGAATAACTTCCGTGTATTATTATATTACCTCGACACAAGTGGGTAGCTTCGCAACAGGAAACAAACAGGAAGTACGTACTCTAAAATACCACTAAAACCGGATGTTCTGCTTTGTTCAGCGCGTTGTTTGGGCCACATGGCGGGTTGAGGTGTTCTGGATGCGGTAAACCATTGTGATTAATTTGGTTTTACAATCCGCTATAGATATGTAGTTGAGGTCACCTTGAAGGAACGTCTTTACAACTCCCTGCCTCGACGTGCGTCTACTTCCCAATGAGTTTAGACTTGTTTTGCTGACACGTGGATGGTTTTGTACACAAACATGGCTTCCAATCAGTTGACCCTATCACAACTGAGACAGTTCACTCCAGCGTTGTATTAATACGCAGTGTCTAAGGTGACATCTGAAACATGGAGTATTTTAAGATTAATATTACATGACACACACATTACTAGGAGTGTTTCCGCATCGTAAATATCGTATACCAGGACTATAAAATAAGTATTATGATCGCAAAAGGGTCACATGAAACGATTGTTCTTCCTGATATAGGATATTTACTATACGGCAGCACACTCGACTAATAATAAATTTCTATGTACCTCAATAAACGCCAACACATGAGAACCTTTGTCGACTTGATTCACAAGATATTATTGTACAGTGCTGTATAGATAAAGGGGATCTGAGCTCGGACAATTGACAGTGCTAACAAGCTGGGATGAAGACCTTCCGCCATCAAGCCCTTTCGCCTTCCCGTACGCTCAAAGATGAAAATCAATGCTGCAGTTGATGATGAGCAATTTGCTACAGTTGACACCCGTCACTACATGCCAACTCTAGGCCTAGGCAAATATTCCCTCCTGTCTACACCGATAGCTCCAACCGACATGTTGACTGGGGGCATCGCACACCAACAGGGTGTAAATCCTCAAATAAGCCTGTTTGTATATATACTTAACCGCAAAAGAAACGTCACCATGGATAGATATATGAGAAACCTTATTTGTCCAAACACTGTCAACATACTTTGAGACATATCAAAAAGATGAAACTTGGCAAAACTGATCATCAAGGTTGAAATTAAAGTGTCAAATGTTCTTAAAGTGAAACACAACACTAGTCTCTGAGAAAATGGCATCACAAGTCAGTATCTCGTGTGTCCGCCATGTGCATTGATGACTGTCGTGCAACGTCGATACATGGAATGGATGAAGCGGTTGATGAAGGCCATGGGCACTTGAGCCCACACTCTGAGGAACGCCTGACGCAGTTCAGCTGTAGTTGTCGGCCTTGGTCGGACGTCATTCAGCCGTCTTTGAATCTCCTCCCACAGGTGCTCAATGGGATTTAACTCGTGACTGAGGGCAGGCCACTGCATGGTTCTGATGCCATTCTGTTGGAGGAAGTCTCTTGTTGCTCTCGCAGTGTGGGCACGGGCGTTATCATGCTGAAACTCGTGGTGGCAGCGACGTGCAAAATGAGGTATGGCGTGTGGTCTGAAGACTTGTTCAATTAGCCCAGCTGCTGGGACACCACAACACAAGCATCCGAATAACGTTCCCAACGGCGTCGCCAGATTCTCTCTGTGTCATCTGCTGTTGAGATACAGTAACGGCTTTCGTCTGAGAAGACTTTGCAATCGTCTAATGGCTTGGTGTCGCTGATTTCTTGTCAATCGTTGCACGTGGTAGCAATTCAATAACGAATTAATGTTATCCGATCTGGGTGGATTTTTATAGGGCAAGAAAGGGGGGAACGCATGTGCATTTCAATTTGCACGGAACTAACGTGTATCGGGTTACCATGGCCGTTGCCGTGATGCGTTTGGGCCATCGGTTTTAATGTCATCTGCTTTGTTTTTTCATCATCAAATTTTATTTCCCCGGACAAGGTAATGTTAAATTTTAGAAACTTTGACAACAATTACGCAGATATTTAAATGGCAAGTTTTCATGCAATGTTACTTTGTGTGACGTTTCTTTTGCGGTTCAATATATTCTGGAAGATCCTTTGGCGTGTTTGTCTCGTGGTTGTTTTGAGTATAATTTCCTTTTCAGAATATCTCTCCAAGATGTCTCTTCGTTGTGTCGGTTGAACCGGCGTGTTTATTCTGAGATTAAGAAAAGCCAGTTTGCGTCTGGATATGATGGCCGAGAGGAACATCGCTTTATCGACTTCAGCCATAAGGCGAGACGAGAAAGCGATATATCCAACATAATGCCGTCCATTAACAATGTCTTTGCTGGTATTCAGTGATCCATTCCTATAATTCTCACAGTAGACTAACTTAAGTCTGTGAAAGCTTTTATTACATAATTTAATACATTTCTCTCCTAAAAAAATTGAAACAATTTTCCTGATGTTGAATTCACGTGGATAGAGCTGGCTAAACTTGCATTTACATAATCTAGAATGGGTTTGTTTTCATATAACTATTTTTCTTAATATAAACTGTATTTTCATATACCTATCCTATCTCACACTATGCATTTCTTATTCTTCTTTCAATCCTATGTGGAAACGTGCTCAGGTGTTATTTTACTTCGTTTGAGTAGTATATATTTAGATTTTAACCTGATTTATTTAGACACTTTCCTTTGACCCACCACGCGCCCACGGCTTGATGGTCCTACAAACCCCAACCTAGGGCCATTCAGTCAACACTCGTTAGTAGTATAGGTAATGATGGTCCTACAAACCCCAACCTAGGGCCATTCAGTCAACACTCGTTAGTAGTATAGGTAATGATGGTCCTACAAAACCCCAACCTAGGGCCATTCAGTTAACACTCGTTAGTAGTATAGGTAATGATGGTCCTACAAACCCCAACCTAGGGCCATTCAGTCAACACTCGTTAGTAGTATAGGTAATGATGGTCCTACAAACCCCCAACCTAGGGCCATTCAGTCAACACTCGTTAGTAGTATAGGTAATGATGGTCCTACAAACCCCAACCTAGGGCCATTCAGTCAACACTCGTTAGTAGTATAGGTAATGATGGTCCTACAAACCCCCAACCTAGGGCCATTCAGTCAACACTCGCTAGTAGTATAGGTAATGATGGTCCTACAAAACCCCAACCTAGGGCCATTCAGTCAACACTCGCTAGTAGTATAGGTAATGATGGTCCTACAAAACCCCAACCTAGGGCCATTCAGTTAACACTCGTTAGTAGTATAGGTAATGATGGTCCTACAAACCCCAACCTAGGGCCATTCAGTCAACACTCGTTAGTAGTATAGGTAATGATGGTCCTACAAACCCCCAACCTAGGGCCATTCAGTCAACACTCGCTAGTAGTATAGGTAATGATGGTCCTACAAACCCCCAACCTAGGGCCATTCAGTCAACACTCGTTAGTAGTATAGGTAATGATGGTCCTACAAAACCCCAACCTAGGGCCATTCAGTTAACACTCGTTAGTAGTATAGGTAATGATGGTCCTACAAACCCCAACCTAGGGCCATTCAGTCAACACTCGTTAGTAGTATAGGTAATGATGGTCCTACAAAACCCCAACCTAGGGCCATTCAGTTAACACTCGTTAGTAGTATAGGTAATGATGGTCCTACAAACCCCAACCTAGGGCCATTCAGTCAACACTCGCTAGTAGTATAGGTAATGATGGTCCTACAAAACCCCAACCTAGGGCCATTCAGTCAACACTCGCTAGTAGTATAGGTAATGATGGTCCTACAAACCCCAACCTAGGGCCATTCAGTTAACACTCGTTAGTGTACAGTTATAGTGTTTCAGTGCATAGGGAGAACATTTCAACCATAGGTAGAATTTAATAATAGTGGGTGAGTGAGGTTTTACGCCGCATTTAGCAATATTCCATCACGGCGGGGAACACGAGACATGGGCTTCACACATTGTACCCATGTCGGGAATCGAAAGCGGGTCTTCGGCGCGACGAGCGAACGCTTTAACCATTAGGCCACCCGACCGCCCCTGATGATAATGTGTGGTTTAACAAGTCGTTACTGTTGTTTTATGTATATATTACGTGTTATCACTTTCTCGTTTCATGCTATCGCTTTCTCGTCTCGTGTTATCGCTTTCTCGTGGCTGTAATTGAAGGCGATAAAGCGATGTCCCCTCTCGGCCAGATATTATCGACAACTATCCACGCCGTCAGGGTACAGCGACACTGTCAAGAGTCCCGAGCCATCTGGTCTGACCCAGTTCTCAGGTGACTTGTGTGAAGGGAAACATAGGTCATCGGTTCTTCAATATGTATTCAATATGCAGTCTTTAGGGGCGAGGGTGCTGATCTATGGGACTTATGGCTTTGTTTGTTGTTTAACGTCGCACTCAGCAATATTCCAGCTATATGACGGCAGTCTGTAAATAATCGAGTCTGGTCCAGACAATCCAGTGATTGACATCGTGAGCATCGATCTACACAAATGGGATACGATGACATGCATCAACCAAGTCAGCTATCCTGACCACCATATCCCGTGAGTTGCCTCTTACGACAAGCATGGGTTGTTGAAGACCTATTCTAACCCAGACCTTTACGGGTAGACTATGAATATTTGAATGGGAAATACATGAATTATCTATTTGTTCAACGTGTGTCTAAATATCTTTTGGCTTAACGTATGGTTATATGTGTAGAGTCTATGAAATATATCAAGAATGTTATAAAAGACGCCTTGAATTCCAGCATTTGTGTGACACATTAGGCCACATTTATGAGGGAGACATTTGACCCTGCAGCCACTTCGTGCAAGAAGACATGTTACGTTCGTTTCGGTGACTAGATATTGAAGAAATTACAGTGGGAGACTGAGGGAACGCTATGGGACAGTGAGGGAACGCTATGGGGCAGTGAAGGAACACTATGGGACGGTGAGGGAACTTTATGGACAGTGAGGGAACGCTATGGTACAGTGAGGGAACATTATGGGACAGTGAGGGAATGCTATGGGACAGTGAGGAAACACTATGGACAGTGAAAGAACATTATGGGACAGTGAGGGAACGCTATGGGGCAGTGAGGGAACGCTATGTGACAGTGAGGAAACACTATGGACAGTGAGGGAACGCTATGGTACAGTGAGGGAATATTATGGGACAGTGAGAGAATAGTATGGGACAGTGAGGGAACGCTTTGGGACTGTGAGTGAGTGAGTGAGTGAGTTTGGTTTTACGCCGCTTTTAGCAATATTCCAGCAATATCACGGCGGGGGACACCAGAAATGGGCTTCACACATTGTACCCATGTCGGGAATCGAACCCGGGTCTTCGGCGTGACGAGCGAACGCTTTAACCACAAGGCTACCCGACCGCCCCTTTGGGACTGTGAGTGAATATTATGGGACAGTAAGGTAATGCTTTGGGACAGTGAGGGAACGCCATGGGACAGTAAGGGATCACTATGGGACAGTAAGGTAATGCTTTGGGACAGTGAGGGAACGCTATGGGACTGTGAGTGAATATTATGGGACAGTTAGGTAATGCTTTGGGACAGTGAGGGAACGCCATGGAACAGTAAGGGATCACTATGGGACAGTAAGGTAATTTTTATGTGACAGTGAGGGAACGCTATGGGACTGTGAGTGAATATTATGGGACAGTTAGGTAATGCTTTGGGACAGTGAGGGAACGCCATGGAACAGTAAGGGATCACTATGGGACAGTAAGGTAATTTTATGTGACAGTGAGGGAACGCTATGGGACTGTGAGTGAATATTATGTGACAGTAAGGTAATGCTTTGGGACAGTGAGGGAACGCTTTGGGACAGTAAGGGATCACTATGGGACAGTAAGGTAATTTTATGGGACAGTGAGGGAACGCCATGGGACAGTAAGGGATCACTATGGGACAGTAAGGTAATTTTATGGGACATTGAAGGAACACTATGGAACAGTGAGGGAACATTATGGGACACTGAGAGAACCAGGAAGTATAATGAGGAAATGACATGGGACAGTGAGGAAATGACATGGGACAGTGAGGAAACACTGAGGCAGTGAGGAAACGCTATGGGACAGTGAGGAAACGCTATGGGACAGTGAGAGAACATGGGTCAGTTAGGAGACGTTATGGGACAGTGAGAGAACATTATGGGTCAGTGAGGAAACGCTATGGGACAGTGAGAGAACATTATGGGTCAGTGAGGAAACGCTATGGGACAGTGAGAGAACATTATGGGTCAGTGAGGAAACGCTATGGGACAGTGAGAGAACATTATGGGTCAGTGAGAAGACGCTATGGGACAGTGAGGGAACCAGGATGTATAGTGAGGTAACCTTATGGGAAAGTGAGGAAACATGGGTCAGTGAGGAAACATTATGGGACAGTGAGGAAACATGGGACAGTGAGGTAACGCTATGGGACAGTGTGAGAACATTATGGGTCAGTGAGGAAACGCTATGGGACAGTGAGGTAATACTTTTGGACAGTGAGGGAACATTATGGGACTGTGAGGTACGCTATTGGACAGTGAGGGAATGCTATGGGACAGTGAGGAAACGCTATGAGACAGTGACGGAACATTATGGGACAGAGAGGAAACGCTATGGGACAGTGAGGTAACCAGGATGTATAGTGAGGAAATGCTATGGGATAGTGAGGGAATATTTTTGGACAGTGAGGGAACATTATGGGAGTGTGAGGTACGCTATTGGACAGTGAGGGAACATTATGGGTCAGTGAGGAAACGCTATGGGACAGTGAGGTAATACTTTTGGACAGTGAGAGAACATTATGGGTCAGTGAGGTAACGCTATGGGACAGTGAGAGAACATTATGGGTCAGTGAAAAGGCGCTATGGGACAGTGAGGGAACCAGGATGTATAGTGAGGTAACCTTATGGGAAAGTGAGGAAACATTATGGGTCAGTGAGGAAACGCTATGAGACAGTGAGAGAACATTATGGGTCAGTGAGGAAACGCTATGGGACAGTGAGGAAACATGGGACAGTGAGGTAACGCTATGGGACAGTGAGGTAACGCTATGGGACAGTGAGAGAACATTATGGGTCAGTGAGGAAACGCTATTGGTCAGTGAGAAAACGCTATGAGACAGTGAGAGAACATTATGGGTCAGTGAGAAGACGCTATGGGACAGTGAGAGAACATAATGGGTCAGTGAGAAGACGCTATGGGACAGTGAGGGAACCAGGATGTATAGTGAGGTAACCTTATGGGAAAGTGAGGAAACATAATGGGTCAGTGAGGAAAGGCTATGAGACAGTGAGAGAACATTATGGGTCAGTGAGAAGACGCTATGGGACAGTGAGGGAACCAGGATGTATAGTGAGGTAACCTTATGGGAAAGTGAGGAAACATTATGGGACAGTGAGGAAACATGGGACAGTGAGGTAACGCTATGGGACAGTGAGAGAACATTATGGGTCAGTGAGGAAACGCTATGGGACAGTGAGGTAATACTTTTGGACAGTGAGGGAACATTATGGGACTGTGAGGTACGCTATTGGACAGTGAGGGAATGCTATGGGACAGTGAGGAAACGCTATGAGACAGTGACGGAACATTATGGGACAGTGAGGAAACGCTATGGGACAGTGAGGTAACCAGGATGTATAGTGAGGAAATGCTATGGGATAGTGAGGTAATATTTTTGGACAGTGAGGGAACATTATGGGAGTGTGAGGTACGCTATTGGACAGTGAGGGAAGCCTATGGGACAGTGAGGTTATTGGGAGGAATCACATCAGTATGTCAGGGAATGCTATGGTACATTGAGGGAACTTCATATCATTCAGTTATGAAAGCTACAGTCTGATGGAACTAGTTTTTATGAATAAATGTCCTTGTTTAGGTTATATTGTACACACTGTGCTACGGGAGATTGGGAGCTTCATGTGAAGGTGTAGGAGATGACGATGATAACAATGATGATGGCCACTGTAATAATGCAGCAGACATCACAAAGATTGTGTGAATTTTATGTCTTTTATTGTCTCTGTGACTGTCTCATATAACACACAGTTTTCAAACATACATTACACTCTCACCACCCCCTCTCTGCAACCAATAATACCTCAACAGGGTTCCACATCATGCTAGGCAACGAGAAGAAGGATCAAAATCAGGATGGTGAGTCAGTAAACAGGGCAAATAATACAAGACAAGATACGGGCAACAGGTGTGAAAAGCTGTTGTATATAATAGATGTTTATCACCTATGTCCAGCAAATCTTCTTTGTGAAGATGTGAAGTGATTTAGTTAGGCTCAATTATGGGTCCAGCTGCACAGAGCAACCTCAGTTACAGTTGATCTTAGGTGCTAACAATCAACTTTACAACCGCCATACCTAAGTCTTATTCCACTTGTACAAACCGACCTAAGCGTGATTGTAAGATGGCTTGAATCTAAGATTGAGATCTTAGCTTATATACAGAAGCTGATCTTAACCCGCAATCGCTTTCGGCAAGTGGATGGCTATTGTAGCCTAAGATCGTGATCTAGTTGTAGCGCTAAGACTGCATTGTGCAAGTGGGTCTTGTTGGCCAGCAGATATATAACCCTGGTGAAGGACGCATACAGCGCCCCCTGGAGCTGAGTATCGTTCTGGTTGTACACCACTTCCACCTCATGCATCAGACCACTCGTACACAAAATAAAACACATGTATACACACACAATCAGATCATTTCCCCCCTAAAACACACACTGTTGTAAAACTAATTGAAACCAGTCTAACATTACCTCAGTATACAACCTTGTAGATCATATAAAACAAACACCATGTACCACGGTACATCGTGTAATGCAAACGCCATGTACACCTGTCTCTTCACAAGTACTAATGGAAGGCGACTCCACATACACTTTCTTTCATACACCATATCTGATTATATAACATGATATTAAAAACTTTTTAAAACTTTGATTTAACATTTTTTAGTTATAAAAAATAATACTTATCATATCAATGTGACATATTCTGTGAGTGCAACATCAATGTAGAGTGCTCACTAACAACAAGCAGAACATCAAAGAGACTAAAACAGTACAGAATCAACCAAAGGTAAAATGACACGGCTGAGCTGGTAAAAATTCTGATAAAAAACAATATTATGCAATTGATAAATTCAGTGATATTGAATTGAAATCAAAACATTGATTAAGTAAAATTAGAGATACATAGATATGCAATACAAGCTCCAGCACTGCCTTGGGCATTAAACCTGAGCACTACACAGCTGAGCTAGCACTACACAGCTGAGCTAGCACTACACAGCTGAGCTAGCACTCAACACAACTGCAGCCAAACAACATGCTTGTTAAACCATTATTCAGCTTTCAAAAATATAAAAATGTATATACATCAACTACATAGAAAACAAAACATTCAGTGTGTCGACTGTGAAACACAGGAACAGAAATCACAGACTGAATTGAAGTCATCCTTGATGTTGCCTACAAACAGAGAACACACAATCCTGAAGCTGAACTATCACAAATCTTGTGTCAACCTTCTCCTTGTTATTATGTACCAGTCAAAAAGTAGCTGTTTATGTCTGGCTGTGTTGTCGGTTAAATCACATTAATAGTTTTCCTTTATACGAAGGTGTCCACTGTTGTCAGCGTGAATCATTGAAGCCTATGTAGCAGAGGGTTGTCTGTTGACAGGGGATTCAACGAAGTCATTTTGAATCAACACCAGTCACTGTGGAGTTCCCCCAAACTCCCCTCGGTCAACACAACACCTGCATCTCCAACCACATCACACCTGTCTCTGTACAACCCCATCACACCTGTGTCTGTACAACCACATCACACCTGTCTCTTTGGAGTTCCCCCAAACTCCCCTCGGTCAACACAACACCTGCATCTCCAACCACATCACACCTGTCTCTGTACAACCATGTCACACCTGTCTCTGTAGAACCACATCACACCTGTCTCTGTACAACCATGTCACATCACTAGTGGCTGTCCATAGCATTCAAGTACTTGCTATCAATCAATTTGGGGATGATTTTGTGTCTGAAAAGGGAAACATATAGAATATAATAAGTCTTTGAAAGGCATTTAGAAGAGATACACATGAGGAAGAGAATTCATGGATGTCAATCATAAATAAAGAAGTTGACATTTATAAATTCTCTTCCTTGGAATATAATACACTTGGAAAAAAGAGTTTTGTGAGGAAAGTTTGGTGGTTATAAGGACATATTGATGTAGGGAGTATAGCTAAGTATTACCTGGTGGGTTTAAGGATATATTAAGGTAGGGAGTATAGCTGGGTATTACCTGATGGGTATAAGGACATATTGAGGTAGGGAGTATAGCTAGGTATTACCTGATGGGTATAAGGACATATTGAGGTAGGGAGTATAGCTGGGTATTACCTGATGGGCATAAGGACATATTGAGGTAGGGAGTATAGCTGGGTATTACCTGGTGGGTATAAGGACATATTGAGGTAGGGAGTATAGCTGGGTATTACCTGGCGGGTATAAGGACATATTGAGGTAGGGAGTATAGCAAGGTATTACCTGATGGGTATAAGGACATATTGAGGTAGGGAGTATAGCTGGGTATTACCTGACGGGCATAAGGACATATTGAGGTAGGGAGTATAGCTGGGTATTACATGGTGGGTATAAGGACATATTGAGGTAGGGAGTATAGCTGGGTATTACCTGATGGGCATAAGGACATATTGAGGTAGGGAGTATAGCTGGTTGTTACCTTATGGGTATAAGGACATATTGAGGTAGTGAGTATAACCTCATATTACCTGATGGGTATAAGGACATATTGAGGTAGTAAGTATAGCTGGGTGTTACCTTACGGGTATAAGGACATATTGAGGTAGTGATTATAACCTCATATTACCTGATGGGTATAAGGACATATTGAGGTAGGGAGTATAGCTGGTTGGTTACCTTATGGGTATAAGGACATATTGAGGTAGGAGTATAACCTCATATTACCGGATGGGTATAAGGACATATTGAGGTAGGGAGTATAGCTGGGTGTTACCTCATGGGTATAAGGACATATTGAGGCAGTGAGTATAACCTCATATAACCTGATGGGTATAAGGACATATTGATGTAGGGAGTATAGCTGGGTGTCACCTTATGGGTATAAGGACATATTGAGGTAGGGAGTATAACCTCATATTACCTGATGGGTATAAGGACATATTGAGGTAGTGAGTATAACCTCATATTACCTGATGGGTATAAGAACATATTGAGGTAGGGAGTATAGCTGGGTGTTACCTTATGGGTATAAGGACATATTGAGGTAGGGTGTATAACCTCATATAACCTGATTGGTATAAGGACATATTGAGGTAGTGAGTATAGCTGGGTGTTACCTGATGGGTATAAGGACATATTGAGGTAGCGAGTATAACCTCATATTACCTGATGGGTATAAGGACATATTGAGGTAGGGAGTATAGCTGGGTGTTTCCTTTTGGGTATAAGGACATATTGAGGTAGGGAGTATAGCTAGGTATTACCTGATGGGTATAAGGACATATTGAGGTAGGGAGTATAGCTGGGTATTACCTGATGGGTATAAGGACATATTGAGGTAGGGAGTATAGCTAGGTATTACCTGATGGGTATAAGGACATATTGAGGTAGGGAGTATAGCTGGGTATTACCTGGCGGGTATAAGGACATATTGAGGTAGGGAGTATAGCTGGGTATTACCTGATAGGTAAAAGGACATATTGAGGTAGGGAGTATAGCTGGGTATTACCTGATAGGCATAACGACGTATTGAGGTAGGGAGTATAGCTGGGTATTACCTGATGGGTATAAGGATATATTGAGGTAGGGAGTATAGCTGGGTATTACCTGATTGGCATAAGGACATATTGAGGTAGGGAGTACAGCTGGGTATTACCGGACAGGTATAAGGACATATTGAGGTAGGGAGTATAGCTAGGTATTACCTGATGGGTATAAGGACATATTGAGGTAGGGAGTATAGCTGGGTATTACCTGGCGGGTATAAGGACATATTGAGGTAGGGAGTATAGCAAGGTATTACCTGATGGGTATAAGGACATATTGAGGTAGGGAGTATAACCGTGTATTAGCTGATGGGTATAAGGACATATTGAGGTAGGGAGTATAACCGTGTATTAGCTGATGGGTATAAGGACATATTGAGGTAGGGAGTATAACCTCATATTACCTGATGGGTATAAGGACATATTGAGGTAGCGAGTATAACCTCATATTACCTGATGGGTATAAGGACATATTGAGGTAGGGAGTATAACCGTGTATTAGCTGATGGGTATAAGGACATATTGAGGTAGCGAGTATAACCTCATATTACCTGATGGGTATAAGGACATATTGAGGTAGGGAGTATAACCTCATATTACCTGATGGGTATAAGGACATATTGAGGTAGGGAGTATAACCGTGTATTAGCTGATGGGTATAAGGACATATTGAGGTAGGGAGTATAACCTCATATTACCTGATGGGTATAAGGACATATTGAGGTAGCGAGTATAACCTCATATTACCTGATGGGTATAAGGACATATTGAGGTAGGGAGTATAACCGTGTATTAGCTGATGGGTATAAGGACATATTGAGGTAGGGAGTATAACCTCATATTACCTGATGGGTATAAGGACATATTGAGGTAGCGAGTTTAACCTCATATTACCTGATGGGTATAAGGACAAATTGAGGTAGGGAGTATAACTGTGTATTAGCTGATGGGTATAAGGACATATTGAGGTAGCGAGTATAACCTCATATTACCTGATGGGTATAAGGACATATTGAGGTAGGGAGTATAACCGTGTATTAGCTGATGGGTATAAGGACATATTGAGGTAGGGAGTATAACCGTGTATTAGCTGATGGGTATAAGGACATATTGAGGTAGGGAGTATAACCTCATATTACCTGATGGGTATAAGGACATATTGAGGTAGCGAGTATAACCTCATATTACCTGATGGGTATAAGGACATATTGAGGTAGGGAGTATAACCGTGTATTAGCTGATGGGTATAAGGACATATTGAGGTAGCGAGTATAACCTCATATTACCTGATGGGTATAAGGACATATTGAGGTAGGGAGTATAAACGTGTATTAGCTGATGGGTATAAGGACATATTGAGGTAGGGAGTATAACCGTGTATTACCTGATGGGTATAAGGACATATTGAGGTAGGGAGTATAACCGTGTATTAGCTGATGGGTATAAGGACATATTGAGGTAGGGAGTATAACCGTGTATTACCTGATGGGTATAAGGACATATTGAGGTAGGGAGTATAACCGTGTATTAGCTGATGGGTATAAGGACATATTGAGGTAGGGAGTATAACTTCATATTACCTGATGGGTATAAGGACATATTGAGGTAGGGAGTATAACCGTGTATTAGCTGATGGGTATAAGGACATATTGAGGTAGGGAGTATAGCTGGGTGTTACCTTATGGGTATAAGGACATATTGAGGTAGGGAGAATAACTGTGTATTAGCTGATGGGTATAAGGACATATTGAGGTAGGGAGTATAACCTCATATTACCTGATGGGTATAAGGACATATTGAGGTAGGGAGTATAACCGTGTATTAGCTGATGGGTATAAGGACATATTGAGGTAGGGAGTAAAACCTCATATTACCTGATGGGTATAAGGACATATTGAGGTAGGGAGTATAACCGTGTATTAGCTGATGGGTATAAGGACATATTGAGGTAGGGAGTATAACCGTGTATTAGCTGATGGGTATAAGGACATATTGAGGTAGGGAGTATAACTTCATATTACCTGATGGGTATAAGGAAGAAGATGAGGACCGGGAAGAACATTTTCAGGTAGGGCCAGGTGGAGAAGCCGAATCCACACAGGACAGCCAGCTGGAACAACTGAGTCAGGGTGAAGATGTGCATCTTGCGTTGTGGCACCCGCCGGATGTAGTGGTACGGGGGGTAGGCAGCCTGTGAAGAACATGGCAGTCAAACGTGCATCGTACTGAGTTGTCAGTTCAATATAAGAAGGAATGAGAAGGATGTACTTGTTCTCAACTAGTTTCTTTCTGTCACTATATTTAGGAGGAGGTAGCTTATTTCTATGTTGTGCCAAAACCATGTCCAAATCTTAAAATATTTAATAAATGATAATAAATCAGAGAAGCTGCTGCCTGAGAACAAGGAAATAATTTACTAAGGACTATCTGCCAAACAGAGTCATGTAAAGTTCTATCTGACATTCCTTCAATCTACATCTGGGACACTACTAGTCTGTTTAAATTTGGACTAACCTGTTCAGTAAAGAAGAGCAGGATTCTCTCGAACATCTGGTTGCCATAGAGCGCCGTGACGGCCACGTACAGGAAGAGGCCATACAGGACAGGGGTCGGGATATACGCCAACACTGGCATGAACAGCAGGCTCAGGCCGATCAGGATGTGGGAGAAGATTGCTGTGAGTCGCGTTTCTCGTACCCTCACAACACTGAAACATCACATCACAGCAAGGTTTAACCTCAATAGAAGGATACCCTGACAACACTGAAACATCACATCACAGCAAGGTTTAACCTCAATAGAAGGATACCCTGACAACACTGAAACATCACATCACACCAAGGTTTAACCTCAATAGAAGGATACCCTGACAACACTGAAACATCACATCACAGCAAGGTTTAACCTCAATAGAAGGATACCCTGACAACACTGAAACATCACATCACACCAAGGTTTAACCTCAATAGAAGGATACCCTGACAACACTGAAACATACAGTGATGGAGACATGAGACTTACATCCGTGAGATGTGTCCCTGTTCCACCCTCTCCTCCACATCGGCCAGGGCCAGCACATGCAGGGGGCTGTGGGGCAGGGCAGCGTGCACCCACGGGAAACACACCAGCGACAGGGCGGCATTCACAGCAGCAATCACAAGCAGGTCCCAGTGATAGGCCGTCCCTTTCTTCATCCTGTGAACAGTAGGTGAAGCTATATAGTATGACTGCCATACAAGATACACACAGAATTATACAGTTATTCTTCTCTAACTACACTGCTAACATGTTCTGTGGTGGAGGAAGGGGTGGTATGTTTACTGACGCGTTCTGTGGTGGAGGAAGGGGTGGTATGTTTACTGACATGTTCTGTGGTGATGGAAGGGGTGGTATGTTTACTGATATGTTCTGTGGTGGAGGAGGGGTGGTATGTTTACTGATATGTTCTGAGATGGAGAAAGGGGTGGTATGTTTACTGATATGTTCTGTGGTGGAGGAAGGGGTGGTATGTTTACTGACGTGTTCTGTGGTGGAGGAAGGGGTGGTATGTTTACTGACATGTTCTGTGGTGGAGGAAGGGGTGGTATGTTTACTGATATGTTCTGTGGTGGAGGAGGGGTGGTATGTTTACTGATATGTTCTGAGATGGAGGAAGGGGTGGTATGTTTACTGACATGTTCTGTCGTGGAGGAAGGGGTGGTATGTTTACTGATATGTTCTGTGGTGGAGGAGGGGTGGTATGTTTACTAATATGTTCTGTGGTGGAGGAAGGGGTGGTATGTTTACTGATATGATCTGTGATAGAGGAGGGGGTGGTTTGTTTACCGATATGTTCTGTGATCAAGGGGGTGGTATGTTAACTGATGTGTTCTGTGATGGAGGAGGGGGTGGTATGTTTACTGGTATGTTCTGTGATGGAGGAGAGGGTGGTATGTTTACTGACATGTTCTGTGATGGAGGAGAGGATGGTATGTTTACTGACATGTTCTTTGATGGAGGAGGGGGTGGTATGTTTACTGACATGTTCTTTGATGGAGGAGGGGGTGGTATGTTTACTGAAATGTTCTTTGGTGGAGGAGGGGTGGTATGTTTACTGACATGTTCTAAGATGGAGGAGAGGATGGTATGTTTACTGATATGTTCTTTGATGGGGGAGAGGGTGGTATGTTAACTGACATGTTCTGTGATGGAGGAGAGGATGGTATGTTTACTGATATGTTCTGAGATGAAGGAGGGGGTGGTATGTTTACTGACATATTCTGTGGTGGAGGAGGGGGTGGTATGTTAAGTGATATGTTCTGTGATTGAGGAGGGGGTGGTATGTTTACTGATATCATCTGTGATAGAGGAGGGGGTAGTATGTTTACTGATATGTTCTGTGATGGAGGAGGGGGTGGTATGTTTACTGACATGTTCTTTGATGGAGGAGGGGGTGGTATGTTTACTGACATGTTCTGTGATGGAGGAAGGGGTGGTATGTTAACTGATATGTTCTGTGATGGAGGAGGGGGTGGTATGTTAACTGACATGTTCTTTGATGGAGGAGGGGGTGGTATGTTTACTGATATGTTCTAAGATGGAGGAAACGGTGGTATGTTAACTGACATGTTCTGTGATGGAGGAGGGGATGGTATGTTTACTGATATGTTCTAAGATGGAGGAGGGGGTGGTATGTTTACTGATATGTTTTGTGGTGGAGGAGGGGGTGGTATGTTTACTGATATGATCTGTGATGGAGGAGAGGGTGGTATGTTTACTGATATGATCTGTGATGGAGGAGGGGGTGGTATGTTTACTGATATGATCTGTGATGGAGGAGAGGGTGGTATGTTTACTGATATGTTTGTGGTGGAGGAGAGGGTGGTATGTTTACTGATATGATCTGTGATGGAGGAGAGGGTGGTATGTTTACTGACATGTTCTTTGATGGAGGAGGGGGGTGGTATGTTTACTGATATGTTCTGTGATGGAGGAGGGGATGGTATGTTTACTGATATGTTCTGAGATGGAGGAGGGGATGGTATGTTTACTGATATGTTCTTTGATGGAGGAGGGGGTGGTATGTTTACTGATATGTTCTGTGATGGAGGAGGGGATGGTATGTTTACTGATATGTTCTGAGATGGAGGGGGTGGTATGTTTACTGATATGTTTTGTGGTGGAGGAGGGGGGTGGTATGTTTCCTGACATGTTCTTTGATGGAGGAGGGGGTGGTATGTTTACTGATATGTTCTGTGATGGAGGAAAGGGTGGTATGTTAACTGACATGTTCTGTGATGGAGGAGGGGATGGTATGTTTACTGATATGTTCTAAGATGGAGGAGGGGGTGGTATGTTTACTGATATGTTTTGTGGTGGAGGAGGGGATGGTATGTTTACTGATATGTTCTAAGATGGAGGAGGGGGGTGATATGTTTACTGATATGTTTTGTGGTGGAGGAGGGGGTGGTATGTTTAATGATATGATCTGTGATGGAGGAGGGGGTGGTATGTTTACTGACATGTTCTTTGATGGAGGAGGGGGTGGTATGTTTACTGATATGTTCTGTGATGGAGGAGGGGGTGGTATGTTTACTGACATGTTCTTTGATGGAGGAGGGGGTGGTATGTTTACTGATATGTTTTGTGGTGGAGGAGAGGGTGGTATGTTTACTGATATGATCTGTGATGGAGGAGAGGGTGGTATGTTTACTGACATGTTCTGTGATGGAGGAGGGGGTGGTATGTTTACTGACATGTTCTTTGATGGAGGAGGGGGTGGTATGTTTACTGATATGTTTTGTGGTGGAGGAGAGGGTGGTATGTTTACTGATATGATCTGTGATGGAGGAGAGGGTGGTATGTTTACTGACATGTTCTTTGATGGAGGTGGTATGTTTACTGATATGTTCTGTGATGGAGGAGAGGGTGGTATGTTTACTGATATGTTCTGTGATGGTGGTATGTTTACTGATATGATCTGTGATAGAGGAGGGGGTGGTATGTTTACTCACTTATTCTGTGATCGGGAAGTGGGTGGTATGTTTACTGATATGATCTGTGATAGAGGAGGGGGTGGTATGTTTACTCACTTATTCTGTGGTGCGTTGACAAGGGCAGCAGAAATGTTTTGGTCCATGAAGAAGAGGAGGGATAGACAAAACCCGAGGCCCATGGCACCAAAGATGGCACCAATTGTTAGCTCATTCATTTCTACCAGCTTGAAAATTCCTGACTCACTCTCAGAGTTAAAACTGAAGCCCACTGAAATTAAATAATAGTTATTAGTGCGTATAACTCTAAAAATACTACGTCTATTACATCATTGCCAATATTCTGAATAAATAACTACAGTACTGGAACAGAGAGACGGTTGAAACAGACCATAGCCCATGCCCCAATATCCAGGAGTTATGCCCCTTTGCCCGTACTCCCTCCTATTCTTCACCGTATGACAGCAGGCGCAGTATACAGTGGTACCAGAACAGTAAGATGGAGGAGGTGGATGCAGTCCGGGTAGGTCTAAAGGTGTAGCCTCAGGTAAGTATAAAAACATTGCATTTTTTCAGAAATGCCCATGTTTGACCTTACCTGACGCTACATAGTGCCGTGTTCAACTACTGAGGAAATACAGTGAAAGAGTCAGGCAAGAATCCCTCTAGGCGGCAGCGAGGTAGCGGTCCATCCTCGGCAGTCTAGGGGATAAGATGTAGGTCAAGCCCTCTTGGAACAGAATGGTGGTCTGAAGGTTTAGAGAACATCGCAAGACAATGTGCAAAGGCAAGGCGTTTCGGCATCTGGCTCGAGAGAGGGGAAAAACGGTACCAATACTTTACCAGGTACCGACGGGACAGTATCCAGCAACCCAGAATGGTTATTGAGGAACTGGTGTGGTCCTACCTTGTCTATACTATAGTAGGGCTGAAAGCAACCTTGTTCCTCGCAGAGGGCACACTCAATGACATTGGGGGTTGGACAGCTGCTGGGCCAGGATAAGTGGACCAGAGCTTTGAGTTTCCAACATATGATTTCCTCTGTTGAGACAGATGGGAGGGGAGGTGACCTCCATGATGTTAAGGAGGCGGAATTGTTCTTGGTTTACATCCAAACTCAGTGCCTCCTTGACTACTGTCAGGATCTGGCTGTGAAAGTGCAGGGCCAGACCAAGCCTGTCACTTCATCTGAGGTTTGAAAGATGGATCCTGCAAAGACTGCTTAAGGAGAGCCAAGCAATGAGCAATGGTTATGGAGCCAAAGCAATACTGTCATTGTTGTCAGTCCAATGCAGAGAGAAGGCAACTTCATATGGGTGCTTGTCTTAAACAGTCTTGCATGGCAGTGGTTGAGCATTAGTCCCAGGAATTGCTGAACTTGGTTTAAAGGATCTGACAAGCAGACGAATGTCCTCATCTACAGGCAAGAGTTGAATGGGTAGTGTTCCTTCCTGAGCCGAGGTATCTGAACAGAATTGAGTGAGTTGTGTTTAACACCGCTTTGAACAGTATTCCAGTTATATCATGGCATGTCAGCTTAATGTGGGAGGAAAGCCTGAAGTGATGCAGGTCTTAGACGTTTACCACTTCGGTGAAACCTACGAGCACAGATCTGGTGCTGACAAACCTAGAAACATAATTTGGCCGAACCCGGATTCGAACCCACAATCATAGTTTTCTGGCGTGCTCTGCACAGCGAATGGCAGCGCCTGAGACGACTCGGCCACCCGTGCCCCAACTGAATAGAAGGTTGAAGTTGGAGGGCAGTAAAGGCAGCATCCAGAGATTGAATAGATGATATACAGATGATGAATAGATAAACAGATACATAGATGAATGGGGTGCAACTGAGGACCCAGTTCGCTAGAGTTGAAGGAGGCAATGGGCTGACCAGGAGAAGGGACCTGGCGTTGGTGATCAGAAGTACGAGGCAATGGTACAGCCTGGTCAATGTACGGCGAGAGTTGAAGGAGGCAATGGGCTGACCGGGGGAAGGGACCTGGCATTGGTGATCAGAAGTACGAGGCAATGGTACAGCCTGGTCACTGTACGGTGAGAGTTGAAGGAGGCAATGGGCTGACCAGGTGAAGGGGCCTGGCGTCGGTGATCAGAAGTACGAGGTGATGGTACAGCCTGGTCACTGTACGGCGAGAGTTGAAGGAGGCAATGAGCTGACAAGGTGAAGGGACCTGGCGTAGGTGATCAGAAGTACGAGGCAATGGTACAGCCTGGTCAATGTACGGCGACGGATGGCAATGTCCCAGCAACTGCTGGTGACTCCGGCGACATCTGGCGACAGCACTTGCCAAAGGCATCAGGGAGGTCATCAGGCGTTCCAGAAGGCAATTAGAACCTACAGACCAGGGGGAAAATTGTCCGACAGAGCGTAGGAACGTCGATCTGGCGCTGGTTGGGCGCTGGCGACATCAGTGCTAACAGGCAGCAAACTAGGTCGTCAGGGTTATGTTCAAGCAGTTGTTCCCCAAAAGCATGGATGGAAGCAGGATTTAAAACATGGCAACTAAAAGGGTGGCAACTAGGCCCGAAGATACTAGCTTGACGTAGAGGAGGTCTGCATCCTCTTCCATTTTGCAAGTTATTTTGTTCGCTAAACACGAGCCTTTCTGTAAGATGCTAATTCCTCAACTGATACAAGAGAGCAAACAGAGCATTGTTTGGCAAAAGAACATTAAGGATGTGGATCTTTCCCTGACTTGGGACGTTTACACAAACTCCTGGATATCGGGGCACAGGCTATATTCTGTTTCAACTGTCTCTCTGTGTCAGTACTGTCTCTCTGTGTCAGTACTGTCTCTCTGTTCCAGTACTGTCTGTTTGTGAAAGGTTGGGAAGTTAAGCACTGTGTAGAGTCAGGTAAGGTCAATATACATCATTCAATATCTCAAACAAATGTAGGAGTGTATAGGTTTCAGATTATTTCATTGAAGGTTCTTCCTTCAATACTGAACAATTTCTCTGCTATACCAGTCTCCCCTGTTACTGGACAATAAGACAATCCTTCACAGCCTTTACTTGTTAAACACAGGTGTCCAACAATGCTTGTATACTAATACTCTATGTATTACTCTACTAATTCCCGTACTTTTCCATTGGCTTATACTTGTGACACTAACATCACACTGTGTTTTAAAGGAACTGATGTAACAAGAAGCAAATCCATCCCAGTGAGTGAGTTGGGTTGAACGCCACTTTGATTCAGTTTCAGCTGTTTCAGTAAAAGCCACAAGCACGGGCATTGTGTTGACAAACACAATCATAACCAGTGCAAACCAGGATTCGAACCCACATCAATAGGTTTCTGGCACATCTAGGGATGCAGCACTGTCCGGAAAGGTGCACTACCTTCATGTGTTCCTCCTCAATACAAAGCATTGTCATATGTATCCTCTCGTACTGTGTTTTTCAGCCCCTAAGAAGTATTTCTGATTACTTGTCTTATGACAATAGCAATACACTTAAATTATGTCTTTCCTTTGAAAACATTTAAAAAGATTTTGAGGTATATTTTCATTACTTATTGAATACCTCGCCTCGTGTAGCCTAGTTCGTAACATAACTTCAGTGGCAAGTGGTGAACACTTGGATGTCTTCGGTGGGCTTTGAAGCGTTTGTAAGCACGTGGTTACGTATAGTTTAGGGGAAAGGGTAAGGCTCGAAACCATGTGACGTGGAGATACTGTGCTGCTACTTACTGTTGACGTCCCGGAAGACATAGGCGCCGAAGAAGGCCATGATGATGACAGCGACGGGGAGGGAGTAGTCAGCCAGAATCTCCCGCTTCCCCGACGTCAGGTACGGACTGGTAGAAAAACACACATGTAACTCAGGGTCACAAAACTAATAATGTGAAAGCTTCAAGTTTTTTTAATACTACACTCAGCAATTTTCCAACTTAATGATAGTGGCCTGTAAAGAATCAGGTCTGGACCCGAAGATACAGTGTATGATATTGCGACCAACGATATACTGCGGGGTTATGATGACAAGAAGGTCACCGAGTCTGACCCCCGATCAGTGTGGTTGTGTCTCATGACCAGCCGAGGTATACAGGGGACCTATTCTTACCAGGAATCTCCACAGTGGTAGTCATTGGAGAAACGTAGTGCATACAAATATAAAAGATATATAGATGATTCACAGATGATACACAGATGATATACAGATGATATACAGAAGATACACAGATGATATACAGATGACATATAGATGACACACAGATGATATACAGACGATATATATAGATGATACACAGATGATACATAGATGATACACAGATGATATATAGATGATATACAGATGATATACAGATGATATACAGAAGATACACAGATGATATACAGATGACATATAGATGACACACAGATGATATACAGACGATATATATAGATGATACACAGATGATACATAGATGATACACAGATGATATATAGATGATACACAGATGATATATAGATGATATACAGATGATATATAGATGATGGTTCAGCTGTGGTCACCCTCAAAGATTTATGTTGACCATTTACACGACTTTGTGATGAAATTTATTTTAAGTCACATTTATTAGAATGTTAATATTATCTTGAATGCTGAGATTATAAAACATACACTGACTTGTGTCTATGTAACTGGCAAACAGTACTTCTGAATCTTACTTGTAGTTACCTTTAGTCTGCTTTAATAAGAAATCAGCCTGGCATTTCATCATATCATCAGGATCTGGGGCGTTGTACTTACGTATTTTTAAAGTTGAAAAGAGTCACACCAATCCAGACTGTTCCAAACAGCAGCACGAGGTACAACATGCTGATGTCCCTCCGACACACTTCCTCTGGTGCATGCTGGGCCAGGTCACTCAGTGTAGTGCTCATGTTGTCTGCGACGGTGGTTGTTACTGATGTGACGGTGGTGGTGGCGGCGGTGGTGATGTTGAGAAGGGTGGAGTTGTCTGTGTTGCTGCTGCTTGCGTAACATGCAGGGACAGAGTAGTACTCCTCAAAATCTGAAAATTTTGAACAAAATATTGTTTTGACTTTTTATATAAATGCAAGCATATACGAGAAAACATTTATGCATACAACTGGCAACATTACACTACAAAGTATTTACAGAAGAAATGAAACATCGCTGTACACAAACGCTGAGCATGCTAAGCAGATTAACAAGAGACTGAGGACAAGGTGTAACTCTCACTGCCGGCACAGTTCTTGAAGGCGTCCACGGCGAAGGCAATAGAGATGAACAGGGCGAATATTTCCTCGGAGGACCTGAAACAAAGTCTTTCAGCATAACATCGCTTGTCAGTATTTATAATTTTGCAAGTGATATTTGACGTCTGTTTTCCCAAGGTTCAAACAAGAACCTTTGGAAACAAGAAGTTGATATTTGTTGTTTCACATTTTTCTTTCAGTTTATAAGACTGATAACACATTTTCTATTGGACTTGGTTAAAATTGTAAACAAACGGGGTCAGGACAAACCTCTCTTTCATGTCTACATTTTCAAACCAAACCCTCTTATCCTTTACGTATGATTATGGTCAGTAAATAATCTACTGTGGTCGAGACAACTCGGGGATATTATGAGCAATGATTCACACTGTTGAAGTACATGCAATAAACCAAGTGACCATTAAGTTGCCATTTATGACAAGCATGGGTTGCTGGGGACCACTTCTAACCAGGATCCCCATGGTTTGCTGGGGACCACTTCTAACCAGGATCCCCATGGGTTTCTGGGGAACACTTCTAACCTTGATCCCCATGGGTTTCTGGGGACCACTTCTAACCAGGATCCCCATGGGTTTCTGGGGACCACTTCTAACCAGGATCCCCATGGGTTTCTGGGGAACACTTCTAACCTTGATCCCCATGGGTTTCTGGGGACCACTTCTAACCAGGATCCCCATGGGTTTCTGGAGACCACTTCTAACCAGGATCCCCATGGGTTTCTGGGGACCACTTCTAACCAGGATCCCCATGGGTTTCTGGGGACCACTTCTAACCAGGATCCCCATGGGTTTCTGGGGACCACTTCTAACCTTGATCCCTATGGGTTTCTGGGGACCACTTCTAACCTTGATCCCTATGGGTTTCTGGGGACCACTTCTAACCTTGATCCATATGGGTTTCTGGGGACCACTTCTAACCAGGATCCCCATGGGTTTCTGGGGAACACTTCTAACCTTGATCCCTATGGGTTGCTGGGGAACACTTCTAACCTTGATCCCTATGGGTTTCTGGGGACCTCTTCTAACCAGGATCCCCATGGGTTTCTGGGGACCTCTTCTAACCAGGATCCCCATGAGTTTCTGGGGACCTCTTCTAACCAGGATCCCCATGGGTTGCTGGGGACCACTTCTAACCAGGATCCCCATGGGTTTCTGGAGACCACTTCTAACCTTGATCCCTATGGGTTTCTGGGGACCACTTCTAACCTTGATCCCTATGGGTTTCTGGGGACCACTTCTAACCTTGATCCCTATGGGTTGCTGGGGACCACTTCTAACCTTGATCCCTATGGGTTTCTGGGGACCACTTCTAACCTTGATCCCTATGGGTTTCTGGGGACCACTTCTAACCAGGATCCCTATGGGTTTCTGGGGACCACTTCTAACCTTGATCCCTATGGGTTGCTGGGGACCACTTCTAACCTTGATCCATATGGGTTTCTGGGGACCACTTCTAACCAGGATCCCTATGGGTTGCTGGGGACCACTTCTAACCAGGATCCCCATGGGTTTCTGGGGACCTCTTCTAACCAGGATCCCCATGGGTTTCTGGGGAACACTTCTAACCTTGATCCCTATGGGTTTCTGGGGACCACTTCTAACCTTGATCCCTATGGGTTTCTGGGGACCACTTCAAACCTTGATCCCTATGGGTTTCTGGGGACCACTTCTAACCTTGATCCCCATGGGTTTCTGGGGACCACTTCTAACCAGGATCCCCATGGGTTTCTGGGGACCACTTCTAACCAGGATCCCTATGGGTTGCTGGGGACCACTTCTAACCTTGATCCCTATGGGTTGCTGGGGACCACTTCTAACCAGGAGCCCCATGGGTTGCTGGGGACCACTTCTAACCAGGATCCCCATGGGTTTCTGGGGACCTCTTCTAACCAGGATCCCCATGGGTTTCTGGGGACCACTTCTAACCAGGATCCCCAGGGGTTCCCAGTGACCACTTCTAACCTCGATCCCCATGGAGGGCAATAGTATGGCAGTGTTTAAGTCACTAGTGTCTCCAGTGTGAAGTCTTTGGTGTCTCTGGTGTGAAGTCTCTAGTGTGATATCTCTGGTGTGAAATCTGAGGTGTGAGGCACCTGGTGTGAAGTCTCTAGTGTTAAGTCTTTGGCGTCTCTGGTGTGAAGTCTCTAGTGTTAAGTCTTTGGCGTCTCTGGTGTGAAGTCTCTGGTGTGAAGTCTCTAGTGTTAAGTTTTTGGCGTCTCTGGTGTGAAGTCTAGTGTGAAATATCTGGTGTGAAGTCTCAGGTGTGAGGTTTCTAGTGTGAAATCTCTGGTGTGAAGTCTAGTGTAAAGCATCTGGTGTGAAGTCTTTAGTGTGAAGTCTGGTGTGAAGTCTTTAGTGTGAAGTCTCTGGTGTGAAATCTCTGATGTGAAGTCTTTGGCGTCTCTGGTGTGAAGTCTAGTGTTAAGTTTTTGGCTTCTCTGGTGTGAAGTCTAGTGTGAAATCTCTGGTGTGAAGTCTCGTGTAAAGCATCTGGTGTGAAGTCTTTAGTGTGAAGTCTATGGTGTGAAGTCTTTAGTGTGAAGTCTCTGGTGTGAAATCTCTGGTGTGAAGTCTTTGGCGTCTCTGGTGTGAAGTCTCTAGTGTGAAATCTCTGGTGTGAAGTCTCAGGTGTAAAGTCTCTAGTGTTAAGTCTTTGGCGTCTCTGGTGTGAAGTCTCTAGTGTTAAGTTTTTGGCGTCTCTGGTGTGAAGTCTAGTGTGAAATCTCTGGTGTGAAGTCTCAGGTGTGACGTTTCTAGTGTGAAGTCTTTGGTGTCTCTGGTGTGAAGTCTCTAGTGTGAAATCTCTGGTGTGAAGTCTCAGGTGTGTGGTCTCTTGTGTGAAGTCTCTAGTGTGTGGTCTCTTGTGTGTGGTCTCTTGTGTGAAGTCTCTAGTGTGTGGTCTCTTGTGTGTGGTCTCTTGTGTGAAGTCTGGTGTGAAGTCTCTGGTGTGAATTCTCTAGTGTGAAGCATCTGGTGTGAAGTCTCTAGTGTGAAGCATCTGGTGTGATGTCTCAGGTGTGTGGTCTCTTGTGTGAAGTCTTTTGTGTGAAGTCTGGTGCGAAGTCTCTAGTGTGAAGCATCTGGTGTGAAGTCTCTAGTGTGAAGCATCTGGTGTGTAGTCTCAGGTGTGTGGTCTCTTGTGTGAAGTCTCTAGTGTGTGGTCTGTTGTGTGAAGTCTGTCTCTGGTGTGAAGTCTCTAGTGAAAAGCATCTGGTGTGAAGTCTCTAGTGTGAAGCATCTGGTGTGAAGTCTCTAATGTGATGTCTCTAGTGTGAAATCTCTGGTGTGAAGTCTCAGGTGTGACGTCTCTGGTGTGAAGTATCTGGTGTGGAGTTTCAGGTGTGCAATCTCTGGTGTGATGTCTCTAGTGTGAAGCATCTGGTGTGAAGTCTCTAGTGTGAAATCTCTGGTGTGAAGTCTCTGGTGTGAAGTATCTAGTGTGAAATCTCTGGTGTGTGGTCTCTTGTGTGAAGTCTCTAGTGTGTGGTCTCTTGTGTGAAGTCTCTAGTGTGTGGTCTCTTGTGTGAAGTCTGGTGTGAAGTCTCTAGTGTGTGGTCTCTAGTGTGAAGTCTCTAGTGTGTGGTCTCTTGTGTGAAGTCTGGTGTGACGTCTCTAGTGTGAAGTCTCTAGTGTGTGGTCTCTTGTGTGAAGTCTCTGTCTCTGGGGTACTGAAGGTTACCTTGTGGAGAACTGCATGAGGATGCTGAGATCAAACACGGAGAAGACCACGAGGAAGAACGCGTTCCAGAGTCCGACACAACAGAACA
This sequence comes from Haliotis rufescens, assembly GCF_023055435.1. Classification (NCBI taxonomy): domain Eukaryota; kingdom Metazoa; phylum Mollusca; class Gastropoda; order Lepetellida; family Haliotidae; genus Haliotis; species Haliotis rufescens. The sequence continues at coordinate 4,163,020 of NW_025964057.1, forward strand.
TGGGCTGGAAGGGCAGGGAGAAGTCCTCGCAGATGCTGTAGATGACTGGAAGAGAGGACAAGTGGGTTAGATCTGGCTCACCTCGTTAAATAACAAAGTCATCTCATCCAATGGCCTCTTAAAGTTGACGCGTAACTAGTACACACATCTGGAATTGTGTTTGAAAGCATGATGACTGACTCACACTGTCGGGCTACGGTGCCGGGGGACCTTGAGGGAAGAAACAAATTGGCACCCATGTATAGATTTAGACAAAACAAGTTATTTCCCTTGCTCAGTGTACTACAATGAGGGCGGGTTCAGTGACCAGTGGAGAAGATGACAGGATTGACACAGGCACTTCCATATACATGATCCTAGGACTGAAAGACAAAACAAAGAAATGAGTCTAAACCTGTGTATATTTGTATAGATGCTTCAGTGCCTAAATGCCACTTAAAGACACTGTATACAAAGAGATTCCTACTTTTAGTGAAGAGGGCCAGTGGAGCCGTGGTGAGCAGCACAATCTGGGGAGTCCCCCCGAACACAGCAAACAGCATCCCCCCAAACGTCTGGGAGTACAGGACCTTCTCCACCGCTGAAACACAAGAAAACTCTCATAAGAATGATGATGACAATGGACATGCATACTCACAGTGCCACATTAACAGTACCCCTGACTATGGACCAGTGTGCATTCAACTTTCATTCTCATCTCCCTGGGGAATATACAACCCAAGTTACTGTATGTGCTGGGCTAGAAATTGGCACTAGTCCTGTAGCCCTTGACAAACTGCCCAAAAGTATCATAAGGACAAGTAGAAATTTGACCTTTTCAAGGGTTTTGCTATGTGTTATCATTATTAGACTAGTGGACAAAAACTGTTCCTACTGGGTACCCATCCACTGCTGGGTGACCAGAGGCATGCTTAGAACCAGGTTCTCCTGCCTGTCTCTGTATGGAGCAGGAGTGAAGCTCATTCAAGTCAAGCTTGCTGAACATGGTTAACCACAGGGGTCCGGAAAATTTAAAATCCCAATCGGACATTTGCATTTAGGCCACGCCCCCTTCAAAAAGCGTATTTTAGTACGACTTTTCACACACATTACAAGTTGTTACGTATTCATAATATGATGAATTATGAATTGTTTCAATTTAAGTTGTTTAATTCACCGGGCAATTAATAACAAATAATATCATTTTAGATGTACATGGAAAACATACGTTTGTTTCTGTTATAATAACGATCTGTTAACGTAGTGAATGGTCTAATTAATATTCATGAGTTATATTCATGAGTCTGCTCAAGTGTACGCATTGTAACATTTGGATCGAGACTATTATCCCATATTTGGTTATCACGTGACCTCACGGGAAAAGGTTTTTTTTAAACTAAAGATTATTTAAAAACATGACAGATAATATAATCACAAATACTAAAATATCGTTGATAGCAATAGTTATTTAATACTTTTTTCATCTTTACTTAATTATTGACCATAAAAATTTTTGATATCGATCGTCACAGAAAGCAAAATGGCGGTCAATCAAGATTCAATATACGACTAGCTACTGAAAACAATAAAATCTGCAAATCCTCATTGTATGTCAACCAAGTGAAAGTCGTTAGCCACAATTTACAAAATGATCGTCCAGACTTTGAGGGTTTGGCAGATCCGCTCGACTGATCTGCATCGGTCGACTGGCTGTCGTCACGCTTTCGCTTCTTGTCTGAGGTTACGTATCGTAGCATTGTGAGGATAATGAGGTACATCGATGATGCAAGGTATTTATGTACAGTTGTAAACACCTTTCACTCAAATTAACAAGATGTTTCTCAGTAATTAATCCTTTATTAATCAGTGTCAACTCAGTTTATTGCCTATTACAGTGATTGACCGATTGGAACAAAGCTTGTCAGTGTAGATAATCTTCATTGTGTTACAACTGCAGACAGAAACTGCTCAGTCCTAACTGCTGATCACGTCCGGTCAAAATTTAAGAATGTCCGGACAATACTTTTTAAAATGTCTGGACAGAAAAATTTAAATGTCCGGTAAGCAATATTTTAAACCGGACATTTGAGATTCCCAATCGGACATGTCCGGCGCATATGACGGTTTCCGGACCCCTGGTTAACCATCCACACATTCTCCATGACCAACCTGATACATCCCATCTCCCAGACATACTAATCAATAAGACAAAAGATATGTCTACATAGTCTTATAGATTGCCTTGAACTATTTTATTTAAGTAAATCTGTCTTTACCTATATTAGAATAACATTCATCAAATACTTCAATTTAGACTTTTTAAAGATTAGCCCCAATACAAGCTTGTCTATAGTGATACCATAATCTCTTTCCAAGCACCCAGTAAATATGTCAACAAGATTAGTGCCAGTCCAACTGGATTAACAGGATTAAGTATGCCCCTCTGTCTAGCCATTCATTAACCATAAGGCACAGACCAGTGTGTATCAACCAGTCATATTCCTTTTTATTGTTCTAATTCTTGTTAAATATGTAACTGAAGCAAAATGTTAAGCAGAAGGGGTTTGACGCTCATACCAAGCAGATCTCTCTCCCACAGCCCAGAGGGTTGTTCCCAATCTCTGAGGCATCAACAGCTATATTTTAAGATATTGTAAATTATTCATTGTTAATTGTTCTTGTAAATAAAATTGTGATTAGTCTCCTGTGACTCTTTGCTGACTACTTCCCCCCAAAAAACCAGCACACCATTTGGAAGGTTTTGTTCATCCTAACAGAACCATAATAATCCCATAACATGCCAGAGCACTACTTAGTTACAAATGTGTCTCAATTTATCCTACCAATACTTCCTGCCAGTAACTATTTTCAAGTCATTTTAGGAGTGAATGACCTTTAAAGTGACCTTGACATTTGACATAACTATGGCATGTGACAGGTACAGGGTAAGTTTCATCAGTCTATCTTAAATGATTGGAAAATATATACATTTTTCATGAATTAATCTATACTTTCTAGAAATTTTAATGTCTCAGTTTTGAGTTCTAGCGACCTTGACCTTATATTTAAAAGAACATGTGACCGAGGCTGAGCCAAGTTCAAGCAACCACATAAAGCACCCCTTTATAAACTACACCAGCAGGGCATGATGGACAAAAGTCAGTTCATTAATCGACTCCTACTTTAAACACTTGGGCAGCAGACAATATAGACCAGTAACAGCTAAAATATAAGTTGGAGTGTTTCTTACTTAGAATCTGATGAGTGTTGTCTGAGTTGAGAACACCGAAGGCGATACACGGCAGGATGCAGGCGAAGTAGAGGAACAGTGTGGTCGACAACGTCTTCAGGATGCTTTTCTTGTCCGCAACACCTACACAACACCAACAAGGTCACACTGTGGATAAACATATACCTGTCTTTGTGTCCAGAATGTGTCACCGAGTACAGCCATAAGACCTGGAATAGTGGACTCAATGAAACAGTGGACTGAATGGAATAGTGGACTCAATGAACTAGTGGACTCTATGGAATAGTGGACTCAATGAACTAGTGGACTCAATGAAACAGTGGACTAAATGGAATAGTGGACTCAATGGAATAGTGGACTCAATGAAACAGTGGACTAAATGGAATAGTGGACTCTATGGAATAGTGGACTCAATGAACTAGTGGACTCTATGGAATAGTGGACTCAATGAAACAGTGGACTCAATGGAATAGTGGACTCAATGAACTAGTGGACTCTATGGAATAGTGGACTCAATGAAACAGTGGACTAAATGGAATAGTGGACTCTATGGAATAGTGGACTCAATGAAACAGTGGACTAAATGGAATAGTGGACTAAATGGGATAGTGGACTCAATGGAATAGTGGACTCAATGAAACAGTGGACTAAATGGGATAAATGAAACAGTGGACTCAATGGAATAGTGGGTTAAAATGGAATAGTGGGCTAAATGAAACAGTGGACTAAATGGGATAAATGAAACAGTGGACTCAATGGAATAGTGGACTCTATGGAATAGTGGACTCAATGAAACAGTGGACTAAATGGAATAGTGGACTCAATGGAATAGTGGACTCAATGAAACAGTGGACTAAATGGGATAAATGAAACAGTGGACTCAATGGAATAGTGGACTAAATGGAATAGTGGGCTAAATGAAATAGTGGGTTAAAATGGAATAGTGGGCTAAATGGAATAGTGGACTAATAGTGACATTGTCCCCCCGAACTCTTCTGTCACACATTTCGATCACGGCCCTGTTCCATGTGAGGGAAAATCTGTTTAGACAATCACAGTTCTGCGATCGCATTGTGAAACGTCCCGGTGTTGGCAAGGTAATCTGGGAGTCTGTTTTCTCATTGGTTAATCAATGCCTGGGTCACCGATTGTCTACACCACAAGTCCCTTCTCAAGGAGCTGCTTTATCATATTGATGGTCAAATGAGCTGCCAAGTTTGAACGTACCGTCCTTGTAGTCGGAGAAGTAATGCGGTAAACGTCTCTTCAAGTCATCCTTGATGCCGCGGAGGAAGCCACATCGCATCTTGGGCTGAAACACAACCAAGCATCACATAGTCAGGTTGAAAATCTTCTCACATCCTCACGGCTCCAGATAATTTTTTAAGCCATGGAGTATTTATTCACATGTCATCATTCACGTTGGGTATTGTTAGTTTTCTTTGGTATTCAATGTATTTTTACTGTCTTGGTCCAGTCTATTAGGCTTTGTAAACTGATCAGTAGACATTTGTGAAAATAATTCTCCTTTTCCACTGTTTCAGGTAACTTGTAATAGGAAGTGTCCTTGTGCTGCTCCACTGAGTCCCCTGACTCCCAATCTCATGACAGTGACACATGGCTACGTTACAACACATCTGTGCATCATTCACTGTAGCAGCCTGTATACATGATGTCTACATTCAGTTACCTGTACAGACATACGTGAACGCAAGCTGAACACTACATTGCGGAACTACACACAGTTACGATGACTTAGTTTACGTACATTATGCAAATTGGCAGCTATCTGGAGCTCTGCATCTAAAGCTCCATAACATGAAAGATTGTACATCTCATAAAGCTATAGAGAGTCATTGAGAGAAAGAGTCACTGTGATTAACAGATTTGACTTCAGAGTAGTCAATGTCAAACTAAATGGATACAAGTATCATAATATTTGGTCATGTACCTATACAAAGTTACACTAGTATATGAAAGAATGTTGAATGGTTTCTGACAAGACTCAAAGTTCAACAAATCTGTCTTGGTTGGGCATCTGTTCAAGTTCTTATGCATTTGATTGTGTGTGACATAAGCATCCTACTCTTGACACTAAGTGTGTGGTAACAGCTTTCATTCTATGGCAAAACAATTCATAAATGTACAATCAATTTCTAAAGGGGAACAATTGATACAATCTAATTCTTTTGTTGATCTTCTTTAAAAGATGAAAATATTTCTTGTTTGTCACATGTTTCAAGTTGACATAAAATATTATCTAAAACAGACAAATTTATAGACTATTTAACCTATAACATGTTGTTCTGAAGCAGTACCTTCTCCTCTTCGCTGTCAAAGACGGCCATCTTGGTCTCTGACAGTTTCTGCTTCTCCGACAACTTATGGGTCTCCTTCTGCAAGATTCCCTTGAAATGCTCCTCGTCCGGCGCCCCCATCAATTCCAGGCGGAAATCTATGTCCGAGAACATTGTTGCAAATGTCCTCCCAGTCTCCAGCTCACTCTTCGTGCCTTTCTGTAACCAACCACATTGCTTAAAAACACTGACACAAGAAGGAAACCTCATTAATCCATTGACACATCCAGTCAGGAGCTAGAGCGTGTTCGGCTTGTCCAGTGGTTCGCCTTCATCAACACACACCCACACAAGCATGCACTTGTTTTTTTTCGAAAAGGTCTGCTTACACAATAACCATTATCCACTGTTTCTATCATTTTACTATTAAAACAGGTGTAAGTCCAAAGAAAGTTTTTTCAAATACATTGTGCCAGTATTGTTATCACTTAGTGTTAGTCATGCAACCAGTAGCTTTGCTTCACCCTCGTAAATTACAACCTGGCCACTGGCAAACAAGTCATGTGGAACATGATGTTTTGTAAGTCATTTATTGTTAGCTTGATGGTAACAGGTAATGAAACATAAATCACAAATTACTACACACCCCCCCCCCCCCCTCGATAAAAGCCGATTCCTACAGTGTTCCCTTCCCTGGTGTAGGACCACACCACAGCTACAAAAGAGTTTTGTTGGTGACAGTGGGGCTGTGGTTCTACCTACCTCCTTGGTCGGGGTGAGGATGACGATGACGAAGTACACTTCCTGGCACGTCATGCCGAAGTTGGCGGGTGTGGTGAGGCGGGCAATGCCCACATAGCCCTTGGTGATGGAGGGGATGCTGCACCTGGAGTGGAGATGGATGAGATTACAAGTGGTCCAACAGTATGTCTGGGCTAGAAGATTGGAAAACAGTGACATAGGCAATGAAACACAGACAGTGAGAGACAAACAGTGACAGACAGTGAGAGGAACAGACAGTGAGAGGCAGACAGTGAGAGGCACAGACAGTGAGAGGCACAGGCAGTGAGAGGCAGACAGTGAGAGGCACAGGCAGTGAGAGGCAGACAGTGAGAGGAACAGGCAGTGAGAGGCAGACAGTGAGAGGCAGACAGTGAGAGGCAGACAGTGAGACACAGTGAGAAGCACAGACAGTGAGAGGCAGACAGTGGGAGGCAGACAGTGAGAGGCAGACAGTGAGACACAGTGAGAGGCAGACAGTGAGACACAGTGAGAAGCACAGACAGTGAGAGACACAGGCAGTGAGAGGCACAGACAGTGAGAGGCACAGACAGTGAGAGGCACAGGCAGTGAGAGGCACAGACAGTGAGAGGCACAGACAGTGAGAAGCACAGACAGTGAGAAGCACAGACAGTGAGAAGCACAGACAGTGAGAGGCACAGACAGTGAGAGGCACAGGCAGTGAGAGACAGACAGTGAGACACAGTTCGAAGCACAGACAGTGAGAGGCACAGGCAGTGAGAGGTAGACAGTGAGAGGCAGACAGTGAGACACAGTGAGAGGCAGACAGTGAGACACAGTGAGCAGCACAGACAGTGAGACACAGTGAAAAGCACAGACAGTGAGAGGAACAGGCAGTGAGAGACAGACAGTGAGACACAGTGAGAAGCACAGACAGTGAGAGGAACAGGCAGTGAAAGGCAGACAGTGAGAGGCAGACAGTGAGACACAGTGAGAGGCAGACAGTGAGACACAGTGAGAAGCACAGACAGTGAGAGGCAGACAGTGAGACACAGTGAAAAGCACAGACAGTGAGAGGAACAGGCAGTGAGAGACAGACAGTGAGAGGCAGACAGTAAGAGGCAAAGGCAGTGAGAGACAGACAGTGAGACACAGTGAGAAGCACAGACAGTGAGAGGAACAGGCAGTGAGAGGCAGACAATGAGAGGCAGACAGTGAGAGGCACAGACAGTGAGAGGCAGACAGTGAGACACAGTGAAAAGCACAGACAGTGAGAGACACAGGCAGTGAGAGGCAGACAGTGACAGACACAGACAGTGAGAGGCAGACAGTGACAGACACAGACTCAGACAGTGAGAGGCAGACAGTGACAGACACAGACAGTGAGAGGCAGACAGTGACAGACACAGACACAGACAGTGAGAGGCAGACAGTGACAGACACAGACAGTGAGAGGCAGACGGTGAGAGGCAGACAGTGACAGACACAGACAGTGACAGACACAGACAGTGAGAGGCAGACAGTGACATACACATGCAGTGAGAAGCACAGACAGTGACAGACACAGGCAGTGAGAAGCACAGACAGTGACAGACACAGACAGTGACATACACATGCAGTGAGAAGCACAGACAGTGACATACACATGCAGTGAGAAGCACAGACAGTGACAGACACAGACAGTGAGAAGCACAGACAGTGACAGACACAGACAGTGACAGACACAGACAGTGAGAGGCAGACGGTGACATACACATGCAGTGAGAAGCACAGACAGTGACAGACACTGGCAGTGACAGGCACAGACAGTGAGAGACACAGACAGACACAGACAGTGACAGACACAGACAGTGAGAGACACAGGCAGTGAGAAGCACATACAGTGAGAGGCAGACAGTGACAGACACAGACAGTGAGAAGCACAGACAGTGACAGACACAGGCAGTGAGAGGCATAGACAGTGAGAGACAGACAGTGACAGACACAGACAATGAGAAGCACAGACAGTGAGAGACAGACAGTGACAGACACAGGCAGTGAGAGGCAGACAGTGACAGACACAGACAGTGACAGACACAGGCAGTGAGAAGCACATACAGTGAGAGGCAGACAGTGACAGACACAGACAGTAAGAAGCACAGACAGTGACAGACACAGGCATTGAGAAGCACAGACAGTGACAGACACAGGCAGTGAGAAGCACAGACAGTGAGAGGCAGACAGTGACAGACACAGACAGTGAGAAGCACAGACAGTGACAGACACAGGCAGTGAGAAGCACAGACAGTGACAGACACAGACAGTGAGAAGCACAGACAGTGACAGACACAGGCAGTGAGAGGCATAGACAGTGAGAGACAGACAGGTACAGACACAGACAGTGAGAAGCACAGACAGTGACAGACACAGGCAGTGAGAAGCACAGACAGTGACATACACAGGCAGTGAGAGGCAGACAGTGACAGACACATGCAGTGAGAAGCATAGACAGTGACAGACACAGGCAGTGAGAGGCATAGACAGTGAGAGACAGACAGTGACAGACACAGACAGTGAGAAGCACAGACAGTGACAGACACAGACAGTGAGAGGCAGACAGTGACAGACACAGACAGTGACAGACACAGACAGTGAGAGGCAGACAGTGACATACACAGGCAGTGAGAGGCAGACAGTGACAGACACAGGCAGTGAGAGGCAGACAGTGACAGACACAGACAGTGACATACACATGCAGTGAGAAGCACAGACAGTGACAGACACAGGCAGTGACAGGCACAGACAGTGAGAGACAGACAGTGACAGACACAGGCAGTGAGAGGCAGACAGTGACAGACACAGACAGTGACAGACACAGGCAGTGACAGGCACAGACAGTGAGAGACAGACAGTGACAGACACAGACAGTGAGAGGCAGACAATGACAGACACAGGTAGTGAGAGGCACAGAGAGTGAGAGGCAGACAGTGACAGACAGGCAGTGAGAGGCAGACAGTGACAGACACAGGCTATGAGAGGCACAGAGAGTGAAAGACAAACTGAGAGACAGGCAGTGAGAGGCACAGGCAGTGTTTTTTTTGTTTGTTTTGTTGTTTAACGCCGCACTCAGCAATATTCCAGCTATATGACGTCGGTCTGTAAAATAATCGAGGCTTGACCAGACAATCCAGTGATTGACATCATGAGCATCGATCCACGCAATTGGAATCGCTGACATGCATCAACCAAGTCAGCGAGCCTGACCACCCGATCCCGTTAGTCGCCTTTTACGACAAGCATAGTCGTCTTTTACGGCAAGCATGGGTTGCTGAAGACCTATTCTACCCCGGAATCTTCACGGGTTGACACAGGCAGTGAGAGACACACACAGTGAGAGGCACAGACAGTGAGAAGCACACACAGTGAGACACACAGTCAATGAGACAACATATCTTGACAACAGATCTGCATCATCCATCTGGTTGAGGATGCTGGAGATATGAGTGCTTAAAATGGATCCAATTTTGTACTTTATCTGATGAGATCCAAAATCAATTCTATCTGGTCAAACTGAGAGAGACCAGGGGCCCCTTCCACAAAGTTATCTTAGCGTTAAAATGATTGTACCTCCCCTACTTTTACAGTGACTTACGACAGTTGTAATACTAAGATTGCTCTGTTGATTTCCCTGATTCTCCGATGGAAACACTCACATGGCACAGACCCAGTTCTGATCATAGTCAAAACCTCCTGCGTCATCAATCTTCACCGAGCTCTGGATGGTCCTGCTCAGCTGATGCACTGCACGACACAAACGCATCAGCAAATACACTTCTGTCACTTGTATCAGTACACTGTCTTAAACAATGTCAGCCTGCATGAATACTACACAGAAATTGTGCAACTCTGGTAAATGTCAATAAATATTCACTGCATGGCAATAGTATAGGTAGACATACTGTGTTCACCACAAGGCGATACTACACTCCATGGATATACCATAGGTACACATTCCTATGTTCACTACACAGTTATATTATAGGCAGGCATTCCTATGTTCACTACATGGATATACCATAGGTACACATTCCTATGTTCACTACACAGCTATACTACAGGTAGACATTCCTACGTTCACTAAATGGATATACTATAAGTACACATTCCTATGTTCACTACACAGCTATATAATAGGAAGACATTCCTAAGTTCACTACACACCTATACTACAGGTAGACACTCCTACGTTCACTAAATGGATATACTATAGGTACACATTCCTATGTTCACTACACAGCTATATAATAGGAAGACATTCCTAAGTTCACTACATGGATATACCATAGGTACACATTCCTATGTTCACTACACAGCTATACTACAGGTAGACATTCCTACGTTCACTAAATGGATATACTATAAGTACACATTCCTATGTTCACTACACAGCTATATAATAGGAAGACATTCCTAAGTTCACTACACACCTATACTACAGGTAGACACTCCTACGTTCACTAAATGGATATACTATAGGTACACATTCCTATGTTCACTACACAGCTATATAATAGGAAGACATTCCTAAGTTCACAACACAGCTATACTACAGGTAGACATTCCTATGTTCACTTCACAGCTATACTACAGGTAGACATTCCTACGTTCACTTCACAGCTATACTGTGGCATTGAACATGAAATAACACCTACCACAGTCGGTGGTGAAGAGAGCGGACTTGGCCTGGTCGGAGCTGATGGGGGAGTCTGTGCCAAGCATCTTCTTGAGGATGTCATCCACAATCACGTCCAGGTTGGAGTGATGGACGTCAAGCAGCAGCACTGTGTTGTTGAGGAACTTCTGCACGTCCATCGTGGCCCGCACCTCGTTGGTAAAGTCCTTGAATGGCACCCTCTGTACACAACAGGACGTCACTTTTAGAGTACAGAGTGGTACATTGTGGTACAGGGCTATCAAAAGGACGCCACTTTTAGAGTACAGAGTAGTACATTGTGGTACAGGGCTATCAATAGGACGCCACTTTTAGAGTACAGAGTGGTACATTGTGGTACAGGGCTATCAATAGGACGTCACTTTTAGAGTACAGAGTGGTACATTGTGGTACAGGGCTATCAATAGGACGCCACTTTTAGAGTACAGAGTGGTACATTGTGGTACAGTGCTATCAATAGGACGTCACTTTTAGAGTACAGAGTGGTAAATTATGGTACAGGGCTATCAATAGGACGTCACTTTTAGAGTACAGAGTGGTACATTGTGGTACAGGGCTATCAATAGGACGTCACTTTTAGAGTACAGAGTGGTAAATTATGGTACAGGGCTATCAATAGGACGTCACTTTTAGAAAACAGAGTGGTACATTGTGGTACAGGGCTATCAATAGGACGCCACTTTTAGAGTACAGAGTGGTACATTGTGGTACAGGGCTATCAATAGGACGTCACTTTTAGAGTACAGAGTGGTACATTGTGGTACAGGGCTATCAATAGGACGTCACTTTTAGAGTACAGAGTGGTACATTGTGGTACAGGGCTATCAATAGGATGTCACTTTTAGAGTACAGAGTGGTACATTGTGGTACAGGGCTATCAATAGGACATCACTTTTAGAGTACAGAGTGGTACATTGTGGTACAGGGCTATCAATAGGACGTCACTTTTACAGTACAGAGTGGTACATTGTGGTACAGGGCTATCAATAGGACGTCACATTTCTTGTACAGACCATTTGTTTGTCATAACTCATATACAATGCCAGAAAGGGATATCTGACTTTGTAGACTGTAGTCTCCATGAAGAAGGACATTACATACTTAACTCAGAAACTGGCGATAAACACTACCCAGGATTTTTTGTGGTTTTCAGTGTTCTTACAAATGCATACAAACACAGTCTGAGTCAAAAAATGTTCACCAAGTTTGGATCTTAGCCCCAGTTTCAGGAGAGGAGGGGTTGGCAATACCTGATGTAAGTATTTTCTATCTTAATGAAAAATTCATTCCCAAACAAGTATTGACAAGAAGTATTGAATCATGAGAATGGAGTGTAAAGCTACCATTTTGGACAGAAAGCAGAGACACGTTCATGTTTCATGAGTGTATGCAAAACAATCTGCCCACAAAAAACATACAAAATTCACAGTGCAAACTGATGTTGCACCGTTAGATCACCGGTAATTAATTTGAAAAAATCTTTTTTGGCAAAACAATTTACTACAGTGGGTCGTAAAGAGGTTCATGTGTTTAGACAAGTATTATTAATTGGGTAAAAATAAATGCCAATTCAGTAAGTGCTGGTTTACTATTGTTACAGAACAATGAACAGATCTACTTCCATCAGAGAAGACTCTGCTCTGACAAGGTGTTTACAATGGCCAGTCACTATACAAAGCATTACATCATTCAAAACACTTCAAGTACTTTTGTTTTAATTCAAGCAGCTGTATCTTTTAATACTTTTACATTTTTTATGGTACTAAGACATTGTAAATTTACAGAGTGTGATGACTGGTTAACATTTAAATTCAATTGTTGCTGTATCAAAATCTCCCTGATAGATACAAATACCTCCTTGATACTAAAGGTTTGATGTCCCTGACACCCTCTGACAATCTATCACGTAACACATTACAAAATTATCAAGGAAATATTGATCAATAACCACATTTACCTAACTTTTTGTGGCTTAAGTGACTGTGGCTTTTTGCTCCTGTTCACTGAATCCACAAACCAAGAAATCAAAGTTTGGTCTACAGACATGGCAGAACAAGTACTCACCTCATGTCGTGAATAGATGAGGCTGAGGCCAGACTCGTCTGAAACACAGGAGGATGTCTTGATAAACCAGTGATTCAACGATAAATACTTCAAATTAAACAAACATGGAATGTAGGAGACAAAGACAAGTCCTGATGTGGTCATTGTTGATTGTATCTGGCATGACAACAAATGTCCACAGTATTGATATTTACCAGGTAGACCCAGTAGTGGGCAGGTCTTGTCCATGGCCAGGTTCATATACTAATCATACTATTCTTTGTTCCAAAGACTAAAAATAAAGTAATAAAATACCAGCACAACCAATTCAACAATTTAGTTGTTAATTAGCAGAACAAATTGAAATGAAATATTCATGGTTCATAATTTGAAAACATTTCTATACAGGAGATGACTAACAGGTTGCAGTATGACAAAGAAAACCACTATCCACAGTTGCCTAGCAACATAAACAAAATGACAACAGCACCTGTGAATAACAAATTAATATTTCTAACATTCATCCTGTAATAAAAGAAAATTAACATGTAGTTCAATTGAGGCATATCATTGCTGAACAACCTCAGAAACACACCTGCCTTCCCACTGCCTATTGTGCACAAAGTCATTTTCAGACGAACCCCAGCACATAGGAGAAAATTCTCCACACAAGTTCAATTGCACACAACCAACTCCCTCTGAAAAAACTAATAACGTCACACATATTATTTAGAAACTAAAGCAGCCAGCAGCCCATCAATGACCTGACACGATGTTTTAGTGTTGATGTAATCCATGTCTCTTTTATCTTGATGCAGCCCAGGATTCTTGCCTCACACCTGTGGCGTGGGACATCAGAGATGCTGCACAGAGATGCTGCACAGAGATTCTGCACAGAGATGCTAACAGGTTCTCACACATAATACAATTACCTGGCACTGAACACCGAGATCACCTGATTGGCTTGATCTATCGAAACATGTTTGCACAAACCTCACACATCATCTGCAAAGGAAGATTCAGCTGATGTCACTCACGTAATGCTGATTTATTTAAAGACAATATGTCCATCTGAAGAATATTAATAGATTATGAGATTATGTCTGTCTGTTATCCAAAATATGTAGATTGACTGAATGACATATTTGCTGTCAAGGTAATGAATTAAAGAACTCCCCAGGCACAGGAGGTATGGAAACATCCCACTCCTGACACCAGTAGATGTGGAAACATCACACCCTCCTGACACCAGTAGATGTGGAAACATCCCACCCTCCTGACACCAGTAGATGTGGAAACATCCCACTCCTGACACCAGTAGATGTGGAAACATCACACCCTCCTGACACCAGTAGATGTGGAAACATCACACCTTCCTGACACCAGTAGATGTGGAAACATCCCGCTCCTGACACCAGTAGATGTGGAAACATCCCGGCCTCCTGACACCAGTAGATGTGGAAACATCCCACCCTCCTGACACCAGTAGATGTGGAAACATCCCACCCTCCTGACACCAGTAGATGTGGAAACATCCCACCCTCCTGACACCATTTGATGTGGAAACATCCCACCCTCCTGACACCAGTAGATGTGGAAACATCCCACTCCTGACACCAGTAGATGTGGAAACATCACACCCTCCTGACACCAGTAGATGTGGAAACATCACACCTTCCTGACACCAGTAGATGTGGAAACATCCCGCTCCTGACACCAGTAGATGTGGAAACATCCCGGCCTCCTGACACCAGTAGATGTGGAAACATCCCACCCTCCTGACACCAGTAGATGTGGAAACATCCCGGCCTCCTGACACCAGTAGATGTGGAAACATCCCACCCTCCTGACACCATTTGATGTGGAAACATCCCACCCTCCTGACACCAGTAGATGTGGAAACATCCCGGCCTCCTGGCACCAGTAGATGTGGAAACATCACACTCTCCTGACACCAGTAGATGTGGAAACATCCCACCCTCATGACATCAGTAGATGTGGAAACATCACACTCCTGACACCAGTAGATGTGGAAACATCCCACTCCTGACACCAGTAGATGTGGAAACATAACATCCTACTGACACCAGTAGATGTGGAAACATCACACCCTCCTGACACCAGTAGATGTGGAAACATCACACCTTCCTGACACCAGTAGATGTGGAAACATCACACTCCTGACACCAGTAGATGTGGAAACATCACATCCTCCTGACACCAGTAGATGTGGAAACATCACACTCCTGACATAGGTAGATGTGGAAACATCACACCCTCCTGACACCAGTAGATGTGGAAACATCACACCTTCCTGACACCAGTAGATGTGGAAACATCACACTCCTGACACCAGTAGATGTGGAAACATCACATCCTCCTGACACCAGTAGATGTGGAAACATCACACTCCTGACACCAGTAGATGTGGAAACATCACATCCTCCTGGCATCAGTAGATGTGGAAACATCACATCCTCCTGGCACCAGTAGATGTGGAAACATCACATCCTCCTGACACCAGTAGATGTGGAAACATCACATCCTCCTGAAACCAGTAGATGTGGAAACATCACATCCTCCTGACACCAGTAGATGTGGAAACATCTCATCCTCCTGACACCAGTAGATGTGGATGGGTTGGGCAGATCTCACAGACAGTAACAGACTGTCTTGTAAACTGCAAAACATGCCACAGTCTAATTGGTTCTACCTGTCAACAGCTACCAACATGTGATTGCAATTAGCAGCTTGGAAGGTGTGGGGGGATTGTAGGTGGGTTCTTCTCAAGTGGGTGGATCACGAGTGGGTGGATCACAAGTGGGTGGATCACAAGTGGTAGGAACACAAGTGGGTGGATCACAAGTGTCACATTGTGAAGTAAACATTGTGGTGAAGTACCTCACTTTTGTGGACAGCATGATAAACTGTTTCACTATTTCACATATTTCCACATTTCCCTCACTGCATTCTACATGTAGCGGAACGTTCCACATATAGAAACAACACTGGAGTCTTCTCATAATTATACAGTCTGTGTTACTTAAGTCAAAAGCCTATTTGAAGTCTAGCGAAATTCTGTTGGGTCAAGTAAGCTCAGCTTATAACAGCACACATACCATTAAAATGAATTAAACATGAAGCAAGATTTATATTTAGTAAAGTCCGAATGTGACCCTGATTAATCCACAGCTCAGTCATACCACCTCAAATTTCTCAATATGATCCTGATTAATCCACTTGAAAGTCAGACCACATCGACTTTCTCAATATGACCCAGATTAATCCACTTGAAAGTCAGACCACCTCAACTTTCTCAATATGATCCTGATAAATCCACAGCTAAGTCAGACCACTTCAACTTTCTCAATATGATCCTGATAAATCCACAGCTAAGTCAGACCACCTCAACTTTCTCAATATTACCCTGATTAATCCACTGGACAGTCAGACCACCTCAACTTTCTCAATATGACCCTGATTAATCCACTGGACCGTCAGACCACCTCAACTTTCTCAATATGACCTTGATTAATCCACAGCTAAGTCAGACCACTTCAACTTTCTCAATATGATCCTGATAAATCCACAGCGAAGTCAGACCACCTCAACTTTCTCAATATGACCCAGATTAATCCATTTGAAAGTCAGACCACCTCAACTTTCTCAATATGACCCTGATTAATCCACTTGAAAGTCAGACCACCTCAACTTTCTCAATATTACCCTGATTAATCCACTGGACAGTCAGACCACCTCAACTTTCTCAATATGACCCTGATTAATCCACTTGAAAGTCAGACCACCTCAACTTTCTCAATATGACCCTGATTAATCCACTGGACAGTCAGACCACTTCAACTTTCTCAACATGACCCGGATTAATCCACTGGAAAGTCAGACCACCTCAACTTTCTCAATATGACCCTGATTAATCCACTTGAAAGTCAGACCACCTCAACTTTCTCAATATTACCCTGATTAATCCACTTGAAAGTCAGACCACATCGACTTTCTCAATATGACCCAGATTAATCCACTTGAAAGTCAGACCACCTCAACTTTCTCAATATGATCCTGATTAATCCACAGCTAAGTCAGACCACCTCAACTTTCTCAATATGACCCTGATTAATCCACTGGACAGTCAGACCACTTCAACTTTCTCAATATGATCCTGATAAATCCACAGCTAAGTCAGACCACTTCAACTTTCTCAATATGATCCTGATAAATCCACAGCTAAGTCAGACCACCTCAACTTTCTCAATATTACCCTGATTAATCCACTGGACAGTCAGACCACCTCAACTTTCTCAATATGACCCTGATTAATCCACTGGACCGTCAGACCACCTCAACTTTCTCAATATGACCCTGATTAATCCACAGCTAAGTCAGACCACTTCAACTTTCTCAATATGATCCTGATAAATCCACAGCGAAGTCAGACCACCTCAACTTTCTCAATATGACCCAGATTAATCCATTTGAAAGTCAGACCACCTCAACTTTCTCAATATGACCCTGATTAATCCACAGCTAAGTCAGACCACCTCAACTTTCTCAATATTACCCTGATTAATCTACTGGACAGTCAGACCACCTCAACTTTCTCAATATGACCCTGATTAATCCACTTGAAAGTCAGACCACCTCAACTTTCTCAATATGACCCTGATTAATCCACTGGACAGTCAGACCACTTCAACTTTCTCAACATGACCCGGATTAATCCACTGGAAAGTCAGACCACCTCAACTTTCTCAATATGACCCTGATTAATCCACTTGAAAGTCAGACCACCTCAACTTTCTCAATATAACCCTGATTAATCCAATGGACAGTCAGACCACGTCAACTTACTAAACTTTCTAAATACTTTCAGTGTCACCTGTTCAGGTAGCCACGAGGACCAGTGTCACCTGTTCAGGTAGCCAGGAGGACCAGTGTCATCTGTTCAGGAAGCCACAAGGAGCAGTGTCACCTGTTCAGGAAGCCACGAGGAGCAGTGTCATCTGTTCAGGTAGCCAGGAGAAGTGTCATCTGTTCAGGTAGCCAGGAGGACCAGTGTCATCTGTACAAGTAGCCAGGAGGACCAGTGTCACCTGTTCAGGTAACCACGAGGACCAGTGTCACCTGTTCAGGTAGCCACCATGACCAGTGTCATCTGTTCAGGTAGCCAGGAGCAGTGTCACCTGTTCAGGTAGCCACGAGGAGCAGTGTCATCTGTTCAGGTAGCCAGGAGGACCAGTGTCATCTGTTCA
This sequence comes from Haliotis rufescens, assembly GCF_023055435.1. Classification (NCBI taxonomy): domain Eukaryota; kingdom Metazoa; phylum Mollusca; class Gastropoda; order Lepetellida; family Haliotidae; genus Haliotis; species Haliotis rufescens. Next base: position 4,181,308 of record NW_025964057.1, read on the forward strand.
GGAAGCCACAAGGACCAGTGTCACCTGTTCAGGTAGCCACGAGGAGCAGTGTCATCTGTTCAGGTAGCGTCGAGGACCAGTGTCATCTGTTCAGGAAGCCAGGAGGACCAGTGTCACCTGTTCAGGTAGCCACGAGGACCAGTGTCACCTGTTCAAGTAGCCAGGAGAACCAGTGTCACCTGTTCAGGTAGCCAGGAGGACCAGTGTCACCTGTTCAGGTAGCCAGGAGGACCAGTGTCACCTGTTCAGGTAGCCACGAGGACCAGTGTCACCTGTTCAGGAAGCCACAAGGAACAGTGTCACCTGTTCAGGAAGCCACAAGGAGCAGTGTCACCTGTTCAGGTAGCCAGGAAGAGAAGTGTCACCTGTTCAGGTAGCCACAAGGAGCAGTGTCACCTGTTCAGGTAGCCACAAGGAGCAGTGTCATGTGTTCAGGTGGCCAGGAGGACCAGTGTCATCTGTTCAGGTAGCCAGGAGGACCAGTGTCACCTGTTCAGGTAGCCACAAGGAGCAGTGTCACCTGTTCAGGTAGCCACGAGGACCAGTGTCACCTGTTCAGGTAGCCACAAGGACCAGTGTCACCTGTTCAGGAGGCCACGAGGACCAGTGTCATCTGTTCAGGTAGCCAGGAGGACAAGTGTCACCTGTTCAGGTAGCCACAAGGACCAGTGTCACCTGTTCAGGTAGCCACAAGGACCAGTGTCACCTGTTCAGGAGGCCAAGAGGACCAGTGTCCTCTGTTCAGGTAGCCAGGAGGACAAGTGTCACCTGTTCAGGTAGCCACAAGGACCAGTGTCACCTGTTCAAGTAACCAGGAGGACCAGTGTCACCTGTTCAGGTAGCCACCAAGACCAGTGTCACCTGTTCAGGTAGCCACGAAGACCAGTGTCACGTGTTCAAGTAACCAGGAGGACCAGTGTCACCTGTTCAGGTAGCCACCAAGACCAGTGTCACTTGTTCAGGTAGCCACCAGGACCACTGTCACTAGTTCAGGTAGCCAGGAGGACCAGTGTCACTAGTTCAGGTAGCCACCAGGACCAGTGTCACCTGTTCAGGTAGCCACCAGGACCACTGTCACTAGTTCAGGTAGCCACAAGGACCAGTGTCACCTGTTCAGGTAGCCACCAAGACCAGTGTCACCTGTTCAGGTAGCCAGGGGGACCAGTGTCACTAGTTCAGGTAGCCAGGAGGACCAGTGTCACTAGTTCAGGTAGCCAGGAGGACCAGTGTCACTAGTTCAGGTAGCCAGGAGGACCAGTGTCACCTGTTCAGGTAGCCAGGAGGACCAGTGTCACCTGTTCAGGTAGCCACAAGGACCAGTGCTACAGAAATACCACAGACAGTTTGCTGGACAAGTACAACAGACTTCACACAAACATATGTCACAACTTTCTCCTTTTCATGCTGTGAAAAGCAAACAAAATAACATAAATGACATTTTATACATTCTACTGATCTGTCTGACATTGTTGACATATGAATTATTGATCCTACACACTGATGTTGACAAGAGTTTGTGGACCATGGTATTTGTCAAACACTCCAGGTCGACAGACCAGAAACAGAGCCCGTGCTTGAGGCCTTGCATGGACATCTGTGCAAATACCAGTGATTCAGCTGAATTCAGTGTTTAAGGATAACAGGTGGTTGTACTATCACATAAACACTTAAACCAAGGGTTGCTGTCTTGGAGAAGATAGAGGCGAAATGTTGCCGAGTGCGCCAGGATGACGGTCAACAAGTGGAATATTGTTGAATGGAGTGTTAAACTACAAACAAACTACAAACCGAGGATTATAATCAGAACAAGGGTGGGAACCCCAGGTCACAGATTCCTGGCAGGTCTAGGGGACACAACTCTTACCAGTGCCCAAGTTCAGACTTCAGCTTAGTGATACATGAAATCATCATCATTCAAACTTGGGAGCTGGTTTTACCATTGTGCTGTTACACAGCACATTCAATTTATGTGTTCGATTTCCCGTATAATTTATTGTCGCATAAGGTTATATGTAAAAGGATATTTCTTACGTTGTTTAGGTGTGTCTTTAAACTCTGTTTTAAGGCATTTTGGACAAAAAGTTGTTATTTTTGTTGTATAGCTACAAGGCATCCACACACTGGTCTTTCCTGTCCATCAATACCTGGCTTGTCAGATTAAAGAACTGTGCTTGCTCTTACCTGTGAAGGAGTCTTCGAAGTTGCCTTCACTAACTGAGCTGGGCTGACTTGCGATGGACGTTTTCTTGTTGACATTGCTGTTAGACGACCCCCCGGAGGACATCCTCATCCGGATCCTGGTGCTGGCTTCTGGGGTTGGCAGACTCTGTACATTGCAATTAGTCTGGTCTGCGACGGGGGTGCCGTTGTACGGAGGAGGGGGACCATTACTGACCTCCACTACAAATGAGGGATTCACAAACTGACCAGTGTTGTCTGAGTTATGGAAGCTGGCAGACTGTAGCCGCACCATCCCACTGTCGACGCTGTCAGAGGTGACATCCATGTTGCCGGCTCGTCTGAAACAGTGAGTGAGTGAGTGAAGGAGTGAGTGAGTGGGTGAGTGAAGGAGTGAAGGAGTGAAGGAGTGTAGTCATATAGAGAATGGAGAGAGACATGACACATAGAGATGAAAAAACCTGAATCTGCATGAAAAGAAAAATTAGGAACCACTTTCCTAACCTGTGGTCCTTAAAGAAAAAGGAGAAATGATGTAAGTTGTTATATACACATTAAAGCTGTCAACAATATCGATATACATGGGCCTTGTCATAATACACTGATTAATTGATATACATGGGCCTTGTCATAATACACTGATTAATTGATATACATGGGCCTTGTCATAATACACTGATTAATTGATATACATGGGCCTTGTCATAATACACTGATTAATTGATATACATGGGCCGTGTCATAATACACTGATTAATTGATATACATGGGCCTTGTCATAATACACTGATTAATTGATATACATGGGCCATGTCATAATACACTGATTAATTGATATACATGGGCCATGTCATAATACACTGATTAATTGATATACATGGGCCATGTAATGATACAAAGATAGAAATCTGTCGATATACAGTGTTTCATGTAACTTGTCATCATACAACACTGGAGAGAAGGGAAAGGAGAAGAGTGGGGGGGGGGGGGGGGGGGGGGGGGGGGAGCGGAGAGTGAGTGAGTTGGGTTTAATGCCTTGTTCAACAGTATTTCAGTCATATCATGGTGTGTCAGCTTAATGTGGGAGGAAAGCCCGAAGTGATGCAGGTCTCAGACGTTTACCACTTCGGTGAAACCCACGAGCACAGGTATGGTGTTGACAAACCTAGAAACATAATTGGGGTGAACTGGGATTCGAACCCACAATCATAGGTTTCTGGCATGACCAAGGGATGCGACTGCACAGCGAATCACGGCACCTTAGATGACTGGGCCAGACTGGGGGAGAAGGGGGGAGAAGGGGGATGGAAGGAGGGTAGAGGAAGAGGAGGGAGGAGGAGAAAGGGGAAGAATGGGGGGAAGAGAAGGAAGGGGAGCAGAGGAAGATGAGGAGGAGGGGAATGGGGGAAGAGGGGAATGGGGGAGAATGGGGAGGGGGAGTAGGGGAAGGAAGGGGAGCAGAGGAAGAGAAGAGATGAGGGGAAAGAGGAGAGGGGGACAGAAAAGGGGGAGGAAAGGAAAGGAGAGGGGGAGGGTGGAAGGGAAAAAAGGAGAATGTAGGAGGGGATACACTTGGACATGAACAGTGAGCATGTAGTGGACAAAACTGGACATTCACTATACTATTTCTCACAAGTGCTGTGACAACATTTCCGAAATTGTGAACGAGGATGTTATGAAGAGCGTCCCTCCTAAAATGATAAAAAAACAGACAGACGGACAGACATGACCCATAAGCTCACACTGACGATGTCACCATCCCCAAAACATCTGTAATTTTATGAAGGTCAAAGTTAAATTTTATTACTTCATGAAATTTCATTTAAGCGAACCAATCCCTGTTTTGATCATTACATATCCACAAATAAAATATGTAAATATTTGTCAAAGCAACTCAAGACTTCCTAAGTGTCTAACAATGTCTACTTACTTGAGGAATCTCATTGTGAATTGGAGCCTGCCAAGGCCACGTACTGTCATATGAATCAATCCACCAAGATAACAAGTCCTGTTTCACATCTACATCCTAATTACCATAATTACTCTCTAATAATACACTCTCAAGTTACCAGCACTGAAAAGTGTATCACTTTCTAATCCACAAACTTTCTCTTTAACATATCGTATGGGATGTCACTACATGATACAGAACACAGAAGTGGACACTGGAATAATATAGCATCTAATTACATCTTATTATGTAAATCAGTACATTCAAACTGAACAAAAATAATTAACAGTCAGAGATATTTATATATATAGAGAATACTACACTCATTCTCGTTAGATACCATTTTTACAAACGAGTGGACTTTTTATGGTATCTGACCTCGCGAGTTTTACGAAACGAGTGGACTTTCTATGGTATCTGACCGAGCGAAAGCGAGGTCAGATAACATAGAAAGTTCACTCGTTTCATAAAAATGGTATCTAACGAGAATGAGTGTGGTATTTTATTTATTACCCACGTTAAATATGTATGTAAGTGTAAATACATAACAACTTTTGTTCATTGACAGACCAAACTGAAACCGGTTGCAAAATCTGGTTGCACATGAATATTGATATATGCCCAAATATGGGCATTGCTTACATTCCTATGCATACGTATTAACAACATGCGCCTGCAGTTGTGTTTTCAAACATAACAGCACCAATGTTCAAGATCCTTTTGGAAGAATTTCTTCAACTTATGAGAATTCAAGCGCATGTTGTTAGTATGCAGGACACCTATAAGAACATCTGAAAAGTCACATTAGCGTCGCGCTTTGAATATCGGACCAACAGTTGGTCACTCGCACTGCCGGGGTCCCGTCTGTGCATTCAAAATGGTGCGGTTTCCGTGATCTATCAGCTGAATTTATATCATGTCCGTACCATTTTGGAAGAGGGAAATCAGAGTGTTCGCCAAAGACATTCATGTTTACTGTACCACCTTTTACTGAAGACGTGAAAATCAACACGCTCAAGTCTGCTTGCATGTCAGTGACAGCTTCGAACGAAGGGTAAGGTCACCACCGGAATAAGAAAAGACAACCGTGATCTACTCAGTGTTTTACGCTAGAGATAGGGAATGTTATTGTTCACCTTTGAGATATTTGGGGCCACATAATCAGAAATCAGGCACATTTCTACGGAGTTTTCGAATAATTTGTATCGGAAATCTGACTGTATATATATATATATATATATATATATATATATATATATATATATATATATCTGACTGTTAATTATTTTTGTTCAGTTTGAATGTACTGATTTACATATATATATATATATATGTGTGTGTGTATGTAGGCCTGAGTCTGATGAAAGGAAGCTAAAGTTTGACAACAATAGCCAGGCATGACCAGGATGTAGGTTGGCTGTAGTTCAAGTATTATCACTGCAGATGTGTATTTAAAACACATCTGTGATGACATTCTATTGTTTGAATGCTCCATTTTTTTTGAGAGTTGATAGTGCTCTCTGCTGCTGCACGTTCTCCGTCGCCAACTGATCTTCACAATGCATGTTTCATGGCTCTTTAGAATGTTTAGTCAAAGTTTAAGATTAGAGATGTGTTTTAAGTAAGGGAATATCCTCGTAACTCTCCATTCCTTAAAAATAATGGGCCTCGGTCATTGTGCAGTTAAGTGAAGTCTACAGGCCCTGTGTGCTGTCTGACATATCAGATAACCCCTTACTGACACAAGACTGATGGAAGACAACAATAAGGTAGTAGGAGGTACCCAGGCACCACCAGGTGATAACAGCCCAAGCTGATGGTGATCAACCAATTAGTCAACGGTTAATTGTTTGTTTGTCTGTTTGTTTAATGCTGCTCTCAGCAATATTCTAGCTGTATGACGGTGATCTGTAAATAATCAAGTCTGGACCAGACAATCGGATCCAGTGATTGATATCATGAGCATCCATCAATTGGGCTACGATGACATTCATCAACCAAGCAACAGCTAGTTAGTCATGATGATGATGATGATGATGATGATGATATTTGAAGATTGTATGTGTGCTTTCCAACATGATGCGTATGTCGCACACAGTATATTCGTTGCAAGACCAAGGCTTTTATATCAAAGGTCATCTGACACGGATAAGTCATAAACACAAATAACAGTAAATAATGAGTGACATAGTTGCACATCTCGTCCGGGATGGCTGACAGCCAATGTACAATACAATGGGGATCACCAATTGGGATTATCCAATATAAGTATTGGCAATTAAGATTTTTGGACATTTCATGGTGACAAAGGTTGTCCATATGAACCTTGATGACAGTAAAACCCAATTTTCATTCCCCCTGGATGTTTGTCAACACGACAGCTGTGCAATACTCTCCATGCCTGTCATACATGTGAGTCAAGTTTCAAAAAAGATAGTAATTGATATCCACACCCTTTTAAATATGTGCATACAATCACAAAACATAATGTCATCTACCTCATTATACAAAAAGATGTTACCGTAATCGACGTAATAAGCGCCCACGGCGATATTTGATAAATATTTTAGCTAGTGAACAATCCCAATTAGCACCCCTTCCGATTGATCAATGTACACAAGACTTATTTATTCGTGTATAAATCGCACACGTGTGTTATATGAACCCTCAATTATGGACAATTAAATTCTGGATAATATATAATATAAACCACGAAATGTACAATCTTTCAACTGTTTTTTTTCTCACCAAACTTATATTCTAATAAGAGCCCCCTATTTCTAATTTTGAGAGCGCCCTAGGCGTTTATTACGTCGAATACAGTAATACTAAAGATTGTAACAATGTGTGCGATTATGCATAATGTAAAATCTCCAAATCATCATCAAAGATTGTATGAAAATATTCCTGAAATAGCCAAAGGCACCTGTTCAGTGTATGGCTCATGTGTATACAATTTACAAAGTTTCATGAAGAAATACTGAATGTATTTTTTAGTGATGCTCCAGAAACAAAACGTGACAAATGTTTCTGCATCCTGCAAACCTTTGTTTAGGGGAGTACTAGTAATGATGTTTGAGCATCACCCACTCAAAATAGGGGACTCATTCCGCTTCATCAATTATCAGTTATCGCTAACAACAAAGAATTCATGTTTTATTTGGGATAGTATAATGGAGAAAAACATGCTGTGTTTTCAATACAGAACTAGGTTACCTTGTTAGATATAATTGATGTCGGTAACATTACAGATAGATTCAACTGATGCTGTTAAATCTGCAGGTAACCTGGTAATATACTCTTGAAGCACAGATGATTGATTATCTTATAAGTAAATCATAATGCTCAGGAAAAGGCATATGAAACAGCTTTGTATTATCTGAGACATGATGATGAAACTTACACTGTACACTACATTATTACGGGATATCAAACAAGCTTCCCATTAAAATGTGAAGTTAATGTCAGGAGCGAGAAAGCATTCATCTATCCCAAACCTTTGTGACTAACTGAGAAAACCTTTTTCCCAAGGTGCAACACTTCCTGCATGGATACTGAATTATGAGGGGAATCAAACCTAACAGCCCACTTTTGTCACATTATAGCTGTCTTTCACTCCCCTGTTGTGATATCTGCACCTCTTACATCCATAAGCCTTGATCTCCGGTCAGCCTTGAGTAAGTGAAGTAACTCACACTATAGACATCAGTGTTAGAAATTGGCACTAGTCTATAGTCCTTGCTAAACTGCTTAATAGTTAAGGTGTCATAAGGACTAGTAGAATTTCGCCATTATTAAGGATTTTGCTGTATGATATCATTATAAGGACTAGTGGTCTAAAACAGTCTACCATTGCTGCAGTAGTCGACCTACGGTACATGTATTAGCTCACCCTATAGACATCCTATTGAAAGTTGTCTATCACTGCTGCTCTAGTCGACCCACAGAACATTACTGTGACATACTGTCACCAATGTAGAAATCCCTCTCTTCTTCACGGTAGAGCTGTCACAAACTTTCAGACCAGGTTTACACAAAATATGAACTTCACATAATCTTCACATATATTTTCTTTGTTACATCACAATCCTGTAGTGTTATGTCGACCAGCGGGTGGCTCTCCAGTGAGAGGTTGTGGCTACTGATGCGATGCGAATTGCATTCCAGTGTGCCTGTGTATTCAAAGGGCCGCCCAGGAGACTATGACACACAATCATAGGTTCTGTCCCTTTCAGAGAACAACATCACGTCACTGATGTTCCGAGGTAACATGAGTCATTCAAATATATATCTGACTTTGTTCAGACATGATCGAATTTAATCTCTGCATCAAAGACAACATTGAGAAAGTAAGGATAAGATATATGGATGAACAAGTTCTTAATTACAATTAGGAGCGACGTTTCGGTATAGGTTCTAACACTTTTATCAAGCAAGTTAATCCTAATTGTAATAAAGAAGTTGTTCATCCATATATCGTATCCTTACTTAGTACTCCAACTTCTAAATGCCTCTCACAGAAACACTGAGAGAGATGTTTACTGGCAGACCCTCATGCACACTGCCAGATCATTAAGAAGATGAATGCTAGTTGGCATAGAAATATTAATGATAGTGAAAATAAATAAAACAATCACCCCAATTCTATTCTCACCCCTTTTCAGCTCCATCAGCAGCCTTTGTGCATCCCCTTTTCAGCTCTGACATTAGAAGTGTTGAGGGTTTCTTATCACCTTATAGAACTACTTTTATTGAACCTTCTACCTGACTATATTCACGCATTAGACCAGTGTCACAACTTGGAGTGATGTCTGCTGCAGTCTATATCGGATCTCTCCGCTGACAGGAAGGAAGTCAACACTCAAGTCTTAACCCTTCATGATGACTTCACACGATTGTTGTTGCAGCTAATTCTGAGCCAGGAATAACCCCTTCTGCATACACCAATTGATCTCACAACAGTACAGAGTGGTGGGGTAGCCTAGTGGTTAAAGTGTTCGCTCGTCAAGCTGAAGACCCCAGTTCGATTCCGCACATGGGTACAATGTGTGAAGGCCATTTCAGGTGACCCCAGGGCGGTAGGTTAGCCTGGTGTTTAAAGCGTTCGCTCGTCATGCTGAAGACCCGGGTTTGATTCCTGACATGGGTACAATTTGTGAAGCCCATTTCTGGTTTCCCCCGCCATGATATTGCTGGAAAATTGCTAAAAACGGTGTAAAACCATACTCACTCACTCGGGTGTCCCCCGCTGTGATATTGCTGGTATATTGTTAAAAGTGGCATAAAAACATACTCACTCACTTGGCGGTCTGTAAATATCGAGTCTGGACCAGACAATCCAGTGATTGATATCATGAGCATCGTTCCACGCAATTGGGCAGCGAGCCTGACCTCCTGATCCTGTTAGTCGCCACTTAGGACAAGCATTGTCGCCTTTTATGGCAAGCATGGGTTGATCCATGTTATCACATCCCAATTGCCTGAAACGATGCTAATGATGTCAATCACTGGATTGTCTGGTCCAGATTTGATTATTTACAGACCGCCATCATATTGCTGGAATGTTGCTGAGTGCAGCGTTAAACAACAAACAAACATCAGATACAAGTTCTCACTACCACTGAAGACATTCCATTACAGGTCACGTCAGAATGACCTTTCACAAACTTTGACCAACCAATAAAATGACTACCAGGAAGTGGACATTAGCCACTAAGAAAGCAGTGTTCTTGAGCTTTGCGACACACGTTTCAAACTTTCATTCCAGTCTATGCTTTTAAAAGTATTTTGAATCAGTCATACAGCCCGTAACAGTAGTTCTGTGTTAAACTTTATAGGTTGCATGCTTAGAAAACAGATTCCCCTAACAATTTAACATAACAAAATGAATATTTCCTTTTTCTTTTTTCTATTACAAAGAGTTCGTTATCTATCGTGTAGTTATACGATTTTCGATCACGAGCGTTGATACTACTTAATTTCATTCATCCGACATACTCATTAATCCGACATGAGCATATGCAACCTGCCATGTTGGATTAACGAGACTGTAATATACAGGGGCTTGACACTAGTGTGCCCTATCGTAATACACCTATAATACATCATTGAAAAGGGAAAAGAGATGATTCTTCCAAAATCAGGTTCTTTATCAGTGAAACAAAAACAAATCTGTGCCAAAAAAACAGAACTTGTATATTGTATGTTTGAGAATGATGCTGTATTGTGTATCCCACCAAGTGAACTGTTCCCCAGGAGCACAGTATGCATGACTGGACAGCCTCCTCAGGTTGCAGCCTGAAGCTCAGTGACCTTCATCTCAGGAACACCTGGTATGATGATGATGCTTGTGTAACAGTGAAAGCCAGGGGTGTTTCCAGTGACAGCCCCTGAATCTCAGCCGTTTCTAACCTTGCCACTGTTATCTCACCTTACCCCTTGGTCTACTTATACTATACCAATTTCCACCTCACCCCCAGGCATCTCCCATATGCCCCCATACACACCTCCCTGGCCATCTGTACACTCTACCATTTCCACTTCAGCCCCAGCCATCTCCCTTACCCCCATACACACCTCCCTGGCCATCTGTACACTCTACCATTTCCACTTCACCCCCAGCCATCTCCCTTACCCCCATACACACCTCCCTGGCCATCTGTACACTCTACCATTTCCACTTCACCCCCAGCCATCTCCCTTACCCCCATACACACCTCCCTGGCCATCTGTATGCTCTACCATTTCCACTTCAGCCCCAGCCATCTCCCTTACCCCTATACACACCTCCCTGGCCATCTGTACACTCTACCATTTCCACTTCACCCCCAGCCATCTCCCTTACCCCCATACACACCTCCCTGGCCATCTGTATGCTCTACCATTTCCACCTCACCCCCAGCCATCTCCCTTACCCCCATACACACCTCCCTGGCTATCTGTATGCTCTACCATTTCCACCTCACCAGCAGCCATCTCCCTTACCCCTATACACACCTCCCTGGCTATCTGTATGCTCTACCATTTCCACCTCACCAGCAGCCATCTCCCTTACCCCCATACACACCTCCCCGGCTATCTGTACACTCTACCATTTCCACCTCACCCCCAGCCATCTCCCTTACCCCCATACACACCTCCCTGGCCATCTGTATGCTCTACCTTTTCCACCTCCGATACACACCTCCTTGGCCATCTGTATGCTCTACCATTTCCACCTCACCAGCAGCCATCTCCCTTACCCCCATACACACCTCCCTGGCCATCTGTATGCTCTACCATTTCCACCTCACCCCCAGCCATCTCCCTAACCCCCATTCACACCTCCCTGGCCATCTGTATGATCTACCATTTCCACCTCGATACACACCTCCCCGGCTATCTGTACACTCTACCATTTCCACCTCACCCCCAGCCATCTCCCTTACCCCCATTCACACCTCCCTGGCCATCTGTATGCTCTACCTTTTCCACCTCCGATACACACCTCCTTGGCCATCTGTATGCTCTACCATTTCCACCTCACCAGCAGCCATCTCCCTGACCCCCATACACACCTCCCTGGTCATCTGTATGCTCTACCATTTCCACCACCGATACACCCCTCCCTGGCCATCTGTATGCTCTACCATTTCCACCTCACCAGCAGCCATCTCCCTTACCCCCATACACACCTCCCTGGTCATCTGTATGCTCTACCATTTCCACCACCGATACACCCCTCCCTGGCCATCTGTATGCTCTACCATTTCCACCTCACCAGCAGCCATCTCCCTTACCCCCATACACACCTCCCTGGTCATCTGTATGCTCTACCATTTCCACCTCACCAGCAGCCATCTCCCTTACCCCCATACACACCTCCCTGGTCATCTGTATGCTCTACCATTTCCACCTCACCCCCAGCCATCTCCCTTACCCCCATACACACCTCCTTGGCCATCTGTATGCTCTACCATTTCCACCACCGATACACCCCTCCCTGGCCATCTGTATGCTCTACCATTTCCACCACCGATACACCCCTCCCTGGCCATCTCTATGCTCTACCATTTCCACCACCGATACACACCTCCCTGGCCATCTGTATGCTCTACCATTTCCACCTCACCAGCAGCCTCCCTTACCCCCATACACCCCTCCCTGACTATCTCTATACTCTACAATTTCTAACTTACCCTGGCCATCTCCAATGACCCCTGTTTACCCCTATCCCATCAAGATACCCTTCAATTACAAGTTGTCACATGATAGATTTTAAGCAAGCCAAGTGATATACCAACAAACCATCCAAGCATGGTGCAACAATGGGTGCTCCACCCAGCCCCTCGACAAGCAGTTCCTCCTAGACCTGGTAGTACCACGGCACAACAACATGCGCTCCACCCTGACACTGAGAAGCAATTCCTCCTGTACCTGCTGGTACCATGGCTGAGACTCCCTATGACCATGAAGGTAGCCATTATCTGACCAGAGGCCACCACCACATCACTCCTACATCAGCCTCAAGTATCATAAACTAGTGCTTTATTGACACTTTGGAGAAACGTCCCATGAAGGGAGAGTTGTAGGGAACCTGCCACACTGATGTATTCCATGAAACTCCTGCTAGTGTACTATTCAGCGTTCTGCTTCAGGGTATGTGAACAGCAGTGTTCAGTATGTGCAGAATGACAACCGTGGGGTCATGACCAAATGATGACCAAAACATCAAAATGAAAAACTTAGGGGGTCCCCAGATTCAATTACTGCAACAACAAGCCTCACAGATCCTGGGACCCCGTTAATTCTAACACTGCAAAAGCAACATTGTGATACAGTTGTGGGTCATATATGGATGCTGACCCAGTGTTGATCACGTTAAACACAAAGGATGAAAGTCTTGTGTGTGTAGCCATGATAAAAAAAACCTGTGAAGATCCGGGTTAGAATAGGTCTTCAAGAACTCATGCTTGCCGTAAGAGGTGACTAACAGGATCAGACGGTCAGGCTCGCTGACTTGGTTGATCCATGTCATCGTATCCCAATTGAGTGGATTGATGCTCATGATGTCAATCACTGGATTGTCTGGTCCACACTTGATCATTACCGACCGCCGTCATATAGCTGGAATATTGCTGAGTGCAGTGTTAAACAACAAACAAAATCAGATTTCATGAAAAAAAGAGGACCAAAGGATCATTCTTGTATCTGACCCTCAGTCTTGTTATGTATGCAGCTTTTATGTATTTAGAGGGGTACAAAATATCTGAGATTCCAAACATTTATTGTTTCCCTCAACAAAACAGTGACAAATCTGTACATTTTAACATTTTATCGTGTCTGGTAACTTTGCAATGTTGCCAGTCTGGTTGTCTGACTGAAATTTTGGGAACATTTATACATTGTCTGTTAGCTTGTAGTTGTTCTATATATTGAGTGTGAAGTGACAATCAAGGTACAATGTATGACCTACTCATGTTAGCCTGACCTGACACTCCAGATGTACACTGAGCCATCAGCAACTGATTCAGACACACGTTACTGTCATTCCCTTCATATATATAATCATAACCTTCCAGGGAGGTTCACCTGGTACTTCCTTTGTTGTGCCACTGTGACTGGGAGGTCATTACAGCAAGGGGGTGGTTACAGGTGTACACGAGCCGCACACTGAAACCTTGTTTCTTTGGAAACCCAGTAATCCAGACAATTAATACTGTGATAGGTTTTAATATACCACTCAAACTTAACTAAGTTAAAGAACACCACATTAATGTCACATGCAGTCTTCCCGCTGGCTTTTGAAACTGAAACTTTTGGCAACTCTAAATATTACCAGTTCCCCCCAATTTTTTGTCAGTCCAAACTTTCAACAAATAAAAAATCGTATGAAAATTACCTTGTTTTAATTCATTCAACATCATGTTCAATGCACTGATGCCATCTGTGGAGTAACGTACTTAGATCTACACGTCATTCACACAAAGTTCTGTCACAAGTTTTGTTTTTTAATATTTTGAGGCTGAGTCGCTACAAATCTATATTTAACCCCAAAGCAAAGCAAAATGTTATTCCCCCCTCAAAATAGAAAAGAGGAAATCCTGATGGTAACATACAAGCTGACTTCGTTTGAAAAATATACTTACATGAATATCACTGATGTCTTGTTCAACAACAAAGATTTACAAGGTACTTTATTTGTCTGTCCACAGGGACTGGTAGTCACAAGAAGTACTGGTCCAAGCCGATTAAAAATTTGAAAATGGAACAAACGAACATTCTATACGACGGATTGTATGGATTCAGTCATAAATCCCATCACCCTCATTCGGAATGCTCTGTGTTAACACATTCGTGGTTGCATCATCATAAAATCACATTCTGACTGTCACTTTCATGGTCTGGTAAGTGACGCTCTGATTGGTTGGATGAAAGGTCGTTTTGACATGACCCGTAACGGGATGTCTTCAGATCTTTGATCTGATTTTAATGAGATTGAAATATAGTAAATATAATTGGAAAACTGTCAGTTTCAATTAGGGAACTGTCACCAACATTTAGAAATCTGGCTGAATATCGACGTCCTAAAACACGTGGCTCAGTCGCTGGTCAAACCGCATTATGCAAGACAACTGTCACATCTTATTAACTAGTGAAGGAGAACAACTTATATTTTCAATTCTGGTAAAGAAGGAATAACAACTTCAAGTGGATCATGATAAATCTGGCGTAATATTCTAGAATTCTTTGCTTGTTTGTTCTGTTCGGGGTTCAGTGAGCCCAGATCTCCCTGACTGACGTCTGCTCAGTGTGTGAACACCAGGAATTCTCCTTCTCATCAATTATTACTCAATGATGGGAATGTGGGGATCAGGCAGCCATGGGTCAGTGGTCAGGGCAGCCATTGGTCAGTGGTCAGGGCAGCCATTGGGTCAGTGGTCAGGGCAGCCATTGGTCAGTGGTCAGGGCAGCCATTGGTCTGTGGTCAGGGCAGCCATTGGGTCAGTGGTCAGGGCAGCCATTGGTCAGTGGTCAGGGCAGCCATTGGTCAGTGGTCAGGGCAGCCATTGGTCAGTGGTCAGGGCAGCCATGGGTCAGTGAAACAATTACTTCTAATCTCCAACCATGCTGACAAAGTACTGCCCATCACCATGTCCTACCAACACACTCTCTCACTTATTACTTGAAACAACGCTGACTTGGTTGATGCATGTCATTGTATCCAAATTACGTGGATCGATGTTCATGATGTCAATCACTGGATTGTCTGGTCCACACTCAATTATTTACAAACCGCCGTCATATAGCTGGAAAATTGCTGACTGGGAGTTTAACAACAAACAAACACACAAAACAAACTTGAAACAAACACTTTTCTGGCCAAAGTCTCGCTCAAACGGTCAAGATCAGACACCCCATCTCACAAAAGATGTATTTGTCTGTGTGCCTCCTTCACAGTGACTGACCCAAGCTTGTCAGGCTGTAGAGATCATCATGGGACTACCGCTGCTCTCAACAGTATTTCAGTTATATCATGTCAACACAACGTGGGAGGAAAGCCCAAAGTGATGCAGGTCTTAGACATTTATCCCTTCGTGCAACCCAGGTACAAGTATGTTACTGACAACCAAAATACAATATCAGAGCTAACTGGGATTTGAACCCAGGATCACTGGTTTCTGGTCAATGATCAATCATCTGGTCTAAGAGAGGCAACTCTGAAGAGCAAACAGAGGCGCCCTACATGTCTGGTCACCGTAACCCATTAATCTATGACGTTATCTACACAAAACCTTGTTAGTTTTGTGTCTTTGTGTCTTCAGTGAAATTGAAAGGCTTAATGCATATCTCTGCTCAGCTGAACTGAGAACAGGCTTTCCTTTCTGCTTGGGAATTGATAATTGTGTTGTTGACTATTAAAACATAGTGATATATTGGTGTGTTTTCAACTTTTTATTACAGTATTACCCTACCCCTAAGAAATTACAGTGAATCAGGAGCACAATGTCCAAAAACTTAACCCTACTTCTTTACGGAGAGTATTATGTCATAAGCTCAGCTGTAATTCTTTACTGATGCTGTTTATCATGGTACACATACAATTTTCTAAAAAGCCACTGATCACCAATGTTGATAAACACAAGATAATGAGTGAGTGAGTGAGTGAGCAGAGTTTGATTCTGCCTTTAGTAATCTTCCATCAAGATCATGGCAGGTGACACCACGAATTGGGCAGTGTTAAAGGGCAAGTTCACACGGAAATTAACCTATTTTTCTTGTACTTTTTCCACATTAAAAGTGTTAACCTAGAAGTGTCATAGACAAAAATATAAAAATATCACAATTAATTAACATATTTTTCGCATTAAAACGATTTATATTTTTCACATTTACCAAGTGTTCTATTTCCACAACAAAAACACCATGGCTTATGCCCCTTGCAATATGACGTCATTGGTGCCAATTGATAAACATTATGACGTCATCATGCTTTGTTAGAGCCGCTTCACGTGGTGTAGGTCTAGGTGTGTGATTCTAGCGTCTCAGATGCCAGCCAGCATAGTGTTATGCTGAGTCACTACTGCGCCGGAGTGTGTCGTAGGCCATGTTGTTTTACCGCAAACTGGTACTTGATATCTTTTGCGTTGAGAATAGACAGGGACCCAGTTGAATTGGCACCAATTACGTCATAATCTAAGGGGGATAACTCAGGCCTGTTTAGCTCGAAAAACGAAGGCCTCATAACGGCATATCATTTTCACACTATTGTGAGCTTCCTACTTTCACTGTGAAAAAAATGAGTGTATATTTTCAAACACAGATACTAATTAATTCTAAAATTGCGTTTTGTTTAGAAAAAGAAAGAAAGTGATTTTTGCGTGTACACTTCCCCTTTAAGGGCTGGATAATAGTCATCAACGTCAAGACAGTATGATCATGGTGATTTACAAAACACAAAACAGCAAAATCCCCAAAGTGAACTACGTAAGATTTATAGGAAGTGTAAATCTAAAAGTTATTTCTGTCCATTAACGTTTCAATATTGTATTTACGTCATCAACTTTACTGTCTTGATATGGAGTCTTTGATGACACCTCCCTGAAGGCCCCCCAGGGTCAGTGATAAGAGGAACACAAATAACCAGTCATGACGGAAAACATCATAAATAAATCCTAGGTCAAATAAGTTGGATATTTATAAGTTGATGGCCCATTGGTTTGTATACCCAAGTCCTTCACTGGTGGGATTTGGGTACACGTCTGACTGAATCCACGGTGCAGCACTGCCTTGAACTGTACCTGCCATACGTCATCAGTCAATCAGGTGAGGTGATAAGGGATTTGCATTCAAGACTATTGCACTTACATAAAGACATGTATGCACCTGTGTGCGTGCTCATGTGAGTGCCAATACTAGCATGGAAGAGCACTGACTTGAACTCTAATGCATGCCACTGACTGCACCAAATAAGGTGGTGGTAGCCTCGTGGTTAAAGGGTTTGCCTGTTCTCTAAGGCCCTGGTTCGAACTCCCACGTGCGTAAATTGTGTATTGGTGTCCAACAGTGACATTAGTAAAATATCGCTAAAAGAGGCTTAATGCTCAACTCATTTGGAATACAAGAAAACTTGTAGTTCACTGAAAATGTTGAATACCTCAATTTGAACAATATATTGCCTGTTTGTGTAGAAAAGATAACTGATCATATTTATTTACTGATGACAATAAAGAAAAAACATGTATCTAAGTAAACCTACAAGATGGATAGGGTATAATGTTCAGATTCCAGATTCCACAGTCTGTGCATTATCATGATATTGTAATAGAGTTTCAGAAAGGAGCAAAGCTTCGTGAAAACATATCTCAATATTCATGCCACATCACAGCTGAGGACAAGATCTTTGTTTGTTTGTTTGTTTGTTTGTTTGCAGTATTCCTGCTGGCTTTTTAAACTGCCAGTCCGCCAGGACTGGCAACTCTAAAAATTACCAGTTCCCCCTAATTTTTGTCAGTCCCAACTTTCAACAAATGAAAAAACGAATGAAAATTACTCGGTTTTAATTTTTTCAACTCTCTTTTTTGGAATATTTCGAGACTAAATCGCTCCAAATATATATTTAACCTTGAAGCAAAGCAAAATATCTTATTTAATAGCAATAAAAATAGACAAGGGGAAACCAAGATGGCAACTGACAAGCTGACTTTATTAAAAAAATATACTAATATGAATATCGCCAATGTTTTGTTCAGCAACAAAGATTTATAAGGTACTTTATTTGCCAGTCCACAGGGACTGGCAGTAACATGAATTTACCGGTATAAGCCTAATGTTACCGGTAAACGAGAACACTGGTTTGTTTGATTGTTTGTTTAACGCTGCACTCAGCTAAATTCCAGCTATATGATGGCTGTCAGTACATAATTGAGTCTGAAACCAGACAGTGAGAGATAAACTGACTGGTGGGGGCTTCACCAGTAGATATAAAGCTAAAAGTAGCAATGGTAGCAGTGACTAGTTTTGCACGACTTGTGCTCATCAGACTGATTGCTTAGGGGCGTGTGCGTCCTTAAATACCTGAATAAACAAGCGAAGTCGTTTGTTCCATGATGTGTAAGCCTGTCATTGGTTGTTTTTATGACGGCTAAGTGGTGTGTTGTAGTGAAACGTCGTTATTAGGTCGCTGGTGATGTGGCGTAAAATGTAGTCGCTGGTATTGGCGATTATGCGTGAGCTCCCGTGACTTATAGTGGTCGCCGGTGGTAGCTTCGAAACTGTGGAAGGTGTACATAGACCGGTGGGTCGCCGGTTTAGGTATGCTTATGGTACAAAAAAGAAGTTATTTTTGGTCGCCGGTGTTATTGCCGGGTGAGTGAAGGTGGCCTGGGTTGGTCACCGGTGGCGGTCAAAAAGTGGTCGCCGGTTTGAGAGGAGATGACCGGAGGTTCGCCGTTTTTTTTCCAGACGCCTATTTGGTTGTGGGGGTCGTTACTAGAACACTGATTTGTTCTAGGTTTATAGTTATATTTTAGCAAAGCTCTCAGAAGGCAAGGGTACAAGATTGTGTCCTTGGTGAACATAATAAATGTAGAATGTCAAAAAATGTATGTTAAGATGTAACATACTATGGAAAAAACCGAAACAATGGAATAAAAGGTAAAAATAAACACGTTTTGTGTTTTTTTATTTAACAACGAAGAGAAGGAAGTTGTAAATAATGAGTCCCAAATGGAGGAGGAAGGACATCGGTGGGGCACACTTGGTGAGTTTTCAAACTGATTGTTGAGTGAGCTGGTCACTGGTGTTAAGAATGTCCTTATGGCGGCTCCGGGTTAGAGTTCCATAGATCTTCTAGAGAGGTATCAAGTGGGGCGACTGTATTACCAGCTTGGTTTTTTTAGGTGTTCCCGATTTTGTTGCGTGAACACTTTCCACGGCTCAGTGTCGAGGTCGCCGCCTGCAGTAACAAAATGGTCCCATTTGGTGAACGGTGGCACCGGTATCCATGGGAATGGAAATTGATAGGTGGTGGTGTGGAGACTTTCACTCACATTTTTGTTGTTGTGGCAGGGCTGCCCTTCGGATTTCTTGGTTAAGTAATCGCCCGTACTGTAGTTAGGCTCCAGGTAGGGGCCGTGTACTCGCTTGACATGCGCCTTGGCATCGTCGGGCCTTTTGAAGTTTTTAGTGCAGATTATGCACATGATACGTGTTGAAGAGTGGGTGGCGCTAAAGTGGCGACGCAAACTATCCCTATGTGTGTAGTTCTTCCCACATACAGCGCAAGAGTGTGAATTAGACATCTTATTTGGCTGATTGTTTACTGACGATGGACTGTTTGTCGTCATGACATGATGACGTCAGGTAGCCAGGGTTGGTGTAATTGTGACGTCACAATGCGTGATTGGCATTGTTGTGTGACCGGCGTGTGCTGAAATGGTCGACTAAGAATGGGGCTGATTTATCAGAAAGTAAAACAGCAAGTTGACCAAGGGGGAATTTAATCAGCCAACCATTCTGTCATTGAGACCGTGCGGGTGGAACGTTTTAAGCTCAAATATCCACCTCAGTTCAAGTGCTCTCCTTTTAACTGTGGTGTCATTGGACTCAGGGTTTTCCTTGAGTTGTGCTATGATGTTATATCTAACATCTTTAGTGCTGTGATCATCACTATTGAAGTGATTAGCTACAGGTTTGTCTCTCTTGTAGCTGATGTCTGCAAAGTGTTCTTTCAATCTAGTTTGAAATTCTCTTTTGGATTCTCCGACGTATTGTTTCTTGCATTTGTTGCAAGTTAACAAGTAAACTATGTTTTTACTTGTACATTCAAACTTGTGGGTTTTGAATGTTTTGCCTAATGTTGAGCTGCGAAACGTGTGTGTTCTGCCTAGGGAGTTGCAGATTTTGCATCCTTCTCTTTTGCAACTCTCATTAACGAAGTTGACTACCTTGCCGCTGATTTGCGGTTTGGAGGGTGGGTAGTGTAGTACTGTCCTGACAAGGTAATCCTTAAGAGTAGGATTCCGTCTATAGGCCGAGACATGGGGAATTGAGAAGCAACTTTTGCAAGTGTCAGAACCGGTGAGTAAGTGCCACCGATTTCTGATGATCCTGTTGAGCTCCATGTTCAAGGGATTGTAATCGCTAATAAGCACCTGTTTCCTGATGGGAGCAGGTTTGGGTTTGGTTGCTAAGAGTGATTCTCTATTGCAAGCGTCTGCCCGATGTTTATTTTGTTGTAGTGTTTTGTTAGGGTAACCCCTTTTAAGGTAGTAGTTGATGAGATTTCTACTATGTGTATCATAGTCTGATTCAGAGGAGCAAATTCTCTTGAGTCTCAGGAATTGGCTGAATGGCCCTTTCGTTTTGATATGGCTGGGCTTCACACATTGTACCCATGTCGGGAATTCAACCCGGGTTTTCACACTTCACACATGAATTTGCCGAAATTATGTAGAAAATATTAAATGAAGTTTTGAATAAATTTAATAAAATAGATTACACACATAAGTCCATATATACAATGAAATTTTTTTTATAACCAAAGAGTGTAACAACAGGATTAAATTGCGTAATTCAGTACAGATTGACTTGGTATTTCCGGTGTTACTTGCTCATGGTAATGTCATTAGTTTGTGTGTGGGAAAAAATCATCAAAACTCATTGTGGTGTTTATGGAAAAAAGGTTTGCACTATACTCAAGAAAATACAATATATTTTATGAAAGTGACCCTTGATTTTATTCTTTTATTATTATATTCATACAGGAACGTCCACTGGTAACTGTCAAATATGAGGTAGACGTGACCAAAATACAAATATTTTCGGATCCCTGCATATACATATACCGTATTCGACATAATACGCCCACGGCAATATTTGCTAAGATATTGGCAAGTGAACAATCCCAATTAGCACCTCTTCCGATTGATCAATGTACACAAGACTTATTTATTCGCGTATAATACGCACTCATTTGTTATATGCAACCTTAATTATGGGCGTTTAATTCTGGAAAAATATATCTGTCGCACATAAACATTTCAGGCTGTCAGCATAAACCACGAAATTTATCTTTCAACTCTGTTCTTTTCACCAAAATAACATTCTATAAACAGCCCCCTATTTGTAGTTTTGAGAGCGCCCGGGGCGCTGATTACGCCGAATACGGTAAGTAGGTTCTGGCTACATCCATCTTTGAAAACCACAAATTGAGTTTGAAACACATACTTTCCATCTGACTTATTCACAAAATCATTCATAATCCATGCAAAAGCTATTGTTATTTCCATTACTTCATGTCATAATTATGAACTTTATGAAAGGTCCAATTAGTTAAAGCTTGAGGATATTTCCCTGTCAGCGACTGATGTACCAATGGATACTAGTCAACACTGACTGCTGCTGGACTGGGCTCCTGGGGATGTCCCGGGAAGCACAAGTGATGGCCGTGTGTGCACAGCGGACCCTGAAAGTCTTCAAGACCCTACTTGAATTACAACACAACACTCAACACAACACTCCAGCCTTCAAACTTTACCTGATTCATATTAATACAGAAAACAGCACAAACATTTAAGTGTATTTCTAGACTAACGCTTAGTCTCTGAAAATATATAACTTTGATAGAACCAAATAACTCCATTTAAACTGAAAATGAGTCCTGGAGAGATTGGAGATTCAGCCCTTGAACCTGAGGACTTGAGGACTTTTGCATTACAGAAAGGGCTGGGCGGAAGGGAAAATAATATGGTTCAGGGACTGTGAGACAGACTAGTATATTTCCAATATATTAAATCTGCATAAAACCATACTCACTCACTCCATTATATGAATTTATTGAATATGTTTATCTTTTATTTCAAACACCTTTTCTAACTGTCACACTTCACAGTGTTCGACATACGCTTACAGTCGGAAAGCGCACGTTAAATCTCCAATATAAGTAAGTAAGTAAGTCACACTTCTGTCACAAAAATAAATGTCTAATCATTTTTTTGTTTGTTACATCATTAACCCAAGTAAGTGATGTATAACAATATAATCACCTGCAAAAACCTTAAAGGGTCTGAACATAAAATCAATTTGCTAATCTCCAAAAATTATATTTTAATTTTCACAGCATATATCATGAATATAAAAGACAGAGTAATAAAATATTTAAAAAAGTAAAAAAGATAATCAACTTACTTTGGCATGACTGTAGCGTAATGATGCTAACCTTGCTCCAGTGTAACAAAGTGATGAGGATATACAGACAAGGTTACTAGGAGCGTGCACAGCGCTACCTCAGTGGCAGGGAATGACGTACACAACCAGCCTATCAGCTGATGGCCAGCACTGTCACTCAAGGCCTGGGAAACACAGCTTTTGTCATTCAAATACCAAGCCATTCTATTACAGGTGTAAGTGAGATTGTACGATGTACACGAGCTGGGGGGACAGCCTTGGGCTAAGTACAACAAGTGAAATGAACCTTATATGTAGCTGGTAAGTAGCATCACTGGAGGGTGTCTATCACAACATGTGTGTACCACAGGGTATGGAGCGGGGTAGGGAGGTGTCACGTCCCGGCCCCAGGGACAACAAAAGCTACATCATGTTTGTTATGTAACACATGGTCAATTAAACAGTGAGAGTTTACGCAGAACTCCATCAACCTTGAACATACATGAATACGGATGCAATGTTATGACCATGAGCTACTTACTGCAAAACATTTAGTAAAATACAATATATGAGGATAGGATCTTGCTGAAACAATTTAACATAAAAAAACTATAGCCTATAAAGTGGAAAGTTATAAACAAGTGTTAGTACATTTTTTTCTGGAAAAATACAAACAGTTTAGTATTTGCAGAATGAGATGTACAGTGTATGTGCAGTAGTACTGTTAGGATCAGGTATTTGAGAAGCATTGTGAAGGACTGAGTCTTGGGTGAGATAGATGGAGCAAGAGAGCCTGAGTGAGATGGGTGGAGTAAGAGGGCCTTGAGTGAGATGGGTGGAGTAAGAGGGCCTTGAGTGAGATGGGTGGAGTAAGAGAGCCTTGAGTTAGATGGGTGGAGTAAGAGAGCCTTGAGTGAGATGGGTGGAGTAAGAGAGCCTTGAGAGAGATGGGTGGAGTAAGAGGGCCTTGAGAGATGGGTGGAGTAAGAGAGTCTTGAGTGAGATGGGTGGAGTAAGAGGGCCTTGAGTGAGATGGGTGGAGTAAGAGGGCCTTGAGTGAGATGGGTGGAGTAAGAGGGCCTTGAGTGAGATGGGTCGAGTAAGAGAGCCTTGAGAGATGGGTGGAGTAAGAGGGCCTTGAGTGAGATGGGTGGAGTAAGAGAGCCTTGAGTGAGATGGGTGGAGTAAGAGAGTCTTGAGTGAGATGGGTGGAGTAAGAGAGTCTTGAGAGAGATGGGTGGAGTAAGAGGGCCTTGAGAGATGGGTGGAGTAAGAGGGCCTTGAGAGATGGGTGGAGTAAGAGAGTCTTGAGAGAGATGGGTGGAGTAAGAGGGCCTTGAGAGATGGGTGGAGTAAGAGAGCCTTGAGTCAGATGGGTGGAGTAAGAGAGCCTTGAGTGAGATGACTGGAGTAAGAGAGCCTTGAGTGAGATGGGTGGAGTAAGAGAGCCTTGAGTGAGATGGGTGGTTTTAGAGGGCCTTGAGTGAGATGACTGGAGTAAGAGAGCCTTGAGAGATGGGTGGAGTAAGAGAGTCTTGAGAGAGATGGGTGGAGTAAGAGAGCCTTGAGAGATGGGTGGAGTAAGAGAGCCTTGAGTCAGATGGGTGGAGTAAGAGAGCCTTGAGTGAGATGACTGGAGTAAGAGAGCCTTGAGTGAGATGGGTGGAGTAAGAGAGCCTTGAGTGAGATGGGTGGTTTTAGAGGGCCTTGAGTGAGATGACTGGAGTAAGAGAGTCTTGAGTGAGATGGGTGGAGTAAGAGAGCCTTGAGAGATGGGTGGAGTAAGAGAGCCTTGAGTCAGATGGGTGGAGTAAGAGAGCCTTGAGTGAGATGACTGGAGTAAGGGAGCCTTGAGTGAGATGGGTGGAGTAAGAGGGCCTTGAGTGAGATGACTGGAGTAAGAGAGTCTTGAGTGAGATGGGTGGAGTAAGAGAGCCTTGAGTGAGATGACTGGAGTAAGAGAGCCTTGAGTGAGATGACTGGAGTAAGGGAGCCTTGAGTGAGATGACTGGAATAAGGGAGCCTTGAGTGAGATGACTGGAGTAAGGGAGCCTTGAGTGAGATGACTGGAGTAAGGGAGCCTTGAGTGAGATGGTTTGAGAAAGAGAGCCTTGAGTGAGATGGTTTGAGAAAGAGAGCCTTGAGTGAGATGGTTTGAGAAAGAGAGCCTTGAGTGAGATGGTTTGAGAAAGAGAGCCTTGAATGAGATGGGTGGAGTAAGAGAGTCTTAAGTCTTGGGTTGATTATATTTGAAACAACACTTCTCAAGTAAAGTACAAATTCTAGTACTCTGTTGGGTTGATACAAAACAACCTCTGTTAATAGGGGTGGATGGACTAAATCAAAACAATTTCTGTTTATTAGGGGAAGATGGCAGATGTCAAAACAATTACAGTTTATTAGGGGCCAATAGGAGATATTATTACACACGATCCTGCATCCAAAACACATACAAATTGAAAAAGGACGTATTTCGTGCTTGCGTGCGTGCGTGCATGCGTGCATGCGTGCATGCGTTCAACAATCACTCGCTGCAACTGTTAACAAGTGGTATGGAACAATGATTGATCACACTTTTACTACTTCCACAAGATACATAATGACTTGGCCCAACCTGCCTCCCCCTATCAAGTGAGTGGAGTTCTACACCCATGTCAGGAGCACCTCAAGTGTATTGTCAGGTCAACCAGCGTTGTACAATCAGCCCTGCTCTACACTTTAAGTAACTAACTTGAGCATTCAACCATGATAAGCAAAATATCATTTTTTCAAGAATGTTTGGGGACAATTTATTGTTTTTGAAAAAATCCAAGCCCTCTCCCCGCAGAATATGACTCGGTTGGCCCCTTACGCAATCTTGTTTAGTTGGTAAATGGCAGAACACGGCAACATCAAACCTATTCTAGAGTCTTCCTTCAATGTTGTTCATGGAATTTGTGTTTTACCAACCATCTTGCACTGGTCACCATCTCCATTTTCCATTTGCTTCTACAATCAGTAAATTCTTGTTTCACGCTTAGTAATGTTTCATCATAATTTTACTTTAGTTTTATAGCAAAATCCCCGTCAATAAAATACATTAAGTCCTTTATTTTATGTTTCACCCTCTATGTAAACTTTGAGAATGTGAACAACTTTGCCAAGGCTAAACAGGAGATACACTTAAAATAATTCCACTGAGATATCTAAACAGCTGTTAGTAAGTTAAACAAAATGTGGAATGTCACGAAAGCCTGGATCAGTCCATCTCCACAAAGCCTGGATCAGTCCATCTCCACAAAGCCGTACCATTGAACATCCCCTCAATGAAGATTCGATGATAGCACAGTGGTGCCACTGACAACTTGCCCTAGGGAACCAAACACCTGGGGATAAGGATACATGAGACGTGAGCTGATACCTAGCCTGTCTGCTGTCAGGGTCTGGTGCTGCACAAGGAGGTCAGGGAAACAAAATACACATCCACTTGATCCACTCACCAAAACCATAGTGGTCGTAGGTAAAGATGTTGTGTCCCAAAGTCAAACACTTCTGATAGCTCACAGAAGCAGTTAAAGTCTGATAGTCCTTATAAACATATGGCAAAATTTCTACTAGTCCTTGTGAAACCTTAACTATTGGGCAGCTTTGCTAGGACTATAGGACGAGTGCCAATTTCTACTGCAGCAAAACATGATCTGTAACTGACCCACAGGGGCTTTAATCAGTGACTCTGTTAGAACTGGAAGTATTCATTGTATGTTTAATATGTTCACATTAGTATGATGCCAGTATACCAATGATAATAATCAGGGCTCATCTGGGACTCAAACCTTGCTCAGTAGATCCTGGCATGTCTAAGGGAAACAACACAAGCCTGCCGGTATGAGACATGTTTGCTTCCAGAAGGACTAGTGACATACTAGTGACTAGTGACATGCATCAACCAAGTCAGCGAGCCTGACCACCTGATCCTGTTAGTCGCCTTTTACAACAAGCATAGTCACCGCTTACTGCAAGCATGGGATGCTGATTCTAACCTAGATCCTAACCTGGATCGTCAAGGGTCTATATACCCTTGTGGACTACCATCTTTAACATCCGGTAGATGGCAGCTGTGTAGCAGGTCTAGTGATATATCCTGAGTATCCTGTTTCATTACCAGTCCTCAGTGCAGAAAGTAATTTAAGTAAAGCTTTTGCATCAATGATGGAAGAGCAGGGGTAGAAACTAGTCCACTTGTCCTAATAATGATAACATATAGCAAAACCTTTAAAAATGGCAAATTTCTACAGGACTAGTGCCAATTTCTAACGCTGAAGAGGACGACTGAAAGTGATTGCAGGTTGCACAGCTTCCAACGATGCTGCTTCCATATCTGTTATCTCCAGCATGACTAATACTAGTAATAGGAGAATCTTGTTTTATGGATTTTCCAGACAAAGATGGAACACAGGAGAAAGGAGGTCAAGGCTGCCTTCTGATGGTGACGAGCAAATGCCAAGGCGTATTCTAAGTGGAGTTTATTCAGAAAATTGTCTGCAAACAAAATCTTGTAGCTGTAGGCCTCTAGACTTGTGTATAAATCGTTCTGCTTGCAAAATCGTAAACACCCAGCTCGTGACCCATGTAACAGATTTATCAATTACAAGTTCATATGTTTCAGTGACCACATAAATCTATGTGGTGACCTCCATTGGACTTTCAGTGACATATGTGTGTCCTATAGATCTATGTGGTGACCTCCATTGGACTTTCAGTGACATTTGTGTGTGTCCTATAGATCTATGTGGTGACCACCGGTGGACTTTCAGTGACATATGTGTGTCCTATAGATCTATGTGGTGACCTCCATTGGACTTTCAGTGACATTTGTGTGTGTCCTATAGATCTATGTGGTGACCACCAATGGACTTTCAGTGACATTTCTGTGTGTCCTGTAGGTCTTTGTGGACTTTCAGTGACATTTGTGTGTGTCCTGTAGGTCTTTGTGGTGACCACCGGTGGACTTTCAGTGACATTTGTGTGTGTCCTGTAGGTCTTTGTGGACTTTCAGTGACATTTGTGTGTGCCCTGTAGGTCTTTGTGGTGACCACCGGTGGACTTTCAGTGACATTTGTGTGTGTCCTATAGATCTATGTGGTGACCACCAATGGACTTTCAGTGACATTTGTGTGTGCCCTGTAGGTCTTTGTGGTGACCACCGGTGGACTTTCAGTGACATTTGTGTGTGTCCTATAGATCTATGTGGTGACCACCAATGGACTTTCAGTGACATTTGTGTGTGTCCTATAGATCTATGTGGTGACCACCAATGGACTTTCAGTGACATTTGTGTGTGCCCTATAGATCTATGTGGTGACCACCAATGGACTTTCAGTGACATTTGTGTGTGCCCTGCAGGTCCTTGTGGTGACCACCGGTGGACTTTCAGTGACATTTGTGTGTGTCCTGTAGGTCTTTGTGGTGACCACCAATGGACTTTCAGTGACATTTGTGTGTGTCCTGTAGGTCTTTGTGGTGACCACCAATGGACTTTCAGTGACATTTGTGTGTGTCCTGTAGGTCTTTGTGGACTTTCAGTGACATTTGTGTGTGCCCTGTAGGTCTTTGTGGTGACCACCAATGGACTTTCAGTGACATTTGTGTGTGTCCTGTAGGTCTTTGTGGACTTTCAGTGACATTTGTGTGTGCCCTGTAGGTCTTTGTGGTGACCACCAATGGACTTTCAGTGACATTTGTGTGTGCCCTGTAGGTCTTTGTGGTGACCACCAATGGACTTTCAGTGACATTTGTGTGTGTCCTATAGATCTATGTGGTGACCACCAATGGACTTTCAGTGACATTTGTGTGTGTCCTGTAGGTCTTTGTGGACTTTCAGTGACATTTGTGTGTGTCCTGTAGATCTATGTGGTGACCACCGGTGGACTTTCAGTGACATTTGTGTGTGTCCTGTAGATCTATGTGGTGACCACCGGTGGACTTTCAGTGACATTTGTGTGTGCCCTGTAGGTCTTTGTGGTGACCACTGGTGGTTTTTCAGTGACATTTGTGTGTGCCCTGTAGGTCTATGTGGTGACCACCGGTGGACTTTCAGTGACATTTGTGTGTGTCCTGTAGATCTATGTGGTGACCACCGGTGGACTTTCAGTGACATTTGTGTGTGTCCTGTAGGTCTATGTGGTGACCACCGGTGGACTTTCAGTGACATTTGTGTGTGTCCTGTAGGTCTTTGTGGACTTTCAGTGACATTTGTGTGTGTCCTGTAGATCTATGTGGTGACCACCGGTGGACTTTCAGTGACATTTGTGTGTGTCCTATAGATCTATGTGGTGACCACCAATAGACTTTCAGTGACATTTGTGTGTGCCCTGTAGGTCTTTGTGGTGAGCACTGGTGGTTTTTCAGTGACATTTGTGTGTGCCCTGTAGGTCTTTGTGGTGACCACCGGTGGACTTTCAGTGACATTTGTGTGTGTCCTGTAGATCTATGTGGTGACCACCGGTGGACTTTCAGTGACATTTGTGTGTGTCCTGTAGGTCTATGTGGTGACCACCGGTGAACTTTCAGTGACATTTGTGTGTGTCCTGTAGGTCTTTGTGGACTTTCAGTGACATTTGTGTGTGTCCTGTAGGTCTATGTGGTGACCACCGGTGGACTTTCAGTGACATTTGTGTGTGTCCTGTAGGTCTTTGTGGACTTTCAGTGACATTTGTGTGTGTCCTGTAGATCTATGTGGTGATCACCGTTGGACTTATTTGTGTGTCCTGTAGATCTATGTGGTGACCACTGGTGGACTTTCAGTGACATTTGTGTGTCCTATAGATCTATGTGGTGACCACCGGTGGACTTTCAATGACATTTGTGTGTGTCCTGTAGGTCTTTGTGGACTTTCAGTACTGTCACTCAAAGTGTGCAAAGGATCAATTTTGACGTGACAAGAAAACAACGTCAAACATTCTGACTTCACCATATCCACACAGGCCTGCCAGGGAACTTGTATTTTGGCTTTTACACGACAGCAACTGGACAATAAGATACCTATATTCTTAAATGAGAAATGATAATTTCTTTACCAAAAAGCTCCTGAAATTAACCACAAACTATGAACAATATTGAAAGTGGTTGTTTAAAGGAATCTAAATTCATACTAATTCAGTATTTTGTTCTCACTTGTTTACATTTCTGAGACATTTACCCATAAAACACAAAAACAATTGGTATGGGGGTTGAGAGCCAAATCCCACGCACCCTGGTGAACAGACTAGCATCGAGATCCAGGTTGCCACCAGCCTTGGACCTCTTCCTGATATAAAGATAGATTCATCCGACCCAGTTTCCAAACAATGACCTAAAACATTGGCAGGCGGTTGATAGTGGCTGTCACAACAGCTTCTAGTTTCTGTCAATACAACTCAACTTGAACAAATTATAATAAATCTAACACAAATACTCTATCTTGTCTGTGGCAGCTGTGTCGGGGAACACAAAGGATATCAAGCTTTTATTACATCTTTGAGTAGTTCTTACTTTGGAAACTGTTGTTGATTGTTAGCAGTGAACGTTTGTGATGTCCATTGGATTCATCATGTTCATACTCACCATATTGTTGGATGGTTATGGAATTTATTCTCGATAACATGTGATGTTTACCAACTAGAAACAGGTCAAAATCTTCCATCTTCCCAAGGCAAGGGAGTTAAATGACTTTCAAACGTCCAGTTTAACCCTTACAGAAATGGGCTTGATCGTAGCGCCACCAGTGGATATTGCGAGTTATGTCCCTTCTATGAACCACCTCTCATATTACCTGCATTTGCTTCCCCCAAATGCCGGTGCCCAGTCAAGACAAACTGATCAATAATCTAGATCTATATCATAATAAAATTGATCTTACCTCGCGAAGCACATCAAATCTCTTGAGCATGTTGATTAAAAACATGAAAAGATTTGGAAAATATTAGTCGACGCACAGTTGACAGTACACATGTTTTGCAAGTCCTCTAATCAACTGAAATCTGCATTGCAGCTGCTATGTTGTTTACAAACTGGATGTCGATTTTGTTACATGATTTTGATTGGACTATGCATAAGCTTCCACCAATAGTCCACCAAAATATAACTCAAAACTTTTCGTCCAGTTTGGGAAGGGTGGACTTTTATAGTCCCTTGCCTCGGGAAGAATTAGATGATATCTACCAATATATGTTTCATAATCACATAGTATTTGAATGTCAATGGCCAGTTGAGCCAACATCTCTCTACCTACTACCATACATCTGTTAAGGAAATGACCAGGGAGTTGGTGTGAGAGAACAATTTGATGCTGCTTGTAGCACTATTGAAGCACTATGACAGCAGTTGACACAGACAAAGGTATCACTGCATCAGTGTGGAACATGTAACCTGGGTCACGATGTGGGAAGTATTGAAAAACTAGCAAGGCCTTACCCCTGGAAATGTTAACATGATTTTTGGGCCTAGCGATCTCCTTGATTGTCCTTAAGTGCAAACTGGAAAGGCATATACAAGTAAATGTATATACGAGTAAATACATAATGTCTGATCGAGCTAGATTGCAGAATAAACAGTCTAATACTGCATAAATAGCAACTAGACTGTCTTGGCAAGCATGACATAATCTCAGTTGAACCTAGTTCAGTGTGATTGACCCTACGTACACACATATTAGGTCAGTTTATAAAATATCAGAGTACATGCCCTCTGCTGAATGCATACATTCCACACATAATGGTGATTCAGGGCATTTTCTTTTCAGTTTGAGATTTAAGATAATGTGTGTCACTGTACTGTTTTTATCCTCTCACAGGGCTGGTCGAGGAGATCTTCTCACATGGCTGGTCGAGGAGATCTTCTCATACAGCTGGGGGAGGAGATCCTCTCACAGGGCTTGTGGTGGAGATCCTCTCACATGGCTGGTGGAGGAGATCTCATACAGCTGGTGGAGATCCTCTCACATGGTTGTTGGAGGAGATCCTCTGATAGGGCTGTTGGAGGAGATTCTCTCACATGGCTGGTGGAGGAGATCTTCTCATACAGCTGGTGGAGGAGATCCTCTGACAGGGCTGGTGGAGGAGATCCTCTTACATGGTTGGTGGAGGAGATCCTCTCACGTGGTTGGTGGAGATCCTCTCATACAGCTGGTGGAGGAGATCCTCTCACATGGCTGGTGGAGGAGATCCTCTGACAGGGCTGGTGGAGGAGATCCTCTGACAGGGCTGGTGGAGGAGATCCTCTTACATTGTTGGTGGAGGAGATCCTCTCACGTGGTTGGTGGAGATCTCATACAAGTGGTGGAGGAGATCCTCTCACATGGTTGGAGGAGATCCTCTCACATGGTTGTGGAGGAGATCTTCTCATACAGCTGGTGGAAGAGATCCTCTCACATGGTTGGTGGAGGAGATCCTCTGACAGGGCTGGTGGAGGAGATCCTCTCGCGTGGTTGGTGGAGGAGATCCTCTCACGTGGTTGGTGGAGGAGATCTCATACAACTGGTAGAGATCCTCTCACATGGTTGGTGGAGGAGATCCTCTCACATGGTTGTGGAGATCTTCTCATACAGCTGGTGGAGGAGATCCTCTCACATGGCTGGTGGAGGAGATCCTCTCACAGGGCTGGTGGAGGAGATCTTCTCATACAGCTGGTGGAGATCCTCTCACATGGTTGTTGGAGGAGATCCTCTGATAGGGCTGTTGGAGGAGATCCTCTCACATGGCTGGTGGAGGAAATCCTCTCACATGGTTGGTGGAGGAGATCCTCTCACATGGTTGGTGGAGGAGATCCTCTCACATAGCTGGTGGAGGAAATCCTCTCACATGGTTGGTGGAGGAGATCCTCTCACATGGTTGTGGAGATCTTCTCATACAGCTGGTGGAGGAGATCCTCTCACATGGTTGGTGGAGGAGATCCTCTCGCGTGGTTGGTGGAGGAGATCCTCTCGCGTGGTTGGAGATCCTCTCACAGGCTTGGTGGAGGAGATCTTCTCATGGTTTGTGGAGGAGATCCTTACATACCGCTTGTGGAGGAGATCCTCTCACACGGCTGGTGGAGATCCTCTCACATGGCTGGTGGTGGAGATCCTCTCACATGGCTGGTGGAGGAGATCTTCTCACATGGCTGGTGGAGGAGATCTTCTTACATGGCTGTGAAGATTTTCTCACATGGCTGGTGGAGGAGAATCTCTCACATGGCTGTGAAGATTTTCTCACATGGCTGGTGGAGGAGATCCTCTCACATGGCTGAGGAGATCTTCCCACACAACAATTCGAGGAGATCGTCTCACGTGGCTGTGGAGATCTTCTCACACAACAATTCGAGGAGATCGTCTCATGTGGCTGTGGAGATCTTCTCACACAACCAGTGGAGGAGATCGTCTCACAGGGCTGGTGGAGGAGTTCTTCTCATACAGCTGGCAGTGGAGTTTTTCTTACAGAGCTGGTAGAGAAATATTGTTTTCCAAATGCCTTCGGCCAATTTGTCAGATGCAGAAGGAATAACCAAAATAATATTGTCACAAACCGATGCAGCATATTGAACTTAGAATACTTTCATATAATATGTCTACATAAATAAATAAACCATATCAGCTAAGATTCCTCAATTGGAAATAATATCAATGTAAACCGAAGCAGAGAATCCTTTGTTTGAGATAACAACTACGTAATCTTTACATTTACTTTTTCCTAGTAAGGCCTTATCCCAGGTATGAGGTTTTACTTTTTCCTTGGAAGACTTGATGAGTTGCGTTGTAGACGAAATTTCTACTTGGTGTTTCAAACGTCCAATGTTCTAAAATCGAAGACAATTAATGAAAGTTTTCATTATGGATGACGGGAATCAAACATGTAACTTCACATATCGTGTTTTGTAACCCACAGTTTTCCCACTAAACCACCGGGGCAGGTGATGAAAAGTTGTTAAATTTTACATGTCACGAATCCAGTTGGTCCATGCTGCATGTCTTTTTTCTGTTGCACGCTTTGATCGAATTCCTTTTTACCCCAACACACTTTATTGTTTCACTATAACTTCAAGGTATCTTGGTATTTTCTTATTTTTTTCTGGTATTTCTTGCATTTAGGCGGTTGATAAATGAGATAAAGCACAATAAAGGCAGCCCAGTCTGGATTAGCCAGTGTATATGGCATCTGAAATGAATGCTGAACATGCACAATGGCAATCTTTCCTTATACTCAGTTTAAATGAAGAGGAATACGATATTCACATCCCCATGTCATATTTTCACATTTTGAGAAAACCATTATTGGAAAGACAAATATTCCTATGCCATGAATAGCTGGAAGATCCTGTGCCTTCAATCCCACTTAACCGTGTTTTCCATTTCCAGCCAATCTGATTGCAGCACACAATCTACAACAGCTCCATCCTTATCTTCACCCTTGTCCAGTGAGCTCGAGCATGAGTTCAAGGACTGCAACCAAGTGTCAATACCCTCTTTCACTTGACACAGACTACTGTGATTCGCCCATCCAAACAATGTAGAAACGGAGCTAAAGCTGACTTCAATCACCACCAACAACCAATCCATCAGTCAGTCCATCGCTAGTACCGTGTCACCTCGTTTACCATTGATGACATGATATTGTCCCTGATGCTGTGATCTTGGTGGAACATACTTGGCTCATCCACACAGCCCTGGCTGGATGTCTGGTGTTATCATGTACACAGTTGTCCGAGACTGACTCGGCTGTGATATTAACCTATCAGTTTGTCATTTAGACAGAATGTGCCTGAATCACATGTTTCAATCTCATGGCAAAGTTCACTTCATCGGAGGACACAGGTTATTACTAAACAGTGAGATGTGTTTGTACTGCTCTGTTGGCCTGTTTGTTTCCCGCTTCGTCCCATCACTGACCAGTCCTCGCTGACATGTTCTTCCAAGAACAGCAAATATCACTTCTAAGACAAGAAACCAATTTATCCAAATTGGTCTAAATTGTCAAAATAGATGCAAAAACAATTTATTTATGAGCGAGGGAGGATATTGTAGGAGTATTGATAAAAGCTTGGTATCACTCACTCACGATTGCCTTCTCCAGTTGTTTTCGAGTAAGCTTACTTTAGAGTGGAAAAACATTTTTTTTAACATATAGATAAGCTATTGCAATTCCTGCAAAATGAAAAAAGGCATGATAAAAAATTCAGGATATCCCCAGAAAAAGTATGTAATAACTTACTCATTTGTTGATCCCTCCGCCCCTGTGACAGCAGCAACAGCAACTTCATCAACAGCTACAGTCTTGTCATCTACGTCACAATTGTTTTTCATAGGTTCCATTCTTCACTATTTGCAGATATCACGTGTTCCTGAATAATCCACGTCGTGTTTAGTGTCACCAAGCGTTCTGTGTATTGCTGTTCTCATCTGTATCAGGAAAATGAAACACATGACTGAGTGAGTTAGTGACTAAGTGTATGAGTGGGTGAGTTAGTGACTAAGTGTATGAGTGGGTGAGTTAGTGACTAAGTGTATGAGTGGGTGAGGAACATTATTTCAGTCAGATCAAAGCATGTCAACTTACTGTGGGAGGAAGCTTTACCACTTCAAAATGCCACTGAAAATCCTAGGATCATGACAGGGATGAGTCGGGGACTCAAAGCAATGACTAGTGGATCCTGGCAGCATTAAGGGACATAACTCTGCACAATGATCAACCACGACATAAGGGACCTTATTAGTGAAAAATCACATTGTGACTTCTCAAATATTAAAACTACAGTTTCCTAGGACTACAAAAATACAATTTATAACCTTCAATTCATTTTTGTTACAGAGATATGTGGCATGAAACATTTTCTGAAAGTTCCATTTTCAGACTCATAGCTCTCTATGTAGTGATTGCATTTTTTAGAAACAGTCTGCACACATGGCGATTAAGTTGATGTCAAACGTCTTTTTCTTTATGACGTTACAGCACAATTGAATCCTAACACCCATAAGGTTCCTCTTCTCCTGGTGGGTGACCTTCTTAACTTAATCTCATTCAATTAAACCTGTTTTTGATGCCTGTGTATGCAGAGTTTCACAAAGATTCAAGGGTCCTGCATTGCATCCTCCACTCTCTGAGGGGATTGTTTGTTGTCTCAGGCCACACTCAGAATCATTCCAGCTGTATGACAATGTTAATAACAGGAGGGAAACAATACATCGGTGCATCAAGAGTTTTCATGAGACAATACGAAAAGCGATATGTTTTTTCATGAATCGATACAAGACTATTTGTAAAATGTTTTTGCTAGTTAAATATTGCAAAATGTGTTGTAATTAGCATTTCAAGTTCACTACTTAAAATAGCCGAAACAAAAATGTATCTACAGCTAGCTTTTCCTCTTAAACCTGCTTTGAAATATTAATAGTCACAAAGTTTCAATGTGATTTGATGTAAATATGCGTATCGCGATACGTAGCATATCGTGACCTATGTATCGTGATACATATCATATGATGACTTTGTTGTATTGTTTCACCCCGAGTACATAATGAAGTCTGGACCAGTAAAACGACTGATATATGCAGCATCCCGTTCTGATGGAATACGATTCTAACCGGGAATCATCCTTGTTCTCTTGGAATAATAATGTGACATCACATTATCCTTCATGTATGGCCTGAAGAGGCTTTTTAGAGCTGAAAGTACTTGCCTATAAATGCAATAATGTACTCCAAGATTAAGTTCTACCTGTATTGTGCCTGAGAGTTTTTTCCATAAACTTAGTATGCTTACATTATTTGAAAAGGCCATTGACTGTAGTGAATTACAATCTTCCACACAGTGCACAGAACATAGGCGACCTCCCATGATACACCAATACATGTTGTCCATGTACCGTCAAACTATTTGTTAAATGTCACCTTCACTTTTTTATCTCAATTCAATGGATGGCCTCCATTTCCGAATATTGTCATTGACTGGTCAACTGGAAGTAAGTCAGCCATTCAGGAGTGTCTCAACCGGGGAAAGGTAATGCCATCCAATTAACATGGATGACAAGTTCTTTATTTACATAGTTGTGATGTTTTGGTGCAGATAATAGACCTATACCTATCTTTGATTTTGTGCAAAATAATAGATTTATCATTGTGGCATACTGTAAACTACAGTCAAACACAGATCTGAAGGAAATATCCATGCATTCATCTAGGATTCTGAACTAAGTAGCAGTCAAATTGGGAAAAAAAAATTAATTGGGTTCAAAATCAGGAATTTTTAGAAAGGTTCTTATTTTCATAAATTCAGAGGTATTTTAACATCAGATTTGATCTTGTATTCAATGCAATAATATAAAACTAAGCATTAAAACCATGACACAGTTTTAAATGGATACCCCACTCAGACACTATACCGGTACTAACTCTGAGCAAACCACACCTGTATTTACCCCTTTAATGACAAGTGCCAGGCAGGGCAACAGCAACTACCTTCTTAATATCTTTGACATGGCCAGGGATTCAGCTGGACCACAGATGCAGTCAGATCAATACTGTAAATCTTGAAATTAACGCAAGCGTGAACTACATGCAAAAAATGTGAGTGGTCCTTGTTCGCATTAATGAACTTCGCATTTATGTCTCTAATATATATATATCAACAATAAGAAGGCGTCACTGCACACTTTGTATAGTGGAAATACCAACTTGAATATATACACAAACACAGTTTATTGAGCAGTAGTTGTAACAAGTCCATGACAATGTCATTTAAAGAATAGGAATTACGCAATAGGCATCCGGTGAGTTATCACTGCTGGGGTCAAGAATTCGCATCATTGACCACTCCAATCCCTGAACTGTAGATGGTTCAATTATTTTAATGCCTTTGAACTTCCTTAATGCCAGTCAACAGAATAAACAAACAAGCTGTACGTTGTTTTTAGGAAAAACACTGCTTATTTTAATTACGGAACTGCTTTACTCAGTGCTAATAAGCTGCGCAATTTGCTGTTTGATTGGTTTAAGGTCAGGATATGTATCATTCCACTGGGGATGGGGTTTGGGGGAATTGCATTGATTTTGAGTCACATTTTGGGCTAGAGGTCAGCAGTCATGTTAATTTGGAGATGCAATAATTTCAAGATTTACAGTATGTAGATTTAAACATGTTAAAGGGACAATAACATGAGGCCCACATTTGGGCGATTTTACCTGGAAAAGTACTGTCCATAATTAAAGGATTTCACTTCATATCTGTGAATGCATTGTGTTTATGTGAAATAGATAACACACAAAATCAACAAACGATAATTTTACCAAACTTGCCCATTAGTTAAGGTATCATCTGGTAGAAATGTGCCTTTTTTATGTGTTTTGCTATAGGCTATATGTTATCATTATAACGCATAATGATAACATATAGCGCAAAACCCCCAAAAGGGCATATAATATAAGGACTAGTGGACTAAAACTGTTAGTTAGTATATATATATATATATATATTACAGATTATGGGATAGACCTTTGAGGAGCCTCTGTGTTTTTGTTATTGATGTCAAAGAATAAGAGCGTTGTTAGCTTTACCGGAAGATCAATACAATGCAGTTCCCTTCAAATATCCAATATATGTTACTTTCTTTGCATATGAATATGAATGTCTCAGTATGATCTTACACAAACCTGCTATTCGCATTCTCTTCGAATTTCCCAGTCGTTCTACTTGGTTTTGGAAATGTGCAATCGCTCTCTGCTTCCGGCGCAGAGTCTCGTTCTGAGATTGTTGCTGGAAGTGGCGTTTTCGATCAGATAGAAAAAAATTCTATTTTCAAGCGCTGGAACAAAATAATGTTAGGCGTTAATCGATTTCAACCATGCAGAGGGCGTATATATAATGGTCACTGCGTTCAGCGTGAGAGAGTGAGTGGATGAGTGAGTGAGTGTGTGTGTGTGTGTGTGTGTGTGTGCGTGCGTGCGTGCGTGTATGTGTGTTGTAAGACGTAGAGGTCACTTTTGTGTCACCTCAATTCAGTATAAAATATTGCGTGTCTCCAGTGATAAGAAAATAAAGGGCATTTAATAGATACCGTAAACATCTTGTTGACGTGAGGATGAAATATGGTCATACTACATACCAGCATTAGAATCAGAGCCCCTAGATCTAAATATTCAACGGATAACTTATATCCTTGTTCCCTATAATAAGAAACAGTGAGGAATAGGGACCGACCGCTTTTTCAGCGCCTTCTAAACGCCTTAAAAATTGTAATAGGTGGCTTTTTTCTATTATTAAGTCAGGCCACTCACGTAAGCAGTAGGGGGTACCAAAAGGTCGGAATAACGTTTCGATCTGCATCTAATTTCTTGCAAGTCGTTATCAGGCCCAAATGAATTCTGCGGTAATGTTAGCAAATTATGCGTCTAAAATTGTACAATACTGCGGTAAACTCAGCGATAAAAACTATTTCTCCCTTCTGCAATGCGGTCCCCCAGACGTGCCGGAATCCTGTGATCGTTGGTTCGGACCCCATATCCGCCACGGTTATGATTCTGTGTCAGTCAGCGCCATACCCGTGCTAGTGGGTGTCACCGAAGTGGTAAACGTCTGAAACCTGCATCACTTCAAGCTTTCCTCCCTCGCGAAGCAGGCACGCTGTGATATAACTAAAATACTGCGTTAAACCCAACTCACTCACTCAATCAGCTATGAGTAAAAGGCGACTAACGGAGTCGGGTGGTCAAGCTCGGTGAAATGGATCGATGCTCATGGAGTCAATCACTGGATTGTCTGGTCCAGACTATTATTTACAGACCGCCGTCATATAGCTGGAATATCGCTGAGTGCGGCGTTAAACAACAAACAAACACACATATTTACACTTCTGTATCGCCATTAGATCTTCAAAACTGTGGCATATGCTCAAGCGCACTTA
The DNA here is from genome assembly GCF_023055435.1 of Haliotis rufescens. NCBI lineage: Eukaryota > Metazoa > Mollusca > Gastropoda > Lepetellida > Haliotidae > Haliotis > Haliotis rufescens. The sequence continues at coordinate 4,220,969 of NW_025964057.1, forward strand.
CATGCAAAATTCAAAACGGCAGCATATCAGAAGAATTAAAAGTGTTTTGTCACTTGTGATACATGTTTTCGTGAAGCAGTCCACCTAACCGTGCCTGATTGAATCTAGCTCTCGTGACGCCCACCCATTGTCCCATCCTCATCTCGCCAGGTAGTGTTCCACCTGATCTCTGCTGCACGTGTGTAGAAACATGGTTCCAGACGGGAGCAGGAAGTGTAGAAACTCGCTCCATTGTCTCCCCCCTTAACCCAAGCCATCGCCACAAGGAGGGTTCACACAGCGTTATGGGGATCAGTTTCGGGGGATAATTGGGTGTTAACTGAGCTTCTATAACTGTTGTTCTGGCCTTATCTGGTTATCATTCCATCTGAACAGGTCATGCCCAGGTAGTATTCCCCTGTCTGAGAGGATATATTTGAATGCCAACTATGCACATGACGAATGTAGAATTATGTCTCATCCACGACACATTGTGCAGTTTGCACCTGAAGCAAACTGTTGAATATAGATCTGTACACACATGGTTCTATGTCATTAAGCAAGCTCGTTTAGGGTCGAATAACTCCAGACAATAGCCCTGGTTCGGCGCATAGTTACACAGACATACTATATGTGAACAATTCAGTTAGAGTGTAGGGAATAAAAGAAAATGGAGACTTGGATGTGTCGCATGACGTTGTGTTTTAAAAAAATGTAAAATGATCTTATCTGGGTTTTAGTAATTGAATGGCGACATTGTGTCAGTGGGATCTAGGTGCACGTGACCTTCAGCACGGACGACGACGTGGTCAAGTGGACATTCAAGCAAGTTCAAGTACAACGCCACTTTTCTCTGTACATGCACTATATATCCCGTGTGATGGGCAACATGTACCACGTGTGATGGGCAACATGTACCACGTGTGATGGGCAACATGTACCATGTGTGATGGGTAATATGTACCACGTGTGATGGGCAACATGTACCATGTGTGATGGGTAATATGTACCACGTGTGATGGGCAACATGTACCACGTGTGATGGGCAACATGTACCACGTGTGATGGGTAACATGTACTACGTGTGATGTCCAATATGTACCACGTGTGATGGGCAACATGTACCACGTGTGATGGGCAACATGTACCACGTGTGATGGGCAACATGTACCATGTGTGATGGGTAACATGTATCCCGTGTGATGGGCAACATCTACCATGTGTGATGGGTAACATGTACCATGTGTGATGGGTAACATGTACCGCGTGTGATGGGCAACATGTACCACGTGTGATGGGCAACATGTACCATGTGTGATGGGTAACATGTACCACGTGTGATGGGTAACATATACCATGTGTGATGGGTAACATGTTCCATGTGTGATGGGTAACATGTACCATGTGTGATGGGTAACATGTACCATGTGTGATGGGTATCATGTACCATGTGTGATGGGTAACATGTACCACGTGTGATGTCCAATATGCACCATGTGTGATGGGCAATATGTACCATGTGTGATGGGTAACAAGTACCTTTTGTGATGGGGAACATGTACCACGTGTGATGTCCAATATGTACCACGTGTGATAGGCAATATGTACCACGTGTGGTGGATAATATGTACCACGTGTCATGGGCAATATGTACCATGTGTGATGTCAAATATGTACCACGTGTGATTGATAATATGTACCATGTGTGATTGGTAACATGTACCACGTGTGATGGGTAACATGTACCACATGTGATGAATAATATGTACCATGTGTGATGGGTAACATGTACCAGGCGTGATATCCAATATGTACCATGTGTAATGGGTAATATGTACCACGTGTGATGGGCAATATGTACCATGTGTGATGGGCAATATGTACCATGTGTGGTAAGCAATATCTACTATGTGTGATGTCCAATATGTCCCATGTGTGATGGGCAACATGTACCACGTGTGATGGGTAACATGTACCACGTGTGATGGGTTACATGTACCATGTGTGATGTCCAATATGTACCACGTGTGATGGGCAATATGTACCACGTGTGATGGGCAATATGTACCATGTGTCATGTCCAATAGGTACCACGTTTGATGGGCAAAATGTACCACGTGTGATGGGCAATATGTACCCCGTCTGATGGGAAATATGTACCATGTGTGATGGGCAATATGAAACATGTGTGGATGGCAATATGTACCATGTTTGATGGGCAAATGTACCATGTTTGATGGGCAATATGTACCATGTATAATGGGCAATATGTACCATGTATAATGGGCAATATGTACCATGTGTGGATGGCAATATGTACCATGTTTGATGGGCAATATGTACCATGTGTGATGGGCAGTATGTACCATGTGTGGATGGCAATATGTACCATGTGTGATGGGGAATATGTACCATGTGTGTTAGGCAAAACGTACGACATGTGATGGATAATATGTACCACGTGTGATGGGTAATATGTACCATGTGTGATGGGTAACATGTACCACATGTGATGTCAAATATGTACCACGTGTGATGGGAAATATGTACCACGTCTGATTGGCAATATGTACCATGTGTAATGGGCAATATGTACCATGTGTGATGGGCAATATGTACCATGTGTGATTGGCAAAACGTACGACATGTGATGGATAATATGTACCACGTGTGATGGGTAATATGTACCATGTGTGATGGGTAACATGTACCACATGTGATGTCCAATATGTACCACGTGTGATGGGAAATATGTACCACGTCTGATTGGCAATATGTACCATGTGTAATGGGAAATATGTACCATGTGTGATGGGCAATATGTACCATGTGTTGTGAGCAATATGTACTATTAGTGATGGGTAACATGTACTACGTGTGATGGGAAATATGTACCATGTGTTGTGAGCAATATGTACCACGTGTGATGTACCACATGTTACCCATCACACATGGTACATATTGCCCACTTCACGTGGTACATGTTACCCATCACACATGGTACATATTGCCCATCACACGTGGTACATATTGCCCACCACACATGGTACATGTTACCCATCACACATGGTACATATTTCCCATCTATATGTACCATGTGTGGTGGGCAATATGTACCACGTGTGATGGGCAATATGTACCATGTGTGATGAGTTAGACATAGTTACGCAATATATGATTCGCGTTGAATTCCACGTAAGGATGGTGTATAACATAAGGTGAAGGTGAGTGCAAAAGGTTGAAGGATGGTTCAAGGTCCAAACTCCAAGGTCATTTTTATATATCAAGGTCAAGGCCACAACACAAACATCTTTTCTCGGAGAAACGGGGGGGTTGATGTTTTTAAAATTATTGTTTGAATAATTACTGTGGACATTTTGCACACTAATTAATTGACTGTCAACAATTAAATATGGTTATATTTCAGGTATGAAGGTATTCCATCTGTTCCACACAGAAGGGTAATTGTTTACGCCTAACATGCATCGCTGGACACCATTCCGCCGGGGATTGGCGAAAGACCTCGCAACAAGATGCCGTGATGCTGTACAACTAAGACAACCGCATTCCAACCTTTGTTATTTGCCTGGCTACACGAAAACCAATTTCACGCCGACATTGAATCTATGAAACCAGCTGTAAACAGACACCACGTTGAGGGAAACCGCCACCTATCCACGTGGCAGATGAGTGACGAGAGCTACCATCACCCTGCACGGCATCTTCCCGAGGCAAGAGAGTTAACTGACTAAAAAAGTCTAGTTTCCACCCTTGCCGAAATAGGCTGGCATTATGGAGTTATATTTTGGCTGGACTAACGAGTCTATGCATAGTCCAATCAAAATCGCACAATGAATCGAAATCCGGTTGGTGAACTGTCACGCAGATTTCGGTCGATTGCAGGATTTGCAAAGTATGTGCACCGCCAACTCGGTGTCAACAGATATTTTCCAAATCTTTTCATGTTTTTAATCAAGATGCTCACGTGATTTGATGCACTTCGCGAAGTAAGATCCATTTTATCACAATACAGATCTTGATTATCGATCAGATCGTCTTGACTGGGCGCCGCCATTTTTTTTAAGCAAATGCAAGTGAAACGAGAGGTGGAATCTGATTGGTCCATAGGAGAGGCATAGAAAGGACATAACTCGGAATAGCCACTGGTGGCGCTACGATCGCGCCCAGGAATTCCAGCCTAGTTCGGCAAGGGTGGAAACTGGACTTTTAAAGTCAGTCAACTCTCTTGCCTCGGGAAGATGCCTATACTGGTGGCAGCAATCTCATTAAAATCAGATCTTAGTTCTCGCTACCGCTAAACAAAGATCTGAGGACATCACATTAGGGGCCACGTCAGAACGACCTTTCATCCGACCAATCAGAGCGTCGCTTACCAGATCATGAAATGACAGTCGGAATGTTATAACATTTCTAATCATGCAACCTCGAAAACTTTAACACGGGGTATTCCGAACGATAGTTACGGGCTTAACGACTGAATCGATATAATCTAGACCATCTATTAGCCATTCCAGAATTTTCTTTTGTACAGGTTTCAAATTTTTTATCGAGAATTTGTCAAAATATGTTTCGAAGCGTTGTCGCTAATTTGAAATTAGTGCCGTAAAGCACGAGAAAGCTGATTCTGATTGGCTAATGTCAACTTCTCGTCAGTCATTTCATTGGTCGGTCAAAGTTCGCGCAAGGTCGGTCTGACGTGACCCGTAATGGGATGTCCTCAGATCTTTGTTTCGCGGCATTGAGAACTAAGATCTGATTTTAATGAGATAGCAGGTGGCAGATGAGTTACGAGGACTACCATCACCATGTACTGGTTGAGATGAGTTACGAGGACTACCATCACCATGTACTGGTTGAGATGAGTTACGAGGACTACCATCACCCTGTGCCGGTGGCAGATGAGTTACGAGGACTACCATCACCCTGTGCCGGTGGCAGATGAGTTACGAGGACTACCATCACCCTGTGCCGGTGGCAGATTAGCTACGAGGACTACCATCACCCTGTGCCGGTGGCAGATGAGTTACGAGGACTACCATCACCCTGTGCCGGTGGCAGATGAGTTACGAGGACTACCATCACCATGTACTGGTCGTAGATGGGTTACGAGGACTACCATCACCCTGTGCCGGTTGCAGATGAGTTACGAGGACTACCATCACCCTGTGCCGGTGGCAGATGAGTTACGAGGACTACCATCACCCTGTGCCGGTGGCAGATGAGTTACGAGGACTACCATCACCATGTACTGGTGGTAGATGAGTTACGAGGACTACCATCACCATGTACTGGTCGTAGATGAGTTACGAGGACTATCATCACCATGTACTGGTGGTAGATGAGTAACGAGGACTACCATCACCATGTGCCGGTGGTAGATGAGTAACGATGACTACCATCACCATGTACTGGTCGTAGATGAGTTACGAGGACTATCATCACCATGTACTGGTGGTAGATGAGTAACGAGGACTACCATCACCATGTACTGGTCGTAGATGAGTTACGAGGACTATCATCACCATGTACTGGTGGTAGATGAGTAACGAGGACTACCATCACCATGTGCCGGTGGTAGATGAGTAACGAGGACTACCATCACCATGTACTGGTGGTAGATGAGTTACGAGGACTACCATCACCATGTACTGGTCGTAGATGAGTTACGAGGACTATCATCACCATGTACTGGTGGTAGATGAGTAACGAGGACTACCATCACCATGTGCCGGTGGTAGATGAGTAGCGAGGACTACCATCACCATGTACTGGTGGTAGATGGGTTACGAGGACTACCATCACCCTGTGCCGGTGGCAGATGAGTTACGAGGACTACCATCACCATGTACTGGTCGTAGATGAGTTACGAGGACTACCATGACCATGTACTGGTCGTAGATGAGTTACGAGGACTACCGTCACCATGTACTGGTGGTAGATTGGTTACGAGGACTACCATCACCCTGTGCCGTTGGCAGATGAGTTACGAGGACTACCATCGCCCTGTCCTAGGGGTAGATGAGTAACGAGGGCTAACATCACCCTGTGCCGTTGGCAGATGAGTTACGAGGACTACCATCACCATGTCCTAGGGGTAGATGAGTGACGAGGGCTACCATCACCCTGTGCTGGGGACAGATGAGTGACGAGGGCTACCATCACCCTGTGCTGGGGACAGATGAGTGACAAGGGCTACCATTACCCTGTGCTGGGTACAGATGAGTGACGAGGGCTACCATCACCCTGTGCTGGGGACAGATGAGTGACGAGGGCTACCATCACCCTATGCTAGGGAGGGATGAGTGACGAGGGCTACCATCACCCTGTGCTGGGGACAGATGAGTGACGAGGGCTACCATCACCCTATGCTGGGGACAGATGAGTGACGAGGGCTACCATCACCCTATGCTAGGGAGGGATGAGTGACGAGGGCTACCATCACCCTGTGCTGGGGACAGATGAGTGACGAGGGCTACCATCACCCTGTGCTGGGGACAGATGAGTGACGAGGGCTACCATCACCCTATGCTAGGGAGGGATGAGTGACGAGGACAACCTTCCCCATGACATGCAGTCAGCAGGATCTATCCCCGCCGTAATCGACTCAATCAGTGAATGCGGGAATGAATATTACTCACCGCCGCCCTACCAGAACACCCCCTTCATCCGTCCGTGGCAACAGACCTCCTTACCTGTGGATGCCTTAAAGTCACATCCGCATCCACGACGACACTAATGGTGGCAACGTGAACAAGAGGAAGTGCCCTGCTATGCAGGAATATTGGCAAGACGGTGACACAATGTCATGGTCAGGACAGGAGCTTCTCCTACAGGGATGTGTGGGTGGGTGTTGGTGGGCGTGGAGGTGATGGGGTCGGGGGGTGAGGTGAGGTGTCAGATGTCGGTTATATTAAGATATCGGCCCATTATAACTCCCCATGGAACGGAAATTGGCTGAATGGAATCATATCAGTCTTTTATTGCTGTGAAACATGATTTAGACCACATTCATATAGCTGGAATATTGCCACATGCAGCGTTAAACAGCAAACAGATAAACAAACAAACAAACACACTCAGTCAGGTCACAACATGAACTGTGTTCGCTGCATTGAGGGACGCAGATGTACCCGGCGACCTCCCCTCAGTCTCATGCCCCTCGGCAACATGCACGTGCGCAGTGACGTTATATACTACGTGTTACATCTTCTAATCAAGTATGGACGCATTTGAAAGCAGCACCCCGTAAAACACTGTTGATGTAGATCTGTCGTGTTGATGTGATCAGCTGTCATGTATCAGCCATTGCTATTGATTCAGTGAAGAAACACTCAATCACTGAGGCAGACACACACAGTCGGCACACAGAAAGCGTTGAGGAAGGGAAGATCAAAGCAGGATATATTTTTGCTGTCCTGGTTCGTCTTTTTACCTCAGTAGTGCAGCGTCTTGCGGGTAATCAATGTTGTAAACTGGCCATACTCTGTAGACTGGAGCCAACACCATTTTGTTATAATAACATGTAAATAATGCTTTCAAAACATATAAACGACAGTTGTAAAATAAAGACTTCCAGACTTTTTCATGCATTCGGATCACTTATTAAAAATAATTACATTGCAATGGAAGAAGGGGACTGCATCCAGTCACAGTTATAACCACAACTGTCAACGCATACAGAGGTCACAACGCACACACGCACGCACGCACGCTCGCACGCACGCACGTACACACGTACACACACAGGTGACTGGTATCCGCTACGCAATATTTTAATGGATCAACTATGTTTTAAGAAAATAAGCACAAATCTACAGTTTGTAATCTTCATCGCACAGACCAAAAGGTGTTACATAAAACGAATCTGTCCAATGTGAAAATTGTCAGCGTAGCTCCAGATGCTTTTGTACCAGGCGTGTGTGTGCGGCAGAAGCTAAGCATACTCTGCTGGACTGGAGTCTATAGTCCATCCTCTAGTCCACGGTGAAAGAACTACACTGTTACGTTGGTATCTCTGACGGTAACATTCCCCGACAACCAGACTCCGCATCATGCATTCATATGAAACACACGACCGCGTTAAGTCATACAGTCAAACGAAGTTATACTACTATACTATGCAATAACTTGTATACGCCACTTACAGATTATTGCTGTGTGTGCTATAACATGTATACGCCACATCCAGATTATTGCTGTGTATGCTATAACATGTATACGTCACTTACAGATTATTGCTGTGTATGCTATAACATGTATACGTCACTTACAGATTATTGCTGTGTATGCTATAACATGTATATAAACGTCACTTACAGATTATTGCTGTGCATGCTATAACATGTACACACCACTTACAGATTAGTGCTTTCTATGCTATAACATGTATACGCCACTTACAGATTATTGCTGTGTATGCTATAACATGTATACGCCACTTACTGATTATTGCTGTGTATGCTATAACATGTACACACCACTAACAGATTATTGCTGTGTATGCTATAACATGTATACGTCACTTACAGATTATTGCTGTGTATGCTCTAACATGTATACGCCACTAACAGATTATTTCTGTGTATGCTATAACATGTATACGCCACTTACAGATTATTGCTGTGTATGCTATAACATGTATACGCCACTTACAGATTATTGCTGTGTTTGCTATAACATGTATACGCCACTTACAGATTATTGCTGTGTATGCTATAACATGTATACGTCACTTACAGATTATTGCTGTGCATGCTATAACATGTATACGCCACTTACAGATTATTGCTGTGTATGCTATAACATGTATACGCCACTTACAGATTATTGCTGTGTATGCTATAACATGTATACGTCACTTACAGATTATTGCTGTGTATGCTATAACATGTATACGCCACTTACAGATGATTGCTGTGTATGCTATAACATGTATACGCCACTTACAGATGATTGCTGTGTATGCTATAACATGTATACGTCACTTACAGATTATTGCTTCGTATGCTATAACATGTATACGTCACTTACAGATTATTGCTGTGTATGCTATAACATGTATACGCCACTTACAGATGATTGCTGTGTATGCTATAACATGTATACGTCACTTACAGATTATTGCTGTGTATGCTATAACATGTATACGCCACTTACAGATTATTGCTGTGTATGCTATAACATGTATACGTCACTTACAGATTATTGCTGTGTATGCTATAACATGTATACGTCACTTACAGATTATTGCTGTGTATGCTATAACATGTATACGCCACTTACAGATTATTGCTGTGTATGCTATAACATGTATACACCACTGACAGATGATTGCTGTGTATGCTATAACATGTATACGTCACTTACAGATGAACAGATGATTGCTGTGTCCGCCGAAGCAGTAAAAGGTCGATGGGTGTGTGTCTAATATCATGAAACATCCCCGATATATCAACAATTCGTGCAGGCGCCTGGCCATAGATTTTGTCCAGGCGCTATTTTGAATAATCATGTAATATTGCAAAGGTTCACAAACATTTAAACAAATACTTATTGCCTGTGTTATATCCGGGTGTTAGTCAGTCTATGTCAAGCACTGGTCTGTTTGGTCCAGACTATTAGCAGGCCGCCGTGAAACACGGGAGTATTGCTTACAGCGGTTCAACCAATACCCACGAAGTCACTTCGATCGCCACGATGGTACCGGGGGCACACCCGCCTGAATTTACGGGAAGGTGTGTGGCATTTTAAGTGCGCTTCTAAATGATCCCCATGAACATGCTTGTTTGTCGTTTTTTTGTCTTTAACGCCACAAAATGACGTCGGTCTTTAAAAAATAGAGCGCGGACCAGGCAAACCAGTGATTGATATTATGAGCAAGTCACCATGCCGCCGGGCTCCGAGGACATGCAATCCACCAAGTCACCGAGTCTGACTAGTGTGGCCACCCCACTAACCGTGTCGCCCCTCACTCCAGATTTAGCTTCCTCTGGGCCTATTCTAACCGACCCGTGAAGATAGGGGTAGAATAGGTCTTCAGCGACCCATTCTGGTCGTTAAAGGCGACTATGCTTGTCGTGAAAAGGCAAATAACGGGGTCGGGTGGTCAGGCTTGCAGACATGGTTAAAACATGCCATCGTATCCCAATCGCGTGGATCGATGCTCATGATATCAATCACTGGATTGTCTAGTCCAGACTCGATTATTTACAGACCGTCGTCATATATTGCTGAATGCTGCGTTAAACAAACAAACAAACAAATAGAAATACAGAAATACTCTAACCGAATTCAAATGAATACTTATATTCGGTCCGTACTGTGTTGCGTCTTATTTGTTTGCTTTGGATCCTACACGGCTGGTAAGCTGCCGACTCGTTCCATTCCACTGTTCCATCCCCTTCAACCAGGAACTGACTCGCCTATTCCACTGTTCCATTCCCTTCAACCAGGAACTGACTCGTCCCATTCCACTGTTCCATCCCCTTCAACCAGGAACTGACTCGTCCCATTCCACTGTTCCACCCCCCCTTCAACCAGGTACTGACTCGTTCCATTCCACTGTTCCATCCCCTTCAACCAGGAACTGACTCGTCCAGTTCCACTGTCCCATCCCCTTCAACCAGGAACTGACTCGCCTATTCCACTGTTCCATCCCCTTCAACTACGTACTGACTCGTCCCATTCCACTGTTCCATCCCCTTCAACCAGGTACTGACTCGTCCCATTCCACTGTTCCATCCCCTTCAACTACGTACTGACTCGTCCCATTCCACTGTTCCATTCCCTTCAACCAGGTACTGACTCGCCTATTCCACTGTTCCATCCCCTTCAACCAGGAACTGACTCGCCTATTCCACTGTCCCATCCCCTTCAACCAGGAACTGACTCGCCTATTCCACTGTTCCATCCCCGTCAACCAGGAACTGACTCGCCTATTCCACTGTTCCATCCCCTTCAACCAGGAACTGACTCGCCTATTCCACTGTCCCATCCCCTTCAACCAGGTACTGACTCGCCTATTCCACTGTCCCATCCCCTTCAACCAGGAACTGACTCGCCTATTCCACTGTTCCATTCCCTTCAACCAGGAACTGACTCGTCCCATTCCACTGTTCCATCCCCTTCAACCAGGAACTGACTCATGCCACTCCATTGTTCCATCCCCTTCAACCAGGAACTGACTCGCCTATTCCACTGTTCCATTCCCTTCAACCAGGAACTGACTCCTCCCATTCCACTGTTCCATCCCCTTCAAGCAGGAACTGACTCAAGCAGGAAGTCCATTGCACTGTGTTTTTATTTACCTAAAATACACAACAATTTCCAAATGACTGTGTAGTACACAACATGCATCTCTAACATGTATCATGGAATCAGGATTAGAACAGGTCCTCACAACCCTCGGCAATCGATGGTTTGCCTGGTCCAGACTTGATTATTTACGGGCCAACGTCAGAGAGTTGGAATATTTTTGGGTGTGGTGCTAGTTTTGTAACAGACAAGCTATAAACAAGAGCATAGTCTAACTTTACGTGAAAATGTTCGAAGCGGCATGCCAATCAGCATATATCTAGGAACGATAACTCGTGTGCGTCTTGTGACGCGTAGCCTGCTAAACTGACACCAGTGAAAGCGACGGCCCACAAACTGGGAGGGCGGATCGATCGCAAACGAATGATGTATTTATCAGGATCGGTCAAGGGACTATGAAAACAAAGGGATCGCATCCTGGAGAGAAGACGTTTTCCTTCCTGAAATAAGTCGCCAAAATATGTTTCCGTACCGTCTAGGGTCTTGTGTCGATGTGTAACCGTGAAGAAGGAAACAGACGACAGGACCCGAGGCCTCGGCTGAAAGGCTGACCAACTAAAGCACAACATGGCACACAGACTAGGTAAAAAGATCCAACCATTTGACCTTACAATTAACAATTTTATGAAATGGACTAAATCGATAAAAAAGAATCGAAAATCGGACAATCATGAGACTTTTACGGTCAAGTCAAAGCTTGCCCTGTCGGCCTTTGTAAACAGTTTGATCAAAACCCACAAAACAGAGCTCATTCGAGCAAACGGAGTAACTTGTACCAACTATACACACAATTCCTTGTACATTGCTTTAAGACTGTGCTATGAGCTAGATTTGAGATCTCAAAAAGTTGTGAGTGAGCTTATTCGAGAAATTTTTCTGTGTGAAGGAAATCTTCACGCTATTTTTAGCATCATCAACGAAAGTCACGTGACTCGGGGATTCCCAAGCAGTGGGTCACTGAACATCCACACTTTCACGTTGTATCCGAGAGCAACTTCTAACAACTTCAGTGACATCGTCATTCCAGCATTGACATATTATGTTCAAAACATTGTTATTCTTGAGAACGATAAACGGGAACAAAACATATCACAGAACAACTACAAAGCCTGTTCTCTCCTAACCAAACCCATGGGAGAAGATCAGACTTTGTCACCCTTAATGGCCGCTGTCATGAGAAAGGATCCTGAATTGGTTTTGATGCTACTAAGGTATGGTGCGGATCCAACGGTTGCTACAGATCCAGACAATGATTCCCCAACAGTCAATCCAATTCAGTACATTGTCACATGTCTCAACAGTTTCACATCAATACGATCTTCATCTTGGTTAGAGAAGTACCACTACACACACAATCTGAAAGCTGATGCTGAGAGATGCCACACAATATTAGAAATGTTTCAGCGATCAGTTCATCACATCTGTCTGCAAGTCTCCTCGGGAGTGTTGGGAGATAACGACAATGATCTTGCTTACTACCTGCATCCCAAACTGACCAGTGTAGTACCCCAGAGTACCACACCCACTCTGCAACATGTGTGTCGCTGCGCCGTGCGCAGGCATTTAGCGGAAGTATCATGTGAAACAATTCCAGACTCAATCAAATGTCTTCCTATACCACAACTTATGAAGGAGTTTTTAGATTTGAAGAGCTAAACATGTTTTAGACACTTCCTGTAGAGGTTAGCACCATTCCCAGGAAGACTTACTCCAGAGATGAAGGGGCGGTCGGGTAGCCTTGTGGTTAAAGCGTTTGCTCGTCACACCGAAGATCTAGGTTCGATTCCTGACATGGGTACAATGTGTTGACGACCCATTTCTGGTGTCCGCCGCCGTGATATTGCTTGAATATTGCTAAAAAAGGTGTAAAACCATACTCACTCACTCACTCATCCTGTGATAAAACACCACTTAAAGAAATTACAGAGCATTTGAATTACTTTTAGCATTTGCCATTTCATAAAAGTATGTATCCATGCCTTGTACAAACTCAAGCAGTGACAGCTTGAATCATGACGTGGTGACAACACGGAGTCCCTCGTGTCATCAGTGTGGTACAGGAAGGCTCTAGCAGTGACAGCTTGAACCATGACGTGGTGACAACACGGAGTCCCTCGTGTCATCAGTGGTGTCCAGGAAGGCTCTAGCAGAACGTTCATGTACACATCTTCACCTTCATCTCAGGGTGGAAGAAAGACATTTTCAATCCAGGGATGCACATGAGCATTCCCATGTAACAAATTAATCATTACAAATTCAAGTCATAACTATTTATTTTTAGGGACAAATAGTTTTGTGTGACTAGTATGGTAGATATGTCATGCCAGTTGGCTCTCGGTATGGTAATTTAAAGTGTGAACACAATCAGTAACAAAAGTCTGACAAGTGACATCAACTGAATACATTGTATTTTTTTTTTAAAAGGCAGTGACTGCCCACTCAAATAGCTAGATTTAATGTAGAGTTCAATCAAAGTATTCTATTTTGAGCAGCCATTGTGGACATCCATGCAGTTCCATTGTTTTGCAAAACATGTACTGAGCCAAATTAAAGATATTCAGTGAACTTTCATCACAATTTCTGTGGGTTGAATAATAACGAAATACATGCATAGCAAGTATGCTTGACACACAGAAGGCTAACATTAGTTGGTAGGTTTGTTGTTTTACGCTGCACTCAGCAGTATTCCAGCTATATGACGGTGATCTGTGAATAATCCAGTCTGGAACAGACAATCCAGTGATTGACATCATGAGCATCGATCCATGCAATTGGGATCGATGACATGCTTCAATCAAGTCAGCGAACCGGACCACCCAATCCCGTTAGTTGCCTCTTACAACAAGCATAGTCGCCTTTTACGGCAAGTATGGGTTGCTGAAGACCTATTCACTGGTCAGAAGGCTAACAATACACTTACACACATATGAATGTTCGAGCAACAAGAGTGTTTTCATTGTTATGTATTAATAATTTCCAATTCCACTGTTTACGCTGCTTACCCTATGTTGCTGCAATCCTTCTGTCTGAAGATGTTCAGCACAGCCTGCACCTGCTACTGCTGCTGCGTGGAAATGTCATGTTGAAGGAAAACTACTTAAAATACATGTTGTCATTTTTATGAATGTTATTTATGTGAATAATTTATTCAAGATTTTGTTATTGGTATTTTGTGTGACATTTTTTATCTGAAGTTTCATGTAACCATGGTAACAGAGGTAGACACAATTTGTCATATCTAACTAGCCCACAGCTCATTTCGGACTAGTGGTTATGTAAAATGACTAGATGTTGAGAAAAAACAACTTGTCCATCTAAATTTTCGCTAGCCTTGGACAAACAGACCACTGGCTGTGTCTTTCCCTGACACTATTTATTTGCTATTGTTTTTAATAATGATAATTGTAAACATCATAATTTTTTAGGCAGCTGTTGCTTGGTAACCATGGAAACATGAATGAATGAACCCCCTGTTTACTAGTCTCTTTACTAGTCTGCAAAAATGATTTTCTTCAGAATTAAGTTGGGGTCTGCCACAAGGAAGTGTCACCAGTCCCACACAACCTAACACAGTTGATTCAATACCTTGGATAAAGACTCATCAGGGCCTGGTCATTTATGACGTATGATAGGGGGTGGGGGTGGTAGGGTGGGGGTCGGAGTAGAGGAGGGGGAAGGTGTCATAAAAATTGACACAAATTTGAACTTGATATAGGGACTGGTCAGTCAATATAAAGAGGGGGTCGTGTGTGTCATGAATCTTTTTAACATGTATTGCAGGGGGGTCATGCTACTCATAACTACAGTACTCATTCTACTCTGCTGTGATAATGAGAGAATGTTACAAACATCTTAAATGAAGGGTTATTAAATACAAAGGCTTCCTGTGCAAGGCCTAGCCAGACTACACGTGGAAACATGCACTGTGACTGCTGTAGTGTTATATGAAAGTTATACGATCTGCCCATGAATATACACCTGGAAAAAGGTTCAGCACAATTTCTCCTCTCTTTTTTCCATATCCTGGACTTGGATGTATTTAGTGGTAGTATCTACATCTGCCACTGATCTCCCTTACATAAATGTCTAAGATACCACGACACTTCTTGGGCAGTTTCTCCAGAAGGTAATCTTCCCGAGGTTAGGTCATCAGCTGACTATGCAAGTCCAGTTTTCACACTTGCAGAACAACGCTTAAGTTTCTGGGCTCGATTGTAGCACCACCAGTGGCTATTTACAAGTTATATCCCTTCTATGTCAAACCCAACTGACCAAGCAGATTCCACCTCTCATATCACTTGCATTTGCTTCAAACACAATGGCGATGCCCAGTCAAGATGATCTGAGAACTGGACTTTTCTAGTCAGTTAGCTCCTGCCAGATGGTATGAAGCACAGGATACAAGAGCCAGAGACAGGATGTGAGAGGGTCGTCAAATAACTGTTACATAGCAGTAACTGATTAGATTATCAAGTCTGGGTTCTTTAATTCAATATGGCTATATCATTTGTAAACAAAAATATATGTGTTTTGTGATAAATTTTAGAACAGATTGGAATAAAGTAAGGAGTGCTATCCATTTTTCCAGGTGTATATATGGTGTTTATGTGTTGTGCATATGTGTTATATGTGTTATATGTTGTATGTGTGGTATCCCTGCATGCCTGTGTCGTCAAGGTGATGTGGACTGTTCATGTATTTTCATCAGCATGATCAGTTTTAGTTGGAATAACTTATTGCTCTGAATCAATATATTTACCCTAAGGATTTATTTATGAGTGTAATTGTGTGCTTGTTTCAATATTCATCATAGCGCCTTTACAACATTTTACAGAATTCTATCATATTAATGAAAAGCAATTGTACATATTACTGAGATGAAATGTGTGACAGCGTAAATGTTGATGTTGTGTATTAGAAATACAATATCTGAATGTCTCCATTCCTGTCTGAATGCCACTGTTCCTGTCTGAATGCCTCTGTTCCTGTCTGAATGTCTCTGTTTCTGTTTCTGTCTGAATGCCTCTGTTCCTGTCTGAATGTCTCTGTTCCTGTCTGAATGTCTCTGTTTCTGTCTGAATGCCTCTGTTCCTGTCTGAATGTCTCTGTTCCTGTCTGAATGTCTCTGTTTCTGTTCCTGTCTGAATGTCTCTGTTCCTGTCTGAATGTCTCCATTCCTGTCTGAATGCCACTGTTCCTGTCTGAATGTCTCTGTTCCTGTCTGAATGTCTCCATTCCTGTCTGAATGCCTCCATTCCTGTCTGAATGCCACTGTTCCTGTCTGAATGTCTCTGTTCCTGTCTAAATGTCTCTGTTCCTGTCTGAATGTCTCTGTTCCTGTCTAAATGTCTCCATTCCTGTCTAAATGTCTCTGTTCCTGTCTGAATGTCTCCATTCCTGTCTAAATGTCTCCATTCCTGTCTAAATGTCTCTGTTCCTGTCTGAATGTCTCTGTTCCTGTCTGAATGCCTCTGTTCCTGTCTGAATGCCTCTGTTCCAATCTGAATGCCTCTGTTCCTGTCTGAATGCCTCTGTTCCTGTCTGAATGCCTCTGTTCCAATCTGAATGCCTCTGTTCCTGTCTGAATGCCTCTGTTCCTGTCTGAATGTCTCTGTTCCTATCTGAATGTCTCTTCCTCTCTGAATGTCACTGTTCCTGTCTGAATGTACATGTCCTGTATTTGTACGTCTATATTCATATCTGAATGTCAATGTGAGCTTCTGTTCCTGTTCGAGTCTTCCTAACACAGTTTGCAAGTTCACTCGTATTGCTGTCTTTTCAGGATTGTCATATTTCCATGTAACTGCCAACTTGATTCTATACACATGTTACTGCCAATGAATTTGCTGTACAATTTAATGTTTGAATAAAGATTGTTGTCATGCGATGACAGTGCTTTGTCTTCTTGTTGAGATCACAAGACTGTGAGACAGTGTGATCAGTGCATCATGATGATTATTATGAGTGTGTGTCTGTGTGTGAGTGTGTGAGTATGTGTCTGTGTGAGTGTGTGTGAGTGAGTGTGAGTGTGAGTGTGTGTGTGTGTGGCTGCTTGTACTAGTCCAAATTAATGCTGGGTTTATAGTGCTAGCCTACAGCAGTTTAACATGGATACCCCACTCAGACACAGTATATTGTCTCCAAGCTTACCAGTCCTAGTTGTATCTTCTTCGCCAGGTACCATCTTTTAACGTCTTTTTAACGTCTTCTGGCATGATATGATCGGGAATGGAACCCCCAACCTTCCTCTCTCACAGCAGATTGTGTGTGTCCCCATATGAGGCAGAGCAACAAGACAGACAAGCAGACAGGTCCTTCATGGTGATGGAGGACAGCTTTAACCTCTGTATGGGCTTGTCCGCCATCTTGTCCTATAAAGAAGTGTCACTACATTCCTTATGCATCTTGTGGGGTAATATTTGTCATATTATGAGAATAAATGTTGTGTCTGATGGAAAGATAAACATATCGCAATCAACATGAGTAGTATATATCATATGTCTTTCAAAATCCATCTGTGCAAGTTCAGTGAAAGTTTTTAAGGATTTCCAGTTTATGCAAATTCTGACTTTAAACATCTTGTGTCCTTCAAGGAGGGGGTAAGTGCTGTTGAAGGCCCCTGAGTCATCAATATTAAATCCATCTTCCGGAGGCAAGAGAGTTAACTGACTTTAAAAGTCCAGTTTCCACCCTTGCCGAACTAGGCTGGAATTACTGGGCTCAATCTTAGGCCACCAGTGGCTATTACCAGTTATGTCCCTTCTAAGCCTCTCCTATGGACCAATGAGATTCCACCTCTCGTATCACTTGCGTTTGCTTCACACAAAATTGTGGCACCCAGTCAGGACGATCTGATTGATAATCAAGATCTATATTGTGATAAAAGGGGTCTTACATCGCGAAAAGCATCAAATCATATTAGCACCTTGATTAAAAACATGAAAAGATTTGGAAAATATCTGCTGACAACGAGTTGCCGATGCACATGCTTTGCAAATCTTGCGATCAACCGAAATCTGCACAACAGTTCACGAACTGGATTTCGATTTTGGTGCGCGATTTTGATTGGACTATGCATAGACTCGTTAGCCCAGTCAAAATGTAACTCGGCAAGGGTGGAAACTGGACTTTTATAGTCCGTTAACTCTCTTGCCTCGGGAAGATGTATTAAATCTGTATCACAGCAGTTGTCTGCAAACCAATGACTGAAAACATGTGCAACAAGGGTGTGATGTCACACAGTCAGCCAAGTGTGTGTGTGTGTGTGTGTGTGTGTGTGTGAGTGAGTGAGTGAGTGTGTGTGATGTCACACAGTCAGCCACGTCGCCAAGCCTGACCACCAGATCCCTCTGTTGGTCCATCAGTAGGCTCTGGGACCATTTCTGCTCCGTTCAACAAAGCGCTAAGATGATCGTAACTTGTAGACTTACAACAATTGTAGTGTTGACATCACTTTGTAGAGCAAGGCCCAAAACCCTCACTGCATCTTCGTCCTTCAAGTATCCTCGAGCAACTAATGAAGTAGGAGGACAAAATGGTCATCCAGTACACAATAATCAATCACACCCGAACACTTCCAAAACAAACCCGTGAAGATCCGGGGTAGAACAGGTCTTCAGCAACCCATGCTTGCCATAACAGACTAAGCTTGTCGTAAGAGGCGACTAACAGAATCAGGTGGTCAGGCTTGCTGACTTGGTTAATACATGTCATCGTGTCCCAACTGCATGGATCGATGCTCATGATGTCATTCACAGGATTGTCTGGTCCAGACTCGATTATTTACAAAACTTTCAAATCACCTTGAACAAAACACATTTGGGAAGAATATCATCACATTCAAAGTGACCTTGACCTTTTACTGAGGTCATCTACAAACATCAGGTAGAGACACTGCACTGAGAGGTGACAAGTCCAGAGAGTATTTTTACTCACACTTTTCAATCTTTTTGTAAACAAAATATTTATAGGATTTTAAGGGGGCTCAATACTGCACACCTATTCCCCTGCACTAATGTTTCTCTCTCCACTCTGAGGATTTGCCTGAGGAAATGGCAGGCATTGCCTACTTGGGGTACTCTGCCAGTGTCAGTCAACAGATTGGGAGGTACCAAACCCTAAGGCACCCAGAACAATGGGGAGTCAGACAACTTGGTACTTGGGATGCAAGCATGACATTTTGAAAGTGAGGTCTGAATATTTGCCATGTTTTTCCTGAATCTTGTCAATCATGTTTGAGTCAAAAAGGACAGAAAGTCAATAATATAAATGATTTCATTGGAAAAATGACAAGATCAGGATTGTTGGCCTGGGTATGTCTGAGGCTTTACACAGGCCTATTCCAAAGAATTTTGTATTCATAATTTCCAATAATGCCCTCTACATATTCTGGGTCATACCATGGATGGACCTCTGTTTCAAAACCACAATCATGGCAAAGTCGGTAATAATATGGTCGAGCCACACAATTGTGTTGCTTAAGATACTGTGTTTGTGCCACTGACAATGTGTTGGACAGTCTCATTAGATTCACTGCATATTCAACATTTCATATTTATATTTTGATGCAAAATCACACATTGACAGTTTCGAGTGGGAAGTGACTGGTCCTGAGCAGCTTACAGAAAGCCTTCGGTTTCACTTTTCAGGCCAGCCGACTTCATCCAAGCGAAGGACTCTGCAGTGTTGCTGATCTTCACAACACACTGCACATAAACTTGATGCAGTGGTCGTTCTGATAGCCTCTCCATGAAAAACTGAGTCTGGGCCGATTTGATATGGCACTTAGCTTGGTTGACACGCATTTCTGTACCGTCCAGCAATACAGTACCATCAACCAATCTCATTGAAATCAGATCTTAGTTCTCACTGCCGCTAAACAAAGATCTGAGAACATCCCATTACAGGTCACGCCAGACAGACCTTGCGCGAACTTTGACCGACCATTGGAATGACTGAAAAGAAGTCGACATTAGCCAATGAGAAGGCAGCTTTCTCATGCTTTACGGCACTAATTTCAAATTGGTGACTATGCTTCGAAACATATTTTGACAAATTCTCGATTACAAATTTGAAACCTGAACAAAAGAACATTGTGGAATGGCAAATAGATGGTCTTTGATTAAATTGATATAATTAAATAAAGTCTAGTCCCCTTCACAACTGAAATAACTGATCATCATGGATAGATTGCCCGGACAGAAACCACGGAAATATAGTAAAAAGCAAAGGTATAATCACTTACCATTACAGTCTAATCTTTAAAACAAATATCGTACCTTAGAAAATTCATTCACTTGGCTTTCAATTGTGAGGATCAGATGACCACCTGGATCAAGCTGTGAAGGGAGGATAACTCTTCCTGGTGTTTGATTTGTCTTTCAGTCACTTCGTGTCCCACGCCCCCTGTTGACACCACCATTATTTGTGTGGACAAGGGAGGGCCAACTCTTTGAAATGTTGCAGATACCATGCAAACCATTCATAATCACAGATCCAAAATGAAGCCTTGATTATGGAATTTCAATCTGTTGATTATGCGGTTCCAACACTCACTGTATACAAGTTACGTAGTGACAACACCAAACAATACAACCACCGTATATGTATATCTCCATGACAACAGACCTCACTGTACGTCTGGGTTTGTGGGGACTGATACCTGTGTGAGATCAAAATGTCCCATTTTTTTCCTTCATGGTTATATTTGAATATGACCAGAAACCTTCTCAATATAATGAATACAGCAGTACATGGCTGTCCTGTGTCGTGCTATTGCCTAAAACCAAAATGACGTGACAAGTTGACTCTCTATATACAGTAGTGGTAGCAGTAGTTGTAGTTGTAGTTGTCGTAGTTCTGGACATGAACTACCATATTTTCTTGAGTATAGTGCACACTTTTCCCCCCCAAAAAACACACCCGTTCATTTAGCAAATTCGCTGAAGGGGTACGATGTAATTCATTTGTTTTATAAAAAATGCTGAATCCGTTAGAGGGGGGTGCGCATTATACTTGGGTGCGCATTATACTTGGGTGCGCACTATACTCAAGAAAATACGGTACTGTTTGTAGTGGTAGGTGTTGTGGTTGTCATGGTTGTTGATTAGTTTGTCGTGTAGTGTAATTATTGTTGTTGTTGTTGCTGTTGTTGTTTTGTAATAAATGTGTTAGTTATTGTAGTCGTGTAGTTGCAGTAGTTGTAATGGTCCTGCGGATGCGACTTTTGGTCAACATGGTCTGTGACATAAACTGCAAGGCATGTCAATTTAGAAATTATTATCTAACTTTTAACTCGACATGTATCAAAAGTATAAAATATTTCCAAAGATTCCTTTAATCCATTGTCCCCGACATCCCACTGTTTCAAATCAAAAGGCAAGGGCAGAGTCAGACACAGACACAAACAATAAACCATTGATCCAAATGAGAGGTCCGCCATGGCCACAGTGGCTGATCATCACAATAATACCTGACAAAATACAAAAACACAGAGCAACATCATCTGTACATTTATTCAGCAAATGGGTCACTGTACAAGTTCCATGACAATGACTGAGTGAGTTGGGTTTAACGCCGCTTTTAACAGTATTCCAGTTATATTGCGGTGTGTCAGCTTAATGTGGGAGGAAAGCCCGAAGTGATGCAGGTCTCAGACGTTAACCACTTCGGTGAAACCCATGACCACAGGTATGGTGCTGACAAACCTTGAAACATAATCAGGGTGAACCGGGATTCGAACCCACAATCTTAGGGTTCTGGTGACGCAACTCTGCACAGCAAATGGAGGCACCTTAGACGACTGGGCCACCCGTGCCCTCTGATATATTACAACTTAAGTGGTTTGATTACGAATGTGTTGAGTTAAGAAATATTAAATATGAACATCTAAATGCGTTCCGTTTTAGCCCAAATAGAGAAAACTGTCATGTAAAGAAAAAAAGCCCAAAAATATGTTTAAGAATAATTGTCGTCAATGAGGTCACAGCTTCAAGTTCCTCTTCCGGCCGCCCCTCCTGGTGACGGGCTTGGACTCTGTGGGCAGCTTCAGGGGCAGCTTCAGCACCACCAGCGGCTCTCCCTGCTCCTTCTTCTTCTGGGTCGCCACAGCGCAGCCGAGGGCGCGGTAGAACTGAGACACCCTGTAAATATCAACAGTTGAAACTCAATCAGAACTTGTAGATAAACAATAGCCTAAGGCTATACATTTCTTGTTAAGGTTGGTGAAAATGTTGGTACCTGATCAAACTGGGTAGCCATGGTAGGTGTGAAAAAACATTGTTCAGGTTAGTTGGTTACATTTTCGAAAAACTAGAAAGTTGTTTGCAAGAAACAGAAGCAGCCTTGCCTCCATTTCTAGATGTTTCAAAAATCATTTCACACCACCATGCATATCCAGTGTCAATCAATAGCTTTGGTTACACGTCCACTATGACCTCCTACGACATGTCCCTCGCCTCGCCACACATGATGAGGAAGCAAAAGGTATTTCCAGTATTGTGACATGACTTCAAGTCTAATGACAACGTAGTACAACTGGGCTTTATAGAGGTACACATCAAGTTATTATTTAAAACAGCAATGTTAGATCTTTGTAGTCATGTCTGTAAATTTTCTGATCAATCAAAGATACAGCCCTGGAGTACAAATGAATAAACTTATTCTTATTTTACTTCCAATTGTAAAAACATGGCCAGGTACAGTGCAGAGCCTCCTACCTCCTGTCTGCCACTGCCAAGTCCTGCACCAACAGCGACGGGTCAAGTCTGGCGTGTTCTATGATCAGCGACACAGCAAGAATGTACAACAGCAGCTTGTCCTTCAAGCGAGCAGGGAAATATCTGCAGACAAGAACAGGAACTGACAACATGGATCACCTTCCCGAGGCAAGAGTGTCCACTAAGCGATACTGAAGTCTAGTTTACCCTTGCCTTTCTGTGTGAACAGGCTCCCATGAGCCAGGTCTATTACACAATCCGTAGTCCAACCACAAGATTTCACTTCATATTTTCAGGGTCTTTCCAAGTTTTCAGTCAAAGCGTCCTAGTACTTTTATATTTTTAAGTGTAAACTTCATTGAATTTTAACTAGAAATGTGGCTTATTGCAGTGACTGAGATGCTCCTTGTAGGTGACCCCATCTAGATTGTCTGTAGGTGACCCCTGCTGGGTGTATCATGTGCAGTGCAGTGCTACTTGTTGCTGTGTAGTCCGTTTGCCTCTGTTACTGTAAGAGCAAAACGCGTTAGCAAAAAGTATTTTTGTGGTAGCATTCTGTCATCTAGATTGTCTGTCAGGTTTGTTATATTATTGATCAGGTAGTCTGCTGTGGTATTATTCATCTTTGTGAAGCCATTTGTAATGAGAACAGCATCGTGAATGGACAGGTCATAACAAGGGACACAACTTGTGCCCTACATGGGGTGGCGCCACAATCAAACTAAGAAAAATAGGCTTGAAAGGACAAGGGTGAAAACCAGGCCTTGCTATAGGTTAGTGGACGCAGATGCTGACGCTGATGTCCCTGACTCAACCTATTTCCTCCAGGACATCACTTGCCAAGAATATTTCGAACCAAAATAACAGAAAAATATTCCCAAATTTTAAAAAACCCAAATGCTTCTTGAATCTGTAGCCACCTGGTTGCTTTCTGAGCCTTGTTGCCCACGGACATGGTGGTGAACTGGGACAACAGCTGCTTCTTCACGACCTCGGGCCACTCAGCAGGCAGACAGTCTGAAACAGAGAGATGGACACTCGTGACGGTCAGAACCTTACAGCCACTTGTGCTGAGACCTGCCACTCAGCAGGCAGACAGTCTGAAACACAGAGACAGACACTCAGCAGGCAGACAGTCTGAAACACAGAGACGGACACTCGTGACGGTCAGAACCTTACAGCCACGTGTGCTGAGACCTGCCACTCAGCAGGCAGACAGTCTGAAACACAGAGACGGACACTCGTGACAGTCAGAACCTAACAGCCACGTGTGATGAGACCTGACACTCAGCAGGCAGAAACACAGAGACGGACACTTGTGACTTGTGACAGCCATGTGTGCTGAGACCTGACACCAGATGGAGGGAGGTTAATAACGAGATGAAGCCTGATATATACATTACATATGGAGGATGTCTGACAGCCAGTGACAAATACACTGCATGTCTTATCGATGGATATAGATATTATTACTATTTTCAAGAGTGGCTAACTTGCCCATGTTGACAGAGACATCAACAGTAAGATAAAGCTAGCTTGAACTCACTGTGTTTCTTGAAGTTGGCTGGCTTGTACTTGTAGAGCGTCAACAAGTACTGCAGATACACCAGGCACTTCGCCTTCTGCCAGCGCCGGCCATCGTCAGACGGCATCACCTTCAACTGTTCCAGGATGTACCACGGGTACCTACAGAGAGAATTGTGGGTAATACCCAGGGTACCTACAGAGAGAATTGTGGGTAATACCCAGGGTTCCTACACAGAGAATTGTGGGTGTTGCACAACACCAAAACAGCTGCCTGCACACTACCCCGTGGCCAGGTAGTTATCTAGGGAGGCCAGTAATCTTTCAATCCCTCTATTCTGCCTGTCTTGTAACTTCTTCTTTTTAACCTTAAAGTCTGAACATGCAATTCAATATGAACAATGTGCTAAACGAATCTCTCTCATTGCTATTTTTTCCGTATTGGCTAAATAATTATTGTACCTGGGTTTTGTATAACTCCTATTGCACTTATAAATGTTAGTTCAGTTTTCAGTTCGTACTCTTGAAATGAGAACCGCTAATCTCTGCTGTGGTATAGTGTTAGTGGAAGGTTTTGTTTGATGTTTAACACTCCACTCAGCAATATTTCAGCTATATGACGGTGGTCTGTAAATAAACGAGACTGGACCAGACAATCCAGTGATTGATATCATGAGCATCGATCTACATAATTGGGATATGATAACATGCACCAACCAAATCAGCGAGCCTCACCATCCGATCATGTCAGTCGCCTTTTACGGCAAGCATGGATTGCTGAAGACCTATCCTAACCCGGATCTTCACGGGTCTGTTAGTGAAAGGTAACTAGCTCCTCGGCCAGTTTGATTTTGACTTGTGTCATTCACTGGTGTTGCACCATAGGCATATAAACAGAGCATTGTGGGTACTGCACGCCAGGTATCTCAGCACACCAGGACTCACTCTTTCGTGTCCGTCCATTCAGCTAGCTGGGCCTGGGTACGTGTGAAGAACTTCTCAGCTGGAGATTTCAGAGCCGTCAACAGCTGAGGGGTTATCACTGAAAGTACAACCAAGCTCCATTTCACTACTAAAATATGTCAAGGGGAGGTAACTCCTGTATGACTCGCTGAGCCTGTAATTATTCCCTGGTGAGGCAGATGGAATTTTTCATTCCAAAATTTGGTTCTTGCAATATTTCTAAAATCTTGAATAAACTGAATAATTAAAGATATAAATAAATTACCGATTTATCTGACTGATATATCTTTCTGATGTATTTTACTCAGATATCTTACTGATATTTAGTACACGGGGGACAAGCATGGGTTGCTGAAGACCTATTCTACCTTGGATCTTTACGGGGGACAAGCATGGGTTGCTGGAGACCTATTTTGACAGGAGACCTGATCGTAACTCACATACCTTAACATAGCCTGACGACAGTAGTAACACTTAATGCCAAGAGGATCGTAACTCCCATGCCTTAACATAGCCTCACAACAGAAGTAACACTAAGATGTAAGATGATCGTAGCCCCATACTTTAACATAGCCTAACGACAGTGGCACACTTAATGCTAAGATGATCGTAACTCACATACCTTAACATAGCCTCACGACAGAAGTAACACTTAGTGGTAAGATGATCGTAGCCCCATACTTTAACATAGCCTAACGACAGTGGCACACTTAATGCTAAGATGATCGTAACTCACATACCTTAACATAGCCTCACGACAGAAGTAACACTTAGTGGTAAGATGATCGTAGCCCCATACTTCAACATAGCCTAACGACAGTAGTAACACTTAGTGGTAAGATGATCGTAGCCCCATACTTCAACATAGCCTCACGACAGTAGTAACACTTAGTGGTAAGATGATCGTAACTCACATACCTTAACATAGCCTCACGACAGTAGTAACACTAAGTGGTAAGATGATCATAACTCCCATGCCTTAACATAGCCTCACGACAGAAGTAACACTTAGTGGTAAGATGATCGTAGCCCCATACTTTAACATAGCCTAACGACAGTGGCACACTTAATGCTAAGATGATCGTAACTCACATACCTTAACATAGCCTCACGACAGAAGTAACACTTAGTGGTAAGATGATCGTAGCCCCATACTTTAACATAGCCTAACGACAGTGGCACACTTAATGCTAAGATGATTGTAACTCACATGCCTTAACATAGCCTCACGACAGAAGTAACACTTAGTGGTAAGATGATCGTAGCCCCATACTTTAACATAGCCTAACGGCAGTGGCACACTTAATGCTAAGATGATCGTAACTCACATACCTTAACATAGCCTCACGACAGAAGTAACACTTAGTGGTAAGATGATCGTAGCCCCATACTTCAACATAGCCTAACGACAGTAGTAACACTTAGTGGTAAGATGATCGTAGCCCCATACTTCAACATAGCCTCACGACAGTAGTAACACTTAGTGGTAAGATGATCGTAGCCCCATACTTTAACATAGCCTCACGACAGAAGTAACACTAAGTGGTAAGATGATCATAACTCTCATACATAACCTCAGGACAGTTGGACAGTCGCAGCCATGGGCGCATCACTCACCTGCATCAGCTGTGTAAACATTTTCTGGACAATCAGCGTTGCGGTCATACGGTGGAAGGATGGTTTCAGATGAAGAAGGAATGGCAACTAAAAGATGTGAGTTCGTGTGAAAACATTGGGAGCGGAAAAATGTATTTATTTAGAGTTAACAAATCATTTACTTATCCTAACTCAAACTAATTGCCTATCTCTCTCTATTTCCTGAAGGTAGTGTTGTTTCCAGTGCATATGCATTGGCCAGGGGTGCATTTGGGTGAGCTGTTTTTCTGGAACACAGTTCAGGAAGTTTCCACTACCTTTTAGAACTTAGAGAGAAAAAAGCAATTAGTATGAGGCAGGATAAGGTAAAATAACACCCTTACAATACACACAAGTCACTAATTTCCTATGGTTTTTTTTGTTCACTACAAATCTTCCCGTGGCTAGGGTGTTAACTGACTGTAAGAGTCAAGTTTCCACCCTTGCTGAACTAGGCTTGAATTATGGAGTTATATTTTGGCTGCACTAACAAATCTATGCATAGTTCAATCAAACATCCACATCTGGTTTGTAAAACTGCCACGCAGATTCCGGGCGATGGAAGGATTTGAAAAGCATGAGTACTGTCAACAGATATTTTCCAGATCTTTTCATGTTATATTACAATGTAGAATTTGATTATCTATCAGATTGTCTTGTCTGAGCAGCACCATTTTGTTTCAAGCAGATGCAAGTGAAATGAATGGTGGAATCTGATTGGTCAATAGGAGGGACATAGAAGGGGCATAACTTGTAATAGCCACTGATGGTGCTAAGATCGAGCCCAGAATTCCAGCCTAGTTCCACAAGGGTGGAAACTGGACTTTTATAGTCAGTTAACTCCCTTGCCTCAGAGAGATGTTCATCACATGACATGACACACCCACCTGGGGAGTCCAGTACGTCCGACTGAGTGACCGCATGTCCGATGGCATTGTCCATCGAGGTGTTGAAGGCTTCACCGGTCAATTCGTTAAACTTCTGTTTGGCTTTCACAGCTCGTTTCTTTTTTGTTGACCCGAAGGCTGCATTCAGTCGGTCATTCTGCACACGCACATTTGACGATAATGGCAAGTCATTAGCAGTGTCCACCCATTCCAGCATTAATTACATTAACTGGGAGTCTAACAGTGTTATAGAGCGACAACTGAGCTATATATGCTGTTGCCATGCTTGGATTGACGCATCTTGACCACAACTTATATGATTTGTCATAACTGAAGCTTAATTCTGTACTGCATAACCCTGATATGGTACAACCTTACAACATGTACAATGTAACATGTACAATGGATGGAGTTTGTAAATCTCATGAGCGTCTTATTGACATATACAACTCTAAAGAAGTTAAAGAACACTTCAAGCTTTTGACGAAAGTTAATCTGTGATGATGAAAAACTTGGATGTTCCGTAACCTCTTTTGAGTAGTATATGTCAACATGCCCCCTTGTTAAGTGCACTAGAACTAACTTCTCTGCCAAGATGTGAGGTTGATACATAGTGTGACTAACTTCTCTGCCAAGATGGGAGGTTGATACATGGTGTGACTAACTTCTCTGCCAAGATGTGAGGTTGATACATAGTGTGACTAACTTCTCTGCCAAGATGTGAGGTTGATACATAGTGTGACTAACTTCTCTGCCAAGATGGGAGGTTGATACATAGTGTGACTAACTTCTCTGCCAAGATGGGAGGTTGATACATAGTGTGACTAACTTCTCTGCCAAGATGTGAGGTTGATACATAGTGTGACTAACCTCTCTGCCAAGATGGGAGGTTGATACATAGTGTGACTAACTTCTCTGCCAAGATGTGAGGTTGATACATAGTGTGACTAACTTCTCTGCCAAGATGGGAGGTTGATACATAGTGTGACTAACTTCTCTGCCAAGATGTGAGGTTGATACATAGTGTGACTAACTTCTCTGCCAAGATGGGAGGTTGATACATAGTGTGACTAACTTCTCTGCCAAGATGTGAGGTTGATACATAGTGTGACTAACTTCTCTGCCAAGATGGGAGGTTGATACATAGTGTGACTAACTTCTCTGCCAAGATGGGAGGTTGATACATAGTGTGACTAACTTCTCTGCCAAGATGGGAGGTTGATACATAGTGTGACTAACTTCTCTGCCAAGATGGGAGGTTGATACATAGTGTGACTAACTTCTCTGCCAAGATGGGAGGTTGATACATAGTGTGACTAACTTCTCTGCCAAGATGGGAGGTTGATACATAGTGTGACTAACTTCTCTGCCAAGATGTGAGGTTGATACATAGTGTGACTAACTTCTCTGCCAAGATGTGAGGTTGATACATAGTGTGACTAACTTCTCTGCCAAGATGGGAGGTTGATACATAGTGTGACTAACTTCTCTGCCAAGATGTGAGGTTGATACATAGTGTGACTAACTTCTCTGCCAAGATGGGAGGTTGATACATAGTGTGACTAACTTCTCTGCCAAGATGTGAGGTTGATACATAGTGTGACTAACCTCTCTGCCAAGATGGGAGGTTGATACATAGTGTGACTAACTTCTCTGCCAAGATGTGAGGTTGATACATAGTGTGACTAACTTCTCTGCCAAGATGGGAGGTTGATACATAGTGTGACTAACTTCTCTGCCAAGATGGGAGGTTGATACATAGTGTGGAATGAGCACCTGCCACAAACATGAATATAATATTCTCACCTGCTGGACAAATGAGAGAGGGGTGTCAAATACAAGCTCTTCTTTCTTGCTATCTGTGGGTAGCAAAAAAGCTTAACTTAAGGTTGGGAAAGACAAAACATAAATAAATCATTATATATGATGACCTTCCACCTATATATTTATTATAAATCATCTTCAGAAGGTGCTCTGAACTCATGAGAATTTTTTTAAAAATCAAATTGATTTTTTCCCCCCAGCAAGGCACACTCAAATGAACATGAAGATGCAGTCCTTTATCATAAGAAACCATCTGTGATATTTCAATACTGCAAGCATACACAAGAACTGTGACGCCTTAATGCACATCACTGACAAACGACCAGGTCAACCTCAGTTTAACAGGTCAGATTGACCCGGCTTGATAACTAACAGGAAGTCAGAAAACACCTTCTGAACTAATAGGATTATGTCCTAAAAATAATATAATGCTGGGGTTCATATACAATATCTTTGGGCAATAGCTGTCTGATACCACAATGCAATGACTCCATGCCTTACTTACCTTCAAATGTCGGCTTCATGTGAAACATTTCGGCATCATGGATCGTCAGTTTCCCTGTTCTTGTGTCCAGACATCCCAAGTAGTACCTAGCATACACACGACACTCTGTCAGACATGCAACACGGTGTTAGAATAATCTGTTAAAAACAGCAAAAACCACCCACAGTGACATCTGTTAAAATCCTACAAGAAACCACAATTAGCATCTGCTACGTCAGCACTCTCAGTTATCATGACGATGCCAGAGGTAAGATATTTGCTATGTGAAACCATGATGTTGATTTTCCAGCTTTCAGATATACACATCTCAATGCTAAATCCCATACTCAATTTGTCATATTATTACAAAAAGTCCATGATAATAATAATTGAAAAACTGATACAATGGCCTCAAAACCTGTTTAACATTGATATGACTCCAAGATCAATTGTGTTATGAATTATCTCCCTTTCAGCGTTTCAGATGGCTGTTGGTAACCGGTCATAGACCAATAAAATTTCAATTCAACAGATGGTTTGCTTAAGTAGTCAGTCTTTTGACCGATAGAAATGCTAAGCAAGGCGCCACATGTTTCACAATTTCATAATTGAAAAGTAAATAGTAAGAATTAGTCCTACTTGCAGTATCGATTTAATAAAACAATGCACGGCCATCAAAAAGAGTAATTGAAATTCTGAGCAGCGTATGTCTTTGCATCATACTTTCTATATCATAGGGAAACCGTCAGGAGCTATAGTGACTTGGTCAAGCACTTTTCTTATCACGACGTTCATTGGCCAGATTGTATATATATTCATCCAATCATGAATGGTATTGCATTGATTTGTTGTCATGCTCTTCACCAGTTTTGTTTATTTGTGAGCACGTGGCATAAGAAAGTTTGTGTTTTGCTTACTTGACGTTTTTACTTTTGCCATTGACTTGGGTCCAGGTCATTTACCTTTATCCTTTATTACCTCTACCACGACATCATGTGCCTTGATCCACCCACTAGCACGAAATCATGTGCCTTAAACCACCCACTACCACGAAATCATGTGCCTTGATCCATCCACTACCACGAAATCATGTGCCTTGATCCACCCTCTACCACGACATCATATGCCTTGATCCACCCTCTACCACGACATCATGTGCCTTGATCCACCCTCTACCATGACATCATATGCCTTGATCCACCCCCTAACACGTCATCGTGTGCCTTGATCCACCCTTTACCAGGACATCATGTGCCTTGATCCATCCTCTACCACGTCATGTGCCTTGATCCATCCTCTACCACGTCATGTGCCTTGATCCACCCTCTACCACATCATGTGCCTTGATCCACCCTCTACCACGACATCATGTGCCTTGATCCACCCTCTGCCACCACATCATGTGCCTTGATCCACCCTCTACCACGACACCATGTGCCTTGATCCACCCTCTACCACATCATGTGCCTTGATCCACCCTCTACCACATCATGTGCCTTGATCCACCCTCTACCACGACATCATGTGCCTTGATCCACCCTCTACCACGACATCATGTGCCTTGATCCACCCTCTACCACGACATCATGTGCCTTGATCCACCCTCTACCACATCATGTGCCTTGATCCACCCTCTACCAAGACATCATGTGCCTTGATCCACCCTCTACCAAGACACCATGTGCCTTGATCCACCCTCTACCACATCATGTGCATTGATCCACCCTCTACCACGACATCATGTGCCTTGATCCACCCTCTACCACGACACCATGTGCCTTGATCCACCCTCTACAACATCATGTGCCTTGATCCACCCTCTGCCACCACATCATGTGCCTTGATCCACCCTCTACCACGACATCATGTGCCTTGATCCACCCTCTACCACCACATCATGTGCCTTGATCCACCCCCTAACACGACATCGTGTGCCTTGATCCACCCTTTACCAGGACATCATGTGCCTTGATCCACCCTCTACCAGGACATCATGTGCTTTGATCCACCCTCTACCACGACATCGTGTGCCTTGATCCATCCTCTACCAGGACATCATGTGCCTTGATCCACTCTCTACCAGGAAATCATGTGCCTTGATCCACCCTCTACCACTACATCATGTGCCTTGATCCATCCTCTACCATGACATCATATGCCTTGATCCACCCCCTAACACGTCATCGTGTGCCTTGATCCACCCTTTACCAGGACATCATGTGCCTTGATCCATCCTCTACCACGTCATGTGCCTTGATCCATCCTCTACCACGTCATGTGCCTTGATCCACCCTCTACCACATCATGTGCCTTGATCCACCCTCTACCACATCATGTGCCTTGATCCACCCTCTACCACACCATGTGCCTTGATCCACCCTCTACCACACCATGTGCCTTGATCCACCCTCTACCACGACACCATGTGCCTTGATCCACCCTCTACCACGTCATGTGCCTTGATCCACCCTCTACCACGTCATGTGCCTTGATCCACCCTCTACCACCACACCATGTGCCTTGATCCACCCTCTACCACGACACCATGTGCCTTGATCCACCCTCTTCCATGACACCATATGCCTTGATCCACCCTCTACCACGACACCATGTACCTTGATCCACCCTCTACCACGACACCATGTGCCTTGATCCACCCTCTACCACATCATGTGCCTTGATCCACCCTCTACCACACCATGTGCCTTGATCCACCCTCTACCACACCATGTGCCTTGATCCACCCTCTACCACACCATGTGCCTTGATCCACCCTCTACCACGACACCATGTGCCTTGATCCACCCTCTACCACGTCATGTGCCTTGATCCACCCTCTACCACGTCATGTGCCTTGATCCACCCTCTACCACCACACCATGTGCCTTGATCCACCCTCTACCACGACACCATGTGCCTTGATCCACCCTCTTCCATGACACCATATGCCTTGATCCACCCTCTACCACGACACCATGTACCTTGATCCACCCTCTACCACGACACCATGTGCCTTGATCCACCCTCTACCACGTCATGTGCCTTGATCCACCCTCTACCACGTCATGTGCCTTGATCCACCCTCTACCACCACACCATGTGCCTTGATCCACCCTCTACCACGACACCATGTGCCTTGATCCACCCTCTTCCATGACACCATATGCCTTGATCCACCCTCTACCACGACACCATGTACCTTGATCCACCCTCTACCACGACACCATGTGCCTTGATCCACCCTCTACCACGACACCATGTGCCTTGATCCACCCTCTTCCATGACACCATGTGCCTTGATCCACCCTCTACCATGACACCATGTGCCTTGATCCACCCTCTACCACGACACCATGTGCCTTGATCCACCCTCTACCACGACACCATGTGCCTTGATCCACCCTCTACCACGACACCATGTGCCTTGATCCACCCTCTTCCACGACATCATGTGCCTTGATCCACCCTCTACCACCACATCATGTGCCTTGATCCACCCTCTACCACCACATCATGTGCCTTGATCCACCCTCTACCACACCATGTGCCTTGATCCACCCTCTACCATGACATCATGTGCCTTGATCCACCCTCTACCACATCATGTGCCTTGATCCACCCTCTACCACACCATGTGCCTTGATCCACCCTCTACCATGACATCATGTGCCTTGATCCACCCTCTACCACATCATGTGCCTTGATCCACCCTCTACCACACCGTGTGCCTTGATCCACCCTCTACCACATCATGTGCCTTGATCCACCCTCTACCACATCATGTGCCTTGATCCACCCTCTACCACACCATGTGCCTTGATCCACCCTCTACCACACCATGTGCCTTGATCCACCCTCTACCACATCATGTTGTTACTCACTTGGATGCTGAGTCTTCAGTCTTGCTGTTGCTATGGCCGACATAGGACAGCTTCTCCTTGGCTGGTATTGTCTGACAAACAACAACAACAACCAAACATAAACAAGGGATAATACAAAAACTGATCAGGATTCTGTGTCATTGGATTGGAAAACTAATTTCTTCTGCCCACCTACAACAACAATGGGCGGGGCTCGCTGAATACAATGGTCATTCCTAATACAGGATATTTACCATCCCCAAACACACTCGCGTGATAACCTCTATATACGAATGTGTAATGTGTGAATGTATAATGTAGGAATGAATCAGGGTTTTACTATTACATTTTAGAAATGTTTTAAGTTACTCTGCAATAACTCAATGTATCTGTTGGTAGTAATATTGCTGCTATTAGATTGTTCTGCACAGTGTGTACATATATTCATTTATTTGTTGTGCAGATGTAGCTGTGTTACCTGTGCAGTACCATGTGTCTGGACTGATGAACTAGGTTTTATATATATTGTACATTGAATGAATACATGACAGTAAATGTATCATGTCACGCTTATGATACTCTATTTATATGATATCCATATATAAGTATATATGCAGGTTAAATATGTTTATAATACAGGATTATTTAAGTGTTAATGTAATGTAAGTTTATCTATTAGCAGTTATAACATGATGTATAATATTTGATGTCAGCATATATTTATATTTTGTCTAATGAATGTTTTACGATTGTTTCAGGGTTTAATTTATCGGTAACAAACTTTGCTGTAACTGCCATCAACACCTGTCTGTCCTCCATGTCATGGAGCAGTCTCAGTTTCATACACAATGGAAGGACATCCAACTACCCTGGTCTGGTGACAAGTAGCCGTCGTGAACACAGATACAAGTCCTTAATAATATGACTAGAATTGAAATATCGGTACATCGGTACTAATGCTATTAGGTATATCTAATCACAAAAAATATTTCAGTATACAAAATGTATCAAAACCCATTGTCATGATTTGTGAGTGGTTGCGTGCACCAGTTAAGACTATATATACATGTTCCTATTCCTACTCGACTCCTGATATACATGTATATATTTATCATATAATAGGTAGGTTTCTCGGCAGGATAAAGCCAACGGATAAAAACGATATTCGTTGGGGTCATATGCGGATAGAGATGCAAATATCAAAGGTCAAGTAGGGACTACTTTCACTGTTTATAAACAAACATGGCGTCGCCCTCGTCATTCGGCGATCGGGTCAGAATTAACCATCAGGAATCTGGATAAACTACAGGGATAATTGCTATCATTATCAAAAGAACAGTTTAACATACTGAAAATCAGTGTCTAACTGTGATGTAGCTAAGGCATTTTATAAGTTTTGGCAACTTTGGAGATATAAATTTCGAAACAATTTTGCTAGGGCACGAGGCCTAGCCAAGCGGAATCAGTAGCCATATCTGTGCTTGTAGACCTCTGCGGCTTGAAACCTTCTCCACAAATTGAAATAGTTGGATTTGGCCGAAATATGTTTGAATTGTTACCTTGTTTCGTTTTGTCGCTGTGTGTACATCTGACTACACTTCTAAACGTTATGACAGGCGGACTGTCAAAAACGTTGTAGATATCGCTGCAATGAAATTACATCACAATGCTTTGCAGACCATTGTGATGTCATTGGTTATCATGACGTCACAGTCAAATGACATCACTAATAGCTCTGTTACTGAAGCTGTCAGCAGTACCTTTTACACTAACACACTGGTTATTACTGTCTACAAACTGAAAAAGTTGGAAGAATGATTTTGGATGATAAATAAAATCTCACCCTTGTGTCTTTTGATATCAAATATATCAACACTCAGAGTTTTTTCCACTTTTATCAACTCGTGTTTATATATTTGATATCAAAAGAAAGGTGAGATTCTCTATCTGTTCCCAGCAATGTGATCCAGTGACAGGGTGTTGGCAGGTTGCCTTAAACCAAGACTGTCCTGTTCAGATGGCTGACAAATAGGGATATCAACATGGCAAGTCTCACCAAGATCTTCTGCGTTGCCTCCCTTGACTGGGAGTCTCTGTCTGCCATCTCTCTGTAGCTGTAGTGAAGCTTCTTAAACATCCCCTTCTTTAGGTGGCCATGTTCAAACTTGGCTGTAAAAAAAAATTAATATGACTGCTGACCCCTAGCCTAAAATGTGACTCAAAATCAATGCGACTCCCCCCACCCCATCCCCAGTGGAATAATGCATATCCTTACCTTTATCCAAACAACAAATAGCACCCTAAAACAACAAACAGTTTATATGTTTACTCTGTTGATCTAACCCCTTCAGCCACCGAGGCTTCCATAAAAACGAACGTCCGACAGCTGGTAGTCAGCCATGGGAGCCATGCCAATTTACACTTGTCAGAGGGGTACACAAAGTACGTCATCTAGACTACCAGTTGTCAGACTTTCATTTTTGTGGAGTAATAAGTGGCTAAAGGGGTTAGATTGCCGATTTTGTGTGCAGTGTGGGTTCGAATCCCAGACGGGACTCAACCAAAAAAAGTACAAGAATCTGTACTTTACAAAAAAAGAGTTATCCCAAATATAACATTTGTTATATTTTAGTCGCATTGCTTGGCAATATTCCAGTCATATCAAATTGAGAGACTCCAAAAATGGACTTCAAACAATGTACTATGCACATTGTTCAAAGTCGTTTACAGAATACACAGCCATAATCATGATAATTATTAAAAAATCTAATAACATGGTAAACAGTAAATATTTCATCTGGTGTCATTGGTAATAGGGCTGGGCTGGGCTCCAAATTTACTTCCCTGGTACCCAACCCCCTATTACCCGACCCTACCCGGGTACCCGCTGTAGGTTTCAAGAGAGAGGTACAAAATGTCTGATTGGGAAACATTTGACCGTACTCCTGTCAAAATAAATTTAGATATATACATGTATAATCCAATTTGGTCATGCATACACTGAAGTTGACTGAAGTTATATCAATATGCAAACATATAAAGTCAGAAGGAATGTGTATAATCAGAATTTTTTTTGTCACTTATAGTGTAACCATAGAGTTCTAAATAATTTTTGCCATTAAACAATATTATCACATGACTAACCACGGCACCCTAGTCACCCATCCCTGCCCTAATTGGTAAACATAATTTATCTGGGTTGTACTAATTTCTGTCAGGGTTTGAATTGAAAATGCCCTGGAATATCCAGGTGTACATTACAACCATGCAGTATGCATTTTACCACCTTTTTTATGTATCATTATCCACTGTGACATTGATTAAAACGTTTTTAAAGGCTTAAAAATATTCTTGAGTGTACACGTGTGTGTGTCTGTGCTAAAGTGTTTGATTGTCACACTGAAGACATGGGTTTAATTCACCACATGGCTACAATAAGTGATGCCCATTTATGGTGTGATATTCCTGGAATATTGGTAAAACTACTGAAAGCGACGTAAAACCCAACTCACTCATTCAATAACATTGCAAGATGATCACAGAACGGCGCCAATAATTGGAGACAAAATGGTAAATGTTTCACAGCTGATATATCGTAAATAAGTGTTTGTTTTACCGAATGCGGTACGAGACATACTCCGATTGACGTATATAACTTCGAGTGACATTGTTTCCAAGATCCGCGGACCTGTTGACTGTGATCACAGACTGACATGCAACTTTGAGAGCTGCTATG
Organism: Haliotis rufescens; assembly: GCF_023055435.1. NCBI lineage: Eukaryota > Metazoa > Mollusca > Gastropoda > Lepetellida > Haliotidae > Haliotis > Haliotis rufescens. The sequence continues at coordinate 4,258,912 of NW_025964057.1, forward strand.
ACCATTTCAAAACTCGCTCACCAGCTATGATTTTCGTCGAAGGTTTTCCAGCTTGTGGCCGTACCAGTCTCGCCTCCATAGTGTGCCTCTTCTAATAAATGTAGCCGGTAAAAAAAAATAACAACATTTAACTCGTCAGCAATTGCACATGCTGATACCGACTCGACTGCACGTGGAGCAAAATCAAAACATTCAGCGCGATGTTCTCTATATGTAATTTCTTGGGACTTTATAAAATATGTTATAACTTTGCTTATATAAACTATTCATGTTTGAATTATGTTAATGTAGACTAGATGCTTTAGTGGACAAAAATCTCAGAAATATATGCATTCAATGTGAAAAAAAATATTTTCTTTATTTTAGGACATCATGCTTTAAAAACGGAACTACTCTTCTGCCCCCTGTCGTAAATAACGGAGAGGTAACTCTCAATGACTAACGTTTGACAGGTGCGCGATAGATCGATACAGGCGGTGTGAGAGGCATATTGACTTTTACCAGGTGCTGGAAACCATCAACAGCTGTTGTCGTCAGGTAAGTTTAGCTATCAGAAATGACACATTGCCTTTTGCGAGATATTTGACAGGAATGTATGTTGTAGACATAACTATACATACCCATATGGATTGCTGAAGCGGCGCACAGAGCGTTGCCGTTGGCGTAACCGCTGTTACTGGTGTGCACATTAACTTCATCTAGAATCTACTTGCTGTGAAAAGTGTACTCGTTTTGAAGTTCAAGGTAAATGGGAAAAGAGTGGAGGGTGGTTACACAAGCAAGGACGTTATGTTTAATTGTAGACTTCAAATGAATTATAGTATTTGCCTTTCGTTACTGGCATTGTCGCAGCGACCACGTCAGTCGATCTATAGTCATAAATAATTCATCATATTTCTGTTTACATGTATTGCTCACGTTGATAAGATAGTTGTCTGATGTTGATGCATTAAAAATAAGGAGTATCCATATAAAAAATATGTCATGAACGATGTCCACCATGGCTAATGCAACATGACAATGGACATTTTAACACTGGTCAGTAAATGTGCTACAACATGTATAGTTGTACATGGCAGTGGATTATTCATCTCAGTAACTATACTCTGAAATGCAGTTTGTATAGATTCAGCAGTAAAAGTATAGAACCTAAACTTACTAACATGGTCCAGATGAACATATATAGTCAAAATATTTGTGAATGAAATTCAATTACCCTGTTTCTTTTTGCTGAAACTAAAGTCTCTCTGGACTATATTTTGAATGCATGTCAATATGTTTAACATGTCAGTAATTTAGAGATTGGGTTCTTCCTCAATTGCTGAGAAACCAAAGTAGTTAACTAATTAAGTAAAATTACAAATCATATGTGGTTGTGTATGTTGTGTTGTGTTGTGTATCATATGTATGCTTGTAATGTGGTGTCTGTAGAATTTACCCACCAGTATATGCATGGGTCTGTCATTGATGTATCTCACAATGTACAGTGGAAAGTGGGACTCCTGACAGTGATACTGTCTAGATATTTATAGTTGTAATATTGATAAAAAATAATTGTTTCCCTTGGAGTAGTGGTCCTTTTGAATGTGTGATTCAGAGGGACTAAGTGGGAGTGAGGTTTGTGTGGCCAGATTAGTGGGGTGTGAGTCTTGTTGTCAGAAGTCAGGGTCTGGTTGGCTAGATTAGAGGGGTGTGAGTCTTGTTGTCAGAAATCAGGGTCTGTGTAGCTAGATTAGAGGAGTGCGAGTCTTGTTGTCAGAAGCCAGGATCTGTGTAGCTAGATTAGAGGGGTGTGAGTCTAGTTGTCAGAAGTCAGGGTCTGTGTAGCTAGATTAGAGGGGTGTGAGTCTTGTTGTCAGAAGTCAGGGTCTGTGTTGCTAGATTAGAGGGGTGTGAGTCTTGTTGTCAGAAGTCAGGGTCTGTGTGGCCAGATTAGAGGGGTGTGAATCTAGTTGTCAGAAGTCAGGGTCTGTATAGCTAGATTAGAGGGGTGTGAGTCTTCTTGTCAGAAGTCAGGGTCTGTGTTGCTAGATTAGAGGGGTGTGAGTCTTGTTGTCAGAAGTCAGGGTCTGTGTAGCTAGATTAGAGGGGTGTGAGTTTTGTTGTCAGAAGTCAGGGTCTGTGTAGCTAGATTAGAGGGGTGTGAGTCTTGTTGTCAGAAGTCAGGGTCTGTGTAGCTAGATTAGAGGGGTGTGAGTCTTGTTGTCAGAAGTCAGGGTCTGTGTAGCCAGATTAGAGGGGTGTGAGTCTTGTTGTCAGAAGTCATGGTCTGTGTAGCTAGATTAGAGGGGTGTGAGTCTTGTTGTCAGAAGTCAGGGTCTGTGTAGCTAGATTAGAGGGGTGTGAGTCTTGTTGTCAGAAGTCAGGGTCTGTGTAGCTAGATTAGAGGGGTGTGAGTCTTGTCAGAAGTCAGGGTCTGTGTAGCCAGATTAGAGGGGTGTGAGTCTTGTTGTCAGAAGTCAGGGTCTGTGTAGCTAGATTAGAGGGGTGTGAGTCTTGTTGTCAGAAGTCAGGGTCTGTGTAGCTAGATTAGAGGGGTGTGAGTCTTGTTGTCAGAAGTCAGGGTCTGTGTAGCTAGATTAGAGGGGTGTGAGTTTTGTTGTCAGAAGTCAGGGTCTGTGTAGCTAGATTAGAGGGGTGTGAGTCTTGTTGTCAGAAGTCAGGGTCTGTGTAGCTAGATTAGAGGGGTGTGAGTCTTGTTGTCAGAAGTCAGGGTCTGTGTAGCCAGATTAGAGGGGTGTGAGTCTTGTTGTCAGAAGTCAGGGTCTGTGTAGCTAGATTAGAGGGGTGTGAGTCTTGTTGTCAGAAGTCAGGGTCTGTGTAGCTAGATTAGAGGGGTGTGAGTCTTGTTGTCAGAAGTCAGGGTCTGTGTAGCTAGATTAGAGGGGTGTGAGTCTTGTCAGAAGTCAGGGTCTGTGTAGCCAGATTAGAGGGGTGTGAGTCTTGTTGTCAGAAGTCAGGGTCTGTGTAGCTAGATTAGAGGGGTGTGAGTCTTGTTGTCAGAAGTCAGGGTCTGTGTAGCTAGATTAGAGGGGTGTGAGTCTTGTTGTCAGAAGTCAGGGTCTGTGTAGCTAGATTAGAGGGGTGTGAGTCTTGTTGTCAGAAGTCAGGGTCTGTGTAGCTAGATTAGAGGGGTGTGAGTCTTGTTGTCAGAAGTCAGGGTCTGTGTAGCTAGATTAGAGGGGTGTGAGTCTTGTTGTCAGAAGTCAGGGTCTGTGTAGCTAGATTAGAGGGGTGTGAGTCTTGTTGTCAGAAGTCAGGGTCTGTGTAGCTAGATTAGAGGGGTGTGAGTCTTGTTGTCAGAAGTCAGGGTCTGTGTAGCTAGATTAGAGGGGTGTGAGTTTTGTTGTCAGAAGTCAGGGTCTGTGTTGCTAGATTAGAGGGGTGTGAGTCTTGTTGTCAGAAGTCAGGGTCTGTGTTGCTAGATTAGAGGGGTGTGAGTCTTGTTGTCAGAAGTCAGGGTCTGTGTTGCTAGATTAGAGGGGTGTGAGTCTTGTTGTCAGAAGTCAGGGTCTGTGTTGCTAGATTAGAGGGGTGTGAGTCTTCTTGTCAGAAGTCAGGGTCTGTGTTGCTAGATTAGAGGGGTGTGAGTCTTGTTGTCAGAAGTCAGGGTCTGTGTAGCTAGATTAGAGGGGTGTGAGTCTTGTTGTCAGAAGTCAGGGTCTGTGTTGCTAGATTAGAGGGGTATGAGTCTTGTTGTCAGAAGTCAGGGTCTGTGTAGCTAGATTAGAGGGGTGTGAGTCTTGTTGTCAGAAGCCAGGGTCTGTGTAGCCAGATTAGAGGGGTGTGAAAATCACATCATATATCTTGTGTATCATGTCTGTGTTCTTCTGGGTAACCCCTAACTTCTAGCTTCATTAACTTACAAGCCTTATTAAAATGTCATGAAACTAACTAACTGTCTGGTCAAATTACACAGAAGAGCGAGAGCAATCCTGGTCTAAGTTGGGAGAGGTTGTGGTGGTGACATCACTTTGGTGATGAATGAATGCTGAGTATTTATCATAATAGAAATTACCAGTCTTCAATTACAGCTATGATATGGGGTGAATTGACTTATATATAACAGTTCTAAATTTCTGGACTTGTTTAACATTTATCAAATTTGTATTGCTTGATGCGAAGTTCAACATGATGCTGTAGACACATTAGAGGATCAAAGTCTAGACTTAGTGGTAATGAAAAACATTTGAATCGCCCAACATGTCCATGTTGGAAGCATGCTGTTTGCTTGGTCCCTGGCATTGACAGACAACAGTTAGATTATGAGAGCCGAGCTGGATGCTGTAACAGTAAGTACAGGGCTGGACAAGGGGACTAGAGCACTCACAAATGGGGGTCATTATTTTTTCACATGGGTCATTGATGAGTCTGTCGTGGTAATTTGAGGCAGGGGGTAATGTGTTGCTTGAAGGTATCGGTAACTTGAAGCTGTGAGTTGTTCAGCATGAAATGAGCTCTCTGTTCTGCATCTTGTTGGTCAGGTGTCTATTCAGTATATTCACTTGAAAACTGCAAAATGGCTGTCAGAATGCAGTACTCTTTCATATCTTTGGCAAGGCCAAATGTTCCAAATCAGTGACATCATAATATCCTAACTTCATGTCAACTTTCAACATGTTCAAACCCTGTATGGATTCTTGTGATAAGTAAATGAGGCAACTGTATGGATTGTGTGGTCAGACTCGGTGACTTCACTGATTTCCTGCCATTGTACCCGACACTGTGTGATGTTGCTCATGACATTAGTCACTTGTTTGTCTGGTCTGACCGATTATTTACAGGCCATGTCATATAGCTTGTAATTCATGGAGTGCTGCGTTATACAACCAGCACAAACAACCATCTTCATGTTCAGTGCATCAAGGGGGATAACTCAATCTGTGGCTGGCAGGGTCAGGTGGTGATGAACTCTCATTGCGGGAAGTGTGTGATGAGGGGCATCTTCCCGAGGCAAGGGAGTTAACTGACTGTAAAAGTCCAGTTTCAACTTTTGCCGAACAAGGCTTGAATTTCCAGGCTCGATTGTTGCGCCACCAGTGGCTATTACGAGTTATCTCCCTACTATGTCCCTCGTATTGACCCATCAGATGCCACTTCTTATATCACTTGCATTTGCATCAAATAAATGGTGGCGCCCAACCAACAACGATTTGATCGATAATCAAGATCTATATTAAATTAACAGGTTTTACTTTGTGAAGCTCATCAAATAACCTGAACTACCTGATTGAAAACATGAACAGATTTGGAAAAATATCTGTCGACGCCCATTTGACGGTATACATGTTTTGCAAATCCTGCAATTGATTGAAATCCTTGTTTTTTATGAAGCTGATGTCTAGCTTGTTCAGGGCTCGAAATTAACCGTATTTTGCGTGCCATCGCATGTAATATCATTCATTTAATAAACCTATCACATTTCACAATGTCTGAAATACGTATTCCATTTCAATTTATCATTTTTTATCGATAAATTAAAAAATTATTCACTATTTCCCGGGATGTTATTGAAAATAAAATTCTCGAACACACATTTCGACAACAGGTCCACATGGAACATGTCAAAGAGCAAAATAAAGACGTTTTAAACAAATCTTTAAATATATTATACAAAGTAATAAATAAAATCAACAAAAATATATCTAAAAGTAATCAAAATTACAACTCAGTTATTATTTCCATCCCTTCGTGCGATCGCGTGTAATGTAAGTCAAATGACATCTCGGCTTTCGTCGACTTGAATTCTCGGCTCGGACACGATGTTTAATGTAAAAATATATGCATGAAAAATCTTTGTCACAGTTGTAACCTAGCATGATACATTCAAAAAGTTCCATATTTTTAATATATATCGTGATTTCCTGCTTAAAACGTTCCGAACAACACGATTTAACAAAAATCTTTCGCCAACTTCTGAAATTTATCAAACACGAACTTGGTATCACAGCTGTAATTTGATTGGCTGCCTTATGTCACATGCTCAAAATTGACCAATCACGAAACTTGTAGCAGATTTCGGCAAGAAAGCGTCATTAGAAACTAATTTTAATCAAATGAAATCTCTTGTTATAACTACGGAAAAAACCCAGGTGATGATTCGAGCGTGTAGATGAAGGAATAAGCTTTCCAGCTATGTGTCATATGCCATTCTTCGACGAACGTGTTATTCATACGAAGCCTCGAAAACGGGGGTATTTCTTCATGTTACTGAGCGGTCAGCCGCTGTTATTGGAAAATGGGTGATGACAGAAAATATTTATAATTCTTTTAAAAATGATTTTCGAATTACGTAAACAATGAAAATAAAACAGAAATAGGTAGATCTAAGTGGATTTTACTTCAGATGGGGCTTGTCTGTCACAGTCATTAAATGGAAGTCAGTAAAGTAAGTTTGTAACTCACTTTAACTTAAACATACTATTAAGATCACAGATGTCTCACTTACTTACAATTACATGAATTTATTAACATTTTGATTGAACTACTGACAAAGAGACACAAATAAACAACAAACACTTTAATGGTTGTTAAAAACTTTAATGCTGAAAGGTAACAAATAATTGGCTGGGCACCCCATGATTTCCCAAGGCACACCTAAATTTTATACCTTGTGCCTTGTGGCACACTTGGCAAAAATTGCATTTCTAGCCCTGTTGTTATACTATGCATTGACTCGTTAGTCCAGCCAAATGATACTCTGGAACTCCGGAATTCCATCCATATTCCGCAAGAGTGGAAACTGGACTTTTATTGTCATTTAACTCTCTTTTCTCAGGAAAATAGATGAGAGTGTACAGGCTACAGGGTCAATAACATTACTTAACGGAAGGGCTAGACTTGTATACTGGTCCTGGATGGGCTAGACTTGTATACTGGTCCTGGACGGGTTAGACCCTGTATACTGGTCCTGGACGGGTTAGACTTGTATACTGGTCCTGGACGGGTTAGACTTGTATACGGGTCCTGGACGGGTTAGACTTGTATACTGGTCCTGGACGGGTTAGACATGTATACTGGTCCTGGATGGGTTAGACATGTATACTGGTCCTGGACGGGTTAGACATGTATACGGGTCCTGGACGGGTTAGACATGTATACTGGTCCTGGATGGGTTAGACATGTATACGGGTCCTGGACAGGTTAGACATGTATACTGGTCCTGGACGGGTTAGACATGTATACTGGTCCTGGACAGGTTAGACATGTATACTGGTCCTGGATGGGTTAGACATGTATACTGGTCCTGGACGGGTTAGACATGTATACGGGTCCTGGACGGGTTAGACTTGTATACTGGTCCTGGACGGGTTAGACTTGTATACTGGTCCTGGACGGGTTAGACTTGTATACTGGTCCTGGATGGGTTAGACATGTATACTGGTCCTGGACGGGTTAGACTTGTATACTGGTCCTGGACGGGTTAGACTTGTATACTGGTCCTGGATGGGTTAGACATGTATACGGGTCCTGGACGGGTTAGACATGTATACGGGTCCTGGACGGGTTAGACTTGTATACTGGTCCTGGACGGGTTAGACTTGTATACTGGTCCTGGACGGGTTAGACTTGTATACTGGTCCTGGATGGGTTAGACATGTATACGGGTCCTGGACAGGTTAGACATGTATACGGGTCCTGGACGGGTTAGACATGTATACTGGTCCTGGACGGGTTAGACATGTATACTGGTCCTGGACGGGTTAGACATGTATACTGGTCCTGGACGGGTTAGACTTGTATACTGGTCCTGGATGGGTTAGACATGTATACGGGTCCTGGACAGGTTAGACATGTATACGGGTCCTGGACGGGTTAGACTTGTATACTGGTCCTGGACGGGTTAGACTTGTATACTGGTCCTGGACGGGTTAGACTTGTATACTGGTCCTGGATGGGTTAGACATGTATACGGGTCCTGGACAGGTTAGACATGTATACGGGTCCTGGACGGGTTAGACATGTATACTGGTCCTGGACGGGTTAGACATGTATACTGGTCCTGGACGGGTTAGACATGTATACTGGTCCTGGACGGGTTAGACATGTATATTGGTCCTGGACGGGTTAGACTTGTATATTGGTCCTGGACGGGTTAGACTTGTATATTGGTCCTGGACGGGTTAGACTTGTATATTGGTCCTGGATGGGTTAGACATGTATACTGGTCCTGGACGGGTTAGACTTGTATACGGGTCCTGGACGGGTTAGACATGTATAATGGTCCTGGACGGGTTAGACATGTATACGGGTCCTGGACGGGTTAGACATGTATACTGGTCCTGGACGGGTTAGACATGTATACGGGTCCTGGACGGGTTAGACTTGTATACTGGTCCTGGACGGGTTAGACTTGTATACTGGTCCTGGACGGGTTAGACTTGTATACGGGTCCTGGATGGGTTAGACTTGTATACTGGTCCTGGACGGGTTAGACATGTATACTGGTCCTGGACGGGTTAGACTTGTATACTGGTCCTGGACGGGTTAGACATGTATACTGGTCCTGGACGGGTTAGACATGTATACTGGTCCTGGACGGGTTAGACATGTATACTGGTCCTGGACGGGTTAGACATGTATATTGGTCCTGGACGGGTTAGACTTGTATATTGGTCCTGGACGGGTTAGACTTGTATATTGGTCCTGGACGGGTTAGACTTGTATATTGGTCCTGGATGGGTTAGACATGTATACTGGTCCTGGACGGGTTAGACTTGTATACTGGTCCTGGACGGGTTAGACTTGTATACTGGTCCTGGACGGGTTAGACATGTATACTGGTCCTGGATGGGTTAGACATGTATACTGGTCCTGGACGGGTTAGACATGTATACTGGTCCTGGACGGGTTAGACTTGTATACGGGTCCTGGATGGGTTAGACATGTATACGGGTCCTGGACGGGTTAGACTTGTATACTGGTCCTGGACGGGTTAGACTTGTATATTGGTCCTGGATGGGTTAGACTTGTATACTGGTCCTGGACGGGTTAGACATGTATACTGGTCCTGGACGGGTTAGACATGTATACTGGTCCTGGACGGGTTAGACTTGTATACTGGTCCTGGACGGGTTAGACTTGTATACTGGTCCTGGACGGGTTAGACTTGTATACTGGTCCTGGACGGGTTAGACTTGTATACGGGTCCTGGACGGGTTAGACATGTATACTGGTCCTGGACGGGTTAGACATGTATACTGGTCCTGAATGGGTTAGACATGTATACTGGTCCTGGACGGGTTAGACATGTATACGGGTCCTGGACGGGTTAGACATGTATAATGGTCCTGGACGGGTTAGACATGTATACGGGTCCTGGACGGGTTAGACATGTATACTGGTCCTGGACGGGTTAGACATGTATACGGGTCCTGGACGGGTTAGACTTGTATACTGGTCCTGGACGGGTTAGACTTGTATACTGGTCCTGGACGGGTTAGACTTGTATACGGGTCCTGGATGGGTTAGACTTGTATACTGGTCCTGGACGGGTTAGACATGTATACTGGTCCTGGACGGGTTAGACTTGTATACTGGTCCTGGACGGGTTAGACATGTATACTGGTCCTGGATGGGTTAGACATGTATACTGGTCCTGGACGGGTTAGACATGTATACTGGTCCTGGACGGGTTAGACATGTATATTGGTCCTGGACGGGTTAGACTTGTATATTGGTCCTGGACGGGTTAGACTTGTATATTGGTCCTGGACGGGTTAGACTTGTATATTGGTCCTGGATGGGTTAGACATGTATACTGGTCCTGGACGGGTTAGACTTGTATACTGGTCCTGGACGGGTTAGACTTGTATACTGGTCCTGGATGGGTTAGACATGTATACTGGTCCTGGATGGGTTAGACATGTATACTGGTCCTGGACGGGTTAGACATGTATACTGGTCCTGGACGGGTTAGACTTGTATACGGGTCCTGGATGGGTTAGACATGTATACGGGTCCTGGACGGGTTAGACTTGTATACTGGTCCTGGACGGGTTAGACTTGTATATTGGTCCTGGATGGGTTAGACTTGTATACTGGTCCTGGACGGGTTAGACATGTATACTGGTCCTGGACGGGTTAGACATGTATACTGGTCCTGGACGGGTTAGACTTGTATACTGGTCCTGGACGGGTTAGACTTGTATACTGGTCCTGGACGGGTTAGACTTGTATACTGGTCCTGGACGGGTTAGACTTGTATACTGGTCCTGGACGGGTTAGACTTGTTTACGGGTCCTGGACGGGTTAGACATGTATACTGGTCCTGGACGGGTTAGACATGTATACTGGTCCTGAATGGGTTAGACATGTATACTGGTCCTGGACGGGTTAGACATGTATACTGGTCCTGGACGGGTTAGACTTGTATACGGGTTCTGGACGGGTTAGACTTGTATACTGGTCCCTTGCTTTGAGATGGGTGTTTTCTTCAAAAATCTTGTTATTTGGCATCACCTTCTGGTGAGAAATGTGAATAGTTGGATATTGTGTTGACCCCTGTATTATCAGTACAGGAGGCACTTTAGTATAACTGCTTGCCACAAAATCAATTCAGGATTTCATTATTTATGATACTATATTTTACATGATCTGTATATCCTTAGTGATCAGTCATTGATAATAAACGCCAACTTAATATTTTGTAATGTCTGACCCGCTGTGATATTTCTGGAATATTGCTAAAAGAAGTGTTAAACCATGCTCACTCTCTCTCTCTCATAACTTATATTGAAGCGAAGTTTATACATTAATATTAAATGGCCTGCATCAGATTTGCATTTGTTTCAGTGTCACAACAGGCATATTGTTGTTGTAATAATCTGGTTATGACTCAATGTTTAAGAATTTATTACAAGTTAATGTTTATCACAAAGCCCACACATCGTGCCAATCTCATTAAAATCAGATCTTAGTTCTCGCTAAACAAAGATCTGAGGACATCCCATTACGGGTCATGTCAGAACGACCTTTTGCGAATTTTGACCGACCAATGAAATAACTGACAAGAAATCGACATTAGCCAATCAGAAGGCAGCTTTCTCAAGCTTTACGACACTAGTTTCAAACTGGCGACTACGCTTCGAAACATATTTTGACGTATTCTCAATTTAAAAAATTAAAACTGATAAGAAGAACATTCTGGAATGGCTTATAGATGGCCTAGATTGTATGGATATAATCATAAAACCTGTAACTGTCGTTCGGAAAACCCCGTGTTAAATATTTCGTGGTTGCATGATTAGAAAACACATTCCGACTGTCGCTTTCATGATTTGGTAAGCGACGCTCTGATTGGTCGGATGAAAGGTCGTTCTGACGTGACCCTTAATGGGATGTCCTCAGATTTTTGTTTAGTGATAGCGAGAACTAAGATCTGATTTTAATGAGATTGCACATTGTACCTGGCATTCATTGTAGTGTGCCATCAATTGTGCAGAGTTGCATCCCTTAGTCATGCCAGGATCAGCTGATTGTATCATCCTTATAACATATCCACCCTGGTTATGATCCTTTATCTGTCCCAATGGTGACCGGAATATTGTTTTAGATTTCATGATTGATTCCAATTATCCGTATTGGAACAGCGATCGAGGACATCATTGGAATGTTACTTCTCCTCAGCACAAGTTAGTCATCTCAGACTCGCGGGAACTTGGAAGTCTTCTGTATCATCCACAATGGAAAAGTTGATGTGTTGTAAAATGGGCTCTCCCAACATATTTAACATGCTTTGTTTATTGTCAAATCTGAAGTAAGTGCAATACTTTTACAAGGACAAGTTGATCTATCCAGTTGAGCACAGCTTCACTGTCTCACCTTGCCATGTGTGACTAGCTCTACACTCGGGTGGCAACACAATTAGGTCTTGCATGCTGGAGTCAATGTTTGTCCTTGACCTGGGGGTGCAACGATACATCGCTGCACCGGTACATTGTGAGTTTTCATGTGCGAAACGTTTTTCTCTGTATCAATACACGATGATACACTTGCTGAAATATATTACTTCCTACTCGTTAAATGACCCCTGGCGTTTTTGACAGTCAGATATAGCAAAATGTGTTGTAATTAGTGTTTCAAGTTCACTACTAAATATAGCCACTTTGAACATGTGTCTGCAGCTAGCTTTTCCTTTGGAAAATATGCTCTGAAATATTTATTGTCAAGAAGTTTTAATGTAATTTGATGTAAATATGCATATCACGATACGTATCCTTTCGTGACCTTGCTGTCTCGTTTCACCCCGAGCTGGAACAATTGATTTTTGTGTCTCTTCAGCAGTTTTTCTCAGTTGTTCCAGAATTGTTTGAATCACTACCTGAATGACGACCTGGGCCAAAGTTTCAAAGTGAATTCATATTTGTTTCATGGCTCACATTTAAGACAAAAAAGCCTTGAACATTTTGAAACAATGCTTACATGGCTTATACAAGACCAGTTTGCTACTAATTTAATGGACAGTTATGAAAAAGTAATTTAGAACAAAAGTTTGAGTTAAATAGAAACAGTTTTTATTTTGAAATATGCTTTTGGTTTTCTGAAATTTATCTAAAGAGGATTTCTTTAATGAAATTAACTTCAAATGAACCCATTTAAATTATTTTTTTTACTTTTCTACCTATCTTTACATATAGATCAAGGATATCATTTAAAAATGAAACAAGATTCAGTCCATTCTTACTTGGATATTTTGCTTGCGAATAGCTGCAATATCGCTGATTTGACGTTAAGCAATAATCACTGACTCCATGCTTTCTTTGTTGCTAGGCAACATACATTCTGTACGCCACAAAGCCACTTTACATGATCTGCATATGTCATGTTTGCTCTGGTCTAACGGTGGTCATGTTTGATCATGTTTGATCATGTTTGCACACACACCGGACTGCGCCCACGCTGGCCTCCATCAGGAAGTGTGCCCTAGTATTGACTGTGTGTTTCATCTGCTCTGACTGAGAAAGTGTCATACCTCTGTTATAGCACGATCAGTTTCTGTTTCAGTTTCTGTGGGATGTATTCATAGCATTGTCAGCTGATACACAGTTTATAACATTGTCAGCTGATGTGGGATACACAGTTTATAACATTGTCAGCTGATGTGGGATACACCGTTTATAACATTGTCAGCTGATGTGGGATACACCGTTTATAACATTGTCAGCTGATGTGGGATACACAGTTTATAACATTGTCAGCTGATGTGGGATACTCAATTTATAACATTGTCAGCTGATGTGGGATACACAGTTTATAACATTGTCAGCTGATGTGGGATACTCAATTTATAACATTGTCAGCTGATGTGGGATACACAGTTTATAGCATTGTCAGCTGATGTGAGATACACAGTTTATAACATTATCAGCTGATGTGAGATACACAGTTTATAACATTGTCAGCTGATTTGAGATACACAGTTTATAACATTGTCAGCTGATGTGAGATAGACAGTTTATAACATTGTCAGCTGATGTGAGATAGACAGTTTATAACATTGTCAGCTGATGTGAGATACACAGTTTATAACATTGTCAGTTGATGTGAGATACACAGTTTATAACATTGTCAGCTGATGTGAGATAGACAGTTTATAACACTGTCAGCTGATGTGGGATACACAGTTTATAACATTGTCAGTTGATTTGAGATAGACAGTTTATAACATTGTCAGCTGATGTGAGATAGACAGTTTATAACATTGTCAGCTGATGTGAGATACACAGTTTATTACATTGTCAGCTGATGTGAGATAGACAGTTTATAACATTGTCAGCTGATGTGAGATACACAGTTTATAACATTATCAGTTGATGTAAGATACACAGTTTATAACATTGTCAGCTGATGTGAGATAGACAGTTTATAACACTGTCAGCTGATGTGAGATACACAGTTTATAACATTGTCAGCTGATGTGGGATACACAGTTTATAACATTGTCAGCTGATGTGGGATACACAGTTTATAACATTGTCAGTTGATGTGGGATACACAGTTTATAACATTATCAGGTGATGTGGGATACACAGTTTATAACATTGTCAGCTGATGTGGGATACACAGTTTATAACATTGTCAGCTGATGTGGGATACACAGTTTATAACATTGTCAGCTGATGTGGGATACACAGTTTATAACATTATCAGCTGATGTGGGATACACAGTTTATAACACTGTCAGCTGATGTGAGATACACAGTTTATAACATTGTCAGCTGATGTGGGATACACAGTTTATAGCATTGTCAGCTGATGTGAGATAGACAGTTTATAACATTGTCAGCTGATGTGAGATACACAGTTTATAACATTGTCAGCTGATGTGGGATACACAGTTTATAGTGAGTGAGTGAGTGAGTATGGTTTTACGCCGCTTTTAGCAATATTCCAGCAATATCACGGCGGGGGACACCAGAAATGGGCTTCACACATTGTACCCATGTCGGGAATCGAACCCGGGTCTTCGGCGTGACGAGCGAACGCTTTAACCACTAGGCTACCCGACCGCCCCACACAGTTTATAACATTATCAGGTGATGTGGGATACACAGTTTATCACATTGTCAGCTGACGTGGGATACACAGTTTATATAATGTGGGATATTTGTCAGTATTAATTCCTAAAGCTGCAATGAAGTTGTCAGTTATTTACATGTTATCAGTGAGAGGCTTCTGAGTAGGATGTTGATGTAGTGAGACTGGTAGCTGTGTTCTGTCCTGGAGTAGCAACCATGTTGGGAGAGTGTCTACCAGGTAAGTGGGTTGTATGCATAATGTGACAAATCACCTTCTAACTGCTCGTCACTCCTGTGTTTCCACTGTACAGACAACAGTGGCAGTCAGTGGAGGCCGACAACTTGGTACAGGAAGCATAAGCGGAATATTGATCTGTGGCCATCTGGCTGTGGTTTAATTGATGAGAAATGTGTTGTCAAACATAACCTGTTTTCATCATGTTTAATTTTATTAATGTTCAGTTGATACAGCTTCACTTTGATTGTGAAGGAGTGTGACCTCATGTTGGAGTGTGACCTCATGTTGGAGTGTGACCTCATGTTGGGGTGTGACCTCATGTTGGAGTGTGACCTCATGTTGAGTGTAACTTCATGTTGGAGAGTGACCTCATGTTGAGTGTGACCTTATTTTGGGGTGTGATATTCTATATGCTTGTCTAATTGTCTTTATGGTTGGACATTAAACTTATGGGTGTCACAGTTTAACATCAGGGCATAGTTGTAGTGCTTTCAGTGTTTGGTATAGCGACCATGACGATCCTGTAGTAATATATTAGAAGATTATCAGGTCTCATGTCCTAGTTTCTATTCCTGCTCGGACCACCTCCATCATCTAGTTGGTGGAGCGTTTTCCCAAAGTTGAGGGTCAGGGGTTCGATTCCCGGTTGTGTCATTTCAAGACGTTAATTAGATGGTACTTGTTTCTCTGCCTGCCACTCGGCTTTAGTGGGATATAAAACATTAAGATCGGAGTCAGTATACAGTATTTGAGTATGATGTCCATGCTATCAGACAGTATGGATTCTCAGTGGGCTGACTATGAAATCCTTTGACACACTCACACAGACTTCGAGACAGCTCTAAGCCAGTCCTGCAGACTGGTTCTCCCACTCGGAGATTGTACTGCAGCCACTTTTCCATCTGACTGTCAACCACTGATGCAGCACGTGCTAGTTCCGATATATGAGTATGTCCCAGCAGTTATAAGCACGTCCACAGAGGTCTCTATGCTCAGTCTTCCCATTTACTGGCTATTACCAGGTTTTTTACTGGCAATGTTGGGCCTTGACCGGTAATTCATGTGACTGCCAGTCCCTGTGGACAAGGTCTTTTGAGTGCAAGGAAATAACATTTTGCTTTGCTTCGAGGTAAAATATTTATTTGTAGCAACTTCGTCTCGAAATATTTAAATAGAGAAAATTGAGACAGAACTTTGTGTGAATGACGTGTAGATCTAACTATGTTACTGCAGAGATTTTTGTTTGTTTGTTTGTTGTTTAACGCCGCACTCAGCAATATTCCAGCAATATGACGGCGGTCAGTAAATAACCGAGTCTGGACCAGACAATCCAGGGATTGACATCATGAACATCGATCCACACAATTGGGATCGATGACATGCATCAACCATATCAGCGAGCCTGACCACCCGAACCCGTTAGTCGCCTTTTACTACAAGCATAGTCACCTTTTACAGAAAGCATGGGTTGCTGAAGACCTATTCTTCCCCATATCTTCACTGCAGAGATGATGTCATTGCATTGAACATGTTGTTTAACATGTTTAAAGAATTAAAACCAGGTAATTTTCATATGTTTTCCATTTGTTGAAAGGTGTGACTGACAAACATTTGGGGGGACTGGTAATCTTCAGAGTTACCAGTCCACCAGGATGTGCAGTTGCATAAGCCAGCGGGAACACCGATACTATCACTGCCACCAGTCTACCAGGATGTGCAGTTGCATAAGCCAGCGGGAACACCGATACTATCACTACCACCAGTCCACCAGGATGTGCAGTTGCATAAGCCAGCGGGAACACTGATACTATCACTGCCACCAGTCCACCAGGATGTGCAGTTGCATGAGCCAGCGGGAACACTGATACTATCACTGCCACCAGTCTACCAGGATGTGCAGTTGCATAAGCCAGCGGGAACACCGATACTATCACTGCCACCAGTCTACCAGGATGTGCAGTTGCATGAGCCAGCGGGAACACTGATACTATCACTGCCACCAGTCCACCAGGATGTGCAGTTGCATAAGCCAGCGGGAACACTGATACTATCACTGCCACCAGTCTACCAGGATGTGCAGTTGCATGAGCCAGCGGGAACACCGATACTATCACTGCCACCAGTCCACCAGGATGTGCAGTTGCATAAGAGAGCGGGAACACCGATACTATCACTGCCACCAGTCTACCAGGATGTGCAGTTGCATAAGAGAGCGGGAACACCGATACTATCACTGCCACCAGTCTACCAGGATGTGCAGTTGCATAAGCCAGCGGGAACACCGATACTATCACTACCACCAGTCTACCAGGATGTGCAGTTGCATGAGCCAGCGGGAACACCGATACTATCACTACCACCAGTCTACCAGGATGTGCAGTTGCATAAGCCAGCGGGAACACCGATACTATCACTGCCACCAGTCTACCAGGATGTGCAGTTGCATAAGCCAGCGGGAACACTGATACTATCACTGCCACCAGTCTACCAGGATGTGCAGTTGCATAAGCCAGCGGGAACACTGATACTATCACTGCCACCAGTCTACCAGGATGTGCAGTTGCATAAGCCAGCGGGAACACCGATACTATCACTGCCACCAACCACTGCTCCCAACTGTGCTAGGTGCCTACAACCATGCAAGGAGCTGAACTTGCAACCGACTGACCCTTATGTTTACAAACAAGTGATGACTGTAGCAATGCCAAATACTCTTACCCCAGATAAACTGCATTCATGTTTGTCAGTTTGAGTTTCTATTTCGTCATGTTTGTTTCCACTGCTTTGTAATTGGTACAGTAAGAATGTAAGGGGGAAGTTTGGTGATTATCTAGTAACCTAAAATCTCCAACTATCTGATTGAACAAATACATGTAAATTCTTCTGGGAAATATTAAGTTAGTTTCATTGGCATCCCCAAAGATCTACACACAAATATAACTGTCATGACATTTGTGGTAAGAAGAAAATTTCAAGATTGTCTTAATATCTGCTTGCACTCTGACAATCTCTGGTCAGTGTTTTCCACTGCTTCACCTTTAGATGCCAGCTCCTTGTTACCTGTTCCAACATTCCTTGACAGATGGAAACTTAAAACTGTTAAAACTGTTAAAACCCAGTAGAGTGAAGCAGTAAAGTGACCCAGTACAGTGACCCAGTACAGAGGCCCAGTACAGTGACCCAGTACAGTGACCCAGTACAGAGGCCCAGTACAGTGACCCAGTACAGTGACCCAGTACAGTGACCCAGTACAGTGACCCAGTAGAGTGGCCCAGTACAGTGACCCAGTACAGTGACCCAGTATAGAGGCCCAGTACAGTGACCCAGTACAGTGACCCAGTACAGTGGCCCAGTACAGTGATCCAGTACAGTGACCCAGTAGAGTGACCCAGTAGAGTGGCCCAGTACAGTGACCCAGTAGAGTGACCCCGTACAGTGACCCAGTACAGTGACCCAGTAGAGTGACCCAGTAGAGTGGCCCAGTACAGTGACCCAGTAGAGTGACCCCGTACAGTGACCCAGTACAGTGACGCAGTACAGTGACCCAGTACAGTGACCCATTACAGAGGCCCAGTACAGTGACCCAGTACAGTGACCCAGTACAGAGGCCCGGTACAGTGACCCAGTACAGTGGCCCAATACAGTGACCCAGTACAGTGGCCCAGTACAGAGGCCCGGTACAGTGACCCAGTACAGTGGCCCAGTACAGTGACCCAGTAGAGTGGCCCAGTACAGTGACCCAATACAGAGGCCGGGTACAGTGACCCAGTACAGTGACCCAGTAGAGTGACCCAGGACAGTGACCCAGTACAGAGGCCCAGTACAGAGGCCCAGTAGAGTGGCCCAGTACAGTGACCCCGTACAGTGACCCAGTACAGTGACCCAGTAGAGTGGCCCAGTACAGTGATCCAGTACAGTGACCCAGTAGAGTGACCCAGTAGAGTGGCCCAGTACAGTGACCCAGTAGAGTGACCCCGTACAGTGACCCAGTACAGTGACCCAGTAGAGTGACCCAGTAGAGTGGCCCAGTACAGTGACCCAGTAGAGTGACCCCGTACAGTGACCCAGTACAGTGACGCAGTACAGTGACCCAGTACAGTGACCCATTACAGAGGCCCAGTACAGTGACCCAGTACAGTGACCCAGTACAGAGGCCCGGTACAGTGACCCAGTACAGTGGCCCAATACAGTGACCCAGTACAGTGGCCCAGTACAGAGGCCCGGTACAGTGACCCAGTACAGTGGCCCAGTACAGTGACCCAGTAGAGTGGCCCAGTACAGTGACCCAATACAGAGGCCGGGTACAGTGACCCAGTACAGTGACCCAGTAGAGTGACCCAGGACAGTGACCCAGTACAGAGGCCCAGTACAGAGGCCCAGTAGAGTGGCCCAGTACAGTGACCCCGTACAGTGACCCAGTTGAGTGGCCCAGTAGAGTGGCCCAGTACAGTGACCCAGTACAGTGACCCAGTACAGTGACCCAGTTGAGTGGCCCAGTACAGAGGCCCAGTACAGTGACCCAGTAGAGTGACCCAGTACAGAGGCCCAATACAGAGGCCTAATACAGAGGCCCAATACAGAGGCCCAGTACAGTGACCCAGTACAGAGGCCCAGTACAGTGACCCAGTACAGTGACCCAGTACAGTGACCCAGTAGAGTGGCCCAGTACAGTGACCCAGTACAGTGACCCAGTACAGTGGCCCAGTACAGAGGCCCAGTATAGAGGCCCAGTACAGTGACCCAATAGAGTGGCCCAGTACAGTGGCCCAGTACAGTGGCCCAGTACAGTGACCCAGTACAGTGACCCAGTACAGTGGCCCAGTACAGTTGCCCAGTACAGTCACCCAGTACAGAGGCCCGGTACAGTGACCCAGTACAGTGACCCAGTACAGAGGCCTGGTACAGTGACCCAGTACAGTGGCCCAGTACAGTGACCCAGTAGAGTGGCCCAGTACAGTGACCCAGTACAGAGGCCCAGTACAGTGACCCATTACAGTGACCCAGTACAGTGACCCAGTAGAGTGGCCCAGTACAGTGACCCAGTACAGTGACCCATTACAGTGACCCAGTACAGTGACCCAGTAGAGTGGCCCAGTACAGTGACCCAGTACAGTGACCCAGTACAGTGGCCCAGTACAGTGACCCAATAGAGTGACCCAGTAGAGTGGCCCAGTACAGAGGCCCAGTATAGAGGCCCAGTACAGTGACCCAATAGAGTGGCCCAGTACAGTGGCCCAGTACAGTGGCCCAGTACAGTGACCCAGTACAGTGGCCCAGTACAGTGGCCCAGTACAGTGACCCAGGACAGTGGCCCAGTACAGTGACCCAGTACAGTGACCCAGTACAGTGACCCAGTACAGTGACCCAGTACAGTGACCCAGTACAGTGGCCCAGTACAGTGACCCAGTACAGTGACCCAGTACAGTGACCCAGTACAGTGACCCAGTACAGAGGCCCAGTACAGAGGCCCAGTACAGAGGCCCAGTACAGTTACTCCTCATGGCACACAGTGTCCACAATGAAGCAAGAACATCACTGAGGCCCTTGTTAGAACTGTGATGTTAAAAGTGGCACATTTAGGGAGTCCCTACATTTAGGGAGTCCCTACATTCAAATACTTACTCAGCAGGGATTTTGATACGTTCCAAACTATTAGTGACCTTAGCAGGCAAATTTGGAATTTTTACTTTATTTTATTCAAACTTGTGATTTTTTAAAGTTCTTATTGTTTTGAAGTCACATTCTAAGAATGTTAAACTAAACATTTAGCCTTTTCCCCTTTGCTGGTCTTGTTATCAGTGAAGTACAAGTCTCCTCTACAAAGCCCTAATATTAGATGTGACCAGGGCAATATGCACTGGGAAGTTGTACTGCCACTTCCTGCAGACAGGGCCGGAGTTGATAAATCCTTGGCATCACTTGAGTACCTCCAGACCTAATTTGTAAGTTGAATATGTTTTTACCAATTGTAGGATAAGAATTTGAACTTTCTGCAGTTATTTATGTGAGAGACCTGACATATTAAGTGATGTGCACCAAGTGTGCACTCCATCGCTTGCGGTATTAGGTCCATAAACGCACAAAATGTCAGGTCTTGAATGTCAAACAGTCACATAGTTGTGAATAAAGGCTAGCACACCATCGTTCTCCCTGCATCTCTCAGTTTTCTTCAGTCTTGCCTGGCTGCAGCTTCCACTTCACCTGGTGTCATCAGCATCCTCTACATTGGTTCTCTACGGCTCACGAGGATGATTGTGCAGCCAATCAGAGGCCTCACAGGAGATGCTGTCATTTGTGTTGCAGGTCTTCACAACTCACAAGAAGAGAGGTTAAAGAGACGAATAGCAAAAGGGATGAGTCTTTGTTGATACTTTTCTCTTAATGACAAGACTCCAGGTGACATCTTGTGTAGTGTTACCTTGTCATCATCTCGTCATCATCTCGTCATCATTATGTCATTGTCATCATCTAGTCACCATCTTGTTTTAATCTAGTTATCATGTAGTCACATCTTGTCACCACCTAGTCATAATCTTGTTATCATCTAGCCATAATCTTGTCATCAACTGGTCCCCATTATGTTATCATCAAGTCATCATCTTGTCATCATCTAGTATTCCTCTAGTTATCATCTAGTCACCATCTTGTTTTCTCTAGTCATCATCTAGTCATCCTCTTGTCGTCATCTGGTTATCTTGTCACCATCTTGTTATCTAGTCATCATGAAGCCACCATATTTTCACCATATTTTTATCATCTTATTATCATCTAGTCACCATTTTATCACCTAGTCATCTTTTCATCATCATCTAGTCACTATCATGTTATCATCTTGTCACATCTTGTCATCACCTAGATATTATCTAGTCACCATCTAGTCACCATCTTGTTATCATCTAGTCATCATCTAGATATTATCTAGTCACCATCTTGTTATCATCTAGTCATCATCTAGATATTATCTAGTCACCATCTTGTTATCATCTAGTCATCTAGATATTATCTAGTCACCATCTAGTCACCATCTTGTTATCACCTAGTCATCTTTTCATCATCATCTAGTCACTATCATGTTATCATCTTGTCACATCTTGTCATCATCTAGTCATCATCTAGTCACCATCTTGTTATCATCTAGTCATCAGCTTGATATTATCTAGTCACCATCTAGTCACCATCTTGTTATCATCTAGTCATCATTTAGATATTATCTAGTCACCATCTAGTCCCCATCTTGTTATCTAGTCATCTAGATATTATCTAGTCACCATCTTGTTATCACCTAGTCATCATCTAGATATTATCTAGTCACCATCTTGTCATCACCTAGATATTATCTAGTCACCATCTAGTCACCATCTTGTTATCATCTAGTCATCTAGATATTATCTAGTCACCATCTTGTTATCACCTAGTCATCATCTAGATATTATCTAGTCACCATCTATTCACCATCTTGTTATCATCTAGTCATCATCTAGATATTATCTTGTCACCATCTTGTTATCATCTAGTCATCATCTAGATATTATCTAGTCACCACCTAGTCACCATCTTGTTATCACCTAGTCATCTTTTCATCATCATCTAGTCACTATCATGTTATCATCTTGTCACATCTTGTCATCATCTAGTCATCACCTAGATATTATCTAGTCACCATCTAGGAGACAAGGCCCCATGGTAGGCCCATGAAATCAAAAATAAATGTGTGGCCTAACTGATGACTGTGTATGTACATAACTGATATGTGTGGCCTAACTGATGACTGTGTATGTTCATAACTGATATGTGTGGCCTAACTGATGACTGTGTATGTTCATAACTGATATGTATGGCCTAACTGATGACTGTGTATGTACATAACTGATATGTATAAGTAGTGTCTCAGGGTTCAGTGGTGGAGAGACAACAGCAGGAGAATTATAAGCAAGAGGAGCATGGCTTCAGGGTTTTTTATCCTTTTTGAATAAGTGACATACCATGATAGACCTACAACTAGTGTACATCTAGTGTACTCTAGTGTACAACTAGTGTACTCGTTGACTAAAGTGGAAAATACCACTTTTATCAACTCGTGTTGATATATTTGATATAAAAAGACACTCGGGTGAGATTCTCTATTTATTCTACCAAAAATATTTGAAATTAGAGGACACTTGAAACGGCAAATGTGGCCAATACTGTTGACATTATTTCGAACCAGGACAGAGAAGTCAATTCAATTTCTATTTACACATCCTGTCCACCATTATGTTCACACTGAATGAAAATGGAGTTGTCTGCCTCAACTGGGCATTATTGTCTTGTATATACCTTTACCATTCCTTAAGTCTGGTGGTCAAGGCAACAGTGACTGGCCAACACTTTTGATATACTCTGTGTGACCTACTTGTATGCCGGTAGCTCAGTTGAATAAAAAGCAGCAAGGATGGCATCGTTCATTGATTGCTGCTCATTATCTACTGCTGCTATTTCACTCTGTGTTGATCACAGGGTGATTGGAGAAATCAATACGTCTGATTAAAGAATAATAAGGGTCATTTTAAAAAAGAATTTGATTCTAAGGTGTTATTAATTTAATACAAGTCTACTGTGCCAATTTCTTGTGTCTATTATAGAAAGTGAAAAAAATCTTATGAAAGACGGGAAATTGTCAATGTGATAGATGCATTTATGTTTGAGTGTAATTCCGTTCCGCGTGTGATGTCTGCTGTATGGAGGGGAAGAATTAGCAGCTCATTATGGAAACCAAGAATACCGTTCCCTGATTCAGCTTTGTGTGGAGTGGAGTCTGTACTCATTACAATAATGGATCCGTGAAAGGTTGTGGCGATGCTCTTTTGGAAATTATGCTGTAAGCACAAGTCTTTTGTCCACCCTCATGTTTGATGGTGTGGTTGTATCACTTACGCAGTAATCTGTACTTTATTATTACCAAAGTCTTTGATGGTGAGTCCCTCGTCGACAGTTTTTATACCCATTGTATAACTTGTTCAAGTCACATTATGGCTGAAATATTGCCGACGTGACTTTAATTAAACTCACTCACTCACTCACTTTGATGGTGAGTTTTTATGAGTTTATGCATACTGAAGCCACAATTTCTGCAGTTGTACAATGTAACCATGGTAACTGTACAATGACAGCAGCACAAAGATAAGGGAACTAACACCCGGGATGACAATGACAGCAGCACAAAGATAAGGGATCTCACACCCGGGATGACAATGACAGCAGCACAAAGATAAGGGAACTGACACCCGGGATGACAATGACAGCAGCACAAAGATAAGGGAACTCACACCCGGGATAACAATGACAGCAGCACAAAGATAAGGGAACTGACACCCGGGATGACAATGACAGCAACACAAAGATAAGGGAACTAACACCCGGGATAACAATGACAGCAGCACAAAGATAAGGGAACTAACACCCGGGATGACAATGACAGCAGCACAAAGATAAGGGAACTAACACCCGGGATAACAATGACAGCAGCACAAAGATAAGGGAACTAACACCCGGGATAACAATGACAGCAGCACAAAGATAAGGGAACTCACACCCGGGATGACAATGACAGCAGCACAAAGATAAGGGAACTGACACCCGGGATGACAATGACAGCAGCACAAAGATAAGGGAACTCACACCCGGGATGACAATGACAGCAGCACAAAGATAAGGGAACTGACACCCGGGATGACAATGACAGCAGCACAAAGATAAGGGAACTAACACCCGGGATAACAATGACAGCAGCACAAAGATAAGGGAACTAACACCCGGGATGACAATGACAGCAGCACAAAGATAAGGGAACTGACACCCGGGATAACAATGACAGCAGCACAAAGATAAGGGAACTCACACCCAGGATAACAATGACAGCAGCACAAAGATAAGGGAACTGACACCCGGGATGACAATGACATTGGTGGCAATATTGATAAAAGAAATGTCACCTAAGATATGTTTCACAAACTTGTTTAATAATTAGTAGTGTAGGGAACTGGTTGTAAAATCAGGATTGATGATTGGATCATCCCAACCGATGGACCAATGGACTGATGGATCAATGAAGTGGATCGGTCGGTGTCATTTGGTGATTTTCAATGTTAAATTCAGTGAAGCAAGATTACATTTATCAAAACAGACACAAATATTTACTTTAGCACTTTATTTTAACAAAATGACACTGGCTTCAGTCTTTCTCATTTTATTCTCCACGTACTACGCAGTATGGGGCACGGGTGGCCCAGTCATCTAAGGCGCTGCGATTCGCTGTGCAGAGTTGCGTCCCATGCCAGAAACCTATGATTGAGGGTTTGAATCCCGGTTTGCCCTGATTATGTTTCTAGGTTTGTCAGCACCATACCCGTGCTAGTGGGTTTCACCGAGGTTGGTTAACGTCTGAGACCTGCATCACTTCAGGCTTTCCTCCCACATGAAGCTGTCATGCCACGATATAACTGGAATACTGTTAAAAGCGGGGGCGGTCGGGTAGCCTAGTGGTTAAAGCGTTAGCTCGTCACGCCGAAGACCCGGGTTCGACAAGGCATGTGTGAAGCACATTTCTGGTGTCCCCCGCCGTGATATTGCTGGAATATTGCTAAAAGCGGCGTAAAACCTCACTCACTCACTCACTCACTCACTGTTAAAAGCGGCGTTAAACCCAACTCACTCACTTACTATGCAGTAATTAAGATGGGAAGAAACCTTGACAGGAAATCTGATGCTGTTATACTGTGAAACACGAGTGTGACCTTCTGTCGGTTTGTTGTTTGTGAGACTGATCAATACTTGTGACATAACAAGGTAATAATTGTCATGTAGCAGGTTGATTAGTGTCAGCCAAGATGTCAGGTGATGTCATATTCCTGAAAGTTGGTCAGTGGGTCAGGTGAGATCAAGGTCACGGTGTCAGCAACAAGCATGGCGGTGCAGGCTAGTTTCTGAAGTGTTTGCTTGTCATGGTTATATCTAGGTTGTCATGGTTATATCTAGGTTGTCATGGTTATATCTAGGTTTGATTCCCCATGGGTACTATTGAGGAAACTCTTTCTTGGTGTATCCTGCTCTTGCACAAATATTGCTGAAAGGACAATACAACTTTTTAAGGTGATCCTGTGAAAATAATTGTCAGTTGTAGAAAAAGTATTGAAAACTGAAGAGCTGTTTAGCATGGATCAGAATGCTGTTTTCCTAACTACATGTCCTGTGACTATCTACTGGGGACCCATGAAGATCTGTAGTAGAATAGGTCTTTAGCAACCCAAGCTTGCCGTAAAAGGCAACTTACTATGGGAGCGGGATCGGGTGGTCAGGTTCGCTGACTTGGTTGATGCATGTCATATCCCAATTGCGTGGATCGATGCTCGTGATGTCAATCACTGGATTGTCTGGTGCAGACTCGATTATTTACAGACCTCTATCATATAGCTAGGATATTGCTGAGTGCGGCATTAAACAACAAACAAACAAACAAACAAACCTACTGGGAGGTTTTCAATACTAAATGAGTGTCAGGAAGAAATCAGTTATCAAAATCAGATTTTGCTCAACAAGTTTGAAAATTAAGCACTTGTCTAGGTCTGCCAATCCTTAAATCGGGGTTACTAAAAAACCTGCCAAAGTAGGGAAATTAACTGGTCTTTGAAAACCCCCACCCCTGAAATATATGTACATGTATTCACTGTTTCATCTGTTATTGATTGTTAGACAAAATCCCGGTGATAACCACTGACACAAGGCATCAGTTAAGACAATCCCAGTGATGGCCACTAACACAAGGCATCAGTTGAGACAATCCCAGTGATGGCCGCTGACACAAGCATGGCATCAGTTGAGACAATCCCAGTGATGGCCACTGACCCAAGGCATCAGTTGAGACAATCCCAGTGATGGCCACTGACACAAGGCTTCAGTTGAGACAATCCCAGTGATGGCCACTGACACAAGGCATCAGTTGAGACAATCCCAGTGATGGCCGCTGACACAAGGCATCAGTTGAGACAATCCCAGTGATGGCCACTGACACAAGGCATCAGTTGAGACAATCCCAGTGATGGCCACTGACACAAGGCATCAGTTGAAACAATCCCAGTGATGGCCACTGACACAAGGCATCAGTTGAGACAATCCCAGTGATGGCCACTGACACAAGGCATCAGTTGAGACAATCCCAGTGATGGCCACTGACACAAGGCATCAGTTGAGACAATCCAAGTGATGGCCGCTGACACAAGGCATCAGTTGAGACAATCCCAGTGATGGCCACTGACACAAGGCATCAGTTGAGACAATCCCATTGATGGCCACTGACACAAGGCATCAGTTGAGACAATCCCAGTGATGGCCACTGACACAAGGCATCAGTTGAGACAATCCCAGTGATGGCCACTGACAGAAGCATGGTATCAGTTGAAACAATCCCAGTGATGGCCACTAACACAAGGCATCAGTTGAGACAATCCCAGTGATGGCCGCTGACACAAGGCATCAGTTGAGACAATCCCAGTGATGGCCACTGACACAAGGCATCAGTTGAGACAATCCCAGTGATGGCCACTGACTCAAGGCATCAGTTGAGACAATCCCAGTGATGGCCACTGACACAAGGCATCAGTTGAGACAATCCCAGTGATGGCCACTGACACAAGGCATCAGTTGAGACAATCCCAGTGATGGCCACTGACACAAGGCATCAGTTGAGACAATCCCAGTGATGGCCCCTGACACAAGGCATCAGTTGAGACAATCCCAGTGATGGCCACTGACACAAGGCATCAGTTGAGACAATCCCAGTGATGGCCACTGACACAAGGCATCAGTTGAGACAATCCCAGTGATGGCCACTGACACAAGGCATCAGTTGAGACAATCCCAGTGATGGCCACTGACACAAGGCATCAGTTGAGACAATCCCAGTGATGGCCACTGACACAAGCATGGTATCAGTTGACTAACAGTTCTGAAAATCAATATTTGAGTTGAATTTATGCATACAGTGATCCTTCGCTACAACGCCACCTTCGGGGTCCAAATAATTGATGAGTATTATAGATGATCAGGAGTTTAATGAAGGTCGAGTCATAGGTGGTAGATGACCAACAACACAGTAAAAATGCTCTGCCTACCTAACACGATCTACCTTTACATTTCAGAGTTTCAAAAAAGTTTAAAATAGAAGTTATTTGTGATTCATTGTGTAAAAAAAGATGTATCTCATGTTAATATGCGCTTTAAAAAAAACCCCATGTGGTATCCCTTCAGCGAATTCAGGTGAATAAACAGGTATAACAAACTTGGTCAATAAAAGTATGAAATTTGATATAAAACATCACTAGACATGATGATTTACCATTTAAAATGTATTTCCTGCTCTCCAGGTATTGTTATCCCCCCGACATATAATGACGGGGGGATATAGCCATCAGTATGTCCGTCCGTCCGTCCGTCTGTCCGTCTGTCTGTCTGTAATCATTGTTTGTCCGGAGCATATTTCCTAAACCGTACAACCTAGCTTCACAAAACTTGGTACACTTACTAGTCAGGCTTAGTAGTAGTGCCTTTTGCTATTTAGAGATTTTTAGAATTTTTTATTTTTGTCGTTTCCATGGAAATATGATGAACTTAGGAAATTTGAGGGTAGTGCTCTTGTCCGGAGCATATTTCCTAAACCGTACAACCTAGCTTCACAAAACTTGGTACACTTACTAGTCAGGCTTAGTAGTAGTGCCTTTTGCTATTTAGAGATTTTTAGAATTTTTTATTTTTGTCGTTTCCATGGAAATATGATGAACTTAGGAAATTTGAGGGTAGTGCTCTTGTCCGGAGCATATTTCCTAAACCGTACAACCTAGCTTCACAAAACTTGGTACACTTACTAGTCATGCTCAGTAGTAGTGCCTTTTGCTATTTAGAGATTTTTAGAATTTTTTATTTTTGTCGTTTCCATGGAAATATGATGAACTTAGGAAATTTGAGGGTAGTGCTCTTGTCCGGAGCATATTTCCTAAACCGTAGAACCTAGCTTCCCAAAACTGGGTACACTTACTAGTCATGCTCAGTAGTAGTGCCTTTTGCTATTTAGAGATTTTTAGAATTTTTTATTTTTGTCGTTTCCATGGAAATATGATGAACTTAGGAAATTTGAGGGTAGTGCTCTTGTCCGGAGCATATTTCCTAAACCGTACAACCTAGCTTCACAAAACTTGGTACACTTACTAGTCATGCTCAGTAGTAGTGCCTTTTGCTATTTAGAGATTTTTAGAATTTTTTATTTTTGTCGTTTCCATGGAAATATGATGAACTTAGGAAATTTGAGGGTAGTGCTCTTGTCCGGAGCATATTTCCTAAACCGTAGAACCTAGCTTCCCAAAACTGGGTACACTTACTAGTCATGCTCAGTAGTAGTGCCTTTTGCTATTTAGAGATTTTTAGAATTTTTTATTTTTGTCGTTTCCATGGAAATATGATGAACTTAGGAAATTTGAGGGTAGTGCTCTTGTCCGGAGCATATTTCCTAAACCGTACAACCTAGCTTCACAAAACTTGGTACACTTACTAGTCATGCTCAGTAGTAGTGCCTTTTGCTATTTAGAGATTTTTAGAATTTTTTATTTTTGTCGTTTCCATGGAAATATGATGAACTTAGGAAATTTGAGGGTAGTGCTCTTGTCCGGACCATATCTCCCGAACCATACAACTTAGCTTCTCAAAAGTGTTTACATCTATCAAGCAGGTTATGTAGTGGTGCCTTTGCTATTAACAGATTTTTCTTTTTTTTAATCTTTTTTCAATTTAAATTTAAAATTGATGAACATAGGGTAATGTCCTCATCTGGAGCATCTAGAGTGGAGAAGTAGAGTATCTATGTATTGTTCTCTGCTACAGGGTAGAGTGGAGGAGAGTGGAATATATCTATGTATTGTTCTCTGCTACAGGGTGGAGTGGAAAAGAGTGGAGTATTTCTATGTCTTGTTCTCTGCTACAGGGTAGAGTGGAGGGTATCTATGTATTGTTCTCTGTTACAGGGTAGAGTGGAGGGTATCTATGTATTGTTCTCTGTTACAGGGTAGAGTGGGGTGTATCTATGTATTGTTCTCTGCTACAGGGTAGAGTTGGGTGTATCTATGTATTGTTCTCTGCTACAGGGTAGAGTGGAGGCGTGTGGAGTGTAATGGCGGACACTGGATCACCGGTGGATGGGCCGATGCCAGTTCCAGGAGAAGTCACAGAGAAGGATTTTGAGGAGCTGAAGGACAGATGCAAGGTAACCGTGGTAACACATCTACCAACCACTCATCTGCTGACAGGGTCAGACCAACTGTACATGTATACCACCTGACCCTATGTCAGAACCTGTGTCCAGTTGTCTCCATGGTATACGGATGTAAGGGGTAATATTCAGATGTAAGGGGTGATATACAGATGTAAGGGGTGATATACAGATGTAAGGGGTGATATACAGATGTAAGGGTGATATACAGATGTAAAGAGTAATATACAGATGTAAGGGGTGATATTCAGATGTAAAGAGTAATATACAGATGTAAGGGGTGATATACAGATGTAAGGGGTGATATTCAGATGTAAAGAGTAATATACAGATGTAAGGGGTGATACTCAGATGTAAAGAGTAATATACAGATGTAAGGGGTGATATTCAGATGTAAAGAGTAATATACAGATGTAAGGGGTAATATACAGATGTAAGGGGTGATATTCAGATGTAAAGAGTAATATACAGATGTAAGGGGTGATATACAGATGTAAGGGGTGATATACAGATGTAAGGGGTGATATACAAATGTAAGGGGTGATATACAGATGTAAAGAGTAATATACAGATGTAAGGGGGTGATATACAGATGTAAAGAGTAATATACAGATGTAAGGGGGTGATATACAGATGTAAAGAGTAATATACAGATGTAAGGGGTGATATACAGATGTAAGGGGTGATATACAGATATGAGGGGGTGATATACAGATGTAAGGGGTGATATACAGATATAAGGGGTGATATACAGATGTAAGGGGTGATATACAGATATAAGGGGGTGATATACAGATATAAGGGGGTGCTATACAGATATAAGGGGTGGTATACAGATATAAGGGGGTGATATACAGATATAAGGGGGTGATATACAGATATAAGGGGGTGCTATACAGATATAAGGGGTGGTATACAGATATAAGGGGGTAATATACAGATGTAAGGGGTGATATACAGATATAAGGGGTGATATACAGATGTAAGGGGTGATATACAGATGTAAGGGATGATATACAGATGTAAGGGGTGATATACAGATGTAAGGGGTGGTATACAGATATAAGGGGGTGATATACAGATATAAGGGGGTGATATACAGATATAAGGGGTGATATACAGATGTAAGGGGTGATATACAGATATAAGGGATGATATACAGATGTAAGGGGTGATATACAGATGTAAGGGGGTGATATACAGATATAAGGGATGATATACAGATGTAAGGGGTGATATACAGATGTAAGGGGGTGATATACAGATATAAGGGGTGATATACAGATATAAGGGGGTGATATACAGATGTAAGGGGTGATATACAGATGTAAGGGGTGATATACAGATGTAAGGGGGTGATATACAGATATAAGGGGGTGATATACAGATATAAGGGGTGATATACAGATGTAAGGGGTGATATACAGATATAAGGGGGTGATATACAGATATAAGGGGGAACTATACAGATATAAGGGGTGATATACAGATATAAGGGGTGATATACAGATGTAAGGGGTGATATACAGATGTAAGGGGGTGATATACAGATGTACGGGGGTGATATACAGATATAAGGGGTGATATACAGATATAAGGGGTGATATACAGATGTAAGGGGGTGATATACAGATATAAGGGGGTGATATACAGATATAAGGGGGTGATATACAGATGTAAGGGGGTGATATACAGATGTAAAGGATGGTATACAGATGTAAGGGGGTGATATACAGATGTAAAGGATGGTATACAGATGTAAGGGGGTGATATACAGATGTTAAGGATAATATACAGATGTAAGGGGGTGATATACAGATGTTAAGGATGGTATACAGATGTAAGGGGGATATACATATGTAACCCGTAATGGGATGTCCTCAGATCTTTGTTTAGCGGTAGCAAAAACTAAGATCTGATTTTAATGAGATTGTAAGGGGATGTTTTCCTCTTTCTCCAGTGACTGAGAGTGTTTGGATTGTGTTTGTCACAATGGTAAAACCTTCGTAGAAACAAGGTAACTTAAGCTCAACAGAAGGGTCGGGAGAAGCGTGAGAACATTGCCTTGTCAGCATCACACAATGCAGTACTGTGAATCAATTTAATGATAAAAATATGGAGACAATGTTTCTGTAAACACAGTTCTTGTGATGCTGATAAATAACTGTTTCTCACATATTGGGTTCAGAAGTATGGAGTATATTAAAAATTGCTGTAACATAACTTGGAGTCCTGACAATGTTTCACGCATACGCCTCGTTTGTTTAATGCAATAACTATGTTGGCACATCGACTGTTGCCATTTTCAATTGAAGATTTCTGCTCTGGCAGTGTTTACCGGAGTGAAGTCTTGCAAAGAATCTGATTAGAAGCCAGGATAGTGTTCTCATTCCCCCACATGGCCGGGACTATTGATTCCTGCCCTTGTTCCCCCGACCACCATGTCCCCAGTGATTGTCTCCACATGGTGTGGGAGCACACTCGATGTTCGTCTCGGTAGAAATAGTCACCAGTAGGCTGTTTGTGGATTATAGACAAGTTGATCATGATGGTACAGAATTGATTAAGTGCTCGGCTCTGATGAGCACTTTTAGAACATTCAAGAAAATGCAGCGATTTCACAATCAATTAATCACCCAGACTTCATAAAAATGGCGAAAATGGTCTAACTACTACGTTAGAAATTGGCACATGTCCTACAGTCCTTGCCAAACTGTCCAATAGTTAAGGTATCATAAGGACAAGTAGACATTTTCCATTTTAAAGGGTTTTGCTATAATTTATCATTATAAGGACAAGTGGATTGAAATGCTAGTTTAATGTGTATTTTGTAATTAGTTTAATATGTATTTTTAATTTGAAAATTACAACTTCTTCCTTTTTGGAAGTTAAAGAATATATCTCTTACAGCAATGGCTGTCATTGTATATATATTCCAAACTCTTGGCCTCAGTGGTCTCGTTGACTCTGAGATGTCCAGACACGTGGTCTTGTCATTTTGTTAAATTTGTATTTTGAATTTAAACTTTCCTTGAATTTATGTCATGTTAAGACTGTAAACATGAGGGACCTTGGTTCACTTGGATGTATAAATACATTGGCGCCAACTTGCATGCAGCTTGGCGCTGATTGAGTAGAGAACATTGTAATTACACTGCCATTTGTTATTTGTGTGGTGAAGACTGCGAGTTAGGTCATGCTGGAATACAGACCAATCTACAGTGAGTGAGTGAGAGAGTCAGTGAATCCGTGCTGGCATGGAAACAATTGTTATTTCTATAAAATTGTGAACCTCAATCTCATTCAAATCAGATCTTAGTTCTCGCTCCCGCTAAACAAAGATCTGAGGACATCCCATTAAGGGTCATGTCAGACCGGCCTTGCGCGAATTTTGACCAACCAATGGAATCATTGACAAGAAGTTGATATTAGCGAATCAGAAGACAGCATTCTCGTGGTTTACGGCACTAATTTCAAACTGGTGACTACACTTTGAAACATATTTTGACATTCTCGATTAAAAATTTCATAACGGAACAAATGAACATTCTGGAATGGCTAGTAGATGGCCTAGATTGTATGGATTCAGTCATAAAGCCTATAACTGTCATTCGGAATACCCCGTGTTAAATGTTTTTGAGTTTGCATGATCAGAAATCACATTCCGACTGTCACTTTCATGATCTTGTTAGTGATGCTCTGATTGGTCGGATGAAAGGTCGTTCTGACGTGACCCGTGATGGAATGTCCTCAGATCTTTGTTTAGCGATAACTAAGATCTGATTTTAATGAGATTGTTGTAAACCTTTCTTTCATTGAAACTGAACGGCTGAGACGTATTAGAGAGCTGGCCTGTTGGGGGGATATGTAGCATTACTGGTGTTTCTCCTGTCTGGGCCCTGCCCCACCCTGAAGCACATGGGTGTCTCCTTAGGCGAATGACTGTTTGAAATGTGCCTCTGTTCACCCAGCAGTGAATGGGTACCAGGTAGGATGAGATGGCAATGTGGTTCTTAACCTTCTTGCACCTAACAGGCAACTTGGGTTGTATACTCCCCAGGGAACTGAGAATGATTCGTGAGTGCACACTGATCGAGTGACCGGAGTAACAATAGCGCTTTGAGCCTGCCCCTGAATGGTGTGGAAATATGCGCAATATAAATGGCCTCATTATTATTATGATGATGATGATGATGATGATTATGTAGAGATTAAGAGATAATTGCAGCAAAGAGGGTTTGGGTGATCCTGGCACAGTCAGGCTGGTTAAGCTCATCTTCAGCTCAGGGCCCTTGCCCCTTTTACACGCAGCCCAGATAGCGAATGGGACTTCTCAGGCCTATTCCAAAGAATTTTGTATTTATCATTTTCCATGACGCCCTCAACATATTCCGGGTCGTACCATGGATTGACCTCTGTGTCAAAACCACAAGCCCTGTGTTTGTGCCAAAGCTGGGCATCCACTGACAATGTGTTGGTCAGTCTCATTAAATTCATTACATAATCTACATTTCATATTTACATTTTGATGCAAAATCAC
The DNA here is from genome assembly GCF_023055435.1 of Haliotis rufescens. Lineage (NCBI taxonomy): Eukaryota > Metazoa > Mollusca > Gastropoda > Lepetellida > Haliotidae > Haliotis > Haliotis rufescens. The sequence continues at coordinate 4,293,498 of NW_025964057.1, forward strand.
ACATTGACAGTTTCGAGTGGGAAGTGACTAGTCCTGAGCAGCAAAGAGAAAGTCTTCTGTTTCACTTTTCAGGCATCATTATTGTTACAATGGTGCTCAGATTTAATCATGAAAAGAAACTTTCATTTTTAGGAATATCCCACTGATTTGTACAGATGAGGATATCAGCACTCTCTGCCAGGCTGTGTGATTTTATGATCTGCCATTGTTGGTAATTCTTCAAAAATGAAATATGTATCTCAGAAACTGCTTGAATCAAATGCAGTGCTGCTTTACATAAATGTTCCTTTGAACAATTGCTCAAATCACAGGAATATGTCTTTGAGAACTCACGGTCACCTCCAACATGACACAGCCACAGTCACACCTCACCAACTTTAGGACTTATGATATCAGGGTGTGCACCTCACGGTCATACTCTTTTCACATCTGAAACTTGTCATCAAGAAAGCTCATCAAACACAACTTGAAGAAATCAGTGGTAAATTATTCCACCAAGTATTGACCTGTGTCTATGGATGGCATCATGCAGGGAACACAGGGTGTGGTAGTCGGACATCAGCTATGCAACATCTCTGACACCTTGCTGGCCGACATTTGACAGGCCACTCTGCTCAATGCTCAGATATCGACTTCCATCGGAGAAACAGACGCTGAGGCCAACCATGTTATTCTCATCACAAGGCAGAAAAATATGATTGGTTCTTATAATAACTGTTGATATCGTCAAGTGGTGTCTGGTGTTTAGTCCACCCACGTACAGCCCTGGCCCAGATTATGCATGTGCTACTTCTGGAGGTAATCCGGGCACTTCCTCTAGGAACAGACACACAGGCTTTTAGCTGATGAATATCGGGGTTTATGTATGATAAACATTGGTGATTACGTCAATCACTGTGATGATGTGATGATGACCTGTTACTGATGTGGTGAGGCAGGTGGTGGAGAGGCTGCCATGTTCTATGTGGACACCACCACTCAGCTGAGCACGTTAATAACCAATGTTGTGTTTCTTCATTGAGATCATAGAAAATAATCAAGAAAGTAATACCAGTCGTTAAAAATGAGAAGTGACTTAATTAAAAGACAGGTTCATGATTCATGTTTCATTGTTTTTTGCAATTACTTCAAATATATTTAATTAATTGATCAAATTAATTACTACAGTAAAGATGTTACAACTATGTATATTGATATACTGTATATATCAGTAGTTATTATTTAAATAAGGAAGGTTGTCTGAAGACATGTTTTTGATTTGGGTGATTTTTCTGAATACTGGTAACATGAAAGAATTCCCTGAAATTGTTTGAAATTCAGCAGGGTGAAGAAACATCAGGCACACTGCCTTGGAGTAGTTGGTTTATTGGCTTGTGCTAAACTCTATCAGTTGCACGGATAATGTTTTCTGTCATGGGAATATCTTGGCCAATCTATAAGCACACTTGGACTGCCTTGCTCAATCCATCACGCACTTGGAGAGTCCCTCCACATGCAGCTTTCTGATCAGGCAGGGCTGTGCTGGGGTATTGTTCATAAATAACTCAGGCACAATCAACTGTAGTGAACGCTGGGAAGCTGTGGTAGTTTAACAATGGCAAGATCCATGTAAAGAGGGGACGTTTGTAGCAACCTTTTAGAAATAACTTCCATTGACCAAGAGGGGCAGTCACAGTCACAGATGTATGTACAGTCACAGATGTATGTACAGTCACAGATGTATGTACAGTCACAGATATATCTATTGTCACTATCTTCGATAGAACGCCAGATGGCGCTGCAATTTGTAACACATTCCGAGTTTAATCGGCTTGTTCCCCAGTGTATATGATAACTTCATGCCGAGGTGCAAACATCACAGCCAGCTGATTGTTTAATATCGTTATGTCGTAAATTACTGACATCCGCCATCTTCTGTATCACTGTTGACAGTCACTGTAGATCTGAGAACACAAGAGGCTGTTAATCTCCCATGTCAATGCAGCAGTCTCAGGATACACTTGATCACAGTTGTGTAATTGACTCTAATGCTGTGCGGGGATGTTCTGTTTGGGTACACTGCTAGCAACACACAGCTAGCAACACACAGCATGCAATGGACACTTGAATCCCACTGATCCAAACACTGCTAGCAACACACAGCATGCAATGGACACTTGAATCCCACTGATCCACAGACTGCTAGCAACACACAGCATGCAATGGACACTTGAATCCCACTGATCCACAGACTGCTAGCAACACACAGCATGCAATGGACACTTGAATCCCACTGATCCACAGACTGCTAGCAACACACAGCATGCAATGGACACTTGAATCCCACTGATCCACAGACTGCTAACAACACACAGCATGCAATGGACACTTGAATCCCACTGATCCACAGACTGCTAGCAACACACAGCATGCAATGGACACTTGAATCCCACTGATCCACAGACTGCTAGCAACACACAGCATGCAATGGACACTTGAATCCCACTGATCCACACACTGCTAGCAACACACAGCATGCAATGGACACTTGAATCCCACTGATCCACAGACTGCTAGCAACACACAGCATGCAATGGACACTTGAATCCCACTGATCCACAGACTGCTAGCAACACACAGCATGCAATGGACACTTGAATCCCACTGATCCACACACTGCTAGCAACACACAGCATGCAATGGACACTTGAATCCCACTGATCCACACACTGCTAACAACACACAGCATGCAATGGACACTTGAATCCCACTGATCCACAGACTGCTAGCAACACACAGCATGCAATGGACACTTGAATCCCACTGATCCACAGACTGCTAGCAACACACAACACGTAATGGACACTTGAATCCAACTGATCCACAGACTGCTAGCAACACACAGCATGCAATGGACACTTGAATCCCACTGATCCACAGACTGCTAGCAACACACAGCATGCAATGGACACTTGAATCCCACTGATCCACGGACTGCTAGCAACACACAGCATGCAATGGACACTTGAATCCCACTGATCCACAGACTGCTAGCAACACACAGCATGCAATGGACACTTGAATCCCACTGATCCACGGACTGCTAGCAACACACAGCATGCAATGGACACTTGAATCCCACTGATCCACACACTGCTAGCAACACACAGCATGCAATGGACACTTGAATCACACTGATCCACAGACTGCTAACAACACACAGCATGCAATGGACACTTGAATCCCACTGATCCACAGACTGCTAGCAACACACAGCATGCAATGGACACTTGAATCCCACTGATCCACAGACTGCTAACAACACACAGCATGCAATGGACACTTGAATCACACTGATCCACAGACTGCTAACAACACACAGCATGCAATGGACACTTGAATCCCACTGATCCACAGACTGCTAACAACACACAGCATGCAATGGACACTTGAATCCCACTGATCCACAGACTGCTAGCAACACACAGCATGCAATGGACACTTGAATCCCACTGATCCACACACCGCTAACAACACACAGCATGCAATGGACACTTGAATCCCACTGATCCACAGACTGCTAACAACACACAGCATGCAATGGACACTTGAATCTCACTGATCCACAGACTGCTAGCAACACACAGCATGCAATGGACACTTGAATCCCACTGATCCACAGACTGCTAGCAACACACAGCATGCAATGGACACTTGAATCCCACTGATCAACAGACTGCTAACAACACACAGCATGCAATGGACACTTGAATCCCACTGATCCACAGACTGCTAGCAACACACAGCATGCAATGGACACTTGAATCCCACTGATCCACAGACTGCTAACAACACACAGCATGCAATGGACACTTGAATCCCACTGATCCACAGACTGCTAGCAACACACAGCATGCAATGGACACTTGAATCCCACTGATCCACAGACTGCTAGCAACACACAGCATGCAATGGACACTTGAATCCCACTGATCCACACACTGCTAACAACACACAGCATGCAATGGACACTTGAATCCCACTGATCCACAGACTGCTAGCAACACACAGCATGCAATGGACACTTGAATCCCACTGATCCACACACCGCTAACAACACACAGCATGCAATGGACACTTGAATCCCACTGATCCACAGACTGCTAGCAACACACAGCATGCAATGGACACTTGAATCCCACTGATCCACAGACTGCTAGCAACACACAGCATGCAATGGACACTTGAATCCCACTGATCCACACACCGCTAACAACACACAACATGCAATGGACACTTGAATCCCACTGATCCACAGACTGCTAGCAACACACAGCATGCAATGGACACTTGAATCACACTGATCCACATACTGCTAACAACACACAGCATGCAATGGACACTTGAATCCCACTGATCCACAGACTGCTAGCAACACACAGCATGCAATGGACACTTGAATCCCACTGATCCACAGACTGCTAACAACACACAGCATGCAATGGACACTTGAATTCCACTGATCCACAGACTGCTAGCAACACACAGCATGCAATGGACACTTGAATCCCTCTGATCCACACTTCGCTAACAACACACAGCATGCAATGGACACTTGAATCCCACTGATCCACACACTGCTAGCAACACACAGCATGCAATGGACACTTGAATCCCACTGATCCACACACCGCTAGCAACACACAGCATGCAATGGACACTTGAATCCCACTGATCCACACACCGCTAGCAACACACAGCATGCAATGGACACTTGAATCCCACTGATCCACAGACCACAAGGTTGGGGGAGGGGGGGGGCATTGATTCCTCCGCCTGCTTTCCAGATTCCCAGATTTCCCCTCACATGCCCCCGGACGCTGGAAGGGGGAATTCAGAAATAGATGTAGATTGACAGATTGGAGATTGGAGATATTTGTAGTTGGACTGAGGAGGCTGAGGAGGCTGCCTGGATGAGGATGGCGTCGAGGGCAGTAATAGGATGTGCGGTACAGGAAGTGCTGCTGAGCTAGAGGAGGATGTTATCAGTTGTCAGATGGTATGCATCAATACCTGGGCCAAGCAGAAGAACATTTGCTAAACAGCCAAAGTGATAGAAGAAGATGATACTTATGTGATCAATGTAATTCATTTGAGATTGTTTCTGTTATATAGTGGGAAAAGGTAAGGATGTGGTGATGCTTTTCACTCTGAGGGATTCAACTCTATGACACTTTTATAGCCTGATGGCAGTGGTAGATCTTGGATGTCTAAGGGCTGTAAGGGCTTAGGACAGATGCTTGTCTCTCTCTCTCCATGAGGAGTTCTTCTTCAGAATGACGAGCTGTACAGATCCCTTCCTTCAAATATGAGCCATCCAGGAACGAGATATTGAGATTGTTGTCACACCACTGACATATCCCTCCTTTTTGTTGAGCTGTATTGATTGATGTGTGTATTTATGTTAACCTGATTTATTCTGATAATTAAACCCGTAAGTAGACGGAAACATGCATCTTTCTCCTTTGTTGAGGTTTGGCAGAAACACAGATCAATATTCAAGCTGTATGCATAGAAAGTCCATTAGAACAAGACAAGATGGATAGTTAGTTTGTAGATCAGTATTCAAGCTGTATGCATAGAAAGTCCATTTGAAAAGACAAGATGGATAGTTAGTTTGTAGATCAGTATTCAAGCTGTATGCATAGAAGGTCCATTAGAACAAGACAAGATGGATAGTTAGTTTGTAGATCAATATTCAAGTTGTATCAAGAGAAGGTCCATTAGAACAAGACAAGATGGATAGTTAGTTTGTAGATCAGTATTCAAGTTGTATGCATAGAAGGTCCATTAGAACAAGACAAGATGGATAGTTAGTTTGTAGATCAATATTCAAGTTGTATGCATAGAAGGTCCATTAGAACAAGACAAGATGGATAGTTAGTTTGTAGATCAGTATTCAAGTTGTATGCATAGAAGGTCCATTAGAACAAGACAAGATGGATAGTTAGTTTGTAGATCAATATTCAAGTTGTATGCATAGAAGGTCCATTAGAACAAGACAAGATGGATAGTTAGTTTGTAGATCAGTATTCAAGTTGTATGCATAGAAGGTCCATTAGAACAAGACAAGATGGATAGTTAGTTTGTAGATCAGTATTCTAGCTGTATCAACAGAAGGTCCATTAGAACAAGACAAGATGGATAGTTAGTTTGTAGATCAATATTCAAGTTGTATCAACAGAAGGTCCATTAGAACAAGACAAGATGGATAGTTAGTTTGTAGATCAGTATTGAAGTTGTATCAACAGAAGGTCGATTAGAACATAACAAGATGGATAGTTAGTTTGTAGATCAGTATTGAAGTTGTATCAACAGAAGGTCCATTAGAACAAGACAAGATGGATAGTTAGTTTGTAGATCAATATTCAAGTTGTATCAACAGAAGGTCCATTAGAACAAGACAAGATGGATAGTTAGTTTGTAGATCAATATTCAAGTTGTATGCATAGAAGGTCCATTAGAACAAGACAAGATGGATAGTTAGTTTGTAGATCAGTATTCAAGCCGTATGCATAGAAGGTCCATTAGAACAAGACAAGATGGATAGTTAGTTTGTAGATCAGTTCTAGTTGTATCAACAGAAGGTCCATTAGAACAAGACAAGATGGATAGTTAGTTTGTAGATCAGTATTCAAGTTGTATGCATAGAAGGTCAATTAGAACAAGACAAGATGGATAGTTAGTTTGTAGATCAGTATTCAAGTTGTACCAACAGAAGATCCATTAGAACATAACAAGAAAGATTGCTTGTTACTTAAGGAAAAACGCCATTCCTTGATCCATGGGGCTTTTGTTACAAAGTTTGGTTGCCATAGACACAGTTACATATGTGTCTTCAGAGGTTCAGGATAATTAGCCAAGATTGAAAGCAAATACATTCTGAAGATTACTGAGAAAACAATCCATGCTTGTTGTTACAGGATTGGGTGGTCAGCCTGGCTGATTTGGTTGAAACATGTCATTGTATCTCAATTGCATAGGTCGAGGCTCATGATGTCAATCACTGGATTGTCTTGTCCAGACTCAATAGTTTACAGACCGTTTTCATAAAACTGGAATATTGCTGAATGCAGTGTTTGACAGCAACAAACAAACAAACAAACATCAGGACCAGACTAGATGGATTGCTGGTTTGTGGACAACTATTCAAGGCATGATTACAGATTCAAGTCATGATTACAGAGTGTACAAGATGGATTGCTGGTTTGTGGACAACTATTCAAGTCATGATTACAGAGTGTACAAGATGGATTCTAGTTTGTAGATAAGCAATCAAGTGGTATCTATAGTGTCCTTTAGGACAAGACACGATGGAGTGACAGTGTGTTTGAAGTCTGGCACATTCCGTAGCTTCACAGTTGCTCAGATACCATGAATGTTTAATGTGCTGTGTGTTGTGTACTGAGTTTTGGGAAGATTTGTCCTACAAAGTGTAACAATGATATTTACTCCACCCAATCTTCACTTTGATTTTTCCAGAAATAGTGAGTGAGTGAGTGAGTGAGTGAGTATGGCTTTTTGCCACTTTTAGCAATATTCCAGCCATATTCCAGCAATATCACAGCCAGAAATGGGCTTCACATTTCCAGAAATAGGAAAGATTTGTGCCACTCGGTGTTCTTTTGTTTTTTTAGGCAGGACACTTGTTTGGTCCATTGAGTGAAAAAGAATAAATATTTTTTTTCAAAATGGAGAGAAGACTTGTACTTGTCCTACTGGGCACTTCACACTAGTGTTTTACTGACGCCTTTGAGACAACTTCACACTAGTGTTTTACTGACGCCTGTGAGACAACTTCACACTAGTGTTTTACTGACGCCTTTGAGACAACTTCACACTAGTGTTTTACTGACGCCTGTGAGACAATGGTTGGACAAAGCTTTGATATTGTTGATGTAGTGAAGGCAGAACTGACCAATGACCACTCCATCAGGACCATCAGCCGTGTTGCAGAAATTCTGCCATCATGAAGGAGACAATATTATACAATATCATACATGTGACAAGAGATGTGGTCCTCCATTCCTGTCAGGCACCATTTGGGGACTCCGGGTTAGAACAGGTCCCCAGCAACCTATGCCAGCAGTAGGAGGTGACCAAATAGTTGGAATGTCAGACTCGGTGCCTTGGTTGGCAATGTGTCATCATAGCTCTATTGCAGCGATTGTCGCTCACAATATCATTCACCGAATTGTCTTGGTCCAAGGATGACTATTTGCAGACGGCCATCATATAGCTGGAATATTGCTGCATCTAATGCAGGATGATTGGGCAAAGCAGTTCGTTTTCTTTCATGTCTCTTCTTATTTTTGTTTTCGCTCAATCAAGATGTAGTTTTATGTATGCAAATCAAGAGCCACTGGAAATAAAAGTACAGGATTTATCACATCTGACTATGACATAACTGTGTCGAACTACGATTTGAACCATGGCTCCTTTGGGTAAAGGCAGAGATCAGATAATTGATTGTTTGTTGAAAATCTCTTAGCTAAGAGGAAATGTTTTTTTATATTTAAATTTGACGAAAACGTGAGTTGCCTTAGCAAATGGTGGCTCGTGGTCCTGTGCACAGTGGACAGGGCAGAAATCAGGTGAAATTAAGCAACATCGGTCGCGCAGATGGATGAACGCATTCAGCAGCTTGGCTCCTGAGAGTTTCTAGGACTTCGGTCTTGCCCCACACTGAAGCATATGTAGCAGATGTGGTGTCTCCTTAGGCAAGTGACTTAAATGTGTTCACCCAGCAGTGAATGGGTACCAGGTAGGGTGAGATGGCAATGTGGTGGTTAACCTTCAAGCACCTAGGAGGCAGCTTGGGTTGTATACTCCCCAGGGAGCTGAAAATGATTGAGTTCACATTGATCAAGTGACCAGGGTAATAAAAGCGCTTTGAGCATGCCCCTGAGTGGTGTGGAAATATGCGCAATATAAATGGCCTATTATTACATTCTTGCTGATGACAATGTTACTGCATGGACTACAGTGAATGTACTATCTCACAGAAAAGACATTTCGGAAAGTTGTTTGAAGAAAAATACCACTTTCTACCATGTGTTGGAGATGTCCAGTGAGACATGGAAATATGCAGAGCTGAAGATGTGGAACTTGCAGGGAGCCTGATGGAACTGGTCATGTGAAACATCTGCCTACAACGTATGACCAAAGGTGTAACAAGTAGGGGTATGGCCAAGGCCCAGTCTGACAAGTAGGGGTGTGGCCAAGGCCAAGTCAGACAAGTAGGGGTGTGGCCAAGGCCAAGTCAGACAAGTAGGGGTGTGGCCAAGGCCCAGTCAGACAAGTAGGGCTGTGGCCAAGGCCAAGTCAGACAAGTAGGGGTGTGGCCAAGGCCCAGTCTGACAAGTAGGGGTGTGGCCAAGGCCCAGTCTGACAAGTAGGGGTGTGACCAAGGCCAAGTCAGACAAGTAGGGGTGTGACCAAGGCCAAGTCTGACAAGTAGGGGTGTGACCAAGGCCGAGTCTGACAAGTAGGATTGTGGCCAAGGGCCAGACTGACAAGTAGGGGTGTGGCCAAGGCCCAGTCTGACAAGTAGGGGTGTGGCCAAGGCCCAGTCTGACAAGTAGGGGTGTGGCCAAGGCCCAGTCAGACAAGTAGGGGTGTGGCCAAGGCCCAGTCTGACAAGAAGGGGTGTGACCAAGGCCGAGTCAGACAAGTAGGGGTGTGGCCAAGGCCCAGTCTGACAAGTAGGATTGTGGCCAAGGCCCAGTCTGACAAGTAGGGGTGTGACCAAGGCCCAGTCTGACAAGTAGGGGTGTGACCAAGGCCCAGTCAGACAAGTAGGGCTGTGGCCAAGGCCAAGTCTGACAAGTAGGGGTGTGGCCAAGGCCCAGTCTGACAAGTAGGGGTGTGGCCAAGGCCAAGTCAGACAAGTAGGGGTGTGACCAAGGCCAAGTCAGACAAGAAGGGGTGTGACCAAGGCCGAGTCTGACAAGTAGGATTGTGGCCAAGGGCCAGACTGACAAGTAGGGGTGTGACCAAGGCCCAGTCTGACAAGTAGGGGTGTGGCCAAGGCCCAGTCTGACAAGTAGGGCTGTGGCCAAGGCCCAGTCAGACAAGTAGGGGTGTGGCCAAGGCCCAGTCTGACAAGTAGGGGTGTGGCCAAGGCCCAGTCTGACAAGTAGGGGTGTGGCCAAGGCCCAGTCAGACAAGTAGGGGTGTGGCCAAGGCCCAGTCTGACAAGAAGGGGTGTGACCAAGGCCGAGTCAGACAAGTAGGGGTGTGGCCAAGGCCCAGTCTGACAAGTAGGATTGTGGCCAAGGCCCAGTCTGACAAGTAGGGGTGTGACCAAGGCCCAGTCTGACAAGTAGGGGTGTGACCAAGGCCCAGTCTGACAAGTAGGGGTGTGGCCAAGGCCCAGTCTGACAAGTATGGGTGTGGCCAAGGCCCAGTCTGACAAGTAGGGGTGTGACCAAGGCCCAGTCTGACAAGTAGGGGTGTGGCCAAGGCCCAGTCTGACAAGTAGGGGTGTGGCCAAGGCCCAGTCTGACAAGTAGGGGTGTGGCCAAGGCCCAGTCTGACAAGTAGGGGTGTGGCCAAGGCCCAGTCTGACAAGTAGGGCTGTGGCCAAGGCCAAGTCAGACAAGTAGGGGTGTGGCCAAGGCCCAGTCAGACAAGTAGGGCTGTGGCCAAGGCCCAGTCTGACAAGTAGGGGTGTGGCCAAGGCCCAGTCAGACAAGTAGGGGTGTGGCCAAGGCCCAGTCTGACAAGTAGGGGTGTGGCCAAGGCCAAGTCTGACAAGTAGGGCTGTGGCCAAGGCCCAGTCTGACAAGGAGGGATATGGCCATGGACATGCATTTAATAATCTGAGTTAGCAACGAGCACAGTGCATTTGTGAAGGGGTGACGAAACAGTGCTGAAACTGAAACAGGCGACTATGCATGTCATAACAGACGACTTTGCTTGTCGTAAGAGGCGACTAACGGGATCAGATTGTCAGGCTTGCTGACTTGATTGATGTATGTCATCGAAATTCCAATTGAGTGGATCGATGCTCATGATGTCAGTTACTGGATTGTCTGGTCCACACTTGATTATTTACAGACCACTGTCATATAGCTGGAATATTGCTGAGGGGCAGCGTTAAACAAAAAACAAAAACCAACCCGGACTCCCCACAACCATGCTGAGTGTGGCGACAAACAAACAAACAAACAAACAAAGAATATTTGATGTGTCTTTCACAGTGAAACAAGGCATGGGGCAGGTAGACATTGTCAGTGCTGGGGGCTGCCCCAGAACACTGTGCAGCCGTAGTGTCTGGGGGCAGCCATAGTGTCTGGGGGCAGACGACTGTGATGGCATCACACTCTCCACGGCTTCTCTGTACATAGGTTGTGGCCAACATGGCAGGACAGATCAGATCAATTAGCAAGTATTGCTTCAATTAGCCTTATTCCCACTGGACAGGACATAATCCTCACAGCTGATGGTAATAGCAGTGTTATACTGCTTCAGGGCCCTGTCCTACTGCTTGTCAGCCCTTACTGTGGATATGTAATACATGTACTTAGTACCTTCAGCCATCTGTCCCATCTGACCATGCTTTATTTTAAAAGGGAAGTATGTGAAATGTGGTCCCAGCGTCGCAGGTGACTGGCCCTAATCATGTATAGGTAGTATTTGCACCTGTTTCCTGCTGTGCTGTAATAATTACTATGTAGTTGAACGTACTGAACCATGCAGAGAAATGTTGTAGTTCTTGAAAGGAGTTGCACACCAGGGGTCCGGAAACCGTCATATGCGCCGGACATGTCCTATTGGGAATCTCAAATGTCCGTTTTAAAATATTGCTTACCGGACATTTTAAAAAGTATTGTCCGGACATTCTTAAATTTTGACCGGACATGATCAACAGTTAGGACTGAGCAGTTTCTGTCTGCAGTTGCAACACAATGAAGATTAACTACACTGACAAGCTTTGTTTGTTTTGATTGCTGTAAATACATCGTACCTACATGATAGTCCAATCGGTCAATCACTGTAATAGGCAATAAACTGAGTTGACACTGATTAACCGAGGATTAATTACTGAGAACATCTTGTTAATTTGAGTGAAAGGTGTTTACAACTGTACATTAATACCTTGCATCATCGATGTACCTCATTATCCTCGCAATGCTACGATGCGTAACCTCAGACAAGAAACGAAAGAGTGACGACAGCCAGTCGACCGATGCAGATCAGTCGAACGGATCTGCCAAACCCTCAAAGTCTGGACGATCATTTTGTAAGTCGTGGCTAACGACTTTCACTTGGTTGACATACAATGAGGATTTGCAGATTTTATTGTTTTCAGTAGCTAGTCGTATATTGAATCTTGATTGACCGCCATTTTGCTTTCTCGGACGATCGATATCCAATTTTTTTATGGTCAATAATTAAGTACAGATGAAAAAAGTATTCAAATAACTATTGCTACCAACGATATTTTAGTATTTGTGATTAAATTATCTGTCTTGTTTTTAAAAAAATCTTTAGTTTAAAAAAAAACTTTTCCCGTGAAGTCACGTGATAACCAAATATGGGATAATAGTCTCGATCCAAATGTTACAACGCGTACACTTGAGCAGACTCATGAATATAACTCATGAATATTAATTAGACCGTTCACTACGTTAACAGATCGTTGTTATAACAGAAACAAACGTTTCCATGTAAATCTAAAATGATATTATTTGTTATTAATTGTCCGGTGAATTAAACAATTTAAATTGAAACAATTCATAATTCATCATATTATGAATACGTAAACTTGTAATGTGTGTGAAAAGTCGTACTAAAATACGCTATTTGAAGGGGGCGTGGCCTAAATGCAAATGTCCGATTGGGATTTTAAAATTTCCGGACCCCTGTTGCACACAATGGTGTGAGAATGATGTGTGGGATCTTGGGGGGAGGGGAGGGGGCTGAGTTGTCTGGACTTTTCTATGTGATGTGAACCAACATATGTTTGGATCTACTCTGAGAGAAAAACATAAACTTCAGCGTGTCATGTGATCAGGAATGTGTGTGTGTGTGCTTGTATTACCCGGCACTAATGTTGTTGTATTAGCGCTAGCCCACTGTGGCACCATGTTGCAGTTTAACATGAATACCCCACTAAGACACAGTGTACTGACATCGAGCTGACCAGTTTAACATGAATACCCCACTAAGACACAGTGTACTGACATCGAGCTGACCAGTTTAACATGAATACCCCACTTAGACACAGTGTACTGACATCGAGCTGACCAGTTTAACATGAATACCCCACTAAGACACAGTGTACTGACATCGAGCTGACCAGTTTAACATGAATACCCCACTAAGACACAGTGTACTGACATCGAGCTGACCAGTTTAACATGAATACCCCACTTAGACACAGTGTACTGACATCGAGCTGACCAGTTTAACATGAATACCCCACTAAGACACAGTGTACTGACATCGAGCTGACCAGTTTAACATGAATACCCCACTAAGACACAGTGTACTGACATCGAGCTGACCAGTTTAACATGAATACCCCACTAAGACACCGTGTATTGACATTGAGCTGACCAGTTTAACATGAATACCCCACTAAGACACCGTGTACTGACATCGAGCTGACCAGTTTAACATGAATACCCCACTAAGAAACAGTATACGGACATCGAGCTGACCAGTTTAACATGAATACCCCACTAAGACACAGTGTACTGACATCGAGCTGACCAGTTTAACATGAATACCCCACTTAGACACAGTATACTGACATCGAGCTGACCAGTTTAACATGAATACCCCACTTAGACACAGTGTACTGACATCGAGCTGACCAGTTTAACATGAATACCCCACTTAGACACAGTGTACTGACATCGAGCTGACCAGTTTAACATGAATACCCCACTAAGACACAGTATACTGACATCGAGCTGACCAGTTTAACATGAATACCCCACTAAGAAACAGTATACTGACATCGAGCTGACCAGTTTAACATGAATACGCCACTAAGACACCGTGTACTGACATCGAGCTGACCAGTCCTTGTTTTAGACCTTTAATGCCGAGAGCAAGGCAGGGTTACAAAACGAACCATCTTTTAATGTTGTTTGGTATGATGCGTCCGGAGATCAAACCACCATATATGTTGTCAATTGTTGTTTTGATAGGCCAGAGTTATAACACTTATAGTATATGTTACCTTCTGATTTTGTATTCAGATTCTGTTTGAAGCAGATCCATCACAGGTAAGTTTAATCCTTTGCACCCGCCTTACTGTCAATTCTTTACATGTCGATAATTTGTATGTGCCTTACTGTCAATCCTTTACATTGACCTTATTGTCGGTCATATGTCATATCTACCTTACTACTCAATCCTGTACATATGGACTCTATTATTGATCCTTTGTATCTGCCTTACTTTCAATCCTTTACATGGACTCTATTTTTGATCCTTTGTATCTGCCTTACTGTCAATCCTTTACATGGACTCTATTTTTGATCCTTTGTATCTGCCTTACTGTCAATCCTTTACATGGACTCTATTTTTGATCCTTTGTATCTGCCTTACTGACAATCCTTTACATGGACTCTCTTTTGATCCTTTGTATCTGCCTTACTGTCAATCCTTTACATAGACTATATTATTGATTCTTTGTATCTGCCTTACTGTCAATCCTTTACATAGACTATATTTTTGATCCTTTGTATCTGCCTTACTGTCAATCCTTTACATAGACTATATTATTGATCCTTTGTAGCTGCCTTACTGTCAATCCTTTACATAGACTATATTGTTGATCCTTTGTATCTGCCCTACTGTCAATCCTTTACATGGACCTTATTGTCGATAATTTGTATCTGCCTTATATCTTACCTGTATGTTGCCTTCAGCTGAACCCTTATATCTATGCTACTGTTATACACTGTATCTGAGTGAAGGACTGTCAATCCCTTTAATCTGCCCAACACTCCGTCCTTCCTTTTATCCTTGATCATGTTCATTTTATCCTATTGCTCCTTAATATCTATTCAGCTGTCCCAAATTAATACATCCCCACTGCCAATCTGAGTTATCTCTTATATCTTCCCTACTGCCAATCTGTGTTATCTCTTATATCTTCCCCAGTGCCATGTTTTCCCCAGTGCCGATCTGAGTTATCTCTTATATCTTCCCTACTGCCAATCTGAGTTATCTCTTATATCTTCCCCAGTGCCAATCTGTGTTATCTCTTATATCTTCCCCAGTGCAAATCTGTGTTATCTCTTATATCTTCCCCAGTGCCAATCTGTGTTATCTCTTATATCTTCCGTAGTGCCAATCTGAGTTATCTCTTATGTCTTCCCCAGTGCCAATCTGTGTTATCTCTCATATCTTCCCTAGTGCCAATCTGTGTTATCTCTCATATCTTCCCTAGTGCCAATCTGTGTTATCTCTCATATCTTTCCCAGTGCCAATCTGTGTTATCTCTTATATCTTCCCCAGTGCCAATCTCTGTTATCTCTTATATCTTCCCTACTGCCAATCTGAGTTATCACTTATGTCTTCCCCAGTGCCAATCTGTGTTATCTCTTATATCTTCCCCAGTGCCAATCTGTGTTATCTCTTATATCTTCCCCAGTGCCAATCTGTGTTATCTCTCATATATTCCGTAGTGCCAATCTGTGTTATCTCTTATGTCTTCCCAAGTGCCAATCTGAGTTATCTCATATCTTCCCCAGTGCCAATCTGTGTTATCTCTTATATCTTCCCTACTGCCAATCTGAGTTATCTCTTATATCTTCCCTGCTGCCAATCTGTGTTATCTCTTATATCTTCCCCAGTGCCAATCTGAGTTTTCTCTTATATCTTCCCTACTGCCAATCTCAGTTATCTCATTTCTTCCCTAGTACCAATCTGTGTTATCTCTTATATCTTCCCCAGTGCCATGTTTTCCCCAGTGCCGATCTGAGTTATCTCATATCTTCCCTAGTGCCAATCTGAGGTATCTCTTATATCTTCCCTACTGCCAATCTGAGTTATCTCTTATATCCTCCCCAGTGCCATGTTTTCCCCAGTGCCGATCTGAGTTATCTCATATCTTCCCTAGTGCCAATCTGAGGTATCTCTTATGTCTTCCCTACTGCCAATCTGAGGTATCTCTTACATCTTCCCTACTGCCAATCTGAGTTATCTCTTATATCCTCCCCAGTGCCATGTTTTCCCCAGTGCCGATCTGAGTTATCTCATATCTTCCCTAGTGCCAATCTGAGTTATCTCTTATATCTTCCCCAGTGCCATGTTTTCCCCAGTGCCGATCTGAGTTATCTCATATCTTCCCTAGTGCCAATCTGAGGTATCTCTTATATCTTCCCTACTGCCAATCTGAGTTATCTCTTATATCCTCCCCAGTGCCATGTTTTCCCCAGTGCCGATCTGAGTTATCTCATATCTTCCCTAGTGCCAATCTGAGTTATCTCTTATATCTTCCCCAGTGCCATGTTTTCCCCAGTGCCGATCTGAGTTATCTCATATCTTCCCTAGTGCCAATCTGAGGTATCTCTTATATCTTCCCTACTGCCAATCTGAGTTATCTCTTATATCCTCCCCAGTGCCATGTTTTCCCCAGTGCCGATCTGAGTTATCTCATATCTTCCCTAGTGCCAATCTGAGTTATCTCTTATATCTTCCCCAGTGCCATGTTTTCCCCAGTGCCGATCTGAGTTATCTCATATCTTCCCTAGTGCCAATCTGTGTTATCTCTTATATCTTCCCCAGTGCCAATCTGTGTTATCTCTCATATATTCCGTA
Organism: Haliotis rufescens; assembly: GCF_023055435.1. NCBI lineage: Eukaryota > Metazoa > Mollusca > Gastropoda > Lepetellida > Haliotidae > Haliotis > Haliotis rufescens. Next base: position 4,310,325 of record NW_025964057.1, read on the forward strand.
GTGCCAATCTGTGTTATCTCTTATGTCTTCCCAAGTGCCAATCTGAGTTATCTCATATCTTCCCCAGTGCCAATCTGTGTTATCTCTTATATCTTCCCTACTGCCAATCTGAGTTATCTCTTATATCTTCCCTGCTGCCAATCTGTGTTATCTCTTATATCTTCCCCAGTGCCAATCTGAGTTTTCTCTTATATCTTCCCTACTGCCAATCTCAGTTATCTCATTTCTTCCCTAGTACCAATCTGTGTTATCTCTTATATCTTCCCCAGTGCCATGTTTTCCCCAGTGCCGATCTGAGTTATCTCATATCTTCCCTAGTGCCAATCTGAGGTATCTCTTATATCTTCCCTACTGCCAATCTGAGTTATCTCTTATATCCTCCCCAGTGCCATGTTTTCCCCAGTGCCGATCTGAGTTATCTCATATCTTCCCTAGTGCCAATCTGAGGTATCTCTTATGTCTTCCCTACTGCCAATCTGAGGTATCTCTTACATCTTCCCTACTGCCAATCTGAGTTATCTCTTATATCCTCCCCAGTGCCATGTTTTCCCCAGTGCCGATCTGAGTTATCTCATATCTTCCCTAGTGCCAATCTGAGTTATCTCTTATATCTTCCCCAGTGCCATGTTTTCCCCAGTGCCGATCTGAGTTATCTCATATCTTCCCTAGTGCCAATCTGAGGTATCTCTTATATCTTCCCTACTGCCAATCTGAGTTATCTCTTATATCCTCCCCAGTGCCATGTTTTCCCCAGTGCCGATCTGAGTTATCTCATATCTTCCCTAGTGCCAATCTGAGTTATCTCTTATATCTTCCCCAGTGCCATGTTTTCCCCAGTGCCGATCTGAGTTATCTCATATCTTCCCTAGTGCCAATCTGAGGTATCTCTTATATCTTCCCTACTGCCAATCTGAGTTATCTCTTATATCCTCCCCAGTGCCATGTTTTCCCCAGTGCCGATCTGAGTTATCTCATATCTTCCCTAGTGCCAATCTGAGTTATCTCTTATATCTTCCCCAGTGCCATGTTTTCCCCAGTGCCGATCTGAGTTATCTCATATCTTCCCTAGTGCCAATCTGAGGTATCTCTTATATCTTCCCTACTGCCAATCTGAGTTATCTCTTATATCTTCCCCAGTGCCATGTTTTCCCCAGTGCCGATCTGAGTTATCTCTTATATCTTCCCTACTGCCAATCTGAGTTATCTCTTATATCTTCCCCAGTGCCAATCTGTGTTATCTCTTATATCTTCCCTAGTGCCAATCTGAGGTATCTCTTACATCTTCCCTACTGCCAATCTGAGTTATCTCTTATATCTTCCCTACTGCCAATCTGTGTTATCTCTTATATCTTCCCCACTGCCAAACCCTTTATGTCCACCCTTTTGTTTATACTTTATGTCCACCCTTCTGTTTATACTTTATATCCACCCTTCTGTTTATACTTTATATCCAACCTTCTGTTTATACTTTATATCCACACTTCTGTTTATACTTTATATCCACCCTTCTGTTTATACTTTATATCTGCCCTTCTGTTTATAATTTTTATCCACCCTTCTGTTTATACTTTATATCCACCCTTCTGTTTATACTTTATATCCACCCTTCTGTTTATACTTTATATCCACCCTTCTGTTTATACTTTATATCCACACTTCTGTTTATACTTTATATCCACCCTTCTGTTTATACTTCATATCTGCCCTTCTGTTTATAATTTTTATCCACCCTTCTGTTTATACTTTATATCCACCCTTCTGTTTATACTTTATATCCACCCTTCTGTTTATACTTTATATCCACCCTTCTGTTTATACTTTATATCCACCCTTCTGTTTATACTTTATATCCACCCTTCTGTTTATACTTTATATCTGCCCTTTTGTTTATACTTTATATCCACCCTTCTGTTTATACTTTATATCCACCCTTCTGTTTATACTTTTTATCTGCCCTTCTGTTTATACTTTATATCCACCCTTCTGTTTATACTTTATATCCACCCTTCTGTTTATACTTTATATCCACCCTTCTGTTTATACTTTATACCCGGTCTTCTGTTTATGCTTTATATCCACCCTTCTGTTTATACTTTATATCCACCCTTCTGTTTATACTTTATATCCACCCTTCCATTTATACTTTATACACACCCTTCTGTGTATACTTTATATCTGCCCAGCTGTCAACATAGGGGCTATAGTTTGCAGTTCATCATTAGAGAGGTAACTTGAGCCCATGTTTCCCCAGGCTCACACAGACTCCTCATTACGACGGTTCCTGAAAGCTTTTGGCGACGTTGATGTTGCGTTCAAGCAGTTGTTGAAGTGCAATAAGTGGCGCCGAGAGTTTGGCGTGGCGAAACTGACACCGGAGGATGAAGATGTCATGAATGAACTCGCCGCAGGCAAAGTGCACATCCTGCGACAGAGAGACTCCAAGGGGAGGTAAGCAGCTTCTGGTGTCGGTGATGTCCTTTTGTCTTACAGCAGAGATAGTGGTTGAAGATTTGAACTGTCTTCTTGTATTATTTGCAGGTTTACGAAGATTCTCTGATCAAAGAAATACTTCATTGGTTTGAATGATTTGATGAAAGGGACAATATATACTGAACAACAAAAGTTCCTGTGACATTGAATAAGATTTAATTGGAAGTTATGTTTTTTACAGATAAAAGACTCCTGTAAGTGTTCAAATGGTTTAATTTGCCATACTGACTTCAGAAAATGCGTGATTTCATAAAAACATGAACATGCCTAAATGTCAATTTACAAATCAATAGCGTGTGTGTCCACCTCTGGTTGTGATGCAAGCAACACATCTTCGTCTCATGGAATGGACCAGGCGTCGCACAAAGTCCTGTGGGATATCTGTCCATATCTGCTAGAGCATGTTTCGAAGTTCCTGGAGTGTCTGTGGATTACATGGTTGACCTCGAAGGCGCCGATCCATCTCATCCCACATGTGCTCGATTGGTGAGAGATCAGGGGAGCGAGCCGGCCAGGGGATGACATTCATGTTGTTTTGTTGAAGAGAATCCTGAACAAGTCGAGCAATATGAGGCCGGGCGTTGTCATGTTGAAAGGTAATGCCTGGGCCGTGACGACACAAAAATTGTAGAACAACAGGTCCGATGATCTTGTCGCGGGAGCGCTATCCATTGAGATTTCCCTCTACCACTATCAAACGGGTCCTCTGTCTTGCTGTAATCACACCCCATACCATAACGCTGCCGCCCCCGAACCGATCTTCATCCATGACACAATGATTGACGTAAAGTTCACCTCGATGTCGGTACACTCGAATCCGTCCATCGCTGTGGCTGAGGTGAAAACGATAGAACTTGTCCCCACTGCATGGCCGTCCAGCGTAGACGCTGTCTGCACCACTGTAGACGTGCTTGATGGTGGTTTCCTGTCAAAATGGGACGTCTGGCGGGTCTTCTGGCGACAATCCCTGCACATCTGAGGCGGTGACGTACGGTTTGTGAAGATATTCGTCAAAGGCCAGGGATGCTTCTTGCAGTCACTGTTTACGGCTGGAATCAATTTCGTAGGTGTGTAGTTCAAATCCAGTTGTCTTGTCGATTATTGGTTACATGTGGCCTGCCACTCTGAGGATGGTCTCTGACTGCATTCGTCTGTTGCCAACGTTGCCATAAACACCAAATGGTGTTTCTGTGGACGTTAAATTGTCTTGCAACATCACTCGATCCTGCTTCAAGCATACCAATGGCATTTCGTAATGTTGAATAATTGCGTAATTTTGTTGTTTTTCTGAGTGGTTGTTGTCAGCACGATGCTAAACAATGCATATGGAATCCCGTTAACTCACATGTTTTGATACCCTTTCTTGGGTAGTGAAATGCATGGGGCTTGCATAAAAGTCAACTTTTGCATGGAATGCATGCTTTTCTGTAGCAGTTGCCTTTTTTGTGACTTGATTCCATATATGTTCTTCAATATTGAAAACCAAACTTTACTTGTTTGAAAAATACACTAAAATATTGGTGTCACAGGAACTTTTGTTGTTGAGTATATATTATCAGTTATAGTTCTGCAGTAAGGGGTAGACCAATGTAATAAGTGACAGTGTGACAGTGTGATGTGTGACAATGTGATGTGTGACAGTGTGATGTGTGACAGTGTGATGTGTGACAGTGTGACAGTGTGATGTGTGACAATGTGATGTGTGACAGTGTGATGTGTGACAATGTGATGTGTGACAGTGTGATGTGTGACAATGTGATGTGTGACAATGTGATGTGTGACAGTGTGATGTGTGACAATGTGATGTGTGACAGTGTGATGTGTGACAGTGTGATGTGTGACAGTGTGATGTGTGACAATGTGACAATGTGATGTGTGACAATGTGACAGTGTGATGTGTGACAATGTGACAGTGTGATGTGTGACAATGTGACAGTGTGATGTGTGACAATGTGACAGTGTGACAATGTGACAGTGTGATGTGTGACAATGTGACAGTGTGATGTGTGACAGTGTGATGTGTGACACTGTGATGTGTGACAGTGTGATGTGTGACAATGTGATGTGTGACAATGTGACAGTGTGATGTGTGACAATGTGACAGTGTGATGTGTGACAATGTGATGTGTGACAGTGTGATGTGTGACAGTGTGACAGTGTGATGTGTGACTATGTGATGTGTGACAGGGTGATGTGTGACAATGTGACAGTGTGATATGTGACAGTGTGATGTGTGACAGTGTGATGTGTGACAGTGTGACAGTGTGATGTGTGACAATGTGATGTGTGACAATGTGACAGTGTGATGTGTGACAATGTGACAGTGTGATGTGTGACAGTGTGATGTGTGACAATGTGAGTGTGATGTGTGACAATGTGACAGTGTGATGTGTGACAGTGTGATGTGTGACAGTGTAACAGTGTGATGTGTGACAATGTGACAGTGTGACAATGTGACAGTGTGATGTGTGACAGTGTGATGTGTGACAGTGTGATGTGTGACAATGTGACAGTGTGATGTGTGACAGTGTGACACTGTGATGTGTGACAGTGTGATGTGTGACAATGTGAGTGTGATGTGTGACAATGTGACAGTGTGATGTGTGACAGTGTGATGTGTGACAGTGTAACAGTGTGATGTGTGACAATGTGACAGTGTGATGTGTGACAATGTGACAGTGTGATGTGTGACAATGTGACAGTGTGATGTGTGACAATGTGACAGTGTGATGTGTGACAGTGTGATGTGTGACAGTGTGATGTGTGACAGTGTGATGTGTGACAGTGTGATGTGTGACAATGTGACACTGTGATGTGTGACAATGTGATGTGTGACTGTGTGACAGTGTGATGTGTGACTATGTGATGTGTGACAGTGTGATGTGTGACAGTGTGATGTGTAACAGTGTGATGTGTGACAGTTTGAAGTGTGATGTGTGACAGTGTGATGTGTGACAGGGTGATGTGTGACAGTGTGATGTGTGACAGGGTGATGTGTGACTGTGTGATGTGTGACAGTGTGATTTGTACCGTGTGATGCGTGATGTGTGACAATGTGATGTGTGACAGTGTGATTTTTGACAGTGTGATGTGTGACAATGTGATGTGTGACCGTGTGATGTGTGACCGTGTGATGTGTGACAGTATGATTTGTGACAGTGTGACGTGTGACAGTGTGATGTGTGACAATGTGATGTGTGACAGTGTGATGTGTGAGGAAGAAGGAACGTCAGAAAAATGAAACTTTACACATGGATGTTACTGGTCAGGATCTCAAATGTGTTTGAAAATTAGTGTCGTAAATTCATTTTATTTTACAGAGTTATGGCCCTTTGCTTCGTGCTTTTCAACTTAGTGAATACTGCATGAAGTGGGGACAACTTAGTGAATACTGCATGAAGTGGGGACAACTTAGTGAATAATACATGAAGTGGGGACAACTTAGTGAATACTGCATGAAGTGGGGACAACTTAGTGAATACTGCATGAAGTGGGGACAACTTAGTGAATACTGCATGAAGTGGGGACAACTTAGTGAATAATGCATGAAGTTGGGAAAACTTAGTGAATACTGCATGAAGTTGGGAAAACTTAGTGAATACTGCAGGAAGTGGGGACAACTTAGTGAATACTGCATGAAGTGGGGACAACTTAGTGAATACTGCATGAAGTGGGGACAACTTAGTGAATACTGCATGAAGTGGGGACAACTTAGTGAATACTACATGAAGTGGGGACAACTTAATGAATAATGCATGAAGTGTGGACAACTTAGTGAATACTGCATGAAGTTGGGAAAACTTAATGAATACTGCATGAAGTGGGGACAACTTAGTGAATACTGCATGAAGTGGGGACAACTTAGTGAATAATACATGAAGTGGGGACAACTTAGTGAATACTGCATGAAGTGTGGACAACTTAGTGAATACTGCATGAAGTGGGGACAACTTAGTGAATACTGCATGAAGTGGGGACAACTTAGTGAATAATGCATGAAGTTGGGAAAACTTAGTGAATACTGCATGAAGTTGGGAAAACTTAGTGAATACTGCAGGAAGTGGGGACAACTTAGTGAATACTGCATGAAGTGGGGACAACTTAGTGAATACTGCATGAAGTGGGGACAACTTAGTGAATACTGCATGAAGTGGGGACAACTTAGTGAATACTACATGAAGTGGGGACAACTTAATGAATAATGCATGAAGTGTGGACAACTTAGTGAATACTGCATGAAGTTGGGAAAACTTAATGAATACTGCATGAAGTGGGGACAACTTAGTGAATACTGCATGAAGTGGGGACAACTTAGTGAATACTGCATGAAGTGGGAACAACTTAGTGAATACTGCATGAAGTGGGGACAACTTAGTGAATACTGCATGAAGTGGGGACAACTTAGTGAATACTGCATGAAGTGGGGACAACATTTTCCTGAAACTACTCAAGTTACTTGAATAAAAGTTTTATGCAAGACTAAGTTCGAAAATTGGTAAATTATTTCTTTACGGACCTTGATCCATTTTATTATACTTTGTGCAAGTTTGCTATTCAAAGAGATACGCATCAAGACTTAGTTATTTTTTCCAAAGAAGAAACCTTTTGTGTGTATTAATTTCACATTTAATAATTTTTTCTGATGACATAAAGTGTCCCAAGTGCCTATTTTTTCTTGAAGCGTTAAAGGACTCTTTTTTTATAGTTTATATTCACTGCTATATAAACAAACAAAATTGTAATGTGCCCCATGGCAGGAGATGGTGATGACACTGTTTTCTGTTGGTAAACCTCTAGACCTGCATCACTTGGGCTTTCCTCCTGCGTCGATCTGACACTGTGACATAGTGTTCAAGGCTGTGTTGACCCATCTCACTCATATACATGTCACACTGTGACATAGTGTTCAAGGCCGTGTTGACCCATCTCACTCATATACATGTCACACTGTGACATAGTGTTCAAGGCTGTGTTGACCCATCTCACTCATATACATGTCACACTGTGACATAGTGTTCAAGGCTGTGTTGACCCATCTCACTCATATACATGTCACACTGTGACATAGTGTTCAAGGCTGTGTTGACCCATCTCACTCATATACATGTCACATTGTGGATTGTGTTTCAGACCTGTTGTGCATGTCGCTGCCAGGAAACACAATGTGTACGAGAGAGACATTGACAAGTTTACACGATTCATCGTCTACATCCTGGTACGTATGACCCCTTGTTCATCCTCACATTGCAGTTTCCTGCGTTTCCACCAAACACAAGGTCGGTTGGTTCAGCTTGTGGAACACAACAAGCGACCCTGTATGTGTGAAGTGTTCTCAATGTTATATCACTTAATACAGGATGATTTTCTTCTGATGCGATTGAGATTAGGACAATAGATGTTGTAATTCCTACACCTGATTGGTCAAAAGTTGTTCAGGGTTAGAGCATTCAAGGTCTCAGTAAAGCTTTCAAAATGTTTTGTATTAGACATGTGGAGGACATTTCCAAATTTGGCTCAACAGTGACAAGAATGACGTCCGACGCATTTTCCCTATTGCAACTTCTATCACTTGTGGGTTCAGGTAAATAATTGACTTGGCTTTGCATGTGTTTGTGATAGGATACACCCACCTCTGCACGAACACCTGGTGTTATGAGTCTTGGTAGTTAGTCCTCATCCCCTGTTTATGACACAGTGGGAATTGTACAATGGACTCTGCTTACATCAGAGATTTTATATGATTACTTGAAGGGATTTGTGGTTTGTTCAGAAATGAATGTAGCCGACGGGAGCGACACAGACGAGGCCCCAGCTCCTGGATCAGGTGATAAGGGTTGGTGGTTGATGGTGTCAGTGTTTCCCGACGGTGTGGGATATGGCTCATATCAGCCAAGGTCACTGTGGGAAATCTGGGATGTTGCTGACTTGACTTAAAACAACAACAATATCAATGTGCAGCATGTGTGTGTTTCCAGGACATAAGACAACAACAATAGCAATGTGCAGCATGTGTGTGTTTCCAGGACATAAGACAACAACAATAGCAATGTGCAGCATGTGTGTGTTTCCAGGAAACAGCCTGTAACAAGTGTAATGAGGATGTCATTGACAGTCTGTGCATCATCTTCGACCTCAAGGGCTTCACCCTCAGCTGCATGGACTACCAGTTCATCAAGAACCTCATCTGGCTCCTCAGCAAGAACTACCCCGAGCGTCTCGGCGTCTGCCTCATCATCAACTCCCCCATGATGTTCTCAGGCTGCTGGGCTGCTATACGACCATGGTATGTAACGTGTTGCTATGACGACAGTCACATGGGCTATACAGCCGTGGTATGTAACGTGTTGCTATGACAACAGTCACATGGGCTATACGACCGTGGTATGTAACGTGTTGCTATGACGACAGTCACATGGGCTATACGACCGTGGTATGTAACGTGTTGCTATGACGACAGTCACATGGGCTATATGACCGTGGTATGTAACGTGTTGCCATGACGACAGTCACATGGGCTATACAACCGTGGTATGTAACGTGTTGCTATGACGACAGTCACATGGGCTATATGACCGTGATATGTAACGTGTTGCTGTGACGACTGTCATATGAACTATACGACCATGGTATGTAACATTCTTGTGTAGCTATGGCAACAGTCACATTGGCTATAGGACCATGGTATGTAACATTCTTGTGTAGCTATGGCAACAGTCACATGGGCTATAGGACCATGGTATGTAACATTCTTGTGTAGCTATGGCAACAGTCACATAGGCTATAGGACCATGGTATGTAACATTCTTGTGTAGCTATGGCAACAGTCACATAGGCTATAGGACCATGGTATGTAACATTCTTGTGTAGCTATGGCAACAGTCACATGGGCTATACGACCATGGTATGTAACATTCTTGTGTAGCTATGGTGACAGTCAAATGGGCTATAGGACCATGGTATGTAACATTCTTGTGTAGCTATGGTGACAGTCAAATGGGCTATACGACTGTGATGTGTAACATGTTGCTGTGACGACTGTCATATGAACTATACGACCATGGTATGTAACATTCTTGTGTAGCTATGGCAACAGTCACATGGGCTATAGGACCATGGTATGTAACATTCTTGTGTAGCTATGGCAACAGTCACATAGGCTATAGGACCATGGTATGTAACATTTTTGTGTAGCTATGGTGACAGTCAAATGGGCTATACGACTGTGATGTGTAACATGTTGCTATGACGACTGTCACATGGACTATACGACCATGATATGTAATGTGTTGCTGTGACGACTGTCACATGACTAGTCACATGTGAGTCATCTGACTGACTGGTTAGTCACATGTGAGTCATCTGTCAGGCTGGCTAGTCACATGTGAGTCATCTGTCAGGCTGGTTAGTCACATGTGAGTCATCTGTCAGACTGGCTAGTCATATGTGAGTCATCTGTCTGACTGGCTAGTTACATGTGAGTCATCTGTCAGGCTGTCCAGTCACATGTGAGTCATCTGTCAGGCTGGTTAGTCACATGTGAGTCATCTGTCAGGCTGGCTAGTCACATGTGAGTCATCTGTCTGACTGGCTAGTCATATGTGAGTCATCTGTCAGGCTGGCTAGTCACATGTGAGTCATCTGTCAGGCTTGCTAGTCACAAGAGAGTCATCTGTCTGACTGGCTAGTCATATGTGAGTCATCTGTCAGGCTGGCCAGTCACATGTGAGTCATCTGTCAGACTGGTTTGTCACATGTGAGTCATCTGTCAGGCTTGCCAGTCACATCTGACTGGTAGTCACATGCGAGAGAGCCGATGGTGTGGATTAGTATAGGACTTCACATGTTGACACATGTAACTTACAGTTTCAAAAAAAGGTTTGTATAAAAATGTGTATAGGCCCAATTTGTCCCCTTAAGAGTACTACTATATAACTTTCTTGTTGTCATGGTAATTATCCCATACAGTCTTCCTGAGATGTATCGATTTCTCAATTGATTGTGTTGTCATGGTCACTATCACATAAGCTGTTTCTTGAGATATGTCAATACCTAACATTTTTATGTTGACATAGCAACATTAATACAATTTTAGAGTTTCTGTCTGCCATGATGACCTAATTCAAGATCTCTTGGAGATACTTATGTATCCCAGATTTGTTGCCATGGTATCGCATGACTTTTTTTACTTTTATTCAGGCTGAATGATGTCACCGCCAGCAAGGTGCGGTTTGTAGCAGATGACCTTGACCTTTGTAAGTTCGTCCACCCAGATGCCCTTCCTCCAGATGACTGATTCTACCACTAGGTGGCGCTAGTGGCTGTCTGTGCCGTCCTCTTTGATTGAGGTGTCACTATAGGAAATAATAGGAAGTATATATATATTACCCGGACTCACACAGAACCTTTCTGTCTGCACTGGAGAACCGTATCTACCATTCAGGAACATTCCCTGTACATTTATAGTGATAGTTTCAGCCAGGGTGTTGCCGATGGCGGTCTTTCTGAAGTTTTTGTCAAATCATGGGTTTTGATATTTCTTTTTTTGTGTCAGATATCTTGTTTTATTATGAAGGTTTCTTCTGAATGAGCAATTTGCCTTTTTTGTGCAGATAAGTAAAAGAATATTGGTTTGCTATGTGATCTCTAGGCAGTAATAACTTTTAGAAGGATTGAAATAGAGGTTTTCCCAATTGTCAGATGTGTTCAGGGAACAGCTCTTATTGTTCTGACGCCCCGTTCACATGCCCAACATTTACTCACATCAGTAATTTTACACATGTGTAATATGTGAATATGTAAATTTATTATGCGTTCACATGAAAAGCATCTTAGGTGTGTAAATAAAGTATGTAAATTGTGTAAGGCACACATAGTCATCAGTCTGTTCACGACTTTCAACACAAAACAGGTTGTTTTCCAATGAGAAGAGAGTTACTTCACCAAAAATTTTCGCAAGAAGCAACGTGTATGATTTAATTTATACACAAAATTCTTTAAGGATTGACTGTGTATTTTTTTCGGTTCATTGAGGTATGAATCGAAAAACCAATGTGCAAACTGTATGAATCCGCGTAGCGGATTCTTACAAAAGTTTGCACATTGGTTTTTCGATTGGGAAATGAATGCAATAACACGTGACCAATTCAGCTAATCAGAATACAGGAATTTCAATGAACACAACGTAAATTTAATTATGACTCCTTGAAACCAGAAGAAAACACCGTCCACTCAAATCTGTATTTACACATAAAAGTTAGCAACTGTTGGCAATTTGTTTGGTGTTTGCAAAAGAACAGATATCAATTAGATCATCCTCTTACATTAACATAAACATTCACATTGCAACATACACACACAGTGCAAATTTACATTTATATTTGCACCTGCTCCAGACATGATGCAAATTTGCTCCTGGTGTAAATATACACACATTAGTAAAAGCGTTCACATGACAAGTATACTCACGTATGTATTTCCACACACGTATGCACATATACACACATGTATAGCGGCGCGTGTGAACGGGGTAATAGTATGCACATATACACACATGTATAGCGGCGCGTGTGAACGGGGTAATAGTATGCACATATACACACATGTATAGCGGCGCGTGTGAACGGGGTAATAGTATGCACATATACACACATGTATCGCGGCGCGTGTGAACGGGGTAATAGTATGCACATATACACACATGTATCGCGGCGCGTGTGAATGGGGTAATAGTATGCACATATACACACATGTATCGCGGCGCATGTGAACGGGGTAATAGTATGCACATATACACACATGTATAGCGGCGCGTGTGAACGGGGTAATAGTATGCACATATACACACATGTATCGCGGCGCGTGTGAACGGGGTAATAGTATGCACATATACACACATGTATCGCGGCGCGTGTGAACGGGGTAATAGTATGCACATATACACACATGTATCGCGGCGCATGTGAACGGGGTAATAGTATGCACATATACACACATGTATAGCGGCGCGTGTGAACGGGGTAATAGTATGCACATATACACACATGTATCGCGGCGCGTGTGAACGGGGTAATAGTATGCACATATACACACATGTATCGCGGCGCGTGTGAACGGGGTAATAGTATGCACATATACACACATGTATCGCGGCGCATGTGAACGGGGTAATAGTATGCACATATACACACATGTATAGCGGCGCGTGTGAACGGGGTAATAGTATGCACATATACACACATGTATCGCGGCGCGTGTGAACGGGGTAATAGTATGCACATATACACACATGTATCGCGGCGCGTGTGAACGGGGTAATAGTATGCACATATACACACATGTATAGCGGCGCGTGTGAACGGGGTAATAGTATGAACAAGCCTGTGAACCAAGGTGAGTTTGTGCCATATGTACCGGTATGTACTGTTTCTATGTACATCTCATCTGAAAATCAGCGTTGTTCAAAGACTAGCTGATCCAGTATTAGAAAAGAATTTCCGGAAAACCTCTAAATTCCCTCCTTTAGACACATTCTATGTTTGGTTAAGTATTGAGTGTTCCAAACATGCGACTATTGAAGTGAATAAAGTCTGTTTCACATTTATGTGAACTATCTTATAACTTTCAGAACAATATCTAAAGGTTTTACTCAGTTGTCTGAGAAAACCAATGCTGCTGGCCAAACAGGGCCCTCCTCCTGTCTCGTGTCTCGGTCCAGGTACAAGATGTAGCTTGTCCCTGTGATTCAATACTGAAGCCAACAGTAAGCTTCTTTCACTGGATAGAATTTGGCTCTGATGACTTTATATTACATTGTTTACTTTCATATATATGCAATATGTTGTACAGGTGGTTTTGAATAGCTAGCTTGGTACACAAAGTATGTCTAGTGTGTCTAGAGACAACCAGTCGCCCCTACTGGACAAATTCATACCTTTATGGAAAACAATACTTTCAAGAACAATTAAGAAATTGAAATGTCTTTTTTTTCGTTTGACCATCCAGGGTTTTCTCCACAGAAATCTGGAATCCAAGAAATACAAACATCTGGCCTTAGTTGAAATGCCTACACATGGTTATAGATTTGGGATAATTTGGCACAAAGTTAACAAGAAAATGTTGACACATGAAAGTGGAGGGTTCAGAGAATGCTGTTGTCGTGCTGTCCACCTGCTGCTTCACCTACACACAGACACGGGGACATCGAGTTTACTGTAGAGTTCCTGACATGATATTCCTTACTTTTCACTCATTGTTTGAGGACTGTTAGTCAAGATTCAAGATGTTTGTTGGCCCTGTGGCCCGTTTATACATAATAAATAAGTAATAAGTTACATTATATACAGAAAGTGTCGGCATCACTTGAAGTGCATATTTGTCTACAAACATTTTGTACTCCAAATGACTGCTATTACCATGGTAACCAATCCATATACACATGATCATATGTATCGGATTGTTCATGTAGCTGCTGACTCCCATGTTAGACTCCACTCACTCACTCCAGCATCCCAGTACACCTACATATAATGAGTACACCTGCATGTATCAAGTACACCTATATGTATCGAGTACACCTACATGTAGCAAGTACACCTACATGTAACGAGTACACCTGCATGTATCAAGTACACCTATATGTATCGAGTACAACAAAATGTAGCGAGTACACCTACATGTAGCAAGGACACCTACATGTAACGAGTACATCTATATGTAGCGAGTACACCTACATGCAGCAAGTACACCTACATGTAGCGAGTACACCTACATGTAGCAAGGACACCTACATTTGCGAGGACACCTACATGGAAAGAGTACACCTACATGTAACGAGTACACCTACATGTAATGAGTACACCTTTATGTATCGAGTACAGCTACATGTAACGAGGACACCTACATGTAGCAAGTACACCTACATGAAGCATGTACACCTACATGTAAAGAGTACACCTACATGTAACGAGTACACCTACATGTAATGAGTACACCTTTATGTATCGAGTACAGCTACATGTAACGAAGACACCTACATGTAGCAAGTACACCTACATGAAGCGAGTACACCTACATGTAACGAGTACACCTACATGTAATGAGTACACCTTTATGTATCGAGTACAGCTACATGTAACGAGGACACCTACATGTAGCAAGTACACCTACATGAAGCATGTACACCTACATGTAAAGAGTACACCTTCATGTATCCAGTACACCTGCATGGAGTGAGTACACCTACATGGAATGAGTACACCTACATATAGCATGTACACCTACATGTAAAGAGTACACCTACATGTAACCAGTACACCTATATGTAGTGAGTACACCTACATGTAGCATGTACACCTACATTTAAGGATTACACCTACATGTAACGAGTACACCTACATGTAATGAGTACGGCCACATGTAATGAGTACACCTTTATGTAACGAGTACACTTATATGTAGCGAGTACACATACATGTAACGAGTACACCTACATGTAATGAGTACACCTACATGTAGCGAGTACACCTACATGTAGTGAGTACACCTTTATGTTGCAAGTACACCTACATGTAACGAGTACACCTACATGTTATGAGTACACCTACATGTAACGAGTACACTTATATGTAGCGAGTACACATACATGTAACGAGTACACCTACATGTAATGAGTAAACCTACATGTAGCGAGTACACCTACATGTAGTGAGTACACCTTTCTGTTGCAAGTACACCTACATGTATTGAGTACACCTACATGTAATGAGTATACCTTTATGTAATGAGTACACTTATATGTAGTGAGTACATCTTTATGTTGCAAGTACACCTACATAAGCGAGTACACCTACATGAAGCGAGTACACCTACATGTAATGAGTACACCTTTATGTAACAAGTACACTGATATGTAGCGAGTACACCTACATGTAACGAGTACACTGATATGTAGCAAGTACACCTACATGTAACGAGTACATCTACATGTAATGAGTACACCTTTATGTCACGAGTACACTTAAATGTAGCGAGTACACCTGCATGTAGCAGAGATAACCAATCTGGAACCAGCCCAGCAGGTCTTATGTTGTGACATGAAAGGAGATACAGATTGCTACATGCTTTGAGGATCTAAGCTTGTCTTATTCTCCACGTTAGATGTATTCCACAGGTGAAGGTTGTACGTTATGGTCACATTGGACAGGCATTCATTGTACAAGGTTCACCATGTTTATTATTTGTTGAATTTTTATGTTTTTAATTGTTTGGGCAGCTCTTTGATCAAAATGTTCTTGGAAACAGTTATCTGGTATATCATGTTGATCTCAGTTGTTGTGGCGTGGAAGAGAGAGGATCTGATGGTCTGTCACCTGGTGTAAGCCGCCGTCTGTCATCTACTGCTCCGGCCCACAGAGGCCATTGTGCCACAGTGTTTTGTGTCATTGTTCTGTGGCGCAATGTTCTGTGACACAATGTTCTGTGACATTACCATCGTTCTGTGGCACAATGTTCTGTGAAATTACCATTGTTCTGTGACACAATGCTCTGTGACATTACCACTGTCCTCTGACATTACCATTGTTCTGTGGCACAATGTTCTGTGACATTACCATTGTTCTGTGGTGCAATGTTCTGTGACATTACCATTGTTTTGTGACATTACCATTGTTCTGTGGCACAATGTTCTGTGACATTACCATTGTTCTGTGGCACAATGTTCTATGACATTACCATTGTTCTGTGACAAAATGCTCTGTGACATTACCATTGTTCTGAGACATTACCATTGTTCCGTGACATTACCATTGTTCTTTGGCACAATGTTCTGTGACATTAGCATTGTTCTGTGACATTAGCATTGTTCTATGCCATTACCATTGTTCTGTGGCACAATGTTCTGTTACATTAGCATTGTTCTGTGACATTAGCATTGTTCTATGCCATTACCATTGTTCTGTGGCACAATGTTCTGTGACATTAGCATTGTTCTGTGACATTACCATTGTTTTATGACATTACCATTGTTCTGTGGCACAATGTTCTGTGACATTACCATTGTTCTATGACATTACCATTGTTCTGTGGCACAATGCTCTGTGACATTACCATTGTTCTATGACATTACCATTGTTCTGTGGCACAATGCTCTGTGACATTACCATTGTTCTGTGACATTACCATTGTTCTGTGGCACAATGCTCTGTGACATTACCATTGTTCTGTGACATTACCATTGTTCTGTGACACAATGCTCTGTGACATTACCATTGTTCTGTGACACAATGTTCTATGACATTACCATTGTTCTGTGGCACAATGCTCTGTGACATTACCACTGTCCTCTGACATTACCATTGTTCTGTGGCACAATGTTCTGTGACATTACCATTGTTCTGTGATACAATGTTCTGTGACATTACAATTGTTTTGTGACATTACCATTGTTCTGTGGCACAATGTTCTGTGACATTACCATTGTTTTGTGACATTACCATTGTTCTGTGGCACAATGTTCTGTGACATTACCAATGTTCTGTGACATTACCATTGTTCTGTGATACAATGCTCTGTGACATTACCATTGTTCTGAGACATTACCATTGTTCTGTGACATTACCATCTGTGACATTACCATTGTTCTGTGATACGATGCTCTGTGACATTACTATTGTTTGGAGACTTTAGGGCAGTGCATTTCTCTTTTGTTCCATGTTCTGTGACTGTCATTGTTCTGAATACTGTGCCATTGTACTGTGGTGGTAGTGTGCCATTGCCATTGTGACATGTTTTGTGACATCTAGTCATTGCTCTGTGACATCTTGACATTGCTCTGTGACAATTCACATTGTCTGACATCGTTGCTTCTAATCAGATAATTGTTTGGGAAAGGGTTGGGATTTTATGTGTGCTTCAGTTACTTCTGTAAGCACTAGTGTCTCATTGTATTCATCTGATTGTGTCTCATACAACTGACTGCACGGGTAGTGCATGCATTTGGTATATTTCATGACTTGGTTTGATAGGACAGACTATAAACTACTCAGGCTTTGGTGGGGACCTATCTGACATTCCTGTGTCTTTCATTGAAATAATATCCCTACCATTGACATACAATAGTCCTCCTATTTACAATAAACCATGACCATGGCGATATCTAAACAGACCTTTGTTATGATTTTTAACATTTTCTTTCCTTATTCTTTTGGTGGGTTAATTATTTTATAATTTATTTTATTTATTCATTTCATCATTTTTTATGAACATGATCATGTTAATATTGTATCTTCTGTGTTTCTCTTTCTCATCAATGCAGTATGACTATTGTGTATTTGTTGATTGTAATGCACCTGATCCTGTGTTTATTGGCCAGATGCTCACCTTCTTGGGCAGAGAAGGTGAGGAAGTAGCCGGAAAAGGTAGTGTATCTATCTTCCTGCTCCTGGAGAAATGGAACATTGTTTTAGCCGGAAAAGGCAGTGTATCTATCTTCCTGCTGCTGGAGAAATGGAACATTGTTTTAGCCGGAAAAGGCAGTGTATCTATCTTCCTGCTCCTGGAGAAATGGAACATTGTTTTAGCCGGAAAAGGCAGTGTATCTATCTTCCTGCTCCTGGAGAAATGGAACATTGTTTTAGCCGGAAAAGGTAGTGTATCTATCTTCCTGCTCCTGGAGAAATGGAACATTGTTTTAGCCGGAAAAGGTAGTGTATCTATCTTCCTGCTGCTGGAGAAATGGAACATTGTTTTAGCCGGAAAAGGTAGTGTATCTATTTTCCTGCTCCTGGAGAAATGGAACATTGTTTTAGCCGGAAAAGGTAGTGTATCTATCTTCCTGCTCCTGGAGAAATGGAACATTGTTTTAGCCGGAAAAGGTAGTGTATCTATCTTCCTGCTGCTGGAGAAATGGAACATTGTTTTAGCCGGAAAAGGTAGTGTATCTATTTTCCTGCTCCTGGAGAAATGGAACATTGTTTTAGCCGGAAAAGGTAGTGTATCTATCTTCCTGCTCCTGGAGAAATGGAACATTGTTTTAGCCGGAAAAGGTAGTGTATCTATTTTCCTGCTCCTGGAGAAATGGAACATTGTTTTAGCCGGAAAAGGTAGTGTATCTATCTTCCTGCTCCTGGAGAAATGGAACATTGTTTTAGCCGGAAAAGGTAGTGTATCTATCTTCCTGCTCCTGGAGAAATGGAACATTGTTTTAGCTTAGTTTTGTGTTTTTCATAAAAGTGGCCTGATAGGCGGTGTTTCTGGATAAGTCAGTGGTGCAGTA
Organism: Haliotis rufescens; assembly: GCF_023055435.1. NCBI lineage: Eukaryota > Metazoa > Mollusca > Gastropoda > Lepetellida > Haliotidae > Haliotis > Haliotis rufescens. Next base: position 4,329,085 of record NW_025964057.1, read on the forward strand.
ACAACTACCCCACGTAGTGTTGTACTGCTACAAGCTGGTCCAGATTGAGTCAGGCATGCCCAGCCAACAAACAACAAACTCAAGTGTTAATCAGCAACCTCAGCAGCAACCGCTGTCATCAGCAGCAACCACTGTCATCAGAAGCAACCACTGTCATCAGAAGCAACCACTGTCATCAGCAGCAACCAATGGCATCAGCAGCAACTGGTTCATGTGTTCTTGGGCTGATTTTAGACTCAAACTCACCATGGGTTAAACTGTTCTTTGGACTGTTTGTTACAAAATTTACATCTTTATCTTGAATACACTTCCCTTTTTTGATGTACACACAGTTTGCTAATTAGGCAGTTTGATTCATTCTCATTGATTCTCTAGTATGGCTTACAGTTATTTCATCAGGTTTCACAAATATGCAACATCTCTCCTGGACCCCGTTGTGTTGCCATGGTGGACCAAACACTGGACAATTAATGATTAAAAAGTCAATTTGTTATGAAATAGGACTGAAATTATATTGACTGTTTTGTTGAATATATTGATTTTTGTGTGTGCATTAGTCTTGGTCTATAGTGTATTCATTCATTTACTTTGCTTTTTGGCATCAGCATGTGACATCAACCTGTTTGTGTGTGTGGTAAAATTATTTTTGTTGTTACGAATAAAATTTATTTTAAAACTTCCCATTGCTTGAGTGATCATATAGATAAGCCAGGAAGCTGTGCAGAGTTGCATCCCTTGTCAGTGCCAGGATCAACTGGGTTTGCCCAGGTTGTGTTGAGTGTTTGATTTAACATTTCAGAGGAACCATCTTCAGATCAGGTTAATAGACAGTAGACTGGGATATCAAAACAATAGTTATCATTGTTAATAATTCTAAGAATACTACCTCGAAAACATCTTTGCCATAATCCTGTATTTTGGCTGCAATCACACAAAACATTTTCACTGTCAGCTATACATTATTATTCGTATCCGTAATAGCACTTTGGACTACCTCTTCCATGTGCAAAGACAGGAAAATCCTCTCTTCTTTGGAAACATGAATCACTGGAGACAGATGTTCTGGGAGGTGGGAGGGAGAAGTTCAGACGTAGTATCTTTAGAATTAGTAACAATGATAACTATGAACACACAATGCCATTTAGAAAGTGGTCAAATGTAACAAATGTTATATTTGGGATAACACTTTCTTAGCCAAGTACAGATTCTCGTACTTTTTTGGGTTGAGTCCCGTCCAGGATTCAAACCCACACCACCAGCGTGAAGCACCTAATCGCTAGCACACAAAGTCAGCGATCTAACCCACTCAGCCTCTGAGGCTTCCACAAAAATGAAAGTCCTACAACTGGTAGTCTAGATCACATGCTTTGTGTAACCCTCTAACAAGTGTAAATTGGCACGGCTCCCATGGCCGAATGCGGGACTCAACCCAAAAAAGTACGAGAATCTGTACTTTACTAAGAAAGTGTTATCCCAAATATAACATTTGTTACATTTGACCACTTTCTAAAGGGTATTGTGTGTTCATAGTTATCCTTGTTCAAATCGTTCAATAGAATAAATAGACAATATGTGATACCTTCACTTAAACTAAAGTAATATTGCTGATATTTTTGTCAGTGATTGCCTCCAGAACCTTCTTAGACATCATTATCTGGTTAATTTAGGTACTGACGTCACCTCTGGTCCCATTCTTACAGGTGTAACCACTTCCGGTCTAAATGACGCCATTTCCATTCCAGATTTCATTTCCTGTCTCCTAAAAGCCATAATGACGTCCCTTACGGTCCAACTTCCGGTATATTTTGTGTCATTTATGACGTCACTTCTGGTATCAATTCTTCCGATTGTGAAGTCATTTCCGGTCACTGGGTGATACATGTGGACATATGAGGTGTCCTTCTGGAGCTATTAAATAAAGGTGTACTGACTTTGAGTAGCTGCTGGTAAAATCCTCACCTCATGTAAGGAGGGAAAACCTATGCCTAATTACAGCCTGTGGAGCTAATGAAACTATCCCCTAAAGTGCACATCTCCTAGGTAAAAGTGAGTGAAGGCATTGTGCAGAGCTCTTGTCTCAGTCTCTGAACAAAAGCCAGGATAGGAGTATCTTGTGCTTGAAGATAGCTTCTTCTCCGTCGAAGTGCAAGAGCCTTGGATCTCGAGATCATCCATTTGGGCTCCCTATCCACCATGTCTGTGGACATAGATATGTTGGGAGGGACACTAGAGTGTCCAGATATAGGTACCGTACGTCACTGATCAACGATTGAAGAGGTCGTAACTGCAGTCTGCCCCTGTGAGTCATATTCTGAAGTGAGGTTAATTTCCCGAGCAGGGACATCCCCCATTAGATCGAAAGACGTGGCTGAGACAGGGCCTTGGTGATGTCCAGAGGAGAGAGATATCCCGTGTTCAGTATGAAACAAGCTCCGATGTAGACGATGTCTTGCGTAGGTGTCATTTCCGACTGGAATTGATGAATGAGTGAGTGAGTTGGTGGGTGTAACGCCGCTTTTAACAGTATTCCAGTTATATCACAGTGTGTCAGCTTAATGTGAGATTGTGGGTTCGCCCCGATTATGTTTCTAGGTTTGTCAGCACCATACCCGTGCTCGTTGGTTTCACCGAAGTGGTAAACATCTGAGACCTGCATCACTTCGGGCTTTCCTCCCATATAACTGGAATACTGTTAAGAGCGGCGTTAAACCCAACTCACTCACTCACTCACTCACTCACTCACTCACTCACTCACTCACTCACTCACTACTGCGTGTGTTCTGTAGACAAAGTTGACAAACGGGATTCAAAAATATAATGAACCAAATTAAAAACTTCAGAATCCTAAAATTTTAACATTTTGACCAGTTATCATTGTGGGCCCTTATTGTGTATTTAAACAGTAATGGCCACTTATTGTCTTCAGATAACACCCGTTTTTGTGTAGGTGAATCGATCAAAATCATGTGCACAGCACTATAGTGGCAAAAGTGTTTTTTCACGTGCAACTGGTCACGTGGCCATAATACCGCACGTGTTTTCAGCCATACTTGTTAGCAGTCATTAACAGAAAAAGAAAAACACAAGAAAACAAAAGTCTTTACGGCCATTTGTCATGCCACGCCTTTCAAATGTGCAACGTGAACGTGTCATCGGCATGTTGCAGACGGGAACGTCCGTAGCTGAAGTCGCAAGGACTATGGGTTGTAGTTGAAGGACTGTTTATGATTTACAGACACATCTACAGCAAACGGGTACCACCGCTGATCGCCCTCGGCCAGGTCGACGACGCGTGAGGTCACATGCAGAGGATCGTCAGATTGTCTTACGTCACCTCCGTAACCGATTTTTGACGGCTACATCAACCAGGAATGAACTGTTTAGGGGTTGACTGAGTGCGCAAACTGTTCGAAACCGTCTGAGAACTGCTCACCTTCAAGCACGACGGCCATACAGCGGGCCGATTCTGACTCAATTACACAGATGTCAACGTCAATTGTGGGCACAGCGACACTTACGATGGACTCAGAGGAACTGGAATCAAGTCGTCTTCAGTGATGAATCCCGATTTAATCTTCGATTTGCTGATGGTAGGGCGAGGGTGTGGAGGCGCCGTCATGAACGTTACGCCCAGTGTTGTGTACAGGAAGTTGACAGATTTCGAGGCGGAAGTGTCATGGTGTGGGGTGCACGTGCTTTCTGTGGCAATGCACGTTCCAGGCTTCTTGTCATCCGTGGCAACCTCAACGCTGCTGCTTAACGCGACCAGGTACTGGCACCAGAACTTCTGCCTTTTATGGCAGCACATGGACCCGGTTCGATCTTCCAACACGACAATGCCAGATCCCACACAGCAATTTTTACAAGGAATTTCCTTCAGAATGCAGGAGTCAACATCATGGACTGGCCGTCAAGGTCTCCCGTCCTCAATCCCATCGAACACGTCTGGGATGCTCTTGGCAGAAGTCTGCGCACTCTCCAGAACCAACCACAGAATTTGCAAGATCTTGGCACCATTTTGCAGCAACAATGGCGTTCACAAGCATCACAAGGTCCATGCGGAGGCGTTGTGTGGCAGTTGTCAACGCACATGGTGGCCATACACCCTACTGAACTTGTGTGCCATCAGATTCTCGTGCTTGGGACTTGTGATTTAAACGGTTGATGTTATTACCGAATACCGTAGGTGCTTGGAACAAATTATGGTTACCACCGTTAATTAAAATCCTTTTTTGGACATTAATGATTAACAATTACCTTCTCTGATACATTTGTCCGTTGTATATCATATATTGGATTACTTTTAAAAATGTGTAATTTGACTGAGTATATTTTCCATGGAGGATTACTTCTGCGCAAAAAGTCGCTGCAGCATAGCCATGGTGTCTTGAGTTTCGTTGGATGGTTTGTTGTTTTACGCCGCACTCAGCAATATTCCAGCTAGATGACAGCGGTCTGTAAATAATCGATCTGGACCAGACAATCCAGTGATTAATATCATGAGCATCGATCGATGGGATCAATGACATGCTTCAACCAAGTCAGCGAGCCTGACCACCCGATCCCGTTAGTTGCCTCTTACGACAAGCATAGTCACCTTTTTCGGCAAGCATGGGTTGCTGAAGACCTATTCTGTCTTAGAAGACAATCCACGCTTAGAATTTCGATCCCGATCCGAAACTTGAAAGATGTGGAATTGTTGTGCTTGTTGCTGGCAATTTGTTGGGACTGGTCTAAAGTCTGTTTTGTAGGCTTGTTGTTTTTAAAAACTTTGCCATATGTGAATATATGGCTGTATCGTTGCAAGGTTGTAGTAGTAGAATTATATTTTTTTTGTATTGTGGGGGAAGGGAGTTGTATAGTTCTATTTGTTGTTGTTTGGATTGGGGGCAGAGGTTGAAGATGTTGTTTAGGTTTTCTGGAGTATTGCAATGTGTGCAGTTTGAGTGTGGGAGTCTGTTTTGATTATTAAGTTGTTCATATAGGTTAACTTGGCCGCTGAATATTCTATTTATGATTTTATCCGAAAGTATAGACTTTGTAAAATTGCGGAATTTTATGACTGGTTTAGTCAATAGGGACTTTATCCATGTGGATTTACAGTTTTGAATATTAATTTGGAAATTGAGATTTTTATGCTTTTTCTAATAAGTGATTTGATATCGGCTTTACTAGTACTAAAGTTAATTGAAGGGGATGGGTGTGTGGATGCTAGTTTGGCTGCTGTATCTGCTGATTGGTTTCCATGTATGTCAGCGTGTGCAGGTACCCAGATTAGTGTTATTGTTTTGTTGTTTGTTGTAAGGTTTGGAGTTTATGTCTATAATGTTATTTATGATGTCAGGACAGGATTTTGAGTTTTTGTTTTGAATTTGGCATGGGTTATTGAGCCTCAAGAGTCTGAAATGATTAGAATTTTTTTTTTTATTAGATAGTTTAGTTTGATGGCAAGCACCTTGTATGGTTGTAGTTCAGCTGTGTTAGTGTGTGTATAGTTGGTATATAGGACGTTTGTGGTGATTGGTTCTAGTTGAGTGACTTGTATGCCTGGCCCTGTTATGTTTTGTTTGTTTGTGAAGCATCAGTGTATATGTGTGTATGTTTTGTTTGTTTGTGAAGCATCAGTGTATATGTGTGTATATTTTGTTTGTTTGTGAAGCATCAGTGTATATGTGTGTATATTTTGTTTGTTTGTGAAGCATCAGTGTATATGTGTGTATGTTTTGTTTGTTTGTGAAGCATCAGTGTATATGTGTGTATATTTTGTTTGTTTGTGAAGCATCAGTGTATATGTGTGTATATTTTGTTTGTTTGTGAAGCATCAGTGTATATGTGTGTATGTTTTGTTTGTTTGTGAAGCATCAGTGTATATATGTGTATGTTTTGTTTGTTTGTGAAGCATCAGTGTATATGTGTGTATATTTTGTTTGTTTGTGAAGCATCAGTGTATATGTGTGTATGTTTTGTTTGTTTGTGAAGCATCAGTGTATATGTGTGTATATTTTGTTTGTTTGTGAAGCATCAGTGTATATGTGTGTATATTTTGTTTGTTTGTGAAGCATCAGTGTATATGTGTGTATGTTTTGTTTGTTTGTGAAGCATCAGTGTATATATGTGTATGTTTTGTTTGTTTGTGAAGCATCAGTGTATATGTGTGTATATTTTGTTTGTTTGTGAAGCATCAGTGTATATGTGTGTATGTTTTGTTTGTTTGTGAAGCATCAGTGTATATGTGTGTATATTTTGTTTGTTTGTGAAGCATCAGTGTATATGTGTGTATATTTTGTTTGTTTGTGAAGCATCAGTGTATATGTGTGTATGTTTTGTTTGTTGTGAAGCATCAGTGTATATATGTGTATGTTTTGTTTGTTTGTGAAGCATCAGTGTATATGTGTGTATGTTTTGTTTGTTTGTGAAGCATCAGTGTATATATGTGTATGTTTTGTTTGTTTGTGAAGCATCAGTGTATATGTGTGTATATTTTGTTTGTTTGTGAAGCATCAGTGTATATGTGTGTATGTTTTGTTTGTTTGTGAAGCATCAGTGTATATGTGTGTATATTTTGTTTGTTTGTGAAGCATAAGTGTATATGTGTGTATATTTTGTTTGTTTGTGAAGCATCAGTGTATATGTGTGTATGTTTTGTTTGTTTGTGAAGCATCAGTGTATATGTGTGTATGTTTTGTTTGTTTGTGAAGCATCAGTGTATATGTGTGTATATTTTGTTTGTTTGTGAAGCATCAGTGTATATGTGTGTATGTTTTGTTTGTTTGTGAAGCATCAGTGTATATGTGTGTATATTTTGTTTGTTTGTGAAGCATCAGTGTATATGTGTGTATGTTTTGTTTGTTTGTGAAGCATCAGTGTATATGTGTGTATATTTTGTTTGTTTGTGAAGCATCAGTGTATATGTGTGTATGTTTTGTTTGTTTGTGAAGCATCAGTGTATATGTGTGTATATTTTGTTTGTTTGTGAAGCATCAGTGTATATGTGTGTATGTTTGTTTGTTTGTGAAGCATCAGTGTATATGTGTGTATATTTTGTTTGTTTGTGAAGCATCAGTGTATATGTGTGTATGTTTTGTTTGTTTGTGAAGCATCAGTGTATATGTGTGTATGTTTTGATTGTTTGTGAAGCATCAGTGTATATATGTGTATATTTTGTTTGTTTGTGAAGCATCAGTGTATATGTGTGTATATTTTGTTTGTTTGTGAAGCATCAGTGTATATGTGTGTATGTTTTGTTTGTTTGTGAAGCATCAGTGTATATGTGTGTATATTTTGTTTGTTTGTGAAGCATCAGTGTATATGTGTGTATGTTTTGTTTGTTCATGAAGCATCAGTGTATATGTGTGTATGTTTTGTTTGTTTGCGAAGCATCAGTGTATATGTGTGTATGTTTTGTTTGTTTGTGAAGCATCAGTGTATATGTGTGTATGTTTTGTTTGTTTGTGAAGCATCAGTGTATGTGTGTGTATGTTTTGTTTGTTTGTGAAGCATCAGTGTATATGTGTGTATATTTTGTTTGTTTGTGAAGCATCAGTGTATATGTGTGTATATTTTGTTTGTTTGTGAAGCATCAGTGTATATGTGTGTATATTTTGTTTGTTTGTGCAGCATCAGTGTATATATGTGTATATTTTGTTTGTTTGTGAAGCATCAGTGTATATGTGTGTATGTTTTGTTTGTTTGTGAAGCATCAGTGTATATGTGTGTATGTTTTGTTTGTTTGTGAAGCATCAGTGTATATGTGTGTATATTTTGTTTGTTTGTGAAGCATCAGTGCATATGTGTGTGTATTTTGTTTGTGAAGCATCAGTGTATATGTGTGTATATTTTGTTTGTTTGTGAAGCATCAGTGTACATGTGTGTATATTTTGTTTGTTTGTGAAGCATCAGTGTATATGTGTGTATATTTTGTTTGTGAAGCATCAGTGTATATGTTTTGTTTGTTTGTGAAGCATCAGTGTATATGTGTATATGTTTTGGACAGTTTTGTTGTATATAGTTGTTTGATATTGTTGCTTTGTCTGATGTTTGTGAGCTCGGGTTGGTTGATGAATGTTTTATGTAGTGTTGTGTCTGTTTCAGGTGGGGGTTTATCATTTGTATATGTGTTAGTGAGTGGTGTGTGTTTGATGTTTTCTAGTTTGTGAGTTTTCATGAGTTTGTAGAGCTGGGTGAGATAGGGGCTAAGTTGTGGTTGTTTCTGAACTTTTTGAGTGTTGCAGGTCTTAGATTTAGGTATTTGTTGGTGATTTGTTTGTAGATTGGGTTATGTTGGGCCCCAGCCCAGTAATTGAGTATTGTAAATTGTTATTCTTACCTGTATGGATGTGATGTCTGATATGATTTGGAGTGTATTGAGGGAGGTAGCAGTTCAAGTCCCCAGGGCTGTCTTGAGGGCTTTATATTGAATGGTGTTTAGTTCTTTTTCTAGATTTTCTGTGATAGAGTGGAGGACCGGAGCAGCATAGTCTATTTTGGGTTGGATAAGTGTTTTATATATGTTAAGCAATGTTTGTTTGTCAGCGCCCCAGTCAGAGCTGCTGATGGCTCTCATTAGGTTGATTGTTGGTCAAAAGTGATTCCCAGGACTTTTGCTTTTTTTTAAGGTGAAAATTTCATTGTTAAGTGTTAGTTTGGTTGTTAAATTTGGCATGTGTCTGTTTTTGAAAAGTAAGCCAATGGTTTTTGGGTGTTAAATTTGAATCCCTATTTTGTGGATTGTAGAGGTAAGGTTTGTGTTGAATATGTCATTGGCTGTGTTATGGATGTCATGGATGTTTATTTGATTACATAATTTAGTAAATGTTTGCCAGTCAGCCTTTTTAAAATGGAGTCTATTGGTGAAAGTATTGGGTGTTTGGTTTGTTTGGGGGAGGGTTTTTTTTGGTGGTTTTGGTTTGTTGTTTTGTGCTAGGTTGTGTGGGTTGTTGTATAATGATCTGTGGTTCGATATGTTGGGGTGTGGGGTTTGACTGACAGTGTAATTGTAAGACATATATAGTAATTGACAACAATGGACAGACGAAGAGACAATGACGTTGCTCTGGTCATGAGACTTATGGGTGTGATGAACCGACACAGTTCAGGGGATGATCAATTAAGGCAATAAATGCCATACTACAAATATCAGTAATTAATGGGAAGTGATATGGTAGTCCAGGCTGACTGACAGTCAAAATACAATGAAATGTTGGTGAGGATTAACAACGGGGATTAGTGTCTTATAAATAATGACAATTCAGTTATGGAGACATACATGTCATGGCTACAGGGTAATCAGCCTTTGGAATCAAATGTTCTGCAGACATAGGTTGTCCCAAATCAGTGTGTCAGGATGTCTTAGGGGACGTAGGGAGCGTCGGGATGTCTTGGGGGACGTAGGGAGGGTCGGGATGTCTTGGGGGACGTAGGGAGTGTCTGGATGTCTTGGGGGACGTAGGGAGTGTCGGGACGTCTTGGGGGACGTAGGGAGTGTCGGGATGTCTTGGGGGACGTAGGGAGTGTCGGGCTGTCTTTGGGGACGTAGGGAGTGTCGGGATGTCTTGGGGGACGTAGGGAGCGTCGGGACGTCTTGGGGGACGTAGGGAGTGTCGGGATGTCTTGGGGGACGTAGGGAGTGTCGGGCTGTCTTTGGGGACGTAGGGAGCGTCGGGATGTCTTGGGGGACGTAGGGAGTGTCGGGATGTCTTGGGGGACGTAGGGAGTGTCGGGAAGTGTTGGGGGACGTAGGGAGGGTCAGGGCGTCTTGGGGGACGTAGGGAGCGTCGGGATGTCTTGGGGGACGTAGGGAGTGTCGGGATGTCTTGAGTAGCTGACGACGTGTCAATCAACATAATTGCGTCCACTTTCCTTTTTGCCGCTTTCTTTCTCCTGGCCTGATTGATGTTATCAGTCATTAATATTGTGGAGAAGGCCTCCCTGGATGATCTTCAGTGCAATTGATATCTCTGCACTTCCAGCATGAAGTGTGTGGGTCCCCTGAGATCATAGAGCGGCCGCACTTCTGACACGCGGAAGGTGGAGCAGAAGACACCATTATAGAAATCACAACACACCAAACACCTACTGATACTCATGTGAAATGTGTCCCCAAGATATAACCAATAGCTACTTCTCGTAGAATATATAGTAGTAAAATTGACTACTTAAACTGAAACGGACAAGAAATAGTGTGACAACATAAGTGCTAGAGTTGAAGCAGCTACAAGTGTGTAAATTGTGGGCAAGTAACCAACTGTATCAGCGAATACCTCCATGTCATCTCTTGTCACTATGTTATATCTTGTCCAAGAACTTATTGTCTGATTTGTTGGATCATGCATTCTGACAAGACTCCAGAGTAAGTTTTGCTGGTGTGTACCTGTTTTTGCGACTTCAAATTCAGTAGAAAGGTCAGCTGGCACAATTTTTGGTGGACCTTCCCTTTTCCCCACAGTGTAGGTAGGAAGTAGTTGATCAGAAGGCTCAATTGTTTGCCGCTTTCTTTTTGTCCACATTGGTTATTGATCTGGGTTGCATACATGTCAGAGAAGTTGGCTAAACTGTTATGCCATTGACACAATGTGATGTCCCTGGTCCACTTCGTACTTCCTCTTGTCTGTCAATGTTGTCAAAAGCAAGTACAGTTGGAACAGACTGATGGATGCTTGCTGGAAGAGGTACTTCATCAATGTCTACGTGTTCCATCTTGTCAATACACAGCGCAGTGTCAATCTCCTCCAAGGTTGAGTATGAACAAGAGTGTCCCAAGTGATTTAAAGTTTTGATCAGCTCAACATTACCTGTCAGAGTTTTGATTACCCATGGAAGAAGAATGTGCTTTGGCGTTATTACTTTGTCAACAGTAACAGTAGCAACAATGTCCTGCATTGTATTTATCGGTTAACTGACAACAGACAGTAGTTTCAGATGTTAATGGGGAATTATTTTTTGTGTTGCACAATTTCTGAGTAATTAAACTTCATATGAAACAAAATATTGTTTTTTTTTATTCTTGCAGGGTTTTATACAGATAATGTTTATTTTAATTATGGTTATATCTGCAAAATTTAATTTTGTTTTGTATTAAATGAAATGCAGAGATTTCATCACACATTGGGTCAGCACTCAGAAATTTGTGTGTAAATTTTGAGCAAGGAAAACAAGCTTTTCAATGCAAGAAAACAATGTTATTTCTGTGATCACTAATTATTACAAATGCAACAAACAACTGTGATCAATCACAAAATTTTAAGGCTATGTAAAGTCATAACATTGAAGTTAAAATTTCGTAATATCTTTGAATAATGAAAAATATAAAAAACCAATAGATTTTTGCCTGACACATTTCATTTAAAAAAAAGTTGTCTAGGAATTGTAAACCCTGTTTTTCATGCTTATTTCTGAAATTTGGAGCAAATTGTTAAAAATGGCGGCCATCTTGAAAATGGCGGCCAAAATGACATTTAGCTGGACAAGGGGATGTCCATCACGTGATTTCATGTGGCATGGACATCAGGCTATCTGAAAACCACAATGGTAATTTGTCCCTCTATTTGGTAGACAAACATTAATTTCAGGGGTCTGGCTCATGGACTAAAGGGAGAACATACAAGTAAGAAGTGACGGTTTTCCCGCCTTTGCACATGGAAGTAGTAGTCTAAAGTGCTATTAGGGATGCGACTAATAATGTAGAGTTGAGAGTGAAGAGGACTTCTGTTGAAAATTTGAAAGTTTAGTTTTGTGTGTGATATCAGCCAAAATACAGGCTTGCCCTAATGATGTAATAGAGGTAGAGGTTTCCTGAGAATTATACAAGTTCTGTCACTGATAATACTGTGAGGGAATGGCAGACCTCTAACACAGTCAGATGAGATGTATATATGTTACACTACAATCGCCATGTCTACAAGGGTTTCTTATAAGTAGCTGTCACGAAGACGGAACCAGAGAATATGTTCCATCACACAAGTAGTACCATTCGTGATCCAAGGTGAAGGTCACTAGTTGACATTGAAGTTAGGTTTGCCCTCTATGTGTCAAACGTGTCTCGTGTGAATCTCGTGTGAATCTCGCGTGAGTCAGTTTTACGACCAATAATTGGCGACAGATGTGGCAACGTGGGGAACTGAACATGGTTGTGGGGAGTCCGGGTTGGTTTTTGTTTGTTGTTTAACGCCGCCCCTCAGCAATATTCTAGCTGTATGACGGTGATCTGTAAATAATCGAGTCTGGACCAGATAATCAAGTGATTGACATCATGAGCATCGATCCACCCAATTCGGATACGATGACACGCATCAACCAAGTCAGCGAACCTGACCACCCGACCCCGTTAGTCGCTTCTCTGGTCAAGCATAGTTGCCTTTTACGGCAAGTATGGGTTGCTGAAGACCTATTCTACCCCGGATCTTCACGGGTCACATATTGTAAGCAGATCTACTGTTGAAAAATGAGTAAAAGATATTTGCAATTTAACTGCTTTTATTTTTCAGGTCTTCCGGTTCCACATCAGCATCGGTCAGAGACACTGGAGCTGGGGACACCTAGCCACGATGACAGTTGTTTTGTTGGCCACAAACGTAAACGTCTGCCGCAATTCCGGTGTTACACACGCTGGCTTTGTAGGATGCCCGGACCTTTGTACCGGCCGAAAGTCCACCACACCCGTGGTCACACGCCCACTCCTTGACCTTCCGGTCACACTCCGTACCACATGTGATGAGTGCCTTGGAGCTGCACGAACAGTGGACAAAACACCGGCTGTGTTGGATGGAGCCAAAGTCTTTCAAGACTTGTCCGTAGTTGTGGTTGTTGACAGCCTTGCAGAAACAACTGAAACAACGAAACAGAAACAATGAAACAACGAAACAGAAACAATGAAACAATGCAACAACAAAAACAACAAACCAAGAAAAACAATGTAACAACAGAAACAACGAATCAAGAGAAACAATCTAACAACATCAACAACGAAGAATGAATACAACTACAGAAACAACGAATCAACAGAAAAAATGCAACAGAAACAACAAAACAACAGGAACAATGAATTAAAAGAAACAGCGAATCAACAGAAAGAATACAACAACAGAAGCAACAGAACCAACGCAACAACAGAAACAACGAATTAGCCGAAACAACAAATCAACAGAACCAACAGAAACAACGAATAAACAGAAACAATGTAACAACAGAAACAATCTAACAACAGAAAGAACGTGTCAACAGAAAAAATTCAACAACAGAAACAATCTAACAACAGAAACAACGAGTCAACAGAAAAAATGCAACAACAGAAACAATGAATGAATAGAAACAACGAACCAACAGAGACCATGTAACAACAGAAGCAACAAATCAACGGAAACAGTGTAATAACAGAAACAACAAATCAACAGAAACACCGAACAATCAGAAACAATCTAACAACAGAAACAAAGAACCAAGAGAAACAATCTAACAACATGAACAACGATTCAACAGAAACAACGAACCCAGAGTGTCAATATAACAACAGAAACAATGACGCAACAGAAATAATGTAACAAGAGAAACAACGAATCAACAGAAACAATGTAAGAACAGAAACAACGAATCAACAGAAAGAATACAACAACAGAAACAACGAATCAACAGAAAAAATGCAACAACAGAAACAATGAATGAATAGAAAGAATGCACCAACAGAGACAATGTAACAACAGAAGCAACAAATCGACAGAAACAGTGTAACATCAGAAACAACAAATCAACAGAAACACCGAACAATCAGAAACAACGAATCAACAGAAAGGATACAACACAGAACAAGTGCAACAACAGAAACAACGAACCAACAGAAACAATGTAACAACAGAAACAACGAATCAACAGTAACAATGTAACAACAGAAACAACGCATCAACAGAAACAACAGAAACAAAGAACCAACAGAAACAATCTAAAAACAGAAACAACAAATCAAAAGAAACAATGTAACAACAGAAACAACGAATCAAAGGAAACAATGTAACAACAGATACAACGTACCAACAGAAACTTTGTAACAACAGAAACAACGAATCAACAGAAACCACGTACCAACAGAAACTTTGTAACAACAGAAACAACAACTCGACAGAAACAGTGCAAGCACAGAAACAACGAATCAATAGAAACAATGTCACAACAGAAACAACGATTCAACAGAAACAATGTAAAACAGAAACAACGATTCAACAGAAACAACGATTCAACAGAAACTATGTAACAACAGAAACAACGCATCAACAGAAACTTTGTAAAACAGAAACAACGATTCAACAGAAACTATGTAATAACAGAAACAACGAATCAACAGAAACAACGATTCAACAGAAACTATGTAACAACAGAAACAACGCATCAACAGAAACTATGTAACAACAGAAACAACGAATCAACAGAAACTATGTAACAACAGAAACAACGCAACAACAGAAACTATGTAACAACAGAAACAACGAATCAACAGAAACTATGTAACAACAGAAACAACGAATCAAAAGAAACAATCTAACAACAGAAACAACGTACCAACAGAAACTTTGTAACAACAGAAACTTTGTAACAACAGAAACAACGAATCAACAGAAACCACGTACCAACAGAAACTTTGTAACAACAGAAACAATGTAACAACAGAAACAACAACTCCACAGAAACAGTGCAAGAACAGAAACAACGAATCAATAGAAACAATATAACAACAGAAACAACGATTCAACAGAAACAATGTAAAACTGAAACAACGATTCAACAGAAACTATGAAACAACAGAAACACCAAATCAACAGTAACATTTTAAAACAGAAACAACGATTCAACAGAAACTATGTAATAACAGAAACAACGAATTAACAGAAACAATGTCAAACAGAAACAACGATTCAACAGAAACTATGTAACAACAGAAACAACGCATCAACAGAAACAACAGAAACAACGAACCAACAGAAACAATGTAACAACAGAAACAACGAATCAACAGAAACAACAGAAACAACGAACCAACAGAAACAATCTAAAAACAGAAACAACGAATCAAAAGAAACAATATAACAACAGAAACAACGAATGAAAAGAAACAATGTAACAACAGAAACAACGTACCAACAGAAACTTTGTAACAACAGAAACAACGAATCAACAGAAACCACGTACCAACAGAGACAATGTCACAACAGAAGCAACAAATCGACAGAAACAGTGTAACAACAGAAACAACAAATCAACAGAAACAATGTAACAACATAAACAACAAATCAACAGAAAGGATACAACACAGAACAAGTGCAACAACAGAAACTATGTAACAACAAAAACACCGAATCAATAGAAACAAGGTAACAACAGAAACAACGTACCAACAGAAACTTTGTAACAACAGAAACTTTGTAACAACAGAAACAACGAATCAACAGAAACCACGTACCAACAGAAACTTTGTAACCACAGAAACAACAACTCGACAGAAACAGTGCAAGAACAGAAACAACGAATCAATAGAAACAATGTAACAACAGAAACAACGATTCAACAGAAACAATGTAAAACAGAAACAACGATTCAACAGAAACTATGTAACAACAGAAACAACGCATCAACAGAAACTATGTAACAACAGAAACAGCGAATCAAAAGAAACTATGTAACAACAGAAACAACGAATCAACAGAAACAATGTAAAACAGAAACAACGCATCAACAGAAACTATGTAACCACAGAAACACCGAATCAATAGAAACAACAGAAACAACGAATCAAAAGAAACAATGTAAAACAGAAACAACGATTCAACAGAAACTATGTAACAACAGAAACAACGCATCAACAGAAACTATGTAACAACAGAAACAACGCATCAACAGAAACAATGTAACAACAGAAACAACTCATCAACAGAAACAACAGAAACAACGAACCAACAGAAACAATCTAAAAACAGAAACAGCGAATCAACAGAAACAATGTAAAACAGAAACAACGCATCAACAGATACTATGTAACAACAGAAACAGCGAATCAATAGAAACTATGTAACAACAGAAACAACGAATCAACAGAAACAATGTAAAACAGAAACAACGCATCAACAGAAACTATGTAACCACAGAAACAACGCATCAACAGAAACTATGTAACAACAGAAACACCAAATCAACAGAAACAATGTAACAACAGAAACAACGCATCAACAGAAACAACAGAAACAACGAACCAACAGAAACTATGTAACAACAGAAACAACGCATCAACAGAAACAATCTAAAAACAGAAACAGCGAATCAACAGAAACAATGTAAAACAGAAACAACGCATCAACAGAAACTATGTAACAAAAGAAACAACGAATCAACAGAAACTATGTAACAACAGAAACACCGAATCAACAGAAAAAATGTAACAACAGAAACAAGGCATCAACAGAAACTATGTAACAACAGAAACAACGAACCAACAGAAACAATCTAAAAACAGAAACAACCAATCAAAAGAAACAATGTAAAACAGAAACAACGATTTAACAGAAACAACGAACCAAGAGAAAAAAAATGCAACAACGAAAACAATGAATGAATAGAAAAAACGAACCAACAGAGACAATGTAACAACAGAAACAATCTAACAACAGAAACAATGTAACAACAGAAACAACAAATCGCCAGAAACAATGTAACAACAGAAACAACGAATCAACAGAAAAAGTGCAACAACAGAAACAACGATTCAACAGAAACATCGAACCAACAGAAACAACGAATCAACTTGAAGAATGTAACAACAGAAACAAAGAACCAACAGAAACAATGTAACCAATGAAACAGCGAAACACATAGAACCTGTA
Source organism: Haliotis rufescens (assembly GCF_023055435.1). Lineage (NCBI taxonomy): Eukaryota > Metazoa > Mollusca > Gastropoda > Lepetellida > Haliotidae > Haliotis > Haliotis rufescens. Next base: position 4,345,941 of record NW_025964057.1, read on the forward strand.
AAGTACGGGCACTGCAAGGTCAGATGCAACTCTCAGTGAGAGTGTCTCGTGGGAGTGTCATTTTCTTCCATCACATTACAATCAGATCTTGGTGCTCGCTACCACTACACAAAGATCTTAGGACATCCAGTTACAGGTCACATGAGAACGAATGTTTCAAACGGCCAATCGGAGAGTCGATTAGAAATCGCAAAAATGACAGTGGGAATGTGTTTCTAATCATCCAACCTCGAAAAGGTTAACACGAGTTATTCCGAACGATAGTTACAAGCTGTACGACCGTCAAATCATCGTCTATCTCTCGCATCAATGGGAAATATTTTTCAAAGCCAAGTCTGGAATAGAAATCGCCAGTTTGAAGCTAGTATCGTTAAGCCCGAATAAAAGCGACAAAAACCTCTACAAAAAGTCCGTTGTACGATTCCGACTATATCATGAATCATTATCAAATAGCGATGGTACCAGGTGTTCGCGAATCCTACACCACAAGGGACACCCGTCACAAGCACATGCAAAGGCAAGTCAATTGTTCACCTGAAAAACACCCGAACACATGGTACAAGATAAAATAGAAAATTGCATCGGAAATTTTTGTCACCGGATGCGTCAAATTGTAAATGTCCTCCACACTTAACTTTACACAAGTTGGGATTTTATGAGATGAAAGGACAGTGGGATGAGGTCACTGGAGGTTTACAGGCCGTCAACTGAGTCTGACGAGAGACCGGGAAACTGTCTGGAGTAACACGGGGATGGGGTCACTGGAGGTTTACAGGCCGTCAACTGAGTCTGACGAGAGACTGGGAAACTGTCTGGAGTAACACGGGGATGGGGTCACTGAAGGTTTACAGGACGTCAACTGAGTCTGACGAGAGACTGGGAAACTGTCTGGAGTAACACGGGGATGGGGTCACTGGAGGTTTACAGGCCGCCAACTGAGTCTGACGAGAGACTGGGAAACTGTCTTGAGTAACACGGGGATGGGGTCACTGGAGGTTTACAGGCCGTCAACTGAGTCTGACGAGAGACCGGGAAACTGTCTGGAGTGACACGGGGATGGGGTCACTGGAGGTTTACAGGCCGTCAACTGAGTCTGACGAGAGACCGGGAAACTGTCTGGAGTAACACGGGGATGGGGTCACTGGAGGTTTACAGGCCGTCAACTGAGTCTGACGAGAGACTGGGAAACTGTCTGGAGTAACACGGGGATGGGGTCACTGGAGGTTTACAGGCCGCCAACTGAGTCTGACGAGAGACTGGGAAACTGTCTGGAGTAACACGGGGATGGGGTCACTGGAGGTTTACAGGCCGTCAACTGAGTCTGACGAGAGACTGGGAAACTGTCTGGAGTAACACGGGGATGGGGTCACTGAAGGTTTACAGGACGTCAACTGAGTCTGACGAGAGACTGGGAAACTGTCTGGAGTAACACGGGGATGGGGTCACTGGAGGTTTACAGGCCGCCAACTGAGTCTGACGAGAGACTGGGAAACTGTCTGGAGTAACACGGGGATGGGGTCACTGGAGGTTTACAGGCCGTCAACTGAGTCTGACGAGAGACTGGGAAACTGTCTGGAGTAACACGGGGATGGGGTCACTGGAGGTTTACAGGCCGTCAACTGAGTCTGACGAGAGACTGGGAAACTGTCTGGAGTAACACGGGGATGGGGTCACTGAAGGTTTACAGGACGTCAACTGAGTCTGACGAGAGACTGGGAAACTGTCTGGAGTAACACGGGGATGGGGTCACTGGAGGTTTACAGGCCGCCAACTGAGTCTGACGAGAGACTGGGAAACTGTCTGGAGTAACACGGGGATGGGGTCACTGGAGGTTTACAGGCCGTCAACTGAGTCTGACGAGAGACCGGGAAACTGTCTGGAGTGACACGGGGATGGGGTCACTGGAGGTTTACAGGCCGTCAACTGAGTCTGACGAGAGACCGGGAAACTGTCTGGAGTAACACGGGGATGGGGTCACTGGAGGTTTACAGGCCGTCAACTGAGTCTGACGAGAGACTGGGAAACTGTCTGGAGTGACACGGGGATGGGGTCACTGGAGGTTTACAGGCCGTCAACTGAGTCTGACGAGAGACCGGGAAACTGTCTGGAGTGACACGGGGATGGGGTCACTGGAGGTTTACAGGCCGTCAACTGAGTCTGACGAGAGACTGGGAAACTGTCTGGAGAGACACGGGGATGGGGTCACTGGAGGTTTACAGGCCGTCAACTGAGTCTGACGAGAGACTGGGAAACTGTCTGGAGAGACACGGGGAAGCAGACTTGGAACAATGAAATACATATACGTTAGTACGCGCTTAATTGAGATTTCTACTTGGTGTAGGGCGTCATTTCATTCGCAACATTAACACACGATAAGCAAAGGATGCCAATTGGACGCTGTGCGCTGAAATACCGCTCTAGGCGAGATGTAGACACAGACAAGTATGCCGTGTTGGAATTGTGAGTTTGGTCAAAGAATTGTTGCAGTGAAGAAATGCGTACATATAATTTTTGTTATATTAGAATGTACTGATAAAAAGGTGTATAATATTTTTATGCACTTATTTTTAAAAACTGACCCATTTTTGGAAACCCTCCAGGTCATCATTTCCTACGGCCAGATTAGTGCTGATCTGTAGTCTACGTTAAACGTGTTTGTGCAGAATTATTGCAGGGTTAACACTAGTGTCTACATTTCCCGGGACACATGGTGGGGATTCAGCTGGTGTTTTAACTCGTGAGAGCTTCCAGTTTCAAGATATGTCAACGTGTTTTCGTTCATATTCTTCCTATCATGTGTACTGTATCATATAATTCATGTGTACTGTTCTCTTAAAAAGAAATAAGGCCACTCGGAAATAACTTAAAAGTTCCAAAATGTCATAGGTTTCTGGCGTGCCTAAGGGACGCACAGCGAATGGCGGCGCCCTAGACACCCGTGCCTCCATGAGAGTAATGAACGCATTGGGAACACTACTTTTTGATATGCAGTTTTCTTATGGAATATTATAATGCTGTTGTCAAGAGTTCCTTACAAAAAAACACCAAAGTATCCGTGACGAAAAGGCAGTTTTGTATTTTCTGGAGAAATTTAGTAACCCAAATGAAGTTTTTAGAAATAATTATTTTCTGTAGTTTCATACATATTAAATATTGGGGGCTACTATGGTTTAAATCCCTCATGAAGAAACGCCTAAATCCGGCACATTTCGAACCTCTGGATGTAAAGAAAGCCACCCTATATAGATGTATATAGATATTAAACCCGGCATACTGTATATAAGCTTAAGGAGGTGAGATTTACTAGTGTACAACAACACATGTGAAGGAATTCATGCAATAATGACAACACATAACTTGTTCTCCTGCAGCTCCTGTCTTAAGGGAAATATAACTGAAACATGTAGGACAACAATTAATATATATTTGTCGATAGATATTACACCAGCTTTCCTGGAGCACCATTGGTAACTAAGTGAACTTACTTCTTGGTATCGTGTAGTTTGATTCTCCTGAAGAACCAGCCGCTGGTTGAGGTTGAAAGCGCCAAAAGGAGGACGAGGGTTGTCAGCACGCGCAAACAGGCAGCCATGGCGACTTGTTCCAGAGTTCGGCACTGTCTCGGTTCACTCTGTGTGCTGTTTTATAGGGATGGACTGGAATATGTTTGATATAAATCAATATGTACGACACCATCATCATAATGTACTTTCACACATTGCAAACAGGATGCTGCCAACCCGGTCGTGACACACAAGAACCCCAACATATATCAACATGTTGTTCCCACCTGTACAACTGTTCGGGGTTATCGCCGTGGTTATCGTTACTGAAAGTGTGCTTCCTCGTTAGCTGGTAATGCATACATTGCACCATATATACACTTGTTCCGGGTGCATATACAAGGTGAGACCGCGATGTTCCGCGTTTCCACGGAGATTTCACATCCCTGCAGACTTTTCACATTAGGGATGGGCTGACTGCAAATGAAACATGGACATTTCTTACATCCGTATGTTACAGTAACAATAATAGTGACTTTTATTTCTCGCCCTTTGAGAGTATATAGATTACAACACAAGCATCCGTCAGACACCGTTTTTCTTACAATGTGTGTATTTCTAACGAGTTTGATAACCTACCTGGTTGAGGAAAAGAATTGGATGTTGAGGCTTTGGCTTTGATTGAAGAAAATACTGATGTTTTGGCTTGGGTGATGGATCGTTGAATCTTTCAAACAGGTTAGACTTGTTCGGCACTTACTGAACGTGATGTTGAAAAGTCTTTCTTATATTTTGAAAAAAAAACAGTAAATATTTCTGAGGGTCACCCTGACCTCCCTCTTCAGTGACTGATAGTAATCTTTGGTTCTGGCACCTTCAGGAAAAGTAAACTTGACTTTTGATTTGGAAATAAAATAATCGAAATAACAGATTCTTATACATATTTAGGAATTGCTTTCAATAAAAACAGATCTTTCGTGTCAAGTTAGAGACTTGGACACCTCCAAAAACTACCGACTTTCCACTTATTTCAAGAAAGGAATAACAATACACGGAACAGTGAAAGTGTCATTTCTTATGTACCAGTATATTTAAATAGCATTTACACGAAAAACACGAAACACACGAAACACACAAACACACAAACACACACAAAACAACACAAAATAAACAAAAACAACAACATAACAACAACAACAAAAACCCAACAAATCTACACATACGGAATCTTGTAATTTCACGTCATGTCAAGGTGTCGGATTAATCGGAAAAAAATCTTCCTGGTCGATGCCATCCTGATTTGAACCGTGAAGATCCGGGTTAGAATAGGTCAACTAACGCTTGTCGTAAGAGGCGACTAACGGCGACTAACGGGATCGGATTCCCAACGTAGGTCTGTTCTCATGATATTAATCACAGTATTATCTGGTCCAGAGTGCGGCGTTAAATCACAAACAAAAACAAACAAACAAACAAACCACCTTGATTTCACGTAAATGCAGTACCATCTTGACACCACGTACATGCAGTACCACCTTGACACCACGTGCATGCAGTTCCACATTGACACCACGTGCATGCAGTACCACCTTGACATCACGTGCATGCAGTACCACATTGACACCACGTGCATGCAGTACCACCTTGAAACCACGTGCATGCAGTACCACCTTGACATCACGTGCATGCAGTACCACATGGACACCACGTGCATGCAGTACCACCTTGACATCACGTGCATGCAGTACCACCTGGACACCGCGTGCATGTAGTACCACTTTTACACCACGTGCATACAGCACCACCTTCAGACCACGTAAATGCAGTACCACCTTGACACCACGTGCTTGTAGTACTACCTTGTCAACATGTGCATGTAGTACCCCCTTTACAAAACGTGCATGTAGTAACACCTTGTCACCACATGCGTGTAGTACCACTTTACACCACGTGCATGTAGTAACACCTTGTCACCACGTGCATGTAGCACCCCTTTACACCACGTGCATGTAGTACCACCTTGTAAACCACGTGCATGCAGTACTACCTTTACACCACGTGCATGCAGTACCACCTTGACACCTCGTGCATGCAGTACCACATTGACACCACGTGCATGCAGTACTACCTTTACACCACGTGCATGCAGTACCACCTTGACACCTCGTGCATGCAGTACCACATTGACACCACGTGCATGTAGTACCACCTTGTCACCACGTGCATGTAGTACCCCTTTACATCACGTGCATGCAGTACCACATTGACACCACGTGCATGTAGTACCGTCTTGTCACCACTTGCATGTAGTACCCCTTTACACCACGTGCATGCAGTACCACATTGACACCATGTGCATGTAGTACCACCTTGACACCACGTGCATGTAGTACCACCTTGACACCACGTGCATGCAGTACCACCTTGACACCACGTGCATGCAGTACCACCTTGTCACCATGTGCATGTAGTACCGCCTTGACACCACGTGCATTGAGTACCGTCTTGTCACCACGTGTATGTATTACCGCCTTGTCACCACGTGCATGTAGTACCGCCTTGTCACCACGTGTATGTATTACCGCCTTGTCACCACGTGCATGTAGTACCGCCTTGTCACCACGTGCATGTAGTACTACCTTGTCACCAAGTGCACCAGTACCACCTGGACACCACGTGCATGCAGTACCACCTTGACATCACGTGCATGCAGTACCACCTGGACATCACGTGCATGTAGTACCACTTTAACATCACATGCATGCAGTTCCACCTTGACATCACGTGCATGCAGTACCACCTGGGCACCACGTGCATGTAGTACCACTTTTACATCACATGCACGCAGTACCACCTTGACACCACGTGCATACAGCACCACCTTCAGACCACGTAAATGCAGTACCACCTTGACACCACGTGCATGTAGTACTACCTTGTCACCACGTGCATGCAGTACCACCTTGTCACCTCGTGCATGCAATACCACCTTGACACCACGTGCATACAGCACCACCTTCAGACCACGTAAATGCAGTACCACCTTGAAACCACGTGCATGCAGAACTAGCTTGTCACCACGTGCATGTAGTACCACCTTGTCACCGCGTGCATGCAGTACCACCTTGTCATCATGTGCATGTAGTACCCCCTTTACACCACGTGCATGCAGAACTAACTTGTCACCACGTGCATGTAGTACCACCTTGTCACCGCGTGCATGCAGTACTACCTTGTCACAACGTGCATGTAGTACCACCTTGACACCACGTGCAAACAGCACCACCTTGTCACCACGTAAATGCAGTACCACCTTGACACCACGTGCATGTAGTAACACCTTGTCACCACGTGCATGTAGTACCACTTTACACCACGTGCATGCAGTACCACCTTGACACCTCGTGCATGCAGTTCAACATCGACACCACGTGCATGTAGTACCACCTTGTCACCACGTGCATGTAGTACTCCTTTACACCACGTGCATGCAGTACCACATTGACACTACGTGCATGCAGTACCACCTTGACACATCATGGATGCAGTGTTACATTGACACCACGTACATGTAGTACCACCTTGTCACCACGTGGATGTAGTACCCATTTACACCACGTGCATGTAGTACCACCTTGTCACCACGTACATGCAGTACCACCTTTACATCACGTGCATGCAGTACCACCTAGACACAACGTGGATGCAGTACCACATTGACACCATGCACATGCAGTGACACCTTCAGACCACGTGCATGCAGTACCACCTAGACACCACGTGGATGCAGTACCACATTGACACCATGCACATGCAGTGCCACCTTCAGACCACGTGCATGCAGTGCCAGCTTGACAATATGTGCATGCAGTATCACATTCGGGACCACGTGCATGCAGTACCACCTTGACACCACGTGCATGCAGTACACCTTTACACCACGTGGATGCAGTACCACCTTGACACCACGTGCATGCAGTACCACCTTGACACCATGTACATGCAGTGCCACATTCAGACCACGTGCATGCAGTTGCACCTTCGAATCACATGCACGCAGTACCACCTTGACACCATGTTCATGCAGGAGCACGTATGCACGCAGTATCACATTCAGATCACGTGCCTGCAGCACCACCAAGACATAACGTGCATGCAGTACCACCTTCATACCACGTTCATGCAGTGCCAGCTTGACAATATGTGCATGCAGTACCACCTTTATACCACGTCCATGCAGTGCCAGCTTGACAATATGTGCATGGAGTACCACATTCAGACCACTTGCTTCTAGTACCAACGTGACACCACGTGCATGGAGTACCACCTTGACACCACGTGCTTGCACCACCACCTTCAGACCACGTGCATGCAGTACGACCTTGATGTTAAAGCATCGAGTTTAATCTATCATGTGTGTTTGGGTGCAAGATATTTACGCCACTCTAAGCAATGTATATAAGACTACCTGTGTACAGGCAGTCCCTATGTGTATAGCAAGCCACTTTCCGACGATTTACGATATCGCACAATCAGCCATCTGATTTTTGTGGGACAAACATGGGTACCGGTGATTTATATTCTCCCCGGAGGAGTCGCGGGACTACAGTGAACAAGATCACTGACTCTATCAAAGGCCTAAATTTTAGGGTAATAAGAAGCAACACATCGGTGCCCATGGTAAAGGTAAAGATTAGTCTACCTTGACAAACGAACATAATTAGAGGTTTCAAATCACGATAACATGCAAACAGAATACGTCCGAGGTCGGAGGTTGCACGCGTCACCAGACAGGAAGACAGCCATTGGCATTGTTTCAGCTACAGCTGTAACACCAGATATGTTTAAAAATAAAAACTATGAACATTTTATTTTTAAAAACCTCTTGCCACTAAGCATATTTTGTGGCTGACAATAATTATGTCTTCTTTGTCAAGAGCCTGAAACAATTATTCTTTTCAAGCATTTTTTGGGACTGTTTATTTTTTTCGATAAAATCCCTGGCACTCCCCCTCCATCCACCCACGCACCCCTAACCACCCACCCCCACCACACCCGTCCACAATACACCCATTCACCCATACCCATCCACACCCACCCACACCCGTACACACCCACCCACCAACACCCGCCCACAATACACCCATTCACCCATACCCATCCACACCCACCCACACCCGTACACAATACACCTATTCACCCATACCCATCCACACCCACCCACACCCGCCCACAATATACCTATTCACCCATACCAATCCACACCCACCCACACCCGTACACACCCACCCACCTACACCCGCCCAAACCCACACCTATCCACACCCGCCCACGCCCGCCAACATCCACCAACACCCGCCCACAACCACACACGCCCACAACCACACCTATCCACACCCTCCAACACCTATTCACACCCGCCAACAACCGCCCACACCCACACCTATCCACACCCGCCTATGCCCACACCTATTCACACCCGCCAACACCCGCCCACAACCACACCCGTCCATACCCACCCACAAACATCCACATAATGTTGTCTATGTAGTACGATACAATATGGTATTCATTTTCATTCTCTTTACATTATGGTCGTCACTGCTTTTATCAATCCTGTAGAAAAAAATATGTTTTTACATGTAAATATAAGTTATGATTTAAAAGAATGAAAATAAGTATAAAAGACTCGTGTATGCGACCTCTCTGTGTAAATATTAAACGTCACCGCCAGAACTTAACCAGTCTCGATTATACACCGATTCCATTGGACGTAAACTGGCAAAATAGCTTGGAAAAATATATGACCACCGAAAACCAGAAATTAAGTCCCAGTTGATCTTTACCAGTCATCAATGTCTCAGGAGGAGCTAAATCAGAATGCACAAAATCTCCTAGTGTATCGACTGATATCGACGTTTTCGCGAGTGTGCAGCAGTACTTTCCACTGCTGCATCATTAGACATGTTCAAACACCCATTTGGGGAATCGAACTGGGGCCTTCGGTGTGACGAGCGAACGCTTTTACCAGCGGGCTACCACACTCATGACTTCATTTCTATTCTGATGCAAATATATACATGATTATATAACTGTTTTTTATTCATCTCTTTGTGTTTGATTCGGATCCTAAGGCATTTGTTTGCTGACGAAAATTAAATGTGGCAGGTTTTGAACACAGTTCTGTGCAGTTATGTATTAATCGGTGTCCTATAATTTCATGTGATCACACAACTTACCAATTTGTACATCGCTAATATCGAAGGTTAACCTCATTAATGCTCGAGACAATTATGTTCTGATTTGTTGATAGATTAAAATAAAAATAAAATAACTCGGTAATATGCGTGTCTGGCACAAACGGGATTATTTACAGACATGAAACAGCTGAAAGAAGATATCACTCATTTGGTAGAGAGTGGAATCAGAGATACGCAGGACCCTGCATGACATAGACCTGTCTCAAGACGGTATCGATCTGTCGGCGTCTTTTAACCCGGTGATATAAGCGCGTAGCGGGTGATCAGCACAGATTGCGAAGGTGTGGTGGTTGTGTCACAGAGATTGTGAAGGTGTGGTGGTTGTGGCACACACAAGGTGCTCGGTGATACTAGCGGGTAGCGGGTGATCAGCACAGATTGTGAAGGTGTGGTGGTTGTGGCACACAGATTGTGAAGGTGTGGTGGTTGTGACACACACAAGGTGCTCGGTGATACTAGCGGGTAGCGGGTGATCAGCACAGATTGTGAAGGTGTGGTGACTGTGATACACACAAGGTCCTCGGTGATACTAGCGGGTAGCGGGTGATCAGCACAGATTGAGAAGGTGTGGTGGTTGTGGCACACAGATTGTGAAGGTGTGGTGGTTGTGACACACACAAGGTGCTCGGTGATACTAGCGGGTAGCGGGTGATCAGCACAGATTGTGAAGGTGTGGTGATTGTGATACACAGATCGTGAAGGTGTGGTGGTTGTGACACACACAAGGTGCTCGGTGATACTAGCGGGTAGCGGGTGATCAGCACAGATTGTGAAGGTGTGGTGGTTGTGTCACACAGATTGTGAAGGTGTGGTGATTGTGATACACAGATTGTGAAGGTGTGGTGGTTGTGGCACACACAAGGTGCGCGGTGATACTAGCGGGTGGGGGTGATCGCCACAAATTGTGAAGGTGTGGTGGTTGTGTCACACAGATTGATAAGGTGTGGTGGTTGTGACACACACAAGGTGCTCGGTGATACTAGCGGGTAGCGGGTGATCAGCACAGATTGTGAAGGTGTGGTGGTTGTGGCACACACAAGGTGCTCGGTGATGACGGGAGGAGGAGATCCCCGCGTGTGGACGTGCTTGGTGTACCTGACTGGACTACTTCCGGTGATTCAAGGTAAACATTTGAATACCTACCATATATTAAACCCATTTTACAACTTACTTTGCGAATGAAATTTATGCTTGGGTATATGAAGAAGAAAAACTTTATGACATCCAACAAGTCCCCGAGCCTGACCACTCCATCAATTGTGGTGTTCTCTTGCTGAGCCAGGAGTCTAGGAGTGACTGAAAAGTTCTGAGCCTACCTATGAAGGATGTACAGTGCACCTTTTATAGTCTGTATGTATTAAGTACAATACTTACCATGGTTACAGCCTGTATGTATTAAGTACAATACTTACCATGCTTACAGGCTGTATGTATTAAGTACAATACTTACCATGCTTACAGTCTGTATGTATTAAGTACAATACTTACCATGCTTACAGGCTGTATGTATTAAGTACAATACTTACCATGCTTACAGTCTGTATGTATTAAGTACAATACTTACCATGCTTACAGGCTGTATGTATTAAGTACAATACTTACCATGGTTACAGCCTGTATGTATTAAGTACAATACTTACCATGCTTACAGTCTGTATGTATTAAGTACAATACTTACCTTGCTTACAGTATGTATGTATTAAGTACAATACTTACCTTGCTTACAGTCTGTATGTATTAAGTACAATACTTACCATGCTGATGTCTGTATGTATTAAGTACAATACTTACCATGCTTACAGTCTGTATGTATTAAGTACAATACTTACCATGCTTACAGTATGTATGTATTAAGTACAATACTTACCATGGTTACAGCCTGTATGTATTAAGTACAATACTTACCTTGCTTACAGTCTGTATGTATTAAGTACAATACTTACCTTGCTTACAGTCTGTATGTATTAAGTACAATACTTACCATGCTTACAGTCTGTATGTATTAAGTACAATACTTACCATGCTTACAGTATGTATGTATTAAGTACAATACTTACCATGCTTACAGCCTGTATGTATTAAGTACAATACTTACCATGCTTACAGTATGTATGTATTAAGTACAATACTTACCATGCTTACAGTCTGTATGTATTAAGTACAATACTTACCATGCTTACAGTCTGTATGTATTAAGTACAATACTTACCTTGCTTACAGTCTGTATGTATTAAGTACAATACTTACCATGCTTACAGTATGTATGTATTAAGTACAATACTTACCATGCTTACAGTATGTATGTATTAAGTACAATACTAACCATGCTTACAGCCTGTATGTATTAAGTACAATACTTACCATGCTTACAGTATGTATGTATTAAGTACAATACTTACCATGCTTACAGTATGTATGTATTAAGTACAATACTTACCTTGCTTACAGTATGTATGTATTAAGTACAATACTTACCATGCTTACAGGCTGTATGTATTAAGTACAATACTTACCATGCTTACAGTATGTATGTATTAAGTACAATACTTACCATGCTTACAGTCTGTATGTATTAAGTACAATACTTACCATGCTTACAGTATGTATGTATTAAGTACAATACTTACCATGCTTACAGGCTGTATGTATTAAGTACAATACTTACCATGCTTACAGTATGTATGTATTAAGTACAATACTTACCATGCTTACAGTATGTATGTATTAAGTACAATACTTACCATGCTTACAGTATGTATGTATTAAGTACAATACTTACCATGCTTACAGGCTGTGTGTATTAAGTACAATACTTACCATGCTTACAGGCTGTATGTATTAAGTACAATACTTACCTTGCTTACAGTATGTATGTATTAAGTACAATACTTACCATGCTTACAGGCTGTATGTATTAAGTACAATACTTACCATGCTTACAGTATGTATGTATTAAGTACAATACTTACCATGCTTACAGTATGTATGTATTAAGTACAATACTTACCATGCTTACAGCCTGTATGTATTAAGTACAATACTTACCATGCTTACAGGCTGTATGTATTAAGTACAATACTTACCTTGCTTACAGTATGTATGTATTAAGTACAATACTTACCTTGCTTACAGTATGTATGTATTAAGTACAATACTTACCATGCTTACAGGCTGTATGTATTAAGTACAATACTTACCTTGCTTACAGTATGTATGTATTAAGTACAATACTTACCATGCTTACAGGCTGTATGTATTAAGTACAATACTTACCATGCTTACAGGCTGTATGTATTAAGTACAATACTTACCTTGCTTACAGTATGTATGTATTAAGTACAATACTTACCATGCTTACAGGCTGTATGTATTAAGTACAATACTTACCATGCTTACAGTATGTATGTATTAAGTACAATACTTACCATGCTTACAGTCTGTATGTAGTAAGTACAATACTTACCATGCTTACAGGCTGTGTGTATTAAGTACAATACTTACCATGCTTACAGTATGTATGTATTAAGTACAATACTTACCATGCTTACAGTCTGTATGTATTAAGTACAATACTTACCATGCTTACAGGCTGTGTGTATTTAGTACAATTCTTACCATGCTTACAGTATGTATGTATTAAGTACAATACTTACCATGCTTACAGTCTGTATGTATTAAGTACAATACTTACCATGCTTACAGTATGTATGTATTAAGTACAATACTTACCATGCTTACAGTATGTATGTATTAAGTACAATACTTACCATGCTTACAGTCTGTATGTATTAAGTACAATACTTACCATGCTTACAGGCTGTGTGTATTAAGTACAATACTTACCATGCTTACAGGCTGTGTGTATTAAGTACAATACTTACCATGCTTACAGTATGTATGTATTAAGTACAATACTTACCATGCTTACAGTATGTGTGTATTAAGTACAATACTTACCATGCTTACAGGCTATATGTATTAAGTACAATACTTACCATGCTTACAGTATGTGTGTATTAAGTACAATACTTACCATGCTTACAGTCTGTATGTATTAAGTACAATACTTACCTTGCTTACAGTATGTATGTATTAAGTACAATACTTACCATGCTTACAGTATGTATGTATTAAGTACAATACTTACCTTGCTTACAGTATGTATGTATTAAGTACAATACTTACCATGCTTACAGGCTGTATGTATTAAGTACAATACTTACCATGCTTACAGTATGTATGTATTAAGTACAATACTTACCATGCTTACAGTATGTATGTATTAAGTACAATACTTACCATGCTTACAGGCTGTGTGTATTAAGTACAATACTTACCATGCTTACAGGCTGTGTGTATTAAGTACAATACTTACCATGCTTACAGTATGTATGTATTAAGTACAATACTTACCATGCTTACAGGCTGTATGTATTAAGTACAATACTTACCTTGCTTACAGTATGTATGTATTAAGTACAATACTTACCATGCTTACAGTCTGTATGTATTAAGTACAATACTTACCATGCTTACAGTCTGTATGTATTAAGTACAATACTTACCTTGCTTACAGTATGTATGTATTAAGTACAATACTTACCATGCTTACAGGCTGTATGTATTAAGTACAATACTTACCATGCTTACAGTATGTATGTATTAAGTACAATACTTACCATGCTTACAGGCTGTATGTATTAAGTACAATACTTACCATGCTTACAGTATGTATGTATTAAGTACAATACTTACCTTGCTTACAGTATGTATGTATTAAGTACAATACTTACCATGCTTACAGGCTGTATGTATTAAGTACAATACTTACCATGCTTACAGTATGTATGTATTAAGTACAATACTTACCATGCTTACAGGCTGTATGTATTAAGTACAATACTTACCATGCTTACAGTCTGTATGTATTAAGTACAATACTTACCTTGCTTACAGTATGTATGTATTAAGTACAATACTTACCATGCTTACAGGCTGTATGTATTAAGTACAATACTTACCATGCTTACAGTATGTATGTATTAAGTACAATACTTACCATGCTTACAGGCTGTATGTATTAAGTACAATACTTACCATGCTTACAGTATGTATGTATTAAGTACAATACTTACCATGCTTACAGTATGTATGTATTAAGTACAATACTTACCATGCTAACAGGCTGTGTGTATTAAGTACAATACTTACCATGCTTACAGGCTGTGTGTATTAAGTACAATACTTACCATGCTTACAGGCTGTATGTATTAAGTACAATACTTACCTTGCTTACAGTATGTATGTATTAAGTACAATACTTACCATGCTTACAGTATGTATGTATTAAGTACAATACTTACCATGCTTACAGTATGTATGTATTAAGTACAATACTTACCTTGCTTACAGTATGTATGTATTAAGTACAATACTTACCATGCTTACAGGCTGTATGTATTAAGTACAATACTTACCATGCTTACAGTATGTATGTATTAAGTACAATACTTACCATGCTTACAGTCTGTATGTATTAAGTACAATACTTACCTTGCTTACAGTATGTATGTATTAAGTACAATACTTACCATGCTTACAGTATGTATGTATTAAGTACAATACTTACCATGCTTACAGTATGTATGTATTAAGTACAATACTTACCATGCTTACAGGCTGTATGTATTAAGTACAATACTTACCATGCTTACAGTATGTATGTATTAAGTACAATACTTACCATGCTTACAGTATGTATGTATTAAGTACAATACTTACCATGCTTACAGCCTGTATGTATTAAGTACAATACTTACCATGCTTACAGTATGTATGTATTAAGTACAATACTTACCATGCTTACAGGCTGTATGTATTAAGTACAATACTTACCATGCTTACAGTATGTATGTATTAAGTACAATACTTACCATGCTTACAGGCTATATGTATTAAGTACAATACTTACCATGCTTACAGGCTGTATGTATTAAGTACAATACTTACCATGCTTACAGTCTGTATGTATTAAGTACAATACTTACCATGCTTACAGTATGTATGTATTAAGTACAATACTTACCATGCTTACAGTCTGTATGTATTAAGTACAATACTTACCATGCTTACAGTATGTATGTATTAAGTACAATACTTACCATGCTTACAGGCTGTATGTATTAAGTACAATACTTACCATGCTTACAGTATGTATGTATTAAGTACAATACTTACCATGCTTACAGGCTATATGTATTAAGTACAATACTTACCATGCTTACAGGCTGTATGTATTAAGTACAATACTTACCATGCTTACAGTCTGTATGTATTAAGTACAATACTTACCATGCTTACAGTATGTATGTATTAAGTACAATACTTACCATGCTTACAGTCTGTATGTATTAAGTACAATACTTACCATGCTTACAGTCTGTATGTATTAAGGACAATACTTACCATGCTTACAGTATGTATGTATTAAGTACAATACTTACCATGCTTACAGTATGTATGTATTAAGTACAATACTTACCATGCTTACAGTCTGTATGTATTAAGTACAATACTTACCATGCTTACAGGCTGTATTTGAACCAAATAGACAACCAGACACCATATTTGTGCAGGCATCAAAGCGTATCCTTTGTAGATGAAAATAAACAAATTGGCTTCTGTGCTGTCAACAAGTATCTCCAACTGAAAGGGTTAACTCCAACAGCCATCCTTGCGGACATGGGGGGATGATACTCCTTCCTTTGCCACTATAAGGAGGTGTTTAGAGGAATAAGAGAGCCTTAAAGATCCATCTTCCCGGGGCAAGAGAGTTAACTGACTATAAAAGTCCAGTTTCCACCCTTGCCGAACTAGGCTGGAATTACTGGGCTCGATCGTAGCGCCACCAGTGGCTATTACCAGCTATGTCCCTTCTAAGCCTCTCATATGGACCAATCAGATTCCACCTCTCGTATCACTTGCGTTTGCTTCGCACAAAATGGTGGCGCCCGGTCAGGACGATCTGATCGATAATCAATATCGTGATAAAACGTGTCTTACATCGCGAAATGCATCAAATCACGTGAGCACCTTGATTAAAAACATGAAAAAAATTGGAAAATATTTGCTTACAACGAGTTGGCGGTGGCTTTGCAAATCCTGCAATCGACTGAAATCTGAACGACAGTTAACGAACCGGATTTCGATTTCGGTGCGCGATTTTGATTGGACTATGCATAGACTCGTTAGTCCAGCCAAAATGTAACTCCATAATACCAGCCTAGTTCAGCAAGGGTGGAAACTGGACTTTTAAAGTCATTTAACTCTCTTGCCTCGGGAAGATGTGAAGATCAGGAAGACCTTCAATTGCCACCAGTGAGGAAAATTTTGATAAAATAAATGAAATGATTATGGGTGGTCAAAGACTACACTGAGAAAAAGTCCAGTGAATTCAAGTAACTTAATTAGTAACAGTGACCAGAAGGTTAGTAAACTGCGAATTTACTATTTTGCTTGGTAGATTCCACACGATGGAGAGAAGGTGCTAAGGACACGTGACATCGCTTCCGCCTTGGGCAGAGTCACGGAACAATGAGATGATTATGAGTCAGAGTGTCAGCTATATATTGGCCTTGTTGTTAGTGATATATTTTCATCACTGACAAAGTTATGAACTTTACAGCCTGATCTAAAGGGATGTTAGTTAAGTTTGCCAGGCTACAAATTACTCTCATCTTGATCAGGGATATGATTGCAAATTATTAGCCCATAAACATGGGCAAGTCATTTTTATGTGTATGATGAATGTTCTCATGTTTGTGTTATATGAATTGAAAGCTTGCCCGGGGACACGCATTTCATAACCCGAGTTGCTAATAGTGAGATGCACGAGCAAAAGGCTGCGGGAACACATTTCACGTGCATCTCGCAGGGCCGACTCACACAGTGTTCTCAGAGTTATGTATAAAGTTCTTGAGACGCTAGGGTTTTTGAATTAATGTAAGATATGGTTTAAATAGTTTGTACCACTTGTATGTCGATGTTTCAATTGTTGAAATGGTCAGTTAAACCCCCTCGGCGCTCCGGGGTTAAACTGACTATATCAACGATTAAACATCGGATGCCAGTTGTCTAACTCTATACTTTAAAATGCCACTGCAAATGATTATATATTATCTTTCACCTTTACTGTGTATGTCACTTGATTACATTATATTGCAAATTGTAGTCAGTAGCTGTCATCAGGGAGAGCAAAATGACCAAGAAACCAGCATTTATTCAAGTGGTGTAAATGTGGCCGATGTAGTTTTTGTATATATTTGTTTTAATTTCATTTTAGGTTTTTACGTATGTTTATTATATATAACTAGTTGTCAGTTTCAGTCAGCTATAACAAAGTGTATCTGACCTGTCTTACCTACTAACTGCCCCATGGCCAGAAGCTTCATTTGCTGATTGGCCAAGCTAACACCTATTGTTAAACTGCATGCTTTGATTACACTGCATACTCTCTCAGCATATGAACTGACAGAACTGCTCAGACCAGCAAAGGATACAGAGATAATATTAAATCAGGTGAGTTAAATGGTTATAATCTCTATCCTGTGTTGTATTGAAATAATACAGTATGTTTAAAATGTTATATGAAGTAAACTAAATGCATGTAATCTAACATAAATGTTGATTATGTCTAAATATTTAAATCTGCATAAGATAAGCTAAACACCCATACTTTATCACTAAAATGTATTCTATCACTTCAATGGAATATGTGTGAAAGTGTTTTACTTCAAGAGTGTTTTAATAAGCTTTGTAATGTACAGATTCAGAGATGATACATGCAAATCATTGTAAATAAAATGTGTGTATTACTTTGTTCAATATATTTAATGTTAAGTAGTGTTTTAGTCTATGTAATGTTTATTCAGATCATCTATGGTGTTGCCATACGTGTGGCAGTTGGGATCTACACCCTTGTATCACCCAGAGGGTATGCATTGTGTTATTTATATTTGTCTGAGACTTACAATGTAATCTAATTGTGATGACCACATTTAATGTAAGATCATATCATTAATTTCTGTCTTAAAGTATTGTATATGTTTATGCAGAATGTGTAAGCTTTATGTATATATATTGTGTATATATTATAGTCAAAAGAAAGTCAAAGTTATCTCCCTTGAATGTCGGTATTGTGGATCATGTATATTACTGTATATGTTCTAGTATAATCGTTTAAGGTTCAGTCTATCTTGTGTTTAATGGATGACTGATATATGTAAATACTTACTTGTAATAAGCCTATGCTATGTATCTGGCAGTAATGATAATGTTTTACTTATTATTTATTGTGTAATTATGTGTTTCAGGGTGTATGATATCTAGATCCTTGATCAAACTCATCGCATCCCAATAAAGACCTCAACCCCGTAGTATGTGTTTGTTGATTCGTAAAAGACATTCACTAAACTGCTACATTATTACAAGTTTAGTAAATATACTGTTACAGCGATGAGGACATTAATAAATATCACTTATTAAATAAGTTTAATTAACTACATAAAACCAGGAGTTCTTTGAAAGTTGGAAAGTAATCTCTACCCCCAACTGGTTAGTAACATCAATCAAAGCAGCGGAACAATCTAACTTCTCCACCGAAGAAGAAGGCAAAGTTTGGTCCATCAGTTGCCAAGGTGATGGGTTCCGGTTGTTGGATTCCAAAGGAATCCTGCTTGTGGACTATCTTCCGAAAGGTCAAACCATCAAAGGCCAATATTTATGCTAATCTGCTCAGGCAAATGCGCGTGAATATCAATGCTAAATGTCGTGGAAAAGTCTCAAAAAGTGTCTTGTTCACATGGGCACAAGTCTGTCGTTTCAATGGCTGCAATACATTATTGTGTCTTTGAAGTCTTTGAACGTCCTCTGTTTTCAACTGATTCCCACCTCTGCCAGGTGAGACACGCCCGCACCCTCTCCCATGTGAAACACGCCTCTACCCTTCCCCAGGTTAGACACGCCTGTTACCTTCCCCAGGTTAGACACGCCTGTTACCTTCCCCAGGTGAAACACGCCTCTACCCTTCCCCAGGTGGGACACGCCTGTAGCCTCTCCCAGATGAGACACGTCCGTACCCTTCCCCAGGTTAGACACGCCTGTAACCTTCCCCAGGTGAGACACGTCCGTACCCTTCCCCAGGTTAGACACGCCTGTAGCCTTCCCCAGGTGAGACACGCCTGTACCCTCTCCCAGATGAGACACGTCCGTACCCTTCCCCAGGTGAGACACGCCTGTAACCTTCCCCAGGTGAGACACGCCTGTAACCTTCCCCAGGTGAGACACGTCCGTACCCTTCCCCAGGTGAGACACGTCCGTACCCTTCCCCAGGTGAGACACGCCTGTAACCTTCCCCAGGTGAGACACGCCTGTAACCTTCCCCAGGTGAGACACGTCCGTACCCTTCCCCAGGTTAGACACGCCTGTTACCTTCCCCAGGTGAGACACGCCTGTACCCTCTCCCAGATGAGACACGTCCGTACCCTTCCCCAGGTGAGACACGCCTGTTACCTTCCCCAGGTGAGACACGCCTGTACCCTCTCCCAGATGAGACACGTCCGTACCCTTCCCCAGGTGAGACACGCCTGTACCCTTTCCCAGGTGAGACACGTCCGTACCCTTCCCCAGGTGAGACACGCCTGTTACCTTCCCCAGGTGAGACACGCCCGCACCCTCTCCCATGTAAAACACGCCTGTAACCTTCCCCAGGTTAGACACGCCTGTTACCTTCCCCAGGTGAGACGCGCCTGTACCCTTTCCCAGGTGAGACACGCCTGTAACCTTCCCCAGGTGAGACACGTCCGTACCCTTTCCCAGGTGAGACACGCCTGTACCCTTTCCCAGGTGAGACACGCCTGTACCCTTTCCCAGGTGAGACACGTCCGTACCCTTCCCCAGGTGAGACACGCCTGTTACCTTCCCCAGGTGAGACACGTCCGTACCCTTTCCCAGGTGAGACACGCCTGTAACCTTCCCCAGGTTAGACACGCCTGTTACCTTCCCCAGGTGAGACACGCCTGTACCCTTTCCCAGTTGAGACACGCCTGTAACCTTCCCCAGGTAGGACACGCCTGTAACCTTCCCCAGGTGAGACACGCCTGTAACCTTCCCCAGGTGAGACACGTCCGTACCCTTTCCCAGGTTAGACACGTCCGTACCCTTTCCCAGGTTAGACACGCCTGTTACCTTCCCCAGGTGAGACACGTCCGTACCCTTCCCCAGGTGAGACACGCCTGTAACCTTCCCCAGGTGAGACACGCCTGTAACCTTCCCCAGGTGAGACACGTCCGTACCCTTCCCCAGGTGAGACACGCCTGTAACCTTCCCCAGGTGAGACACGTCCGTACCCTTCCCCAGGTTAGACACGCCTGTAGCCTTCCCCAGGTGAGACACGCCTGTACCCTCTCCCAGATGAGACACGTCCGTACCCTTCCCCAGGTGAGACACGCCTG
Source organism: Haliotis rufescens (assembly GCF_023055435.1). Lineage (NCBI taxonomy): Eukaryota > Metazoa > Mollusca > Gastropoda > Lepetellida > Haliotidae > Haliotis > Haliotis rufescens. The sequence goes on from NW_025964057.1 coordinate 4,367,214, forward strand.
TAACCTTCCCCAGGTGAGACACGTCCGTACCCTTCCCCAGGTGAGACACGTCCGTACCCTTCCCCAGGTGAGACACGCCTGTAACCTTCCCCAGGTGAGACACGTCCGTACCCTTTCCCAGGTGAGACACGCCTGTAACCTTCCCCAGGTTAGACACGCCTGTTACCTTCCCCAGGTGAGACACGCCTGTACCCTTTCCCAGTTGAGACACGCCTGTAACCTTCCCCAGGTAGGACACGCCTGTAACCTTCCCCAGGTGAGACACGCCTGTAACCTTCCCCAGGTGAGACACGTCCGTACCCTTTCCCAGGTTAGACACGTCCGTACCCTTTCCCAGGTTAGACACGCCTGTTACCTTCCCCAGGTGAGACACGTCCGTACCCTTCCCCAGGTGAGACACGCCTGTAACCTTCCCCAGGTGAGACACGCCTGTAACCTTCCCCAGGTGAGACACGTCCGTACCCTTCCCCAGGTGAGACACGCCTGTAACCTTCCCCAGGTGAGACACGTCCGTACCCTTCCCCAGGTTAGACACGCCTGTAGCCTTCCCCAGGTGAGACACGCCTGTACCCTCTCCCAGATGAGACACGTCCGTACCCTTCCCCAGGTGAGACACGCCTGTAACCTTCCCCAGGTGAGACACGTCCGTACCCTTCCCCAGGTGAGACACGTCCGTACCCTTCCCCAGGTGAGACACGCCTGTAACCTTCCCCAGGTGAGACACGCCTGTAACCTTCCCCAGGTGAGACACGTCCGTACCCTTCCCCAGGTTAGACACGCCTGTTACCTTCCCCAGGTGAGACACGCCTGTACCCTCTCCCAGATGAGACACGTCCGTACCCTTCCCCAGGTGAGACACGCCTGTTACCTTCCCCAGGTGAGACACGCCTGTACCCTCTCCCAGATGAGACACGTCCGTACCCTTCCCCAGGTGAGACACGCCTGTACCCTTTCCCAGGTGAGACACGTCCGTACCCTTCCCCAGGTGAGACACGCCTGTTACCTTCCCCAGGTGAGACACGCCCGCACCCTCTCCCATGTAAAACACGCCTGTAACCTTCCCCAGGTTAGACACGCCTGTTACCTTCCCCAGGTGAGACACGCCTGTACCCTTTCCCAGGTGAGACACGCCTGTAACCTTCCCCAGGTGAGACACGTCCGTACCCTTTCCCAGGTGAGACACGCCTGTACCCTTTCCCAGGTGAGACACGCCTGTACCCTTTCCCAGGTGAGACACGTCCGTACCCTTCCCCAGGTGAGACACGCCTGTTACCTTCCCCAGGTGAGACACGTCCGTACCCTTTCCCAGGTGAGACACGCCTGTAACCTTCCCCAGGTTAGACACGCCTGTTACCTTCCCCAGGTGAGACACGCCTGTACCCTTTCCCAGTTGAGACACGCCTGTAACCTTCCCCAGGTAGGACACGCCTGTAACCTTCCCCAGGTGAGACACGCCTGTAACCTTCCCCAGGTGAGACACGTCCGTACCCTTTCCCAGGTTAGACACGTCCGTACCCTTTCCCAGGTTAGACACGCCTGTTACCTTCCCCAGGTGAGACACGTCCGTACCCTTCCCCAGGTGAGACACGCCTGTACCCTTCCCCAGGTGAGACACGTCCGTACCCTTCCCCAGGTGAGACACGCCTGTAACCTTCCCCAGGTGAGACACGTCCGTACCCTTCCCCAGGTGAGACACGCCTGTAACCTTCCCCAGGTGAGACACGTCCGTACCCTTCCCCAGGTTAGACACGCCTGTAACCTTCCCCAGGTGAGACACGTCCGTACCCTTTCCCAGGTGAGACACGCCTGTTACCTTCCCCAGGTGAGACACGTCCGTACCCTTCCCCAGGTGAGACACGTCCGTACCCTTCCCCAGGTGAGACACGTCCGTAACCTTCCCCAGGTTAGACACGCCTGTTACCTTCCCCAGGTGAGACACGTCCGTACCCTCTCCCAGGTGAGACACGCCCGCACCCTCTCCCAGGTCAGACACGCCTGTACTCCAACTTCTAAATGCCTGTCAAAGGAGAAATATTTTTCTGTAAATCGGTCGCCGAAAACCGACAGTATCGTCTGTGTGGTAAATACAGTTTGTGTTTGTTTTCAGGTTCGACACCAGATTCGAAGTTAATTTCCTTCAAAAAGTGGCGTGAAGGGGTGGAACTGCTTAGCAATGCTACGTTAATCAAACAGCGGACGTCATCTCGGGCATGCGCAAAGGATTGCTCGAAGCTGAATTACTGCATGTTTTACTCGCTAGGGGGCACCTGGTGTCGGATGTACAGTGACATCACTTCCTTTCTGACAGCCCAGCACTGGTACTGTGGTGTGGAAGAGAACAACAGTCAAAGTAGACTAAATCCGGGAACCTGGGAACTGACAACATTGGTGTTTTGCATATGCAGTGATGGTATAGAGATTCTCACCTCAGTGTCTGATATTACACGTCAGTGTCATCACGGTACAGGATGTGTTAGTTGTGATTCATCGACCAATGTAACTGCACTGCAATAGATACGGAAGTTCACAAAAGTAAATCAGTAATCCTAATGTATCGTGATGAACATGTTATAAAACTGAAGGCAACGGAAACATGGACAGCTATACAATAACAATATGCATATTAACAACTGATAAACTATTATTCTTACTAAACTTCACTCATAAACACCCTTATCATCAATGCCTCGGTCAAATTAAATTATATAATTTTGTCTAGATAGCGCAATAACAACTTTATCGTCAGTTTGATCAGTCAATGAGATTATCTGTAGTAGCTAGAATAGGTATAAATACGGACGACAGTACGTCACAAATCATTCTGTGGCTGTCAAATAAACTGACTGTTTATTCACTCAGGTAAGAAACGTTACTATCTTGTACTGTGTTAAATCTTAACTATATGCTATTACCCTTGACAATACCTGCAAGTATGTTATGTAACTGAACAGGTATTGTGGCTGAACTGAATGTATCGTGTGTGAATGCCCAGCCGGGTAATGTATTAGCTAGAGTGTGTCGGGTATACTATATTCAATCATATGTAAACTGTTGTATTACGCTGTGTACCCAGGAATATGTATCGTGACTAATGTTGTACATGTATATATCTTGTGTAATGATTCCATATCATGCTCATCAAATGTAAATGTTCTTCGCATATACATACCTCTATAGCTAATTGTAAATCTTCTTAAATAATTGTTTGTGAACATTCTATTGCTGACTGATTATATATACGAGTCTGTGGCTGTCTAATAAACTGAGTTTTTATTCACACGTCTTGTGTTGTTGTGTGGGTTGGTCGTGTACAGTGGTGCCTCTGCTCAGCGAGCTGACTCTCGTTTTAATAATAGCACTGAAATGTAGGTTAATGGCCGAAAATGTGATCATCAGTGGCATCCTGGAGAATGAAGAAATAGTGAAAGGATTCTTGAAAGATGAACTGGAAAAAAGACATGGGTTTTAAAGCCATACACAGAATCGGAAGAAGAGATACAAGGGACCAAAACAAGAACCGTCCAATAGCATCAGCAATCAGTTTGAGAAGTATCATGTATGGTGATGGTGAACTAAGTTTGGAAAAAGTGACCAATTCCCACAAGAAGAGTAGGTTTGGTTTTACGTTGCTTTTAGCAACATGCCAGCAATATCACGGCGGGAGGCACCAGAAATGGGCTTCCCACATTGTACCCATGTCGGGAATCGAACCCGGGTCCTCGGCGTGACGAGCGATCGCTTTAACCAATAGGCTACCCGATTCTCTCAAACATGACTAACACGCTGTAATAAAGTTTCTTAGCAAGGAGGGATGCAAAGCAAAAGAAATCCATGATCACATATATAAAGTGATGGGTAAGGATGCTCCTGACTATTCCACAGTTTGCCGTTGGTCTCTACAGTTAAAAGGGGTAGGGAGTCCATAGACGATGACCCAAGGTCAGTCAGGCCTTCAGATGCCACCCAACCGGAAACCATTGCTGCTATAGAAAGAAGAATTTTGTCTTTGTCTCTGTAGCCTGGTGGTTCACTCTGTAGCCTGGTGGTTCATTCTGTAGCCTGGTGGTTCACTCTGTAGCCTGGTGGTTCATTCTGTAGCCTGGTGGTTCACTCTGTAGCCTGGTGGCTCACTCTGTAGCCTGGTGGTTCACTCTGTAGCCCGGAGGTTCATTCTGTAGCCTGGTGGTTCACTCTGTAGCCTGGTGGCTCACTCTGTAGCCTGGTGGTTCACTCTGTAGCCCGGAGGTTCACTCTGTAGCCTGGTGGTTCATTCTGTAGCCTGGTGGTTCACTCTGTAGCCTGGTGGTTCACTCTGTAGCCCGGAGGTTCACTCTGTAGCCTGTGGTTCATTCTGTAGCCTGGTGGTTCACTCTGTAGCCTGGTGGTTCACTCTGTAGCCCGGAGGTTCACTCTGTAGCCTGGTGGTTCACTCTGTGACTGTGGTTCACTCTGTAGCCTGGTGGTTCACTCTGTAGCCCGGAGGTTCACTCTGTAGCCTGGTGGTTCACTCTGTGACTGTGGTTCACTCTGTAGCCCGGTGGTTCACTCTGTAGCCCGGAGGTTCACTCTGTGACTGTGGTTCACTCTGTAGCCCGGTGGTTCACTCTGTAGCCCGGTGGTTCACTCTGTAGCCTGGTGGTTCACTCTGTAGCCTGGTGGTTCACTCTGTAGCCTTGTGGTTCACTCTGTAGCCTGGTGGTTCACTCTGTAGCCTGGTGGTTCACTCTGTAGCCTGGTGGTTCACTCTGTAGCCTGGTGGTTCACTCTGTAGCCTGGTGGTTCACTCTGTAGCCTGGTGGTTCACTCTGTAGCCTGGTGGTTCACTCTGTAGCCTGGTGGTTCACTCTGTGACTGTGGTTCACTCTGTAGCCCGGTGGTTCACTCTGTAGCCTTGTGGTTCACTCTGTAGCCTGGTGGTTCACTCTGTAGCCCGGTGGTTCACTCTGTAGCCTGGTGGTTCACTCTGTGACTGTGGTTCACTCTGTAGCCCGGTGGTTCACTCTGTAGCCCGGTGGTTCACTCTGTAGCCTGGTGGTTCACTCTGTAGCCTGGTGGTTCACTCTGTGCCTGGTTGTTCACTCTGTGACTGTGGTTCACTCTGTAGCCCGGTGGTTCACTCTGTAGCCCGGAGGTTCACTCTGTAGCCTGGTGGTTCACTCTGTAGCCTGGTGGTTCACTCTGTAGCCCGGTGGTTCACTCTGTAGCCCGGTGGTTCACTCTGTGACTGTGGTTCACTCTGTAGCCTGGTGGTTCACTCTGTAGCCTGGTGGTTCACTCTGTGACTGTGGTTCACTCTGTAGCCTGGTGGTTCACTCTGTAGCCTGGTGGTTCACTCTGTAGCCTGGTGGTTCACTCTGTAGCCGGTGGTTCACTCTGTAACCCTGTGGTTCACTCTGTAGCCTGGTGGTTCACTCTGTGACTGTGGTTCACTCTGTAGCCTGGTGGTTCACTCTGTAGCCTGGTGGTTCACTCTGTAGCCTGGTGGTTCACTCTGTAGCCTGGTGGTTCACTCTGTAGCCTGGTGGTTCACTCTGTGCCTGTGGTTCACTCTGTAGCCTGGTGGTTCACTCTGTAGCCTGGTGGTTCACTCTGTGCCTCTGGTTCACTCTGTAGCCTGGTGGTTCACTCTGTAGCCCGGTGGTTCACTCTGTGACTGTGGTTCACTCTGTAGCCTGGTGGTTCACTCTGTAGCCTGGTGGTTCACTCTGTAGCCCGGTGGTTCACTCTGTAGCCTGGTGGTTCACTCTGTAGCCTGGTGGTTCACTCTGTGCCTGTGGTTCACTCTGTAGCCCGGTGGTTCACTCTGTAGCCTGGTGGTTCACTCTGTGCCTGTGGTTCACTCTGTAGCCTGGTGGTTCACTCTGTAGCCCGGTGGTTCACTCTGTGACTGTGGTTCACTCTGTAGCCTGGTGGTTCACTCTGTAGCCTGGTGGTTCACTCTGTAGCCTGGTGGTTCACTCTGTGACTGTGGTTCACTCTGTAGCCTGGTGGTTCACTCTGTGACTGTGGTTCACTCTGTAGCCTGGTGGTTCACTCTGTGACTGTGGTTCACTCTGTAGCCTGGTGGTTCACTCTGTGACTGTGGTTCACTCTGTAGCCCGGTGGTTCACTCTGTAGCCTCTGGTTCACTCTGTAGCCTGGTGGTTCACTCTGTGACTGTGGTTCACTCTGTAGCCCGGTGGTTCACTCTGTGACTGTGGTTCACTCTGTAGCCTGGTGGTTCACTCTGTAGCCCGGTGGTTCACTCTGTAGCCTGGTGGTTCACTCTGTGACTGTGGTTCACTCTGTAGCCTGGTGGTTCACTCTGTAGCCTGGTGGTTCACTCTGTGACTGTGGTTCACTCTGTAGCCTGGTGGTTCATTCTGTAGCCTGGTGGTTCACTCTGTAGCCTGGTGGCTCACTCTGTAGCCTGGTGGTTCACTCTGTAGCCCGGAGGTTCATTCTGTAGCCTGGTGGTTCACTCTGTAGCCTGGTGGCTCACTCTGTAGCCTGGTGGTTCACTCTGTAGCCCGGAGGTTCACTCTGTAGCCTGGTGGTTCATTCTGTAGCCTGGTGGTTCACTCTGTAGCCTGGTGGTTCACTCTGTAGCCCGGAGGTTCACTCTGTAGCCTGGTGGTTCATTCTGTAGCCTGGTGGTTCACTCTGTAGCCTGGTGGTTCACTCTGTAGCCCGGAGGTTCACTCTGTAGCCTGGTGGTTCACTCTGTGACTGTGGTTCACTCTGTAGCCTGGTGGTTCACTCTGTAGCCCGGTGGTTCACTCTGTAGCCTGGTGGTTCACTCTGTGACTGTGGTTCACTCTGTAGCCTGGTGGTTCACTCTGTAGCCCGGAGGTTCACTCTGTAGCCTGGTGGTTCATTCTGTAGCCTGGTGGTTCACTCTGTAGCCTGGTGGTTCACTCTGTAGCCCGGAGGTTCACTCTGTAGCCTGTGGTTCATTCTGTAGCCTGGTGGTTCACTCTGTAGCCTGGTGGTTCACTCTGTAGCCCGGAGGTTCACTCTGTAGCCTGGTGGTTCACTCTGTGACTGTGGTTCACTCTGTAGCCTGGTGGTTCACTCTGTAGCCCGGTGGTTCACTCTGTAGCCTGGTGGTTCACTCTGTGACTGTGGTTCACTCTGTAGCCTGGTGGTTCACTCTGTAGCCCGGAGGTTCACTCTGTGACTGTGGCTCACTCTGTAGCCTGGTGGTTCACTCTGTAGCCTGGTGGTTCACTCTGTGACTGTGGTTCACTCTGTAGCCTGGTGGTTCACTCTGTAGCCCGGAGGTTCACTCTGTGACTGTGGCTCACTCTGTAGCCTGGTGGTTCACTCTGTAGCCCGGAGGTTCACTCTGTAGCCTGTGGTTCATTCTGTAGCCTGGTGGTTCACTCTGTAGCCTGGTGGTTCACTCTGTAGCCCGGAGGTTCACTCTGTAGCCTGGTGGTTCACTCTGTGACTGTGGTTCACTCTGTAGCCTGGTGGTTCACTCTGTGACTGTGGCTCACTCTGTAGCCTGGTGGTTCACTCTGTAGCCCGGAGGTTCACTCTGTGACTGTGGCTCACTCTGTAGCCTGGTGGTTCACTCTGTAGCCCGGAGGTTCACTCTGTGACTGTGGCTCACTCTGTAGCCTGGTGGTTCACTCTGTAGCCTGGTGGTTCACTCTGTAGCCCGGTGGTTCACTCTGTGACTGTGGTTCACTCTGTAGCCTGGTGGTTCACTCTGTGACTGTGGTTCACTCTGTAGCCTGGTGGTTCACTCTGTGACTGTGGTTCACTCTGTGACTGTGGTTCACTCTGTAGCCTGGTGGTTCACTCTGTAGCCCGGAGGTTCACTCTGTGACTGTGGCTCACTCTGTAGCCTGGTGGTTCACTCTGTAGCCCGGAGGTTCACTCTGTAGCCTGTGGTTCATTCTGTAGCCTGGTGGTTCACTCTGTAGCCTGGTGGTTCACTCTGTAGCCCGGAGGTTCACTCTGTAGCCTGGTGGTTCACTCTGTAGCCCGGTGGTTCACTCTGTAGCCCGGAGGTTCACTCTGTAGCCTGGTGGTTCACTCTGTGACTGTGGCTCACTCTGTAGCCTGGTGGTTCACTCTGTGACTGTGGTTCACTCTGTAGCCCGGTGGTTCACTCTGTAGCCCGGAGGTTCACTCTGTAGCCTGGTGGTTCACTCTGTAGCCTGGTGGTTCACTCTGTAGCCTGGTGGTTCACTCTGTAGCCTGGTGGTTCACTCTGTAGCCTGGTGGTTCACTCTGTAGCCCGGAGGTTCACTCTGTAGCCTGGTGGTTCACTCTGTGACTGTGGTTCACTCTGTAGCCCGGTGGTTCACTCTGTGACTGTGGCTCACTCTGTAGCCTGGTGGTTCACTCTGTGACTGTCGTTCACTATGTAGCCTGTGGTTCACTCTGTAGCCTCTGGTTCACTCTGTGACTGTGGTTCACTATGTAGCCTGTGGTTCACTCTGTAGCCTCTGGTTCACTCTGTGACTGTGGTTCACTATGTAGCCTGTGGTTCACTCTGTAGCCTCTGGTTCACTCTGTGACTGTGGTTCACTATGTAGCCTGTGGTTCACTCTGTGACTGTGGTTCACTCTGTAGCCTGGTGGTTCACTCTGTAGCATGGTGGTTCACTCTGTGACTGTGGTTCACTCTGTGACTGTGGTTCACTATGTAGCCTGTGGTTCACTCTGTAGCCTCTGGTTCACTCTGTGACTGTGGTTCACTATGTAGCCTGTGGTTCACTCTGTGACTGTGGTTCACTCTGTAGCCTGGTGGTTCACTCTGTAGCATGGTGGTTCACTCTGTGACTGTGGTTCACTCTGTGCCTGTGGTTCACTCGGTGTGGTTAACTCTGTAGCCTGGTGAATCACTCTGTAGCCTGGTGGTTCACTTTGTAGCCTGGTGGTTCACTCTGTAGCCAGTGGTTCACTCTGTGCATGTGGTTCACTCGGTGTGGTGAACTCTGTAGCCTGGTGAATCACTCTGTAGCCTGGTGGTTCACTCTGTAGCCGGTGGTTCACTCTGTAGCCGGTGGTTCACTCTGTAGCCCTGTGGTTCACTCTGTAGCCTGTTGTTCACTCTGTGACTGAGGTTCACTCTGTAGCCTGGTGGTTCACTCTGTAGCCTGGTGGTTCACTCTGTAGCCTGTGGTTCACTCTGTGCCTGTGGTTCACTCGGTGTGGTTCACTCTGTAGCCCTGTGGTTCACTCTGTAGCCTGTTGTTCACTCTGTGACTGAGGTTCACTCTGTAGCCCGGTGGTTCACTCTGTAGCCTGGTGGTTCACTCTGTGACTGTGGTTCACTCTGTGACTGTGGTTCACTCTGTAGCCTGGTGGTTCACTCTGTGACTGTGGTTCACTCTGTAGCCTGGTGGTTCACTCTGTAGCCTGGAGGTTCACTCTGTGACTGTGGCTCACTCTGTAGCCTGGTGGTTCACTCTGTGCCTGGTGGTTCACTCTGTAGCCTGGAGGTTCACTCTGTGACTGTGGTTCACTCTGTAGCCTGGAGGTTCACTCTGTAGCCTGGTGGTTCACTCTGTGACTGTGGTTCACTCTGTAGCCTGGAGGTTCACTCTGTAGCCTGGAGGTTCACTCTGTAGCCTTGTGGTTCACTCTGTAGCCTGTGGTTCACTCTGTAGCCTGGAGGTTCACTCTGTGACTGTGGTTCACTCTGTAGCCTGGAGGTTCACTCTGTAGCCTGGAGGTTCACTCTGTAGCCTTGTGGTTCACTCTGTAGCCTGTGGTTCACTCTGTAGCCTGTGGTTCACTCTGTGCCTGTGGTTCACTCGGTGTGGTTAACTCTGTAGCCAGTGGTTCACTCTGTGACTGTGGTTCACTCTGTAGCCTGGTGGTTCACTCTGTAGCCTGGAGGTTCACTCTGTAGCCTTGTGGTTCACTCTGTAGCCTTGTGGTTCACTCTGTAGCCTGGTGGTTCACTCTGTAGCCTGGAGGTTCACTCTGTGACTGTGGTTCACTCTGTAGCCTGGAGGTTCACTCTGTAGCCTGGTGGTTCACTCTGTGACTGTGGTTCACTCTGTAGCCTGTGGTTCACTCTGTAGCCTGGAGGTTCACTCTGTGACTGTGGTTCACTCTGTAGCCTGGTGGTTCACTCTGTAGCCTCTGGTTCACTCTGTGACTGTGGTTCACTATGTAGCCTGTGGTTCACTCTGTGACTGTGGTTCACTCTGTAGCCTGGTGGTTCACTCTGTAGCATGGTGGTTCACTCTGTAGCCTTGTGGTTCACTCTGTAGCCTGTGGTTCACTCTGTAGCCTGGAGGTTCACTCTGTGACTGTGGTTCACTATGTAGCCTGTGGTTCACTCTGTAGCCTCTGGTTCACTCTGTGACTGTGGTTCACTATGTAGCCTGTGGTTCACTCTGTAGCCTCTGGTTCACTCTGTGACTGTGGTTCACTATGTAGCCTGTGGTTCACTCTGTGACTGTGGTTCACTCTGTAGCCTGGTGGTTCACTCTGTAGCATGGTGGTTCACTCTGTGACTGTGGTTCACTCTGTGACTGTGGTTCACTATGTAGCCTGTGGTTCACTCTGTAGCCTCTGGTTCACTCTGTGACTGTGGTTCACTATGTAGCCTGTGGTTCACTCTGTGACTGTGGTTCACTCTGTAGCCTGGTGGTTCACTCTGTAGCATGGTGGTTCACTCTGTGACTGTGGTTCACTCTGTGCCTGTGGTTCACTCGGTGTGGTTAACTCTGTAGCCTGGTGAATCACTCTGTAGCTTGGTGGTTCACTCTGTAGCCTGGTGGTTCACTCTGTAGCCAGTGGTTCACTCTGTGCATGTGGTTCACTCGGTGTGGTGAACTCTGTAGCCTGGTGAATCACTCTGTAGCCTGGTGGTTCACTCTGTAGCCGGTGGTTCACTCTGTAGCCGGTGGTTCACTCTGTAGCCCTGTGGTTCACTCTGTAGCCTGTTGTTCACTCTGTGACTGAGGTTCACTCTGTAGCCTGGTGGTTCACTCTGTAGCCTGGTGGTTCACTCTGTAGCCTGTGGTTCACTCTGTGCCTGTGGTTCACTCGGTGTGGTTCACTCTGTAGCCCTGTGGTTCACTCTGTAGCCTGTTGTTCACTCTGTGACTGAGGTTCACTCTGTAGCCCGGTGGTTCACTCTGTAGCCTGGTGGTTCACTCTGTGACTGTGGTTCACTCTGTGACTGTGGTTCACTCTGTAGCCTGGTGGTTCACTCTGTGACTGTGGTTCACTCTGTAGCCTGGTGGTTCACTCTGTAGCCTGGTGGTTCACTCTGTAGCCTGGTGGTTCACTCTGTGACTGTGGTTCACTCTGTGACTGTGGTTCACTCTGTGACTGTGGTTCACTCTGTAGCCTGGTGGTTCACTCTGTGACTGTGGTTCACTCTGTGACTGTGGCTCACTCTGTAGCCTGGTGGTTCACTATGTAGCCTGGTGGTTCACTCTGTAGCCTGGTGGTTCACTCTGTAGCCTGGTGGTTCACTCTGTGACTGTGGTTCACTCTGTGACTGTGGCTCACTCTGTAGCCTGGTGGTTCACTATGTAGCCTGGTGGTTCACTCTGTAGCCTGGTGGTTCACTCTGTAGCCTGGTGGTTCACTCTGTGACTGTGGTTCACTCTGTAGCCTGGAGGTTCACTCTGTAGCCTGGAGGTTCACTCTGTAGCCTTGTGGTTCACTCTGTAGCCTGTGGTTCACTCTGTAGCCTGGAGGTTCACTCTGTGACTGTGGTTCACTCTGTAGCCTGGAGGTTCACTCTGTAGCCTGGAGGTTCACTCTGTAGCCTTGTGGTTCACTCTGTAGCCTGTGGTTCACTCTGTAGCCTGGTGGTTCACTCTGTGCCTGTGGTTCACTCGGTGTGGTTAACTCTGTAGCCAGTGGTTCACTCTGTGACTGTGGTTCACTCTGTAGCCTGGTGGTTCACTCTGTAGCCTGGAGGTTCACTCTGTAGCCTTGTGGTTCACTCTGTAGCCTTGTGGTTCACTCTGTAGCCTGTGGTTCACTCTGTGACTGTGGTTCACTATGTAGCCTGTGGTTCACTCTATAGCCTGGAGGTTCACTCTGTAGCCTTGTGGTTCACTCTGTAGCCTGGAGGTTCACTCTGTAGCCTTGTGGTTCACTCTGTAGCCTGGAGGTTCACTCTGTAGCCTTGTGGTTCACTCTGTAGCCTTGTGGTTCACTCTGTAGCCCGGAGGTTCACTCTGTAGCCTTGTGGTTCACTCTGTAGCCTGTGGTTCACTCTGTGACTGTGGTTCACTATGTAGCCTGTGGTTCACTCTGTGACTGTGGCTCACTCTGTAGCCTGGTGGTTCACTCTGTGACTGTGGTTCACTATGTAGCCTGTGGTTCACTCTGTAGCCTGGTGGTTCACTCTGTGACTGTGGTTCACTATGTAGCCTGTGGTTCACTCTATAGCATGTGGCGTCATCGTGAGTAGAGGCGTGTCATCATCTCTGATGAAAGTCGCTTTTGTGTCTCCCATGCAGACGGAAGAGTCAGAATTTGGCGGCGTCGAGGTGATCATTTCGCTGAGAGAAACATTGTGGAAAGGGATCGATGGGGTGGACCTAGCGTCATGATATGGGCAGGGATTGGACTTAATGTGCTTTCTGAATGTTGGTCAAGGTCGGGGACCCGGCGCCACTGCTCAGCGGTATATCGACCAAGTGATCAGACCCCACGTTGTTCCATTTTTTGCACAACATCAACAACACATTTTCCAGCGGGACAACGCTCGTCCCCATGTTGCCAGATCTACCATGGCTTTTCTGCAACAACACAACATCCGTGTTCTACCGTGGCCAGCCCTCAGCCATGATCTGAACTCCATCGAACACTTGTGGGATGAGGTTCAAAGGCGTCTACACAATGTGCGCCCAGTCCCTACAACTGCCGATTAACTACGCACAGCTGCTCTGGATGTGTGCAGGATCCACTCAATGCACAGGAGATGTGTGGCAGTGATCAATATGCTAATGGTGGTCACACCAGGTATTGACTGACATTTTGGGTATTGACCCGAAACTGTGTAAGCCCTTAACATTTGAAAAAATCAATTATGTCATCAGCCTTTTAATCCATAAAACTGTCTTCAGTGATTTTTTTGTCAATCTTTCCCTATTAGTATTTCTTGTCTTTACTGTTGAAAATAAATAACATGTATACTGCATACTCGACTTGCGTTTCTTTTGCGTGTGAGTATATGTATATGCTTTCATATGAGATTTACCCAATTGCAGAGGCCTCAGTAAAGATTTCAAAAAGGTTTTATGGAAGACACGTAGTGGACATTTCCAAATTTGACGCATCACTGACGCATGTTTCATGCAATTGCCTATTATGACTTGTACTTATGTTCCCGTGGGTGTTTGCGTGTGTTTGAGAGAGGTTCTACCAGCGGAATAGGACACCCGTACACATAGTTACTGATGCTTACATACTTACGGAAAAAGTAAATGTGCTTGGAATATCGTTAAAAAAAAATCAATTTATTCTGACTTTGAGTAATGCATCTTGCACTGGATCTTCAGGAAGACATCTCCTCGACTTTAAGGTCGCGATTCACATTGTGCAAATGCATATTATTTCAATGCGCACAATTTGGATGTTTGCGTGTTTGTTAGGCGCATGATACTCATACTCGTGTTAATTAGTGTGAACAGCACACAATGACTGTTTAGCTGTCAGGTGCTCAAAAAACACTTCTGTTTGACCGTTCATAACGCTCACGCCATGCCACAGGTATGCTGCAAACAGGAATGGCGCAAAACTAAGTTGTCAGACATTTTAATGTTCATCAAAACATAATATTATCTCTTTGGAGACATTCTGTATAGTACGAAAAACACCCATGACTTGCCACGGGCCGGTCGTCCACGTGTGACGTCACGTCAACAAGACAACGATATTCGGTTGGTGCATCTACAGAATCTATAACATACTTCCACATTGGCAGCTCGGACAATTCCTGGGTTGAGACCACTTGGTGGCAGAACCGTACGAAACCGGTTGAAGGAGCACACCATCCGGCCCGACATCCATCGAATACGCCCGGCTTTACTTCCAAGTCACGGTCAGGCACGTCTAGCTTGGTGCTGACAGTATCTGAGACAAGACTTGGACAGTACACTGTTCACAGATGCGTCCACGTTACATCTGGACAACAAGGTTCTACTGGCGTGGAGGAGAACGTTTTAGCGACGGTTGCGTTACTCAACGTCGTCAGTTTTGGGGTGGAAGTGTAATAGTATTGGGTGGCATCACAAGTCTTTGGATAACACAATTCATCATTGTCAATGAGTTTAATTTTAAGGGCGTACACTATCGAGACGACATCGTTCGCGATCATGTTCCACCCTTTGTGGAAATGCAGGAACGTTGCAGTAGGATAATGTCCGCCCACACGTTGCACGTCTTGTGACAGACTTTTTAAGACAAACTAATATCGCCGTACTGCCATGACCGCCTATTTCTCCAGACCTCTCCCCTACAGAACATGACTGGGATGAGGTAGATCGACACCTAGGACAGGTCCAGTACCAGCGGTAACCCTAGCTCAGTTGGACCAATCTTTGGTTGACTTTTGGAACATTTACTTGTTTGCGCTTGCATAGTATTAATTCAAAACATTACTCGATTATTGCTCGCTTGCAGGTTTATTTCGGAATTGAGGATTACATTAGCCATGACCGTGCAGGCGTCATTAGATCAATGTCTCGACTAGCCATAGTAGTGAGTCCTTCTACAGACATAGGTGCTGGAGTAGAAGCCTTTGCTGTATCCAGACAAGTAGAAATAGGGTTTGATCCTTTCCCCGGTAGAGGCGCCCCCGCAACTGTATCTGGCCCAGCGGGAGACTTTGCTTGCACAGCGGGAGGCACAGTAAGACTGGCAGCTACGGCAGGACGTGCATCTGTAGATCGTCCCGAAATTACGTACCACCATACTCCCGCAGTAGGCCTTGCAGGTGCACCTGGAAACACAGCAGGAGAAATCATGAATTCTTGACATTAAACAGCTTACCTTCCAAAATAATACCGAAGCTTATGGGTAATTCGGGTTTGTGTGTGAGTGTCTGTGTTTGTGTGAGTGTGTGTGTAGGTGTTCCAATGTGTAAGTGTGCATATGTGTGTGTGGTGTGTGTGTGGTGGTGTGTGTGTGTGTGTGTGTGTGTGTGTGTGTGTGTGTGTGTGTGTGTGTGTGTGTGTGTGTGTGTGTGTGTGTGTGTGTGTGTGTATGAGTATGTCTGTGTCTGTGTGTATGAGTATGTCTGTGTGTATGAGTATGTCTGTGTCTGTGTGTATGAGTGTGTCTGTGTGTCTGTGTGTATGAGTATGTCTGTGTGTATGAGTTTGTCTGTGTCTGTGTGTATGAGTGTGTCTGTGTCTGTGTGTATGAGTATGTCTGTGTGTATGAGTATGTCTGTGTCTGTGTGTATGAGTGTGTGTGTGTGTCTGTGTGTATGAGTATGTCTGTCTGTGTGTATGAGTGTGTCTGTGTGTATGAGTATGTGTGTGTCTGTGTGCATGAGTGTGTCTGTGTGTGTATGTATGAGTATGTCTGTGTCCGTATCTGTTTTTCCCTTGATGTGACAACACCATGTAATGTCGAGCTGAATTATTTTTCAAAATATATGCGAAGGTAGGACGCAAATACTACACTGCCAACACTAGGAGATAACTTGGTATGTGTTCAACACTCCTGACATTAACATGGTGTGTGTGTGTTCTTCGCTGTAGATGATCAGTCAGATGTTTGACACGCACAAATATTCAGCGTGCCAAGTGTTTGATTCCTATTGAGACCTGCATAGTTTAACTATACCTTAAAGATGCTGCAAACACTGGCCTAATGGATGTCCTGCATAACAGTATTTATAATCCAGTCAAGCATCGTATATTGGATGTTTATAATTTTCATGCATTGGTACGCTGCTTGAGCATGCTTCAAAGGATAGACGATAGCGCATACCAAATGTCCATTTTAGTATCATGTTAAGATAAGGCGAAAACATCGGACAGCTGAATGTCAGGACACAAACACTCCTCCTTTCAGAGAAAATCATGGTATGTCTTGAAGAGGTGACACAGTTCTAGGCACGTGATCGTGGTGCATACTGTACATTCATGTTTAAAAGTCAGAGAAAATCATTTTAGTATATACTTCAGTGTGAAAGACTGAGTTTTCTGAACTTGAGAAAAGAGACATTTTCATTGCAGTGAACATAACACTTAGACATAACATCACTTCTCTGTAACGGACATGAATGGAGGGGTGGGGTGGGGGTGAACAGCGGTAGACATTACATCATTTCCCTGTAACGGAGATGAATGGAGGGGTGGGGTGGGCTGGGGTGAACAGCGGTAGACATTACGTCACTTCTCTGTAATGGAGATGAATGGAGTGCTGGGGTGAGGTGGGGGTGAACAGAGGTAGACATAACATCACTTCTCTGTAACGGAGATGAATAGAGTGCTGGGGTGGGGTGGGGTGGGGTGGGGTGGGGTGGGGTGGGGTGGGGTGGGGTGGGGTGGGGTGAACAGTGGTAGACATTACATCACTTCTCAGTAACGGAGATGAATGGAGTGCTGGGGTGGGCTGGGGTGAACAGCGGTAGACATTACATCACTTTTCTGTAACGGAGATGAATGGAGTGCTGGGGTGGGGTGGGTTGAACAGCTGTAGACATGACATCACTTCTCTGTAACGGATATGAATGGAGTGCTGAGGTGGGATCGGGTGAACAGCGGTAGACATTACATCACTTCTCTGTAACGGAGATGAATGGAGTGCTTGGGTCGGGTGGGGGTGAACAGGTGTAGACATTACATCACTTCTGTGTAACGGAGATGAATGGAGGGTGGCGTGGGGTGAACAGCGGTTAACATAACATCACTTCTCTGTAGCGGACATGAATGGAGGGTTGAGTGGGGTTGAACAGCTGTAGAAATTACATCACTTCTCTTTAATGGAGATGAATGGAGTGCTGGGCGGGGTGAATTTGAACAGCGGTAGACATAACATCACTTCTCTGTAACGGAGATGAATGGAATGCTGGTGTGGTGTGGGGTGGAGTGGTGTGAACAGCGGTAGACATTACATCACTTCTCTGTAAAGGAGATGAATGGAGTGCTGGGGTGGGGTGGGGTGGGGTGGGGGTGAACAGCGGTAGAGATAAAATCACTTCTCTGTAACGGAGATTAATGGAGGGGTGGGGTGGGATGGGGTGAACAGCGGTAGACATTACGTCACTTCTCTGTAACGGAGATGAATGGAGGGGTGGGTTGGGCTGGGGTGAATCGCGGTAGACATTACGTCACTTCTCTGTAACGGAGATGAATGGAGTGCTGGGATGAGGTGGGGGTGAACAGCGGTAGACATAACATCACTTCTCTGTAACGGAGATGAATAGAGTGCTGGGGTGGGGTGGGGTGGGGTGGGGTGAACAGCGGTAGACATTACATCACTTCTCTGTAATGGAGATGAATGGAGTGCTGGGATGAGGTGGGGGTGAACAGCGGTAGACATAACATCACTTCTCTGTAACGGAGATGAATAGAGTGCTGGGGTGGGGTGGGGTGGGGTGGGGTGAACAGTGGTAGACATTACATCACTTCTCTGTAATGGAGATGAATGGAGTGCTGGGGTGAGGTGGGGGTGAACAGAGGTAGACATAACATCACTTCTCTGTAACGGACATGAATGGAGTGCTGGGGTGAGGTGGGGGTGAACAGAGGTAGACATAACATCACTTCTCTGTAACGGACATGAATGGAGTGCTGGGGTGGGGTTGAACAGCTGTAGACATTACATCACTTCCCTGTAACGGAGATAAAGGGAGTGCTGGGGTGGGGTGGGGTGGGGTTGAACAGCGGTAGACATTAGATCACTTCTCTGTAACGGAGATGAATGGAGTGCTGGGATGGGGTTAACAGCGATTAACATAACATCACCTCTCTGTAGCGGACATGAATGGAGGGGTGGGGTGGGGGTGAACAGCTGTAGACGCTACATCACTTCTCTGTAAAGGAGATTAATGGAGTGCTTGGTTGGGGTGGGGTGTGGTGAACAGCGGTAGACATAACATCACTTCTCTGTAGCGGACATGAATGTAGGGGTGGCGTTGGGAGAACAGCGGTAGACATAACATCACTTCTTTGTAATGGAGATGAATGGAGTGCTGGGGTGGGGTGGGATGGGGTGGGGGTGAACAGCGGTAGACATAACATCATTTCGCTGTAACGGAGATGAATCGAGGGGTGGCGTTGGGAGAACAGCGGTAGACATAACATCACTTCTCTGTAACGGAGATGAATGGAGTTCTGGGGTGGCGTCGGGTTGGGGGTGAACAGCGGTAGACATTTCATCACTTCTGTGTAACGGAGATGAATGGAGTGCTGGGGTGGGGTGGGGTGGGGTGGAGGTGAACAGCGGTAGACATTTCATCACTTTTTTGTAACGGAGATGAATGGAGTGGTGGGGTTGGGTGGGGGTTGACAGCGGTAGACATTACATCACTTCTCTGCCACGGAGATGAATTGAGTGTTGAGGTGGGGTTGGGTGAACAGCGGAAGACATTTCATCACTTCTCTGTAATGGAGATGAATGGAGTGCTGGGGTGAGGTGGGGTGGGGGTGAACAGTGGTAGACATTACATCACTTCTCTGTATCGGAGTTAAATGGAGTGCTGGGGTGGGGTGGGGTGGGGTGAACAGCGGTAGACATTACATCACTTCTGTGTAACTGACATGAATGGAGTTCTGGGGTGTGGGTGAACAGCGGTAGACACAAGATCACTTCTCTGTAACGGAGATGAATGGAGTGGTGGGGTGGGGTGGGGTTGAACAGCGGTAGACATTACATCACTTCTCTGTAACGGAGATGAATGGAGTGCTGGGGTGGGGTGGGGTTGAACAGCGGTAGACATAAGATCACTTCTCTGTAACGGAGATGAATGGAGTGGTGGGGTGGGGTGGGGTTGAACAGCGGTAGACATTACATCACTTCTCTGTAACGGAGATGAATGGAGTGCTGGGGTGGCTTCGGGTGGGGGTGAACAGCGGTAGACATTTCCTCACTTCTCTCTAACGGGGATGAATGGAGTGCTGGGGTGGGGTGGGGTTGAACAGCGGTAGACACTACATCACTTCTCTGTAACGGGGATGAATGGAGTGGTGGGGTGGGGTGGGGTTGAACAGCGGTAGACACTACATCACTTCTCTGTAACGGGGATGAATGGAGTGTTGGGTGGGGTGGGGGTGAACAGCGGTAGACACTACATCACTTCTCTGTAACGGAGATGAATGGAGGGGTGGGGTGGGCTGGGGTGAACAGCGGTAGACATTTCCTCACTTCTCTGTAACGGGGATGAATGGAGTGGTGGGGTGGGGTGGGGTTGAACAGCGGTAGACATTTCATCACTTCTCTGTAACGGGGAATGGAGTGCTGGGGTGGGGTGGGGTGGGGGTGAAAAGAGGTAGACATTACATCACTTCTCTGTAACGGGGATGAATGGAGTGGTGGGGTGGGGTGGGGGTGAAAAGCGGTAGACATAACATCACTTCTCTGTAACGGGGATGAATGGAGTGGTGGGGTGGGGTGGGGGTGAAAAGCGGTAGACAATACATCACTTCTCTGTAACGGAGATGAATGGAGTGCTGGGGTGGGGTGGGATGGGGATGAACAGCGGTAGACATTATATCACTTCTCTGTAACAGAGATGAATGGAGTGCTGGGGTGGGGTGGGATGGGGATGAACAGCGGTAGACATTACATCTCTTCTCTGTAACGGGGATGAATGGAGTGCTGGAGTGGCGTGGGGTGGGGTTGAACAGCGGTAGACATTATATCACTTCTCTGTAATGGAGATGAATGAAGGGTTGGGCTGGGGTGGGGTGAACAGCGGTAGACATTACATCACTTCTCTGTAACGGGGATGAATGGAGTGCTGGGGTGGGGTGGAGCGGGGGTGAAAAGCGGTAGACATTACATCACTTCTCTGTAACGGGGAATGGAGTGCTGGGGTGGGGTGGGATGGGGATGAACAGCGGTAGACATTACATCACTTCTCTGTAACGGAGATGAATGGAGGGGTGGCGTTGGGGTGGGGTGAACAGCGGTAGACATTACATCACTTCTCTGTAACGGGGATGAATGGAGTACTGGGGTGGGGTGGGGGTGAACAGCGGTAGACATTACATCACTTCTCTGTAACGGGGATGAATGGAGTGCTGGAGTGGCGTGGGGTGGGGTTGAACAGCAGTAGACATTATATCACTTCTCTGTAACGGAGATGAATGGAGGGGTGGGCTGGGGTGGGGTGAACAGCAGTAGACATTACATCACTTCTCTGTAACGGGAATGAAGGGAGGGGTGTGGACGGGATGGGGTGAACAGCGGTAGACATGATATGACTTCTCTGTAACGGCGATGAATGCAGTGCTGGGGTGGGGTGGGTGTTTGGAGCGGTAGACATTGACATTACTTCTGAACCACTTTCACAGCAGATTATTGTATATGATCAGTAATGTGATCTCTAATATTTTCTAATGTTGATGTCGTCTCTAACGTTAATATAATCTCTAATGTTAATAGGAAGAACATGATAGCAGTTAGTTGAGGATGTGAACCATCACTTGACCCACCTCATATTGGAGCTGCATGTTCTTCTAGATCTATAGCCGTCCGCTGGAGTGCAGGCAACAGCCACGATGAAGAGCCATACTGCGATCTGGAGAAACCCCGCCATGATGAGTCGTACCAAGAGTGTGGTGACAGGTCCATGTTTCAGCTGCACTTTATAGGAAAGTTGGAAATACTGTCAACAATTGATCTAAATGTAAATGCTATTTAGATATACTGGTAGATAATAAATGACACTTCTTTTATTGAAATACGTGGAAAGGTGTGAATGTTTGGCGGTGTCCAAATCTCTCACGTAACACGATAGAGCAGTCGTGGAAAAGTCAAACAGGATATGACACCAGACAATGGATTTAATTTTTTAAACCAGAAGGAAGTCGTGATTTTCTGGTGGTGTCGGTACAGTACATCACACCAGTTTAATGTCAACATTAGAAAATCACACTACACTCTGCTATCAGTGTTTGGCCAAGCGGAGCTCGCGTCACCTGGTAATGCCCCAGCTAGAACGTGTCACAACATCTGGTTGTTTCTGACAGTGAGGCCGCCCACGTGCATTTCCGAAACCACAACTAAGCCACGCCCATTCACCTCAGATCAATTCTGATCAATCGAATGTGGTTATTTCTACCAACACCCTGACGCATTATACCCCACAGCACGCCATGTCTACGCCAAAACACTACTAAGTGAATACTATGCAAATGTTTGTGGATTAAGAAGAAAGATATTATCCCCTGACTATGAAAATATGATTTCAAGACATGGCATATTACCGATCGTTAAGACATGATAAATTACCCATTGTTATGACATGATATTGTACCCCTTCATTAAGACATGATATTTTACCCTTCGTTAAGCCATGATTTATTACCCCTTCATTAAGACATGATATATTACCCTTTGTTAAAACATGATATATTACCCTTCGTTAAGAAATGTCATATTACCCTTCATTAAGACGTGGTATATTACCCATCGTTAAGCCATGATATATTACCCTTCGTTAAGACATGATATGTAACCCTTTGTTAAAACATGATATATTACCCTTCGTTAAGACATGATATATTACCCTTCGTTAAGAAATGTCATATTACCCTTCATTAAGACGTGATATATTACCCTTCGGTAAGACATGATATATTACCCTTCGTTAAGACATGATATGTTACCCTATGTTAAGACATGACATATTACCCTTCGTTAAGACATGATATATTACCCCTTCGTTATGACATGATATATTACCCTCGTTAAGTCATGATTTATTACCCTTCGTTAAGACGTGATATATTACCCTTCGTTAAGACTTGATATATTACCCTTCGTTAAGACATGATATGTTACCCTATGTTAAGACATGACATATTACCCTTCGTGAAGACATGATATATTACCCTTTGTTAAGAAATGATATATTACGCTTCGTTAAGCCATGATATTTTACCCTTCATTAAGACGTGATATATTACCCTGTGTTAAGACATGATATATTACCCTTCGTTAAGACATGATATATTACTTCTTCGTTATGACATGATATATTACCCTTTGTTAAGACATGATATATTACCCTTCATTAAGACGTGATATATTACCCTTTATTAAGACATGATATATTACCCTTTGTTAAGAAATGATATATTACCCTTATATAATTTTGCATAATGACCTATAGTTGCGTCAGTTTTGCTTGTTTCAAATGCAAGTACGGAATGACCGTTGAATTTCGGGTTTCGTCATTATAAAGATTTGATCTTAAAGATTTTTGTTATTTATGACTTTGCTATCCCTGATTATTTATTATAACAAAAACAAGAACAACAGTGTGACTTCATTATAAAGATTGATTGTGAAGATGTTTGTTATTTTTAATAATGCTATCCCTGGTTATTTATTATAACATAAACATTCCTATGAGGTCAGGGGCAATAGAGGAAGCCATCCATGATACTAAATAAAAACACGTATTATCTATTAAGTCTTCGTTTATGTTCCTATTTAGTAGTATGAGTAGTGGTATTGTGTACTTGGATCACGCCATACGACCCCGGAAACTCTCCTTGTTTCAAAGCAAGCAACTGACTACACTATCACATCATCAATCAATATCCCCAGTATGAGGAGTCGGTGAGTTTGTTGCAGGAACTGGAGCAGTATGTGTTGTTGTGTTTCATACAGCTCATGACATGTATTGTGCTGGCGCCATACCACAGGACCTGTGTGAATATTCTGGAGAAAGAGAATAAATAATTGCCAAATGGAGAGACGAAACAGGCTAATAATCATGGTTTAAAACTGGTTTGAAATATTTGTCAGAAAATACCATTTTGGTGAGATTGAGGCGGGGGGGGGGGGGGGGGGGGGGGGGTGAGGCGGGTGTGTGTGTTTGTGTGTGTGTGTGTGTGTGTGTGTGTGTGTGTTTGTGTGTGTGTGTGTGTGTGTGTGTGTGTGTGTGTGTGTGTGTGTGTGTGTGTGTGTGTGTGTGTGTGTGTGTGTGTGTGTGTGTGTGTGTGTGTGTGTGTGTGTGTGTGTGTGTGCAAGCGCTGTGGACCAGGTTGTATGTACAGCCGATGTGTCTTGTAGCATCACTGACTTTGCTGGGTGCGGCGTCAGGCAACATACCAACACTTACAAGTTTATGCAAACTGTGTGATTGGCGGGTGCTACCGGTAGGACGTCATAACCCCTAACACTTGGAGTCATCATTGATTTTCAGTGATCCATTTATATAGGTTTCATCTCTTTGCCTTGTGGGATATGTTCGGCCGGTACTAGTCGTCGAGTCTCGGTATTCTCTGTCGTTGACGTTTTGAATTTCATATAAGAGTTTGATCCACTTGCCTTAAACATACACAATGCTTTGTTTGTTAAACTATCAGTCACTGTTGAATGTAAGGTCAGTGTGACCTAGGAGTTGACACGTGTGACACTGTGCGTCAATGGGACCCTCGACATGCAAAGAGCTTTAGAGACACGTTCAGTGTGGATCGTATTAAGAAGATGAAGGCAGATATTTATGACTTCAGCTTTCCCTTCTCCACCTTCGCGCTACAACTGTCGTAAGTCTGTCATAAGGTATGGGAGTAACGCTCACCTTAGCGCTAAGACCGCTTTTTACAACGGCACCATGGTCAATCACTTCACCGATGTAACACCTTGCTGGGTGTTTGTGGATGTCGCCCTGCTGACCATAGTGGACACTCGTTTACGGGAGGCGGGTGGACGTTTGCCTTCAGTCTGGGGCCCACTTGCACAAAGCGATCTTAGCGCTAAGATGATCGTAACTCCAATACTTCAACATAGGCTTACAATAGTCTTAGCGCTAAGATCGCTTTGTGCAAGTGGGCCCGGGTGTGTCACCATTACTACTCAACTTGCATGGCGACAGGAAGTCCAATGCGTTTGAACACTGGGTCTACGAGAGGCGAGCTACATCCGAGTTTCACCCAGGCTTTGGTTGTCGCAGCAACAGTGTGTACAGTTGCAAGTGATGGGGGTTTGGAGGAGTTGTATGTCGTGTATTTATTACTATGTTTGATGTCAGTAATAAAACTAACCTTTTCCCCTTGTTCCATTATTTACATGTCCTTGAGATCGGAGGATCGAACATGCTCTAACTACGAAGGTTTCAAAGAGCGCCATACAATCTTTGCTCAGATGCTTCAAGGCCTTACTAGAGTATCCAAAAAATGTTTTGGAAGACATTTCCCAATTCGGCGTGTAAGTGACAAAAATGAAGCCCGATGTAATTCTGCATTTTACCTGCCTTAGCATGTGTTTGTGACGGGTGCCACCGATTTGGCAGGATATGTTCACCTTTTCACCTGGTACCATCGCTGTTTGATACTGATTCATAAGCACATGCTCATGGTATAGTCGGAATGGTATGATGGACTCTGCCTTCAGTAGATACAGTCGGAATTGTATGATGGACTCTGCCTTTAGTAGATATAGTCGGAATTGTATGATGGACTCTGCCTTTAGTAGATACAGTCGGAATTGTATGATGGTCTCTGCCTTTAGTAGATACAGTCGGAATTGTATGATGGACTCTGCCTTTAGTAGATACAGTCGGAATTGTATGATGGACTCTGCCTTTAGTAGATACAGTCGGAATTGTATGATGGACTCTGCCTTCAGTAGATACAGTCGGAATTGTTTGATGGACTCTGCCTTTAGTAGATACAGTCGGAATTGTATGATGGACTCTGCCTTCAGTAGATACAGTCGGAATTGTATGATGGACTCTGCCTTTAGTAGATACAGTCGGAATTGTATGATGGACTCTCCCTTTAGTAGATACAGTCGTAATTGTATGATGGACTCTGCCTTCAGTAGATACAGTCGGAATTGCATGATGGACTCTGCCTTCAGTAGATACAGTCGGAACTGTATGATGAACTCTGCCTTCAGTAGATACAGTCGGAATTGCATGATGGACTCTGCCTTTAGTAGATACAGTCGGAATTGTATGATGGACTCTGCCTTCAGTAGATACAGTCGAAACTGTACGATGGACTCTGCCTTCAGTAAATACAGTCGGAATTGTATGATAGACTCTGCCTTCAGTAGATACAGTCGGAATTGTATGATGGACTCTAACCTCAGTAGATACAGTCGGAATTGTATGATGGACTCTGCCTTCAGTAGATACAGTCGGAATTGTATGATGGACTCTGCCTTCAGTAGATACAGTCGGAATTGTATGATGGACCCTGCCTTTAGTAGATACAGTCGGAATTGTATGATGGACTCTGCCTTCAGTAGATACAGTCGGAATTGTATGATGGACTCTGCCTTTAGTAGATACAGTCGGAATTGTATGACGGACTCTGCCTTTAGTAGATACAGTCGGAATTGTATGATGGACTCTGCCTTCAGTAGATACAGTCGGAATTGTACGATGGACTCTGCCTTTAGTAGATACAGTCGGAATTGTATGATGGACTCTGCCTTCAGTAGATACAGTCGGAATTGCCTTCATTAGATACAGTCGGAATTGTATGATGGACTCTGCCTTCATTAGATACAGTCGGAATTGTATGATGGACTCTGCCTTCAGTAGATACAGTCGGAATTGTATGATGGACTCTGCCTTTAGTAGATACAGTCGGAATTGTATGATGGACTCTGCCTTCAGTAGATACAGTCGGAATTGTATGATGGACTCTGCCCTCAGTAGATACAGTCGGAATTGTATGATGGACTCTGCCCTGAGTAGATACAGTCGGAATTGTATGATGGACTCTGCCCTGAGTAGATACAGTCGGAATTGTATGATGGACTCTGCCTTCAGTAGATACAGTCGGAATTGTATGATGGACTCTGCCTTCAGTAGATACAGTCGGAATTGTATGATGGACTCTGCCTTCAGTAGATACAGTCGGAATTGTATGATGGACTCTGCCTTCAGTAGATACAGTCGGAATTGTATGATGGACTCTGCCTTCAGTAGATACAGTCGGAATTGTATGATGGACTCTGCCTTCAGTAGATACAGTCGGAATTGTATGATGGACTCTGCCTTTAGTAGATACAGTCGGAATTGTATGATGGACTCTGCCTTCAGTAGATATAGTCGGAATTGGATGATGGACTCTGCCTTCAGTAGATACAGTCGGAATTGTATGATGGACTCTGCCTTCAGTAGATACAGTCGGAATTGTATGATGGACTCTGCCTTTAGTAGATACAGTCGGAATTGTATGATGGTCTCTGCCTTTAGTAGATACAGTCGGAATTGTATGATGGACTCTGCCTTTAGTAGATACAGTCGGAATTGTATGATGGACTCTGCTTTTAGTAAATACAGTCGGAATTGTATGATGGACTCTGCCTTTAGTAGATACAGTCGGAATTGTATGATGGACTCTGCCTTCAGTAGATACAGTCGGAATTGTACGATGGACTCTGCCTTTAGTAGATACAGTCGGAATTGTATGATGGACTCTGCCTTCAGTAGATACAGTCGGAATTGCCTTCATTAGATACAGTCGGAATTGTATGATGGACTCTGCCTTCATTAGATACAGTCGGAATTGTATGATGGACTCTGCCTTCAGTAGATACAGTCGGAATTGTATGATGGACTCTGCCTTTAGTAGATACAGTCGGAATTGTATGATGGACTCTGCCTTCAGTAGATACAGTCGGAATTGTATGATGGACTCTGCTTTTAGTAGATACAGTCGGAATTGTATGATGGACTCTGCCCTCAGTAGATACAGTCGGAATTGTATGATGGACTCTGCCCTCAGTAGATACAGTCGGAATTGTATGATGGACTCTGCCTTTAGTAGATACAGTCGGAATTGTATGATGGACTCTGCCTTCAGTAGATACAGTCGGAATTGTATGATGGACTCTGCCTTCAGTAGATACAGTCGGAATTGTATGATGGACTCTGCTTTTAGTAGATAAAGTCGGAATTGTATGACGGACTCTGCTTTTAGTAGATACAGTCGGAATTGTATGATGGACTCTGCCTTTAGCAGATACAGTCAGAATTGTATGATGGACTCTGCCTTTAGTAGATACAGTCGGAACTGTATGATGGACTCTGCCTTTAGTAGATACAGTCGGAATTGTATGATGGACTCTGCCTTCAGTAGATACAGTCGAAACTGTACGATGGACTCTGCCTTCAGTAAATACAGTCGGAATTGTATGATAGACTCTGCCTTCAGTAGATACATTGGAATAGCCTTCATTAGATACAGTCGGAATTGTATGATGGACTCTGCCTTTAGTAGATACAGTCGGAATTGTATGATGGACTCTGCCTTTAGTAGATACAGTCGGAATTGTATGATGGACTCTGCCTTCAGTAGATACAGTCGGAATTGTATGATGGACTCTGCCTTTAGTAGATACAGTCGGAATTGTATGATGGACTCTGCCTCCAGTAGATACAGTCGGAATTATATGATGGACTCTGCTTTTAGTAGATACAGTCGGAATTGTATGATGGACTCTGCCTTCAGTAGATACAGTCGGAATAGCCTTCATTAGATACAGTCGGAATTGTATGATGGACTCTGCCTTTAGTAGATACAGTCGGAATTGTATGATGGACTCTGCCTTTAGTAGATACAGTCGGAATTGTATGATGGACTCTGCCTTCAGTAGATACAGTCGGAATTGTATGATGGACTCTGCCTTAAGTAGATACAGTCGGAATTGTATGATGGACTCTGCCTTCAGTAGATACAGTCGGAATTATATGATGGACTCTGCCTTTAGTAGATACAGTCGGAATTGTATGATGGACTCTGCCTTCAGTAGATACAGTCGGAATAGCCTTCATTAGATACAGTCGGAATTGTATGATGGACTCTGCCTTTAGTAGATACAGTCGGAATTGTATGATGGACTCTGCCTTTAGTAGATACAGTCGGAATTGTATGATGGACTCTGCCTTCAGTAGATACAGTCGGAATTGTATGATGGACTCTGCCTTTAGTAGATACAGTCGGAATTGTATGATGGACTCTGCCTTCAGTAGATACAGTCGGAATTATATGATGGACTCTGCCTTTAGTAGATACAGTCGGAATTGTATGATGGACTCTGCTTTTAGTATATAAAGTCGGAATTGTATGATGGACTCTGCCTTCAGTAGATACAGTCGGAATTGTATGATGGACTCTGCCTTCATTAGATACAGTCGAATTGTATGATGGACTCTGCCTTCAGTAGATACAGTCGGAATTGTATGATGGACTCTGCCTTCAGTAGATACAGTCGGAATTGGATGATGGACTCTGCCTTCAGTAGATACAGTCGGAATTGTATGATGGACTCTGCCTTCAGTAGATACAGTCGGAATTGTATGATGGACTCTGCTTTTAGTAGATACAGTCGGAATTGTATGATGGTCTCTGCCTTTAGTAGATACAGTCGGAATTGTATGATGGACTCTGCCTTTAGTAGATACAGTCGGAATTGTATGATGGACTCTGCTTTTAGTAGATAAAGTCGGAATTGTATGATGGACTCTGCCTTCAGTAGATACAGTCGGAATTGTATGATGGACTCTGCCTTCAGTAGATACAGTCGGAATTGTATGATGGACTCTGCCTTCAGTAAATACAGTCGGAATTGTATGATGGACTCTGCCTTCAGTAGATACAGTCGGAATTGTATGATGGACTCTGCCTTTAGTAGATACAGTCGGAATTGTATGATGGACTCTGCCTTCAGAAGATACAGTCGGAATTGTATGATGGACTCTGCCTTCAGTAAATACAGTCGGAATTGTATGATGGACTCTGCCTTCAGTAGATACAGTCGGAATTGTATGATGGACTCTGCCTTCAGTAGATACAGTCGGAATTGTATGATGGACTCTGCCTTCAGTAGATACAGTCGGAATTGTATGATGGACTCTGCCTTTAGTAGATACAGTCGGAATTGTATGATGGACTCTGCCTTCAGTAGATACAGTCGGAATTGTATGATGGACTCTGCCTTCAGTAGATACAGTCGGAATTGTATGATGGACTCTGCCTTTAGTAGATACAGTCGGAATTGTATGATGGACTCTGCCTTCAGTAGATACAGTCGGAATTGGATGATGGACTCTGCCTTCAGTAGATACAGTCGGAATTGTATGATGGACTCTGCCTTCAGTAGATACAGTCGGAATTGTATGATGGACTCTGCCTTTAGTAGATACAGTCGGAATTGTATGATGGTCTCTGCCTTTAGTAGATACAGTCGGAATTGTATGATGGACTCTGCCTTCAGTAGATACAGTCGGAATTGTATGATGGACTCTGCTTTTAGTAGATACAGTCGGAATTGTATGATGGACTCTGCCTTCAGTAGATACAGTCGGAATTGTATGATGGACTCTGCCTTCAGTAGATACAGTCGGAATTGTATGATGGACTCTGCCTTCAGTAAATACAGTCGGAATTGTATGATGGACTCTGCCTTCAGTAGATACAGTCGGAATTGTATGATGGACTCTGTCTTTAGTAGATACAGTCGGAATTGTATGATGGACTCTGCCTTCAGAAGATACAGTCGGAATTGTATGATGGACTCTGCCTTCAGTAAATACAGTCGGAATTGTATGATGGACTCTGCCTTCAGTAGATACAGTCGGAATTGTATGATGGACTCTGCCTTCAGTAGATACAGTCGGAATTGTATGATGGACTCTGCCTTCAGTAGATACAGTCGGAATTGTATGATGGACTCTGCCTTTAGTAGATACAGTCGGAATTGTATGATGGTCTCTGCCTTTAGTAGATACAGTCGGAATTGTATGATGGACTCTGCCTTTAGTAGATACAGTCGGAATTGTATGATGGACTTTGCCTTCAGTAGATTGAGTCGGAATTGTATGATGGACTCTGCCTTTAGTAGATACAGTCGGAATTGTATGATGGACTCTGCCTTCAGTAGATACAGTCGGAATTGTATGATGGACTCTGCCTTTAGTAGATACAGTCGGAATTGTATGATGGACTCTGCTTTTAGTAGATAAAGTCGGAATTGTATGATGGACTCTGCTTTTAGTAGATACAGTCGGAATTGTATGATGGACTCTGCCTTTAGCAGATACAGTCAGAATTGTATGATGGACTCTGCCTTTAGTAGATACAGTCGGAATTGTATGATGGACTCTGCTTTTAGTAGATAAAGTCGGAATTGTATGACGGACTCTGCTTTTAGTAGATACAGTCGGAATTGTATGATGGACTCTGCCTTTAGCAGATACAGTCAGAATTGTATGATGGACTCTGCCTTTAGTAGATACAGTCGGAACTGTATGATGGACTCTGCCTTTAGTAGATACAGTCGGAATTGTATGATGGACTCTGCCTTCAGTAGATACAGTCGAAACTGTACGACGGACTCTGCCTTCAGTAAATACAGTCGGAATTGTATGATAGACTCTGCCTTCAGTAGATACAGTCGGAATTGTATGATGGACTCTGCCTTTAGCAGATACAGTCAGAATTGTATGATGGACTCTGCCTTTAGTAGATACAGTCGGAACTGTATGATGGACTCTGCCTTTAGTAGATACAGTCGGAATTGTATGATGGACTCTGCCTTTAGTAGATACAGTCGAAACTGTACGATGGACTCTGCCTTCAGTAAATACAGTCGGAATTGTATGATAGACTCTGCCTTCAGTAGATACAGTCGGAATTGTATGATGGACTCTGCCTTCAGTAGATACAGTTGGAATTGTATGATGGACTCTGCCTTCAGTAGATACAGTCGGAATTGTATGATGGACTCTGCCTTCAGTAGATACAGTCGGAATTGTATGATGGACCCTGCCTTTAGTAGATACAGTCGGAATTGTATGATAGACTCTGCCTTCAGTAGATACAGTCGGAATTGTATGATGGACTCTGCCTTTAGTAGATACAGTCGGAATTGTATGACGGACTCTGCCTTTAGTAGATACAGTCGGAATTGTATGATGGACTCTGCCTTCAGTAGATACAGTCGGAATTGTACGATGGACTCTGCCTTTAGTAGATACAGTCGGAATTGTATGATGGACTCTGCCTTCAGTAGATACAGTCGGAATTGCCTTCATTAGATACAGTCGGAATTGTATGATGGACTCTGCCTTTAGTAGATACAGTCGGAATTGTATGATGGACTCTGCCTTTAGTAGATACAGTCGGAATTGTATGATGGACTCTGCCTTTAGTAGATACAGTCGGAATTGTATGATGGACTCTGCCTTTAGTAGATACAGTCGGAATTGTATGATTGACTCTGCTTTTAGTAGATACAGTCGGAATTGTATGATGGACTCTGCCTTCAGTAGATGCAGTCGGAATTGCATGATGGACTCTGCCTTCAGTAGATACAGTCGGAACTGTATGATGGACTCTGCCTTTAGTAGATACAGTCGGAATTGTATGATGGACTCTGCCTTCAGTAGATACAGTCGGAATTGTATGATGGACTCTGCCTTTAGCAGATACAGTCAGAATTGTATGATGGACTCTGCCTTAAGTAGATACAGTCG
Source organism: Haliotis rufescens (assembly GCF_023055435.1). Lineage (NCBI taxonomy): Eukaryota > Metazoa > Mollusca > Gastropoda > Lepetellida > Haliotidae > Haliotis > Haliotis rufescens. The sequence continues at coordinate 4,398,822 of NW_025964057.1, forward strand.
GAATTGTATGATGGACTCTGCCTTTAGTAGATACAGTCGGAATTGAATGATGGACTCTGCCTTTAGTAGATACAGTCGGAATTGTATGATGGACTCTGCCTTTAGTAGATACAGTCGGAATTGTATGATGGTCTCTGCCTTTAGTAGATACAGTCGGAATTGTATGATGGACTCTGCCTTTAGTAGATACAGTCGGAATTGTATGATGGACTTTGCCTTCAGTAGATACAGTCGGAATTGTATGATGGACTCTGCCTTTAGTAGATACAGTCGGAATTGTATGATGGACTCTGCCTTTAGTAGATACAGTCGGAATTGTATGATGGACTCTGCCATTAGTAGATACAGTCGGAATTGTATGATGGACTCTGCCTTCAGTAGATACAGTCGGAATTGTATGATGGACTCTGCTTTTAGTAGATACAGTCGGAATTGTATGATGGACTCTGCCCTCAGTAGATACAGTCGGAATTGTATGATGGACTCTGCCTTCAGTAGATACAGTCGGAATTGTATGATGGACTCTGCCTTCAGTAGATACAGTCGGAATTGTATGATGGACTCTGCCTTCAGTAGATACAGTCGGAATTGTATGATGGACTCTGCCTTCATTAGATACAGTCGGAACTGTATGATGGACTCTGCCTTTAGTAGATACAGTCGGAATTGTATGATGGACTCTGCCTTCAGTAGATACAGTCGGAATTGTATGATGGACTCTGCCTTCAGTAGATACAGTCGGAATTGTATGATGGACTCTGCCTTTAGTAGATACAGTCGGAATTGTATGATGGACTCTGCCTTCAGTAGATACAGTCGGAATTGTATGATGGACTCTGCCTTCAGTAGATACAGTCGGAATTGTATGATGGACTCTGCCTTCAGTAGATACAGTCGGAATTGTATGATGGACTCTGCCTTTAGTAGATACAGTCGGAATTGTATGATGGTCTCTGCCTTCAGTAGATACAGTCGGAATTGTATGATGGACTCTGCCTTTAGTAGATACAGTCGGAATTGTATGATGGACTCTGCTTTTAGTAGATACAGTCGGAATTGTATGATGGACTCTGCCTTTAGTAGATACAGTCGGAATTGTATGATGGACTCTGCCTTCAGTAGATACAGTCGGAATTGTATGATGGACTCTGCCTTCAGTAAATACAGTCGGAATTGTATGATGGACTCTGCCTTCAGTAGATACAGTCGGAATTGTATGATGGACTCTGCCTTTAGTAGATACAGTCGGAATTGTATGATGGACTCTGCCTTCAGAAGATACAGTCGGAATTGTATGATGGACTCTGCCTTCAGTAGATACAGTCGGAATTGTATGATGGACTCTGCCTTCAGTAGATACAGTCGGAATTGTATGATGGACTCTGCCTTCAGTAGATACAGTCGGAATTGTATGATGGACTCTGCCTTCAGTAGATATAGTGGGAATTGTATGATGGACTCTGCCTTTAGTAGATACAGTCGGAATTGTATGATGGACTCTGCCTTCAGTAGATACAGTCGGAATTGTATGATGGACTCTCCCTTTAGTAGATACAGTCGGAATTGTATGATGGACTCTGCCTTCAGTAGATACAGTCGGAATTGTATGATGGACTCTGCTTTTAGTAGATACAGTCGGAATTGTATGATGGACTCTGCCTTCAGTAGATACAGTCGGAATTGAATGATGGACTCTGCCTTTAGTAGATACAGTCGGAATTGTATGATGGACTCTGCCTTTAGTAGATACAGTCGGAATTGTATGATGGTCTCTGCCTTTAGTAGATACAGTCGGAATTGTATGATGGACTCTGCCTTTAGTAGATACAGTCGGAATTGTATGATGGACTTTGCCTTCAGTAGATACAGTCGGAATTGTATGATGGACTCTGCCTTTAGTAGATACAGTCGGAATTGTATGATGGACTCTGCCTTCAGTAGATACAGTCGGAATTGTATGATGGACTCTGCCTTTAGTAGATACAGTCGGAATTGTATGATGGACACTGCTTTTAGTAGATAAAGTCGGAATTGTATGATGGACTCTGCTTTTAGTAGATACAGTCGGAATTGTATGATGGACTCTGCCTTTAGCAGATACAGTCAGAATTGTATGATGGACTCTGCCTTTAGTAGATACAGTCGGAATTGTACGATGGACTCTGCCTTTAGTAGATACAGTCGGAATTGTATGATGGACTCTGCCTTTAGTAGATACAGTCGGAATTGAATGATGGACTCTGCCTTTAGAAGATACAGTCGGAATTGTATGATGGACTCTGCTTTTAGTAGATACAGTCGGAATTGTATGATGGACTCTGCCTTCAGTAGATACAGTCGGAATTGTATGATGGACTCTGCCTTCAGTAGATACAGTCGGAATTGTATGATGGACTCTGCCTTTAGTAGATACAGTCGGAACTGTATGATGGACTCTGCCTTCAGTAGATACAGTCGGAATTGTATGATGGACTCTGCCTTTAGTAGATACAGTCGGAATTGTATGATGGACTCTGCCTTTAGTAGATACAGTCGGAATTGTATGATGGACTCTGCCATCAGTAGATACAGTCGGAATTGTATGATGGACTCTGCCTTCAGTAGATACAGTCGGAATTGTATGATGGACTCTGCCTTCAGTAGATACAGTCGGAATTGTATGATGGACTCTGCCTTTAGTAGATACAGTCGGAATGGTATGATGGTCTCTGCCTTTAGTAGATACAGTCGGAATTGTATGATGGACTCTGCCTTCAGTAGATACATTCGGAATGGTATGATGGACTCTGCCTTTAGTAGATACAGTCGGAATTGTATGATGGACTCTGCCTTCAGTAGATACAGTCGGAATTGTATGATGGACTCTGCCTTCAGTAGATACAGTCGGAATGGTATGATGGACTCTGCCTTTAGTAGATACAGTCGGAATTGTATGATGGACTCTGCCTTCAGTAGATACAGTCGGAATTGAATGATGGACTCTGCCTTTAGTAGATACAGTCGGAATTGTATGATGGATTCTGCCTTCAGTAGATACAGTCGGAATTATATGATGGACTCTGCCTTCAGTAGATACAGTCGGAATTGTATGATGGACTCTGCTTTTAGTACATAAAGTCGGAATTGTATGATGGACTCTGCTATTAGTAGATACAGTCGGAATTGTACGATGGACTCTGCCTTTAGCAGATACAGTCAGAATTGTATGATGGACTCTGCCTTTAGTAGATACAGTCGGAATTGTACGATGGACTCTGCCTTTAGTAGATACAGTCGGAATTGTATGATGGACTCTGCCTTCAGTAGATACAGTCGGAATTGTATGATGGACCCTGCCTTTAGTAGATACAGTCGGAATTCCCTGATGGACTCTGCCTTCATTAGATACAGTCGGAACTGTATGATGGACTCTGCCTTTAGTAGATACAGTCGGAATTGTATGATGGACTCTGCCTTTAGTAGATACAGTCGGAATTGTATGATGGACTCTGCCTTCAGTAAGTACAGTCGGAATTGTACGATGGACTCTGCCTTTAGTAGATACAGTCGGAATTGTATGATGGACTCTGCCTTCAGTAGATACAGTCGGAATTGTATGATGGACTCTGCTTTTAGTAGATAAAGTCGGAATTGTATGATGGACTCTGCCTTTAGTAGATACAGTCGGAATTGTATGATGGACTCTGCCTTTAGTAGATACAGTCGGAATTGTATGATGGACTCTGCCTTTAGTAGATACAGTCGGAATTGTATGATGGTCTCTGCCTTTAGTAGATACAGTCGGAATTGTATGATGGACTCTGCCTTTAGTAGATACAGTCGGAATGGTATGATGGTCTCTGCCTTTAGTAGATACAGTCGGAATTGTATGATGGACTCTGCCTTCAGTAGATACAGTCGGAATGGTATGATGGACTCTGCCTTTAGTAGATACAGTCGGAATTGTATGATGGACTCTGCCTTCAGTAGATACAGTCGGAATTGTATGATGGACTCTGCCTTCAGTAGATACAGTCGGAATGGTATGATGGACTCTGCCTTTAGTAGATACAGTCGGAATTGTACGATGGACTCTGCCTTTAGTAGATACAGTCGGAATTGTATGATGGACTCTGCCTTCAGTAGATACAGTCGGAATTGTATGATGGACCCTGCCTTTAGTAGATACAGTCGGAATTCCCTGATGGACTCTGCCTTCATTAGATACAGTCGGAACTGTATGATGGACTCTGCCTTTAGTAGATACAGTCGGAATTGTATGATGGACTCTGCCTTTAGTAGATACAGTCGGAATTGTATGATGGACTCTGCCTTCAGTAAGTACAGTCGGAATTGTACGATGGACTCCGCCTTTAGTAGATACAGTCGGAATTGTATGATGGACTCTGCCTTCAGTAGATACAGTCGGAATTGTATGATGGACTCTGCTTTTAGTAGATAAAGTCGGAATTGTATGATGGACTCTGCCTTTAGTAGATACAGTCGGAATTGTATGATGGACTCTGCCTTTAGTAGATACAGTCGGAATTGTATGATGGACTCTGCCTTCAGTAGATACAGTCGGAATTGTATGATGGACTCTGCCTTTAGTAGATACAGTCGGAATTGTATGATGGACTCTGCCTTCAGTAGATACAGTCGGAATTATATGATGGACTCTGCCTTTAGTAGATACAGTCGGAATTGTATGATGGACTCTGCTTTTAGTATATAAAGTCGGAATTGTATGATGGACTCTGCTTTTAGTAGATACAGTCGGAATTGTATGATGGACTCTGCCTTTAGCAGATACAGTCAGAATTGTATGATGGACTCTGCCTTCAGTAGATACAGTCGGAATTGTATGATGGACTCTGCCTTTAGTAGATACAGTCGGAATTGTATGATGGACTTTGCCTTCAGTAGATACAGTCGGAATTGTATGATGGACTCTGCCTTTAGTAGATACAGTCGGAATTGTATGATGGACTCTGCCTTTAGTAGATACAGTCGGAATTGTATGATGGTCTCTGCCTTTAGTAGATACAGTCGGAATTGTATGATGGACTCTGCCTTTAGTAGATACAGTCGGAATTGTATGATGGACTTTGCCTTCAGTAGATACAGTCGGAATTGTATGATGGACTCTGCCTTTAGTAGATACAGTCGGAATTGTATGATGGACTCTGCCTTCAGTAGATACAGTCGGAATTGTATGATGGACTCTGCCTTTAGTAGATACAGTCGGAATTGTATGATGGACTCTGCTTTTAGTAGATAAAGTCGGAATTGTATGATGGACTCTGCTTTTAGTAGATACAGTCGGAATTGTATGATGGACTCTGCCTTTAGCAGATACAGTCAGAATTGTATGATGGACTCTGCCTTTAGTAGATACAGTCGGAATTGTACGATGGACTCTGCCTTTAGTAGATACAGTCGGAATTGTATGATGGACTCTGCCTTTAGTAGATACAGTCGGAATTGAATGATGGACTCTGCCTTTAGAAGATACAGTCGGAATTGTATGATGGACTCTGCTTTTAGTAGATACAGTCGGAATTGTATGATGGACTCTGCCTTTAGTAGATACAGTCGGAATTGTATGATGGACTCTGCCTTCAGTAGATACAGTCGGAATTGTATGATGGACTCTGCCTTCAGTAAATACAGTCGGAATTGTATGATGGACTCTGCCTTCAGTAGATACAGTCGGAATTGTATGATGGACTCTGCCTTTAGTAGATACAGTCGGAACTGTATGATGGACTCTGCCTTCAGTAGATACAGTCGGAATTGTATGATGGACTCTGCCTTTAGTAGATACAGTCGGAATTGTATGATGGACTCTGCCTTTAGTAGATACAGTCGGAATTGTATGATGGACTCTGCCATCAGTAGATACAGTCGGAATTGTATGATGGACTCTGCCTTCAGTAGATACAGTCGGAATTGTATGATGGACTCTGCCTTCAGTAGATACAGTCGGAATTGTATGATGGACTCTGCCTTTAGTAGATACAGTCGGAATGGTATGATGGTCTCTGCCTTTAGTAGATACAGTCGGAATTGTATGATGGACTCTGCCTTCAGTAGATACAGTCGGAATTGTATGATGGACTCTGCCTTTAGTAGATACAGTCGGAATTGTATGATGGACTCTGCCTTCAGTAGATACAGTCGGAATGGTATGATGGACTCTGCCTTTAGTAGATACAGTCGGAATTGTATGATGGACTCTGCCTTCAGTAGATACAGTCGGAATGGTATGATGGACTCTGCCTTTAGTAGATACAGTCGGAATTGTATGATGGACTCTGCCTTCAGTAGATACAGTCGGAATTGAATGATGGACTCTGCCTTTAGTAGATACAGTCGGAATTGTATGATGGATTCTGCCTTCAGTAGATACAGTCGGAATTATATGATGGACTCTGCCTTCAGTAGATACAGTCGGAATTGTATGATGGACTCTGCTTTTAGTAGATAAAGTCGGAATTGTATGATGGACTCTGCTTTTAGTAGATACAGTCGGAATTGTACGATGGACTCTGCCTTTAGCAGATACAGTCAGAATTGTATGATGGACTCTGCCTTCAGTAGATACAGTCGGAATTGTACGATGGACTCTGCCTTTAGTAGATACAGTCGGAATTGTATGATGGACCCTGCCTTTAGTAGATACAGTCGGAATTCCATGATGGACTCTGCCTTCAGTAGATACAGTCGGAACTGTATGATGGACTCTGCCTTTAGTAGATACAGTCGGAATTGTATGATGGACTCTGCCTTTAGTAGATACAGTCGGAATTGTATGATGGACTCTGCCTTCAGTAGATACAGTCGGAATTGTACGATGGACTCTGCCTTTAGTAGATACAGTCGGAATTGTATGATGGACTCTGCCTTCAGTAGATACAGTCGGAATTGTATGATGGACTCTGCTTTTAGTAGATAAAGTCGGAATTGTATGATGGACTCTGCCTTTAGTAGACACAGTCGGAATTGTATGATGGACTCTGCCTTTAGTAGATACAGTCGGAATTGTATGATGGACTCTGCCTTCAGTAGATACAGTCGGAATTGTATGATGGACTCTGCCTTTAGTAGATACAGTCGGAATTGTATGATGGACTCTGCCTTCAGTAGATACAGTCGGAAGTATATGATGGACTCTGCCTTTAGTAGATACAGTCGGAATTGTATGATGGACTCTGCTTTTAGTATATAAAGTCGGAATTGTATGATGGACTCTGCTTTTAGTAGATACAGTCGGAATTGTATGATGGACTCTGCCTTTAGCAGATACAGTCAGAATTGTATGATGGACTCTGCCTTCAGTAGATACAGTCGGAATTGTATGATGGACTCTGCCTTTAGTAGATACAGTCGGAATTGTATGATGGACTCTGCCTTCAGTAGATACAGTCGGAATTGTATGATGGACTCTGCCTTTAGTAGATACAGTCGGAATTGTATGATGGACTCTGCCTTTAGTAGATACAGTCGGAATTGTATGATGGACTCTGCCTTCAGTAGATACAGTCGGAATTGCATGATGGACTCTGCCTTCAGTAGATACAGTCGGAACTGTATGATGGACTCTGCCTTCAGTAGATACAGTCGGAATTGTATGATGGACTCTGCCTTTAGTAGATACAGTCGGAATTGTATGATGGACTCTGCCTTTAGTAGATACAGTCGGAATTGTATGATGGACTCTGCCTTTAGTAGATACAGTCGGAATTGTATGATGGACTCTGCCTTCAGTAGATACAGTCGGAATTGTATGATGGACTCTGCCTTCAGTAGATACAGTCGGAACTGTATGATGGACTCTGCCTTCAGTAGATACAGTCGGAATTGTATGATGGACTCTGCCTTTAGTAGATACAGTCGGAATTGTATGATGGACTCTGCCTTTAGTAGATACAGTCGGAATTGTATGATGGACTCTGCCTTTAGTAGATACAGTCGGAATTGTATGATGGACTCTGCCTTCAGTAGATACAGTCGGAATTGTATGATGGACTCTGCCTTTAGTAGATACAGTCGGAATTGTATGATGGACTCTGCCTTCAGTAGATACAGTCGGAATTATATGATGGACTCTGCCTTTAGTAGATACAGTCAGAATTGTATGATGGACTCTGCTTTTAGTATATAAAGTCGGAATTGTATGATGGACTCTGCTTTTAGTAGATACAGTCGGAATTGTATGATGGACTCTGCCTTTAGCAGATACAGTCAGAATTGTATGATGGACTCTGCCTTCAGTAGATACAGTCGGAATTGTATGATGGACTCTGCCTTTAGTAGATACAGTCGGAATTGTATGATGGACTTTGCCTTCAGTAGATACAGTCGGAATTGTATGATGGACTCTGCCTTTAGTAGATACAGTCGGAATTGTATGATGGACTCTGCCTTTAGTAGATACAGTCGGAATTGTATGATGGTCTCTGCCTTTAGTAGATACAGTCGGAATTGTATGATGGACTCTGCCTTTAGTAGATACAGTCGGAATTGTATGATGGACTTTGCCTTCAGTAGATACAGTCGGAATTGTATGATGGACTCTGCCTTTAGTAGATACAGTCGGAATTGTATGATGGACTCTGCCTTCAGTAGATACAGTCGGAATTGTATGATGGACTCTGCCTTTAGTAGATACAGTCGGAATTGTATGATGGACTCTGCTTTTAGTAGATAAAGTCGGAATTGTATGATGGACTCTGCTTTTAGTAGATACAGTCGGAATTGTATGATGGACTCTGCCTTTAGCAGATACAGTCAGAATTGTATGATGGACTCTGCCTTTAGTAGATACAGTCGGAATTGTACGATGGACTCTGCCTTTAGTAGATACAGTCGGAATTGTATGATGGACTCTGCCTTTAGTAGATACAGTCGGAATTGAATGATGGACTCTGCCTTTAGAAGATACAGTCGGAATTGTATGATGGACTCTGCTTTTAGTAGATACAGTCGGAATTGTATGATGGACTCTGCCTTCAGTAGATACAGTCGGAATTGTATGATGGACTCTGCCTTCAGTAAATACAGTCGGAATTGTATGATGGACTCTGCCTTCAGTAGATACAGTCGGAATTGTATGATGGACTCTGCCTTTAGTAGATACAGTCGGAACTGTATGATGGACTCTGCCTTCAGTAGATACAGTCGGAATTGTATGATGGACTCTGCCTTTAGTAGATACAGTCGGAATTGTATGATGGACTCTGCCTTTAGTAGATACAGTCGGAATTGTATGATGGACGCTGCCATCAGTAGATACAGTCGGAATTGTATGATGGACTCTGCCTTCAGTAGATACAGTCGGAATTGTATGATGGACTCTGCCTTCAGTAGATACAGTCGGAATTGTATGATGGACTCTGCCTTTAGTAGATACAGTCGGAATGGTATGATGGTCTCTGCCTTTAGTAGATACAGTCGGAATTGTATGATGGACTCTGCCTTCAGTAGATACAGTCGGAATTGTATGATGGACTCTGCCTTTAGTAGATACAGTCGGAATTGTATGATGGACTCTGCCTTCAGTAGATACAGTCGGAATTGTATGATGGACTCTGCCTTCAGTAGATACAGTCGGAATGGTATGATGGACTCTGCCTTTAGTAGATACAGTCGGAATTGTATGATGGACTCTGCCTTCAGTAGATACAGTCGGAATTGAATGATGGACTCTGCCTTTAGTAGATACAGTCGGAATTGTATGATGGATTCTGCCTTCAGTAGATACAGTCGGAATTATATGATGGACTCTGCCTTCAGTAGATACAGTCGGAATTGTATGATGGACTCTGCTTTTAGTAGATAAAGTCGGAATTGTATGATGGACTCTGCTTTTAGTAGATACAGTCGGAATTGTACGATGGACTCTGCCTTTAGCAGATACAGTCAGAATTGTATGATGGACTCTGCCTTCAGTAGATACAGTCGGAATTGTACGATGGACTCTGCCTTTAGTAGATACAGTCGGAATTGTATGATGGACCCTGCCTTTAGTAGATACAGTCGGAATTCCATGATGGACTCTGCCTTCAGTAGATACAGTCGGAACTGTATGATGGACTCTGCCTTTAGTAGATACAGTCGGAATTGTATGATGGACTCTGCCTTTAGTAGATACAGTCGGAATTGTATGATGGACTCTGCCTTCAGTAGATACAGTCGGAATTGTACGATGGACTCTGCCTTTAGTAGATACAGTCGGAATTGTATGATGGACTCTGCCTTCAGTAGATACAGTCGGAATTGTATGATGGACTCTGCTTTTAGTAGATAAAGTCGGAATTGTATGATGGACTCTGCCTTTAGTAGACACAGTCGGAATTGTATGATGGACTCTGCCTTTAGTAGATACAGTCGGAATTGTATGATGGACTCTGCCTTCAGTAGATACAGTCGGAATTGTATGATGGACTCTGCCTTTAGTAGATACAGTCGGAATTGTATGATGGACTCTGCCTTCAGTAGATACAGTCGGAAGTATATGATGGACTCTGCCTTTAGTAGATACAGTCGGAATTGTATGATGGACTCTGCTTTTAGTATATAAAGTCGGAATTGTATGATGGACTCTGCTTTTAGTAGATACAGTCGGAATTGTATGATGGACTCTGCCTTTAGCAGATACAGTCAGAATTGTATGATGGACTCTGCCTTCAGTAGATACAGTCGGAATTGTATGATGGACTCTGCCTTTAGTAGATACAGTCGGAATTGTATGATGGACTCTGCCTTCAGTAGATACAGTCGGAATTGTATGATGGACTCTGCCTTTAGTAGATACAGTCGGAATTGTATGATGGACTCTGCCTTTAGTAGATACAGTCGGAATTGTATGATGGACTCTGCCTTCAGTAGATACAGTCGGAATTGCATGATGGACTCTGCCTTCAGTAGATACAGTCGGAACTGTATGATGGACTCTGCCTTCAGTAGATACAGTCGGAATTGTATGATGGACTCTGCCTTTAGTAGATACAGTCGGAATTGTATGATGGACTCTGCCTTTAGTAGATACAGTCGGAATTGTATGATGGACTCTGCCTTTAGTAGATACAGTCGGAATTGTATGATGGACTCTGCCTTCAGTAGATACAGTCGGAATTGTATGATGGACTCTGCCTTCAGTAGATACAGTCGGAACTGTATGATGGACTCTGCCTTCAGTAGATACAGTCGGAATTGTATGATGGACTCTGCCTTTAGTAGATACAGTCGGAATTGTATGATGGACTCTGCCTTTAGTAGATACAGTCGGAATTGTATGATGGACTCTGCCTTTAGTAGATACAGTCGGAATTGTATGATGGACTCTGCCTTCAGTAGATACAGTCGGAATTGTATGATGGACTCTGCCTTTAGTAGATACAGTCGGAATTGTATGATGGACTCTGCCTTCAGTAGATACAGTCGGAATTATATGATGGACTCTGCCTTTAGTAGATACAGTCAGAATTGTATGATGGACTCTGCTTTTAGTATATAAAGTCGGAATTGTATGATGGACTCTGCTTTTAGTAGATACAGTCGGAATTGTATGATGGACTCTGCCTTTAGCAGATACAGTCAGAATTGTATGATGGACTCTGCCTTCAGTAGATACAGTCGGAATTGTATGATGGACTCTGCCTTTAGTAGATACAGTCGGAATTGTATGATGGACTCTGCCTTCAGTAGATACAGTCGGAATTGTATGATGGACTCTGCCTTTAGTAGATACAGTCGGAATTGTATGATGGACTCTCCCTTTAGTAGATACAGTCGGAATTGTATGATGGACTCTGCCTTCAGTAGATACAGTCGGAATTGCATGATGGACTCTGCCTTCAGTAGATACAGTCGGAATTGTATGATGGACTCTGCCTTTAGTAGATACAGTCGGAATTGTATGATGGACCCTGCCTTTAGTAGATACAGTCGGAATTGTATGATGGACTCTGCCTTTAGTAGATACAGTCGGAATTGTATGATGGACTCTGCCTTTAGTAGATACAGTCGGAATTGTATGATGGACTCTGCCTTCAGTAGATACAGTCGGAACTGTACGCTGGACTCTGCCTTCAGTAAATACAGTCGGAATTGTATGATAGACTCTGCCTTTAGTAGATACAGTCGGAATTGTATGATGGACTCTGCCCTCAGTAGATACAGTCGGAATTGTATGATGGACTCTGCCTTCAGTAGATACAGTCGGAATTGTATGATGGACTCTGCCTTCAGTAGATACAGTCGGAATTGCATGATGGACTCTGCCTTCAGTAGATACAGTCGGAACTGTATGATGTACTCTGCCTTTAGTAGATACAGTCGGAATTGTATGATGGACTCTGCCTTTAGTAGATACAGTCGGAATTGTATGATGGACTCTGCCTTCAGTAGATACAGTCGGAATTGTATGATGGACTCTGCCTTTAGTAGATACAGTCGGTATTGTATGATGGACTCTGCCTTCAGTAGATACAGTCGGAATTGCCTTCATTAGATACAGTCGGAATTGTATGATGGACTCTGCCTTCAGTAGATACAGTCGGAATTGTATGATGGACTCTGCCTTCAGTAGATACAGTCGGAATTGTATGATAGACTCTGCCTTCAGTAGATACAGTCGGAATTGTATGATGGACTCTGCCTTCAGTAAATACAGTCGGAATTGTATGATGGACTCTGCCTTTAGTAGATACAGTAGGAATTGTATGATGGACTCTGCCTTCAGTAGATACAGTCGGAATTGTATGATGGACTCTGCCTTCAGTAGATACAGTCGGAATTGTATGATGGACTTTGCCTTTAGTAGATACAGTCGGAATTGTATGATGGGCTCTGCCTTTAGTAGATACAGTCGGAATTGTATGATGGACTCTGCCTTCAGTAGATACAGTCGGAATTGTATGATGGACTCTGCCTTTAGTAGATACAGTCGGAATTGTATGATGGACTCTGCCTTCAGTAGATACAGTCGGAATTGTATGATGGACTCTGCCTTTAGTAGATACAGTCGGAATTGTATGATAGACTCTGCCTTCAGTAGATACAGTCGGAATTGTATGATGGACTCTGCCTTTAGTAGATACAGTCGGAACTGTACGATGGACTCTGCCTTCAGTAGATACAGTCGGAATTGTATGATGGACTCTGCCTTTAGTAGATACAGTCGGAATTGTATGATGGACTCTGCCTTTAGTAGATACAGTCAGAATTGTATGATGGACTCTGCTTTTAGTATATAAAGTCGGAATTGTATGATGGACTCTGCTTTTAGTAGATACAGTCGGAATTGTATGATGGACTCTGCCTTTAGCAGATACAGTCAGAATTGTATGATGGACTCTGCCTTCAGTAGATACAGTCGGAATTGTATGTTGGACTCTGCCTTTAGTAGATAAAGTCGGAATTGTATGATGGACTCTGCCTTCAGTAGATACAGTCGGAATTGTATGATGGACTCTGCCTTTAGTAGATACAGTCGGAATTGTATGATGGACTCTCCCTTTAGTAGATACAGTCGGAATTGTATGATGGACTCTGCCTTCAGTAGATACAGTCGGAATTGCATGATGGACTCTGCCTTCAGTAGATACAGTCGGAATTGTATGATGGACTCTGCCTTCAGTAGATACAGTCGGAATTGTATGATGGACCCTGCCTTTAGTAGATACAGTCGGAATTGTATGATGGACTCTGCCTTTAGTAGATACAGTCGGAATTGTATGATGGACTCTGCCTTTAGTAGATACAGTCGGAATTGTATGATGGACTCTGCCTTCAGTAGATACAGTCGGAACTGTACGCTGGACTCTGCCTTCAGTAAATACAGTCGGAATTGTATGATAGACTCTGCCTTTAGTAGATACAGTCGGAATTGTATGATGGACTCTGCCTTCAGTAGATACAGTCGGAATTGTATGATGGACTCTGCCTTTAGTAGATACAGTCGGAATTGTATGATGGACTCTGCCTTTAGTAGATACAGTCGGAATTGTATGATGGACTCTGCCTTCAGTAGATACAGTCGGAATTGTATGATGGACTCTGCCTTTAGTAGATACAGTCGGAATTGTATGATGGACTCTGCCTTCAGTAGATACAGTCGGAATTATATGATGGACTCTGCCTTTAGTAGATACAGTCAGAATTGTATGATGGACTCTGCTTTTAGTATATAAAGTCGGAATTGTATGATGGACTCTGCTTTTAGTAGATACAGTCGGAATTGTATGATGGACTCTGCCTTTAGCAGATACAGTCAGAATTGTATGATGGACTCTGCCTTCAGTAGATACAGTCGGAATTGTATGATGGACTCTGCCTTTAGTAGATACAGTCGGAATTGTATGATGGACTCTGCCTTCAGTAGATACAGTCGGAATTGTATGATGGACTCTGCCTTTAGTAGATACAGTCGGAATTGTATGATGGACTCTCCCTTTAGTAGATACAGTCGGAATTGTATGATGGACTCTGCCTTCAGTAGATACAGTCGGAATTGCATGATGGACTCTGCCTTCAGTAGATACAGTCGGAATTGTATGATGGACTCTGCCTTCAGTACATACAGTCGGAATTGTATGATGGACTCTGCCTTCAGTAGATACAGTCGGAATTGTATGATGGACTCTGCCTTTAGTAGATACAGTCGGAATTGTATGATGGACTCTGCCTTCAGTAGATACAGTCGGAATTGTATGATGGACTCTGCCTTTAGTAGATACAGTCGGAATTGTATGATAGACTCTGCCTTCAGTAGATACAGTCGGAACTGTATGATGTACTCTGCCTTTAGTAGATACAGTCGGAATTGTATGATGGACTCTGCCTTTAGTAGATACAGTCGGAATTGTATGATGGACTCTGCCTTCAGTAGATACAGTCGGAATTGTATGATGGACTCTGCCTTTAGTAGATACAGTCGGTATTGTATGATGGACTCTGCCTTCAGTAGATACAGTCGGAATTGCCTTCATTAGATACAGTCGGAATTGTATGATGGACTCTGCCTTCAGTAGATACAGTCGGAATTGTATGATGGACTCTGCCTTCAGTAGATACAGTCGGAATTGTATGATAGACTCTGCCTTCAGTAGATACAGTCGGAATTGCATGATGGACTCTGCCTTCAGTAAATACAGTCGGAATTGTATGATGGACTCTGCCTTTAGTAGATACAGTCGGAATTGTATGATGGACTCTGCCTTCAGTAGATACAGTCGGAATTGTATGATGGACTCTGCCTTCAGTAGATACAGTCGGAATTGTATGATGGACTTTGCCTTTAGTAGATACAGTCGGAATTGTATGATGGGCTCTGCCTTTAGTAGATACAGTCGGAATTGTATGATGGACTCTGCCTTCAGTAGATACAGTCGGAATTGTATGATGGACTCTGCCTTTAGTAGATACAGTCGGAATTGTATGATGGACTCTGCCTTCAGTAGATACAGTCGGAATTGTATGATGGACTCTGCCTTTAGTAGATACAGTCGGAATTGTATGATAGACTCTGCCTTCAGTAGATACAGTCGGAATTGTATGATGGACTCTGCCTTTAGTAGATACAGTCGGAACTGTACGATGGACTCTGCCTTCAGTAGATACAGTCGGAATTGTATGATGGACTCTGCCTTTAGTAGATACAGTCGGAATTGTATGATGGACTCTGCCTTTAGTAGATACAGTCAGAATTGTATGATGGACTCTGCTTTTAGTATATAAAGTCGGAATTGTATGATGGACTCTTCTTTTAGTAGATACAGTCGGAATTGTATGATGGACTCTGCCTTTAGCAGATACAGTCAGAATTGTATGATGGACTCTGCCTTCAGTAGATACAGTCGGAATTGTATGATGGACTCTGCCTTTAGTAGATAAAGTCGGAATTGTATGATGGACTCTGCCTTCAGTAGATACAGTCGGAATTGTATGATGGACTCTGCCTTTAGTAGATACAGTCGGAATTGTATGATGGACTCTCCCTTTAGTAGATACAGTCGGAATTGTATGATGGACTCTGCCTTCAGTAGATACAGTCGGAATTGCATGATGGACTCTGCCTTCAGTAGATACAGTCGGAATTGTATGATGGACTCTGCCTTCAGTAGATACAGTCGGAATTGTATGATGGACCCTGCCTTTAGTAGATACAGTCGGAATTGTATGATGGACTCTGCCTTTAGTAGATACAGTCGGAATTGTATGATGGACTCTGCCTTTAGTAGATACAGTCGGAATTGTATGATGGACTCTGCCTTCAGTAGATACAGTCGGAACTGTACGCTGGACTCTGCCTTCAGTAAATACAGTCGGAATTGTATGATAGACTCTGCCTTTAGTAGATACAGTCGGAATTGTATGATGGACTCTGCCTTTAGTAGATACAGTCGGAATTGTATGATGGACTCTGCCTTTAGTAGATACAGTCGGAATTGTATGATGGACTCTGCCTTTAGTAGATACAGTCGGAATTGTATGATGGACTCTGCCTTCAGTAGATACAGTCGGAATTGTATGATGGACTCTGCCTTTAGTAGATACAGTCGGAATTGTATGATGGACTCTGCCTTCAGTAGATACAGTCGGAATTATATGATGGACTCTGCCTTTAGTAGATACAGTCAGAATTGTATGATGGACTCTGCTTTTAGTATATAAAGTCGGAATTGTATGATGGACTCTGCTTTTAGTAGATACAGTCGGAATTGTATGATGGACTCTGCCTTTAGCAGATACAGTCAGAATTGTATGATGGACTCTGCCTTCAGTAGATACAGTCGGAATTGTATGATGGACTCTGCCTTTAGTAGATACAGTCGGAATTGTATGATGGACTCTGCCTTCAGTAGATACAGTCGGAATTGTATGATGGACTCTGCCTTTAGTAGATACAGTCGGAATTGTATGATGGACTCTCCCTTTAGTAGATACAGTCGGAATTGTATGATGGACTCTGCCTTCAGTAGATACAGTCGGAATTGCATGATGGACTCTGCCTTCAGTAGATACAGTCGGAATTGTATGATGGACTCTGCCTTCAGTAGATACAGTCGGAATTGTATGATGGACTCTGCCTTCAGTAGATACAGTCGGAATTGTATGATGGACTCTGCCTTTAGTAGATACAGTCGGAATTGTATGATGGACTCTGCCTTCAGTAGATACAGTCGGAATTGTATGATGGACTCTGCCTTTAGTAGATACAGTCGGAATTGTATGATAGACTCTGCCTTCAGTAGATACAGTCGGAATTGTATGATGGACTCTGCCTTTAGTAGATACAGTCGGAACTGTACGATGGACTCTGCCTTCAGTAGATACAGTCGGAATTGTATGATGGACTCTGCCTTTAGTAGATACAGTCGGAATTGTATGATGGACTCTGCCTTTAGTAGATACAGTCGGAATTGTATGATGGACTCTGCCTTTAGTAGATACAGTCGGAATTGTATGATGGACTCTGCCTTCAGTAGATACAGTCGGAACTGTACGCTGGACTCTGCCTTCAGTAAATACAGTCGGAATTGTATGATAGACTCTGCCTTTAGTAGATACAGTCGGAATTGTATGATGGACTCTGCCCTCAGTAGATACAGTCGGAATTGTATGATGGACTCTGCCTTCAGTAGATACAGTCGGAATTGTATGATGGACTCTGCCTTCAGTAGATACAGTCGGAATTGCATGATGGACTCTGCCTTCAGTAGATACAGTCGGAACTGTATGATGTACTCTGCCTTTAGTAGATACAGTCGGAATTGTATGATGGACTCTGCCTTTAGTAGATACAGTCGGAATTGTATGATGGACTCTGCCTTCAGTAGATACAGTCGGAATTGTACGATGGACTCTGCCTTTAGTAGATACAGTCGGTATTGTATGATGGACTCTGCCTTCAGTAGATACAGTCGGAATTGCCTTCATTAGATACAGCCGGAATTGTATGATAGACTCTGCCTTCAGTAGATACAGTCGGAATTGTACGATGGACTCTGCCTTTAGTAGATACAGTCGGAATTGTATGATGGACTCTGCCTTTAGTAGATACAGTCGGAATTGTATGATAGACTCTGCCTTCAGTAGATACAGTCGGAATTGTATGATGGACTCTGCCTTTAGTAGATACAGTCGGAACTGTACGATGGACTCTGCCTTCAGTAAATACAGCCGGAATTGTATGATAGACTCTGCCTTCAGTAGATACAGTCGGAATTGTACGATGGACTCTGCCTTTAGTAGATACAGTCGGAATTGTATGATGGACTCTGCCTTTAGTAGATACAGTCGGAAGTGTATGATGGACTCTGCCTTCAGTAGATACAGTCGGAACTGTACGATGGACTCTGCCTTCAGTAAATACAGTCGGAATTGTATGATGGACTCTGCCTTTAGTGGATACAGTCGGAATTGTACGATGGACTCTGCCCTTAGTAAATACAGTCGGAATTGTATGATGGACTCTGCCCTCAGTAGATACAGTCGGAATTGTATGATGGACTCTGCCTTCAGTAGATACAGTCGGAATTGTATGATGGACCCTGCCTTTAGTAGATACAGTCGGAATTGTATGATGGACTCTGCCTTCAGTAGATAAAGTCGGAATTGTATGATAGACTCTGCCTTTAGTAGATACAGTCGGAATTGTATGATGGACTCTGCCTTCAGTAGATACAGTCGGAATTGTATGATGGACTCTGCCTTCAGTAGATACAGTCGGAATTGTATGATGGACTCTGCCTTCAGTAGATACAGTCGGAATTGTACGATGGACTCTGACTTTAGTAGATACAGTCGGAATTGTATGATGGACTCTGCCTTCAGTAGATACAGTCGGAATTGTATGATGGACTCTGCCTTCAGTAGATACAGTCGGAATTGTATGATGGACTCTGCCTTTAGTAGATACAGTCGGAATTGTATGATGGTCTCTGCCTTCAGTAGATACAGTCGGAATTGTATGATGGACTCTGCCTTTAGTAGATACAGTCGGAATTGTATGATGGACTCTGCCTTTAGTAGATACAGTCGGAATTGTATGATGGACTCTGCCTTCAGTAGATACAGTCGGAATTGTACGATGGACTCTGCCTTTAGTAGATACAGTCGGAATTGTATGATGGACTCTGCCTTCAGTAGATACAGTCGGAATTGCCTTCATTAGATACAGTCGGAATTGTATGATGGACTCTGCCTTCAGTAGATACAGTCGGAATTGTATGATGGACTCTGCCTTTAGTAGATACAATCGGAATTGTATGATGGACTCTGCCTTCAGTAAATACAGTCGGAATTGTATGATGGACTCTGCCTTCAGTAAATACAGTCGGAATTGTATGATGGACTCTGCCTTCAGTAGATACA
This sequence comes from Haliotis rufescens, assembly GCF_023055435.1. Classification (NCBI taxonomy): domain Eukaryota; kingdom Metazoa; phylum Mollusca; class Gastropoda; order Lepetellida; family Haliotidae; genus Haliotis; species Haliotis rufescens. The sequence goes on from NW_025964057.1 coordinate 4,418,184, forward strand.
GTCGGAATTGTATGATGGACTCTGCCTTCAGTAGATACAGTCGGAATTGTATGATGGACTCTGCCTTCAGTAGATACAGTCGGAATTGTATGATGGACTCTGCTTTTAGTAGATACAGTCGGAATTGTATGATGGTCTCTGCCTTTAGTAGATACAGTCGGAATTGTATGATGGACTCTGCCTTCAGTAGATACAGTCGGAATTGTATGATGGACTCTGCCTTTAGTAGATACAGTCGGAATTGTATGATGGACTCTGCCTTCAGTAGATACAGTCGGAATTGTATGATGGACTCTGCCTTTAGTAGATACAGTCGGAATTGTATGATAGACTCTGCCTTCAGTAGATACAGTCGGAATTGTATGATGGACTCTGCCTTTAGTAGATACAGTCGGAACTGTACGATGGACTCTGCCTTCAGTAAATACAGCCGGAATTGTATGATAGACTCTGCCTTCAGTAGATACAGTCGGAATTGTACGATGGACTCTGCCTTTAGTAGATACAGTCGGAATTGTATGATGGACTCTGCCTTTAGTAGATACAGTCGAAAGTGTATGATGGACTCTGCCTTCAGTAGATACAGTCGGAACTGTACGATGGACTCTGCCTTCAGTAAATACAGTCGGAATTGTATGATGGACTCTGCCTTTAGTAGATACAGTCGGAATTGTACGATGGACTCTGCCCTTAGTAGATACAGTCGGAATTGTACGATGGACTCTGCCCTCAGTAGATACAGTCGGAATTGTATGATGGACTCTGCCTTCAGTAGATACAGTCGGAATTGTATGATGGACCCTGCCTTTAGTAGATACAGTCGGAATTGTATGATGGACTCTGCCTTCAGTAGATACAGTCGGAATTGTATGATAGACTCTGCCTTTAGTAGATACAGTCGGAATTGTATGATGGACTCTGCCTTCAGTAGATACAGTCGGAATTGTATGATGGACTCTGCCTTCAGTAGATACAGTCGGAATTGTATGATGGACTCTGCCTTCAGTAGATACAGTCGGAATTGTACGATGGACTCTGCCTTTAGTAGATACAGTCGGAATTGTATGATGGACTCTGCCTTCAGTAGATACAGTCGGAATTGTATGATGGACTCTGCCTTCAGTAGATACAGTCGGAATTGTATGATGGACTCTGCCTTTAGTAGATACAGTCGGAATTGTATGATGGACTCTGCCTTTAGTAGATACAGTCGGAATTGTATGATGGACTCTGCCTTCAGTAGATACAGTCGGAATTGTATGATGGACTCTGCCTTTAGTAGATACAGTCAGAATTGTATGATGGACTCTGCCTTCAGTAGATACAGTCGGAATTGTATGATGGACTCTGCCTTCAGTAGATACAGTCGGAATTGTATGATGGACTCTGCCTTCAGTAGATACAGTCGGAATTATACGATGGACTCTGCCTTTAGTAGATACAGTCGGAATTGTATGATGGACTCTGCCTTCAGTAAATACAGCCGGAATTGTATGATAGACTCTGCCTTCAGTAGATACAGTCGGAATTGTACGATGGACTCTGCCTTTAGTAGATACAGTCGGAATTGTATGATGGACTCTGCCTTTAGTAGATACAGTCGAAAGTGTATGATGGACTCTGCCTTCAGTAGATACAGTCGGAACTGTACGATGGACTCTGCCTTCAGTAAATACAGTCGGAATTGTATGATGGACTCTGCCTTTAGTAGATACAGTCGGAATTGTACGATGGACTCTGCCCTTAGTAGATACAGTCGGAATTGTATGATGGACTCTGCCCTCAGTAGATACAGTCGGAATTGTATGATGGACTCTGCCTTCAGTAGATACAGTCGGAATTGTATGATGGACCCTGCCTTTAGTAGATACAGTCGGAATTGTATGATGGACTCTGCCTTCAGTAGATACAGTCGGAATTGTATGATAGACTCTGCCTTTAGTAGATACAGTCGGAATTGTATGATGGACTCTGCCTTCAGTAGATACAGTCGGAATTGTATGATGGACTCTGCCTTCAGTAGATACAGTCGGAATTGTATGATGGACTCTGCCTTCAGTAGATACAGTCGGAATTGTACGATGGACTCTGCCTTTAGTAGATACAGTCGGAATTGTATGATGGACTCTGCCTTCAGTAGATACAGTCGGAATTGTATGATGGACTCTGCCTTCAGTAGATACAGTCGGAATTGTATGATGGACTCTGCCTTTAGTAGATACAGTCGGAATTGTATGATGGACTCTGCCTTTAGTAGATACAGTCGGAATTGTATGATGGACTCTGCCTTCAGTAGATACAGTCGGAATTGTATGATGGACTCTGCCTTTAGTAGATACAGTCAGAATTGTATGATGGACTCTGCCTTCAGTAGATACAGTCGGAATTGTATGATGGACTCTGCCTTCAGTAGATACAGTCGGAATTGTATGATGGACTCTGCCTTCAGTAGATACAGTCGGAATTATACGATGGACTCTGCCTTTAGTAGATACAGTCGGAATTGTATGATGGACTCTGCCTTCAGTAGATACAGTCGGAATTGTATGATGGACTCTGCCTTCAGTAGATACAGTCGGAATTGTATGATGGACTCTGCCTTTAGTAGATACAGTCGGAATTGTATGATGGTCTCTGCCTTTAGTAGATACAGTCGGAATTGTATGATGGACTCTGCCTTCAGTAGATACAGTCGGAATTGTATGATGGACTCTGCCTTTAGTAGATACAGTCGGAATTGTATGATGGACTCTGCCTTCAGTAGATACAGTCGGAATTGTATGATAGACTCTGCCTTTAGTAGATACAGACGGAATTGTATGATAGACTCTGCCTTCAGTAGATACAGTCAGAATTGTATGATGGACTCTGCCTTCAGTAGATACAGTCGGAATTGTATGATGGACTCTGCCTTTAGTAGATACAGTCGGAATTGTATGATGGACTCTGCCTTCAGTAGATACAGTCGGAATTGTATGATGGACTCTGCCTTTAGTAGATACAGTCGGAATTGTATGATGGACTCTGCTTTTAGTAGATACAGTCGGAATTGTATGATGGACTCTGCCTTCAGTAGATACAGTCGGAATTGTATGATGGACTCTGCCTTTAGTAGATACAGTCGGAATTGTATGATGGTCTCTGCCTTTAGTAGATACAGTCGGAATTGTATGATGGACTCTGCCTTCAGTAGATACAGTCGGAATTGTATGATGGACTCTGCCTTTAGTAGATACAGTCGGAATTGTATGATGGACTCTGCCTTCAGTAGATACAGTCGGAATTGTATGATGGACTCTGCCTTCAGTAGATACAGTCGGAATTGTACGATGGACTCTGCCTTTAGTAGATACAGTCGGAATTGTATGATGGACTCTGCCTTTAGTAGATACAGTCGAAAGTGTATGATGGACTCTGCCTTCAGTAGATACAGTCGGAACTGTACGATGGACTCTGCCTTCAGTAAATACAGTCGGAATTGTATGATGGACTCTGCCTTTAGTAGATACAGTCGGAATTGTACGATGGACTCTGCCCTTAGTAGATACAGTCGGAATTGTATGATGGACTCTGCCCTCAGTAGATACAGTCGGAATTGTATGATGGACTCTGCCTTCAGTAGATACAGTCGGAATTGTATGATGGACCCTGCCTTTAGTAGATACAGTCGGAATTGTATGATGGACTCTGCCTTCAGTAGATACAGTCGGAATTGTATGATAGACTCTGCCTTTAGTAGATACAGTCGGAATTGTATGATGGACTCTGCCTTCAGTAGATACAGTCGGAATTGTATGATGGACTCTGCCTTCAGTAGATACAGTCGGAATTGTATGATGGACTCTGCCTTCAGTAGATACAGTCGGAATTGTACGATGGACTCTGCCTTTAGTAGATACAGTCGGAATTGTATGATGGACTCTGCCTTCAGTAGATACAGTCGGAATTGTATGATGGACTCTGCCTTCAGTAGATACAGTCGGAATTGTATGATGGACTCTGCCTTTAGTAGATACAGTCGGAATTGTATGATGGACTCTGCCTTTAGTAGATACAGTCGGAATTGTATGATGGACTCTGCCTTCAGTAGATACAGTCGGAATTGTATGATGGACTCTGCCTTTAGTAGATACAGTCAGAATTGTATGATGGACTCTGCCTTCAGTAGATACAGTCGGAATTGTATGATGGACTCTGCCTTCAGTAGATACAGTCGGAATTGTATGATGGACTCTGCCTTCAGTAGATACAGTCGGAATTATACGATGGACTCTGCCTTTAGTAGATACAGTCGGAATTGTATGATGGACTCTGCCTTCAGTAGATACAGTCGGAATTGTATGATGGACTCTGCCTTCAGTAGATACAGTCGGAATTGTATGATGGACTCTGCCTTTAGTAGATACAGTCGGAATTGTATGATGGTCTCTGCCTTTAGTAGATACAGTCGGAATTGTATGATGGACTCTGCCTTCAGTAGATACAGTCGGAATTGTATGATGGACTCTGCCTTTAGTAGATACAGTCGGAATTGTATGATGGACTCTGCCTTCAGTAGATACAGTCGGAATTGTATGATAGACTCTGCCTTTAGTAGATACAGACGGAATTGTATGATAGACTCTGCCTTCAGTAGATACAGTCAGAATTGTATGATGGACTCTGCCTTCAGTAGATACAGTCGGAATTGTATGATGGACTCTGCCTTTAGTAGATACAGTCGGAATTGTATGATGGACTCTGCCTTCAGTAGATACAGTCGGAATTGTATGATGGACTCTGCCTTTAGTAGATACAGTCGGAATTGTATGATGGACTCTGCTTTTAGTAGATACAGTCGGAATTGTATGATGGACTCTGCCTTCAGTAGATACAGTCGGAATTGTATGATGGACTCTGCCTTTAGTAGATACAGTCGGAATTGTATGATGGTCTCTGCCTTTAGTAGATACAGTCGGAATTGTATGATGGACTCTGCCTTCAGTAGATACAGTCGGAATTGTATGATGGACTCTGCCTTTAGTAGATACAGTCGGAATTGTATGATGGACTCTGCCTTCAGTAGATACAGTCGGAATTGTATGATGGACTCTGCCTTCAGTAGATACAGTCGGAATTGTATGATGGACTCTGCCTTTAGTAGATACAGTCGGAATTGTATGATGGACTCTGCCTTCAGTAGATACAGTCGGAATTGTATGATGGACTCTGCCTTTAGTAGATACAGTCGGAATTGTATGATGGTCTCTGCCTTTAGTAGATACAGTCGGAATTGTATGATGGACTCTGCCTTCAGTAGATACAGTCGGAATTGTATGATGGACTCTGCCTTTAGTAGATACAGTCGGAATTGTATGATGGACTCTGCCTTCAGTAGATACAGTCGGAATTGTATGATGGACTCTGCCTTCAGTAGATACAGTCGGAATTGTATGATGGACTCTGCCTTTAGTAGATACAGTCGGAATTGTATGATGGACTCTGCCTTCAGTAGATACAGTCGGAATTGTATGATGGACTCTGCCTTTAGTAGATACAGTCGGAATTGTATGATGGACTCTGCTTTTAGTAGATACAGTCGGAATTGTATGATGGACTCTGCCTTCAGTAGATACAGTCGGAATTGTATGATGGACTCTGCCTTCAGTAGATACAGTCGGAATTGTATGATGGACTCTGCCTTCAGTAGATACAGTCGGAATTGTACGATGGACTCTGCCTTTAGTAGATACAGTCGGAATTGTATGATGGACTCTGCTTTCAGTAGATACAGTCGGAATTGTATGATGGACTCTGCCTTTAGTAGATACAGTCGGAAGTGTATGATGGACTCTGCCTTCAGTAGATAGAGTCGGAACTGTACGATGGACTCTGCCTTCAGTAAATACAGTCGGAATTGTATGATGGACTCTGCCTTTAGTAGATACAGTCGGAATTGTATGATGGACTCTGCCTTTAGTAGATACAGTCGGAATTGCATGATGGACTCTGCCTTCAGTAGATACAGTCGGAATTGTACGATGGACTCTGCCTTCAGTAGATACAGTCGGAATTATATGATGGACTCTGCCTTTAGTAGATACAGTCGGAATTGTATGATGGACTCTGCTTTTAGTATATAAAGTCGGAATTGTATGATGGACTCTGCTTTTAGTAGATACAGTCGGAATTGTATGATGGACTCTGCCTTTAGTAGATACAGTCAGAATTGTATGATGGACTCTGCCTTCAGTAGATACAGTCGGAATTGCATGATGGATTCTGCCTTCAGTAGATACAGTCGGAACTGTATGATGGACTCTGCCTTCAGTAGATACAGTCGGAATTGTATGATGGACTCTGCCTTTAGTAGATACAGTCGGAATTGTATGATGGACTCTGCCTTTAGTAGATACAGTCGGAATTGTATGATGGACTCTGCCTTTAGTAGATACAGTCGGAATTGCATGATGGACTCTGCCTTTAGTAGATACAGTCGGAATTGTATGATGGACTCTGCCTTCAGTAGATACAGTCGGAACTGTACGCTGGACTCTGCCTTCAGTAAATACAGTCGGAATTGTATGATAGACTCTGCCTTTAGTAGATACAGTCGGAATTGTATGATGGACTCTGCTTTTAGTAGATACAGTCGGAATTGTATGATGGACTCTGCCTTCAGTAGATACAGTCGGAATTGCCTTCATTAGATACAATCGGAATTGTATGATGGACTCTGCCTTTAGTAGATACAGTCGGAATTGTATGATGGACTCTGCCTTTAGTAGATACAGTCGGAATTGTATGAAGGACTCTGCCTTCAGTAGATACAGTCGGAATTGTATGATGGACTCTGCCTTTAGTAGATACAGTCGGAATTGTATGATGGACTCTGCCTTCAGTAGATACAGTCAGAATTATATGATGGACTCTGCCTTTAGTAGATACAGTCAGAATTGTATGATGGACTCTGCTTTTAGTATATAAAGTCGGAATTGTATGATGGACTCTGCTTTTAGTAGATACAGTCGGAATTGTATGATGGACTCTGCCTTTAGCAGATACAGTCAGAATTGTATGATGGACTCTGCCTTCAGTAGATACAGTCGGAATTGTATGATGGACTCTGCCTTTAGTAGATACAGTCGGAATTGTACGATGGACTCTGCCTTCAGTAGATACAGTCGGAATTGTATGATGGACTCTGCCTTTAGTAGATACAGTCGGAATTGTATGATGGACTCTCCCTTTAGTAGATACAGTCGGAATTGTATGATGGACTCTGCCATCAGTAGATACAGTCGGAATTGCATGATGGACTCTGCCTTCAGTAGATACAGTCGGAACTGTATGATGGACTCTGCCTTCAGTAGATACAGTCGGAATTGTATGATGGACTCTGCCTTTAGTAGATACAGTCGGAATTGTATGATGGACTCTGCCTTTAGTAGATACAGTCGGAATTGTATGATGGACTCTGCCTTTAGTAGATACAGTCGGAATTGTACGATGGACTCTGCCTTTAGTAGATACAGTCGGAATTGTATGATGGACTCTGCCTTCAGTAGATACAGTCGGAATTGTATGATGGACTCTGCCTTCAGTAGATACAGTCGGAATTGTATGATGGACTCTGCCTTTAGTAGATACAGTCGGAATTGTATGATGGACTCTGCCTTCAGTAGATACAGTCGGAATTGTATGATGGACTCTGCCTTCAGTAGATACAGTCGGAATTGTATGATGGACTCTGCCTTTAGTAGATACAGTCGGAATTGTATGATGGTCTCTGCCTTTAGTAGATACAGTCGGAATTGTATGATGGACTCTGCCTTCAGTAGATACAGTCGGAATTGTATGATGGACTCTGCTTTCAGTAGATACAGTCGGAATTGTATGATGGACTCTGCTTTCAGTAGATACAGTCGGAATTGTATGATGGACTCTGCCTTTAGTAGATACAGTCGGAAGTGTATGATGGACTCTGCCTTCAGTAGATAGAGTCGGAACTGTACGATGGACTCTGCCTTCAGTAAATACAGTCGGAATTGTATGATGGACTCTGCCTTTAGTAGATACAGTCGGAATTGTATGATGGACTCTGCCTTTAGTAGATACAGTCGGAATTGCATGATGGACTCTGCCTTCAGTAGATACAGTCGGAATTGTACGATGGACTCTGCCTTCAGTAGATACAGTCGGAATTATATGATGGACTCTGCCTTTAGTAGATACAGTCGGAATTGTATGATGGACTCTGCTTTTAGTATATAAAGTCGGAATTGTATGATGGACTCTGCTTTTAGTAGATACAGTCGGAATTGTATGATGGACTCTGCCTTTAGTAGATACAGTCAGAATTGTATGATGGACTCTGCCTTCAGTAGATACAGTCGGAATTGCATGATGGATTCTGCCTTCAGTAGATACAGTCGGAACTGTATGATGGACTCTGCCTTCAGTAGATACAGTCGGAATTGTATGATGGACTCTGCCTTTAGTAGATACAGTCGGAATTGTATGATGGACTCTGCCTTTAGTAGATACAGTCGGAATTGTATAATGGACTCTGCCTTTAGTAGATACAGTCGGAATTGCATGATGGACTCTGCCTTTAGTAGATACAGTCGGAATTGTATGATGGACTCTGCCTTCAGTAGATACAGTCGGAACTGTACGCTGGACTCTGCCTTCAGTAAATACAGTCGGAATTGTATGATAGACTCTGCCTTTAGTAGATACAGTCGGAATTGTATGATGGACTCTGCTTTTAGTAGATACAGTCGGAATTGTATGATGGACTCTGCCTTCAGTAGATACAGTCGGAATTGCCTTCATTAGATACAATCGGAATTGTATGATGGACTCTGCCTTTAGTAGATACAGTCGGAATTGTATGATGGACTCTGCCTTTAGTAGATACAGTCGGAATTGTATGAAGGACTCTGCCTTCAGTAGATACAGTCGGAATTGTATGATGGACTCTGCCTTTAGTAGATACAGTCGGAATTGTATGATGGACTCTGCCTTCAGTAGATACAGTCAGAATTATATGATGGACTCTGCCTTTAGTAGATACAGTCAGAATTGTATGATGGACTCTGCTTTTAGTATATAAAGTCGGAATTGTATGATGGACTCTGCTTTTAGTAGATACAGTCGGAATTGTATGATGGACTCTGCCTTTAGCAGATACAGTCAGAATTGTATGATGGACTCTGCCTTCAGTAGATACAGTCGGAATTGTATGATGGACTCTGCCTTTAGTAGATACAGTCGGAATTGTACGATGGACTCTGCCTTCAGTAGATACAGTCGGAATTGTATGATGGACTCTGCCTTTAGTAGATACAGTCGGAATTGTATGATGGACTCTCCCTTTAGTAGATACAGTCGGAATTGTATGATGGACTCTGCCATCAGTAGATACAGTCGGAATTGCATGATGGACTCTGCCTTCAGTAGATACAGTCGGAACTGTATGATGGACTCTGCCTTCAGTAGATACAGTCGGAATTGTATGATGGACTCTGCCTTTAGTAGATAGAGTCGGAATTGTATGATGGACTCTGCCTTTAGTAGATACAGTCGGAATTGTATGATGGACTCTGCCTTTAGTAGATACAGTCGGAATTGTACGATGGACTCTGCCTTTAGTAGATACAGTCGGAATTGTATGATGGACTCTGCCTTCAGTAGATACAGTCGGAATTGTATGATGGACTCTGCCTTCAGTAGATACAGTCGGAATTGTATGATGGACTCTGCCTTTAGTAGATACAGTCGGAATTGTATGATGGACTCTGCCTTCAGTAGATACAGTCGGAATTGTATGATGGACTCTGCCTTCAGTAGATACAGTCGGAATTGTATGATGGACTCTCCCTTTAGTAGATACAGTCGGAATTGTATGATGGTCTCTGCCTTTAGTAGATACAGTCGGAATTGTATGATGGACTCTGCCTTCAGTAGATACAGTCGGAATTGTATGATGGACTCTGCCTTCAGTAGATACAGTCGGAATTGTATGATGGACTCTGCCTTCAGTAGATACAGTCGGAATTGTATGATGGACTCTGCCTTTAGTAGATACAGTCGGAATTGTATGATGGACTCTGCCTTCAGTAGATACAGTCGGAATTGTATGATGGACTCTGCCTTTAGTAGATACAGTCGGAATTGTATGATGGACTCTGCTTTTAGTAGATACAGTCGGAATTGTATGATGGACTCTGCCTTCAGTAGATACAGTCGGAATTGTATGATGGACTCTGCCTTCAGTAGATACAGTCGGAATTGTATGATGGACTCTGCCTTCAGTAGATACAGTCGGAATTGTACGATGGACTCTGCCTTTAGTAGATACAGTCGGAATTGTATGATGGACTCTGCCTTCAGTAGATACAGTCGGAATTGTATGATGGACTCTGCCTTCAGTAGATACAGTCGGAAGTGTATGATGGACTCTGCCTTCAGTAGATAGAGTCGGAACTGTACGATGGACTCTGCCTTCAGTAAATACAGTCGGAATTGTATGATAGACTCTGCCTTTAGTAGATACAGTCGGAATTGTATGATGGACTCTGCCCTTAGTAGATACAGTCGGAATTGTATGATGGACTCTGCCCTCAGTAGATACAGTCGGAATTGTATGATGGACTCTGCCTTCAGTAGATACAGTCGGAATTGTATGATGGACCCTGCCTTTAGTAGATACAGTCGGAATTGTATGATGGACTCTGCCTTCAGTAGATACAGTCGGAAGTGTATGATGGACTCTGCCTTCAGTAGATAGAGTCGGAACTGTACGATGGACTCTGCCTTCAGTAAATACAGTCGGAATTGTATGATGGACTCTGCCTTTAGTAGATACAGTCGGAATTGTATGATGGACTCTGCCCTTAGTAGATACAGTCGGAATTGTACGATGGACTCTGCCCTCAGTAGATACAGTCGGAATTGTATGATGGACTCTGCCTTCAGTAGATACAGTCGGAATTGTATGATGGACCCTGCCTTTAGTAGATACAGTCGGAATTGTATGATGGACTCTGCCTTCAGTAGATACAGTCGGAATTGTATGATGGACTCTGCCTTTAGTAGATACAGTCGGAATTGTATGATGGACTCTGCCTTCAGTAGATACAGTCGGAATTGTATGATGGACTCTGCCTTCAGTAGATACAGTCGGAATTGTATGATGGATTCTGCCTTCAGTAGATACAGTCGGAATTGTACGATGGACTCTGCCCTCAGTAGATACAGTCGGAATTGTATGATGGACTCTGCCTTTAGTAGATACAGTCGGAATTGTATGATGGACTCTGCCTTTAGTAGATACAGTCGGAATTGTATGATGGAATTTGCCTTCAGTAGATACAGTCGGAATTGTATGATGGACTCTGCCTTCAGTAGATACAGTCGGAATTGTATGATGGACTCTGCCTTCAGTAGATACAGTCGGAATTGTATGATGGACTCTGCCTTCAGTAGATACAGTCGGAATTGTATGATGGACTCTGCCTTCAGTAGATACAGTCGGAATTGTATGATGGACTCTGCCTTCAGTAGATACAGTCGGAATTGTATGATGGACTCTGCCTTTAGTAGATACAGTCGGAATTGTACGATGGAGTCTGCGTTTATTAAAGGTTAATTATACTTACAGAAAGGATTTTTCGTTTTTATTTGGTTATTTCCCTCATATACACGCAAGCGTAGCATAGATCAGCCAAATAATGCTCTTGGTTTTATTCCTGAGGCTGTGTAGGTACGTTGTTCAATTCTATCAGTGAAGGTCAAGCTGCTTGTCAACCACAGACGTTGTTTGCATTGTTTACTTGTTGTCCTGAAATCTCGACAGTAGGTGTTATTTTGTACATTTATTGATTTTGAAAATACATTTTACTATGTGTGGGGATCAGGTCTGTGGCAATAGATTTGACAGTATGGTATTGGTGGGAAATGTTTTAGTTTGATATTCAGTATGTACCAAAGCATAAAATCACGTGGGAAGGTAAAGGGTGCTTTTGAAGTGAGGCAAGGGGAACATATTACATCTGTACCATATAGTATCCATTTCATCTTGAAAATTATTTATTGAGTTGCAATTCTACAGGCATCAAACCTGATTCTGGCACGTGGGACTTTTATATTGGCGCTGCCATCATGTTGGTGCTCGTGTTATTTGATGGTCATAGTAGTTTGGTTACAAAGTCCCCGATGTGCAATACATGATCGACATGTTGAAGGACATTTGTGAGTTATGGAAACTAACAGTTCTTATCGGGAAACAAAAGTAATGGTGGTTGGTGGAAATAAAAGAGACACCCAAAAAAACATTATGAGTACAAGATTCAAATTTGGATTTTGAGGAAATATTTCAATATTTGGGAATCATTTTTCAGAAAATAAGTAAAAACATACAGGCGCCTTAAACCCTTGTTGAGCAAGCCGCCATAGCTTTGTACTTTGTTTTACAAAAGGACGGGGGCATAACTGACCTTTACATGTCAGTGGAACATTTACACTTACAGTTTCCTAGAAGATTAGGATCCGTCAAGTGAAGAACCACTTCGTGTGTGACATACTGTGTGAGTGTGTGTGTCAAACGTTAAAAAGTCAAAATTAGTTTATTTGTGTGTCGGCCTTTGGCCCATATACAAGACATGCAATGCCAATAATACAATGTGAAGCGCATTAAATGGATTTTATGAATTGATGTCTTTTTTTGTATGCATAATATACATAATATTACAGACGTTTTAATTACTCATCCTAAGGTGTACACAACAAATTTTGAATTTATATATAGTTGGAAATTTCCAATACAGTTCTGGCAAATAAACTATACGCAGTTCAGTGTAATGTTTACAGATCAATACGAAATGATATTCATCTTCAACAGACATATTGCAAACAGGACACGTGCGTAAACATGATTCAATAGATTTTTAAGTTAAAACATTCCATCTTAATTTAATAAAAACACTGTGTACATGTTTGCTATTGTAAATACTCAAATATCTTTCAGGTTTAAACAGTGTTTTATATTCTTTATACATTACACATTTTGAGTGTTGACATCCAGTTTTGACGAAATTCATCTACAAGACACGTTTTTAATACCCCAATGAAAGCTATGTTGTCCCCAAAAGACTGGATTAACCATACAAATCACACCATGCGAAAATAAAATGTTACGAACAGATGCTACCCAAGTATTACGACCAATGTTGTCGAAATACACCAACATGTTATATACTTTGCCTGGGATACGCCCTTCGTGCATTCGGGTTCATTTTAACCAATACTTTATAATACGGACCTGCGCATTAAAGCGGGTAGCGACAACATTCACCATAGACAATGGCATTTGGCGTTTGTTTTCCCACCATAAAAAAACTTTTACATGCCAAAAGATGAACTCGTTCTAATTTATCATACCGCTGGTAACCCCATACTTCTGACCCATATAAAAGTATTGGTAATACCTGTATATCAAATATTATAGAATATAGTTTTTGATCAATCATTCCTATTTTCATTCAAATTTATATTTATTTCCATTAAAGCCCGTTTTCCACGATTTACAAGATCAGCAATACACTTTGTCATCTTGAAAGGTGAAAGAAAATATTACACCTCAGTACTTATAACTGTTCACTATGGGCAGGGGTGTGTCTTTTTATGTCCATTTCTCCTTGGCAGATAGGGTGTCTCCCCTTCTGAAAACAACTACGTTTGATTGGTGTATGTCAACAGTTAATCCCCATGTACCTGAGAAAACCCCAAGGATGTTAAGCTGAGTCTGTAAACCCGCAATAGATTCTGAGACAAGGAAGACGTCATCTGCAAATAACAGTAACAAAATTTCATAAATATCTGGAAATAATTGTATGCCAGGTTTACCTTTTTCATTTATAGCTTTTGAAAGTTCCCCTATAAATAGAGAAAATAGCAAAGGGCTAAGTGTGCAACCTTGGCGTTCACCATTTGGACAGTCAAAGAAATCGTAGCATGAGGAAGTTTGTCTAATAAAAGATTTAACAGAAGAGTAAATCCCACCAAGGCCATAACATTGCAAACAGTACCATAGTTTATTTCTTTTTACATAGTCGAATGCTTTCTTAAAGTCTATAAATGCAACATTTATTTTTTTCCTCTTTTTAATCAAACACTTTTCCATAATAGAGTGTAAAGTAAAAATACGATCGGTGGTGGAATACCCAGATCAGAAACCTGTCTGCGACTCTGGTATTTTGTCCTTTAGTTCTGCCCAATTGGAAAGTGTGTTATTAAGAACACCCGTATATGTCTTGCCTATAACACTTTATAGTGAAATTCCCCTGTAGTTGTCTGGAATCTTCGTATCTCCCTTCTTATGTAGCAGTACTATAATAAACTGGGTCCAAACTGAAGGAAATATACCAGAGTTGTAGATCTTTTTAAGAGGCAAGAAATAAATGGCATAAAACTGTCTGATGTACTTTTTAACATTTCAATCAAAATCTCATCTATACCCGCAGATTTGCCATTTTGTATATGATGAAAAGCCTTTTCTATTTCTTCCTCTGTAATAGGCGATTCTAGGATAATATCACCAATTTCATCTAAAGGCGGGTCTTCAATATTAATCTGATTATCCTTGAGGTATATACTGTCGGACTGAAACATTTCACTGAAATATGTAAACCACATGTTCTGACTGATAGTGTTCAAATGACAGTGTACAGAGGATACCGCTAAGTACCCTAAAAATACAGAAGGGTTATTTGTTGTTTGTTTTAACATATCTGCTTTTTTACTTGATAAGCTTGTTTTGTCTGCCTACAAATGCTCTTGTATTTATGTATTTCAACACAATAAAGACGCCTATTTTGAACAGATTTGCTTTTCCGAAAATGCCTCAAAGTTTTGCGAGTTCGAAACTTTGCTCGCTAACAGGTGAATATAAAAAAGCCACTAGAAGCGCCTGTAAATTTACGTTTTGTCAAACATTCGGCTGCTTTTAAAACAACCTAGACAAATGATTCGAGGGCGCGATCAATGCTTATATCCACGAGCTGTGTCGCTTCTAACACAGGCTACTGGGGGGCATGTTTACATTAGCTAGAGTTGGATTCCAGGTGTATTTGTAATTATCACTACATATATCTGAAAGTTGCTGATTAAAAATTGTCAGTGGCCTTTCTTGATGTATGAGAGACACTTCTATTGGCATATGACCCGATTCAACCCTCTCGTTTACATACAATGACTCCACTAGCTGAAAAGCGTCAACTCCAGCGATAAAATAATCGTTTACACTTGAACCCTGCTCAGATATAAGCGAGCAGAATGTGTGTGTGTGTGTGTGTGCATCGCTGAATGATGTGAAAACACGGCTACGGGTGTGATTCGTTTTATTGGATGACGAGTATGTGTGGTATACTTTTTATACACCCTGAAATGCACAATAACACTCAATAAGAATCTTGTAAATTATGACAATTAAAATGAGAACATGATACTTCATTAGGATTACCTTATACATGTATAGAGGATATGTATACTTCAGAACATGATACGTCATCAGAATTACATTATACATACATACAGTATAATCATACGTCAAATCAAAACACTTCTTGGGTCGTGTAAAACGTAATCAATAGATAAACATAATAATAATATATATTCACATGTTGTGATAAGTAAACATACCAGAAGTATGGCCTGTAGGTGTAGGTTACACTTTAGTCTGCCACGACTACATGGCCAGGGCTACAGTGACATCAAAATACCTAAACATATCGAAATGATTCTAAAAGTACTATAAAACTAGCTTCCCTACACAATGCTCTTGCCTGTGTGGACACTATTATCAAATCACTGCTACTGTTTATACATAGTTACAGATCTGAACATAGCACTATCATAAAACACAATAAATTACTAAACATCCTAAAATTATCATAAATGTCCACACACTTACAATACATTTAACACATATATGATAATAGCCTCATAAACATATTCAAACAACACCCTGTCCAGGAGAATCAGACATTGATAACATAACAAATACCTTATTTAACGTACACCTGTATATATAATCTTATTTATGAAAAGATAGATTTATATATGTTTACGTATTTAATTGGAAACATACCTTGACTTTACCAAATCTGTATAATGTGCCCACTCGTCTGTCAGTGACTTGTCTGTGTAGTGACTGAGGTGCAAGTGAGGGTTAAAAAGCATGCAAAGCTGACCCTAAGAAAAACAATAGGGTCAACCACTCAAGCAGAACATTTGCCCTGGCTGACACAACGGAGCTGATAGGGAAGTGACCAATCAATCTCATTAAAATCAGATCTTAGTTCTCGCTACAGCTAAACAAAGATCTGAGGACATCCCATTACGGGTCATGTCAGACCGTCCTTGTGCGAACATTGACCGACCAATGGAATGACCAATCAGAAGGCAGCTTCCTCCTGCTTTACGGCACTAATTTCAAACTGGCGATTACGCTTCGAAACATATTTTGACAAATTCTCGATTACAAATTTCAAACCTGAACGAAAGAATATTCTGGAATTGCTTATAGATGGTCTAGATTGTATGGATTCAGTCGTTAAACCCGTAACTATCGTTCGGAGTTAAAGTTTTCGAGGTTGCATGATGAGAAATCACACTGTCACTTTCATAATCTGGTAAGCGATGCTCTGATTGATCGGATGAAAGATCGTTCTGACGTGACCGCTAGCTAATAGGATGTCCTCAGATCTTTGTTTAGCGGTAGCGAGAACTAAGATCTGATTTTAATGAGATTGGGAAGTGACCCAAGCATAACTAAGTAAAAAGGTGCAGTATCAAATCTTCATTAAAATCCCTAAAACCCATACTGCAAACTAATACTAAATACTAATATTAAATACTAATACTAAATACTAAACACGGATTCATAAAATAACATACGTTGGGGCAAACAATTGCCACGTATATGGGCCCGGCGGCGGAAGTCGTCTTGTCAAGCTGTAGCTGACAGTTGGGTCCGCGCCGGTAGTCGCACAATGGTTTTGCTAATGGGGCCGGGCAGTGGGATCTGCTTTGGCCGGCTACCTGGGGCCGGGCAGCGGTAGTCTGACTTAGGCCAACAGCGTCGAGCTGCTTTTGGCAGCGTGGGAGTTGCCAAGCAATGGTAGCGGTTAAATATGCTACCGTGGGGGCCGGACAGCAGTAGCAGTCTCAGGCCAGCAGCGCTAGCTGTGAATCGACGTTGGTCACGCTAGTGGCTCTGGCAACTGTAGCATTTTGGTATACCCAACTAGCAGTTTTGTAGCCCACTAGTACCTGCACACCATCGGCCATTTAACCGAATCTCATCTTCTGTTTTTATTATAGGCACGGGCATCCACGGCTCGGTGGCCCGTGCCTCTCCTTGGCATATCGAGGGAAAAGTATTATATACTAATACTGACACAAATAGCCAATGCTGATACTAGTACTAACTACACTATGTATTCTATACACTATATACTAATACTGACACTAAGTGAGTTACTGGTCAGTTGACGCGACCATTGAGAATATATATATCAAAAGTATAACACAAATTAAGTAATATTCTTCCAAATCTATTGGTAGCATTGTCACCTGACTTGCGATTTTTAAGTGGTAACTGTTCCTCTTGAGGAAAAACGTCGCCAGTAAAGTCAGATACATTCTCAGGCGGGTTGTTACATTGTCCAACCTGTGTGTGTATGTGTGTCTGTGTGTATGCGTGTGTCTGTGTGTGTCTGTGTCTGTGTGTATGTGTGTGTCTGTGTCTGTGTGTATGAGTATGTCTGTGTCTGTGTGTATGTGTGTGTGTATGTCTGTGTCTGTGTGTATGAGTATGTCTGTGTCTGTGTGTATGAGTATGTCTGTGTCTGTGTGTATGTGTGTGTCTGTGTCCGTGTGTATGAGTATGTCTGTGTCTGTGTGTATGAGTATGTCTGTGTCTGTGTGTATGAGTATGTCTGTGTCTGTGTGTATGAGTATGTCTGTGTCTGTGTGTATGAGTATGTCTGTGTCTGTGTGTATGAGTATGTCTGTGTGTATGAGTGTGTGTGTGTCTGTGTGTATGTGTATGTCTGTGTCTGTGTGTATGAGTATGTCTGTGTCTGTGTGTATGAGTATGTCTGTGTCTGTGTGTATGAGTATGTCTGTGTCTCTGTGTATGAGTATGTCTGTGTCTCTGTGTATGAGTATGTCTGTGTCTCTGTGTATGAGTATGTCTGTGTCTGTGTATGAGTGTGTATGTGTCTGTGTGTATGAGTATGTCTGTGTCTGTGTGTATGAGTATGTCTGTGTCTCTGTGTATGAGTATGTCTGTGTCTCTGTGTATGAGTGTGTGTGACTGTGAGTGTGAGTTTGTTTGTCTGTATGTATGAGTGTGTATGTGTCTGTGTGTATGAGTTTGTGTGTGTCTGTGTGTATGAGTGTGTATGTGTCTGTGTGTATGTCTGTGTCTCTGTGTATGAGTGTGTATGTGTCTGTGTATGTGTATGTCTGTGTCTGTGTGTATGTGTATGTCTGTGTCTCTGTGTATGTGTCTGTGTGTATGAGTTTGTGTGTGTCTGTGTGTATGAGTGTGTATGTGTCTGTGTGTATGTCTTTGTCTCTGTGTATGAGTGTGTATGTGTCTGTGTGTATGTGTATGTCTGTGTCTCTGTGTATGAGTGTGTATGTGTCTGTGTGTATGAGCGTGTGTGACTGTTCGTATGAGTTTGTGTGTCTGTATGTATGAGAGTGTCTGTGTCTGTGTGTATGAGTGTGTGTGTGTGTGTGTATGAGTGTCTTTGTGTACGAGTATGTCTGTGTCTGTGTGTATGAGTGTGTGTGACTGTGTGTATGAGTTTGTGTGTCTGTGTGTATGAGTATGTCTGTGTCTGTGTGTATGAGTGTGTCTGTGTCTGTATCAGTTTGAGTTTGTCCCTTTCAGTTACAACACCATGTAATGTCGAGCTGAATTTTTTTCATGCCAAGTTAGGACGCAAATACTACACTTCCAACACTAGGAGATAACTTGGTATGTGTTCAACACTCCTGACATTAACATGGTATCGATTGATGTGTATATAGAGCCAGATTCGGCACGTTTGTCCACCCGATGGGGAACTCGACAAGTGACGCTACGTGAAAGGTGTCGTCTCAGTGTCGTCTCGGTGTCGTCTCAGTGTCGTCTCAGTGTCGTCTCAGTGTTGTCTCGCTGTCGTCTCAGTGTCGTCTCGGTGTCGTCTCAGTGTCGTCTCAGTGTCGTCTCGGTGTCGTCTCAGTGTCGTCTCAGTGTCGTCTCGGTGTCGACGCGCTGCCCGTGGGGGTTATCACACGTCATGATCTGTTCAAACGACGTTGAAACAAACCCGGGACCTATCTCTCTAGACGAAGTAAGAGATTCTATCCTATCGGAGCTGCGCGACGTTAAATCGGAGTTAAGTTCGCAAATTACAGGGAGTGAACGCAATCAGTTCTAAATGTGGTCACTTGAGATAACAGTAACACCAATCAAATCTGATATTCACGACTTGAAACATAATCATAACATTATGTATACTGACATTGATGCTGTCACTTATAAAATTGAAACTGTCGTAGAACGTCTATCTAAGATTGATGACGATATGGACTAACTGGAATCATTTAGCAGACGTGATAATGTCATTCTCCATGGTGTACCCGAAGCAGAAGGTGAGAAATCGATGGCTTGCACGGAAACGGTGATGTCAACTTTTAACGAACACGTAACTTTTAAAACGTGGCAACCATCTGGCATTACCGTGCCCATCGCCTTGGAATAAGACGTCGAAACGCGGATAAACCACGCCCAATAACTGCCAAGCTTCTGATATCAGGGTTTCCAGCTCGGCAAGCTAGGCCCGTGCTTAAGGAAAACGGGCTTGGAATTTCAAGCGACCACATGCCAGCGTCAACAACTGAATGCTCTTAAAGACACCGGCTATTTTGGGTACTTTAAGAAACCTAAACTTGTGACAAAATCTCGAGAAAGTACCACCCGTACTCAACAGGAAACACCCAAACGCAGGCGAGGCAGAGTCACTCAAGCTGCAATTGAAACATCATCGAATAGGCAACTTGCATAGGACGATGGCCGAGGCCCGGATCATATATACCATGCGGATGTAATAGATCCGACACCGGTGACACGGTCGATTTTATGAGCGCTTCTGTGAGTGAAGATGAAAAATTTATATTCTTGGAGTGCGTGAACGCCGAATCCCCAAACTTGCTTATAATATGCTTGTACATCTAGTCGACATGGGCATCACATATTAGAAACATTTTGTTTTCTCATGGCTACGGTTTGTATGGTTAACCCAAACTCTTTTAAAAACAATTTCCTGAACAATCTATAAATATGTTTCATTGGGAATGGCATTCTACTCTAGAAAACAGTTCAAGGTATGACTTGTACAGAACCTTTAAGAGTCTTATTCAACCAGAAAAATACTTATCAACATTAACATCAAGAACCCTTCGACGTCCATTTATTCAATTTAGGCTCGGATTGTTAGATCTCATAATAAATGAAGGAAGAAAAATGTCCACTGAAAAGTCGAAGTATGACATTCAGCTATAGAAAATGAAATTCATTTGACTTTTGTATGTCCTTATTGTTGTGACCTAAGAAACAAGTTTATACCAGAACGCTATCTGTCAAATTATCCTGTATCTGCTTTTATTTCTCTCCTTTCTTCAAAAGATGATACTGTCAAACCAAAACTGACTATACATGTATATGTTAATTATATATGCAATTTCTCTCAGAAACAATTTGTTAAACATGAGTACATATCCAAATATGTAAAACTACTTATTTGTAACTCTCTTCTATAGGGGCCGGAGGCCTTACATGCAATTAATTTCGTTGATCTTTGACTTCGTATGTATGTGTATGAGTGTGAGTGTGTATTTGAGTGTGTGTGTACATGTGTGTGTGCGAATGTGTGTGTGTTTATTTGTGTGTGTCTGAGTGTATGTGTGTGAGAATATATGTGTGTGGGTGTGTCTGTATGAGTTTATGGATGTTTGTGTGTATGAGTGTGTGTGAATGTGTGTGGGTGTGTGTGAGTGCGTGTGCGTGTGCGTGTGCGTGTGCGTGTGCGTGTGTATTTATGTGCGTTTGTTTGGTCGAGGTACTTGTCTGGTATGTATGTGATAGAGAGTGTATGTGTGTATGTGTGTGTATGCGGGAGTATATATGTGTGAGTGTCAATATAAACGTGTGTGTGTGTATGTGTGCTTGCGCGAGCGTATATGAGTGCGTTTGTGTGTGCTTGCGTGTGTGCGTAAATTTGTGTGAGGTTGTGTGTGTATGAGAGTACCTGAGTGAGTGTGTTGTATGGGAGTTTGACTATGAGTGTGTGTGTGTGAGTGTGTATGTTTGTGAGTATGTGTATGAGAGTGTGCGTGCGTGTGTCTGTGTGCGTGTGTCTGTGTCGGGGCGGGGGAAGGGGTGTGTGTGTGGGGGGGGCGGGGGGGGGGGGGGGGGGTTGACGGGGAAGCTTTATATAAAATTACTTAAACGAATCGTTACATTTTCCCTCGAATGTAATAAAATATGCTTTTTATTTCTATTGAAATTCATGTACACTGACACTTATTTTGATAGCCATAGGCTTAAATGGATACACTTTCTTGAAACTAATTTCTCTGAAAAAATGTACTTGGTTATTTAGGGAAACCATGATGCAATTGTACCGTTATTGGTAAAACCAGTTCAGTTCAGTTTATTGTTTTTCAGGGCCATATGAACCATATTACATACATGTATATCATACAGTGCATCATGGCATTGGATAACATTACGTTTCCGTTCTAGTTTTAAATACAATATACATATATTTTGACGGATGAAATTCTCAAGTATTTTACAGTTAATTACGGACATCATACCGTGGGCCTGGTTGTTTGTTAAAACTTTACAATGAGTACGTGCAACGGTATACAGAGGACAGACAAAACAAAGGTGCATTTCCTGGACATTTACAGTGCGTGCAGACAGAGTCTTCAGCACCTATACGTTATATTTACCTTCACGTACGTTTTGAATACCTAAGGTTTTATATCCACTTCAAAACTTTAACCAGGCCTTTCTGTAATTAAGTACATAAATATTTTGGATATACAATTCAAACTGAAGTCCTGATTTCATGGTTGAATTTGTCGTTTATCTGTGAGAAGTGAATGGCAGTTTTGTGTCTCATCACGGTCAAGGTTATGTTGTTTCAGGACAAAGATAATGCTGCTTCAGTACCAACTCCCTGGCCCAAAGCCGGAACCGTAACTAAACAGCAAATGTCTAATATGAGAAACCAATTTAAGTATTTCCTATCAGAGGTATCATATAGCATTCAATAACACTGGTGCGGATGTCTGTAGGATGGCATAGATAAAACACGTAACCAATATTTGATACATATGACATTATATATTGTATATAGTGGATATCTGCCACACTCACCATATGCAACAGTATTTGGCAAGGAGTAAATTATATTCAAAACGTATTTACAAAGTTTTCTGTGGACAATTTCTATTTATTTTATTTTAGTGTATCCCCACAGCTACAACACATCAATATCGGTGCAATTTTTGTGTCAAATATTTGAAAGGCATTATCAACAGATATCTTTTATTTACGCACAGCGTTTGGATGGCATACACTCTTAAAAAAGAGAAACGCACAGGTAGATTTTTAGTAAATTTATTGTACCTAATAAAGTAAATATATTTAATTTAATATAATAGATACACATGTGAAATTTGGGAGCTCGATAGTCACATGTTGTCGTTGTACAAAGGCTGTGAAAACTGTTCATTGTCATGTCACATAAGGCAACCAGATTGCTCTGCATCTTTTTGGTACTGGCTGGATAAGTATACAAATTCTGTCCAGCGGAATTCTGCGCCATACTGCTTGTAACGCGTTGTCCAGTTGTGGGAGTGTCTGCAGCGTGTTCTGACGTTGACGTAGACGTCGATCGAGATCATCCCAGAGGTGTTCAACTGGGTTCATCTGGAGATCTCGACGGCCAGGGCAAGTCACCGACATTTGTCAAATTCACGTGCACAATGTGGGGCACAACGTTCATTTCGACGACGATAAACACGTGGTCTTCCATCTCGTCGGTGAAG
Source organism: Haliotis rufescens (assembly GCF_023055435.1). NCBI lineage: Eukaryota > Metazoa > Mollusca > Gastropoda > Lepetellida > Haliotidae > Haliotis > Haliotis rufescens. Next base: position 4,441,347 of record NW_025964057.1, read on the forward strand.
AAGAAATCGTGATTCATCGCTAAACCACACTCGTCTCCAGTTTCTCAAATTCCAAGGCTGTACGGTATGGCACCAACGCAAGCGTCGCTGTGGATGAATCTGTTGCACAACAGGGACGATAACTGGTCTTCTGGGTCGGATTCCAGTCTCGCAACGATGGTTCCTGTCAGTCTGGTCCGATATCCTCCACAAACTGTGTCATTGCGATGACGTAAGTGGAACAGTCGAATGCAGCGATCCTGTGCAGGGGTGGAAACTCTTGGTCGGCCGATTCTCGGACGGTCTGCAGTGGAATCGAACTGTGTGTATCGGTCACAAAGGCGGCAAATGGTGCTCTGGCGGATGTTAAAGTGGCGTGCAACAGAAGACTGCAATTCCTCTCATTGGATACGTTCTATGAGAATTTTGCGATCGGCAGCGATGGTTTTCAAACTTGAAAAATGTTGACAATTGAATAACAAATTACTGGCTTATGCTTGCCTTTCTGTAGCCACTACCACGAGTTACGAATGCCATCACTTGCACGTGCATTTCGCTTCACTGTTTTCCTCCATGACATTTTTGAACAAGTGTGAAAACAATGCCGTTTAAGACATTGCAAATTGACAATGGTTGCATTGTGACGCACCGTTTGTCGAATATCAATAACATATATCTAATTTATATACCCGATTTTTTGTGTAGTCAGGTTCAGTGAACTACATACTACCTGTGCGTTACTTCTTTTAAGAGTGTATAGTGCTTTACTTGCCTGTTCTGCAAGGGTATTATAAGCTTTAGTCCAAATTTGCTTTAGAGTTATCATTAGACCCAGATATCTACAGGAGGTAACAGGCTTAAGTGGGAAGTGATACAATATCATATGTCCATCTTTCTTTCTGAAAATCATATTATTAGTTGTTTTTGTTTTTGTTTTTATTTCCATTCCCCATCTTTCACAGTATCCTTACAAGAGATACACTCGTCTTTGTAATGTTATAGTAGTATCTGCTACAAGTATTAAATCATCTGCAAATAATAGAGAAATTCTGTTGTACATTTCCTCTGAAATGAACACACCATCGCCTGGCCTAGAACCAATTTCACTGAATGCCATTGTTTAATAGCAGAAACATCACTTTATTTCTAATCACCATATCAAATGCTTCCTTATAGTCTACGAAAGCGCAGTAAAATCTATCTTTATTAGGGGCAATGTGTTTCTATACCAGTGACTGTAAAATATATATGTTGTCTGCGGTGGAATGTTGTTTTAACCCACCTTGGTATTCTCCAATAATATCTTTATCTTCAATGAAAGTATCTAATCTCTAATTTAGTATATAAGCACATATCTTACTCATGGTGGTAAGTAATGAGATTTCTCTAGAGTTATAAGGGTCTTCTGTGTTGCCTTTCATATGTATGGGTATATAATACATGCAGCCCAAGCACTAGGAAATTCCCTTTAATCAGTATACATGTATCTGTGGCATATGAAAAGAACTCTGAGGGCATACCGTCATCTCTGAGAGGATACCATCATCTCCTGGAGGTTTATCAGCTTTTAGATTATCGATTGCATATGGTACTTCACAAAATGTAATCTCTGATGACAGATCATCAGATTGCAGACACTTTTCACAATCAGTAAATGTATGTCCATGTATTGATAAGAAACGCTCCACCTCCAGACTAAACTGTGTGTTTAGCTGATTATTAAAGTGTTCCTGCCAAACGTGAACTGGTATTTTTTTTTACATGTTTACGACTTTTAAAAAATATATTTCTACACTAATTTCCAAAAGCTCTTACAATCGTGTGTATCTGCTGCTTCAGGTAATTTGTCACTAATATTCAATTTAAAATCCATAACTTTTTGACGACAATTATTCTTAAACGTATTTTTGGGCTTTTTTTCTTTACATGACAGTTTTCTCTATTTGGGCTAAAACGGAACGCATTTAGATGTTCATATTTAATATTTCTTAACTCAACACATTCGTAATCAAACCACTTAAGTTGTAATATATCAGAGGGCACGGGTGGCCCAGTCGTCTAAGGCGCCGCAATTCGCTGTGCAGAGTTGCGTCCCTTGGGCACACCAGAAACCTATGATTGTGGGTCCGAATCCCGGTTCACCCCGATTATGTTTCTAGGTTTGTCAGCACAATACCCGTGTTTGTAGGTTTCACGGAACTGGTAAACGTCTAAGACCTGCATCATTTGGGGCTTTCCTCCCACATTAAGCTGACACGACGTGATATGACTGGAATGCTGATAAAAGCGGCGCTAAACAAAAAAAAGAAATCACATGTTGAGAAATGTAATTTATCAGAGTATACTCGGCTTCAGTTTTGACGTTATCTCATCAATGATCCGCTGGATGTGAAATTATCAACAAGACTACATACAGCAGTGTCTAAGGTTTCATAAACTATTTCCACAAACCTGTCACACTGCTCCAGAATACAATCTGTCCAACGAAAGTTTGCTTGAATGTAGTATTCCATTTATACTTCACTCTCTCAGATCCTGTAGATAACACGCTCATCACAGTATCGTGATGGTATAACTAACTCCTTCACTAAATAAAGGTAAAGTTAGTACGAGGAGGAGATGATGTGAATCAGTACGTGTTTTACAGTGAAGACAGATACATTGGGAAATACATCTGATGAAACACACATATAGTAGGGGGTACTCGAACCAGTTGCCCCTATGAAAGTAAAATCCACTGAAGCGTCTGACAATCTTCCATTGACAATAAAAAGTTCAAATAATTTGTTTCATAATTGTTAATAATAGTTTCCCTGTTTGTTCGTACAGGTGGGATTCATTCCACAGGGCAGGAAATGTCCTCCTCCATCGGTAGACGGTCAACTGAGTCATCCTCAGTAAAGTCATTCAAGTTACCCGTTCTAGAAGTCATGTCTCCACACAGTGTTAGAACACTGTCCTGATACTCTTCTTTAACAACAGCTATTCGCTGCTTCAGACTGTCCGTACCATCGCGGTTCTCAGTTGTTTCTGGTGGAACATAAACACAGAGCAGTATCATGCGTTTTCTTTCCAGAGATGCAGAACGTGTTATGAAACAATTAGTGTCTGGCAACTCTGGATGAACTCGTGAAAATAAACAGTATCATGCGTTTTCTTTCCAGAGATGCAGAACGTGTTATGAAACAATTAGTGTCTGGCAACTCTGGATGAACTCGTGAAAATAAACATGAATATTCGCTAAATAAATGTGCAAAATGATTGAAGATTATTGGGTCAATGGGTTCAAAGGTAGCTTTCATCCCATTTTATCTACGAGTAGTTGGGACACAGTTCCTGCAACACCCTGCCGCTGACCGTGAGGGTTTGTGTCCATGTTGTTGTTCGTGCAACACCCTACTGCCGCTGACCGTTAGGGTCAGGGTTTGTGTCCATGTTGTTGTTCCTGCAACACCCTACTGCTGACCGTTAGGGTCAGGGTTTGTGTCCATGTTGTTGTTCGTGCAACACCCTACTGCCGCTGACCGTTAGGGTCAGGGTTTGTGTCCATGTTGTTGTTCCTGCAACACCCTACTGCTGACCGTTAGGGTCAGGGTTTGTGTCCATGTTGTTGTTCGTGCAACACCCTACTGCCGCTGACCGTTAGGGTCAGGGTTTGTGTCCATGTTGTTGTTCCTGCAACACCCTACTGCTGACCGTTAGGGTCAGGGTTTGTGTCCATGTTGTTGTTCCTGCAATACCCTACTGCCGCTGACCGTCGCCTCCCTGTTGGAAGACGGGCTGGTATCTCATATGTAGATGTACAGTGTATTTGTGGCAATTATTCTTTAGGAGACGAATATCGTGCCACTTTAGAATACCCGCACATTAGAACACATAGGAAATGTATGTACACATTACTAATAAATATTATTTGTGGCCTAATGTTGTTTAGTTTTGTCAATTATTTCAATAAGAAATGCCTGCTGTGTTAAGAAACTTTGGCAAATTTTGAGAAATAATTGTGATAGCCCATAAGTTCTCTATATAAGGACATGGGTGGCACACCTGTCTAAGGCGCCGCAATTCCCTTGGGCAACATTAGGGTTCACTCAATATTTTTCCACAAATCATAGAAGCTGTTTCTACAGATTTTAGAAAATATGGCCGTGGAGATTCCGGTTTCCCATCTATGGAATAAGAGGCGACAAAGTGGATCAGATTATAAGTACCTGTCACCAGGCTGCCTGACCATCCCAGACATTGCACATAACATATATGTACAGACTCTGGTCATAAAACTACATCTCACAATCAGTACACAGTATTTGGAGATATGCTGTAGACTAACGAATACACAGTATTTGGAGATATGCTGTAGACTAACGAGTACACAGTATTTGGAGATATGCTGTAGACTAACGAGTACACAGTATTTGGAGATATGCTGTAGACTAACGAGTACACAGTATTTGGAGATATGCTGTAGACTAACGAGTACACAGTATTTGGAGATATGCTGTAGATATGCTGTAGACTAACGAGTACACAGTATTTGGAGATATGCTGTAGATATGCTGTAGACTAACGAATACACAGTATTTGGAGATATGCTGTAGACTAACGAGTACACAGTATTTGGAGATATGCTGTAGATATGCTGTAGACTAACGAGTACACAGTATTTGGAGATATGCTGTAGACTAACGAGTACACAGTATTTGGAGATATGCTATAGACTAACGAGTACACAGTATTTGGCGATATGCTGTAGACTAACGAGTACACATTATTTGGAGATATGCTGTAGATATGCTGTAGACTAACGAGTACACAGTATTTGGAGATATGCTGTAGATATGCTGTAGACTAATGAGTACACAGTATTTGGAGATATGCTGTAGATATGCTGTAGACTAACGAGTACACAGTATTTGGAGATATGCTGTAGACTAACGAGTACACAGTATTTGGAGATATGCTGTACACTAACGAGTACACAGTATTTGGAGATATGCTGTAGACTAATGAGTGCACAGTATTTTGAGATATGCTGTAGACTAACGAGTACACAGTATTTCGAAATATGCTGTAGATATGCTGTAGACTAACGAGTACACAGTATTTGGAGATATGATCATCAATTGTTGTGCCTTCAGCCTTGTCGCCGAACATCACACTCCCTCCGAGACCAGTCCTACAGGATATGGCCACCAATTTAGACAAAGCATTTGGATCCTTTTGCCGTCCACGGTTTGTATTGCCAGATGCAGGGACTCATGGCTTGTCTATGATTGCTCCCGAATTAGATGGTGACATCGCAACATTAGCTCCTAAGCGTCCGTACTCAGCTTCTTCAGTGAATGATAGGGACCCGCTTCACCTCGAAACCATTGTTCGAAGGACCCTCCCGTTGGTCTCCACTATTTTATCAGCAACTGAAGCACTTTCATCGGCTCTAGCTCATGCATCTTCCTCGGAAGAATCCTGTTTTCGAGGTGCTGTGACCCTCATCCAGGATAAAACGACAGCTATACTAGACCTCCTTGCTCACCATGTGGGATCTATCACTACTCTTGGTAGACGTGGGGTGTTACAACATTGCTCATGGGATGATCAATTTAAGAACAGGCTGTACCAAATGCCATGGTCAACACCATCCCTTATTGCTGGGCGCAATCAGGAGGTCGCCCATGAAGTCCAAAGAGACACTTCCCTGCAAGTCACTGTTGACTTACTTCGTCTCCAGAGAAATCAACTGGAAGAACAAAAGAAAGACCGAAGACGACCAACCTTTACTCCTTCTCAACAAGACCTTAGAGAAGTTTTGAGTAATAGGTCTGCTTCTTTTCGTGGCCGTGGCCGAGCACGCCAACATCAGCGAGGAGGGAAATCAGGCGGACGCACCAACTCCTTTTCAGGGACTAAAGGAAACTCTAACTCCTAAGTCAGGAGACACCTACCCCAAATGACTCACTACAACAGTAGAACGACTGGGACCTTCCGACTCCAGCCATTCCGATTTTCTCGTCTCCTGTAGGCGGAAGACTAGGCACGTTCGCTTTAAACTGGACCATCCTAGACGACCCATATGTGTCTAGTCTCCTACAAACAGGCTATTCTCTACCTCTTGCCACCACACCTCCGACAACGTGCAAACCGCCTCAACATCTGTATCCAGCCACACAACTTCCAGTTCTCATAGACGCCATAAACACGTTAACGCAATAGAGTGTCTGGTCACTCGGCCAATGACACCACGGTTCTATTCTCCAATTTTTCTGGTTCCAAGAAAAACAGTCCTCAACTACCTCTCATCTTCAACATGAAAACCTTCAACAAACTATACCTAGAGACTCCTCCACACTTTCGCATGACATCAATCGCTCTACTACGAACGATTATTCATCCCGGCGACTTCATGATCAGCCTAGATATACAAGACGCGTACTTACACGTCCCTATCCTGCCAGAGCACCGCCATTTTCTTCGGTTTGTGTTCCAAGGCCAACACTACCAATTGTGAGTGCTCCCATTTGGAATTTCTTCAGCCCACCGGTTATTTACTCGCCTCACAAAGCGTTACAAGTTCTTACACACTCGAGGCATAGTCTTCGAAACGTACATCGACGACTGCATTCAAGCCAACAAGGATTCGAACACTCTACTTCATCACCTCGATTTTTCTCAACGCCTACTTCATCAACTAGGTTGGATCATCAACAGTCATCAGAGCCCTCTTCGACACGAGTCTGGGCAAGATGTTTGTCCCCCAAGATCGTTGGGAGAAAATCCAACGCCTCGTTCCATTGGCACTCAAACAGCCACTTTCCTGACGTCAATGGCAACAACTTCTCGGTCTCCTAACATCAGCACAAGCCCTCACCAAGAGAGGTCAACTTCACTTATGGCCAATCCAGTGCTTCCTCAAGCCCTTCCTTCAGGACGATGATTGTCAGGTCCTTATCACTCTTCCGAACCATCTACACCCACACCTCAAATGGTGGTTAACTCCATCAAATGTCTGCGAAGGAGTCGCCTTGCAACCATTCACCCCGACCCTCCACCTGTTCGTCAACGCCTCAACCGTCGGATTGGGAGCTCATTGCCAAGACCTACAAGTGGCAGGGCGGTGGTCATTAGAAGAAAGTCAGCTTCACATCAACGATCTAGAATTCAAAGCAGTGATTCTGGCAGTGTCTCATTGGTCGACACTTTTTCAGTCCTCCACACTCGGTCATGTGGTACATAAACAAGATGGGAACCACCAAGTCAACGTCACTTCTATCTCTAGCACTCGACTTCTTCAAACTGATCGACTCACTCAACATTCAAGTTCAAGCAAGACATATTCCTGGCATCGCCAACATCATAGCCCACTCCCTGTCCCGACCCGACAAACCATCTCCCACGGAATGGCGTCTACATCCCGTGATTTTTCAGTCTATTTGCCAGTTATTTCGGTGCCCAAGACGTCGACCTCTTCGCAACCCGCTTCAATACTCAGCTATCCCGGTTCGTATCTCCTATCACAGACCCCCTAGCCTGGGACCACGATGCGTCAGCAATCCCATGGGAAGGACTACATGCTTACGCCTTTCCCCCAACCGGCATTCTACATCGGGTTCTACACAAGATAACCATGACCAATCGCCTCACTCTGCTTTTGGCCGCGCCCTACTGGCCAACACGCAGTTGGTTCATAACGCTCACTCGTCTCGCAGACAGACAATTTTACCATCTACCTCTAAGTGCCGATCTTCTGCATCAACCACACACTCAGCTCCGTCATCCGTCGCCAACAACCCTCAATCTATGCGTTTGGCGCATTTACAGAAATCATTGATACCTAAAGATTATTCTGAACGAGTGGCAAAGACCATTGCGGGGGCGCACAGGTCATCTACTAAAGCACTATATGACCATAAATGGAAGGTATTTGAATCGTATTGTCATTCACATGACATTTCCACACCTGCCACGGCATCCCCGCAACAAATTGCTGAATACCTTCACTATCTTCAATCATCTCATAAACTAAAAGGTTCGACTCTGGCTACCTACTTAGCTGCGATCAATTCTGTCATCGCAACTACAATGGGCACTAAGATTTCTACAATCGCCGAATTACAATCATTGATCAGATCGTACAAGTTGGCGGAACAAATTTAAACATCACGTTTCCGACCACCAACTTGGGATCTAAACATCATACTTCGACATCTAACTTCGGCCAAGTTCGAACCTCTCGCCGAGAAAGATTTCGAACACATTTCTTTGAAGACAGTTTTCCTTCTGACCACACTCAACGGCGGCTCGAGTGAGTGAAATTCACGCTTTAGACGTCAACAGAGTGCGTTTCGAACAAACTGCACATGGGAAAGTATTTTGGGGACTACGATGAGATTTCATCGCCAAAAATAAACTCCCTGGTCAACCCGATCGACTATTCAGTATCCCACCGTTGACTGCCCTCTTAAACCGTGACGAAGACATATCTTTGTGTCCGGTACGTGCACTTCGAATCTATCTGGAAGCGGCGAAACCACTTCGTCGATTACGTAAGAGGTTATTCATCCCGCTCTCTGCGGCAGCTATTACGGAGGTATCCCGTACCACAATCTCGTTTTGGATACGCTCAGTGATCCTTCGAGCCTTTTTCACCTTCACTGATCTACCTGCTCCAGTCGCACCTAATCCTCACGAAACCCGTGCTGTCGCTTCCACCATGGCACTTCATAGTAATTGCTCCTTGACCGCAATTATGGAGGGATGTTTTTGGAAATCCGATACCGTGTTCGCATCCAATTACCTCCGAGACATCTCAGTGACGGACGTTCAAGGCCTTCACCAGTTTGGACCCTTGGTACTCGCACAACAGATCTCCAAGACACACCTGCGCAGATAGGGAGATGTATAACCAGATTTTCATTACATTACATCCATCTCTATTTATAATAAACATTTGTCATGATTATTGGTGTTTATTGTATTCATTCGGGCTTCCCAGACTGAGTATCCGGTTGGAGGATATAATCACTCGTCTGTAGAGACCTTGGTCTTCAACCTGAAGTCGTCATTAGACACGGCCGATTTCGGTGTCCCGATCCCTTGTTTCAAACACCTCTACTTTAGGTATGTGTGTTGAGTAACGGATCGATGATCCTTTTATGGATATTGTCATTCATTTCCTCTTCCCGTTTTTTACCCATCAATTCAATCACTGAGATGATTGAGGGTTTGACGAAGCTATAAAAGAGATGCCGAGCCGGTCCAACCTATCGTCCTCTGGAGATAGGAATACCCTGTCTTGTAGATTTGACGACTAGATGCATACTCTCTCGAATATAAGTCGTACTCGTTCGTTTTAGACATGCGATTACGCTTCTTACGTTTGAACATGTTACACATATTGTACCCCACTTATTGTGTTTCAATTGTTCACGTATCAGGATCTCAACATTCTTTGAGAGTGTTCTTCTTATCCTGTCTAGGAGTTGTTGTTTTTGTTTTGTTTTTGTTTTTTTGTCTTACGACACTTAACTGTGTTACTGTATTAAGTATTGTACCACTGTTAAGTTCCAGCTTCCTGGTAAATATCCTACGGTTGTGATCTATAGACAAGGGAGTTGCGCCCCACCATCCGACCGTGGGATAAAATGCATAGTGTCAGATAGGATAAGTTTTAAAATTTGAAAATTTTATTATAAATTGTATTTTCAGATACGTTTCCACTCAGAATCGAAGAAGAAAGAGAAATGCATAGTGTGAGATAGAATAAGTATATAAATATACAATTTATAATTAAATTTTCAATTTCTTCTGGAAATTGCTCAATAATTTCACGAAATCACCTGAAAAATAAGTCATTTTATTAGATGACTAACCCTACTAGTTATTTCGCGATATGGCTAAAATGTTTAGTAATTTCACAAAATAACTGATTTCAGTCTTATTGATAAACTGGGAAACATTTAGCTGAAAACCTGGAAAACCTGGTACGAGACTCTGAACGTCATCTGTCGTAACGCTTGTCATTAACTCTTCACACCCTTCCACACATTCACACACACTAAACTGTACTGGACCTGCTGCACCATCAGGGCTGAGATAGCGGAACATCTGCTTCGTTTCTAACACTCTATCGTCCTACTAAAACCAAACAAGACCATTATAATTTCATCATAATTTCAATTTTGATATAAAGTGTGATTAATGAACATATGCTCTTCACAAAAAGTAGGGGATACTCAGAAATAACTCCTAATTTCCAAAATCCTAAGATATTTTTTTATCCAGTGAACAGAACGAATTGGGAACACTTTATAACAGGTCGTGAAGTATGATAGTAGATGTTATGACCGCCAACGATCTTGAAGGACGACAGGAGTATGACAGGAAATCTCAGTTGACGTTTTGGGATAAGTAGTGCTTAATAAATATCGTCACGATTTGTCAAACATTCATTCATTCGACAAGGTAAACTGCGTATGAGTCTCCCAGTGGCGATTTGAAGGAGTCTGTCATACCCCTTTTGTAGCGCCTGGCCAAGTTCTGCCAACGTGGTCGGCGGCCAATGATGTTGAATGACAAGTAACAGACGTGTTCAATAGGGGAAGATCTGGGCTCATTCCTGGCCATGGCATTCTATGGGTGTTGTGCTGCTGGAGGTGAACATCGACGATTTGTGCACCGTGAGCAAGGGCGTTGTCGTCCTGGAAGATAAAACGTCGACCCACACGACTTGCCACATAGAGTGCCAGTATGTTGTCCCGATAGTACTGTCCAGTGACCGTTCCTTGCACAATATGAAGTGGGGTTCGGTCATGCAGGCATAGTGATGCCACTCCACACCATAACCAATCCAACTCCAAATCTGTCATGAGGTCTCAGGATGAGATTGGCTTGACGTTCATTTCGACGTCGCCAGACACGACCACGCCTGTCAAGAAAGTGCAAAGTGAATCGGGGCTGATCTGAAAACATGACCCGTGAACAGCGACGATTACCCCCGTCTCGATCTTGTAGAGCCTGGTTTCGGATCAATGGATCCTGTACTCTTGTCGTTGACCGTGGACGCCCTGAACGTGGTTGATGGTCCGGAGTCTGCTAATCACATATTGGCCACATCACATGCATGCCAATAGCCCGTAGGCGCTCCCCGCGTTGGAGACCCCACATCACTCACCATGATCTCAAACACAAACAATGAATGAAATGAAGTAAATGACATCTTGTGATGATAGCAATAAGAACCAGCAAGATTAACAGAAATAATGGGGCACAGAAATTAATCCACCTTCCTTAAAAGTGTGAACATTAGGATTGACATTCTACGCAGGTGTGTGGTGCTACTGCACGAGGCAAGTGTAAACTACAGGAAGTGTTTTGGTGTTACGTTTTACATACATAAGCTTATACGAGGTAAAAACACTAACTGCAACATAGTTGCGTTTTCATGCGTGTTGTTTTAGAAAGAACACCAGGAATTCCCAGATTTATTCACTGCGAAATGGTGACATACTGTGTCGCGAACAGGTCATGAAGCGGTATGTGCTTCGTGCATCAGACATTGTACGTATTGAGACAAACGTAACATCAGACGGGGCAAACATTGTACATACTGAGACAAACGTAACATCAGACGGGGCAAACATTGTACATACTGAGACAAACGTAACATCAGACGGGGAAAACATTGTACATACTGAGACAAACGTAACATCAGACGGGGCAAACATTGTACATACTGAGACAAACGTAACATCAGGCGGGGCAAACATTGTACATACTGAGACAAACGTAACATCAGGCGGGGCAAACATTGTACATACTGAGACAAACGTAACATCAGGCGGGGAAAACATTGTACATACTGAGACAAACGTAACATCAGACGGGGAAAACATTGTACATACTGAGACAAACGTAACATCAGGCGGGGCAAACATTGTACATACTGAGACAAACGTAACATCAGGCGGGGCAAACATTGTACATACTGAGACAAACGTAACATCAGGCGGGCAAACATTGTACATACTGAGACAAACGTAACATCAGGCGGGGCAAACATTGTACATACTGAGACAAACGTAACATCAGACGGGGAAAACATTGTACATACTGAGACAAACGTAACATCAGGCGGGGCAAACATTGTTCATACTGAGACAAACGTAACATCAGGCGGGGCAAACATTGTACATACTGAGACAAACGTAACATCAGACGGGGAAAACATTGTACATACTGAGACAAACGTAACATCAGGCGGGGCAAACATTGTACATACTGAGACAAACGTAACATCAGACGGGGCAAACATTGTACATACTGAGACAAACGTAACATCAGACGGGGAAAACATTGTACATACTGAGACAAACGTAACATCAGACGGGGAAAACATTGTACATACTGAGACAAACGTAACATCAGGCGGGGCAAACATTGTACATACTGAGACAAACGTAACATCAGACGGGGCAAACATTGTACATACTGAGACAAACGTAACATCAGACGGGGAAAACATTGTACATACTGAGACAAACGTAACATCAGACGGGGAAAACATTGTACATACTGAGACAAACGTAACATCAGACGGGGCAAACATTGTACATACTGAGACAAACGTAACATCAGACGGGGCAAACATTGTACATACTGAGACAAACGTAACATCACACAGGGCAAACATTGGACGTATTAGGACAAACGTAACATCAGACGGAACAAATAGTGTACGTACTGGAATGGAATGAATCTTTTGACATTTGCATTGCATTCAGTGTATGTATTCGCATATACTGTCACTGCAGACAGTGACAACACCAGAATTGTGAACGGGATGTTATGGTGGCTTCGTTTGCTTTTTAGAAAGCCCGAAAACATGTTTCATTGTGTGTTTGTTGTTTAACGCCGCACTCAGCAATATTCAAGCTATATGACGGCGGTCTGTAAATAATCGTGTCTGGATCAGACAATCCAGTGATTGACGTGATGAGCATTGATCCACGCAATTGGGATACGATGACATGCATCAACCAAGTCAGCGAGCCTAAACACCCGATCCCGTTAGTCGCCTCTTGGGACAAGCATTGTCGCCTTTTACGGCAAGCATGGGTTGCTGAAGACCTACTCTGCCCCGTATCTTCACGGGTCTAAAAATATAAGTTGTTATATAAAACACCAATGAAAGTTGTCAAAGAGACCAATTTCATAATAAATTATCCTTTATATCCCATTTAAGAATCTCAAAACGAATTGTTTGAAGGCTGTGGATATACTTAAGGTTGTGTCAGAATGTTTATATAACACGTGGCGGTGATACAGAAACACTATTTCATCTTTACAGAGCATTAGTCAGATCTATACTAGATAATTGATATTTCATATATGGTTCAGCTCGCAAGTCGTATTTACGAGTTGCTGGATAGCATGCACCTTCAGGTTCTGACATTATGTCTAGGTGTTTTCAGAACTTCACCTGTGATGAGTGATCATGTGCAAGCAGACTTTGAAGAAGGGTAAAAGCTTTTACATATTACTAAACGTGAGGCAAATCCTTCTAATCCAGTTTTTAATCGCGTGTTTCAACCCCAATATCCGAGTCTGTACTTCAATACGCCGAAAACAGTTCTACCTCTTGGTATTCGTACGAAACCTCATATCAATGAAGCTCATGTAAATCTTGCTGCAACTGCTTAATGTCAAAAACCGGCAATACCTCTGTGGCAATGTATACAGCCCACTGTCAATCTCGATTTAACAAAGCTGGAAAGAAGTTCATATTCATTCTTTGCCATATCAACAAGCTATGAGAGATACTAGTACCCTTCTTACATCTGCAGCTATACTGAGGAGTCGAAAGAAGTGAAAAGTATCAGCTGCAGATGGAAGTTCTATTTTTTCTGCAGAAGTGAGGGCTATTTTAACTTTAACATTGGCTTTCCAGAATAATAAGAAAAAAATACAGCTTCATGGATAGCAAGTTTTGGTTAATTGCATTTAAGCTGGAGTGATAACGTTGCACGAATCTACAGCCAAAAAGTTGTTTGTTTCCTTCAGGGCCATTCTATTAGCATTGCAATGTATCAGTAAGTCACAGGTTACAGGACACAGTTACAGGACACACCTGACATTCAATCTTCACTTCCCCATCACAGGATGCACTCTCCACCATCACCACTAGTTACAGGACACACCTGACCTTCAATCTTCACTTCCCCATCACAGGATGCACTCTCCACCATCAACACTAGTTACAGGAAAAACCTGACCTTCAATCTTCACTTCCTCATCACAGGATGCACTGTCAACCATCAACACCAGCTACAGGACACACTTGACCTACAATCTTCACTTCCCCATCACAGGATGCAGTGTCCACTATCAACACCAGTTACAGGACACACCTGACATTCAATCTTCACTTCCCCATCACAGGATGCACTCTCCACCGTCAACACTAGTTACAGGACACACCTGACCTCCAATCTTCACTTCCCCATCACAGGATGCACTCTCACCGTCAACACTAGTTACAGGACACACCTGACCTCCAATCTTCACTTCCCCATCACAGGATGCACTCTCCACCATCAACACTAGTTACAGGACACACCTGACATTCAATCTTCACTTCCCCATCACAGGATGCACTCTCCACCGTCAACACTAGTTACAGGACACACCTGACCTCCAATCTTCACTTCCCCATCACAGGATGCACTCTCCACCGTCAACACTAGTTACAGGACACACCTGACCTCCAATCTTCACTTCCCCATCACAGGATGCACTCTCCACCGTCAACACTAGTTACAGGACACACCTGACCTCCAATCTTCACTTCCCCATCACAGGATGCACTCTCCACCATCAACACTAGTTACAGGACACACCTGACCTCCAATCTTCACTTCCCCATCACAGGATGCACTCTCCACCATCAACACTAGTTACAGGACACACCTGACATTCAATCTTCACTTCCCCATCACAGGATGCACTCTCCACCGTCAACACTAGTTACAGGACACACCTGACCTTCCCGTGACGGGAAGAGATGTCACTGTGTTTTCCCCTCATCTCACATATTTCGAAATAAAGCAAGAATTTATAAATGCTTTTTCATTCTTTATTATAGGGTGTTTTAACAATTTTGATTATTACAATATGTCAGTATACTAGTGTTGCTACGTCTGTGAATAAATATATTTCACAAGATAGCAGTTTCAGTAATTAGCAAGTTTTAAAACATATGTAACGTGATCCCCAAAACATCTCGTTTTACCGGCGGAGACAAGCAGAAGGATTAATTTTTTCTCCAGATCTCCAAGTCAACGTTGTACCTGGTTTTCTCGGAAGAGTTGTCATACAGCTGGCACCAAGTCCCATTCATTGAGAAGTGAGTGCAGTTCTTCAGTTCCAGACATATATTTCCGCATTCGGTGTCAGAGACGTGTCTCGTGGAATAAGTCGATGAAAGCTTGAGGCTCCCCTGTTTCCTTGTTATCCTCGAGAAGTACGCCACTTTGCATATAGGCTCTGCACAGACCACATGTGTATTACTAAAAAGAAACCTTTACAAAAATGGCGTATGTGTCATAACGTAGGTATATATATATATGAAGCCACTGGTGACCAAATCCTGCAGAAAGCAAAGACCCCATGATTCCCTGTAAGGTGGCCTACCTTAGATGTTGGGGGTCAGTCGAATGGTTTTAATTGATAAGACTTTATCTGTTGTATATTGTTTATAATTTTGCTCAGGTGTGTTGTATTTCTAAAACTGATTTACTTTACTGTTTTACTGTCTTTTGTCGACAGCTTGACCTCGTTTCCATTGTTATATAGCTGTAATATTGCTGATGCGATGTAAAATATTAATTCAAAGAGAATATCAAGGCTAAACGTAGTGGAAAACTCTCTGAAGGTGTGTTGTTCCAACAGGACAATGTATATGTGTGCACGAATTGTGTTGTCATGGCTGCAATGCATGCATGTAGCTTTGAACTCATTGAATATCAGATTTCCATCTTTTCACAAACTTGAAAAAAGAACTATCTGTCAGGCATTATGAAAATGATGATGACGTCAGTTCTGCTGTGGAGAAGCTAGTGGACCTCGGAGGGAGTATGTTGAACTATAATTAGCAGTTTGCTCCATCAACCCAGTCCATCATTGTCAGGCAGGAACAGTTAAGCCAACCCTCGTATCATTTGAAGATTTGGACAAGGAAACCCTTCCTACAACAAACCTTTAGAAGAGAAAGGCTACTGGTGACCCCACGATTGGGAGGCGTTGGACAAGCTTGTAAATCTCGTCTGTTCCTGGACAGTTGTATTTGTGGCCAGGTGTTACGTTGTTCCCAGACTGTTGTATTTGTAGCCAAGTAAAACGTTATTTCTAGACAGTTGTATTTGTGGCCAAATGATACGTTATTCCTAGATAATTGTATTTCCAAGTGATGCGTTATTCCACGATAGTTGTATTTGCGGCCAGGTGATACGTTATTCTTTGATAAGTGTATTTGTGGCCAAGTGATACGTTTTTCCTGGACAGTTGTATTTGTGGCAAAGTGATACGCTATTCCTTGATAATTGTATTTTTGGCCAAGTGATACATTATTTCTAGATAATTGTATTTGTGGCAAAGTGATACGCTATACCTAGATAATTGTATTTGTTGACAGGAGATACATTATTCCTAGATAGTTGTATTTGTGGCAAAGTGATACGCTATTCCTAGACAGTTGTATTTGTGGCCAAGTGATACGTTATTCCTAGACAGTTGTATTTGTGGCCAAGTGATACGTTATTCCTAGACAGTTGTATTTGTGGCCAGGTGATACGTTATTCCTCGATAGTTATTGTATATGTGGCAAAGTGATACTCTATTCCTAGATAATTGTATTTGTGGCCAAGTGATACATTATTTCTAGATAACTGTATTTGTGGCCAAGTGTTACGTTATTCCTTGATAGTTGTATTTGTGGCCAAGTGATACGCTATACCTAGATAATTGTATTTGCTGACAGGAGATACATTATTCCTAGATAGTTGTATTTGTGGCCAGGTGATACGTTATTCCTCGTTAGTTATTGTATATGTGGCAAAGTGAAACTCTATTCCTAGATAATTGTATTTGTGGCAAAGTGATACGTTATTCCTCGATAAGTGTATTTGTGGCCAAGTGATACGTTGTTCCTAGACAGTTGTATTTGCGGACAGGTGATACGTTATTCCTGGACAGTTATATTTGTGGCAAAGTGATACGCTATTCCTTGATAATTGTATTTTTGGCCAAGTGATACATTATTTCTAGATAATTGTATTTGTGGCCAAGTGATACGCTATTCCTTGATAATTGTATTTGTGGCCAAGTGATACATGATTTCTAGATAATTGTATTTGTGGCAAAGTGATACGTCATTCCTTGATAGTTGTATGTGTAGCCAAGTGATACGCTATACCTAGATAGTTGTATTTGTGGCCAAGTGATACGTTATTCCTTGATAGTTGTATTTGTAGCCAAGTGATACGCTATACCTAGATAGTTGTATTTGTGGCCAAGTGATACGTTATTCCTTGATAGTTGTATTTGTAGCCAAGTGATACGCTATTCCTAGACAGTTGTATTTGTGGCCAAGTGATACGTTATTCCTAGACAGTTGTATTTGTGGCCAAGTGATACGTTATTCCTAGACAGTTGTATTTGTGGCCAAGTGATACGTTATTCCTCGATAGTTATTGTATATGTGGCCAAGTGATACTCTATTCCTAGATAATTGTATTTGTGACCAAGTGATACGTTACTCCTCGATAAGTGTATTTGTGGCCAAGTGATACTCTATTCTTAGATAATTGTATTTGTGGCCAAGTGATACGTTATACCTAGATAATTGTATTTGCGGCGAGGTGATACGTTATTCCTAGTCAGTTGTATTTGTAGCTTTAGACTACTGTATTCCTAGATAGTTTTATTTGTGGCCAAGTGATAAGTTATTTCTAGATAGTTGTATTTGCGGACAGGATATACGCTATTCCTAGACGATGGTATTTGCGGCCAAGTGATACTTTATTCCTAGACAGTTGTATTTGTGGCCAAGTGATGCGTTATTCCTAGATAGTTGTATTTGTTGCCAAGTGATGCGTTATTCCTTGATAATTGTATTTTTGGCAAAGTGATACATTATTTCTAGATAATTGTATTTGTGGCCAAGTGATACGCTATTTCTTGATAATTGTATTTGTGGCCAAGTGATACGCTATTCCTTGATAATTGTATTTGTGGCCAAGTGATACATTATTTCTAGATAATTGTATTTGTGGCAAAGTGATACGTTATTCCTTGATAGTTGTATTTGTGGCCAAGTGATACGCTATACCTAGACAGTTGTATTTGTGGCCAAGTGATACGCTATACCTAGACAGTTGCATTTGTGGCCAAGTGATACGTTATTCCTAGACAGTTGTATTTGCGGACAGGATATACGCTGTTCCTAGATAATGGTATTTGCGGCCAAGTGATACGTTATTCCTAGACAGTTGTATTTGTGGCCAAGTGATGCGTTATTCCTAGACAGTTGTATTTGTTGCCAAGTGATACGCTATTCCTAGATAATTGTATTTGTTGCCAAGTGAAACGCTATTCCTAGATTATTGTATTTGTGGCCAAGTGATACGTTATTCCTTGATAGTTGTATTTGTTGCCAAGTGATACGCTATACCTAGATAGTTGTATTTGTGGCCAAGTGATACGTTATTCCTCGATAATTGTATTTGTGGCCAAGTAATACGTTGTTCCTAGACAGTTGTATTTGCGGGCAGGTGATACGTTATTCCTGGACAGTTATATTTGTGGAAAAGTGATACGCTATTCCTTGATAATTGTATTTTTGGCCAAGTGGTACATTATTTCTAGATAATTGTATTTGTGGCCAAGTGATACGCTATTCCTTGATATTTGTATTTGTGGCCAAGTGATACACTATTTCAAGATAATTGTATTTGTGGCCAAGTGATACATTATTTCTAGATAACTGTATTTGTGGCCAAGTGATACGTTATTCCTTGATAGTTGTATTTGTGGCCAAGTGATACGCTATTCCTTGATAATTGTATTTGTGGCCAAGTGATACATTATTTCTAGATAATTGTATTTGTGGCCAAGTGATACATCATTTCTAGATAACTGTATTTGTGGCCAAGTGATACGTTATTCCTTGATAGTTGTATTTGTGGCCAAGTGATACGCTATACCTAGATAATTGTATTTGTTGACAGGAGATACATTATTCCTAGATAGTTGTATTTGTGGCAAAGTGATACGTTATTCCTAGACAGTTGTATTTGCGGCCAAGTGATACGTTATTCCTAGTCAGTTGTATTTATGGCCAAGTGTTACGTTATTCCTCGATAGTTATTGTATATGTGACAAAGTGATACTCTATTCCTTGATAATTGTATTTGTGGCCAAGTGATACATTATTTCTAGATAACTGTATTTGTGGCAAAGTGATACGCTATTCCTTGATAATTGTATTTGTGGCCAAGTGATACATTATTTCTAGATAACTGTATTTGTGGCAAAGCGATACGTCATTCCTTGATAGTTGTATTTGTGGCCAAGTGATACGCTGTACCTAGACAGTTGCATTTGTGGCCAAGTGATACGTTATTCCTAGACAGTTGTATTTGCGGACAGGATATACGCTGTTCCTAGATAATGGTATTTGCGGCCAAGTGATACGCTATTCCTTGATAATTGTATTTGTGGCCAAGTGATACATTATTTCTAGATAATTGTATTTGTTGACAGGAGATACATTATTCCTAGATAGTTGTATTTGTGGCAAAGTGATACGTTATTCCTAGACAGTTGTATTTGCGGCCAAGTGATACGTTATTCCTAGTCAGTTGTATTTATGGCCAAGTGTTACGTTATTCCTCGATAGTTATTGTATATGTGACAAAGTGATACTCTATTCCTTGATAATTGTATTTGTGGCCAAGTGATACATTATTTCTAGATAACTGTATTTGTGGCAAAGTGATACGCTATTCCTTGATAATTGTATTTGTGGCCAAGTGATACATTATTTCTAGATAACTGTATTTGTGGCAAAGCGATACGTCATTCCTTGATAGTTGTATTTGTGGCCAAGTGATACGCTGTACCTAGACAGTTGCATTTGTGGCCAAGTGATACGTTATTCCTAGACAGTTGTATTTGCGGACAGGATATACGCTGTTCCTAGATAATGGTATTTGCGGCCAAGTGATACGTTATTCCTAGACAGTTGTATTTGTGGCCAAGTGATGCGTTATTCCTAGCTAGTTGTATTTGTTGCCAAGTGATACGCTATTCCTAGATAATTGTGTTTGTTGCCAAGTGATACGTTATTCCTAGATAGTTGTATTTGTTGCAAAGTGATACGTTCTTCCTTAATAGTTGTATTTGTGGCCAAGTGATACGTTATTCCTTAATAGATGTATTTGTGGCCAAGTGATACGCTATTCATCAATAATTGTATTTGTGGCCAAGTGATACGTTATTCATCGATAATTGTATTTGTGGCCAAGTAATACGTTATTCCTCGATAATTGTATTTGTGACCAAGTGATACGTTATTCCTAGACAGTTGTTTTTTGTGGCCAAGTGATACGTTCTTCCTTAATAGTTGTATTTGTGGCCAAGTGATACGTTATTCCTCGATAATTGTATTGGTGACCAAGTGATACGTTATTCCTAGGCAGTTGTTTTTTGTGGCCAAGTGATACGTTATTCCTTAATAGTTGTATTTGTGGCCAAGTGATACGTTATTCCTCGATAATTGTATTTGTGGCCAGGTGATACGTTATTCCTCGATAATTGTATGTGTGGCCAAGTGATAAGTTATTCCTCGATAATTGTATTTGTGGCCAAGTGATACGTTATTCCTTAATAGTTGTATTTGTGCCTAAGTGATATATCATTCCCAGATAAGTGTATTTGTGGCCAAGTGATACGTTATTCCTTGATAGTTGTATTTGTAGCCAAGTGGTACGTTATTCCTTAATAGTTGTATTTGTGGCCAAGTGATACGTTATTCCTCGATAATTGTATTTATGGCCAAGTGATACGTTATTCCTCGATAATTGTATTTGTGGCGATGTGATACGTTATTCTAGATAGCTGTAAGGAAGATAATTTATGGATGTGAACTTTTTAATTATGAGGAAAACAATGTTTCGGAGTATATACTAACTACTTCATCACGTGACATCCATCTTCCTTATGTGTTTCACTTCTAAATGCCATAGAAAGACTATGTATTTGTGGCCAGGTTGACCGTTGTTCCTGTAGTCTCATTTGTATCTTTAGACTAATTTATTCTTAGATTGTGTTATTTGTATCTTTAGACTGCTTTATTCTTAGATAGTCTTATTTGTATCTTTAGACTACTTTATTCTTTGATACTTTTATTTGTAGCTTTAGACTACTTAATTCTTAGATAGTCTTATTTGTATCTTTAGACTACTTTATTCATTGATACTTTTATTTGTATCTTTAGACTACTTAATTCTTAGATAGTCTTATTTGTATCTTTAGACTACTTTATTCTTTGATACTTTTATTTGTATCTTTAGACTGCTTTATTCTTAGATTGTGTTATTTGTATCTTTAGACTGCTTTATTCTTAGATAGTCTTATTTGTATCTTTAGACTACTTTATTCTTTGATACTTTTATTTGTATCTTTAGACTACTTTATTCTTTGATACTTTTATTTGTTTCTTTAGACTGCTTTATTCTTAGATTGTGTTATTTGTATCTTTAGACTACTTTATTCTTTGATACTTTTATTTGTATCTTTAGACTACTTTATTCTTAGATAGTCTTATTGGTATCTTTAGACTACTTTATTCTTTGATAGTTGTGTGTGTGTAGCTGTAGATTCTTTTAAGTCCGTTCGTCTACATGCCATGAATTCCTGCCCTGGTATCGGTCCAACTTCCCGAAGAGGCCTACCATTTCCTTTCCCTAGGGCTGACAGGTATCATTTTGAAGAAACAAATCTTTTCCAAAACACTAGAAAATAAGTTTGTTCTCAAATAAATATTTGTCTGGAAGCGTTGACTTAGGAGATATTGTTGCAAATATTACCGTTTTTTCCGCACATCGAGGGGTGAGATTCTTCACATTTGCGAGTGTACAAGGTGAGCATTCCACTACTGACGGCAACACAATGGTCAGTCTCCAGGTCGTTTGGTTCATTGTGTCCCCAGTTCGCGTGAAGCACTGGTGCTCCACCAGGCCAGATGAACGAGGTGCCATTGTAATGTGCGCCCAACCAAAAAAGAGACGTTCTACAACACGGTACAGAAGTCCATGGGTGAGACATGTTCTGGCCAATTAGTTGGCGTACAGTATAAACACACGGGTATTCTGTGAAAAACGTGAATTTGTTGCTCTGGACTGATGCTATACTCGCACCGATGCTATATGATGTTGCTATGTACTGTTGCTAAAGAATGTTGTTATGCAGTGTTCCTATATGATGTTGGTATGTACTGTTGCT
The DNA here is from genome assembly GCF_023055435.1 of Haliotis rufescens. Classification (NCBI taxonomy): domain Eukaryota; kingdom Metazoa; phylum Mollusca; class Gastropoda; order Lepetellida; family Haliotidae; genus Haliotis; species Haliotis rufescens. The sequence goes on from NW_025964057.1 coordinate 4,463,880, forward strand.
ATATGATGTTGGTATGTACTGTTGCTGTGTGATGTTGCTATGTACTGTTATTGTGTGATGTTGCTATTTACTGTTGCTGTGTGATGTTGGTATGTACTGTTGCTGTGTGATGTTGCTATGTACTGTTGCTGTGTGATGTTGCTATGTACTGTTGCTGTGTAATGTTGCTATATACTGTTGTTGTGTGATGTTGTTATGTACTGTTGTTGTGTGATGTTGCTATGTACTGTTGTTGTGTGATGTTGCTATGTACTGTTGCTGTGTGATGTTGCTGTGTACTGTTGCTGTGTACTGTTGCTGTGTTCTGTTGCTGTGTAGTGTTGCTGTGTACTGTTGCTGTGTACTGTGGCTTCATGATGTTTCTTTAAACTGTTGTTGTATACTGTTGCTGTGTGATGTTGCTATGTACTGTTGCTGTGTAATGTTGCTATATACTGTTGTTGTGTGATGTTGCTATGTACTGTTGTTGTGTGATGTTGCTATGTACTGTTGTTGTGTGATGTTGCTATGTACTGTTGTTGTGTGATGTTGCTATGTACTGTTGCTGTGTGATGTTGCTGTGTACTGTTGCTGTGTACTGTTGCTGTGTACTGTTGCTGTGTAGTGTTGCTGTGTACTGTTGCTGTGTACTGTTGCTGTGTAGTGTTGCTGTGTACTGTTGCTGTGTACTGTTGCTGTGTAGTGTTGTTGTGTACTGTTGCTGCTTACTGTTGTTGTGTACTGTTGCTGTATACTGTTGCTGTGTACTGTTGTTGTGTAGTGTTGCTGTGTACTGTTGCTGTGTAGTGTTGCTGTGTAGTGTTGCTGTATACTGTTGCTGTGTACTGTTGCTGCTTACTGTTGTTGTGTACTGTTGCTGCTTACTGTTGCTGTGTAGTGTTGCTGTGTAGTGTTGCTGTGTAGTGTTGCTGCTTACTATTGCTGTGTACTGTTGCTGTGTAGTGTTGCTGTGTACTGTTGCTGTGTAGTGTTGCTGTGTACTGTTGCTGTGTAGTGTTGCTGTGTACTGTTGCTGTGTACTGTTGCTGTGTAGTGTTGCTGTGTACTGTTGCTGTGTAGTGTTGCTGTGTTCTGTTGCTGTGTAGTGTTGCTGTGTACTGTTGTTGTGTACTGTTGCTGTGTAGTGTTGCTGTGTAGTGTTGCTGTATACTGTTGCTGTGTACTGTTGTTGTGTACTGTTGCTGTGTAGTGTTGCTGTGTAGTGTTGCTGTGTACTGTTGCTGTGTACTGTTGCTGTGTACTGTTGCTTGATGATGTTTCTTTAAACTGTTGTTGTATACTGTTGCTGTGTACTGTTGTTGTGTGATATCGCCCTAAATATGAATCAGATGAGGCGGTCTCACTGGTCTCCTTTATTTCCAGTTCAGAGTGGGTAAATCAGTGGAAGGGAATTGGCTATTGGACGGTTACTGAACGATATCAGATCATCGATATACATGAAGCTTAAGTTAAACATCTTGGCAAGATTCCTTTGTTTTGACTTTGCCAATCCGCAGGAAACTGATTCATATATTCATGAAAAATATGTCAGCAAGGAGGGAAGCACAATCCCTACTTCTTGCCTAATTGTCGCCTCGATCTCACATTATAAGAATAATTGCTTACAATTTTAGCAAATATGTATCATTTGATACAGACATGAGCTGTCATGTTCTGATAAAATTAATATTTGACAAAAATTAATATGTAGGACAAATGCATTTTGACATTTTCGATCAACTGCTGTAGCTGGATTCAGTTTCACATTCCTGGTTTTGCAAGACTAACTAATGACACCTGTGCCATTTGGTAACTTACAGCCGTAATGTATTCTTAATACATCACTGCACACATTGAACGCGCCACCAGGTTTCAGATTCTTCATTCTTTTGCATTGTTTATGCTGAGGCAACCACGTTTCGATATAGATCCTCATATCGTTGTCAAGTAAGACTGTTGTCAACGGTATAAGGATCTATATCGAAACGTCGCCTTTAAGAAATTAAAGAAGTTGTTATCCATAAATTGTGTCTACTTTGTCATCCCTTAACTTCTAAGTAATGCCTATTAAACAATTCGTTTAACGTTTGATAAGAGTTCCAGTAATTGACTTGCCTTTGCATGTGTTTCAGGCCTACCCTTTTCCCGAACACCTGGAATCATCACTGATTTTCAGTGGTCCATTCATATAATTTTCAAAATTATTTGGCCCAAAGGAATCTGTTTCGGCGGATAATCGAGACTGGTTATTCTCTGGCATTGACGTTTTATACTTTGTGCCACCAGAGGGGCAGGATACACTCAGCATTTCGCGAACACCTGGTGTCACTACTTGATAGTGATCCATTCATATATGTTCCATATAGTCGGAATCGAACAATCCCTTGAATGTAGAAAGGGTGTTACGCTTTTATTAACATTTTCTAACTAAAGCATATTTGTAAAGCGGGCTGACGGGAGTGAAATTTAACTTATGAGTTTTTCATCTTTTAAATGTCAGTATGGAAGATGACTTGATAGGACAAACAGTTTCTGCTTACCTTGTCGGGAAGTACGTGGTCTTAATGAACTTCAGGTCGTGCTTCGACGCCACCGTGGCAAGGTCAAGGGAATAAGCCTGACAGTATTGCCGTCCCTGGGTGTAGTTGCCTTTCTTACTGATGTATCGGTAGGTATCTCCTGAAAGGGAACATACAGGTGTTCCCAGTGGCTTAAAGAAGATATAAACCTAAACTTTCGTCCATGTTCTCAGAAACAGGAATTGATGGAGTGATACGAGGGCTGGACAAAAAGTTATAAGCCTAACAAACCAAACCAACATTTGTGAAAGTGTTTTTTATTGTATTTGTTTATTAACATAATCTCCCTGCTTTTCAATACACTTAATGTCGATAGTGGAGTTTTTTAATTCCAGTCAGTAAGAAGTTTTCTGAAGCTACCCTGCAAAAAAACATTCAAGGCAGCTTTGAGGTCATCTTTGTCGTCACAGCGCTTTCTGTGAAACAGGGGGAAATCACTTGGTGCAAGGTCTGTCAGGTATGGATGAAGCTCTTCGAACCAACATTGTCGCACAGCAGCCTTTGCAAGTCAAGAAATGTGAGAAGAGACATTGTCATAAAGGGGTAGAACCCCAGCTGTCAGTATTCCTCGCCGCTTTGCTGATAGAATCTCTCAGGCGACAAAGCTAATCAGCATAGTAGGCACCGGTAAGTCTTTTGACTGTTTAAGTAATCAACAAGGACCACACCCTTTGCATCCCAGAATACAGTGGCCATAACTTTCTTCACTGATCTTGAAGACTTAAATTTCTTTGATGCCGGAGAAGTGGAATGGTGCCATTCCATGGATTGACGTTTTGACTCGGGATCTTAGTAGTAGACCCATGTTTTATCACCCGTTACCAATCTGACTCGGGATCTTAGTGGTAGACCCATGTTTCATCACCCCTTACCAATCAGTTTTTGAATTTAAAGAAATCATCCTCAATCAGCTCTAAATTGTCCCTGGCAATGTCAGGTTGTTTTTCCTTAAGATGAGAATTTAGAAACGTTAGCACCAAACGAGCAGATATCTTTTTCCTCTGTAAATGTTCATGGATAATGGTTTCAATGGATCCATGGCTTAGACCAGTGTCTTCCTCAAGTTCAGCAATGGTAATACGTCTATCTGACAGTATAAGCCTTTCTATCTCCTTGGTTGAATCTTTATTGATGGAAGTTGAGGGATGTCCAGACCTCGGGTCATCATCAAGGCTTGTTCCCGGAATAGCTAGGGCACTTTTCCCCATACACTTGTGACATGCGGTCATGAATTTCTTGGGGAGTACATTTCTCTAAAGTCAAGAACTTGATGACAGCTCGGTACTCCTCCTGTTCCATTTCTGTTTCCATTTGGACCCCTATCACGTTCAACTAGTTGTGGCTAGTATACAAACAGCCCAAACATACCAAATACACTTGCAATGAACTACTCAAACAATGTACTGAAAAGATGAACAATCATGCCAGGTCCATGTTGATTCAAAAACGGCACAACGATAGGCTGGATGACCTCGTCACGGTTTCGATGCTCGTTCAAATTGCCATTGATCTCTTTCAAACGTCTTCTCAGTCTCTCGGTGATTCCTCTCCACACCATAACACTGCCTCTTCCCAAACGGTCTACCTCCACAACACAGTTCTGAGCGTAACGTTCACCGCGACGCCGGTATACTCGTATTCGGCCATCGCCGTGGGAGAGGTGAAAACGAGACTCGTCGGTGAACAGAACCTGTCTCCACTGAAACGCCGTCCAACGCAGTCGCTGTCTACACCACTGCAGACGCAATCAGCGGTTATTGTTGGTGAGAACTGGGCGTCTGCCTCGCAACAATCCCGTATCGCCAATGACGGCCATGTATAGTCAGTGGCCAGGGATGGTTCTCACGGTGATTGTTGGTGAGAACAGGGCGTCTGGCTGGTCTCCTCTCTACAATCCCGTAACGCCAAAGACGGCGATGTATAGTCAGTGGCCAGGGATGGTTCTCACGGTGATTGTTGCAGGCTGGAACCGATTTCGCAGATGAGTGATTCGAATCCAACGATCTTGGCGGACGACGCTGCGACGTTCCTGACGAGCATATCAGTGGCTCTCAAGCGTCATTTTCAGATAGACGTGTCATCTCCAAACTTCAAATAATGATTGAAATTTAATGTTTTTCCATGTTACAGTTGTCAAGAGAAGCAGAAACAAAGCATACCGAATCTCAACCCTGGTTTGTATATGGTGCATGGTTGCTGCATGGAAGACACGTTTTGCCATCAACAACCTGCTGAGGTTGCGTTTGTGCTGTATGTTTTCATATTTTCGTATCCGATTTGAACACCAGGAAGTTTTTTCTTGTATGCCATCGATTGGAAAGGGTGTCACTTGAACTTTTGTTGCCGAGTATTTATATAACTGGGCTCAAACAAATTGAAAATATATAAACATTGAAATTCATATCGATTGTTGCTTACCAGGTGAATTTCTTGTGAGCTAACCTTTGTATGATGTGAACCATTAAATGCAAAATGTGTATCATAATAACTGAGGGAAGGTAGGGTAGCCTAGCGTTTAAAGCGTTTGCTCGTTGCGCCGAAGGCACGGGTTCGAATCCCCACCGAGGTACCGTGTTGGTGTCCCCCGCCGTGATATTAGTGCAATATGGCTAAAGGCGTGGTACACCTACACTCACTCACAGCACTCATAGTAGTTATATATCAAGTATGTACAGTATGACCTGGATGCTGGGTTGCCAGTTGTGGAGTCATTACATGTAGAACAACAGTATCTAATATGCCAGTGTTTTCATAACATTTTCAAGGATGACCAAATTTGAGTGCAGAGAGTGACGCCTAAAGAGCACGAAACTGTAGCATCAACACAACAATAAGTGAACAATAGATGACTCACTGTGATAATCGTTTTGTACAACCACTTTTAAAATAGTTTACGTTTTAATTTCTCATTTTGCTTCTCATTATCCTCATTGACCAAGATTTGTCCAAGATGTCACCATTTTATAATTTCTGACAACAGATTTGATGGCTATTTAACGCAATGTATTTAAACGTAACCCTTTCACGGTGCTAGCCATCATCCTGTTATTTCACGTTAATGAAAGCCAAAATACAGAGGGACCGACAATGGACAACGTTCCAATCCATAACCTTCACTGGATGTTCGGTTAAAAACTCTAAGCTCAAAAACATGTCTAAACACAAAGATATAGTCAGAATCGTTCAATGGACTCTGCTTTCAGAGAGCTCTTATGGTTGTGGACATGAGTTTTGTCTCTTCTATTTGATTATCCCAACAGGCCAACTGTAAATATAAAACCCGGGTACTCCTCCAGCACCACGTCGGCCTTACCTTGACCCGCCAGGAGGGTCTGCAGCATGGCCAAGCCTACAATCAGCATACTGAGAGTCCTTCCTGCCAGTCGACTGAGCTCTAGGAGTCTCCCCTAATTGCGGCCTCAGTAACGTGTCTGTGTCGTGCTGTACGATAACATCCTCCCATCACCAGTGATTGGATACAGGAGGTGCTTGGGAACAGTGACGTCATTAGTCGTTAATGGATATTGTTCGCATACTTCTCTTCGTTAAAAACATTATACTTTGAATAATAAAAGATACGTAATTGAAGAATAATTGTCTCATCAAAACGTGTAGACACACACACAGGTACAGGGCTATCTTCAAAGGTCCAAGGCAAGCTAAATAAGGAAACAATGTGTGAAAAATACTGGACGTCCTCATTGATAACATCTGTGTAATATTGAGGGTCAGACATTTGGCAACAAGCAGACATCCCCATGGGCACCACTTGTGCCCCCTTCTTGTTGATCTGGTTAACGCTGGTTTTTTGTGTGGTATTTGGTTTAACACATTTGTGTGATGTTTTGGATAAGGCCGGTTATTTGAGTGATGTTTTGGATAAGGCCGGTTATTTGTGTGGTGTTTTGGATAAGGCCGGTTATATGTGTGATGTTTTGGATAAGGCCGGTTATTTGTGTGGTGTTTTGGATAACGCCAGTCATTTGAGACACACATTGTATAACGCTGTTTGTTTGAGTGGTATTTTGGATAACACTGCTTATTTGAATAATATTTTGGAAAATGCTGGGTATTTGAGTGATGTTTTGGAAAATGTTGGTTATTGGAATGGTGTTATTGATAACGCCAGTCAATTGAGCCACCCATTGCATAGCGCCGATTATTTGGGGGATGTTTTGGACAACACTGGTTATTTGAGTGATGTTTAGGATAACGCCGGTTATTCGAGTTATGTTTTGGATAACACCCGTTATTAAACTCACCTTTTGGATAACATCGGTTTTTAAAGTGATGTTTTGGATAACACCCGTTATTAAACTCACCTTTTGGATAACACCAGTTTTTAAAGTGATGTTTTGGGTAACACCCGTTATTAAACTCACCTTTTGGATGACACCGATTTTTAAAGTGATGTTTTGGATAACACCCGTTATTAAACTCACCTTTTGGATAACACCGGTTTTAAAAGTGATGTTTTGGATAACACCCGTTATTAAACTCACCTTTTGGATGACACCGGTTTTTAAAGTGATGTTTTGGATAACACCCGTTATTAAACTCACCTTTTGGATAACATCGGTTTTTAAAGTGATGTTTTGGATAACACCCGTTATTAAACTCACCTTTTGGATGACACCGGTTTTTAAAGTGATGTTTTGGGTAACACCCGTTATTAAACTCACCTTTTGGATGACACCGGTTTTTAAAGTGATGTTTTGGATAACACCCGTTATTAAACTCACCTTTTGGATGACACCGATTTTTAAAGTGATGTTTTGGATAACACCCGTTATTAAACTCACCTTTTGGATAACACCGGTTTTAAAAGTGATGTTTTGGATAACACCCGTTATTAAACTCACCTTTTGGATGACACCGGTTTTTAAAGTGATGTTTTGGATAACACCCGTTATTAAACTCACCTTTTGGATAACACCCGTTATTAAACTCACCTTTTGGATAACACCGGTTTTAAAAGTGATGTTTTGGATAACACCCGTTATTAAACTCACCTTTTGGATGACACCGTTTTTTAAAGTGATGTTTTGGATAACACCCGTTATTAAACTCACCTTTTGGATAACACCCGTTATTTAACTCACCTTTTGGATAACACCGGTTTTCAAAGTGATGTTTTGGATAACACCCGTTATTAAACTCACCGTTTGGATGACACCGGTTTTTAAAGTGATGTTTTGGATAACACCCGTTATTTAACTCACCTTTTGGATAACACCGGTTTTCAAAGTGATGTTTTGGATAACACCCGTTATTAAACTCACCTTTTTGATGACACCGGTTTTTAAAGTGATGTTTTGGATAACACCCGTTATTTAACTCACCATTTGGATGACACCGGTTTTTAAAGTGATGTTTTGGATAACACCCAATATTAAACCCACCTTTTGGATAACACCGGTTTTTAAAGTGATGTTTTGGATAACACCCGTTATTAAACTCACCTTTTGGATAACACCCGTTATTAAACTCACCTTTTGGATAACGCCGGTTTTTAAAGTGATGTTTTGGATAACACCCGTTATTAAACTCACCTTTTGGATGACACCGGTTTTAAAGTGATGTTTTGGATAACACCCGTTATTAAACTCACCTTTTGGATAACACCCGTTATTAAACTCACCTTTTGGATAACACCGGTTTTTAAAGTGATGTTTTGGATAACACCCGTTATTAAACTCACCTTTTGGATAACACCGTTTTTTTAAGTGATGTTTTGGATAAGGCCGTTATTGAAATGATGTTTTGGATGACACCTGTCATTTGAGCCACCCGTTGGATAACCTTGGTTATTTGAGTGGTATTTTGGATAACGCCGAATATGAAAGTCACCTTTTTTATGACACCGGTTCTCTGAGTGATGTTTTGGATAACGCCAGTTGTCTGAGTGATATTTTGGATAATGCTGGTTATTTGAGTGGTATTTTGGATAACGCCGAATATGAAAGTCACCTTTTTTATGACACCGGTTATCTGAGTGATGTTTTGGATAACGCCAGTTGTCTGAGTGATATTTTGGATAATGCTGGTTATTTGAGTGATGTTTTGGATAACGCCGATTATGAAAGTCACCTTTTTTCTGACACCGGTTATCTGAGTGATGTTTTGGATAACGCCAGTTGTCTGAGTGATGTTTAGGATAACGCTGGTTATCTAAGTGATGTTTAGGATAACGCTGATCATTTGAACCACCCATTGGATATTGTTGGTTATTTGAGTGGTATTTTGGAAAACACCAGTAATTTGAGTGATGTTTTGGATAACGTTGGTTATTTGAGAAATGTTTCGGATGACATCGGTTATTAGAGTCACCTTTTCGGTGACACCAGTTATTTGAATGACATTTTTGATGCCATTGGTTCTGGATTTTTGGATGGAATTAGTTATTTATGGGATGTTTTGAAAGATATCGGTTATTTGAGTGACGTTATGGATGACACCAGATGTTTGCGTGGTGTTTAATAACGGCAGCAGTTTTTGTAGGATTCTGTGGATGGGATGACACCAGATGTTTGCGTGGTGTTTTATAACGGCAGTAGTTTTTGTAGGATTCTATGGATGGGATGACACCAGATGTTTGCGTGGTGTTTTATAATGGCAGTAGTTTTTGTAGGATTCTGTGGATGGGATGACACCAGATGTTTGCGTGGTGTTTTATAACGGCAGCAGTTTTTGTAGGATTCTGCGGATGGGTTGACACCAGATGTTTGCGTGGTGTTTTATAATGGCAGCAGTTTTTGTAGGTTTCTGTGGATGGGATGACACCAGATGTTTGCGTGGTGTTTTATAATGGGAGCAGTTTTTGTAGGATTCTGTGGATGGGATGACACCAGATGTTTCTGGTGTTTTATAATGGCAGGAGTTTTTGTAGGATTCTGTGGATGGGTTGACACCAGATGTTTGCGTGGTGTTTTATAACGGCAGCAGTTTTTGTAGGATTCTGTGGATGGGTCGACACCAGATGTTTGCGTGGTGTTTTATAATGGCAGCAGTTTTTGTAGGATTCTGTGGATGGGTTGACACCAGATGTTTGCGTGGTGTTTTATAATGGCAGCAGTTTTTGTAGGATTCTGTGGATGGGTTGACACCAGATGTTTGCGTGGTGTTTTATAACGGCAGCAGTTTTTGTAGGATTCTGTGGATGGGTTGACACCAGATGTTTGCGTGGTGTTTTATAACGGCAGCAGTTTTTGTAGGATTCTGTGGATGTGTTGACACCAGATGTTTGCGTGGTGTTTTATAACGGCAGCAGTTTTTGTAGGATTCTGTGGATGTGTTGACACCAGATGTTTGCGTGGTGTTTTATAACGGCAGCAGTTTTTGTAGGATTCTGTGATGTGTTGACACCAGATGTTTGCGTGGTGTTTTATAACGGCAGCAGTTTTTGTAGGATTCTGTGGATGGGTTGACACCAGATGTTTGCGTGGTGTTTTATAACGGCAGCAGTTTTTGTAGGATTCTGTGGATGGGTTGACACCAGATGTTTGCGTGGTGTTTTATAATGGCAGCAGTTTTTGTAGGATTCTGTGAATGGGTTGACACCAGATGTTTGCGTGGTGTTTTATAATGGCAGCAGTTTTTGTAGGATTCTGTGGATGGGTTGACACCAGATGTTTGCGTGGTGTTTTATAATGGCAGCAGTTTTTGTAGGATTCTGTGGATGGGTTGACACCAGATGTTTGCGTGGTGTTTTATAACGGCAGCAGTTTTTGTAGGATTCTGTGAATGGGTTGACACCAGGTGTTTCTGGTGTTTAGGGTGGCTGCAGGTTATTGTTGGATGCGATGGCTGACAGTTGTGTGTGTGATATTGAGGACTGCAGCAGTTGTGCTCGGGATGTCGGAATCCTTCAAAGGACTCTGCGTTAAGCAGAGATTTCTCCTGAGAATGGAACGAGTTTTGTTGCTTATGTTTTTATTAAAAAGAGAACAAAAGTAACATCTTGTAGTGCATTTATTGTCCTATTATATATGGGTTGTTATACATGGTGCTGGGTAATACATGGTATTTGGTAATATATGGTGCTGGGAAATGTCTTCGTCATGTATCACCATATGAAGACGGTTTCTAGCCAAGCTGATTGCTGACATCGTGTAGATGTTGGTTTAAAGGTGAAGGATTAAAGGAAGTTCTCTACAATAAAACAGAAATACGATAAAGATAAGGTACACGGACATTTTGCCGGCTACCAATCCCACGTGTGTGTTCGATATAACTGATAGCATTGCATTGTGTAATATGTACATAAAGCTCAAATGAAGAAGAAAAAAATGCATGCCTGATTGGTATTGAATATTTTGGTGAATAAACATCGAAGCTATATATCAATGTAATTCAACAATCAATCAATGAAAACTTCCACAGCGAAAGATTGATCGCATAATCAACAATCCCGTGGATATCTTCATCCCCTAAACAGTTTAAGAACACATTATTATCACCATGGAGTAGTTTCCTGTATTTTTGTGATTCGTTTAAAGTCTGTAGAGCCTGATGGCTATATCTGACGTTGTGTCCCCTGTACGTTAGACAGGGGACAATTGCTGAGGACATGTATTGAAGTATGGTAGTAAGTACTCACTGTGTTTGAGATAGGCGTACACCTCCCCGACGTACAGACTCCCGTTACCTGGAAGGTAATAACCTTACACTTACACCAATAGCTTACACCAACAACCACCAGGCCAAACGTTACTGAATCACACTGGTAATACAACTCACACAGCGGTAATACAACTCACACAGCGGTAATACAACTCACACAGCGGTAATACAACTCACACAGCGGTAATACAACTCACACAACGATAATACAACTCACACAGTGACAATACAACTCACACACCGGTAATACAACTCACACACCGGTAATACAACTCACACACCGGTAATACAACTCACACAGCGGTAATACAACTCACACAGCGGTAATACAACTCACACACCGGTAATACAACTCACACAGCGGTATTACAACTCACACAGTGACAATACAACTCACACAGCGGTAATACAACTAACAGAGCGGTAATACAACTCACATACCGGTGATACAACTCACACAGCGGTAATACAACTCACACAGCGGTAATACAACTCACACAGCGGTAATACAACTCACACAGTGAAAATACAACTCACACAGCGGTAATACAACTCACACAGCGGTAATACAACTCACACAGCGGTAATACAACTCACACAGTGACAATACAACTCACACAGCGGTAATGCAACCCACACAGCGGTAATACAACTCACACACCGGTAATACAACTCACACAGCGGTAATACAACTCACACAGCGGTAATACAACTCACACAGTGACAATACAACTCACACAGCGGTAATGCAACCCACAAAGCGGGATTACAACTCACACAGCGGTAATACAACTCACACAGTGACAATACAACTCACACAGCGGTAATACAACCCACACAGCGGTAATACAACTCACACAGCGGTAATACAACTAACAGAGCGGTAATACAACTCACACACCGGTAATACAACTCACACAGCGGTAATACAACTCACACAGCGGTAATACAACTAACAGAGCGGTAATACAACTCACACAGTGACAATACAACTCACACAGTGACAATACAACTCACACAGCGGTAATACAACTCACACAGTGGTAATACAACTCACACAGTGGTATTACAACTCACACACCGGTAATACAACTCACACAGCGGTAATACAACTCACACAGCGGTAATACAACCCACACAGCGGTAATACAACTAACAGAGCGGTAATACAACTCACACAGCGGTAATACAACTCACACACCGGTAATACAACTCACACAGCGGTAATACAACTCACACAGTGGTAATACAACTCACACAGTGGTATTACAACTCACACACCGGTAATACAACTCACACAGCGGTAATACAACTCACACAGCGGTAATACAACCCACACAGCGGTAATACAACTCACACAGCGGTAATACAACTAACAGAGCGGTAATACAACTCACACAGCGGTAATACACCTCACACAGCGGTAATACAACTCACACAGCGGTAATACAACTCACACAGCGGTAATACAACTCACACAGCGGTAATACAACTCACACAGTGACAAAACAACTCACACAGCGGTAATACAACTCACACAGTGGTAATACAACTCACACAGTGGTAATACAACTCACACAGTGGTAATACAACTCACACAGCGGTAATACAACTCACACAGCGGTAATACAACTCACACAGTGGTAATACAACTCACACAGCGGTAATACAACTCACACAGCGGTAATACAACTCGAACAGAGGTAATACAACTAACAGAGCGGTAATACAACTCACACAGCGGTAATACAACTCACACTGTGACAATACAACTCACACACCGGTAATACAACTCACACAGTGACAATACAACTCACACAGCGGTAATACAACTCACATACCGGTAATACAACTCACACAGCGGTAATACAACTCACACAGCGGTAATACAACTCATACAGCGGTAATACAACTCACACAGCGGTAATACAACTCACACAGTGACAATACAACTCACACAGCGGTAATACAACTCACAGAACGGTAATACAACTCACACAGCGGTAATACAACTCACACAGCGGTAATACAACTCACACAGCGGTAATACAACTCACACAGCGGTAATACAACTCACACAGTGACAATACAACTCACACAGCGGTAATACAACCCACACAGCGGTAATACAACTTACGAAGCGGTAATACAACTAACACAGTGACAATACAACTCACAGCGGTAATACAACTCACACAGTGACAATACAACTCACACAGCGGTAATACAACTCACACAGCGGTAATACAACTCACACAGCGGTAATACAACTCACACAGCGGTAATACAACTCACACAGCGGTAATACAACTCACAGCGGTAATACAACTCACACAGTGACAATACAACTCACACAGCGGTAATGCAACCCACACAGCAGTAATACATCTCACACAGCGGTAATACAACTCACACAGTGACAATACAACTCACACAGCGGTAATACAACCCACACAGCGGTAATACAACTCACACAGCGGTAATACAACTAACAGAGCGGTAATACAACCCACACAGCGGTAATACAACTCACACAGCGGTAATACAACCCACACAGCGGTAATACAACTCACACAGCGGTAATACAACTAACAGAGCGGTAATACAACTCACACACCGGTAATACAACTCACACAGCGGTAATACAACTCACACAGCGGTAATACAACTAACACAGTGACAATACAACTCACAGCGGTAATACAACTCACACAGTGACAATACAACTCACACAGCGGTAATACAACTCACACAGCGGTAATACAACTCACACAGCGGTAATACAACTCACACAGCGGTAATACAACTCACACAGCGGTAATACAACTCACAGCGGTAATACAACTCACACAGTGACAATACAACTCACACAGCGGTAATGCAACCCACACAGCAGTAATACATCTCACACAGCGGTAATACAACTCACACAGTGACAATACAACTCACACAGCGGTAATACAACCCACACAGCGGTAATACAACTCACACAGCGGTAATACAACTAACAGAGCGGTAATACAACTCACACAGCGGTAATGCAACCCACACAGCAGTAATACATATCACACAGCGGTAATACAACTCACACAGTGACAATACAACTCACACAGCGGTAATACAACCCACATAGCGGTAATACAACTCACACAGCGGTAATACAACTAACAGAGCGGTAATACAACTCACACAGCGGTAATACAACTAACACAGAGCTAATACAACTCACACAGAGGAACTCACCAACAGTGTGGTAACATAACTCTCACCCAGTCTGAGGTAACATCACTCACACTCAGTCTGTGGTAACATAACTCTCACTCAGTCTTGGGTAACATCACTCACACAGTCTGTGGTATAATCACTCACACTCCGTCTGTGGTAACATAACTCTCACTCAGCCTGTGGTAACATCACACACAGTCAATGGTGACATCACACACTCAGTCTGTGGTAACATCACACACACAGTCGGTGTTAACATCACTCACACAGTCTGTGGTAACATCACTCACACAGTCTGTGGTATCTTCACTCGCACTCAGTCTATGGTAACATCACACACACAGTCTGTGGCAACATCACTCGCACTCAGTCTGTGGTAACATCGCACACACAGTCTGTGGTAACATCACTCACACACTCTGTGGTAACATCACTCGCACTCAGTCTGTGGTAATATCACTCGCACTCGTTCTATGGTAACATTACACACACAGTCTGTGGTAACATCACTCGCACTGGGTCTATGGTAACATCACACACACAGTCGGTGGTAACATCACTCGCACTCAGTCTGTGGTAACATCACTCGCACTCAGTCTTTGGTAACATCACTCGCACTCAGTCTGTGGTAACATCACACACACAGTCTGTGGTAACATCACACACACAGTCTGCGGTAACATCACACGCACTCAGTCTGTGGTAACATCACTCGCACTCGGTCTATAGTAACATCACTCGCACTCAGTCTGTGGTAACATCACTCACACGCTGTCTGAGGTAACATTACTCGCACTCGGTCTGTGGTAACATCACTCGCACTCAGTCTGTGGTAACATCACACACACAGTCTGTGGTAACATCACTCGCACTCAGTCTGTGGTAACATCACTCGCACTGGGTCTATGGTAACATCACACACACAGTCTGTGGTAACATCACTCGCACTCAGTCTGTGGTAACATCACACACACAGTCTGTGGTAACATCACACACACAGCCTATGGTTACATCAAACACACAGTCTGTGGTAACATCACACACACAGTCTATGGTAACATCACTCGCACTCAGTCTGTGGTAACATCACTCGCACTCAGTCTGTGTTAACATCACTCGCACTCAGTCTATGGTAACATCTAACACTCAGTCTGTGGTAACATCACACACACAGTCTGTGGTAACATCACTCGCACTCGGTCTATGGTAACATCACACACACAGTCTGTTGTAACATCACTCGCATTCAGTCTGTGGCAACATCATTCACTCTCCGTCTATGGTAACATCACTCTCACACTAAGTCTGTGGTAACATCACTCGCACTCAGTCTGTGGTAACATCACTCGCACTGGGTCTATGGTAACATCACACACACAGTCTGTGGTAACATCACTCGCACTCAGTCTGTGGTAACATCACTCGCACTCAGTCTGTGGTAACATCACACACACAGTCTGTGGTAACATCACACACACAGCCTATGGTTACATCAAACACACAGTCCGTGGTAACATCACACACACAGTCTATGGTAACATCACTCGCACTCAGTCTGTGGTAACATCACTCGCACTCAGTCTGTGGTAACATCACTCGCACTCAGTCTGTGTTAACATCACTCGCACTCAGTCTGTGGTAACATCTAACACTCAGTCTGTGGTAACATCACACACACAGTCTGTGGTAACATCACTCGCACTCGGTCTATGGTAACATCACACACACAGTCTGTGGTAACATCACTCGCACTCAGTCTGTGGTAACATCACACACAGTCTATGGTAACATCACTCGCACTCAGTCTGTGGTAACATCACTCGCACTCAGTCTGTGGTAACATCACTCGCGCTCGGTGTATGGTAACATCACAAACACAGTCTGTGGTAACATCACTCGCACTCAGTCTGTGGTAACATCACTCGCACTCAGTCTGTGGTAACATCGCACATACAGTCTGTGGTAACATCACTCACACACTCTGTGGTAACATCACTCGCACTCAGTCTGAGGTAACATCACTCGCACTCGGTCTATGGTAACATCACACACACAGTCTGTGGTAACATCACACACACAGTCTGTGGTAATATCACTCGCACTCAGTCTGTGGTAACATCACTCGCACTGGGTCTATGGTAACATCACACACACAGTCTGTGGTAACATCACTCGCACTCAGTCTGTGGTAACATCACACACACAGTCTATGGTAACATCACTCGCACTTAGTCTGTGGTAACATCACTCGCACTCAGTCTGTGGTAACATCACTCGCACTCAGTCTGTGGTAACATCACTCGCACTCGGTCTATGGTAACATTACACACACAGTCTGTGGTAACATCACTCGCACTCAGTCTGTGGTAACATCACACACACAGTCTGTGGTAACATCACACACACAGTCTGTGGTAACATCACTCGCACTCAGTCTGTGGTAACATCACTCGCACTGGGTCTATGGTAACATCACACACATAGTCTGTGGTAACATCACTCGCACTCAGTCTGTGGTAGCATCACACACACAATCTAAGGTAACATCACTCGCACTTAGTCTGTGGTAACATCATTCGCACTCAGTCTTTGGTAACATCACTCGCACTCATTGTGTGGTAACATCACAAACACAGTCTGTGGTAACATCACACACACAGTCTGTGGTAACATCACACGCACTCAGTCTGTGGTAACATCACTCGCACTCGGTCTATGGTAACATCACTCGCACTCAGTCTGTGGTAACATCACTCGCATTCAGTCTGTGGTAACATCATTCACTCTCCGTCTATGGTAACATCACTCTCACACTAAGTCTGTGGTAACATCACTCTCGCTTAGTCTGTGGTAACGTCACTGTCGCTGAGTCTTTGGTGACATCACTCATATACAGTCTATGGTAACATCACTCTCACACTAAGTCTGTGGTAACATCACTCTCGCTTAGTCTGTGGTAACGTCACTGTCGCTTAGTCTTTTGTGACATCACACACACAGTCTGTGGTAACATCACAAGCACTCAGTCTGTGGTAACATCACTCGCACTCGGTCTATGGTAAAATCACTCGCACTCGGTCTGTGGTAACATCACTCATACTCAGTCTGTGGTAACATCACTCGCACTCAGTCTGTGGTAACATCACACACACAGTCTGTGGTAACATCACACACACAGTCTATGGTAACATCACTCGCACTCAGTCTGTGGTAACATCACACACACAGTCTGTGGTAACATCACACACACAGTCTGTGGTAACATCACACACACACAGTCTATGGTAACATCACTCGCACTCAGTCTTTGGTAACATCACTCGCACTCAGTCTGTGGTAACATCACTCGCACTCTGTCTGTGGTAACATCACACACACACGGTCTATGGTAACATCACACACACAGTCTGTGGTAACATCACTCGCACTCAGTCTGTGGTAACATCACACACACAGTCTGTGGTAACATCACTCGCACTCAGTCTGTGGTAACATCACTCGCACTCAGTCTGTGGTAACATCACTCGCACTGGGTCTATGGTAACATCACAAACACAGTCTATGGTAACATCACTCGCACTCAGTCTGTGGTAACATCACATTCGCTTAGTCTATGGTAACATCACTCACTCTCCGTCTATGGTGACATCACTCTCGCTTAGTCTTTGGTGACATCACTCACAGACAGTCTATGGTGACTTCACTCTCTCGCTAAGTCTATGGTAACATCACTCAAAAACAGTCTGTGGTAACATCACTCTCGCTTAGTCTATGGTAACATCACTCACTCTCCGTCTATGGTGACGTCACTCTCATACTAAGTCTGTGGTAACATCACTCTCGCTTAGTCTGTGGTAACGTCACTGTCGCTTAGTCTTTGGTGACATCACTCATATACAGTCTATGGTAACATCACTCTCACACTAAGTCTGTGGTTACATCACTCTCGCTTGGTCTGTGGTAACGTCACTCTGGCTTAGTCTTTGGTGACATCACTCACAGACAGTCTATGGTGACATCACTCTCACACTAAGTCTGTGGTAACGTCACTCTCGCTTAGTCTGTGGTAACGTCACTCTCGCTTAGTCTTTGGTGACATCACTCACAGACAGTCTATGGTAACGTCACTCACAGACAGACTGTGGTAACGTCACTCACAGACAGTCTATGGTGACATCACTCTCGCTTAGTCTTTGGTGACATCACTCATATACAGTCTGTTGTAACATCAATCTCGCTAAGCCTGTGGTAACATCTCTCTCGCTAAGTCTATGGTAACATCACTCAAAAACAGTCTGTGGTAACATCACTCACACACAGTCTGTCGTAACATCACTCTCGCTTAGTCTATGGTAACATCACTCACTGTCCGTCTATCGTAACATCACTCTCACACTATGTCTGTGGTAACATCACTCACACACAGTCTGTCGTAACATCACTCTCGCTTAGTCTATGGTAACATCACTCACTGTCCGTCTATGGTAACATCACTCTCACACTATGTCTGTGGTAACATCACTCTCGCTTAGTCTGTGGTAAGGTCACTCTCGCTTAGTCTTTGGTGACATCACTCACAGACAGTCTATGGTAACGTCACTCACAGACAGACTGTGGTAACGTCACTCACAGACAGTCTATGGTGACATCACTCTCGCTTAGTCTTTGGTGACATCACTCATATACAGTCTGTTGTCACATCAATCTCGCTAAGCCTGTGGTAACATCTCTCTCGCTAAGTCTATGGTAACATCACTCAAAAACAGTCTGTGGTAACATCACTCACACACAGTCTGTCGTAACATCACTCTCGCTTAGTCTATGGTAACATCACTCACTGTCCGTCTATGGTAACATCACTCTCACACTATGTCTGTGGTAACATCACTCTCGCTTAGTCTTTGGTGACATCACTCACAGACAGTCTATGGTGACATCACTCTCACACTAAGTCTGTGGTAACATCACTCTCGCTTAGTCTGTGCTAACGTCACTCTCGCTTAGTCTTTGGTGACATCACTCACAGACAGTCTATGGTAACGTCACTCACAGACAGACTGTGGTAACGTCACTCAGAGACAGTCTATGGTGACATCACTCTCGCTTAGTCTTTGGTGACATCACTCATATACAGTCTGTTGTAACATCAATCTCGCTAAGCCTGTGGTAACATCTCTCTCGCTAAGTCTATGGTAACATCACTCAAAAACAGTCTGTGGTAACATCACTCACACACAGTCTGTCGTAACATCACTCTCGCTTAGTCTATGGTAACATCACTCACTGTCCGTCTATCGTAACATTACTCTCACACTATGTCTGTGGTAACATCACTCACACACAGTCTGTCGTAACATCACTCTCGCTTAGTCTATGGTAACATCACTCACTGTCCGTCTATGGTAACATCACTCTCACACTATGTCTGTGGTAACATCACTCTCGCTTAGTCTGTGGTAACGTCACTCTCGCTTAGTCTTTGGTGACATCACTCACAGACAGTCTATGGTAACGTCACTCACAGACAGACTGTGGTAACGTCACTCACAGACAGTCTATGGTGACATCACTCTCGCTTAGTCTTTGGTGACATCACTCATATACAGTCTGTTGTCACATCAATCTCGCTAAGCCTGTGGTAACATCTCTCTCGCTAAGTCTATGGTAACATCACTCAAAAACAGTCTGTGGTAACATCACTCACACACAGTCTGTCGTAACATCACTCTCGCTTAGTCTATGGTAACATCACTCACTGTCCGTCTATGGTAACATCACTCTCACACTATGTCTGTGGTAACATCACTCTCGCTTAGTCTTTGGTGACATCACTCATATACAGTCTGTTGTAACATCAATCTCGCTAAGCCTGTGGTAACATCTCTCTCGCTAAGTCTATGGTAACATCACTCTCACACTATGTCTGTGGTAACGTCACTCTCGCTTAGTCTTTGGTGACATCACTCATATACAGTCTGTTGTAACATCAATCTCGCTAAGCCTGTGGTAACATCTCTCTCGCTAAGTCTATGGTAACATCATTCTCACACTATGTCTGTGGTAACGTCACTCTCGCTTAGTCTTTGGTGACATCACTCACAGACAGTCTATGGGGACATCACTCTCACACTAAGTCTGTGGTAACGTCACTCACAGACAGTCTATGGTGACATCACTCATAGACAGTCTATGGTAACGTCACTCTCGCTTAGTCTTTGGTGACATCACTCATATACAGTCTGTTGTATCATCACTCACAGACAGTCTATGGGGACATCACTCTCACACTATGTCTGTGGTAACGTCACTCACAGACAGTCTATGGTAACGTCACTCTCGCTTAGTCTTTGGTGACATCACTCATATACAGTCTGTTGTAACATCAATCTCGCTAAGCCTGTGGTAACATCTCTCTCGCTAAGTCTATGGTAACATCACTCTCACACTATGTCTGTGGTAACATCACTCTCGCTTAGTCTTTGGTGACATCACTCATATACAGTCTGTTGTAACATCAATCTCGCTAAGCCTGTGGTAACATCTCTCTCGCTAAGTCTATTGTAACATCACTCTCACACTATGTCTGTGCTAACGTCACTCTCGCTTAGTCTTTGGTGACATCACTCACAGACAGTCTATGGGGACATCACTCTCACACTAAGTCTGTGGTAACGTCACTCACAGACAGTCTATGGTAACGTCACTCTCGCTTAGTCTTTGATGAAATCACACATATACAGTCTGTTGTAACATCAATCTCGCTAAGCCTGTGGTAACATCTCTCTCGCTAAGTCTATGGTAACATCAATCAAAAACAGTCTATGGTAACATCACTCTCACACTATGTCTGTGGTAACATCACTCTCGCTTAGTCTGTGGTAACGTCACTCACAGACAGTCTGTGGTAACGTCACTCACAGACAGTCTATGGTAACATTACCCACAGACAGTCTGTGGTAACGTCACTCACAGACAGTCTATGGTAACATCACCCACAGACAGTCTATGGTAACATCACCCACAGACAGTCTATGGTAACGTCATTCACAGACAGTCTATGGTGACATCACTCACAGACAGTCTATGGTAACGTCACTCTCGCTTAGTCTTTGGTGACATCACTCATATACAGTCTGTTGTATCATCACTCACAGACAGTCTATGGGGACATCACTCTCACACTAAGTCTGTGGTAACGTCACTCACAGACAGTCTATGGTAACGTCACTCTCGCTTAGTCTTTGGTGACATCACTCATATACAGTCTGTTGTAACATCAATCTCGCTAAGCCTGTGGTAACATCTCTCTCGCTAAGTCTATGGTAACATCACTCAAAAACAGAGTATGGTAACATCACTCTCACACTAAGTCTGTGGTTACATCACTCTCGCTTAGTCTGTGGTAACATCACTCACAGACAGTCTGTGGAAACGTCACTCACAGACAGTCTGTGGTAACATCACTCTCGCTTAGTCTGTGGTAACGTCACTCACAGACAGTCTGTGGTAACGTCACTCACAGACAGTCTATGGTAACATCACTCTCGCTTAGTCTTAAGTGACATCACTCATATACAGTCTGTTGTAACATCAATCTCGCTAAGCCTGTGGTAACATCTCTCTCGCTAAGTCTATGGTAACATCACTCAAAAACAGTCTGTGGTAACATCACTCACACACAGTCTGTCGTAACATCACTCTCGCTTAGTCTACGGTAACATCACTCACTCTCCGTCTATGGTAACATCACTCTCACACTATGTCTGTGGTAACATCACTCTCGCTTAGTCTTTGGTGACATCACTCATATACAGTCTGTTGTAACATCAATCTCGCTAAGCCTGTGGTAACACCTCTCTCGCTAAGTCTATGGTAACATCACTCTCACACTATGTCTGTGGTAACATCACTCTCGCTTAGTCTTTGGTGACATCACTCATATACAGTCTGTTGTAACATCAATCTCGCTTAGCCTGTGGTAACATCTCTCTCGCTAGGTCTATTGTAACATCACTCTCACACTATGTCTGTGCTAACGTCACTCTCGCTTAGTCTTTGGTGACATCACTCACAGACAGTCTATGGGGACATCACTCTCACACTAAGTCTGTGGTAACGTCACTCACAGACAGTCTATGGTAACGTCACTCTCGCTTAGTCTTTGATGAAATCACTCATATACAGTCTGTTGTAACATCAATCTCGCTAAGCCTGTGGTAACATCTCTCTCGCTAAGTCTATGGTAACATCACTCAAAAACAGTCTATGGTAACATCACTCTCACACTATGTCTGTGGTAACATCACTCTCGCTTAGTCTGTGGTAACGTCACTCACAGACAGTCTATGGTAACATTACCCACAGACAGTCTGTGGTAACGTCACTCACAGACAGTCTATGGTAACATCACCCACAGACAGTCTATGGTAACATCACCCACAGACAGTCTATGGTAACGTCATTCACAGACAGTCTATGGTGACATCACTCACAGACAGTCTATGGTAACGTCACTCTCGCTTAGTCTTTGGTGACATCAATCATATACAGTCTGTTGTATCATCACTCACAGACAGTCTATGGGGACATCACTCTCACACTAAGTCTGTGGTAACGTCACTCACAGACAGTCTATGGTAACGTCACTCTCGCTTAGTCTTTGGTGACATCACTCATATACAGTCTGTTGTAACATCAATCTCGCTAAGCCTGTGGTAACATCTCTCTCGCTAAGTCTATGGTAACATCACTCAAAAACAGACTATGGTAACATCACTCTCACACTAAGTCTGTGGTAACATCACTCTCGCTTAGTCTGTGGTAACATCACTCACAGACAGTCTGTGGAAACGTCACTCACAGACAGTCTGTGGTAACATCACTCTCGCTTAGTCTGTGGTAACGTCACTCACAGACAGTCTGTGGTAACGTCACTCACAGACAGTCTATGGTAACATCACTCTCGCTTAGTCTTAAGTGACATCACTCATATACAGTCTGTTGTGACATCAATCTCGCTAAGCCTGTGGTAACATCTCTCTCGCTAAGTCTATGGTAACATCACTCAAAAACAGTCTGTGGTAACATCACACACACAGTATGTGGTAACATCACACACACAGTCTATGGTAACATCACTCGCACTCAGTCTTTGGTAACATCACTCGCACTCAGTCTGTGGTAACATCACTCGCACTCTGTCTGTGGTAACATCACACAAACACGGTCTATGGTAACATCACACACACAGTCTGTGGTAACATCACATACGCAGTCTGTGGTAACATAACTCGCACTCAGTCTATGGTAACATCACTCGCACTCAGTCTGTGGTAACATCACACACACAGTCTGTGGTAACATCACTCGCACTCAGTCTGTGGTAACAGCACTCGCACTCAGTCTGTGGTAACATCACAAACACAGTCTGTGGTAACATTACTCGCACTCAGTCTGTGGTAACATCACACTCGCTTAGTCTATGGTAACATCACTCACTCTCCGTCTATGGTAACATCACTCTCGCTTAGTCTTTGGTGACATCACTCACAGACAGTCTATGGTGACATCACTCTCGCTTAGTCTATGGTAACATCACTCACTCTCCGTCTATGGTGACGTCACTCTCACACTAAGTCTGTGGTAACATCACTCTCGCTTAGTCTGTGGTAACGTCACTGTCGCTGAGTCTTTGGTGACATCACTCATATACAGTCTATGGTAACATCACTCTCACACTAAGTCTGTGGTTACATCACTCTCGCTTGGTCTGTGGTAACGTCACTCTCGCTTAGTCTTTGGTGACATCACTCACAGACAGTCTATGGTGACATCACTCTCACACTAAGTCTGTGGTAACGTCACTCACAGACACTTGGTGACATCACTCATATACAGTCTATGGTAACATCACTCTCACTAAGTCTGTGGTTACATCACTCTCGCTTGGTCTGTGGTAACGTCACTCTCGCTTAGTCTTTGGTGACATCACTCACAGACAGTCTATGGTGACATCACTCTCACACTAAGTCTGTGGTAACGTCACTCACAGACAGTCTATGGTGACATCACTCTCGTTTAGTCTTTGGTGACATCACTCATATACAGTCTGTTGTAACATCAATCTCGCTAAGCCTGTGGTAACATCTCTCTCGCTAAGTCTATGGTAACATCACTCAAAAACAGTCTGTGGTAACATCACTCACACACAGTCTGTCGTAACATCACTCTCGCTTAGTCTATGGTAACATCACTCACTGTCCGTCTATCGTAACATCACTCTCACACTATGTCTGTTGTAACATCACTCACACACAGTCTGTCGTAACATCACTCTCGCTTAGTCTATGGTAACATCACTCACTGTCCGTCTATGGTAACATCACTCTCACACTATGTCTGTGGTAACATCACTCTCGCTTAGTCTGTGGTAACGTCACTCTCGCTTAGTCTTTGGTGACATCACTCACAGACAGTCTATGGTAACGTCACTCACAGACAGACTGTGGTAACGTCACTCACAGACAGTCTATGGTGACATCACTCTCGCTTAGTCTTTGGTGACATCACTCATATACAGTCTGTTGTAACATCAATCTCGCTAAGCCTGTGGTAACATCTCTCTCGCTAAGTCTATGGTAACATCACTCAAAAACAGTCTGTGGTAACATCACTCACACACAGTCTGTCGTAACATCACTCTCGCTTAGTCTATGGTAACATCACTCACTGTCCGTCTATGGTAACATCACTCTCACACTATGTCTGTGGTAACATCACTCTCGCTTAGTCTTTGGTGACATCACTCATATACAGTCTGTTGTAACATCAATCTCGCTAAGCCTGTGGTAACATCTCTCTCGCTAAGTCTATGGTAACATCACTCAAAAACAGTCTATGGTAACATCACTCTCACACTATGTCTGTGGTAACATCACTCTCGCTTAGTCTGTGGCAACGTCACTCACAGACAGTCTGTGGTAACGTCACTCACAGACAGTCTATGGTAACATCACCCACAGACAGTCTGTGGTAACCTCACTCACAGACAGTCTATGGTAACATCACCCACAGACAGTCTATGGTAACATCACCCACAGACAGGCTATGGTAACGTCACTCACAGACAGTCTATGGTGACATCACTCACAGACAGTCTATGGTAACGTCACTCTCGCTTAGTCTTTGGTGACATCACTCATATACAGTCTGTTGTAACATCAATCTCGCTAAGCCTGTGGTAACATCTCTCTAGCTAAGTCTATGGTAACATCACTCTCACACTATGTCTGTGGTAACGTCACTCTCGCTTAGTCTTTGATGACATCACTCATATACAGTCTGTTGTAACATCAATCTCGCTAAGCCTGTGGTAACATCTCTCTCGCTAAGTCTATGGTAACATCACTCAAAAACAGTCTGTGGTAATGTAACAGTGCTAAAATTGCTATATTTTATTCAACTTTTTGTGAAATTCGCCTTCAATTCATAAGTTGTCGGTTAACCATTTAAGACCTGTTGGTACATACTAGCGATAAGAAATTGCATAACAACATCTGGCACTTCAGATTTACGCCGCCACGATCAGGTCGGCGGGCGAGGCTTTAATTACATGTTGAATAACAACTAGTAGTGGTCAGCGCGTTCGGCACTTACCAGTGTACCGTTATCAGCTATTTAGCGTCAACTGACCAAACTAGAAAATTGAAAACGCGAAACCAAACACGAGCTGAGTGATTCTATCGGCATTTATAATCTTCTATTACGCAACTTTCCAAACTGACCGTGGGCTTTGGCTATTAACAGACCAAACCCATCATACAAAATTGTATAACATGTCCAGTCTTTATTAGTCCAAAGTCTCAAATTTCAAACTGGACATGCTCGTGTAGACTTGCCTTCAGATTAACAAAGGAGGTCTCAGGTATAAATATAGGGGGAAATCGACTGTTAGTCATTCCTGCTTTGCCTGAGAACCTCTCTCTGTTTGTCTTTGAAGGTAAGTCACTTTTACTTGTTACTTTGGCATTTAGGTTGAACTTTGCTTAAAATTGTCTTTTAAAATTGTCTTTAATTTTGTATGAATATCTTGCTTGAACAATGAACTTATACTCTATGTATTCGAAATGCCGTGCGAATCTAAGCTGCATATTATTCAAGTTTTACTGACACAAATTAACTACAGTACTTTATATGCGTGCGTCGCATGTAGAAATATTACTATTCCACAATCAGCGTTCGTATCCCACATGTTTACTTATCGGGTTAAAACTACTAGGCAAATACATTTGTAATTAGTAATCACAGGTGTCGTGGATGCTTCATAATTATCATGTTTTAATGTGAACAGCGTGCATTATAATAATGTATGAATTATTTGTCCATGTATCGGTAGGACCACTATTCATATGTGTGTCGTGTTATTTACCTTATTGTATGCTGTATCGTTAGTAGAGTGGTTTTATAATGCAACAACGTTAAATGCGTCAATATGCATTAACATGATCCAGTTACTCGATATAATTTACGTTATGTATATTTGTTTGCGTTCTTATGCCTGATAAATACGGTTCAAGAATATAACTTATATCCGATGTTCATGCATCAAATATATTCTTTATATACAAAACCAGATCAGTGCAAGTACAGCAAAGTATATTATTCTTATCTGTAGCCCAAAATATTTCTTATTAGGTAACTACTTTGTGAGGGCATAGCACTAGACCACAATACTCGAACGTAACTTCTGTTCTAGATAAATGCACACAAATTAAGCAATGCCTGATAAATTTATGTTTTCCAATTTATGCATATTACTTCCATTCGGTAAGATGAATGGACGCTGTATAGAATATCTCAGATGCTATACTTTTAGCATAATTTGGACGCTACAGATAACGTAGTAGTTTTATGTTGTAGAATAGTTATAATGAAACAGGCTTTCCTATAGCAGTGTTTATATCCATTTCTAAATTACAGTTCACAAGCAATTTCTCTGTTTGGCGAAATCTCCAATAAGGTTCATAAACATTCACAATAGAATATACGTTCACTAATAATCAGTTTTAATTCATATATATTTCAAGTTTCAAATACGGTGTTCATTCATGTGTGATTTGTATAAGCTCGGCCCGCATAGCGCGGCATGCACAGGCGGCACCGCTCATTGTTATATAACGGCACACTCACCAGCGCTCGGCAGTGACGTCACGTACCGTATTTAATCATTTTTGCGCATAGCTGTTATCTGAGTTTAGTATAATGTATTCAGTCATTGAATGCAGGTCCCAGTATTATTTACCGTATTAAATCTTGTATTCGCTATTATCTCTGAAGTGTACACCTGAATCAGCTATAGTTCATGACGACACATGTACCGTATTTAATGTAAAATAAGTTATCAGACATGTCTTTGTTCAAGAAAGGTGTTGTTATAATCTTTCATATGAATGCTTTTGTAAACATTGTTCAGATGTTATTTATGAGCACCTTAAATATATAGACCAAACATTATGAGTAATTATCAATGAGTAATTTAATGTGAATTGATTATAAGGTCTGCATTATATCAAATGTTTACTGCTATAATATAAATGAATATCCAATGAGTTGAGCTTACACTTTACACTTTGTTATTATTTTACAAATGGTATTTTAATTATAAATGTGTTACGTAATCTTATGCAATGTTATATTAGGCTGTAACTTGAATAGGTACTGAGACGTCTCTGAAGTTAATGCATTGTTCTCAAAGTGAGATCACATAACAAGCAATTGTTTATTAACGCATGTCTATTATATGACAAAGAATATCTTAACAGTTTTTGTATCACTGCTTCATTATTTGTCTGATTATGTCTTTGTGTTTGATGATGAAGGAGATTGTCTGACTATGTCTATATGCTTGATGATGATGAAAACATTTAATAAAGATTTCCTGCTTTGCCTGAGAACCTCTCTCTGTTTGTCTTTGAAGGTGTGTTGATCCCGTGGCTAATTCCCCCCGAAAGCATTCTAGGTTTTGATCAGTTTTAGTGTAAAAACTAACTCTGTTTCAGTAACATCACTCACACACAGTCTGTCGTAACATCACTCTCGCTTAGTCTATGGTAACATCACTCACTCTCCGTCTATGGTAACATCACTCTCACACTATGTCTGTGGTACATCACTCTCGCTTAGTCTGTGGTAACGTCACTCTCGCTTAGTCTTTGGTGACATCACTCACAGACAGTCTGTGGTAACATCACTCACAGACAGTCTCTTGTAACATCACTCACAGACAGTCTATGGTAACATCGCCACAGACAGTCGATGGTAACATCACTCACAGATCCACAGTGACGTCCCGAACATGTACGACAGAGGACAGGTCCACAGTGGTGTCCTGAACATGTACGACAGAGGACAGATCCACAGTGATGTCCCCATCATGTACGACAGAGGACAGATCCACAGTGACGTCCCCAATATGTACGACAGAGGACAGATCCACATGTGTTTCAGGTAACACACAATAGCCAAGAACTTACCATCAATATCCATGTTGCTGAAGAGGCCATTAAACTCCTCTGGTGTAACCTTGTCGTCGTTGTCGGCGTCGGCAGCCACCATCAGGGTGTTCAAGTTGAAGCCGCTCATTTCGCCAGCATCCAGAACACCATCGCCTGTTTATAGAGTGCCACGTGGCTCATTTATCTGAGATTTCTGTTCAGGCAGTACATGAGTCTATGACATTGATGACGGTATTCGCATCATACAGAGGTGTACCATTGACTAGCTGTAGCAATCGCTTCATACAGAGGTGTATTACTGACTAGCTGTAGCAATCGCATCATACAGAGGTGTATCATTGACTCGCTGTAGCATTGGCTTGCTGTAGCAATCGCATTATACAGAGGTGTATCACTGACTAGCGGTAGCAATCGCATCATACAGAGGTGTATCACTGACTCGCTGTAGCAATAGCATCACACTAAGGTGTATCTAGCTTTAGCAATGCTGTGAGATTTTGACCCATAAAAGTAATCTTGATACCAATAAACAAGTCAACTACTTGTTAAATTAATAAAAACACCATGTACACATTTCATGGGTTTATCATTTCTGAATGAAAGGCTAGACGAAACCCCTGCACATGATGGCGGAGACAATTCAAAGACGTTCGACCCGAGTGTTCAGACAAACGATGGCTATCGCGTCACCTTACACTGAACAACCAACAGCAACATGCACGTGAGGATGACGTCGATGTGTTGTAGGTCATGACTAAACAACGACACCATCATCAGGAGATGTAGCACGTGCAAGGCATGATGGTCCACGCCGGTTCCCCCAGAGAGGACCTGTCTCCGCTATGTTAGGATCACATAAGTAATGTCTCAAATATCTTTCACAAGCAATAAACAATTTGCATCAAAACAAATATAAATGTGGGAGGAAGTCCCGAAGTGATTCAGGTCTCAGACGTTTACCACATCGGTGAAACCCACGAGCACGGGTATGGTGCTGACAAACCTAGCAACATAATCGGGGCGAACCCCCCTGCTATATTAGGGTCATATAAGTAATGTCTTCACAAGCAATAAACAGATTGCATCAAAACAAATATAAATTGAAAATGTTCCTGAAATATCATTAGTTTTACCTCCGATGTTTTATGCATTCGGAACACAATCATGACGATAGCGAATGGAAACAGGTACTGTACTCACCATTGGCGTCTACTGTGCTGAAGGCGACATTGACCTCCTCATCACTCAAAACGTAGTTCTTGTTTGTGTCAAACTTGGTGAAGAAGGCCAGCTTGGAGATGAGGGTCGCACCGCTCAGTTTGCTGTGTGGACAGTCACGTGACAGTAGTGACAGATATGACATATACACCACCGTATCATCATCCCCCGACACTGTTGTGGAGTGAGTTAGTGAGAGGGTGGGTGAATGGATGGCTTTTGGGGTGAGAATTTAACGCAGCACTCAGCTATATGACGGCGAATCTGGACCAGAGAATCCAGTGATTGACATCATGAGCATTAATCAACGCAATTGGACAACCAAGTGATGTGGATCAACCAAGTCAGCGAGACTGACCACCCAATCCCGTTATTCGCCTCTTACGACAAGCATGGGTTGCTTGACAGTGGGTGAGTGAGTGAGTGAGTGAGTGAGTGAGTGAGTGAGTGAGTGAGTGAGTGAGTGAGATTAAACCTACTCCAGTCAAGTCACAGAGGGGAAACATGAATGGGCTTTGAAAACCGCCACACTTCCTTGTATAATGAAACTCTACATCAGCGCACCTGCACCACGTGATAGGGAAGCCGGGTTAGAATAGCTTTCCTTCAGCAGTCCATGCTTGTAGTAGGAGGCGACTGGCGAGATCGGGCGGTGACTTGGTTCATACAGATCAACGATCAGGATGTCAGTCACTGGATTGTCTGGTCCAGGCTCTATTACTTACAGGCGGGACTACCACTGAGTGCGGCGGTAAACAACAAACAAACAAACGTTTCATTGGGGGAGTCCATAGTAAAGCAGGACTCGCTAGTTTCACTACTTGTCGTGTACATCACACATCACGCAACACAATCTGGGGCCAGTCTGGACTTGGAGCTAAATGTTCTTTGACATCCATCGGTATACAATTCCTAATTTCTCTTACCCATAGAGTTTTTTTGTCTTGAATTCGGCAGTTATGTTGAATGAACTATGTAAGGAGTTTTCAATCGGTTCGAGGTTTACAACGAAATCTTGCACTATCACTACTCCATTGCTGCCGGGGTAAAGAACGTAACGGAATGCACCGAGTAGACCCGAATGCCATGTACTGGTCACACGGGCAGGCCCCGTTCGTGACAAACCCATGTTATTCCGGGACACGCCGAATAGCGACTCGTGCCTGTCTCCATTCGTGACCAACTCGTGTTATTCCGGGACACGCCGAATAGCGACTCGTGCCTGTCTCCATTCGTGACCAACTCGTGTTATTCCGGGACAAGCCGAATAGCGACTCGTGCCTGTCTAGTCCACTGGGTTCCGTCTAAGCGCAAACGGACATTGCTAAAAGATTTGTAAACCCGTTGCCTCAATGATTCACGTTTATTTCCTCCATATATCATATTTATTCCAGATGCTATTGAAAACACATCGGGACTTACGTTATCATATAGTATAGTTGGAAACATTGGAATGCATCTTGGGTATATTTTTAAATGCAAGATATATATAAATTCAAAAATTATTCCTGAGAGATTCTTTGACCTAAGTAATTGAAGTCATACGCGCGTTCTGATGGATTTGTTGTATTTTCGCACATGACATTCATCGTTAGGGGGACGAGTCTTCTTGCGGGTTACGGAAAGGGGCGAGTGGTGACGAATGACAGGCAGTCTAGCAAGCGGATATAACTTACAGATACTGATGATGTATCCAAGGTGACGTGAGTCTGTACTTACTACTCGGTGCCGCTGATGGAGATGGGGGCAAAGAAGGGCCGGATGACGGGCTTGGCCTTGTTTCCAAAACCAGGCTTCATCACAGGAGGAGCAAACTTTCCCGGTAGGCCTGGGCAGAAAAAGCAATCTCAAAACAACTAAAACACAAATTGATTGTCATTTTAAAAATTAGGCATTTTCGTCTCGAATGGCATTTCTATGTTCAAGATATTGTTATGACATCTTTAATCGTGTTCTCCCAATTTAGCAGAATATATTACATTAAATTTGAAATAAAAAACACCATACCTCGTCACTTCGCTGTGTGAAATGAATTTGGTAAAATGTCTTCACGTCTTTTCATGTCCTTACATGTCTTAACATGTCTTTACATGTCCTTACATGTCTTGACATGTCCTTACATGTTTTTACATGTCCTTACATGTCCTTACATGTCTTAACATGTATTTACATGTCTTTACACTGACCACAACCAAGTACAACATTCTGATCTGTCTTACCTATATTCACTGCACAGAGAGGGGCTACTAACACACTGACCACAACCAAGTACATCATACTGATCTGTTTTACCTATATTCACTGCCCAGAGAGGGGCTAACACACTGACCACAACCAAGTACATCATACTGATCTGTTTTACCTATATTCACTGCACAGAGAGGGGCTAACACAATGACCACAACCAAGTACATCATACTGATCTGTTTTACCTATATTCACTGCCCAGAGAGGGGCTACTAACACACTGACCACAACCAACTACATCTTACTGATCTGTTTTACCTATATTCCCTGCACAGAGAGGGGCTAACACACTGACCACAACCAAGTACATCATACTGATCTGTTTTACCTATATTCACTGCACAGAGAGGGGCTACTAACACACTGACCACAACCAAGTACATCATTCTGATCTGTTTTACCTATATTCACTGCCCAGAGAGGGGCTAACACACTGACCACAACCAAGTACATCATACTGATCTGTTTTACCTATATTCACTGCACAGAGAGGGGCTAACACACTGACCACAACCAAGTACATCATACTGATCTGTTTTACCTATATTCCCTGCACAGAGAGGGGCTAACACACTGACCACAACCAAGTACATCATACTGATCTGTTTTACCTATATTCACTGCCCAGAGAGGGGCTACTAACACACTGACCACAACCAAGTACATCATACTGATCTGTTTTACCTATATTCACTGCACAGAGAGGGGCTACTAACACACTGACCACAACCAAGTACATCATACTGATCTGTTTTACCTATATTCACTGCCCAGAGAGGGGCTACTAACACACTGACAACAACCAAGTACATCATACTGATCTGTTTTACCTATATTCACTGCCCAGAGAGGGGCTAACACAATGACCACAAACAAGTACATCATACTGATCTGTTTTACCTATATTCACTGCTCAGAGAGGGGCTAACACACTTACCACAACCAAGTACATCATACTGATCTGTTTTACCTATATTCACTGCACAGAGAGGGGCTACTAACACACCGACCACAACCAAGTACATCATACTGATCTGTTTTACCTATATTCACTGCCCAGAGAGGGGCTAACACACTGACCACAACCAAGTACATCATACTGATCTGTTTTACCTATATTCACTGCCCAGAGAGGGGCTAACACACTTACCACAACCAACTACATCTTACTGATCTGTTTTACCTATATTCCCTGCACAGAGAGGGGCTAACACACTGACCACAACCAAGTACATCATACTGATCTGTTTTACCTATATTCACTGCACAGAGAGGGGCTACTAACACACTGACCACAACCAAGTACATCACACTGATCTGTTTTACCTATATTCACTGCCCAGAGAGGGGCTACTAACACACTGACCACAACCAAGTACATCATACTGATCTGTTTTACCTATATTCACTGCCCAGAGAGGGGCTAACACACTGACCACAACCAAGTACATCATACTGATCTGTTTTACCTATATTCACTGCCCAGAGAGGGGCTAACACACTGACAACAACCAAGTACATCATACTGATCTGTTTTACCTATACTCACTGCACAGAGAGGGGCTACTAACACACTGACCACAACCAAGTACATCATACTGATCTGTTTTACCTATATTCACTGCCCAGAGAGGGGCTACTAACACACTGACAACAACCAAGTACATCATACTGAT
Organism: Haliotis rufescens; assembly: GCF_023055435.1. Taxonomy (NCBI): domain Eukaryota; kingdom Metazoa; phylum Mollusca; class Gastropoda; order Lepetellida; family Haliotidae; genus Haliotis; species Haliotis rufescens. The sequence goes on from NW_025964057.1 coordinate 4,497,939, forward strand.
CTGTTTTACCTATATTCACTGCCCAGAGAGGGGCTAACACAATGACCACAAACAAGTACATCATACTGATCTGTTTTACCTATATTCACTGCTCAGAGAGGGGCTAACACACTTACCACAACCAAGTACATCATACTGATCTGTTTTACCTATATTCACTGCACAGAGAGGGGCTACTAACACACCGACCACAACCAAGTACATCATACTGATCTGTTTTACCTATATTCACTGCCCAGAGAGGGGCTAACACACTGACCACAACCAAGTACATCATACTGATCTGTTTTTACCTATATTCACTGCCAAGAGAGGGGCTAACACACTGACCACAACCAAGTACATCATACTGATCTGTTTTACCTATATTCACTGCACAGAGAGGGGCTAACACACTGACCACAACCAAGTACATCATACTGATCTGTTTTACCTATATTCACTGCACAGAGAGGGGCTACTAACACACTGACCACAACCAAGTACATCATACTGATCTGTTTTACCTATATTCACTGCACAGAGAGGGGCTACTAACACACTGACCACAACCAAGTACATCATACTGATCTGTTTTACCTATATTCACTGCCCAGAGAGGGGCTAACACACTGACCACAACCAAGTACATCATACTGATCTGTTTTACCTATATTCACTGCCCAGAGAGGGGCTAACACACTGACCACAACCAAGTACATCATACTGATCTGTTTTTACCTATATTCACTGCCCAGAGAGGGGCTAACACACTGACCACAACCAAGTACATCATACTGATCTGTTTTACCTATATTCACTGCACAGAGAGGGGCTAACACACTGACCACAACCAAGTACATCATACTGATCTGTTTTACCTATATTCACTGCACAGAGAGGGGCTACTAACACACTGACCACAACCAAGTACATCATACTGATCTGTTTTACCTATATTCACTGCACAGAGAGGGGCTACTAACACACTGACCACAACCAAGTACATCATACTGATCTGTTTTACCTATATTCACTGCCCAGAGAGGGGCTAACACACTGACCACAACCAAGTACATCATACTGATCTGTTTTACCTATATTCACTGCACAGAGAGGGGCTAACACACTGACCACAACCAAGTACATCATACTGATCTGTTTTACCTATATTCACTGCCCAGAGAGGGGCCAACACACTGACCACAACCAACTACATCTTACTGATCTGTTTTACCTATATTAACTGCACAGAGAGGGGCTAACACACTGACCACAACCAAGTACATCATACTGATCTGTTTTACCTATATTCACTGCACAGAGAGGGGCTACTAACACACCGACCACAACCAAGTACATCATTCTGATCTGTTTTACCTATATTCACTGCACAGAGAGGGGCTAACACACTGACCACAACCAAGTACATCATACTGATCTGTTTTACCTATATTCACTGCACAGAGAGGGGCTAACACACTGACCACAACCAAGTACATCATACTGATCTGTTTTACCTATATTCACTGCCCAGAGAGGGGCCAACACACTGACCACAACCAACTACATCTTACTGATCTGTTTTACCTATATTCCCTGCACAGAGAGGGGCTAACACACTGACCACAACCAAGTACATCATACTGATCTGTTTTACCTATATTCACTGCCCAGAGAGGGGCTACTAACACACTGACCACAACCAAGTACATCATACTGATCTGTTTTACCTATATTCACTGCACAGAGAGGGGCTACTAACACACTGACCACAACCAAGTACATCATACTGATCTGTTTTACCTATATTCACTGCCCAGAGAGGGGCTAACACACTGACCACAACCAAGTACATCATACTGATCTGTTTTACCTATATTCACTGCACAGAGAGGGGCTACTCACACACTGACCACAACCAAGTACATCATTCTGATCTGTCTTACCTATATTCACTGCACAGAGAGGGGCTACTAACACACTGAGAACAACCAAGTACATCATACTGATCTGTTTTACCTATATTCACTGCCCAGAGAGGGGCTAACACAATGACCACAAACAAGTACATCATACTGATCTGTTTTACCTATATTCACTGCTCAGAGAGGGGCTAACACACTTACCACAACCAAGTACATCATACTGATCTGTTTTACCTATATTCACTGCCCAGAGAGGGGCTACTAACACACTGACCACAACCAAGTACATCATACTGATCTGTTTTACCTATATTCACTGCACAGAGAGGGGCTAACACACTGACCACAACCAAGTACATCATACTGATCTGTTTTACCTATATTCACTGCCCAGAGAGGGGCTAACACACTTACCACAACCAAGTACATCTTACTGATCTGTTTTACCTATATTCCCTGCACAGAGAGGGGCTAACACACTGACCACAACCAAGTACATCATACTGATCTGTTTTACCTATATTCACTGCACAGAGAGGGGCTACTAACACACTGACCACAACCAAGTACATCATACTGATCTGTTTTACCTATATTCACTGCCCAGAGAGGGGCTACTAACACACTGACCACAACCAAGTACATCATACTGATCTGTTTTACCTATATTCACTGCCCAGAGAGGGGCTAACACACTGACCACAACCAAGTACATCATACTGATCTGTTTTACCTATATTCACTGCCCAGAGAGGGGCTAACACACTGACAACAACCAAGTACATCATACTGATCTGTTTTACCTATACTCACTGCACAGAGAGGGGCTACTCACACACTGACCACAACCAAGTACATCATACTGATCTGTTTTACCTATATTCACTGCCCAGAGAGGGGCTACTAACACACTGACCACAACCAAGTACATCATACTGATCTGTTTTACCTATATTCACTGCCCAGAGAGGGGCTAACACAATGACCACAAACAAGTACATCATACTGATCTGTTTTACCTATATTCACTGCTCAGAGAGGGGCTAACACACTTACCACAACCAAGTACATCAAACTGATCTGTTTTACCTATATTCACTGCACAGAGAGGGGCTACTAACACACCGACCACAACCAAGTACATCATACTGATCTGTTTTACCTATATTCACTGCCCAGAGAGGGGCTAACACACTGACCACAACCAAGTACATCATACTGATCTGTTTTTACCTATATTCACTGCCCAGAGAGGGGCTAACACACTGACCACAACCAAGTACATCATACTGATCTGTTTTACCTATATTCACTGCACAGAGAGGGGCTAACACACTGACCACAACCAAGTACATCATACTGATCTGTTTTACCTATATTCACTGCACAGAGAGGGGCTACTAACACACTGACCACAACCAAGTACATCATACTGATCTGTTTTACCTATATTCACTGCACAGAGAGGGGCTACTAACACACTGACCACAACCAAGTACATCATACTGATCTGTTTTACCTATATTCACTGCCCAGAGAGGGGCTAACACACTGACCACAACCAAGTACATCATACTGATCTGTTTTACCTATATTCACTGCTCAGAGAGGGGCTAACACACTGACCACAACCAAGTACATCATACTGATCTGTTTTACCTATATTCACTGCACAGAGAGGGGCTACTAACACACCGACCACAACCAAGTACATCATACTGATCTGTTTTACCTATATTCACTGCACAGAGAGGGGCTAACACACTGACCACAACCAAGTACATCATACTGATCTGTTTTTACCTATATTCACTGCCCAGAGAGGGGCTAACACACTGACCACAACCAAGTACATCATACTGATCTGTTTTACCTATATTCACTGCCCAGAGAGGGGCTAACACACTGACCACAACCAAGTACATCATACTGATCTGTTTTACCTATATTCACTGCACAGAGAGGGGCTACTAACACACTGACCACAACCAAGTACATCATACTGATCTGTTTTACCTATATTCACTGCACAGAGAGGGGCTACTAACACACTGACCACAACCAAGTTCATCATACTGATCTGTTTTACCTATATTCACTGCACAGAGAGGGGCTACTAACACACTGACCACAACCAAGTACATCATACTGATCTGTTTTACCTATATTCACTGCACAGAGAGGGGCTACTAACACACTGACCACAACCAAGTACATCATACTGATCTGTTTTACCTATATTCACTGCACAGAGAGGGGCTACTAACACACTGACCACAACCAAGTTCATCATACTGATCTGTTTTACCTATATTCACTGCCCAGAGAGGGGCTACTAACACACTGACCACAACCAAGTACATCATACTGATCTGTTTTACCTATATTCACTGCCCAGAGAGGGGCTAACACACTGACCACAACCAAGTACATCATACTGATCTGTTTTACCTATATTCACTGCACAGAGAGGGGCTACTAACACACTGACCACAACCAAGTACATCATACTGATCTGTTTTACCTATATTCACTGCCCAGAGAGGGGCTACTAACACACTGACCACAACCAAGTACATCATACTGATCTGTTTTACCTATATTCACTGCTCAGAGAGGGGCTAACACACTGACCACAACCAAGTACATCATACTGATCTGTTTTACCTATATTCACTGCACAGAGAGGGGCTACTAACACACTGACCACAACCAAGTACATCATACTGATCTGTTTTACCTATATTCACTGCCCAGAGAGGGGCTACTAACACACTGACCAAAACCAAGTACATCATACTGATCTGTTTTACCTATATTCACTGCCCAGAGAGGGGCTAACACACTTACCACAACCAAGTACATCATACTGATCTGTTTTACCTATATTCACTGCCCAGAGAGGGGCTACTAACACACTGACCACAACCAAGTACATCATACTGATCTGTTTTACCTATATTCACTGCACAGAGAGGGGCTAACACACTGACCACAACCAAGTACATCATACTGATCTGTTTTACCTATATTCACTGCCCAGAGAGGGGCTAACACACTGACCACAACCAAGTACATCATACTGATCTGTTTTACCTATATTCACTGCCCAGAGAGGGGCTACTAACACACTGACCAAAACCAAGTACATCATACTGATCTGTTTTACCTATATTCACTGCCCAGAGAGGGGCTAACACACTTACCACAACCAAGTACATCATACTGATCTGTTTTACCTATATTCACTGCCCAGAGAGGGGCTACTAACACACTGACCACAACCAAGTACATCATACTGATCTGTTTTACCTATATTCACTGCCCAGAGAGGGGCTAACACACTGACCACAACCAAGTACATCATACTGATCTGTTTTACCTATATTCACTGCTCAGAGAGGGGCTAACACACTGACCACAACCAAGTACATCATACTGATCTGTTTTACCTATATTCACTGCACAGAGAGGGGCTACTAACACACCGACCACAACCAAGTACATCATACTGATCTGTTTTACCTATATTCACTGCACAGAGAGGGGCTAACACACTGACCACAACCAAGTACATCATACTGATCTGTTTTACCTATATTCACTGCCCAGAGAGGGGCTAACACACTTACCACAACCAAGTACATCTTACTGATCTGTTTTACCTATATTCCCTGCACAGAGAGGGGCTAACACACTGACCACAACCAAGTACATCATACTGATCTGTTTTACCTATATTCACTGCACAGAGAGGGGCTACTAACACACTGACCACAACCAAGTACATCATACTGATCTGTTTTACCTATATTCACTGCCCAGAGAGGGGCTACTAACACACTGACCACAACCAAGTACATCATACTGATCTGTTTTACCTATATTCACTGCCCAGAGAGGGGCTAACACACTGACCACAACCAAGTACATCATACTGATCTGTTTTACCTATATTCACTGCCCAGAGAGGGGCTAACACACTGACCACAACCAAGTACATCATACTGATCTGTTTTACCTATACTCACTGCACAGAGAGGGGCTACTCACACACTGACCACAACCAAGTACATCATACTGATCTGTTTTACCTATATTCACTGCACAGAGAGGGGCTACTAACACACTGACAACAACCAAGTACATCATACTGATCTGTTTTACCTATATTCACTGCCCAGAGAGGGGCTAACACAATGACCACAAACAAGTACATCATACTGATCTGTTTTACCTATATTCACTGCTCAGAGAGGGGCTAACACACTTACCACAACCAAGTACATCATACTGATCTGTTTTACCTATATTCACTGCACAGAGAGGGGCTACTAACACACCGACCACAACCAAGTACATCATACTGATCTGTTTTACCTATATTCACTGCCCAGAGAGGGGCTAACACACTGACCACAACCAAGTACATCATACTGATCTGTTTTTACCTATATTCACTGCCCAGAGAGGGGCTAACACACTGACCACAACCAAGTACATCATACTGATCTGTTTTACCTATATTCACTGCACAGAGAGGGGCTAACACACTGACCACAACCAAGTACATCATACTGATCTGTTTTACCTATATTCACTGCACAGAGAGGGGCTACTAACACACTGACCACAACCAAGTACATCATACTGATCTGTTTTACCTATATTCACTGCACAGAGAGGGGCTACTAACACACTGACCACAACCAAGTACATCATACTGATCTGTTTTACCTATATTCACTGCCCAGAGAGGGGCTAACACACTGACCACAACCAAGTACATCATACTGATCTGTTTTACCTATATTCACTGCACAGAGAGGGGCTAACACACTGACCACAACCAAGTACATCATACTGATCTGTTTTACCTATATTCACTGCCCAGAGAGGGGCCAACACACTGACCACAACCAACTACATCTTACTGATCTGTTTTACCTATATTCACTGCACAGAGAGGGGCTAACACACTGACCACAACCAAGTACATCATACTGATCTGTTTTACCTATATTCACTGCACAGAGAGGGGCTACTAACACACCGACCACAACCAAGTACATCATTCTGATCTGTTTTACCTATATTCACTGCACAGAGAGGGGCTAACACACTGACCACAACCAAGTACATCATACTGATCTGTTTTACCTATATTCACTGCCCAGAGAGGGGCTAACACACTGACCACAACCAAGTACATCATACTGATCTGTTTTACCTATATTCACTGCCCAGAGAGGGGCCAACACACTGACCACAACCAACTACATCTTACTGATCTGTTTTACCTATATTCCCTGCACAGAGAGGGGCTAACACACTGACCACAACCAAGTACATCATACTGATCTGTTTTACCTATATTCACTGCACAGAGAGGGGCTACTAACACACTGACCACAACCAAGTACATCATACTGATCTGTTTTACCTATATTCACTGCCCAGAGAGGGGCTACTAACACACTGACCACAACCAAGTACATCATACTGATCTGTTTTACCTATATTCACTGCCCAGAGAGGGGCTAACACACTGACCACAACCAAGTACATCATACTGATCTGTTTTACCTATATTCACTGCCCAGAGAGGGGCTAACACACTGACCACAACCAAGTACATCATACTGATCTGTTTTACCTATACTCACTGCACAGAGAGGGGCTACTCACACACTGACCACAACCAAGTACATCATACTGATCTGTTTTACCTATATTCACTGTACAGAGAGGGGCTACTAACACACTGACAACAACCAAGTACATCATACTGATCTGTTTTACCTATATTCACTGCCCAGAGAGGGGCTAACACAATGACCACAAACAAGTACATCATACTGATCTGTTTTACCTATATTCACTGCTCAGAGAGGGGCTAACACACTTACCACAACCAAGTACATCATACTGATCTGTTTTACCTATATTCACTGCACAGAGAGGGGCTACTAACACACCGACCACAACCAAGTACATCATACTGATCTGTTTTACCTATATTCACTGCCCAGAGAGGGGCTAACACACTGACCACAACCAAGTACATCATACTGATCTGTTTTTACCTATATTCACTGCCCAGAGAGGGGCTAACACACTGACCACAACCAAGTACATCATACTGATCTGTTTTACCTATATTCACTGCACAGAGAGGGGCTAACACACTGACCACAACCAAGTACATCATACTGATCTGTTTTACCTATATTCACTGCACAGAGAGGGGCTACTAACACACTGACCACAACCAAGTACATCATACTGATCTGTTTTACCTATATTCACTGCACAGAGAGGGGCTACTAACACACTGACCACAACCAAGTACATCATACTGATCTGTTTTACCTATATTCACTGCCCAGAGAGGGGCTAACACACTGACCACAACCAAGTACATCATACTGATCTGTTTTACCTATATTCACTGCTCAGAGAGGGGCTAACACACTGACCACAACCAAGTACATCATACTGATCTGTTTTACCTATATTCACTGCACAGAGAGGGGCTACTAACACACCGACCACAACCAAGTACATCATACTGATCTGTTTTACCTATATTCACTGCCCAGAGAGGGGCTAACACACTGACCACAACCAAGTACATCATACTGATCTGTTTTTACCTATATTCACTGCCCAGAGAGGGGCTAACACACTGACCACAACCAAGTACATCATACTGATCTGTTTTACCTATATTCACTGCCCAGAGAGGGGCTAACACACTGACCACAACCAAGTACATCATACTGATCTGTTTTACCTATATTCACTGCACAGAGAGGGGCTACTAACACACTGACCACAACCAAGTACATCATACTGATCTGTTTTACCTATATTCACTGCACAGAGAGGGGCTACTAACACACTGACCACAACCAAGTTCATCATACTGATCTGTTTTACCTATATTCACTGCACAGAGAGGGGCTACTAACACACTGACCACAACCAAGTACATCATACTGATCTGTTTTACCTATATTCACTGCACAGAGAGGGGCTACTAACACACTGACCACAACCAAGTACATCATACTGATCTGTTTTACCTATATTCACTGCACAGAGAGGGGCTACTAACACACTGACCACAACCAAGTTCATCATACTGATCTGTTTTACCTATATTCACTGCCCAGAGAGGGGCTACTAACACACTGACCACAACCAAGTACATCATACTGATCTGTTTTACCTATATTCACTGCCCAGAGAGGGGCTAACACACTGACCACAACCAAGTACATCATACTGATCTGTTTTACCTATATTCACTGCACAGAGAGGGGCTACTAACACACTGACCACAACCAAGTACATCATACTGATCTGTTTTACCTATATTCACTGCCCAGAGAGGGGCTACTAACACACTGACCACAACCAAGTACATCATACTGATCTGTTTTACCTATATTCACTGCTCAGAGAGGGGCTAACACACTGACCACAACCAAGTACATCATACTGATCTGTTTTACCTATATTCACTGCACAGAGAGGGGCTACTAACACACTGACCACAACCAAGTACATCATACTGATCTGTTTTACCTATATTCACTGCCCAGAGAGGGGCTAACACACTGACCACAACCAAGTACATCATACTGATCTGTTTTACCTATATTCACTGCCCAGAGAGGGGCTACTAACACACTGACCACAACCAAGTACATCATACTGATCTGTTTTACCTATATTCACTGCCCAGAGAGGGGCTAACACACTGACCACAACCAAGTACATCATACTGATCTGTTTTACCTATATTCACTGCACAGAGAGGGGCTACTAACACACTGACCACAACCAAGTACATCATACTGATCTGTTTTACCTATATTCACTGCCCAGAGAGGGGCTACTAACACACTGACCACAACCAAGTACATCATACTGATCTGTTTTACCTATATTCACTGCTCAGAGAGGGGCTAACACACTGACCACAACCAAGTACATCATACTGATCTGTTTTACCTATATTCACTGCACAGAGAGGGGCTACTAACACACTGACCACAACCAAGTACATCATACTGATCTGTTTTACCTATATTCACTGCCCAGAGAGGGGCTACTAACACACTGACCAAAACCAAGTACATCATACTGATCTGTTTTACCTATATTCACTGCCCAGAGAGGGGCTAACACACTTACCACAACCAAGTACATCATACTGATCTGTTTTACCTATATTCACTGCCCAGAGAGGGGCTACTAACACACTGACCACAACCAAGTACATCATACTGATCTGTTTTACCTATATTCACTGCACAGAGAGGGGCTAACACACTGACCACAACCAAGTACATCATACTGATCTGTTTTACCTATATTCACTGCCCAGAGAGGGGCTAACACACTGACCACAACCAAGTACATCATACTGATCTGTTTTACCTATATTCACTGCACAGAGAGGGGCTACTAACACACTGACCAAAACCAAGTACATCATACTGATCTGTTTTACCTATATTCACTGCCCAGAGAGGGGCTAACACACTTACCACAACCAAGTACATCATACTGATCTGTTTTACCTATATTCACTGCCCAGAGAGGGGCTACTAACACACTGACCACAACCAAGTACATCATACTGATCTGTTTTACCTATATTCACTGCCCAGAGAGGGGCTAACACACTGACCACAACCAAGTACATCATACTGATCTGTTTTACCTATATTCACTGCTCAGAGAGGGGCTAACACACTGACCACAACCAAGTACATCATACTGATCTGTTTTACCTATATTCACTGCACAGAGAGGGGCTACTAACACACCGACCACAACCAAGTACATCATACTGATCTGTTTTACCTATATTCACTGCACAGAGAGGGGCTAACACACTGACCACAACCAAGTACATCATACTGATCTGTTTTACCTATATTCACTGCCCAGAGAGGGGCTAACACACTTACCACAACCAAGTACATCTTACTGATCTGTTTTACCTATATTCCCTGCACAGAGAGGGGCTAACACACTGACCACAACCAAGTACATCATACTGATCTGTTTTACCTATATTCACTGCACAGAGAGGGGCTACTAACACACTGACCACAACCAAGTACATCATACTGATCTGTTTTACCTATATTCACTGCCCAGAGAGGGGCTACTAACACACTGACCACAACCAAGTACATCATACTGATCTGTTTTACCTATATTCACTGCCCAGAGAGGGGCTAACACACTGACCACAACCAAGTACATCATACTGATCTGTTTTACCTATATTCACTGCCCAGAGAGGGGCTAACACACTGACCACAACCAAGTACATCATACTGATCTGTTTTACCTATACTCACTGCACAGAGAGGGGCTACTCACACACTGACCACAACCAAGTACATCATACTGATCTGTTTTACCTATATTCACTGCACAGAGAGGGGCTACTAACACACTGACAACAACCAAGTACATCATACTGATCTGTTTTACCTATATTCACTGCCCAGAGAGGGGCTAACACAATGACCACAAACAAGTACATCATACTGATCTGTTTTACCTATATTCACTGCTCAGAGAGGGGCTAACACACTTACCACAACCAAGTACATCATACTGATCTGTTTTACCTATATTCACTGCACAGAGAGGGGCTACTAACACACCGACCACAACCAAGTACATCATACTGATCTGTTTTACCTATATTCACTGCCCAGAGAGGGGCTAACACACTGACCACAACCAAGTACATCATACTGATCTGTTTTTACCTATATTCACTGCCCAGAGAGGGGCTAACACACTGACCACAACCAAGTACATCATACTGATCTGTTTTACCTATATTCACTGCACAGAGAGGGGCTAACACACTGACCACAACCAAGTACATCATACTGATCTGTTTTACCTATATTCACTGCACAGAGAGGGGCTACTAACACACTGACCACAACCAAGTACATCATACTGATCTGTTTTACCTATATTCACTGCACAGAGAGGGGCTACTAACACACTGACCACAACCAAGTACATCATACTGATCTGTTTTACCTATATTCACTGCCCAGAGAGGGGCTAACACACTGACCACAACCAAGTACATCATACTGATCTGTTTTACCTATATTCACTGCACAGAGAGGGGCTAACACACTGACCACAACCAAGTACATCATACTGATCTGTTTTACCTATATTCACTGCCCAGAGAGGGGCCAACACACTGACCACAACCAACTACATCTTACTGATCTGTTTTACCTATATTCACTGCACAGAGAGGGGCTAACACACTGACCACAACCAAGTACATCATACTGATCTGTTTTACCTATATTCACTGCACAGAGAGGGGCTACTAACACACCGACCACAACCAAGTACATCATTCTGATCTGTTTTACCTATATTCACTGCACAGAGAGGGGCTAACACACTGACCACAACCAAGTACATCATACTGATCTGTTTTACCTATATTCACTGCCCAGAGAGGGGCTAACACACTGACCACAACCAAGTACATCATACTGATCTGTTTTACCTATATTCACTGCCCAGAGAGGGGCCAACACACTGACCACAACCAACTACATCTTACTGATCTGTTTTACCTATATTCCCTGCACAGAGAGGGGCTAACACACTGACCACAACCAAGTACATCATACTGATCTGTTTTACCTATATTCACTGCACAGAGAGGGGCTACTAACACACTGACCACAACCAAGTACATCATACTGATCTGTTTTACCTATATTCACTGCCCAGAGAGGGGCTACTAACACACTGACCACAACCAAGTACATCATACTGATCTGTTTTACCTATATTCACTGCCCAGAGAGGGGCTAACACACTGACCACAACCAAGTACATCATACTGATCTGTTTTACCTATATTCACTGCCCAGAGAGGGGCTAACACACTGACCACAACCAAGTACATCATACTGATCTGTTTTACCTATACTCACTGCACAGAGAGGGGCTACTCACACACTGACCACAACCAAGTACATCATACTGATCTGTTTTACCTATATTCACTGCACAGAGAGGGGCTACTAACACACTGACAACAACCAAGTACATCATACTGATCTGTTTTACCTATATTCACTGCCCAGAGAGGGGCTAACACAATGACCACAAACAAGTACATCATACTGATCTGTTTTACCTATATTCACTGCTCAGAGAGGGGCTAACACACTTACCACAACCAAGTACATCATACTGATCTGTTTTACCTATATTCACTGCACAGAGAGGGGCTACTAACACACCGACCACAACCAAGTACATCATACTGATCTGTTTTACCTATATTCACTGCCCAGAGAGGGGCTAACACACTGACCACAACCAAGTACATCATACTGATCTGTTTTTACCTATATTCACTGCCCAGAGAGGGGCTAACACACTGACCACAACCAAGTACATCATACTGATCTGTTTTACCTATATTCACTGCACAGAGAGGGGCTAACACACTGACCACAACCAAGTACATCATACTGATCTGTTTTACCTATATTCACTGCACAGAGAGGGGCTACTAACACACTGACCACAACCAAGTACATCATACTGATCTGTTTTACCTATATTCACTGCACAGAGAGGGGCTACTAACACACTGACCACAACCAAGTACATCATACTGATCTGTTTTACCTATATTCACTGCCCAGAGAGGGGCTAACACACTGACCACAACCAAGTACATCATACTGATCTGTTTTACCTATATTCACTGCACAGAGAGGGGCTAACACACTGACCACAACCAAGTACATCATACTGATCTGTTTTACCTATATTCACTGCCCAGAGAGGGGCCAACACACTGACCACAACCAACTACATCTTACTGATCTGTTTTACCTATATTCACTGCACAGAGAGGGGCTAACACACTGACCACAACCAAGTACATCATACTGATCTGTTTTACCTATATTCACTGCACAGAGAGGGGCTACTAACACACCGACCACAACCAAGTACATCATTCTGATCTGTTTTACCTATATTCACTGCACAGAGAGGGGCTAACACACTGACCACAACCAAGTACATCATACTGATCTGTTTTACCTATATTCACTGCCCAGAGAGGGGCTAACACACTGACCACAACCAAGTACATCATACTGATCTGTTTTACCTATATTCACTGCCCAGAGAGGGGCCAACACACTGACCACAACCAACTACATCTTACTGATCTGTTTTACCTATATTCCCTGCACAGAGAGGGGCTAACACACTGACCACAACCAAGTACATCATACTGATCTGTTTTACCTATATTCACTGCACAGAGAGGGGCTACTAACACACTGACCACAACCAAGTACATCATACTGATCTGTTTTACCTATATTCACTGCCCAGAGAGGGGCTACTAACACACTGACCACAACCAAGTACATCATACTGATCTGTTTTACCTATATTCACTGCCCAGAGAGGGGCTAACACACTGACCACAACCAAGTACATCATACTGATCTGTTTTACCTATATTCACTGCCCAGAGAGGGGCTAACACACTGACCACAACCAAGTACATCATACTGATCTGTTTTACCTATACTCACTGCACAGAGAGGGGCTACTCACACACTGACCACAACCAAGTACATCATACTGATCTGTTTTACCTATATTCACTGTACAGAGAGGGGCTACTAACACACTGACAACAACCAAGTACATCATACTGATCTGTTTTACCTATATTCACTGCCCAGAGAGGGGCTAACACAATGACCACAAACAAGTACATCATACTGATCTGTTTTACCTATATTCACTGCTCAGAGAGGGGCTAACACACTTACCACAACCAAGTACATCATACTGATCTGTTTTACCTATATTCACTGCACAGAGAGGGGCTACTAACACACCGACCACAACCAAGTACATCATACTGATCTGTTTTACCTATATTCACTGCCCAGAGAGGGGCTAACACACTGACCACAACCAAGTACATCATACTGATCTGTTTTACCTATATTCACTGCACAGAGAGGGGCTAACACACTGACCACAACCAAGTACATCATACTGATCTGTTTTACCTATATTCACTGCACAGAGAGGGGCTACTAACACACTGACCACAACCAAGTACATCATACTGATCTGTTTTACCTATATTCACTGCCCAGAGAGGGGCTACTAACACACTGACCACAACCAAGTACATCATACTGATCTGTTTTACCTATATTCACTGCCCAGAGAGGGGCTAACACACTGACCACAACCAAGTACATCATACTGATCTGTTTTACCTATATTCACTGCTCAGAGAGGGGCTAACACACTGACCACAACCAAGTACATCATACTGATCTGTTTTACCTATATTCACTGCACAGAGAGGGGCTACTAACACACCGACCACAACCAAGTACATCATACTGATCTGTTTTACCTATATTCACTGCCCAGAGAGGGGCTAACACACTGACCACAACCAAGTACATCATACTGATCTGTTTTTACCTATATTCACTGCCCAGAGAGGGGCTAACACACTGACCACAACCAAGTACATCATACTGATCTGTTTTACCTATATTCACTGCCCAGAGAGGGGCTAACACACTGACCACAACCAAGTACATCATACTGATCTGTTTTACCTATATTCACTGCACAGAGAGGGGCTACTAACACACTGACCACAACCAAGTACATCATACTGATCTGTTTTACCTATATTCACTGCACAGAGAGGGGCTACTAACACACTGACCACAACCAAGTTCATCATACTGATCTGTTTTACCTATATTCACTGCACAGAGAGGGGCTACTAACACACTGACCACAACCAAGTACATCATACTGATCTGTTTTACCTATATTCACTGCACAGAGAGGGGCTACTAACACACTGACCACAACCAAGTACATCATACTGATCTGTTTTACCTATATTCACTGCACAGAGAGGGGCTACTAACACACTGACCACAACCAAGTTCATCATACTGATCTGTTTTACCTATATTCACTGCCCAGAGAGGGGCTACTAACACACTGACCACAACCAAGTACATCATACTGATCTGTTTTACCTATATTCACTGCCCAGAGAGGGGCTAACACACTGACCACAACCAAGTACATCATACTGATCTGTTTTACCTATATTCACTGCACAGAGAGGGGCTACTAACACACTGACCACAACCAAGTACATCATACTGATCTGTTTTACCTATATTCACTGCCCAGAGAGGGGCTACTAACACACTGACCACAACCAAGTACATCATACTGATCTGTTTTACCTATATTCACTGCTCAGAGAGGGGCTAACACACTGACCACAACCAAGTACATCATACTGATCTGTTTTACCTATATTCACTGCACAGAGAGGGGCTACTAACACACTGACCACAACCAAGTACATCATACTGATCTGTTTTACCTATATTCACTGCCCAGAGAGGGGCTAACACACTGACCACAACCAAGTACATCATACTGATCTGTTTTACCTATATTCACTGCCCAGAGAGGGGCTAACACACTGACCACAACCAAGTACATCATACTGATCTGTTTTACCTATATTCACTGCACAGAGAGGGGCTACTAACACACTGACCACAACCAAGTACATCATACTGATCTGTTTTACCTATATTCACTGCACAGAGAGGGGCTACTAACACACTGACCACAACCAAGTACATCATACTGATCTGTTTTACCTATATTCACTGCCCAGAGAGGGGATAACACACTGACCACAACCAAGTACATCATACTGATCTGTTTTACCTATATTCACTGCCCAGAGAGGGGCTACTAACACACTGACCACAACCAAGTACATCATACTGATCTGTTTTACCTATATTCACTGCCCAGAGAGGGGCTACTAACACACTGACCACAACCAAGTACATCATACTGATCTGTTTTACCTATATTCACTGCTCAGAGAGGGGCTAACACACTGACCACAACCAAGTACATCATACTGATCTGTTTTACCTATATTCACTGCCCAGAGAGGGGCCAACACACTGACCACAACCAAGTTCATCATACTGATCTGTTTTACCTATATTCACTGCACAGAGAGGGGCTACTAACACACTGACCACAACCAAGTACATCATACTGATCTGTTTTACCTATATTCACTGCCCAGAGAGGGGCTACTAACACACTGACCACAACCAAGTACATCATACTGATCTGTTTTACCTATATTCACTGCTCAGAGAGGGGCTAACACACTGACCACAACCAAGTACATCATACTGATCTGTTTTACCTATATTCACTGCACAGAGAGGGGCTACTAACACACTGACCACAACCAAGTACATCATACTGATCTGCTTTACCTATATTCACTGCCCAGAGAGGGGCTAACACACTGACCACAACCAAGTACATCATACTGATCTGTTTTACCTATATTCACTGCCCAGAGAGGGGCTAACACACTGACCACAACCAAGTACATCATACTGATCTGTTTTACCTATATTCACTGCACAGAGAGGGGCTACTAACACACTGACCACAACCAAGTACATCATACTGATCTGTTTTACCTATATTCACTGCACAGAGAGGGGCTACTAACACACTGACCACAACCAAGTACATCATACTGATCTGTTTTACCTATATTCACTGCACAGAGAGGGGATAACACACTGACCACAACCAAGTACATCATACTGATCTGTTTTACCTATATTCACTGCCCAGAGAGGGGCTACTAACACACTGACCACAACCAAGTACATCATACTGATCTGTTTTACCTATATTCACTGCCCAGAGAGGGGCTACTAACACACTGACCACAACCAAGTACATCATACTGATCTGTTTTACCTATATTCACTGCTCAGAGAGGGGCTAACACACTGACCACAACCAAGTACATCATACTGATCTGTTTTACCTATATTCACTGCCCAGAGAGGGGCTAACACACTGACCACAACCAAGTACATCATACTGATCTGTTTTACCTATATTCACTGCACAGAGAGGGGCTAACACACTGACCACAACCAAGTACATCATACTGATCTGTTTTACCTATATTCACTGCCCAGAGAGGGGCCAACACACTGACCACAACCAAGTACATCATACTGATCTGTTTTACCTATATTCACTGCACAGAGAGGGGCTACTAACACACTGACCACAACCAAGTACATCATACTGATCTGTTTTACCTATATTCACTGCCCAGAGAGGGGCTAACACACTGACCACAACCAAGTACATCATACTGATCTGTTTTACCTATATTCACTGCCCAGAGAGGGGCTAACACACTGACCACAACCAAGTACATCATACTGATCTGTTTTACCTATATTCACTGCACAGAGAGGGGCTAACACACTGACCACAACCAAGTACATCATACTGATCTGTTTTACCTATATTCACTGCACAGAGAGGGGCTAACACACTGACCACAACCAAGTACATCATACTGATCTGTTTTACCTATATTCACTGCACAGAGAGGGGCTAACACACTGACCACAACCAAGTACATCATACTGATCTGTTTTACCTATATTCACTGCACAGAGAGGGGCTACTAACACACTGACCACAACCAAGTACATCATACTGATCTGTTTTACCTATATTCACTGCACAGAGAGGGGCTACTAACACACTGACCACAACCAAGTACATCATACTGATCTGTTTTACCTATATTCACTGCCCAGAGAGGGGCTAACACACTGACCACAACCAAGTACATCATACTGATCTGTTTTACCTATATTCACTGCTCAGAGAGGGGCTAACACACTGACCACAACCAAGTACATCATACTGATCTGTTTTACCTATATTCACTGCACAGAGAGGGGCTACTAACACACTGACCACAACCAAGTACATCATACTGATCTGTTTTTACCTATATTCACTGCCCAGAGAGGGGCTAACACACTGACCACAACCAAGTACATCATACTGATCTGTTTTACCTATATTCATTGCACAGAGAGGGGCTAACACACTGACCACAACCAAGTACATCATACTGATCTGTTTTACCTATATTCACTGCACAGAGAGGGGCTACTAACACACTGACTACAACCAAGTACATCATACTGATCTGTTTTACCTATATTCACTGCACAGAGAGGGGCTACTAACACACTGACCACAACCAAGTTCATCATACTGATCTGTTTTACCTATATTCACTGCACAGAGAGGGGCTACTAACACACTGACCACAACCAAGTACATCATACTGATCTGTTTTACCTATATTCACTGCACAGAGAGGGGCTAACACACTGACCACAACCAAGTACATCATACTGATCTGTTTTACCTATATTCACTGCACAGAGAGGGGCTACTAACACACTGACCACAACCAAGTACATCATACTGATCTGTTTTACCTATATTCACTGCACAGAGAGGGGCTACTAACACACTGACCACAACCAAGTACATCATACTGATCTGTTTTACCTATATTCACTGCACAGAGAGGGGCTACTAACACACTGACCACAACCAAGTTCATCATACTGATCTGTTTTACCTATATTCACTGCACAGAGAGGGGCTACTAACACACTGACCACAACCAAGTACATCATACTGATCTGTTTTACCTATATTCACTGCCCAGAGAGGGGCTAACACACTGACCACAACCAAGTACATCATACTGATCTGTTTTACCTATATTCACTGCACAGAGAGGGGCTACTAACACACTGACCACAACCAAGTACATCATACTGATCTGTTTTACCTATATTCACTGCCCAGAGAGGGGCTAACACACTGACCACAACCAAGTACATCATACTGATCTGTTTTACCTATATTCACTGCCCAGAGAGGGGCTACTAACACACTGACAACAACCAAGTACATCATACTGATCTGTTTTACCTATATTCACTGCCCAGAGAGGGGCTAACACACTGACCACAACCAAGTACATCATACTGATCTGTTTTACCTATATTCACTGCACAGAGAGGGGCTAACACACTGACCACAACCAACTACATCTTACTGATCTGTTTTACCTATATTCCCTGCACAGAGAGGGGCTAACACACTGACCACAACCAAGTACATCATACTGATCTGTTTTACCTATATTCACTGCCCAGAGAGGGGCCAACACACTGACCACAACCAAGTACATCATACTGATCTGCTTTTACCTATATTCACTGCCCAGAGAGGGGCTAACACACTGACCACAACCAAGTACATCATACTGATCTGTTTTACCTATATTCACTGCACAGAGAGGGGCTACTAACACACTGACCACAACCAAGTACATCATACTGATCTGTTTTACCTATATTCACTGCCCAGAGAGGGGCTAACACTCTGACCACAACCAAGTACATCATACTGATCTGTTTTACCTATATTCACTGCCCAGAGAGGGGCTAACACACTGACCACAACCAACTACATCTTACTGATCTGTTTTACCTATATTCCCTGCACAGAGAGGGGCTAACACACTGACCACAACCAAGTACATCATACTGATCTGTTTTACCTATATTCACTGCCCAGAGAGGGGCCAACACACTGACCACAACCAAGTACATCATACTGATCTGCTTTTACCTATATTCACTGCCCAGAGAGGGGCTAACACACTGACCACAACCAAGTACATCATACTGATCTGTTTTACCTATATTCACTGCACAGAGAGGGGCTACTAACACACTGACCACAACCAAGTACATCATACTGATCTGTTTTACCTATATTCACTGCCCAGAGAGGGGCTAACACTCTGACCACAACCAAGTACATCATACTGATCTGTTTTACCTATATTCACTGCCCAGAGAGGGGCTAACACACTGACCACAACCAAGTACATCATACTGATCTGCTTTTACCTATATTCACTGCCCAGAGAGGGGCTAACACACTGACCACAACCAAGTACATCATACTGATCTGTTTTACCTATATTCACTGCCCAGAGAGGGGCTAACACAATGACCACAACCAAGTACATCATACTGATCTGTTTTACCTATATTCACTGCCCAGAGAGGGGCTAACACACTGACCACAACCAAGTACATCATACTGATCTGTTTTACCTATATTCACTGCCCAGAGAGGGGCTACTCACACACTGACCACAACCAAGTACATCATTCTGATCTGTCTTACCTATATTCACTGCCCAGAGAGGGGCTAACACACTGACCACAACCAAGTACATCATACTGATCTGTTTTACCTATATACACTGCACAGAGAGGGGCTAACACACTGACCACAACCAAGTACATCATACTGATCTGACTTACCTATATTCACTGCACAGAGAGGGGCTAACGCACTGACCACAACCAAGTACATCATACTGATCTGTTTTACCTATATTCACTGCACAGAGAGGGGCTACTCACACACTGACCACAACCAAGTACATCATACTGATCTGTTTTACCTATATTCACTGCACAGAGAGGGGCTACTAACACACTGACCACAACCAAGTACATCATACTGATCTGACTTACCTATATTCACTGCCCAGAGAGGGGCTAACACACTGACCACAACCAAGTACATCATACTGATCTGTTTTACCTATATTCACTGCCCAGAGAGGGGCTAACACAATGACCACAACCAAGTACATCATACTGATCTGTTTTACCTATATTCACTGCCCAGAGAGGGGCTAACACAATGACCACAACCAAGTACATCATACTGATCTGTTTTACCTATATTCACTGCACAGAGAGGGGCTAACACACTGACCACAACCAAGTACATCATACTGATCTGACTTACCTATATTCACTGCCCAGAGAGGGGCTAACACACTGACCACAACCAAGTACATCATTCTGATCTGACTTACCTATATTCACTGCACAGAGAGGGGCTACTAACACACTGATCACAATCAAGTACATCATTCTGATCTGAAATAGGAAATAATATATGATACTGCTTATGTTTAAACAGAACATCATTAATAAACTATGATTGCAGCGATGACCTAGTCTACCAGAGGGCTTCTATCAGCTACAGTCAGTATCACGCCGACACAGGCAGTCACCGTGGGAGAGGTTGACTCCAGTCTAGGACTATGCCGAAACAAAGTACAGTGCGAATAGGATATGTCTATCTATATTTATCTCTTAAAAGATTCCAGGTTTGTCCCAATTGTGTTTCTAGGTTTTCGTGGGTTTCACCAAAATGTTAAACGTCTGAGACATCACTTCGGGCTTTCCTCCCAAGTTAAGCTGACACGCCGTGACATAACAGGAATATTGTCAATATCGGCGTAATACCCGACTCATTCACTCACTCACTCACTCATAAAAGATATCACAGGTTCGATTTACGTTTACGTGATAACATGCACACAGTATTTGGCCAGCTGAAAACTTTACATCTCATTCCTTCCAAGATTCCTCGCACCTCCACGCCCGACCTCATGTCTGACTGAATCGAAATATCCTAAATGTTTCAAGAATTCTGAAAAGAGTGCTTACTTCTTCAACTGAGATTAGGTACAATGCAGGTAGCAGAGTAGATCCCCATTGTCCTTGGTGTGGTGATCTACCCTCAGTTGCTGACGATCATCAGCCCGGTTTTATGTTGTAATATCCAATAATAAGTCCAAACTAGTTAATGCACTGATACTAGTTCAAAAACAAAAGTGTGATATGCTAGATGTCATACTGTGGATCGTTGACAGGTTTTAATATGCTATTATATTATATCAACGTATAACGTATTCTAGTCACAATATGGCTGAAACACTGTCGATGTATCTCTAAATTTTAACTCACTCACTCTCTCAACTGAAATTGGGCAAACTGAAAGTGTATATAGCACGTGCCAACCAACATGTTATTGTGAGAGTAAATGAGTATGAGTTTACGCCGCGTTTTAGTAATATTCCAGTAATATCACACCAGAAATGGGCTTCACATAATGTACCCATGTGGGGAATCGAACCCGGGTATTCGGCGTGACGAACGAACGCTTTTACCACTAGGCTACCCCACCACCCCCTTATTGTCAGAGAGTTTCAAAACCAGGAGTTTGTACTCACCACGGGTCTTGCCAGTCCAGCAACACGGCGCTCAGTGAGCCGGTCTATATAAGCTCCTGTATAACAGTAGTACCTCTCTATCTCCACGTCGTCTACAGTTACAGCATGAAGCAACAGCCGGACAACTTATCAAAGTATCCTTTTCTACACCAACACGTTGATCTGGGAACAGAGACAAACTGGAATATCATTTTATAATATTATATTCATTATTATGGTGACAGGACATCGACCAGTATTTGTTTTGTATTTAACGAAGCCAAAATGCCCCCTAAACCCTATCCCATAAATAAACAAACTGAGGGTCGAAAGAAAGAAGTGTTGTTAAATATGATTATGTGTCTATTTAAAGTCACTCAATCCTGCGACAGTTTCTAAAAGGTAATCAGGGTAATATTGGGTAAAAATAAATTGGTCCAATGAAGACTGGGGTAAGAAATGAATTTGCAACCACGTGACTCTACCCTGCTTGAAATGTTATTTTGTGCTGAAAAAAGAGTAGGTGTAATGATTATCAAAGATAACAAGTCTAAGAAACCAATCAGTGGTTGTGTATTAAGCGAACTTTTTTTGTTTTAATATAGAACCATAAATTTAATACCACATAGAAGTTTCTTTGTGTCAAAGCTCCCTGGACTATTGCGAACTTAAGATATTTTCAATTGAAAATCAAAATTATGATAAAATGAAGTGAGAGGTATAGTTTCTTTTGCCCCTCAGTTTATATACTGAACCACAAAAGAAACGTCTCCATGGATAGATATATGAGAAAGTTTATTTGTCCAAATACAGTAAACATATTTTGAGACATATTAAAAAGATGTAACTTGGCAAAACTGATCATCAAGGTTGAAATTTATGTGTCAAATGTTCTTTTAGAGAAACACAACACTAGTCTCTGAGAAAATGACATCACAAGTCAGTATCTCGTGTGTCCGCCATCTGCATTGATGACTGCCGTGCAACGTCGATACATGGAATGGATGAGGCGGTTGATGAAGGCCATAGGCACTTGAGCCCACACTCTGAGGAACGCCTGACGCAGTTCAGCTGCAGTTGTCTGCCTTGGTCGGACATCATTCAACCGTCTTTGGATCTCTTCCCACAGGTGCTCAATGGGATTTAAATCGGGACTGAGGGCAGGCTCCTGCATGGTTCGGATGCCATTCTGCTGGAGGAAGTCTCTTGTTGCTCTCGCAGTGTGGGCACGGGCGTTATCATGTTGAAACTCGTGGTTGCGGCGACGTGCCAAATGAGGTATGGCGTGTGGTTTCAAGACTTGATCAATGTACTGAGCTGCTGTGACACCATTGCCTCTCCCAGGACCGATGTTCTGGAAGACCACAGGGCCGAACCTCTGTGCAAGATCATTTCCACCCCAGACCATGATGCTTGGATCTACCCACGAGTCTCTCTCAACAACACAAGCATTCGAGTAACGTTCCCCAAGGCGTCGCCAGACTCTCTCTCTCTCTCTCTCTCTCTCTCTCTCTCTCTCTCTCTCTCTGCCATCTGCTGTTGAGATACAGTAGCGGCTGTTGTCTGAGAAGAGGACTCGTCACCTGTGCTGGTGGCGCCAATGCTGGTGTTGCGTTGCCCACTGAAGACGGTCCGGGCGATGACGTGGTTTTAGAATGGTTCCTGGGTGTGGTCTGTGACAGTGGAGATGTCTGCTCGTCAATCGTCGACGCACGGTGTCCGCGCTAATGTGTCGCTGGTGTGTCCCCATGGTCTATCGAGCAGTTTCCGCAGCAGTAACAAAGCGATCTTGAAGATGCTGTCTCACAATCTGACGATTCTGACGTTGGGTGGTGATCCCTGGTCTTCCACTATGTGGTTGGTCTTCTATAGTGTTAGTGGTCTGGTATCGTTGCTGGAGCCTGTATATGGTCCTTAGGTGGACTTGAAATGCATTGGCTACTTTCCGGGCGGTTTGTCCTGCTTGCAATCGTCCAAGGGCTTGTTCCTGATTGCTTGTCAATCTTGGCATGTGGTAGCAATTCAATAACGAATGAATGTTATCCGATCTGGGTGGGTTTTTAAAGGTCACGTGCATCGGGTTACCATGGCCGTTGCCGTGATGCATTTCGACGATCGGTTTTCTTGTCATCTGCTTTGTTTGTTTTTTTCATCAAATTTCATTTTTCCGGACAAGGTAATGTTAAATTTTAGAAACTTTGACAAAAATTACCCAGATATTTAAAATGACAACTTTTCATGCAATGTTACTTGGGGTGACGTTTCTTTTGCGGTTCAGTATATAACATTAATAATGACAATGCTAAGTTATATGTTCATGTACATAAATAAGATCACACGTCTTTATCATTACACCTGTGAATAACGGTTTGCAACACAGGTGGTGACGGGACAATGTGGGGATGGAAGGCAACACATAGAGCTGATATTAACGCATGTTTTGTTTGCCTTCTTTAGGAAACGTTATACTGGAATAAACACTAAGCACGAGGTGAAAATAATCAATATAACGATTGTATCTCTCCGAACTCATATGGATAATCTATAAAATGAACCATCGCGTACACTACTTGAAAATTGATATTGTGAAATAATAAAAAGCCACACCGTCACCTGTGGGCAGATATACAAGAGACTCAGCTGCATGTTATACAATAGCGTGTATCCACCCATCTGTGCACTGCTCGCATTGCCTGACAGGTATCAGTTGAGCGCCTGGGACCCCCCACACGCGATGATGGTGTGAGATGGTGGCCCGCCACCTCATGGAACACATGGTTATCTCTGTACTGAGTGTGGGAAGGGGCGACCATGTTGAAACAAATGGTTTATACACGGACGACATCGTTAACGAGGCATGCTGGATGGTCTTTACAATCACGTGTTCGGGTCCAACATAAGTTGTTTTGCTCGCCCTTTCGAAGAAAATATATAGTATGTCTAGTAGCGCTGTCTGAAACAGTCTCAAACAAACTCACCAACCTTTAGTACAGAATAGAGGTGTTCGGTTTCATTATCTCCTCGCTCGTTGCCTTCTCCATGCAAAGAACAAGCAGTGTTGATGTTTCAACATCATAATAAATCATCCTTTTGTTTCTTTTCCCCCATAAAGTATTATCTCCCTCACCTTCCTTTCACACGCAGTCTGCACACGTAATCTGTCCTGTATCATTGACCATTCTAATTATCTTCCTCCTGGTGGTGTAGAAGTCTTCCTTCTGGTGGTGTAGAAGGCCTACTCCTGGTGGTGTAGAAGTCTTCCTTCTGGTGGTGTAGAAGGCCTACTCCTGGTGGTGTAGAAGTCTTCCTCCTGGTGGTGTAGACGGCTTCCTTCTGGTGGTGTAGAAGGCCTACTCCTGGAGATGTAGAAGTCTTCCTCCTGGTGGTGTAGACGGCTTCCTTCTGTTGGTGTACAGGGCCTACTCCTGGTGGTGTAGAAGGCCTACTCCTGGTGGTGTAGAAGTCTTCCTCCTGGTGGTGTAGAAGGCCTACTCCTGGAGGTGTAGAAGTCTTCCTCCTGGTGGTGTAGAAGGCCTACTCCTGGAGGTGTAGAAGTCTTCCTCCTGGTGGTGTAGACGGCTTCCTTCTGGTGGTGTAGAAGGCCTACTCCTGGTGGTGTAGAAGTCTTCCTTCTGGTGGTGTAGAAGGCCTACTCCTGGTGGTGTAGACGGCTTCCTTCTGGTGGTGTAGACGGCTTCCTTCTGGTGGTGTAGACGGCTTCCTTCTGGTGGTGTAGAAGGCCTACTCCTGGAGGTGTAGAAGTCTTCCTCCTGGTGGTGTAGACGGCTTCCTTCTGGTGGTGTAGAAGGCCTACTCCTGGTGGTGTAGAAGTCTTCCTTCTGGTGGTGTAGACGGCTTCCTTCTGGTGGTGTACAGGGCTTCCTTCTGGTGTTCTAGAAGGCTTCCTCCTGGTCGTGTAAAAGGCTTCCTTCTGGTGGTGTAGAAGGCTTCCTCCTGGTGGTGTAGAAGGCTTCCTTCTGGTTGTGTAGAAGGCTTCCTTCTGGTGGTGTAGAAGGCTTCCTCCTGGTGGTGAAGAATGCTTTCTTCTGGTGGTGTAGAATGCTTTCTTCTGCTGGTGTAAAAGGCCTCCTTCTGGTGGTGTAGAAGGCTTTCTTCTGGTGGTGTAGAATGCTTTCTTCTGCTGGTGTAAAAGGCCTCCTTCTGGTGGTGTAGAAGGCTCCCCTGGTGGTGTAGAAGGATATCTTCTAGTGGTGTAGAAGGCTTTCTTCTAGTGGTGTAGAAGGCTTTCTTCTGGTGGTGTTGAAGGCTTTCTTCTAGTGGTGTAGAAGGCTTTCTTCTGATGGTGCAGAATGCTTTCTTCTAGTGGTGTAGAAGGCTTTCTTCTGCTTGTGTAGAAGGCCTCCTCCTGGTGACGTAGAAGGCTTCGTTCTGGTGGTGTAGAACGCTTTCTTCTGGTGGTGTAGAATGCTTTCTTCTGGTGGTGTAGAAGGCTTCCTTCTGGTGGTGTAGAAGGCTCCCCTGGTGGTGAAGAAGGATTTCTTCTAGTTGTGTAGAAGGCTTTCTTCTGGCTGTGTAGAAGGCTTTCTTCTCGTGGTGTAGAAGGCTTTCTTCTTGTGGTGTAGAAGGCTTCCTTCTGGTGGTGTAGAAGGCTTCGTTCTCGTGGTGTAGAAGGCCTCGTTCTGATGGTGTAGAATGCTTTCTTCTGGTGGTGTAGAAGGCCTCCTTCTGGTGGTGTAGAAGGCTTTCTTCTAGTGGTGTAAAATGCTTTCTTCTGCTTATGTAGAAGGCTTCTGTCTTGTGGTGTAGAATGCTTTCTTCTGGTGGTGTAGAAGGCTTCCTTCTGGTGGTGTAGAAGGCTTCCTTCTGGTGGTGTAGAAGGCTTCCTCCTGGTGGTGTAGAAGACTTCCTTCTTGTGGTGTAGAAGGCTTCCCCTGGTGGTGTAGCAGGCCTACTCCTTGTGGTGTAGAAGGCTTCCTTCTGGTGGTGTAGAAGGCTTCTTTCTGGTGGTGTAAAATGCTTTCTTCTGGTGGTGTAGAAGGCTTTCTTCTAGTGGTGTAGAAAGCTTTCTTCTGTTGGTGTAGAAGGCCTCCTTCTGGTGGTGTAGAAGGCTTCCTTCTGGTGGTGTAGAAGGCTTCCCCTGGTGGTGTAGAAGGCTTCCTTCTGGTGGTTTAGAATGCTTCCTCCTGGTGGTGAAGAAAGCTTTCTTCTGTTGGTGTAGAAGGCTTCCTTCTGGTGGTGTAGAAGGCTCCCCTGGTGGTGAAGAAGGATTTCTTCTAGTGGTGTAGAAGGCTTTCTTCTGGCTGTGTAGAAGGCTTTCTTCTCGTGGTGTAGAAGGCTTTCTTCTTGTGGTGTAGAAGGCTTCCTTCTGGTGGTGTAGAAGGCTTCGTTCTCGTGGTGTAGAAGGCCTCGTTCTGATGGTGTAGAATGCTTTCTTCTGGTGGTGTAGAAGGCCTCCTTCTGGTGGTGTAGAAGGCTTTCTTCTAGTGGTGTAAAATGCTTTCTTCTGCTTATGTAGAAGGCTTCTTTCTTGTGGTGTAGAATGCTTTCTTCTGGTGGTGTAGAAGGCTTCCTTCTGGTGGTGTAGAAGGCTTCCTCCTGGTGGTGTAGAAGACTTCCTTCTTGTGGTGTAGAAGGCTTCCCCTGGTGGTGTAGCAGGCCTACTCCTTGTGGTGTAGAAGGCTTCCTTCTGGTGGTGTAAAATGCTTTCTTCTGGTGGTGTAGGAGGCTTTCTTCAAGTGGTGTAGAAAGCTTTCTTCTGTTGGTGTAGAAGGCCTCCTTCTGGTGGTGTAGAAGGCTTCCTTCTGGTGGTGTAGAAGGCTTCCCCTGGTGGTGTAGAAGGCTTCCTTCTGGTGGTGTAGAATGCTTCCTCCTGGTGGTGAAGAATGCTTTCTTCTGGTGGTGTAAAAGGCTTCCCTCTGGTGGTGTAGAAGGCTTTCTTCTGGTGTTGTAGAAGGCTTCCTCCTGGTGGTGTAGAAGGCTTTCCTCTTGTGGTGTAGAAGGCTTTCTTCTAGTGGTGTAGAAGGCTTCCTTCTGGTGGTGTAGAAGGCTTCCTTCTGGTGGTGTAGAAGGCTTTCTTCTAGTGGTGTAGAAGGCTTCCTTCTGGTGGTGTAGAAGGCTTCCTTCTGGTGGTGTAGAAGGCTTTCTTCTAGTGGTGTAGAATGCTTTCTTCTGGTGGTGTAGAAGGCCTCCTTCTGGTGGTGTAGAAGGCTTTCTTCTAGTGGTGTAAAATGCTTTCTTCTGCTTATGTAGAAGGCTTCTTTCTTGTGGTGTAGAATGCTTTCTTCTGGTGGTGTAGAAGGCTTCCTTCTGGTGGTGTAGAAGGGTTCCTTCTGGTGGTGTAGAAGGCTTCCCCTGGTGGTGTAGCAGGCCTACTCCTTGTGGTGTAGAAGGCTTCCTTCTGGTGGTGTAAAATGCTTTCTTCTGGTGGTGTAGGAGGCTTTCTTCTAGTGGTGTAGAAAGCTTTCTTCTGTTGGTGTAGAAGGCCTCCTTCTGGTGGTGTAGAAGGCTTCCTTCTGGTGGTGTAGAAGGCTTCCCCTGGTGGTGTAGAAGGCTTCCTTCTGGTGGTGTAGAATGCTTCCTCCTGGTGGTGAAGAATGCTTTCTTCTGGTGGTGTAAAAGGCTTCCCTCTGGTGGTGTAGAAGGCTTTCTTCTGGTGTTGTAGAAGGCTTCCTCCTGGTGGTGCAGAAGGCTTTCTTCTGGTGGTGTAGTAGGCTTTCTTCTAGTGGTGTAGAAGGCTTCCTTCTGGTGGTGTAGAAGGCTTCCTTCTGGTGGTGTAGAAGGCTTTCTTCTAGTGGTGTAGAAGGCTTCCTTCTGGTGGTGTAGAAGGCTTCCTTCTGGTGGTGTAGAAGGCTTCCTTCTAGTGGTGTAGAAGGCTTTCTTCTGGTGGTGTAGAAGGCTTCATTCTAGTGGTGTAGAAGGCTTCCTCCTGGTTTAGTAGATGGTTTCCCCCTGGTGATGTACAATGCTTCCTCTTGGTGATGTACAAGGCTTCCCCCTGGTGATGTACAAGGCTTCCCCCTGGTGATGTACAAGGCTTCCTCTTGGTGATGATCAAGGCTTCCCCCTGGTGATGTACAAGGCTTCCCCCTGGTGATGTACAAGGCTTCCCCCTGGTGATGTACAAGGCTTCCTCTTGGTGATGTACAAGGCTTCCCCCTGGTGATGTACAAGGCTTCCTCTTGGTGATGTACAAGGCTTCCTCTTGGTGATGTACAAGGCTTCCTCTTTGTGATGTACAAGGTTTCCCCCTGGTGATGTACAAGGCTTCCTCTTGGTGATGTACAAGGCTTCCTCTTTGTGATGTACAAGGTTTCCCCCTGGTGATGTACAAGGCTTCCTCTTGGTGATGTACAAGGCTTCCTCTTGGTGATGTACAAGGTTTCCCCCTGGTGATGTACAAGGCTTCCTCTTGGTGATGTACAAGGTTTCCCCCTGGTGATGTACAAGGCTTCCTCTTGGTGATGTACAAGGCCTTATCCTTGTGATGTCAAAAGGCCTCCACAGTAGAAACATCATCATTTGCAAAATGCTTGGCAGGCAGTTCTTTTTTCAAGCTTGTGAAGAGGTGGAAATATGAGGGTGCCTGGTGAGCACAGAGGAAGTTCAGTCGTCGACAACAGACTTGTTCCATTGTTCCATTGTCCTGGAGGAACAACACACATTTAGTAAGTTTTCCACGACGTTTAGCCTTGATTGTTCACGCACATGTGCCTAAGCGGGTTAGCATTATATTGGACACTAATAGTCTGACCTTTCGGAAGGTAGTCCATAACAGGATTTCTTTGGAATCCCAGAAAACCGAAGCCATCACCTTGCAAACTGATGGAACAAACTGTGCCTTCTTCGAGGAGGAGAAGTATGTTTCCGCTGGTGTAGTTTAGTCGGGGGCCGATAGTTGTGAATCCGAGGCTCAATTATAGTGACTCCTAACAAAGTCAGTTGAGTTTGCCTCAAAACGGTGTTAAGTCTCACGAGATGGGATGAGCGTGTCTGAAGCCTGGAGCCCAGGTCATCCCACAGAATGTTCTCAACTTGCTCGTGGGAGATGCCTAATGTATTGGCCATGTGACGTGTTGTGAGTCGTCGATCATGCATGATCATATCCTGTATTTTGTCAACACTTTCCTCCATGGCGACAGTTGAAGGTCTTCCTGGTCCTGGATCATGTTCGAGTCTCTCTCTTCCACTCTTTAACTCCGCTGCCCACGTCTTAACAGTGGCAAAGGAAGGAGCATCAGTCCCACACGTTGACACAATGTCCTCGTGTATGGCTGTTGCAGTTCGCCCTTTCAGTTAGATCAAACCAATGTGATTCTATAAGCAACAAGGTTTCTTTTACATGATGATTTAGTAGGCAGCGCTAGATATTTCTTTTACGAGCGGTTCACTCACTTTGGTTTTTGTCCCTATCACTGTGATATTTAGAGTGTCGAGTTCTATGTAATTCAGTTTTACTCTGTAGTTTTATTGTTACTGATAGTCTTTGACGCCTAAGCTGAAACTTTCACCTTAAATGTAAGAGGTATTTGGTGCAGCGAAAACGAAAAGAAATGCTTATGTGCCTTAAAGAACAACGTGCCGATGTTATCCTGCTACAGGGAACACATAGTATCATTGAGGACAGTGACAGTTTATTTTCTCATGGAAAAAGTGTCAGCTGTGGATTCGCCATGTTCATCAATAAATCTTTAATACAAATAACAGACAAGGAAACAGATACTGAAGGACGTTTTATCTACCTCAAGTGCCAAGTATATAACAAGTTGTATCAGATCATGAAGCTGTGTTTATTAAGCAGATTATTAAACCAGTTTTAAAGAAGACTTTAACACTGTTCTGTTCCCACCCAGTGAAAGGTAAAGCAGGTCGAATCGAAGCAGCCTGGTTTTACATGATAATATTGAACAATTTGATATAACAGATATATGCAATTATTAGAGAAAAGATCCTAATCATGGAAACAAGACAATCAGACCCACTCCCGAACAGACTTTTGGTTAGTTTCACCAGGTGATGAAAGATACAGAAGACTGCAGTGTTACTGCAAGTATCCGAACTGATAAAGCTATGCTTGATCATCGTTTGCAGACTGATAAAAACGCTGATGTTTCATTGCATACGAGGAATGTAAAAAGGAGTTAGAACTTGTATACACTACAAAGCTGGGGGTGAATTCATCAGGGCAAGGGCGAGTTGAGTGAAATCCACGGAGACAATGTAAGAAAGTGATTTCAAAATTACAGCAGTCTGAAACTGACGTTTCTCTAACCTTTTTTATAAAATTCTTTATCAAGAACTTCATGTAACCTTTTTTATAAAATTCTTTATCAATAACTTTATCAAGAACTTCCTACCATTCAGCAGTCCGACATATACAAGCTAAGTATAGACATAGATGAAAGAGAGTTGTTCACAGCTTTTGAATCTGGATTATAATGAGCGAGTTAATATTTAACGTCGGCAATATTTCAGCCAAATCGTGACGTAGGAATCTGGATTATAAAATATTCGCAAAAAGCTATTCTTCCAAATTTGATAGACGAGTCTCAGTCTGCCTTGATGAAGACGGACAATATCAGATTAGTGTCTGATCTGATTGCCACCTATGAAGACGGACGGGTTATACATGACAATATCAGATTAGTGTCTGATCTGATTGCCACCTATGAAGACGGACGGGTTATACATGACAATATCAGATTAGTGTCTGATGTGATTGCCACCTATGAAGACGAAGGCTACATGTTTTTCTAGACTTTGAAAAAGCTTTCGATTCCATAGAATATCAGTTCATCACACATTCTCTTATGATTTCCAGATAGGTATATAAACTTGGGTTTTCTGTGTTATCAAAACTCAAACTCGTGTGTATTATAAAGGTACAAAAGAACAAAAGGTTTTCCAAATTATAGAGGAGCCCGACAAGGCTGCCCGTTCAGTCCCCATATCTTTATTTTATGTATAGAAGTAATCAGCGAATAATTCAGGAAGTTAAGGGGAATCAAGGGACTTAAATCTGGTAATAAGGTTAATATGGGGATTGGCTCGACACCGCTGCTAAAAGATATACGTTCAGTGAGACATGCAATTGCGTTTTATTAAACACAAACTTGTCATGCTGGTCTTAAACTGAACTTGGAAAAAGAATGAATTGTTACGTGTATCTGAATCTGTGTTCAATGTTCCATATGGTGTCAAGAAGTTCAGTCGGTATAAATATCTCTGGATAATGCTTCATAAAAACAGCATTTTTTGTAAGGAGGAAAATATTGATAATCCTCTTAAAATAATTCAGGAACGGTTTACACGCTAGCAAACTACAAATCTTACCCTGTACGGCAGGATCTCTTAAGTAAATCCAAAGGCATCTATTGTCTTATACATCAAGCAAAAGAAAGTTTTCCAAAAGAAATTTTTAATCAATTAATCAATAGGAAGATTTTAAAGTTTATTTGGAATAGTACAGTAGAAAAAGAAAGCAAGAATAAAATTGATTCAAGAATGTAATAATGGAAGAGTTAACTTTGAATTGTTTAATAAAGCATTGAAATTAGTTTGGCTGACAAGATATTTAAGAAATGGCAGCTTTTGGAATTTCCTTATTAAGCAAAAGTTTGATGCCGTCGGCTCTCTCCCGTTCCTGCTACATTGTAACTATCAAATCTTCCTATAAAAATTCACAATTTCTATACCGACATCTTGCATACATGGAACAGTGTCAATATGAAAGAAAAAAATCTTTATATTAATATCATATGGAATAAGAAGAAGATAATTGTTAAAAAAAGAGTGTTTTTGACAAATAATTACTTTAATCAGACAATTAGTTGACAGTGCCGGTCACTTCCATACCAAGGAATACCTGCTTCACAGATATAATATTGTCATCAGTAATCATAAATACAGGATGTATAGAGACGCTGTACTACGGGCAGTTGGACAGAATATTATTTTAAAGAAAATTATCTTATCAAGATGATGTTGATGACGCTCCAAAAATAATGGAGTAGCTATATTTGACGTACCGGTAAAAGCAAAGTATTGGTATTCGTATTTAGTCAGCCAAATCAGTGTAGATATTGATTTGTATATATTTGAAAATATTAGCGGTTTGGTAATCGAAAACAAATAGACAACTTCAATTAAATAATCTTCACAGGATATTTCCATGTAGCTTAGTTTACATGAACCTAGTATCAAGACCCTGTAGCATATGTTTACATGAACTTAGTATCAAGACCCTGTAGCATATGTTTACATGAACCTAGTATCAAGACCCTGTAGCATATGTTTACATGAACTTAGTATCAAGACCCTGTAGCATATGTTTACATGAA
This sequence comes from Haliotis rufescens, assembly GCF_023055435.1. Lineage (NCBI taxonomy): Eukaryota > Metazoa > Mollusca > Gastropoda > Lepetellida > Haliotidae > Haliotis > Haliotis rufescens. Next base: position 4,532,321 of record NW_025964057.1, read on the forward strand.
CCAAGTATCAAGACCCTTTAGCATATGTTTACATGAACCTAGTATCAAGACCCTTTAGCATATGTTTACATGAACCTAGTATCAAGACCCTGTAGCATATGTTTACATGAACCTAGTATCAAGACCCTGTAGCATATGTTTACATGAACCTAGTATCAAGACCCTGTAGCATATGTTTACATGAACCTAGTATCAAGACCCTGTAGCATATGTTTACATGAACCTAGTATCAAGACCCTGTAGCATATGTTTACATGAACCTAGTATCAAGACCCTGTAGCATATGTTTACATGAACCTAGTATCAAGACCCTTTAGCATATGTTTACATGAACCTAGTATCAAGACCCTGTAGCATATGTTTACATGAACTTAGTATCAAGACCCTTTAGCATATGTTTACATGAACTTAGTATCAAGACCCTGTAGCATATGTTTACATGAACCTAGTATCAAGACCCTGTAGCATATGTTTACATGAACTTAGTATCAAGACCCTGTAGCATATGTTTACATGAACCTAGTATCAAGACCCTTTAGCATATGTTTACATGAACTTAGTATCAAGACCCTGTAGCATATGTTTACATGAACCTAGTATCAAGACCCTGTAGCATATGTTTACATGAACCTAGTATCAAGACCCTTTAGCATATGTTTACATGAACCTAGTATCAAGACCCTGTAGCATATGTTTACATGAACCTAGTATCAAGACCCTGTAGCATATGTTTACATGAACCTAGTATCAAGACCCTTTAGCATATGTTTACATGAACCTAGTATCAAGACCCTGTAGCATATGTTTACATGAACCAAGTATCAAGACCCTTTAGCATATGTTTACATGAACCTAGTATCAAGACCCTTTAGCATATGTTTACATGAACCTAGTATCAAGACCCTGTAGCATATGTTTACATGAACCTAGTATCAAGACCCTGTAGCATATGTTTACATGAACCTAGTATCAAGACCCTGTAGCATATGTTTACATGAACCTAGTATCAAGACCCTGTAGCATATGTTTACATGAACCTAGTATCAAGACCCTGTAGCATATGTTTACATGAACTTAGTATCAAGACCCTGTAGCATATGTTTACATGAACCTAGTATCAAGACCCTGTAGCATATGTTTACATGAACTTAGTATCAAGACCCTGTAGCATATGTTTACATGAACCTAGTATCAAGACCCTTTAGCATATGTTTACATGAACTTAGTATCAAGACCCTGTAGCATATGTTTACATGAACCTAGTATCAAGACCCTTTAGCATATGTTTACATGAACCTAGTATCAAGACCCTGTAGCATATGTTTACATGAACCTAGTATCAAGACCCTTTAGCATATGTTTACATGAACCTAGTATCAAGACCCTGTAGCATATGTTTACATGAACTTAGTATCAAGACCCCGTAGCATATGTTTACATGAACCTAGTATCAAGACCCTGTAGCATATGTTTACATGAACCTAGTATCAAGACCCTGTAGAATATGTTTACATGAACCTAGTATCAAGACCCTGTAGCATATGTTTACATGAACCTAGTATCAAGACCCTGTAGCATATGTTTACATGAACCTAGTATCAAGACCCTTTAGCATATGTTTACATGAACTTAGTATCAAGACCCTGTAGCATATGTTTACATGAACCTAGTATCAAGACCCTTTAGCATATGTTTACATGAACCTAGTATCAAGACCCTGTAGCATATGTTTACATGAACCTAGTATCAAGACCCTGTAGCGTATGTTTACATGAACCTAGTATCAAGACCCTGTAGCGTATGTTTACATGAACCTAGTATCAAGACCCTGTAGCATATGTTTACATGAACCTAGTATCAAGACCCTGTAGCATATGTTTACATGAACCTAGTATCAAGACCCTTTAGCATATGTTTACATGAACCTAGTATCAAGACCCTGTAGCATATGTTTACATGAACCTAGTATCAAGACCCTGTAGCATATGTTTACATGAACCTAGTATCAAGACCCTGTAGCATATGTTTACATGAACCTAGTATCAAGACCCTTTAGCATATGTTTACATGAACTTAGTATCAAGACCAGTAATAAATGTGACAGATGTGAAGTGCCGGAACCAATACATTATTTGTTAAACTGTCCAACTGCCCTTCCATTTTGTGTCAGTTTTTTTAAATGTTGTAATTTGTATTGTGTACCAAGTCTGCACATACTGCGACTTGTCAGACCAGCCACCTGGTCCTGTAGGGGCTGTTGTAAAATCCTGCCACTTAATGTGAAATAAATGTTAAACAAAAGTACGAACAAGCTTACGTCACTGAAAAGTAAGTGAGTGAGTTAGAATATAACGTCATATCGGCAATATTCCAACCATATCGTGACGAGAGAAAGTTAAATACATTAATAACAAATATACAGAATTATAAAAAATGACGCCGAAGTAGAGTACAATAATTATATTATCACAGATTTTACTTAAAACTAGTTTGAGAACATTTCAAAGAATAAATTATTATTCAGCAACAAAATATGAAAACGGGCTGTAGGTAACCAGCAACCAAAGTCAGGCCACCATATCAGGGACCTGGGGAGACGTAACTGAGCAGCTTCTCCAGGATTCTATACTATTCTATTTTATTCTATTCTATCACCCAGAATCAGTTCCCCAGTTTTTTAGTTTGCATACAGTAATATGCAGTGTCTTGAGTGCAGAATCAGCCAACCAGCTTCAGATGCAGAGGGATTAGTGATGTCATTAATTTTGATTGTGACGTCATGGTAACCGATAAAATCAGAAAAATCTGCAAATTCATTATAGTGATACATTATCAAATAATGATTACCCTCATATCTCAGCTTGATAAAGTTCACTTATTTCACTAAATGATCGAGCATCTTTAAATATACGAGTTCTTCTGTGGGTCCACATGTAACTCCTGATGATAACACACCTAAATTTGATATCTTCAGCATTGGCGGAAATATACACAATCAAGCCAGCCTTATGTCATGCCATTGTAACACTGCAGCTGCTGTGGGATTCCGACTGTATTGTAACACTGCAGCTGCTGTGGGATTCCGACTGTATTGTAACATTGCAGCTGCTGTGGGATTCCGACTGTATTGTGACATTGCAGCTGCTGTGGGATTCCGACTGTATTGTAACATTGCAGCTGCTGTGGGATTCCGACTGTATTGTAACATTGCAGCTGCTGTGGGATTCCGACTGTATTGTAACACTGCAGCTGCTGTGGGATTCCGACTGTATTGTAACATTGCAGCTGCTGTGGGATTCCGACTGTATTGTAACATTGCAGCTGCTGTGGGATTCCGACTGTATTGTAACACTGCAGCTGCTGTGGGATTCCGACTGTATTGTGACATTGCAGCTGCTGTGGGATTCCGACTGTATTGTAACATTGCAGCTGCTGTGGGATTCCGACTGTATTGTAACATTGCAGCTGCTGTGGGATTCCGACTGTATTGTAACAGTGCAGCTGCTGTGGGATTCCGACTGTATTGTAACATTGCAGCTGCTGTGGTATTCCGACTGTATTGTAACATTGCAGCTGCTGTGGGATTCCGACTGTATTGTAACACTGCAGCTGCTGTGGGATTCCGACTGTATTGTAACATTGCAGCTGCTGTGGGATTCCGACTGTATTGTAACATTGCAGCTGCTGTGGTATTCCGACTGTATTGTAACATTGCAGCTGCTTTGGGATTCCGACTGTATTGTAACATTGCAGCTGCTGTGGGATTCCGACTGTATTGTAACACTGCAGCTGCTGTGGGATTCCGACTGTATTGTAACATTGCAGCTGCTGTGGGATTCTGACTGTATTGTAACATTGCAGCTGCTGTGGGATTCCGACTGTATTGTAACACTGCAGCTGCCGTGGGATTCCGACTGTATTGTAACATTGCAGCTGCTGTGGGATTCCGACTGTATTGTAACATTGCAGCTGCTGTGGGATTCTGAATGTATTGTAACATTGGAGCTGCTGTGGGATTCCGACTGTATTGTAACATTGCAGCTGCTGTGGGATTCTGACTTTATTGTAACACTGCAGCTGCTGTGGGATTCCGACTGTATTGTAACATTGCAGCTGCTGTGGGATTCTGACTGTATTGTAACACTGCAGCTGCCGTGGGATTCCGACTGTATTGTAACATTGCAGCTGCTGTGGGATTCTGACTGTATTGTAACATTGCAGCTGCTGTGGGATTCCGACTGTATTGTAACATTGCAACTGCTGTGGAATTCCGATTGTATTATAACAGTTTATGAATCACTATTTAGAGTATCCTGGTATAAGTGATGACACCAGGTGTTCGCGAAAAGATGAATGTCTCCTTCCTCACCAGCGGCACCCGTCCCAAGGTAAGTCAATTCTTTACATGAACAAAACACGCGGACATATTGTACAAGAAAACAAAAACATGACATCAATGTTTGATGTTGATTATGGGTGCACACTGACGTCACAGTTGCCACGTCACAGTTGCCACGTCTCAGTTGCCACGTGACAGTTGCCACGTCTCAGTTGCCACGTCTCAGTTGCCACGTCTCAGTTGCTCGTGACAGTTGCCACGCCTCAGTTGCCACGTCTCAGTTGCCACGTGACAGTTGCCACGTCTCAGTTGCCACGTTACAGTTGCCACGTCTCAGTTGCCACGTGACAGTTGCCTCGTCTCAGTTGCCACGTCGAAGTAGCAGGATGCCGGATTCCATGAACGTTGTAACGTTTAATACCTTCTAACAGAGAAATCATACATCTTGCAACGGCTAGTCAAATGCGAGCAAATGTGGTATTACTCACAGTCCAAAAGGAGACAGCATATATCTGCCAACATGCAGACCAATTGCCAATCTATTTTAAATAAATACACTACAAAACACACGTGCAAACCGTCTGTTAGCATTCTGCTCCACGCCATGTTATCGGTTTGCAGCACTTACATCACTAGGCCGAATGGGAGCATCTCAAAAGCATCGTGAACACCCCCTTCTGACCGCAGTACCTCGCAAAGCTGTCTGGGGAGAGTTGAGAATCGTTTTCCTGTAACACATCCACCGTGGCCTTAGAGAGGAGATATTTGACAAACCAAGCTTTACCACTGAGGCAAGCGAGATGAAGAACAGTGTTTCCATTACTGTCCACGGCAGTGAGGTCGCATATGTTGTCAATGAGTAAATCTACCACCTGTTTGCATCCTTTCCCTGCTGCCATCATCACGGGCGTTCTTCCATATTGGCCCCTGCTCTCAAGGTCCCCATGTCGGTGAGAGATCAGATGCTCCACTATGTCTGCTCTACCACCTCGACATGCCAGATGTAGGATGTTGTCTCCATATTCATCTTCACCTGTAAGATCACACCCTCTACTTACAAGCAAGAAGTACACTTGGGTAAACCCCTTCCATGCTGCAAGCATCAATGGGGTTCTTCCGTGCCGTCCTTTACTGTTTAGGTTAACGATTCCTTGCAGCAGCAGGTACTGGACAATTGCTACGTTGCCACCCAGGCACGCCAAATGGAGGATGCTGTCATGGTTATCATCTAGTTCTGAAAGTTTGCACCCTTTACTTATAAGTAGCTCGAAAACTCCCGAATGACCTTTGGATGCTGCCATCATAACTGGCGTTCTGCCATTTCGTCCCCTTGATGCAAGATCACACACATCAACGGCTAGATGTAGAAGAAGGTTACATACCTCCACACTTCCCCCAAGGCATGCAAGATGAAAGCTGTTATTATTGTCATCATCTGTGAGAGACAGGTTCGCCCCTGTTTGTACCAGATGTGTCAACAACTGCTTATGACCACCAATCGCTGAACACATGGCTGGCGTTCTCCCTGTCTCCCCTCTGCAGTCCCCCTCCAGGCCACACTGTGAGAGGAGGTATTTCACTATTATAACATTACCGCTTGCGCATGCCACATGAAGGGTCGTGTTACTTCTTTCATCCAAAAGGTTGTGATCACATCCTTCCTTTACCAGCAGATTGAAGACTTCAACATACCCACGTTCAGCTGCCATCATCAGTGGTGTCTTTCCTGATTCACCTCTCGAATTTATGTCAAACATGTTTTGTAACAAAAGCCATTGAACAATCTGAACATGTCCTCCAATACATGCCGCATGTAGAAGGTTGTTGCCACTGTAATCCTTTGTGGATAAGGCACAAGATTGTTTCAGGCAGAGGTTGAACACCCTCTTGTGACCCTTCATAGCTGCCATCATGATTGGTGTCCTCCCCAAGTGACCTCGTCGGTTGATGTCAGTATTCCCACTCAAAAAAGCTTTCACAATCCCCTCATTACCTGTACAACACGCAATGTGGAGAAGTGTGTTGCCATTATCGTCTTGTTCTGAAACATCTCCCCCATTATCCAGTAGAAAGACCATCACCTTCACATGCCCATGTTCTGCAGCGTGCATAGTTGGCGTGCGGCCTTGAGTATCTCGGTGATGCATAAACAATCTGTTGTGATACAACATATCTGAAACGATGTCAATGTTACCACCCATGCAAGCACAGCAAAAACATGAAAGACCCTTGGTATCTAATTTATCCAAGTCACATCCTCTCCTCTTCAAATCGCTATATATTTCACTATGGCCAGCGTATGCAGCAACCATTGCAGGGGTCCTACCACGCTGATTCCTGGAGTCTATGTCAAATCTACCAGATGTCATCAGAAGCTCAACAATATCTACACACCCACCGATGCAGGCGAGATGTAGCAAACTGTTGCCATCATTATCTATGCAAAGGAGGTCACATTTGTCTCTTAATAGCTTAAAGGCTTCCAGATGTCCTCCTTCAACTGCATGCATCACTGCACTCTTGTTAGTCTCATCCTTACAATTGACATCAATAGCGTGACATTTCATGATTATCTCAATAAGAACATGGCTACCTGTCTTGCATGCTAGATGAAGGATATTGCAACCATCCTTGTCTGTCACATCAAGAGAACACCCCTTGCTAACAAAGAGGTCATACACTGCTTGGTGACCAGCCACGACTGCTGTCATGACTGGTGTTCTTCCGATGGAGTTTGTACAATCTAGATTAAATGTATCTTTTGACAGCAGAAATTGCAGAAGTTGATAGTGTCCATTGTTTGCTAACCTGTGCAATATCCCCTGAGCATGCTGATGATCGGCAAGTTTGCTGATGACAGGTCCATCCTTCCCTTGGTGCTTTGAGACAGCATTGTGCCTATATTTTGCAATTCCTTGTTCAGTGGGCACTAAACTCATGTCTATGTCTGTCTGACAGCCTGCGTTGATCAGGACATCAAATATATCACCATGCCCTTCACTTGTTGCAATCATCAGTGGTGTTTTCCCATCTTGGCCTCTCTGGTTGACATCCACATCAACAGAGGCTATAATAGATTGAACAATTTTTTTATTCCCAGACAAACAGGCCAAGTGTAGGACATGGTTTCCGTCATGATCGACACATGCTTTGTCGCAACCTTCCATACATGAAAGTATCCTGAAGGTCTCATAGTGTCCATGCAAGGCTGCAATCATCAAAGGCGTCCTTGAGTGTCTGTCTTTCACATTAATGTTGGTGCCTTTGACAGCTACAAGACTTCTTAAGATATCAGATTTACCAAGCCTACATGCCTCATGGAGAGAGTTGCTGCCCATGTTATCTTGCACCATTGGACTTGCACCTTCCTTCAATATGAACTTGACCATATCATTTTCAGCTGTCCTCACAGAGGAGTACAGTAGGGTCTGACCATTGCCGTCTTGACGATCAATGTCACTTTGGTCAAAGTTTTTTAAATTGTGTTTTAACATGTTCCAGAGATATGAGAAGACATGTGTTTTCTGTAAACAAATACAGGTGGAAAGAGCATGTTGTACTATGTCTGATGACATCTCAGAATGACGCAGGAGAAGTTGTGTCATGTAATGATTCAGTGAGTGACCAGTCCAGTAGAGGAGGTTTCCCTTCCTACTCACATCGACCGAGTAAAGTACCTCTTCTATGTTTGTTCCAATGCAAGCAATGAGAAAATCAACATTTTCTTCTGATGCCAGTAACGGACTTTTCAAAACCATTTCAAACTGTCTTTTCCGTAATCTGTCACCTAAATCATGTATGAAATGGTGTAAGTTCTGCTTTGATATCAGAATATCAGTATTCAGTTCAGTTAGAGGCCAATTTACTTGGGACAAATACTGAATGCTACAATTGTTCCACAAAACCTCTGGATACTGTAAAGCTGCAGCAAATACACACGCATCATATACGACATGGTTCTGGAAGGTTATAAACCCATCACTGGTGGTAAGAAATGATCCTGATAGGAACTGAAGTTCATCAAAGATAGTTTCTTCAGATGAGCCTTGGCATACGGTCTTGATGGCTTCAAGGAGCTCTTCACGAATCTTTGAGTTCCTTCTAATTGCCCCTCCATTGATGATCAGCAATATTAATGCTGCTGCTACACAAGGCGATTGGTGGAGCAGACAGCAGATCTGACCTCTGATGTATCTATGGGGATAGGAAAAGTAATGAATTGGGTCTGATCTTGTCTCTGTTGGAAAGTCGTTGCTAATAGCAGGGAATCCAGGTGTGTAGGTTTTGATATTGGATATTTTTATCAGCTCAGAGGAAGTAACATTAACACCCATACTTTGCAGGAGCTGGTAGCGTTCAACACATGTGCTTCTGTGGCCGGTGGAGTTGATATCTGTGATGTCAATGGCACAGCCATCCCCGAGCAAGTACGTCTGAAACATTGTCTGTGCCTTCTTAAAGTAGTACAATTGACACACCATCACTAGAATAACATCATTATCCTCAATATGCTTTTCAAAACTTTTCAGAAAGCTCTGATGTTCAACTGAATTTTCGCTTTTGAACATGTCATCAATTACCAACAGAAATGGTACTTTAACTTCAGATATGATAGTTAAATCAGCTTCTTCAAAGTCTTGGAAGAAGAAGGTTTGATATCCTTGCTGTTGATACAGCCTGCAGAGCATATGGGCTACTGTTGTCTTTCCTTCGCCTGGTCCGCCTGTCACTACAGCATGGCGTTGTTTCTGTAGGACATCAATGGTCATCTCGTAGGCTCGGGTTACGACTGGGCTCAAACATGAAGACTCTGTGCATGAAATGAAGATACAATATTATTAAGAACTAGAAATAATAAATCACTGGCAAGAGTGACTAAAGTTTATTAAGTGGATGGGAAACAAGTCCTTGGCCATTGGTAACTTAGTAAATATCAGACTTTATGTAATCACGTTTTAATGCCGAATAAGTTACAAAATATGTAAATGTTTATCAAATTATTTTCACTATTTAAGGGACAAGCGCGACCAGTTGTTCTGAGGCAATGTCATGATCACCGATCAGCCCCACATTAGGGCCCTGGGCTGTTGGCATCACACCTGTTTTTGGGTCGAATCTGGACAGACAATCCGCTGATTGATATTATGATTATCAACCAACGTTATCAGTGTACAATGACACACAACAACCCGATCCATAGGTGATCTCGTACGACAGGCATTGTTATCTGTAATCCCCATCGATTACACTTTGACAACAAGCTGACACACTGTGATATAAACGATACGCAGCCCAGAGCAGCGTCACGCCAACTACCCTCACTCCCTATGGAATATATTCACTGACTATCACATACATACCATCCTGCACTGGACTCCCAGGTGGACTGCTGCCCACCCTCACAGCTGTGTTGTCTTTGATCATTTCAAGGAACTGCTTGAGTGCAGTAATGCAGTGAGACTGACTGTTGTCCATGGAGTGTGGAATTGCTGTCCTTCTGGCGGCTGACACCAGTTCCTCTATGCTGTCACTGAATGTGCTGCTTGACCGCCATGTCTGTGGTGCGACCACGCCATGCACCATCTGGAAGGAGGCCAGACTCCCCCTCCTCACTGTTGTAGTCATGGCCCTCGCCAGACAGGAAGTGTAGCTGTACACGTCACTAAGTCTGTTGTCCGTGGCAACAAATGTCAACAATGTGACTGGTTTCTCTGGTATGAAAACACAGATGTCACATATGACGCTGTGTGGGACTCGAGTTTTGTCCAAGATCCTCAAATCTTTCATCAACCCAGAACTGATGTATACGAAATTCCCTTTACCACGTGCTAGATTTTTAATGTTGTTGAATATCATGGGCTCCAAGTAAAGTTCAGCCCCCTTTGGGTACACATGTACCCAATCTGAAACAAAGTAAAGTAGTTTTATGAATATAGTATCCGGTTCTCTGTATAGATGGTGCCAGTACTGATGATCACGCATATAGTGATGTATCTATAGCAACACCTCAAGTGGTATGTTCCATACATAACATTGCAATGAACATAATTACCATTGTTTGCAACTGGCCGTCTCCACTATAAAACCGGCATACGTTTGGACTATTACAGGCAGCTATACACATGCACGCGAGCGCGCGTGCATGCAAGTCGCTATATAAGTGCAATAATCATTACGCGACGTAAAATCAAATTTCACCATTGCCGCTTGTTTGTAACTTGAAACCAACTGAGGTTTCTGAGGGAGATTGACTGGTTGACTTAACCAACTAATGTGAACTTTCATATGTGTTATCATGTCGTCTTCCTTCCGGGGGACTCGAAAACCTACGATTGTGGGTTCGCCCCAATTATGTTTCTAGGTTTGTCAACACCATACCCTATCACTTTGATCTTTCCTCCCACATTAAGCTGACACGCAGTGATATAACTGGAATACTGTTAAAAGCGGCGTTAAACATAACTGACTCCTACCTTCCGGTTCCTCATTGCTGTGTATCTGGTTGATGATGCAGCTGATGTCCGTCTCACTGAAGGAATCTGGAGGCAGGTGGTGCCATGCATCCCGGGTATCTGAACCAAATCAACAATCAATGAACAGAGGGAGCACTGACTTCATATCAAATTACAAAATGGTCCAGTTGGTACTGTGCGACGATTATTCTTTTCACTTTTTGAACCAGTTCAAATCAAAAGAAATCACACTTGTGAAAGGAAATTGCTAAAATACTAGTTATAAGTACAGAGAACACCAACTGACCTGGGGTGTTCTTCTCGCTGTCCTCGGAACACGTGGAGTCATAACTCTTCGTGAAGCAGCAGGGAATCTCTCCGTCGGACTGATACGGATGCTCAGAGCTCTCGGTCGAGGTCGACATCATTGGGCTTGCCTAGTAGCTTTGGTAGTATCAGTTACTGTAGACTAAACCTGTCTCGTTCGTGAATTAAACGTACGGTGAAGTCCTGTCTGTCAATAAGTATTAATATTACACTTTGAGAGAAGCGTAAAAATATTGTTGGAAGAAAGAAGATGTTAAAAATAGCCACTATTTTCAGTGAGAATTCTTTATATGATCCATGGCGGCAGGCGACACCTGACCCTGTGCAGCCACTCCATCCGAGTCATCCTGACGATGTTCCCGTGATCTATGAGGTAGGTCCGGGGTCCCTCTTTGTCATAGAACACAATACCGTCAAAGTGCCTCACTGCAATCTCCAACACAAACTTCCGAGGATGGCTGTCACGAACTTCATGAAACGCAATATTAATCAGATCAGAGGGAGCATCTTCAAACAGTCCATTCAACTGTAAAACTGTAACATGTTCTGCTATTTTCTGCTGTATATGTTCTGTGATGTTCTCATGTGGAAAACTGACATGAAAGCCAAGTATTTTAGGTGTCTTTGTTTTGTATGTAGTATCCTTGTTCTTTTCCTCTGTAATCCCAACGTAGAATGACCCTCCGTGTTCCACCTTCGTCAGAGATGTGAGGTTTTCTCGCAGTTTCAGGTCGAACCAAACATGATCAACAAACTGAACCACGTCCTTTTCAGCTTCTGGGTTCATAAAGGTTTTCAACTCAATTGCTCTGTTCTCGTGCAGACTGTCGACTTCCGCCGGAAGTGGAATACCTCGGATCTGAGGCTGGTGCACTTTTGTATAAAACGTTCGCGACAGAATCGATAGAATATTTAAAACTGACGGATTCTTCTTTTCAAAATCGTTGCAGGTCTTTGTGCAGAAATCGACAGTAGCAACACCTGCTGTCTTGCACACGTTTATATGCACGAAATCATAGAAATCTTCAAATCCGGGAAGAGTGGACAGCCAGTGGCGCACGTATGTTTCAACAAAGAGTCTACCATCTTCAAGAAGTTCGGAGAACGGGTTACCAATGAACTCATCAAAGTACTCGAGGTATCTGTCAGTGCTGGCCTGGCCGTGTAGGTGGACAATGACAACTCCTCCAACTGTGTTCCTCAAGGCGGCCACTCTCTTCTCCAGCTGATCCTGCAGCAGTTTCTTCCTCTTCTTCTTCTCCTTGTCAGACTTGGGCGCGGTGATGACGTCACGCTCAGCATGCAGTAGGAAGAAGTTAGGGTCTCCACTCCTCTCCTTGTATTTCTTCTCCACGGAGAAACAGGCTCGGCATGTACCTGGCGCAAGAAAATATAGACATGACACGTCAACGTCAGAAAATAACCAGTCTCGATTATCCGACGAAACCGTTTCAATGGGGCGTAAAAGGCAAATAGCTGTGAAAGATACATGAATGGGTCACTGAAAGTCAGTAATAAGGCTAAACATGTCTTGCCCTATCGGAAGCACTCGCTTCAATTTGCATAAAAACGTAGGTGTTTGTTTCTTGACTGGCGCCGGACAGTGCTCCTGCGATACGACGGTGGCCTGTTAACAATCGAGTCCTGACCAGACAATCAACTGATGAATCAGACAATCTAGAGACACAATAGTGACACAATAGCGCACGGACGTATCGATGAGTTTGTCTCACTGAAGCTTTCAGCAATATTCCAGCCATGTCACGGCTTCTCATGGCTGCACTTATGTCGGACATCGAGCCAAGGTCCTCAGCATGACAAGCCAACGAACAAAGCGACCAAGTCGCCACTTACTATCACTGTGGATAATAGATGAAGCGGGTAAGTGAGTGAGTTGGTTTTAACGCCGCTTTGAACAGTATTCCAGTTATACCACGGCGTGTCTGCTTTATGTGGGATGAAAGGCCGAAATGATGCAGATCTTAGACGTTAGCCAGTTTTGTAAAAAGACACGAACACAGAAATAGTTATGACAAAAGTGGAAACACTGTCAGGGCGAATATGGGATTCGAACCCGCGATCTTAGGTGTCTTCACGCCTGAGGGACGCACAGAGAAGTACTCGACCATCTGTCCCACACGTTGTATGGATGACACTTCAATAAATGCATCCTTTCGAACTAGTAAATAATTATTTAAACAAACTAATATACCCTTACATAATACCATAAATGAAAACAATAGATCATCTATGATGAGGCAATTTTAACGATGAAATCACCATGGTGTGTACTACCTGTTGTTGGGGTGGCTCCACTCATCACCGACCTGCCCCACAGAAGAATGTCCTGGGATGCCAGGTGTGTCTACTCGCTTGCCTGGCTGGGACTCAGGAGTCTGTTTGTTGCCATAGTAACTGTAGAATGTAACATTGCCTTGGTAACCGGAACATATACTGACCTATTCTAGTAAATGATGGTATTGTAACTTAAACATTACTTTCAGCATGTGAAGAACAGTGTAACATTTCCATTGTTACAACAATATGTGCAGAACAGTAAAACATTTCCATTGTAACAATATGTGTAGAACAAATTAACATTAACATTGTAACAATATGTGTAGAACAAATTAACATTAACATTGTAACAACAATATGTGTAGAATAGTGTAACATTGCCATTGTAACAAAAATGTGTGTAGAACAGTGTAACATTGCCATTGTTACAACAATATGTGTAGAACAGTGCAACATTGCCATTGTAAAAACAATATGTGTAGAACAGTGCAACATTGCCATTGTAACAACAATATGTGTAGAACAGTGCAACATTGCCATTGTAACAGCAATATGTGCAGAACAGTGTAACATTGTCATTGTAACAACAATATGTGTAGAACAGTGCAACATTGCCATTGTAAAAACAATATGTGTAGAACAGTGCAACATTGCCATTGAAACAACAATATGTGTAGAACAGTGTAACATTCTCATTGCAACAACAATATGTGTAGAACAGTGTAACATTGCCATTGTAACAACAATATGTGTAGAACAGTGTAACATTGCCATTGTAACAACAATATGTGTAGAACAGTGCAACATTGCCATTGTAACAACAATATGTGTAGAACAGTGCAACATTGCCATTGTAACAACAATATGTGTAGAACAGTGTAACATTCTCATTGCAACAACAATATGTGTAAAACAGTGTAACATTGCCATTGTAACAGCAATATGTGTAGATCAATTTAACATTAACATGGTATGTGACATGTTAACTATAGAGAGATGTTTCACTGTTGTGTAGTGTGTTGGTATGTGACATGTTAACTATAGAGAGATGGTTCACTATTGTGTAGTGTGTTGGTATGTGACATGTTAACTATAGAGAGATGTTTCACTGTCGTGTAGTGTGTTGGTATGTGACATGTTAACTATAGAGAGATGTTTCACTGTTGTGTAGTGTGTTGGTATGTGGCATGTTAACTATAGAGATATGTTTAACTGTCGTGTAGTGTGTTGGTATGTGACATGTTAACTATAGAGAGATGTTTCACTGTTGTGTAGTGTGTTGGTATGTGACATGTTAACTATAGAGAGATGTTTCACTGTCGTGTAGTGTGTTGGTATGTGGCATGTTAACTATAGAGAGATGTTTCACTGTCGTGTAGTGTGTTGGTATATGGCATGTTAACTATAGAGAGATGTTTCACTGTTGTGTAGTGTGTTGGTTTGTGACATGTTAACTATAGAGAGATGTTTCACTGTTGTGTAGTGTGTTGGTATGTTGCATGTTAACTATAGAGAGATGTTTCACTGTCGTGTAGTGTGTTGGTATGTGACATGTTAACTATAGAGAGATGTTTCACTGTTGTGTAGTGTGTTGGTATGTGACATGTTAACTATAGAGAGATGTGTCAATGTTGTGTAGTGTGTTGGTATGTGGCATGTTAACTATAGAGAGATGTTTCACTGTCGTGTAGTGTGTTGCTATGTGACATGTTAACTATAGAGAGATGTTTCACTGTCGTGTAGTGTGTTGGTATGTGACATGTTAACTATAGAGAGATGTTTCACTGTCGTGTAGTGTGTTGGTATGTGACATGTTAACTATAGAGAGATGTTTCACTGTCGTGTAGTGTGTTGGTATGTGGCATGTTAACTATAGAGAGATGTTTCACTGTTGTGTAGTGTGTTGGTATGTGACATGTTAACTATAGAGAGATGGTTCACTGTTGTGTAGTGTGTTGGTATGTGACATGTTAACTATAGAGAGATGTTTCACTGTTGTGTAGTGTGTTGGTTTATAACATGTTAACTATAGAGAGATGGTTCAATGTTGTGTAGTATGTTGGTATGTGACATGTTAACTGTAGAGAGATTGTTCACTGTTGTGTAGTGTGTTGGTATGTGACATGTTAACTATAGAGAGATGTTTCACTGTTGTGTAGTGTGTTGGTATGTGACATGTTAACTATAGAGAGATGTTTCACTGTCGTGTAGTGTGTTGGTATGTGGCATGTTAACTATAGAGAGATGTTTCACTGTCGTGTAGTGTGTTGGTATATGGCATGTTAACTATAGAGAGATGTTTCACTGTCGTGTAGTGTGTTGGTATGTGACATGTTAACTATAGAGAGATGTTTCACTGTTGTGTAGTGTGTTGGTATGTGACATGTTAACTATAGAGAGATTGTTCACTGTTGTGTAGAGTGTTGGTATGTGACATGTTAACTATAGAGAGATGTTTCACTGTTGTGTAGTGTGTTGGTTTATAACATGTTAACTATAGAGAGATGGTTCAATGTTGTGTAGTATGTTGGTATGTGACATGTTAACTGTAGAGAGATTGTTCACTGTTGTGTAGTGTGTTGGTATGTGACATGTTAACTATAGAGAGGTTTCAGTGTTGTATGTCATCGTGTAGTATTCTGATGACGTGTATGTATGTGTATATTAGTGTGTGTATGTGTATGTGCATATTAGTTTTTTTGGTTTGGTTTGTTGTTTAACGCCACACTCAGCAATATTCCAGTTATATGACGGCGGTTTGTAAATAATCGAGTCTGGACCAGACAATCCAGTGATTAATATCATGAGCATCGATCCACGCAATTTAGATCGATGACATGCATCAACTAAGTCATCGAGCCTGACCAACCGATCCCGTTAATCGCCTTTTACGACAAGCATACTCACCTTTTACGGCAAGCATGGGTTGCTGAAGACCTGTTCTACCCCGGAATCTTCACGGGTCGTGTGTGTATGTGTATGTGTTAGTGAGTGTGTGCATGTGTGTATTAGTGTGTGTGTATTAGTGTTTATGTGTGTATGTGAGTGTATTTGTGTGTGTGTTAGTTGGTGTGTGTATGTGTGTTGGTGTGTGTGTGTATTAGTTTGTGTGTATGTATGTGTGTTTTAGTGTGGGCGTTAGAGAGTGGGTGTGTGTATATATTAGTGCGTGTGTGTGTGTGTATTAGTATGTGTGTATTAGTGTGTGTGTGTGTGTGTGTGTGTGTGTGTGTGTGTGTGTGTGTGTGTGTGTGTGTGTGCGTGTCTGTGTGTATTAGTGTGTATGTGTGCGCACAGGACTATGTAACTAATAATAATAACAACAAAACTCACAGTTTATTATTACATGGTCCTGTGGTGTATATGTGTGTGATAAATTGATGAAATTAGCATGACCTAGATTCCTACATCAGGGACGTTCGTCCGAGCTTCACAGCTTCCTGCTTCAGTGTGTGTAGCTTATCTCTATTCTGGCAAAATGTCCGATGTTCTTATACACACTGAACCGCGTTACACTGCGACTGTTGTACTCCAGTGGAGTTGTGGGCCTAGCGCGCTGTTTACATTCACCCAAGCGTGACTGAGGAGATCGATATTCGAGGTAACGCTGATCGATCCATGTCTCGATCACACGATTACTGCCCAACTATAAACAACGTTCAGTATTACATGTACATGTGATGTTTCCCTCTAGCTACACCACACACAAGGACACAATGTCTGTCTTGTGAGACTGTGGAAGAGTTACACCTACTCTGTCGTTTCACAGAAAATATATACCTACCAGCTGGTTGACAGTGTTGCCCCACTCTACCCTGTTCTACTCGTGACAGCTTATTGACTGACCTTCACCTTGGTATGTTCAACAGATTAAATATTCTATTACAAAGAGTCACTCCCCTCATAAATATTTCCATGGTGCATCAGTTCCGGCCGCGGAGCAAGCGTAGTCCTTGACTAGCTGTCATTCTGACATAGACTAGGATTCGACTTGTTGGAATGTTGTCCACTAAACAGTTACTATTAAAACACAAACATCTATTGGTTGGTTGATCATGTGAGACTGCTGTCTCTCCCATATTCTGTACAAAGGGTGTACACACTATAAATAGATTTGAATAAGGGCGTTTGTGTGGGCAGTTTAAACGTCGTGAGGCAAGTAGCATGACTGCATCCCACACACAGGTAGACACAAAGAATGAAGTATGCAGGACCATGCCTCTCCTTGAGACTTTTTGCCTTGTGCTTGACGGTCTGGCTCCTGAAAGTCCGGGTTCGAACCCCTACATGGTTATAATCTGCGAAATTGTTGTTGTCTCTCAGCCGCAATATGGCTGGAATATTGCTAAGGTCGGATTGAATCACTCATCACTCCAAGCCGTTCTAGCTGTGACATAGTAGGAGACAGACAATGTTCAAGTGATTCAGAACGCCTTAACTCGATGGCCTTAACTCGTCTTGACGCCCCTGCCGGGGCCCTTTCTTTGTTTTTTTGTTAATAAACGCCGCAGTCAGCAATATTCTAGCTATATGACGGCGGTCTGTACATAATCAAGTCTGAACCAGACAATCCAGTGATTGACATCATGAGCATCTTCGCAACTGCATCAACCAAGTCAGCGAGCCTGACCACCCGATCCCGTTAGTCGCCTCTTTGGACAAGCATAGTCGACTTTAACAGCAAGAATGGATTGCTGAAGACCGACCCCAGATCTTTATGGGTCAACAGGGGTCCTACTGGGGTCATCTAGTCCTATACCTTGCTGTATTTGCTGTGCTGAGTTGCGTCACAGTCTGTTGAATAGTAATGCCATAGTTGACTGGTGATGTCACAGTCTGTTGAATAGTAATGCCACAGCTGACTGGTGATGTCACAGTCTGTTGAATAGTAATGCCACAGTTGACTGGTGATGCCACCGTCTGTTGAATAGTAATGCCACAGTTGACTGGTGATGTCACAGTCTGTTGAATAGTAATGCCACAGCTGACTGGTGATGTCACAGTCTGTTGAATAGTAATGCCACAGCTGACAAGTGATGCCACCGTCGGCTGGTATGTCACAGCAGGTTAGTGATATCTAGTTAGTCTTCCAAGTTCAGATTGCTTCAGGTGTGGCCTATTCAAGCTGTGATCAACTATTATTTAAGGCGAGAATGAGATGTCCTTACAGTTGTCCTGTATGAGGTTGCCTACACTCACTCCATGCCACAAGACTCGCTAATGAATTATTCCTTTTCACATGACTCTTATTTTCAAATATTTTGGACATATTGTCCTAACAGGATTCAAACGTAATTTCCGACCATTATGCATTAGGGACTGGTCACGTGACACCTTTAGGAAACCATACCATGTGGTATAAATATTTGGAAGGGTCTTGGAAATTTGTATTCGACGGTATCTTTAAACTAAATCAAAACCAACAAAATAATGATTTTATAGTCATTTGAAGTTATGAAAAAATCCCAATTTTGAGTGATGTTTCACTTTATCCATATCCCCTTATACTTCAAGAATAATGTCAGAAACTACTGACAGTATGGTATCTGCGGGAGGAGCAGAGCCTGGGCAGTAATCTTAATACACAAAAAGAAAGGCCAAGGGCGAGAAATGGGTTAAAGAGAAAGAAAAAACAAGTCCTAGAACATACATTTAAGCTGGCCTAAGTGTGCGCAGAATGTTTCCCCAAGTTGCAAATGTATATTTGAAATGCTTAGGGTATTACCTCTGTGGCTGCATACTAGAATCTAGTCATTTTTCCTATTTCAAGGGATTCATCTGGAACTTCTGATACGACCCTTATTAAAAAAAAATATTTTGTAATCCCCGGCTGTTTTTAGGATACATAATTTTAACCAACATAAAATAAACAACGCCAAAAAACTATTTAAACATTTTTATTGAAAGACTGTATGATGACGTTTATAGTCAGTAGTACTAGACTGGCTATACAGTGTATGTGTGGGGCAACATAGTAAACTCCACACCGGGCCAAGTAACAAGTCAGCAAAATATGACAAAATCCATCATAGAAACCTGCCGGTAAGACATGAAGCAAAACAAGGAGTTAATGGTAGCTTCCATCTAAATACCATCAAACATCTACACGGTCCAACATTGAATCTCCAAGAAGGTGCCAGAGTTGGGAATCTTTACCCAGCTACATCTCGGGCAACATGGATGAGAAATGGATCACCCACACCTACACTTTGAAAGTGTGGGATCAAGCGCAAGCCATCAACCATTTACTCGTAATTATTTTCAGGGCGCCATGATAAGCTGTCTGTGTTGACTTCCTTACACCATCTTGCTGCGTCACTCAGTACTCCTTCACATATGATTCATCAGTTCTGACGTTACCTGAAATCTTCTCTACCTGTCAAGTACAACAGTCATGGTAGGGCTTAGTCCACAACGATGTTTCCTCTCACCCAGCTGCAAGCCTCACTGTCGTGTGACTGTTAGACTTGCAGTCAACACTATAACCTAAGTTTACAAATGCCTCTGGCAGTCTAGAACACAAACATGTACTCTATCACGGCACCCAGTAGAGTTGTGAAGTATCTCCTAGCCAAGTTCTTCACGAAGTAACAATGAACTTAACAAAAACACATGCAACAGAGAAACATATTGAAGGAGCAATTGGAGCCTGTGGAATGACCATTACTGGAACTGAGCCTCAAGTGGAATGCCATCCCTGACTAAATAACCTACATTCACTACCATGGCTTCATTGGGAGTATGATTCAAACACAACACACACAACAAATAGACATGCAATGGAGGAGTTAAACTCACGTGGAAACATACTGACAAGCAAGATGGAGATGAGATGGTGACGTCACTTCCCAAACCAAGGTATGGTCGTAAATTGGTACTGCTATATCACAATAGAATGGAAATATACTTGCAGAAAAAGGTTTCTGTGGATCACCGACTGTCATGGGAAATAATGAATAAATGTAAACAAGGAAGGAATTTGCAACAGTACAACACGCTGATGTCCCTGAACCATGACTTCATCCTGACAGTGTCAACACATGTCCTCTGTAACGTCATCTCAGGCTGAAAGTGGCGTGGGGTCAGTTGTCAGTTCACAAGTTAGTATAGCTTATACCAACCATTAGCATTGACACAAGCTGGACAATGCGGCTCATTGACCACACAGGATGGTTGAGGAAGGCTAGTAGGATGTCATTCCCGATCTGGACCAAGGACTGTCACAGCTGGACCAGCATGGGTTGGTTTGGAAGTCGTCATAAACGACACTTCATTTCATCCCAAGTTTGATGGCAGACAGATCTCGCGAAACACCAGACCTAGGGAGTGTGGCGATGTTCTGTTGTCCAATGCAGTTTGCGACTACACGAACAGCGTGAGGTGAGCACTGTCCTGCTGTACAGTGATGTGACATTCACGGGTTTGAAGGACAAATTACTTTGTCATGTTCCTGTCATGTTCCTGTCATGTTCCATCACATTGCCATCAATGACCACTAGAGTCCTGTGATGGGAAGTGATGCCTCCCTTCACCATGATGTTCCCACCACTAAATGCTGATCTTTGAATGAGTGAGTTAACATTTAACGTCACATCGGCATTATAACAGCCATATAGCTGATATGAGTTTCATCAGATGGCAATGAACATGCTGATGACCATTTTATAGTGCACTGGTATAGGATGGTGGAGTGCAGGCTAAACTTACATCACGATATTCACATGGATTATCTCCCCTTCTAGACAGGGTCATATGAAGAAATTCACAGGGATTATCTCCCCTTTGTAGACAGATATGTGATGATGTTCACATAGATTATATCCCCTTCCAAGCTGACAACATTCATAAGGTGACATTACAAGGTTGAAGCACTTTCTGAGTTTGTCTCTCCTAAAATCATCTAACATTACTATTCTGACAACTACAATATTAAAATAATAGTAACAACTTCCACATTTCTTTCAGCACATTGTGTTCTGAAGATATATCCCCTCCTATAACAGCTCAAATAATCAATTCTTTTAACCTTGGAGATGCAAGAAGGACACACAGCGTATACTCCAGAATGTGAGATACCATCTTCCCGAGGCAAGAGAGTAAACTGACTATAAAAGTCCAGTTTCCACCCTTGCCTAACTAGGCTGGTATTATGGAGATACATTTTGGCTGGACTAACGAGTCTATGCATAGTCCAATCAAAATCTCGCAACGAAATCAAAAATCCGCTTGGTGAACTGTCACGCAGATTTCGCTCGACTGCAGGATTTGCAAAGTTTGTGCACCGCCAACTCGTTGTCAACAGATATTTTCCAAATCTTTTCATGTTTTTTGATGCACTTCGCGATGTAAGACCCATTTTATCACAACATAGATTAAATCATCTTGACTGTGCACCGACATTTTGTTTGAAGCAAATGCAAGTGATACGAAAGGTGGAATCTAAATGGTCCATAGGAGAGGCATAGATTTGTTTGTTTGTTTATTTGTTGTTTAACGCCGCACTCAGCAATATTCCAGCTATATGACGGCCTAGAAGGAACATAACTCGTAATAGCCACTGGTGACACTATGATCAAGCCCAGGAATTCCAGCCTAGTTCGGCAAGGGTGGAAACTGGACTTTTAAAGTCAGTCAACTCTCTTCCCTCGGGAAGATGGTGAGATCACTGATCACTTTCCCAACTTACTGGTAAATTCACTTCTATAAATATTCTCACTATGGCAACATGGTACATCGTACAGCTCACAGTAGCAAACCATTATGATCATATTGCACATATATATTCTCACTATGGCAACATGGTACATCGTACAGCTCACAGTAGCAAACCATTATGATCATATTGCACATAAATATTCTCACTATGGCAACATGGTACATCGTACAGCTCACAGTAGCAAACCATTATGATCATATTGCACATAAATATTCTCACTATGGCAACATGGTACATGGTACAGCTCACAGTAGCAAACCATTATGATCATATTGCACATAAATATTCTCACTATGGCAACATGGTACATGGTACAGCTCACAGTAGCAAACCATTATGATCATATTGCACATAAATATTCTCACTATGGCAACATGGTACATCGTACAGCTCACAGTAGCAAACCATTATGATCATATTGCACATAAATATTCTCACTATGGCAACATGGTACATCGTACAGCTCACAGTAGCAAACCATTATGATCATATTGCACATAAATATTCTCACTATGGCAACATGGTACATGGTACAGCTCACAGTAGCAAACCATTATGATCATATTGCACATAAATATTCTCACTATGGCAACATGGTACATCGTACAGCTCACAGTAGCAAACCATTATGATCATATTGCACATAAATATTCTCACTATGGCAACATGGTACATCGTACAGCTCACAGTAGCAAACCATTATGATCATATTGCACATAAATATTCTCACTATGGCAACATGGTACATCGTACAGCTCACAGTAGCAAACCATTATGATCATATTGCACATAAATATTCTCAATATGGCAACATGGTACATCGTACAGCTCACAGTAGCAAACCATTATGATCATATTGCACATAAATATTCTCAATATGGCAACATGGTACATCGTACAGCTCACAGTAGCAAACCATTATGATCATATTGCACATAAATATTCTCACTATGGCAACATGGTACATGGTACAGCTCACAGTAGCAAACCATTATGATCATATTGCACATAAATATTCTCACTATGGCAACATGGTACATCGTACAGCTCACAGTAGCAAACCATTATGATCATATTGCACATAAATATTCTCACTATGGCAACATGGTACATCGTACAGCTCACAGTAGCAAACCATTATGATCATATTGCACATAAATATTCTCACTATGGCAACATGGTACATCGTACAGCTCACAGTAGCAAACCATTATGATCATATTGCACATAAATATTCTCAATATGGCAACATGGTACATCGTACAGCTCACAGTAGCAAACCATTATGATCATATTGCACATAAATATTCTCAATATGGCAACATGGTACATGGTACAGCTCACAGTAGCAAACCATTATGATCATATTGCACATAAATATTCTCACTATGGCAACATGGTACATCGTACAGCTCACAGTAGCAAACCATTATGATCATACTGCACATACATCTCATCTCCCTTTACTCACTTTACTCCCTTTACTCACTTTACTCCCTTTACTCAGGGAAACAGGACACCATTCCTGCAACCCTAATTATTCTGACAAAATATATTCTAGAAATTATATGGAAACATTAAAGCACCAAGAAAATAGAACCTGATGACAAACTATGAACAACGTGGCCATATGATAATATTTAATTTGTTGTGGCCTGACTGGCGCAGTTAAACTTGTCCACAAGTCTGTCATGTCACAGATCACATGATGTTTCATTGTGCACAGTGGCTATTTGAGACATTTGCTTTGACATGCAAAGATAAAAATGACTCACAAAATCGAAACATCTGAATTAAGCCATTGTTTGCCAGCTTGTTGTTTAACACTGCACTCAAAATATTCCAGCTTTGTGATGGCTCTCATGCCATTGAACATATGACGATCATAAGTGCAGAAATCATGCAGGTATTGTCTCCTTTGTCTCCATCACATATTTGTTTCGACATCTATTGACTTCTACAAAGTGAATCTTCCTCACAATAATGTCACGGTGTCATGTGTCTCAGTTCATAAACAAAAGACGATTCCTATAGACAAAACATGTAATACCAAATCTACTTAAATATATTCTTATCAAAAGTTTAATTCAAGTAAAAATATGCTGGAAATATGGAAATATGAAAATGTTATGTTCCTAATGTTCCAACAGGCAACATCATGACGCCTCCTCCCCAGGCAACATCATGACGCCTCCTCCCCAGGCGACATCATGACGCCTCCTCCCCAGGCGACATCATGACGCCTCCTCCCCAGGCGACATCATGACGCCTCCTCCCCAGGCGACATCATGACGCCTCCTCCCCAGGCAACATCATGACGCCTCCTCCCCAGGCAACATCATGACGCCTCCTCCCCAGGGGACATCATGACGCCTCCTCCCCAGGCAACATCATGACGCCTCCTCCCCAGGGGACTGAAATGTGGCCCTCAACACAAAATGTTTGTCTCTCAGTTGTCGGACCAACAGCTTCTGGAACATGTCGCGAAGTCGACCGAACTCCATGATGTCCCTCGGCTTCTCCTTGAACCAGAACTGGATGAAGTCGTGAAACAGGCAACCTGTGGAGGATGGAGTCTATGTATATCTATCTTCTTAACATAAGCAATTTGAAGATAAATATTCAGGAGTGAGTGAGTGAGTGAGTGAGTGGGTGGGTGGGTGGGTGGGTGGGTGGGTGATTTGAGTGAGTGAGTGAGTGAGTGAGTGAGTGAGTGAGTGAGTGGGTGGGTGGGTGGGTGGGTGGGTGGGTGGGTGATTTGAGTGAGTGAGTGAGTGAGTGAGTGAGTGAGTGTTATGTGGTTAATGATAAACTCCATACAGACTGGGGAGCATGGTCCCCCTTTAAATTTGCTAATAGTTCCCTCCCTTCCTCCCCAAATGCTGACTTACAGTAGATTTCATTGAACTGTTTCATAGTGGCAGCCTCCTCAGTCAGGTTGTAGAAATGTGTCCTCAGTTTGCGAGATTTGAGCAGGTCGTAACACATCCCCGTGAAGTTGATGCCGAGTATTGCAAAGGAGAAGCTGAAACACAAAACACCAATGTTAATCACTAGAGGCAACACATGAAGAAATGCCTACAAGCAACATATGGAGAGGGTTGGCTTTCATTCTGCATTATGAAAGCCAGAAGTGATGCATGTCAAACCTTTTAACTACTGACCAGGTGTGCAAAGAACCACACCCAGTGCTTCTCATTATAACCCCACAGTCAGTATCTGATTGGTTGCGACAAGCTGATTAAACATTCTTCTTCTCTCCAGTCATGGTGTGCAGCCCGTGGGCACCATTCCAAAAGGCAGTCGTAGAGGTCATGTCTTGCATACAGTATGAGAGTATCAACAGTCCCAAGAAGTAAGACTGCTTTGTGAAATGGGCCTCTAGTTTTCCGGCTGTGTTTGGAGAGACTGAGAGGGGAGACAACTTACCTATACTGTAGATGGTGGAACAGAGAGGGGAGACAACCTACCCATATTGTGGATGGTGAGACTGGGAGAGAAGACTTTGTGCAATGTCAGGATATTCCTTGATGAAATACCTGAAAGTAAAGTACATGATGAGGCATATCAACAAGTAGGTAGAGATCTAGAAAGGGGTGACAACATGCCCAATGCAGATATTCCTATGCCTCTTAGCTACCTTAATAACAAAGTTATAAACACTAATGGTATCACTTCAGAGTTGAGAAGGATCAGTAGTTACAGCCAAACTTCACAGCAATGACAGTCTTGGGTGATTAGGGCCTTCGTTGTCACAATACGCTGGATGACATCACATGCTCAGCTGCCACAACAACTGAACCAACTTGATCAGCAGAATGCAGACAATTCAGCTCATAAAATTGAATAAAATCAACTAAAAACATCATGGTGCAATACCTCAAGAACAGATATCTAGTGAAAAGTAAAGTAGATTTCACATTCAACAACATTTTCCAAAGAACACACTCCAATGTGTCACACAGCATTCTTTATCCAGTGCTGATGGACTTGACTGCATCTTACTCACAGAAGCTGGTCCAGACCAAGCAGGCCCATCCCCCTGAAGTCCGTGGCAGGATCCTCCCCCTGGAAGCCGATATCAGTCCACTGTTTGCTGACCCGGGACTCAAGCTTGGTGGTCGGCATTAGCGACGTCCACAGCTGTCGGGAGAAGACGTAACTCATTCAACATTTGACACACTCAATATTTCAGCTCTATGATGGCAACCTGAAAATATTCAAATCTTGACCAGAAACTCCATGAGCATGATCCACATTCACCAAATCACCAAACCTGACCTCACAGTCACCCAGCCTGACCACACAGTCATCAAGCCTGACCACACAGTCACCAAGCCTGACCACACAGTCACCAAGCCTGACCACACAGTCATCAAGCCTGACCACACAGTCACCAAGCCTGACGACACAGTCACCAAGTCTGACCACACAGTCACCAAGCCTGACCACACAGTCACCAAGCCTGACCACACAGTCACCAAGCCTGACCTCACCAAGCCTGACCACACAAGTCACCAAGCCTGACCACACAGTCACCAAGCCTGACCACACAGTCACCAAGCCTGACCACACAGTCACCAAGCCTGACCACACAAGTCACCAAGCCTGACCACACAGTCACCAAGCCTGACCACACAGTCACCAAGCCTGACCACACAGTCACCAAGCCTGACCACACAGTCACCAAGCCTGACCACACAGTCATCAAGCCTGACCACACAGTCACCAAGCCTGACCACACAGTCACCAAGTCTGACCACACAGTCACCAAGCCTGACCACACAGTCACCAAGCCTGACCACACAGTCACCAAGCCTGACCTCACCAAGCCTGACCACACAAGTCACCAAGCCTGACCTCACCAAGCCTGACCACACAGTCACCAAGCCTGACCTCACCAAGCCTGACCACACAGTCACCAAGCCTGACCTCACCAAGCCTGACTGCACAAACCACCAAGCCTGACCACACAGTCACCAAGCCTGACCACACAGTCACCAAGCCTGACTACACAAGTCACCAAGCCTGACCACACAGTCACCAAGCCTGACCACACAGTCACCAAGCCTGACCACACAAGTCATCAAGCCTGACCACACAGTCACCAAGCCTGACCACACAAGTCACCAAGCCTGACCACACAGTCACCAAGCCTGACCACACAAGTCACCAAGCCTGACCACACAAGTCACCAAGCCTGACCACACAGTCACCAAGCCTGACCACACAAGTCACCAAGCCTGACCACACAGTCACCAAGCCTGACCACACAGTCACCAAGCCTGACCACACAAGTCACCAAGCCTGACCACACAAGTCACCAAGCCTGACCACACAGTCACCAAGCCTGACCACACAGTCACCAAGCCTGACCACACAGTCACCAAGCCTGACCACACAGTCACCAAGCCTGACCACACAGTCACCAAGCCTGACCACACAAGTCACCAAGCCTGACCACACAAGTCACCAAGCCTGACCACACAGTCACCAAGCCTGACCACACAAGTCACCAAGCCTGACCACACAGTCACCAAGCCTGACCACACAGTCACCAAGCCTGACCACACAAGTCACCAAGCCTGACCACACAGTCACCAAGCCTGACCACACAAGTCACCCAGCCTGACCACACAGTTACCAAGCCTGACCACACAGTCACCAAGCCTGACCACACAGTCACCAAGCCTGACCACACAAGTCACCAAGCCTGACCACACAGTCACCAAGCCTGACCACACAGTCACCAAGCCTGACAACACAGTCAACAAAGTCACCTCTAATGACCAACTTAGGTTGCTATAGACTTAAATAATGTGATGATTACTGAACAAAGATAGTTGCATGTTGCAAAAATTACAACGTGTCCTTTACCTAAAATATCTGTTTTGCTATTGATAAAGATCATCATTTATCACATGGTTACAATCTGGTCAGGTAATTGCACACACACACAATCAGTGAGTCAGTTACCAGCATGAGTTTGTCTTCGTGCTGTTTGTCTGTGGTGCTGTACTTGGTCTTCCTGTGATGCTCGACCTGCTGCAGCAGCCTCCTGTAGCCACAGATCTGACACACACACACGCTGAAACATCGCTGGAAGCTGAAACACACACAGACAAGCTGTACATAGACACACTATGCAACTTGCTAGGGGTTAGGGTTAGGGTTAGGGGTTACATGTTCTCCTTGTGTCTGTTGTACGATGACCAGTAAAATCATCTGACAGCTTCAAGGGGGATAACTCTTTGAGCTTTATCTACACTTTTTGTCCCATTTCTGTGGCAGTCCTTTAATAAACAATACACATTTAAACAAAAATGTGTGTAAGACTAACGGGATCGGGTGGTCATGCTCGCTGACTTGGTTGATGCATATCATCGTATCCCAATTGCGTGGATCGATGCTCATGATGTCAATCACTGGATTGTCTGGTCCAGACTCAATTATTTACAGACCGCCGTCATATAGCTGGAATATAGCTGAGTGCGGCGTTAAACAACAAACAAACAAACAAACATGGTGGCCCTCCCCATTGCTTATCCAGTCTCCTCTTGTGATGGTCAGACAGAATTAAAACTTAACCCTAGGTACAGAAGCTGGTCTTGAGAGGCAATCTAAATGTCTGGTCTCAATCCATGGTGCTCACTCAGGAACTTCAACACTGTACATGACGACAGCCCATTGTCAATACTTCACTTCTATACCTGAAGACACACTCAGCCCATTGTCAATACTTCACTAGTGTACATGAAGACAGCCCATTGTCAATACATCACTACTGTACCTGAAGACATCCCATTGTCAATACTTCACTACTGTACCTGAAGACACACACAGCCCATTGTCAATACTTCACTACTGTACATGAAGACACACACAGCCCATTGTCAATACTTCACTTGTGTACCTGAAGACACACACAGCTCATTGTCAATACTTCACTACTGTACCTGAAGACACACACAGCCCATTGTCAATACTTCACTACTGTACCTGAAGACACACACAGCCCATTGTCAATACTTCACTACTGTACCTGAAGACACACACAGCCCATTGTCCATACTTCACTACTGTTACTGAAGACACACACAGCCCATTCTCCATACTTCAATACTGTACCTGAAGACACACACAGCCCATTGTCAATACTTCACTACTGTACCTGAAGACACACACAGCCCATTGTCAATACTTCACTACTGTACCTGAAGACACACACAGCCCATTGTCAATACTTCACTTGTGTACCTGAAGACACACACAGCCCATTGTCAATACTTCACTACTGTACCTGAAGACACACACAGCCCATTGTCAATACTTCACTTGTGTACCTGAAGACACACACAGCTCATTGTCAATACTTCACTACTGTACCTGAAGACACACACAGCCCATTGTCAATACTTCACTACTGTACCTGAAGACACACACAGCCCATTGTCAATACTTCACTACTGTACCTGAAGACACACACAGCCCATTGTCCATACTTCACTACTGTACCTGAAGACACACACAGCCCATTGTCAATACTTCACTACTGTACCTGAAGACACACACAGCCCATTGTCAATACTTCACTACTGTACCTGAAGACACACACAGCCCATTGTCCATACTTCACTACTGTACCTGAAGACACACACAGCCCATTGTCAATACTTCACTACTGTACCTGAAGACACACACAGCCCATTGTCAATACTTCACTAGTGTACATGAAGACAGCTCATTGTCAATACTTCACTACTGTACCTGAAGACACACACAGCTCATTGTCCATACTTCACTACTGTACCTGAAGACACACACAGCCCATTGTCTATACTTCACTACTGTACCTGAAGACACACACAGCCCATTGTCAATACTTCACTACTGTACATGAAGACAGCTCATTGTCAATACTTCACTACTGTACCTGAAGACACACACAGCCCATTGTCAATACTTCACTACTGTACCTGAAGACACACACAGCCCATTGTCAATACTTCACTACTGTACATGAAGACACACACAGCCCATTGTCAATACTTCACTACTGTACCTGAAGACACACACAGCTCATTGTCCATACTTCACTACTGTACCTGAAGACACACACAGCCCATTGTCCATACTTCACTACTGTACCTGAAGACACACACAGCCCATTGTCAATACTTCACTACTGTACATGAAGACAGCTCATTGTCAATACTTCACTACTGTACCTGAAGACACACACAGCCCATTGTCAATACTTCACTACTGTACCTGAAGACACACACAGCCCATTGTCAATACTTCACTACTGTACATGAAGACACACACAGCCCATTGTCCATACTTCACTACTGTACCTGAAGACACACACAGCCCATTGTCAATACTTCACTACTGTACCTGAAGACACACACAGCCCATTGTCAATACTTCACTACTGTACCTGAAGACACACACAGCTCATTGTCAATACTTCACTACTGTACCTGAAGACACACACAGCCCATTGTCAATACTTCACTACTGTACATGAAGACACACACAGCCCATTGTCAATACTTCACTACTGTACCTGAAGACCGCACAGCCCATTGTCAATACTTCACTACTGTACCTGAAGACACACACAGCTCATTGTCAATACTTCACTACTGTACCTGAAGACACACACAGCCCATTTTCCATACTTCACTACTGTACCTGAAGACACACACAGCCCATTGTCAATACTTCACTTGTGTACCTGAAGACACACACAGCCCATTGTCAATACTTCACTACTGTACCTGAAGACACACACAGCCCATTGTCCATACTTCACTACTGTACCTGAAGACACACACAGCCCATTGTCAATACTTCACTACTGTACATGAAGACAGCTCATTGTCCATACTTCACTACTGTACCTGAAGACACACACAGCCCATTGTCCATACTTCACTACTGTACCTGAAGACACACACAGCCCATTGTCAATACTTCACTACTGTACCTGAAGACACACACAGCCCATTGTCCATACTTCACTACTGTACCTGAAGACACACACAGCCCATTGTCAATACTTCACTACTGTACATGAAGACAGCTCATTGTCAATACTTCACTACTGTACCTGAAGACACACACAGCCCATTGTCAATACTTCACTGCTGTACCTGAAGACACACACAGCCCATTGTCAATACTTCACTACTGTACATGAAGACACACACAGCCCATTGTCCATACTTCACTACTGTACCTGAAGACACACACAGCCCATTGTCAATACTTCACTACTGTACCTGAAGACACACACAGCCCATTGTCAATACTTCACTACTGTACCTGAAGACACACACAGCTCATTGTCAATACTTCACTACTGTACCTGAAGACACACACAGCCCATTGTCAATACTTCACTACTGTACCTGAAGACACACACAGCCCATTGTCAATACTTCACTACTGTACCTGAAGACCGCACAGCCCATTGTCAATACTTCACTACTGTACCTGAAGACACACACAGCTCATTGTCAATACTTCACTACTGTACCTGAAGACACACACAGCCCATTTTCCATACTTCACTACTGTACCTGAAGACACACACAGCCCATTGTCAATACTTCACTTGTGTACCTGAAGACACACACAGCCCATTGTCAATACTTCACTACTGTACCTGAAGACACACACAGCCCATTGTCCATACTTCACTACTGTACCTGAAGACACACACAGCCCATTGTCAATACTTCACTACTGTACATGAAGACACACACAGCCCATTGTCAATACTTCACTACTGTACCTGAAGACACACACAGCTCATTGTCAATACTTCACTACTGTACCTGAAGACACACACAGCCCATTGTCCATACTTCACTACTGTACCTGAAGACACACACAGCCCATTGTCCATACTTCAATACTGTACCTGAAGACACACACAGCCCATTGTCAATACTTCACTACTGTACCTGAAGACACACACAGCCCATTGTCAATACTTCACTTGTGTACCTGAAGACACACACAGCCCATTGTCCATACTTCACTACTGTACCTGAAGACACACACAGCCCATTGTCAATACTTCACTTGTGTACCTGAAGACACACACAGCCCATTGTCCATACTTCAATACTGTACCTGAAGACACACACAGCTCATTGTCAATACTTCACTACTGTACCTGAAGACACACACAGCCCATTGTCCATACTTCACTACTGTACCTGAAGACACACACAGCCCATTGTCAATATTTCACTACTGTACATGAAGACACACACAGCTCATTGTCAATACTTCACTAGTGTACATGAAGACAGCCCATTGTCAATACATCACTACTGTACCTGAAGACATCCCATTGTCAATACTTCACTACTGTACCTGAAGACACACACAGCCCATTGTCAATACTTCACTACTGTACCTGAAGACACACACAGCCCATTGTCCATACTTCACTACTGTACCTGAAGACACACACAGCCCATTGTCCATACTTCACTACTGTACCTGAAGACACACACAGCCCATTGTCAATACTTCACTACTGTACCTGAAGACACACACAGCCCATTGTCCATACTTCACTTCTGTACCTGAAGACACACACAGCCCATTGTCAATACTTCACTAGTGTACCTGAAGACACACACAGCCCATTGTCCATACTTCAATACTGTACCTGAAGACACACACAGCTCATTGTCAATACTTCACTACTGTACCTGAAGACACACACAGCCCATTGTCAATACTTCACTACTGTACCTGAAGACACACACAGCCCATTGTCAATATTTCACTACTGTACATGAAGACACACACAGCTCATTGTCAATACTTCACTAGTGTACATGAAGACAGCCCATTGTCAATACATCACTACTGTACCTGAAGACATCCCATTGTCAATACTTCACTACTGTACCTGAAGACACACACAGCCCATTGTCAATACTTCACTACTGTACCTGAAGACACACACAGCCCATTGTCAATACTTCACTACTGTACCTGAAGACACACACAGCCCATTGTCCATACTTCACTACTGTACCTGAAGACACACACAGCCCATTGTCAATACTTCACTACTGTACCTGAAGACACACACAGCCCATTGTCCATACTTCACTACTGTACCTGAAGACACACACAGCCCATTGTCAATACTTCACTACTGTACCTGAAGACACACACAGCCCATTGTCCATACTTCACTACTGTACCTGAAGACACACACAGCCCATTGTCAATACTTCACTACTGTACATGAAGACACACACAGCCCATTGTCAATACTTCACTACTGTACATGAAGACACACACAGCCCATTGTCCATACTTCACTACTGTACCTGAAGACACACACAGCCCATTGTCAATACTTCACTACTGTACATGAAGACACACACAGCCCATTGTCAATACTTCACTACTGTACCTGAAGACACACACAGCCCATTGTCCATACTTCACTACTGTACCTGAAGACCGCACAGCCCATTGTCCATACTTCACTAATGTACCTGAAGACACACACAGCCCATTGTCCATACTTCACTAATGTACCTGAAGACACACACAGCCCATTGTCAATACTTCACTACTGTACCTGAAGACACACACAGCCCATTGTCAATACTTCACTACTGTACCTAAAGACACACACAGCCCATTGTCAATACTTCACTACTGTACATGAAGACACACACAGCCCATTGTCAATACATCACTACTGTACCTGAAGACACACACAGCCCACAGTCCATACATTTAATCTGGGTGTACCAAAGGTATATCAGACTTACTTGGGATGTACCTCGGGTACAATGGACTTCAGTCTAAGCACCTCCTTCACGGCTTCAGTGATGTCCAGGCTGCCATCACTCAGGATTTGTTTCAGTGCTGGCTGATGGGATTGCTTGAGTGACTTTTCTGTAACAAATAAAATCACTGTCAGACAGCCACGGTGTGCCATAAACAGTATGTCATAGAATGGAGGCATCATTAGAACACAGATCAGAAAATAAAGGTTTTCTCACATAATGACTATATGTCATTAAACATATCCATCAAATGACAACATTCAATTCTATAATAATTGATTCAGGGTTTCTGCATGTGCCTTTCTGTATGTTCTAATCATAAAGGTAAGCGTCCTTCCATCACCTGTTTTCTGTATGTTCTAATCACAAAGGCAAGCGTACGTCTATCACCTGTTTTCTGTATGTTCTAATCACAAAGGCAAGCGTCCGTCCATCACCTGTTTTCTGTATGTTCTAATCACAAAGGCAAGCGTCCGTCCATCACCTGTTTTCTGTATGTTCTAATCACAAAGGTAAGTGTCTGTCCATCACCTGTTTTCTGTATGTTCTAATCACAAAGGTAAACGTCCGTCCATCACCTGTTTTCTGTATGTTCTAATCATAAGGGTAAGCGTCCTTCCATCACCTGTTTTCTGTATGTTCTAATCACAAAGGTAAGTGTCCGTCCATCACCTGTTTTCTGTATGTTCTAATCATAAAGGTAAGCGTCCTTCCATCACCTGTTTTCTGTATGTTCTAATCACAAGGCAAGCGTCCTTCCATCACCTGTTTTCTGTATGTTCTAATCACAAAGGTAAGCGTCCTTCCATCACCTGTTTTCTGTATGTTCTAATCACAAAGGCAAGCGTCCGTCCATCACCTGTTTTCTGTATGTTCTAATCACAAAGGCAAGCGTCCGTCCATCACCTGTTTTCTGTATGTTCTAATCACAAAGGTAAGCGTCCGTCCATCACCTGTTTTCTGTATGTTCTAATCATAAAGGTAAGCGTACGTCTATCACCTGTTTTCTGTATCTTCTAATCACAAAGGCAAGGGTCCGTCCATCACCTGTTTTCTCTATGTTCTAATCATAGAGGTAAGCGTACGTCTATCACCTGTTTTCTCTATGTTCTAATCACAAAGGTAAGTGTCCGTCCATCACCTGTTTTCTCTATGTTCTAATCACAAAGGTAAGTGTCCGTCCATCACCTGTTTTCTGTATGTTCTAATCATAAAGGTAAGCGTCCGTCCATCACCTGTTTTCTGTATGTTCTAATCACAAAGGTAAGTGTCCGTCCATCATCTGTTTTCTGTATGTTCTAATCACAAAGGTAAGCGTCCGTCCATCACCTATTCTTTTGGTCCTCCCTGCTCCCGCGCTCTCGCCATATGTTATTCTTAACAGTTCACATTTCCCTGTCACTTTCCGCAGGATCCACTTGATCATGGGTCTGGCCAGAAAATACAAGTGACACCACAAGCTAGTCCATAGTTCAGCCAACATTGGAAGCAGACGACAGGCGCGATGCTGAGCACTGAAAGAGTCAAAGTTGAACTGGATCAGCTGTGTAAGGGTTAATGGAAACTTGAACTGGAAGAGTCAAAGTGAAACTAGATCAGCTGTGTAAGGGTTAATTAGTCCCAAACAAACTCTGCGATTCCAAGATCAAGGAAAGATTTGCAGAAAATGTAACTCACTGCAGAATTACAGAAAAATCATGGAATTTTACTTTTCTTAATCAATCAATACACTAATTTTAACTATTTTCAAGATTTTCAATCAAATTTTGCTCAAATACTGCCCAAAGAGTTAAGAAGTGATTAAATAATACAAACTATGAATCCTGCAATACAATTTGAAATGAATAATTGTCACGTTTAAATGTTCCTGTGGTATAATGACAACACAAACCATCCTTACACCTAACAAGAAATAGATATCAGGGACACTATGCATATTGTATGTCTTTTCCAATGATAACGGTTTATAATGACAGTTTGTGGCATTTCATTTTGAGTTTTTGAAAAATGAGTTCATAGATATTTTTGAGGGCGAGTTAGTTGTTTTACCACAGAATTTACAGTAGAAATCTAGTAAATCCGAGATATTTTTAACATTTGTATCCTTATCCTGCATTACACCTTAATGCATGTTACTGCTTGTTCTTGACAGAGAAAAAAGCTGTGTGAGGGTCTTTGCTTGAAGAAGTTGCTCCAACTAGCTGAGAGGCCAACCCATCACGCAGCTCCCACGTGACCAAAGGAAGTGACGTCACGGATCCTCACATTACTCTGGAGTCCCAAACATCGGAAGGCATCGGGGGGAGGTAGATCTGCGATGCGTGGGTCCCTTTAGACGCAGTAATGCAGGAGGTGTTCATTAAAGATTTCCCCTAAACCACTTTGGGTTTTCATATTTGGTTGAAATTTCACATGTGTATTGATACATGTATCTATGGGTTATGTCTGAATTTGCAGCACCGAACTATTAATCTTACCACTTTTACAGGTGTTATGATCGAGTAGGGTGTGACAATGGAGCCAGTAGAATACCGAGCAGTGATTAGGTTTTTATATTTGTAAGGTCGCACACCAAAAGAAACTTTCGATGAAATGAAAGCAACTTATGGGGAAGATGCCCCATCATATGACGTTGTTAAGCACTGGCATCGCCAGTTCAAGTGTGGTCGGACGTCTGTGGAAACAGCTGCCATTCCTAGTCGCCCCCATTCAGCCATTGATGAGGACACTATCCATCAAGTGGAGACCGCCATTTTGGCAGACTGACGTATAACTGTTCGCCAGTTAGCACAAGATGTCAAGATCAGTGTAGGGTCTGTGGAAAAAATCATCCATGACAATTTGAACATGCATAAGGTGTCTGCACGATGGGAGTCCCAGGTTGCTCACACATTTCCAAAAGCAGGAACGAGTCAATTGCTCAAAGAATCTTTTGGACATGTGCCAAAAAAAACAGGCAAACTTTTTTGACAGACTTATCACACAGGATGAAACATGGGTCCATCACTATGATCCTGAGACTAAAGTTCAGCTGATGCAATGGAAGCATGTGGAGTCACCACCCCCAAAGAAGGCACGTGTCCAACCCTCTGCAGGCAAGGTCATGCTCACGGTGTTTTGGGACCAGCACGGACTAGTGATGATGGATTTCTTGGCAAAGGGTACCACAATTACAGGAGCTTATTATGCTTCACTGCTGCGGAAATTGCGGGACGCTATCAAGCTTAAGAGGCGTGGCATGCTGACCAAGGGTGTCCGTCTCCTGCAAGACAATGCTCCAGTACACAACTCTCATATGCCCAGACAGAAGCGCGGTTCTGTGGCTATGAAATCCTTCCACATCCTCTTTACTCTCCTGACCTTGCACCATCTGACTTCTACCTCTTTCCAACCATGAAGTCCTTTTAGAAGGGAAAACATTTCACAGATGATGAAACACTGATTTCTGAAGTCAAGTCCTGTTTTGAGACGCAAAATGAGGGCTTTTACAAGCGAGGTCTCCATAGTTGCATGTTATCCTTAATGCATCTTTATCGGACGGAACCGAAGGAGGGAATACCTTCAGATGTGGACTTTCATCTTTATTTCCAGAGACTGTTCCCTAGCCAATACTTGACTGTATGGTCAGCTTCGGGTGACCACTCCATGTATGGGAACCTCCCATTCCCTGAGCCCGTCCTCGGCTGTGTGGTCGGCATCAGGTGACCACTCCATGCATGGGAAACCCCGTCTTCAGCTGCATGGTCGGCCTGGATGACCATTACATGGAAGGGAAGAGTCAGGTATGCGTTGTGTCCTTGTACTGAGCAGCCTGACAAAACGGCTCGGTTAGGTCAAGACTGGAGCACCGAGCCGTATGCAAATGAGGCATGAGCCTTCTAGTCCAGGGCTCACGCCAGGGATGGTCGAGAAGCCGGCTCTGGACTTGGAGGCGTGGTCAATGACGTGTAGTAGTGGTGACCTGCTGGGCCACTACTAACGGACCAAAGCTGTGCGTGCCTTGCACATCCTCCAATGCGACGTCTTGCAGGTAGAGACTGGCGAAGACCGTGTTGGATCGCCAGAAACATCCCTCCATGATGGCGTGTAGAGAGCAGTTGCTGTGTAGCGCCATGGTGGAGGTGACCACCCGGATCTCATGCAGGTTGTTGGATCCCACAGCCTCGTAGGCCTGGAGGATGATGGCTCGTAGCCAGAGGGTGATAGTGTTGCAGCTGACTTCCGCTCGCGAGGTCGCAGATACCAGTATGAAGAGGTGTCGTCGTTGTCTACAGATGTAGCATGGGTCCCTAGTTCATCTTCCGCGCCCACAATCGATGAAAGGGGGGATGAGGAACAATCTATCGGGCTGGCCTGGGAGCCAATTTTTTGCAATGAAGTCCTAGCACAGGCCCAGATGCACGGCTCCGTGTGCTCCCGGCTCAAAGCGGACCCGTGTGACGTCCAGGGCATGTAGCTCACTGACACGGGCTGATGTGGCGAGCACCAGTAGGAAGACCGTCTTATTCGTCAGATTGTAGAATGAGGACGTTTCGAGTGGCTTGAAAGTCCCAAGCTGGGGGACAGAACTTCGCCTTTTGGTCTTCCAGCCTGAATGAGCGGAGCAGTGCCTGGAGTTTTGGGATTTTCGTCATGCGTCAATCTTTTGGAACTGCCAGGACGGAGTTGAGCGCCACAAGGTAGGTCATGATGGTACTGCCCTTGAGCTTACGCTTGTGACATAGATGGAGCATGAACTTGGCCAGGAATTGAGGCGATACAGATGTGGGGTCTTGTTGCTTGCCCCTGCAAAAAGCCCTTGAAGGATTGCCACTTGTCATCATAGAGGCTCCTGGTGGTTGGGCGATGTGCCATCGTGATGGCCCTAGCTGCTCTGGCGGAGTAGCCTTTGGCGTTCAGTGCTCTCTGTAAATGGACCAGACGTGAAGACATAACCTGTCTGGTCCTGGGTATGGCTGTCTGCTGTGAGGGTGGATCAGCAGATTCTGCCAATCTGGGAGTGGCA
Organism: Haliotis rufescens; assembly: GCF_023055435.1. Taxonomy (NCBI): domain Eukaryota; kingdom Metazoa; phylum Mollusca; class Gastropoda; order Lepetellida; family Haliotidae; genus Haliotis; species Haliotis rufescens. The sequence continues at coordinate 4,571,301 of NW_025964057.1, forward strand.
GTTGGTTGGCGTTGGACAGCTCTCTGAGGTCGACAAACCAAGCCCTCGCTGGCCACCAGCGGGCAACCAAAGTCAGATCGAGGTTCCGTGTCGATCTGATCTTCTGGACGACTTTGGGAAAGAGTACAGGTGGCGAAAAGCGTACGCTTTTAGTCCTTCCCAGGCCCAAGCCAGTGGATCCAGGACTGGAGATATGTAGGTCGGGATCTGGTAGTTCTGGCTGGTGGCGAATAGGTCTATGTTAGGGAGACCGTGGTCTCGACAAACAAGAGCGAAGGCGTCTGGGTGAAGTTTCCACTCAGTGGCAGCCACTCTGCCTGGCCGAGATAGAGCATCAGCTAGGCTGTTTTGGCAGCCCGGGATGTGTTGGACCTGGAACTGAATCCCCAGATGATCCACCAGGTGAAACAATCGGAACGTCTGTTGAAGGAGCGAAGTTGAATGAGTTGTTCCTTGGTTCAGAAGGCACCATACGACGGTGATGTTGTCCATCGAGATGGAGAGCCAGGCGTGTCTGAGGGCCTGGTTGCAGTGAGCGGTGGTCAAGATAAGCGCCTGCAGTTTGAGGTTGTTGATGTGCCATAGACGCTGATAGACGCTGTCCCTCCAGGTGTGTGCCCCATCCCTGTAGGGACGCGTCTACGAATAGGTGCAGAGAGGTTGTAAGCCCTGTCAAGGAGACGCCGCCTAAGACATTCGATTCCATCGTCCACCACCGGCTGCTTGAGATGATCCTGGAGGACGATGGATACGGAGGGGTCCTGGCGCCTGATGTAGGGCGCCAGGAACATCTGAACTGGGTGCAGTTGGAGCCTTCCTCTGCGCTGAGGTTAGGAGGCCCAGGAGGACTTGCCATTAGCCCAGAGTGCGTGGTAGGTGGAGAGCTGGTGCGCCTGCATGCGCTCCCACCATTCTTTGGGTACAGAGATGAGATCGAGATCCGTCTGGAAGAGGCCCCCGATGAACTGAAGGAGCTTGGAGGGTGTCAACTCTGACTTTCTGGGGTTGATCTTCCACCCCAGCCAGAGGATGAAGTCCCTGTGGCGGAGTAGAGTGACAGTGTCCCGATGGTCCAGTAGGCAGTCGTCTATGTACGCCTCGAACTGGATGTCCCAGTGATGGAGGTACGAGGCTATCAGCTTGGTAAGCCGTGTGAATAGCCACGGGGCTGAAGAAATTCCAAATGGGAGGACCGCCCATTGATAATTGACTCCCATGAGGAAGAAGCAGAGGAATTTCCAGTCTTCGGGATGTATAGGGACATGTAGGTAGGCGTCCTGGATATCCAGGCTGCTGAGCGCCTCCTGTGCCTGGATTAGGGATCGCAGTAGCCTGAGCGTGGTCATCCTGAAATAAGGTGGACACGCCAGGTGGACCCTGTCGATAAGATCTGCTGTCACTGCTGTCACTCCGACGTGAAGACATACTTGGGGAAGCTAAGTCCGCTGAGTGACGAGAGGTAGGCTTCTGTGAGGTCGGCCGCCACGGTGGACGTAGAGGCGTGGGCGTCTGTATAGGCGCTGTGTAGATGGGCACCAGCTGAAAGGGCGCTTGAGGAGGTGTCTGCAGAGGCGCTATGGGATGATATAGCATCGATGGCTGTCTGGCCTGTAAGTACTGAATGTACTGAAGGAGAGAGGCGTCTATCATGGGCGTCTCTGCCGTAGGCGGGGGCACCTGTGGGAGACCGAGCGTCTGTCCGGAGGATAGCATAAGCGCCGTCTGGTATGTGAGCGCCACGTGGGGCATCAAGGTAGTCGCTGCTGTAAAGATAGACGCTGTTGTGGTCGTCAGAATGCTCTGGGTGGAGACTGCGACCGTGGGGTCCGACATCAAGGTAGAGGTCGGTGGGTAGTCATCTGAGATGGCCGATCTTGTAGGCGAATTCTTGGAGAGGTCTGACATCGTGCGCCGGTGTTTCCTGGCCTGCTGTGTTCTGCATTTTTTACACACACGGAGGTACTGACTGAAAGTTGTGGGTGAAAGCAGTAAACAGTCTTTACATTGGTGACCCTGGAGGCATTGAGATGTACAATTAAGGCACAGGGGGTGAGGATCCCACGCCGACATATTACGCTGGCACTTTGTGCAGGAGAGCATGATATCTGCAATGAAGCAGTGTAAAATCACAATGCGTCCCCGCCCGAGTATGTATGCTATAATTTGTTTATCCCACTGTGTGGGTTTAAGAAACAAATATTACGACAAATGTAACATAACATACAACAAAACAAACAATACTTGCGAGGATACGCCAATTGTGGGGTACCAAGCAAAAAGAATATAGAACGCAAACCAGTTCATTAACTGCTGGCCACGTAAAATATTCAAGATGGCCACTGGGAACAACAAGACACCTGGCAATATGTTTTCTTTTGTGAAAACGCCAGTAAGTGTCTAATAACGTTATGCGCATGTTTATCAAACATAGAATGTACAAAATACAAACCGTAGGCACAACACAAAGACAAAAAACATTAACTCAAATAGCAAACATGTGAGGGTTTGAATCAGTTTATGCTACAGCAAAAAAACAGGTCTTCATTCATCAAGTGACAAGAGTAATGTGAGGATCCGTGACGTCACTTCCTTTGGTCACGTGGGAGCTGCGTGATGGGTTGGCCTCTCAGCTAGTTGGAGCAACTTCTTCAAGCAAAGACCCTCACACAGCTCTTTACTCTGTCACAAACAAGCAGTAATATGCATTAAGGACTAATGCAGGATAAGTAAAAAAATGTGTAAGTTAAGCCACAGAAAGTTGATAATTTTACCGCAGAATTTGTCTTGGACTGGTTAATGGGAAACTTATACTGAAAGACTCACAGAGAAACAAGGTCAGCACTGAAAGGGTTAACCGGAATCCAGGACATGGAAAGTGCAACAGAAACAAGCACTGGGCACACAAACACACAACTGAATTACATTTCAGAATATTATATCACCAATTAATACTTAAAACTTTAAAACAATGAAATTTAATTTGTCTAATACTAAGGGTATCCTGAAGGCGAGAATAATGTGGGGCTTGTAGGCGATGTCCTTCTATGTTATCATTATTTGGGCCTGCATCCCAGACAATTGATACCAAAAGATGCGGGTGATGTTCATTTTATTAATTGATATCCTTGTCAAGCATTATGCACAAAAGACCATTTAATGTTAGAGACCAGTTTACATGTAGAGTTGAGTCACCTCGCAACAAAAGATCAAAACACTCTTTTCCTATTTGACAGAAACCCTTGTGGCCGAGTTAATTTATAGAAATCACTGCATAAAAAGTGAATTATGTGCATTTCTAAGTTCAAAACACAAAGTCGAACGGACTGGCAATTTTTGGGGTACAAAATGGAAAATTGAATAAAAGTTGGCAAGACCGAAATGTGTTGAGAAATACCACCAGTCTGTCCAAAGTGATGTCCTAGTTTGACCTTGCACTCACTCAGTCACACTCTCACCAAGCAAAGAATGCAATGACATGACACTGAGGACATGAAATGAAATAAATGTTTTCGAAGAAAAAGGTTCTTCAAATAGAATGACTAATCTTAAATTTGAACTTTTAAACCCCAATCCAACACTTATGTCATCGGTGGTCAGGAAAGCAGTATGTCCTTAGAGATGTTGTTTACTTTCACACAAGCGGTATCTCCAGTGACAGCCAGTATGTAATCCTAAACAGGAGAGATTCTCACCTGTGACCCCGGGCTCAAGTTTTACCCATGTGAGGGCAACCCGACACTAACGCTACCTAAATGTAGCCTGGAGTAAAGATGTTTTTAACTTCCAGGCAGGGGCTACTGGCGAAGATTTTTCCCATAACTTTGATTATCTATGCAGAAAAATAACTAAATACAAGTGTTTGTGCGTTACATTTGGCTCTCTTGTCAACATTCCCCACGTTTGTTGTAATTAATGTCCATCAGATGCTGCAGGAGGATGGGCACGAGTCGGTCTCTCCACTCACACAGAGGAAACTTCCAAATGTACATGACCATATTTTTTATAGCTACTTCTTTTTAATTCAAGAAATTGTTACAATAAAGAAAATGTTCGTATTTCAATGAGAAGAGATCTAAAACGTGGGGTCCTCTATTATTCTTGTACTATGAGGGTAATGTTGTTTTTCAGAGCCTTATCATCGGCAGAAGCCTATTAAATGTCTGCTTTTAACTGCCCTTTGAAGGAGAGCATTTGACCAGACTTAGGGCTTCTGCAACTGATAATGCTCTGTAACTTACCACCAACAAAATATAAGGGAACTAATGATTTGAATGAAGATATTGTTGAGGTGTACATTTACAATACCAAGCTATTGTTGAGGTGTACATTTACAATACAAGCTATCATTGAAGGTGTACATTTACAATACCAAGCTATTGTTGAGGTGTACATTTACAATACCAAGCTATTGTTGAGGTGTACATTTACAATACCAAGCTATTGTTGAGGTGTACATTTACAATACCAAGCTATTGTTGAGGTGTACATTTACAATACCAAGCTATCATTGAGGTGTACATTTACAACACCAAGCTATCGATGAGGTGTACATTTACAATACCAAGCTATTGTTGAGGTGCACATTTACAATACAAGCTATCATTGAAGGTGTACATTTACAATACCAAGCTATCATTGAGGTGTACATTTACAATACCAAGCTATTGTTGAGGTGTACATTTACAATACCGAGCTATCGTTGAGGTGTACATTTACAACACCAAGCTATCATTGAGGTGTACATTTACAATACCAAGCTATCATTGAGGTGTACATTTACAATACCAAGCTATCGTTGAGATGTACATTTACAATACCAAGCTATCATTGAGGTGTACATTTACAACACAAAGCTATCGATGAGGTGTACATTTACAACACAAAGCTATCATTCAGGTGTACATTTACAATACCAAGCTATTGTTGAGGCGTACATTTACAACACAAAGCTATCATTGAGGTGTACATTTACAATACCAAGCTATTTTTGAGGCGTACATTTACAATACCAAGCTATCACTGAGGTGTACATTTACAATACCAAGCTATCATTGAAGGTGTACATTTACAATACCAAGCTATCATTGAGGTGTACATTTACAATACCAAGCTATCATTGAGGTGTACATTTACAATACCAAGCTATCATTGAGGTGTACATGTACAATACCAAGCTATCATTGAGGTGTACATTTACAATACCAAGCTATTGTTGAGGTGTACATTTACAATACCAAGCTATCATTGAGGTGTACATTTACAATACCAAGCTATCATTGAAGGTGTACATTTACAATACCAAGCTATCATTGAGGTGTACATTTACAACACAAAGCTATCGATGAGGTGTACATTTACAATACCAAGCTATCATTGAGGTGTACATTTACAATACCAAGCTATTGTTGAGGCGTACATTTACAATACCAAGCTATTATTGAGGTGTACATTTACAATAACAAGCTATCGTTGAGGTGTACATTTACAACACAAAGCTATCATTGAGGTGTACATTTACAATACCAAGCTATCGATGAGGTGTACATTTACAACACCAAGCTATCGATGAGGTGTACATTTACAATACCAAGCTATTGTTGAGGCGGACATTTACAATACCAAGCTATTGTTGAGGTGTACATGTACAATACCAAGCTATCATTGAGGTGTACATTTACAATACCAAGCTATCATTGAGGTGTACATTTACAATACAAGCTATCATTGAGGTGTACATTTACAACACAAAGCTATCGATGAGGTGTACATTTACAACACAAAGCTATCATTCAGGTGTACATTTACAATACCAAGCTATTGTTGAGGCGTACATTTACAACACAAAGCTATCATTGAGGTGTACATTTACAATACCAAGCTATTTTTGAGGCGTACATTTACAATACCAAGCTATCACTGAGGTGTACATTTACAATACCAAGCTATCATTGAAGGTGTACATTTACAATACCAAGCTATCATTGAGGTGTACATTTACAATACCAAGCTATCATTGAGGTGTACATTTACAATACCAAGCTATCGTTGAGATGTACATTTACAATACCAAGCTATCATTGAGGTGTACATTTACAACACAAAGCTATCGATGAGGTGTACATTTACAACACAAAGCTATCATTCAGGTGTACATTTACAATACCAAGCTATTGTTGAGGCGTACATTTACAACACAAAGCTATCATTGAGGTGTACATTTACAATACCAAGCTATTTTTGAGGCGTACATTTACAATACCAAGCTATCACTGAGGTGTACATTTACAATACCAAGCTATCATTGAAGGTGTACATTTACAATACCAAGCTATCATTGAGGTGTACATTTACGATACCAAGCTATCATTGAGGTGTACATTTACAATACCAAGCTATCATTGAGGTGTACATGTACAATACCAAGCTATCATTGAGGTGTACATTTACAATACCAAGCTATTGTTGAGGTGTACATTTACAATACCAAGCTATCATTGAGGTGTACATTTACAATACCAAGCTATCATTGAAGGTGTACATTTACAATACCAAGCTATCATTGAGGTGTACATTTACAACACAAAGCTATCGATGAGGTGTACATTTACAATACCAAGCTATCATTGAGGTGTACATTTACAATACCAAGCTATTGTTGAGGCGTACATTTACAATACCAAGCTATTATTGAGGTGTACATTTACAATAACAAGCTATCGTTGAGGTGTACATTTACAACACAAAGCTATCATTGAGGTGTACATTTACAATACCAAGCTATCGATGAGGTGTACATTTACAACACCAAGCTATCGATGAGGTGTACATTTACAATACCAAGCTATTGTTGAGGCGGACATTTACAATACCAAGCTATTGTTGAGGTGTACATGTACAATACCAAGCTATCATTGAGGTGTACATTTACAATACCAAGCTATCATTGAGGTGTACATTTACAATACAAGCTATCATTCAGGTGTACATTTACAATACCGAGCTATCGTTGAGGTGTACATTTACAATACCAAGCTATCAGAGGCGTACATTTACAACACCAAGCTATCATTGAGGTGTACATTTACAATACCAAGCTATCATTGAGGCGTACATTTACAACACAAAGCTATCGATGAGGTGTACATTTACAATACCAAGCTATCGTTGAGGTGTACATTTACAACACCAAGCTATCGATGAGGTGTACATTTACAATACCAAGCTATCAGAGGCGTACATTTACAATACCAAGCTATCAGAGGCGTACATTTACAACACCAAGCTATCATTGAGGTGTACATTTACAATACCAAGCTATCATTGAGGTGTACATTTACAATACCAAGCTATCGTTGAGGTGTACATTTACAATACCAAGCTATCATTGAGGCGTACATATACAACACAAAGCTATCGATGAGGTGTACATTTACAATACCAAGCTATGGTTGAGGTGTACATTTACAACACCAAGCTATCGATGAGGTGTACATTTACAATACCAAGCTATCGTTGAGGTGTACATTTACAATACAGAGCTATCGTTGAGGTGTACATTTACAATACCAAGCTATTATTGAGGTGTACATTTACAATACCAAGCTATCATTGAGGTGTACATTTACAATACCAAGCTATCATTGAGGTGTACATTTACAATACTGAGCTATCGTTGAGGTGTACATTTACAATACCAAACTATTGTTGAGGCGTACATTTACAACACCAAGCTATCATTGAGGTGTACATTTACAATACCAAGCTATCGATGAGGTGTACATTTACAATACCAAGCTATCGTTGAGGTGTACATTTACAATACAGAGCTATCGTTGAGGTGTACATTTACAATACCAAGCTATTATTGAGGTGTACATTTACAATACCAAGCTATCATTGAGGTGTACATTTACAATACCAAGCTATCATTGATGTGTACATTTACAATACTGAGCTATCGTTGAGGTGTACATTTACAATACCAAACTATTGTTGAGGCGTACATTTACAACACCAAGCTATCATTGAGGTGTACATTTACAATACCAAGCTATCATTGAGGTGTACATTTACAATACCAAGCTATCGTTGAGGTGTACATTTACAACACCAAGCTATCGATGAGGTGTACATTTACAATACCAAGCTATTGTTGAGGCGTACATTTACAATACCAAGCTATTGTTGAGATGTACATGTACAATACCAAGCTATCGTTGAGGTGTACATTTACAACACCAAGCTATCATTGAGGTGTACATTTACAATACCAAGCTATCATTGAGGTGTACATTTACAATACCAAGCTATCATTGAGGTGTACATTTACAATACTGAGCTATCGTTGAGGTGTACATTTACAATACCAAACTATTGTTGAGGCGTACATTTACAACACCAAGCTATCATTGAGGTGTACATTTACAATACCAAGCTATCGATGAGGTGTACATTTACAATACCAAGCTATCGTTGAGGTGTACATTTACAATACAGAGCTATCGTTGAGGTGTACATTTACAATACCAAGCTATTATTGAGGTGTACATTTACAATACCAAGCTATCATTGAGGTGTACATTTACAATACCAAGCTATCATTGAGGTGTACATTTACAATACTGAGCTATCGTTGAGGTGTACATTTACAATACCAAACTATTGTTGAGGCGTACATTTACAACACCAAGCTATCATTGAGGTGTACATTTACAATACCAAGCTATCATTGAGGTGTACATTTACAATACCAAGCTATCGTTGAGGTGTACATTTACAACACCAAGCTATCGATGAGGTGTACATTTACAATACCAAGCTATTGTTGAGGCGTACATTTACAATACCAAGCTATTGTTGAGATGTACATGTACAATACCAAGCTATCGTTGAGGTGTACATTTACAACACCAAGCTATCATTGAGGTGTACATTTACAATACCAAGCTATCGTTGAGGCATACATTTACAATACCAAGCTATTGTTGAGGCGTACATTTACAATACCAAGCTATTGTTGAGGTGTACATGTACAATACCAAGCTATTGTTGAGGTGTACATGTACAATACCAAGCTATGTAATTGGTAATGCAATCAGTGAATTTTTAAAAGATTTATGACTGACCATATTTCCTAGATGAATTTACCTACTTGTTAGTTTGATCAGATTTGTTCGAGGTTGCAGACGAACAAAAAAATCTTTCCACTTACATTCTTACTATATCAGAAATTCAAATTGACAAAGAAAGAAAATCATTTAGCAGGGAGTAGAGTATTTGGGGTCATGGCAGTCATCACTTATTTGTAAACATAACGGTCAGTCGGCTGTGGGCTCAACTCCAAGCATGGTTGTAGTGCCTCCTATCACAGTGGGGAGTTCTGACTGGTGGCAGCGATAGTATAGAGAGCTCCGCGAACAGGGTATGGCTGTGAGGAGTTCTGACTGGTGGCAGCGATAGTATAGAGAGCTCCGCGAACAGGGTATGGCTGTGAGGAGTTCTGACTGGTGGCAGCGATAGTATAGAGAGCTCCGCGAACGGGGTATGGCTGTGGGGAGTTTTGACTGGTGGCAGCGATAGTATAGAGAGCTCCGCGAACAGGATATGGCTGTGAGGAGTTCTGACTGGTGGCAGCGATAGTATAGAGAGCTCCGCGAACGGGGTATGGCTGTGGGGAGTTCTGACTGGTGGCAGCGATAGTATAGAGAGCTCCGCGAACAGGGTATGGCTGTGAGGAGTTCTGACTGGTGGCAGCGATAGTATAGAGAGCTCCGCGAACGGGGTATGGCTGTGGGGAGTTTTGACTGGTGGCAGCGATAGTATAGAGAGCTCCGCGAACAGGGTATGGCTGTGAGGAGCATGGAGAAGTAATACCAAAGGGAGGTCACTCTAGTTTGTTAGATGTTGTCATTTTCTTTTCTTCATGACACAGTTGAGCTGTGCAATTCTGCACAAAGTTATCATATTTCGTACATTTATAAATAACATCTTTCATTCACGCAACAGTTTGTTCTTTGTTGTCATTTACAACCCCTCCATTCATACATTGATACATTCCAGTGGATCCTCCATGGTCCGATCGTGGTAATATGATTGGTTGTTGCTCTGTGTCACATGGTTGGACGTTGTCAAACTTTCAACCAATGGAGGAAACTGTTGTGCCCATGTCCATGATGCCCAGTACAGCACATTAGAGTATAGAGTACCAGAATATCATTTTCACTGCCATTTCAGCCATTAGAACATAATTCCTCTTTATTGTAAAAAGAACCATGGACAGAATAACACCCCCTGACAAGTTGCCAGAACACATTTGCATCTACTTCCATACATAAAGTCAAAATGCCCCAAAGCCCTTGGGAAGTTTCCTGTTGTACTTCTAGATACTTTCTATTTCATATATGAGAAAATACACACATGCATCCTTACTTCATAACATTTAACTGTTTTAACAAACAGGATGTAAAATAATAACAACATCATTTTAAGGAGTAGTGCACTTTATCTGGCGTACTTTTTTGGATTTCCATTAGCATTGCTTAGAGGCTTAAACTTGCGCTGCCACCTTGAAGCTTCAAAGCCGACTAATGAATTAATCTCATTGGTCAACACTTTACACTGGGACAATGAATGCTATCACAAATAGCTAGTGCTCGAGCACCAAGTCATCAGACCTGATTGTTTACATGCATGCAAAGTGACCATTTCCTCTGTTAAAGTCGAAACTTGCTACAAATTGTTTGAAGTTTCCACAATTTAGAGGGGCTTAATTTGTTAAAAGTGATAGCTGACCCATACCCAACCTCACAACTAATTGAGTATCGCAAAAGCGTGCCCAACCCTGAGGATCTTGAAGGGGTGTTTGATCGGAAAGGGGTACCCAATCATAATGACCGTAATAGGGTACTTGATATGAACACTGTGATGATCCGGGGTAAAACAGGTCTTCAGCAACCCATGCTTGCCATAAGAGGCAACCATGCTTTTCATAAGGGGCAACTAACAGGATCAGGTGGTCAGGGTCGCTGACTTAGTCGATGCATGTCATCGTATCCCAATTGCATAGATAGATACTCATGATGTCAGTCACTGGACTGTCTGATCAGTCAATGGAACATTGCTGATTGCTGATCGGGGCGTTAAACAACAAACAAACCAGGCTTTCATAAATTTGCGATTCCTATAAGATGTGCAGGCTATATTTAGTAAACAAATATTGAAAACTCTCAACATCGCTGGGTGTATTCAATGACATTGCATGTAGAGATGATAGATCACTGGGAGGAGCTTATGCACACTTAATAACCCCTGACGTCACATGGCATTGTTTCGCCAGTGTGACTGGCAACAAAATACTACAAATTACTTCACAGGGAATTGTCATGTTTTAAAAATGTTTGTGGTACTGTATTCTAAAGGTAGGCCTATCAATGCAATGCCATGTTGTAAATTCAGAAGAGGTAATTGCTGTCAGAAATGTTTTGACACAAATGGAAGAAAACTGATCTTGAAAAAACAAAATGTTTAAATGCTATCCATCATGTTTGATGCAAAGTTGGGAGAATGACGAAAACAAGAGGGACTCTTCCTGTTCATACAGTTGGGACCTTTGTTAATTACAAAATGTTTGCTTCAGTTTTGCTAATATGTGAAAATGACATGGATATGCTCAATTTATTTTGAAAAGAGCTATTTATTCAGTAGTAGTGGATGGATTGATGGATGGAAGGATGGATGGAAGGAAGGACAGATGAATGGATAGATGGATGGATGGAGGGACAGATGGATGGATGGATGGATAAAGACAAGTGGCATAATCTGCATAAGCCAACACTGAATTTTGTCAGATCAAAGGTTTTCAGAAGACATGTTTTCAGATGGCCATGTTTATCGCAACGATTACTCACACTATAATGTGGGGTGTAGCATAGCAACATGTGGGGCGGAGGTTTTACACTTGTTCATGTGTTTAGAGAGAAAACTACGAATGTTTCTTGTGTCCGAAAACCGATAACACGGTGGATATCAATATGAGCTGAAAGCCAAAATCTAATTATGTTATGTTCCTTATTTGGTAACTTGACTACTTTTTACTTTTCGGGGCAATTAATGAACTTGAAACTAAATATGAAAAAATGCTATTCAATATTGACCATGTATATATGTATGTCTGCACGCACTAATCTTGGTTTCATAGATATCATGCACACCCATGTTCCATCATGCGTGGTTCCTGGAAAATGGTAAAGAATATATCAGTTTTCAATGTTTCATTTATGTTAAGCCTTTGAGGTGGTAATTATTCAACACGTACAATAATATTTTATGTGAACATGAAATAGGCAATGTTCTCTACCAGTACTGTCAACAAGGAAATAACTGACTGTACACCGACTGCCAAATGAGCTGAAATCTTACGTATGTAGCCTATACGTATCGCCATTCACCGGAAGTGACTCAGGTCGTGTAACCAAGAGAACGACCAATCATAATACGCCTCACACTTGTTATAATGTGCTATGTATCGCTTAGTTTCGTATCCAGGTAGCTCTGAGGATGACTGTATAACTATAAAACGCAGCGTCGGAGACATTGTATTATGATTGCACAAATATTATTGTGATTTCTAGAGATATCATAATGACATTTGAGGCCCTGTTGGTGTCGTTCTTTGAAAACGTCAGATATTGACATTCGAGAGCTGAGTTAGGCAAGCATGGCGCGGTTGGATATTCACGTTACAGACAAAGTGCTAGATTTTTTACATTTTTTTCTTCTATTACAAACTTTACAACCTTCTTCAACATATGTAGATGCAGTAGAAAGTCACAGCCAAGGTAAGACACAGAATAAAACCCGAAACATTATGTCTGGATGGTGAAAACAGGGTATTAATGCTGTGAGGTTGCGCTTGTGTTTACATGCGGGACTGTCGCGAACACAACAATGTGTTTGTCCCAAAAATGACATTGATTGTGATGACATATGTGAAACATGAATTTGAGTTTATGACAATAATGTGTCAGGTTTCACACTGACTGATCGATGAAGCAAAATCTGTGGTGATATTGCCATATTTTGATGTGTTTATTGTTAATGTGACCATGCCGGAAATAGATTCTACAACGCGTTCGAGCAGAACAGCTTGTCTATAAAGAACGGTCACTTACGCTACTGCAATGACATCTCCGTACACTGACAGTTCACCGTATATTCCAGTGTTCTCATTAACATTGTCGTTTACATGTATACCCCTTTTGCCATAAATAATGGACTTTTTCTTTCTCCCCAGCGTTCATCCAAACAGACAAACATTTGACCTACATTGTGGGTGATATTAGTGGAATACCTTTAGAAGTGAGTATCACTATCATCTACTGTCATGAGTGTATTTCAACGTTTGGATGCATAATGTTTGAACTTGATCTGAAGTCAGTATATTGTGTAGCTAAAAATAGATAGATTCTCATGGAGAGTTTCAGCCTTTTCCTGGTGCAATTGTCTGACCCAATTTTGGATGACAAGAGTACTGTGACTAAAGATAATATTGATAATAAACATGGACACAAGCCATGCTGACAAAATGAATGCTAGATCTCAGTGGATTTTTTGTTTGGAAAGATGTGCGCAAACATTTTGTGTAACAGGCCCAGTCATCTAAGGTGCCGCAATTCGCTGTGCAGAGTTGCGTCCCTTGGGCACGCCAGAAACCTATGATTGTGGGTTCAAATCCCGGTTCGCCCTGATTATGTTTCTAGGTTTGTCAGCACCAAACCCGTGCTCGTGGGTTTCACAGAAGTGGTGAACGTCTATGATCCTCATCACTTCGGGCTTTCCTCATGCTCCTCCCACATTAAGCTGACACACCGTGATATAACTGGGATACTGTTAAAAGCGCGGTTACAGTTACACACAACTCACTGACTCTATTGCCTTGAACGGAATGTTCTGTATGCACCAAATTTGATAGATCCAGTTGATTTCCCTTTCAATTTAGATCTGTTTTGGATTGTTTTAAATTTTGTTCTGTGTTCTGTGTAGGTCTGAATCTGGTCTAATTTCACAAAATTTGATACTGTTAGGGGGAAAATTGTTGCAAGAATATTTTGTAAAGCATTACAAAGAGTTAATTTGTCTACTGGGAATGTTGGAGAAATACTTCCTTATACGGTTCAAGTGTGTGTCATTCACTGCCCTTGACTCGTTTGTTTCTATGTCCTGAATTGAAAACAGATAGCTTGTTTGTCACTTATTGACCTTTCATAACTGAAACAGATCAAGTAGTTTAAATGGTGTCTTGTGTCTCTGTGCACTGGTGTTCACGCGTCGGATCCATTCATAGCTCACGCTGGTCACTTCTTTTCATTCTTCACTTCCAACTTATTCATCTGACATAGATGCTTGCTTGATCTCATGTTGCAGCACTTGCTTTTTGTTGGTAACTTTGAAACAGTTTAAACTTATGGTCTCCAACTATCTTTCATGCCTAGACTATCAATGATTGAACATTTTCAGGAATGTAGAAATGTCATCATAAACACTCAGAACAGTTTAATTTAGCATTGTACATGTGTTGTAAGCTGTGGAATACATTATGTGGATCTCAAGATCCAGTTAAGAGATTTAGGGGTGATTGTACGTAGTAAACCCAGTTTGGGATGTAGACGAGGTGAGATGAGATCACCATGATGAAATCCCCATCAAGTCTTGCAATGGATAACATTATTGTTTATCATGATATCCGTCATACTGACTGAATTTGGAAAGAGAAAATGTTTGGCCTTGATTGTCACTTGCATTCAGGGAGAAATGAGAGGAAGTAGTGTTTCTCTGTTGAAGAATACAGACATTGTGTTCTCCGCCACTACTTGTTGTATAGAGGCTCTTTGTCTGGGCTACAATAGATGACTTACGAAGCGAGACAAGGAGCAGGACGATTCACAATCCAAATCCTGTATGTGTCACTTGACACTTTAAATACTCTCCCAATTTTGTTTACTTCTTGTGTTTATTGCTGCACACTGCTCTAATTTACTTGGAAAACAGCTATATTTTCACAATGCTCATCCAAATGATGAAAATATGAATAAAATATTTGAAATATCATATTTCCTTTTTGCCTCTAGGATATTTGTAATATAGTGCCATTGAGTTTGGCTAGTGGTCAGGGTTTGTTATTTTCCCAGGTATGTTAGTCATTTTTCAGGTACTCAAAGGTAGTATTTATCATTATGAATGTCCGTATTTGTACTCGTGCCTTGATACAATACATACTAGATGGTAACCATGGTAACATTTCATTAATCACACAAATCTGGTTGGATTTTTAATTGTTATTCTCATAAATAAATTTGTATTTGGGAGTATTGCAAGCTCAGTAGAATGACCTTCTCTTTTATGACCATTGAAAGTAAAATGTCCCGTTTTTGCAGTGAAGGTGTCAGCATAGTGGCTCTGTGTTAACTCGGGGTCATTACAACAGCTCAGTAACAACAACACCATGAACATAACCTGTGTCATTCCAGGGATTTATCCAGGAAAAAAACACAACAAATTAATAGTTAGGGTCATTGTAACCTGTACATGTTTTGAAAGATTTTATTGTTAGAATGACCATGTTGACCACCACTGTTGTTATGGCCTCTGAGTTGTTTCTCTTTCCCTATCGGTGTATCAGCCTGCTGTGGTTTCATATCCATGTGGATTCTTTACGTCTGAATTGTAATGTTGAAAGTGAGATCGCCAGATGCTTTCATTTCTATTTCCCCCTCGGCATCTCAGGAAGCAGTGCCCCTAGGCTGATAGTAGTGAGTAGTTATCAGGAAAGTGGTGTTACTCGTAATGCAGTTACATCCTGGTTGTGGGCTACAGGACACACTTTTATCTTTTCATTTGTTTCCTTGTAATTCTAACTTCCCAATACTAGTCTCCATGTATTTGAATCTTAACATTTGCTATTACTGTTAACATTAGTGTCAACTGTTATAGTGGTCTTTTCAATCATGTATAAATAAGACTATTAAGAGTGGTATTTGGAAAGAAAGCCCGCTGTTTCAGGGTTAGAACTAAACTCAGAAGGTTTGCTAGCAAGGGTAAAGATAAAATGCCCTTGTTATGTTAAAACAATGGAGAAATTGGGAAATTTGTACTTACCTGCAAGCATTTGTACTAGCCCCAGGCTAGTGGGCTTGTGTTAAATTCTGACACTGCAGTCTTGATATAAAAGTAAGAATTTATCATGTTTTGAAAACCTATGTTGCAACAATTTGCAGGAGAACATTGATTGTCTCCAGATGAAAGGAAGACCTTGCCCTCCAGTGTTGTATTGAAAATACTGGGGCTGTAAGTTAGTGTAACAATTCACAGATATCTACGATACACTAGGGCTGTAAGTGAGTGTAACAATTCACAGATATCTACGATACACTAGGGCTGTAAGTGA
The DNA here is from genome assembly GCF_023055435.1 of Haliotis rufescens. Taxonomy (NCBI): domain Eukaryota; kingdom Metazoa; phylum Mollusca; class Gastropoda; order Lepetellida; family Haliotidae; genus Haliotis; species Haliotis rufescens. Next base: position 4,587,742 of record NW_025964057.1, read on the forward strand.
GTGTAACAATTCACAGATATCTACGATATCTTCGATACTCAGGTACAGATGATACTTGTGAGATTGCGATACTCTATAAATAGAACAGAAAGAATAGAGTTAGCTCCTATAATGGCAAAAGCAGCACAGTGCCACTAGTAATCATGGCAGATACTGAGAACATGGTGGCTGAGGACATGCCGAATAATTGTTACACTGAATAACCATCCCTTCATTTAAAACTGTTTAGTTCTTGTGGCTTTCTTTGTTAATGTTTTTGAGATAATAATAAATATATGTATGAAGAGAGATGTTTTAGAGCTGTATCTCAGTGATTTCATCATTTCTTACTTTTTGATGTGGTGTATCGTGATACCAGTAGTATCACCATTCTGTATCATGATATAAATCGTATCGCAAGATACCATGCAATATTCATCTCTAGAAAATACATGTTGATATACATGTATCTTGTATTAATTATTTTCTATCCAAACATACAAGTGTGTGTATTGACATGATTGACCCAGATGATCAGCCAGCTGTTTCCACCTGGTGATCACCCTCTTAACATGTTGCATGATAGGTGTCCACCTCACTGGTGCTCCTTTGACCCGTATCCACCAGAAATAGCAAAGAAATTGCGAGATTTTTTTCAGTCCATAGCAGTACTAAGACATCCTTGTGTACATGTAGACGTAGGTTGACATATGCCCTAGGATTCAACCGTGATGAGCAGGATGATGAACAGGATTTTTTCCATTTCAGATAAAACCAGGTCATGGGTTTCCAGACCCGCTTTCGTAAGTAGTTTCTCTTAATGATGTTTGTAATATTTGTCCATGAATTGAAACATACATCAGTTGGCTAATATAGATCTGTTAGCAACACATTGGTGCATACAATGTCAAATGTTGTTGATATGTACTGTATGTAGTGTGCGGAACAATCACAATACACAGATGAGATGAAACCCTTGTTGCATATAAACTTAACCAATCTCAATACACAGATGGTGTGAAATCCTTGTTGCAAACACTGAACCAATCTCAATACACAGATTAGCTGAAACCCTTGTTGCATATAAACTTAACCAATCTCAATACACAGATGAGATGAAACCCTTGTTGCATATATACACTTAACCAATCTCAATACGCAGATGAGCTGAAATCCTTGTTGCATATATACACTTAACCAATCTCAATACACAGATGAGATGAAACCCTTGTTGCATATATACACTTAACCAACCTCAATACACAGATGAGCTGAAACCCTTGTTGCAAACATTGAACCAATCTCAATACACAGATGAGCTGAAACCTGATTGGATCCAGGTTACAAATGTGCTCATGAATGCGTATCACCAATGTGGTCACATGTATTGCTTCCTACATTAAGATGATATGCCTGAAATACTTTTGAGAGCAGTCGACTACTTTCAGGGGAAGTTGTGTTCGTGCAACCCCACGAGCAAATTTATGACCCTGACCTTGATGTGTACCAATATTTGTTTGAGATGGCCTGTGTACAGCTGGTGTAGCAACGTCATGCTTCAGGGAGCTTGTGTAGGAAATGTATTGTCTCATCACTCTATCTTCCACCTACAAACCATCAAGCATATATTGATGTCTTCCTTGACCAATGTGTAATTCAGCAGTGTACAAGGGGTATATAACATCCTTGTGCTACTGTTGTCAATTTCTTTAGCTTCATTGACGTCATTGACATCTCTAAGAACAGATTTAACTTGTGTGTGCTTTTAATAAGAACTCTTCCCCCTTTGTCAAGTGTCTGCAAATACAGTGTATAATATCATTCATCCCCTTCGTCTCAGTTCTGGCAACCCATTTGAATCCCACTTACAGCCCCAGAACATGATGGCGGTGTCATTCTTTTCTATTTGATTTGTGGACATTGCGCATAAGTTTATCGTAGGGAGTCCGTCTAATTCTGCTGTTCTTGAGAATGAGATTAATAGTAACATGAGGGTTCGTGTGATGGGATTTACTTGTATTAATAGTAACACGAGGGTTCATGTGTTGGGATTTACTTGTATTAATAGTAACACGAAGGTTCATGTGAAAGGATTTACTTGTATTAATAGTAACATGAGGGTTCATGTGATGGGATTTACTTGTATTAATAGTAACACGAGGGTTCTTGTGATGGGATTTACTTTATTAATAGTAACACGAGGGTTCTTGTGATGGGATTTACTTTATTAATAGTAACACGAGGGTTCATGTGATGGGATTTACTTGTATTAATAGTAACATGAGGGTTCATGTGATGGGATTTACTTGTATTAATAGTAACACGAGGGTTCATGTGATGGGATTTACTTGTATTAATAGTAACACGAGGGTTCATGTGATGGGATTTACTTGTATTAATAGTAACACGAGGGTTCATGTGATGGGATTTACTTGTATTAATAGTAACATGAGGGTTCATGTGATGGGATTTACTTGTATTAATAGTAACACGAGGGTTCATGTGATGGGATTTACTTGTATTAATAGTAACACGAGGGTTCATGTGATGGGATTTACTTGTATTAATAGTAACACGAGGGTTCATGTGATGGGATTTACTTGTATTAATAGTAACACGAGGGTTCATGTGATGGGATTTACTTATATTAATAGTAACACGAGGGTTCATGTGATGGGATTTACTTGTATTAATAGTAACACGAGGGTTCATGTGATGGGATTTACTTGTATTAATAGTAACACAAGGGTTTATGTGATGGCGGGCCAAGGCTGAGAGAGTACATAGGTATCTGACAGCTCCATCATAACTGACAGCATGCTGGCTGGCTGGCAGGAATCTGTTTGCTCATCCCAGGAGCTGATGGAGCCTGGCACGCTTCACTGCACAGACGCACTTGCAATTACTGGTCACTGAATGACCTGGGCTTGACCACTATATCCCACCCAGTACTATTTCTCCTGTTGCACATGACATGGTGGAAGCACTTATCTCCCACCAATGTTTCAGTTGTGTTGATATCACCTATGAAACAGCAATGAGACTCAGACTAATGAAGTAGTTATTTGACACAACGTTAAACAATACACCGCACAACACATGGCACAACATTGAACAGTACACAGCACAACATTGAACAGTACACAGCATGACACATGACACAACATTGAACAATACACAGCATGACACATGACACAACATTGAACAATACACAGCATGACAAAACATTGAAAATACACAGCATGACACATGACACAACATTGAACAGTACACAGCATGACACATGGCACAACAATGAACAATACACAGCATGACACAGCATATCATTGAACAGTACACAGCATGACACAACATCGATCAATACACAGCATGACACATGGCACAACATTGAACAATACACAGCATGACACAACACACCATTGAATAATACACATGGCACAACATTGAACGATACACGGCATGACAAAACATTGAACAATACACAGCATGACACATGACACAACATTGAACAATACACAGCATGACAAAACATTGAAAATACACAGCATGACACATGACACAACATTGAACAGTACACAGCATGACACATGGCACAACAATGAACAATACACAGCATGACACAGCATATCATTGAACAGTACACAGCATGACACAACATTGATCAATACACAGCTTGACACATGGCACAACATTGAACAATACACAGCATGACACAACACACCATTGAATAATACACATGGCACAACATTGAACAATACACAGCATGACAAAACATTGAACAATACAGAGCATGACACATGACACAACATTGAACAATACGCATCATGACACACAAAGTGTTTCCATTTGTCAGTAATTGCCAGTAATTTACTGGTAAAATAGCTTATGTACCAACTAAATTTAGACCTATGGGACCATAAGACTGATTGTACCAGTATGTTCGAGTGCGAGCAGTCCAGTGAACCAGTAACATTGCACATGAAACAACAAACAATATACAGGAGTAAGTCAACAAGGAACAAGAAACAGGCCACACTGTCACAGAGCAGCAGGACACGGACAGATTGTGGGGAACATATTCATTGCTGTATTGTATGTTAGCTACATTGTGTGTATCAGGGTAGGGGGACTATTGATAACAGTTTTCACTGTTATCAGTGTGACTGGCCGAAGTTTGCCAATAGATTGTGAACTGTGTAAGATATGAGCTATCTGCAGCCCTGGGCTGTTCTGATTGGTCACTTGGACACTGATATGATCATTGGGTTTATCGTGGGATAGTCAGTTAGTCTCACTCAAGAGGAAAGACTTGTCAGACCTGCTGTTGTAATGTCTAGTGTTGTCAAACAAGAGAAATCAAGCTGCCTTCCTGGAACACCTACACCATGCTAACAAACTCTCGATACCCAGAACTGCCCCATCACTGAACCGTTCAGTCCATTCATGTATCAGCCATACAGGGCCACAGAACTGCCCTGTCACTGAACAGTTCAGTCCATTCATGTATCAGGCATACATGGCTACAGAACTGCCCTATCACTGAAATGTTCAGTCCATTCATGTATCAGCCATACAGGGCCACAGAACTGCCCTGTCACTGAACAGTTCAGTCCATTCATGTATCAGGCATACAGGGCCACAGAACTGCCCTGTCACTGAACCGTTCAGTCCATTCATGTATCAGGCATACAGGGCCACAGAACTGCCCTGTCACTGAACCGTTCAGTCCATTCATGTATCAGGCATACAGGGCTACAGAACTGCCCCATCACTGAACAGTTCAGTCCATTCATGTATCAGCCACTCAGGGCTACAGAACTGCCCCATCACTGAACTGTTCAGTCCAATCATGTTTTGGCCACACAGGGCTACAGAACTGCCCCATCACTGAACAGTTCAGTCCATTCATGTATCAGCCACTCAGGGCTACAGAACTGCCCCATCCCTGAACCGTTCAGTCCATTCATGTTTTGGCCATACAGGGCTACAGAACTGCCCAATCACTGAACGATTCAGTCCAATCATGTTTTGGCCATACAGGGCCACAGAACTGCCCAATCATTGAACCGTTCAGTCCAATCATGGATCAGCCATACAGGGCTACAGAACTGCCCCATCACTGAACCGTTCAGTCCATTCATGTATCAGCCATACAGGGCCACAGAACTGCCCAATCATTGAACCGTTCAGTCCAATCATGGATCAGCCATACAGGGCTACAGAACTGCCCCATCACTGAACCATTTAGTCCAATCATGTTTTGGCCACACAGGGCTACAGAACTGCCCCATCATTGAACCGTTCAGTCCAATCATGTTTTGGCCACGCAGGGCCACAGAACTGCGCCATCATTGAACCGTTCAGTCCAATCATGGATCAGCCATACAGGGCTACAGAACTGCCCCATCACTGAACCATTCAGTCCAATCATGGATCAGCCATACAGGGCTACAGAACTGCCCCATCACTGAACCATTCAGTCCAATCATGTATCAGCCATACAGGATTACAGAACTGCCCCATCACTGAACCATTCAGTCCAATCATGATTTGGCCATACAGGGCTACAGAACTGCCCCATCACTGAACCATTCAGTCCAATCATGATTTGGCCATACAGGGCTACAGAACTGCTCCGTCACTGAACCGTTCAGTCCAATCATGGATCAGCCATACAGGGCTACAGAACTGCCCCATCACTGAACCGTTCAGTCCAATCATGGATCAGCCATACAGGGCTACAGAACTGCTCCGTCACTGAACCGTTCAGTCCAATCATGGATTAGCCATACAAGGCTACTGTAAACTGTCCATGCTCTGCCCAATCACTGCGACTATCCTGCTTGCTGATATCACAACTGACAGCCTGACAACGGATACCTGTTAAAGTTCAATGGAACTGGTGCATGCCAGATTGTCTTAATCGATTGAGACCCCTTCATAGTGTAGTGGATAGAGCATCTACGTGGACAGAGAAAGGCCTGTGGTTGGATCCTGGCTGAGTTGAAGCAAAAGACTACTGGAGTACTTTAAATCACCCTACCTGGCATGGTATCTCAAAGAATTAGCTCTATAAAACCAGTAGTTTGTGACAAGTGCATGCATGCACATTGCTATATAAGTGCACTAATCTTAAACGCGGTGATAATCTCTATTTCATCAGCAATGATGTGCGTCCTGAGAGCCGACTCGTGAGAATCAGATGGATATCAGCTTTTTGTCACCAGAGAGGATCAGATGGTCATAGAAGGTTTGTCATCGTACCCCACTCCCAGGAGTCACTACTCATTGTAGTTGTCAACCATTAGTTTGCCAGGTCCTGATTGATTGCACGGCTGCAGGGAGTCTCAGCTACTCAGCTCAACTCATATCATATCAACTGGTAACAGTGGTTTTCCTCATACAAACTTGTTTTCATCATGTTAAGCTATCTCTAAGGGGCTAGAAGGTAAATAACAGCCACATTACCATATCATCCTACCTGGTACCCATTCGCTGCATGGTGAACAGAGGCACATTTCGAAAAGTCACTTGCCCAAGGAGACACCACATCTGCTACATATGCTTCAGAGTGGTGCATGACTGAAGTCCTAGAAACTCTTAGGAGTCAAGCTGCTGAATGCGGTCACCTGTCCAACTGCTCTCCGAGACCCACATTGCTTAACTTCACCTGATTTGTGACCTGTCTGCTGACCACATGACCACTAGCTAAATTTCCAACATGCTAAATGTACTTGGGGTGCTTGTATTGTCTGTTCAGGCTGCAAACTTTGTCATTCTTTTGTGGAAGTGGCTGTTGACTGAGCATACTGCAGACATGCTAAGACTTTTGAACAAAGTTAGTAAGTTTAGAATTTTTTTCATTTGAATCAAATTACATATTATTTCATAATACATTGGTGTTGATGTTCTCTTCATTTATTGTTTGTTACACGATGTAAGCATAGTAAGTAGACATTGACCATCTATTATGTACTTTAGCTTGGACTAGACAGGAAACTGGTGGCAAGTGTCAGCCCAGTTCGCCAGTCATTGTGCGGCGCCAGGGCAGGGAGTTTCCTGGATTGTACTCAGACAATACTTCCGGCTTCACTTTCACATCTTTTTAAATACTCATGTTTTTATCATGTTCATTAATGATCGTTTCAAGTGTTAGATATGACTGAAATACTAAGTTGCCATGGTTACGATGAAATTCATGGGAGAACTGTTTATTTGTCTCATCCAGACAATAAAGTACCAAGCATGGTAGTGTCTACTGGAGGAGTGATCTGTGAACAAGTTGGGAGAGAGGCCCCTTCAACATATACTACCCATCAAAAGTTTAGACTCACTGAAACCACTCACTACATCTCGTAGGAAAATCATATTTGTGAAAGCTAACAATAAAAAATAACAAAATCATACATTTAGGTCTTCAGTGATGATTAGTGAACCTGAATGCAGTATTGGCTAGTACCATACAAAACTGAAATTTCAAAAGTTAATAACAGGTATGACCACCCCTGGCTCTAACACAGGCATTGCATCGACGTTGCATACCACGAATGAACAGTCCAATCTGCCGCTGGGGAATGTTTTGCCACTCCTCTAACAATGCATTGCGAAGTTGGCGAAGGTTAGCAGGGGGAGGAACTCTGGCATAAACATGCCGTCCCAGCAGATCCCAAACATGCTCAATGGGGTTCATATCGGGCGATAATGCTGGCCAATCCATTCGATTCACCCCATTTTGTTGTAAACAAGCTGTCACGATGCGAGCTCTGTGAGGCCTGGCATTATCATCTTGGAAAACCGTGTGACCTGGCATGGCCCTTAAGAATGGAAGCACAATGGGAATGATGATCTCGTCCCTGTATCTCTGCCCAGTCAGATGTCCTTCCAGTTCCAGTAAATCAGTTCTTCCAGTCATGGTGATACCTCCCCAGACCATAACGGATCCACCTCCAAACCGATCGTGCTCCACAACAGCAACGTCAGCGTACCGCTCTCCCTGACGTCTGTAGACTGGGATCCAAACCATCGTTGAAATGCAGATTGAACCTTGATTTGTCGGAGAAAAGTACCCTTGCCCATCTGCGGGGACCCCAGCGTAAATGTCCATTTGCCCAATTCAGTCTGTTCTGACGGTGGCGTGGTGTAAGAGGTGGTGTTACAGCTGGACGACGTGCCCACAGTCCGTAGTGACTTAATCGGCGGCGTATTGTTGATACAGATACACATTGTCCTGTAGGAAAGCCTTATTGGCTGCTGTGGCTGTAATGTGTCTGCCCCTGAGAACCAGCAAACAGACGTATCGGTCATCTTGCTGTGATGTTACCCTGGGCCTACCCGACCTAGGTCGATCCTGGACGGAGTTGGTCTGTTGAAAGCGTACCCAGAAGTTGGAAACTGCCTTTTGGGAGATGCCAAGACGTCTGGCAACATACCGTTGTGATCTGCCATCTTGTATCAGTGCCAAGGCTTGATGTCGTTGCTCAATACGGAGACTTCTCCCTCTACCCATGCTTGCATCACAGAAGAATTTCTCCACTAACTCAGAGGAGCAAACTGCAATCCTTATAAAGATGAATTGCACGAGTAACCCGCGTCAAATTGCTGCTAAAACACGTGCATTATCGTGCATGTGAACAGCTGCGTTTTGGTGCGAAGTTTTGTTTAAAAATTTGCGACATTTCACTGAGTTTTATCAATTAATGAACTCAAAACTCTAATCTTTTCACCGTTACAGATTTGGTTTTACGCCACATCAGTTCATGTGTTAACAGTACCTGTAAAACAGTTTAGAATATTTGGCATTATCTGGTTTGGAACAGTTGAGTATAGTGAGTGGCTACATTTACACTGGTGAGTCTAAACTTTTGATTGGTAGAATATAAAGATTGGGTCATTTTCAAAACTCATGAGCCACACTCTGAAAGATCAAAACTGATATGATGTTAGCACCACACATTTTGCATGGCTTCTTCCTCTGCAGCAACAATGTTCTACTTCCTATAATCCCAAGCAACAGCCTGTGTGGGGTTATGCTAATTGCCATGCAGGTTTGAGTTGAAGCCGACCGGGACCATGTCCAGGTGTACATTACCATTGTCCGGGATGACTGTACATCACTAGGACCGGGACCATGTCCAGGTGTACATTGCCATTGTCCGGGATGACTGTACATCACTAGGACCGGGACCATGTCCAGGTGTACATTGCCATTGTCCGGGATGACTGTACATCACTAGGACCGGGACCATGTCCAGGTGTACATTACCATTGTCCGGGATGACTGTACATCACTAGGACCGGGACCATGTCCAGGTGTACATTGCCATTGTCCGGGATGACTGTACATCACTAGGACCGGGACCATGTCCAGGTGTACATTGCCATTGTCCGGGATGACTGTACATCACTAGGACCGGGACCATGTCCAGGTGTACATTGCCATTGTCCGGGATGACTGTACATCGCTAGGACCGGGACCATGTCCAGGTGTACATTGCCATTGTCCGGGATGACTGTACATCACTAGGACCGGGACCATGTCCAGGTGTACATTACCATTGTCCGGGATGACTGTACATCACTAGGACCGGGACCATGTCCAGGTGTACATTGCCATTGTCCGGGATGACTGTACATCACTAGGACCGGGACCATGTCCAGGTGTACATTGCCATTGTCCGGGATGACTGTACATCACTAGGACCGGGACCATGTCCAGGTGTACATTACCATTGTCCGGGATGACTGTACATCACTAGGACCGGGACCATGTCCAGGTGTACATTGCCATTGTCCGGGATGACTGTACATCACTAGGACCGGGACCATGTCCAGGTGTACATTACCATTGTCCGGGATGACTGTACATCACTAGGACCGGGACCATGTCCAGGTGTACATTGCCATTGTCCGGGATGACTGTACATCGCTAGGACCGGGACCATGTCCAGGTGTACATTGCCATTGTCCGGGATGACTGTACATCACTAGGACCGGGACCATGTCCAGGTGTACATTACCATTGTCCGGGATGACTGTACATCACTAGGACCGGGACCATGTCCAGGTGTACATTGCCATTGTCCGGGATGACTGTACATCACTAGGACCGGGACCATGTCCAGGTGTACATTGCCATTGTCCGGGATGACTGTACATCACTAGGACCGGGACCATGTCCAGGTGTACATTACCATTGTCCGGGATGACTGTACATCACTAGGACCGGGACCATGTCCAGGTGTACATTGCCATTGTCCGGGATGACTGTACATCACTAGGACCGGGACCATGTCCAGGTGTACATTACCATTGTCCGGGATGACTGTACATCACTAGGACCGGGACCATGTCCAGGTGTACATTGCCATTGTCCGGGATGACTGTACATCACTAGGACCGGGACCATGTCCAGGTGTACATTACCATTGTCCGGGATGACTGTACATCACTAGGACCGGGACCATGTCCAGGTGTACATTGCCATTGTCCGGGATGACTGTACATCACTAGGACCGGGACCATGTCCAGGTGTACATTGCCATTGTCCGGGATGACTGTACATCACTAGGACCGGGACCATGTCCAGGTGTACATTACCATTGTCCGGGATGACTGTACATCACTAGGACCGGGACCATGTCCAGGTGTACATTGCCATTGTCCGGGATGACTGTACATCACTAGGACCGGGACCATGTCCAGGTGTACATTACCATTGTCCGGGATGACTGTACATCACTAGGACCGGGACCATGTCCAGGTGTACATTGCCATTGTCCGGGATGACTGTACATCACTAGGACCGGGACCATGTCCAGGTGTACATTGCCATTGTCCGGGATGACTGTACATCACTAGGACCGGGACCATGTCCAGGTGTACATTGCCATTGTCCGGGATGACTGTACATCACTAGGACCGGGACCATGTCCAGGTGTACATTGCCATTGTCCGGGATGACTGTACATCACTAGGACCGGGACCATGTCCAGGTGTGCATTACCATTGTCCGGGATGACTGTACATCACTAGGACCGGGACCATGTCCAGGTGTACATTACCATTGTCCGGGATGACTGTACATCACTAGGACCGGGACCATGTCCAGGTGTACATTACCATTGTCCGGGATGACTGTACATCACTAGGACCGGGACCATGTCCAGGTGTGCATTACCGTTGTCCGGGATGACTGTACATCACTAGGACCGGGACCATGTCCAGGTGTACATTACCATTGTCCGGGATGACTGTACATCACTAGGACCGGGACCATGTCCAGGTGTACATTGCCATTGTCCGGGATGACTGTACATCACTAGGACCGGGACCATGTCCAGGTGTACATTACCATCGTCCGGGATGACTGTACATCACTAGGACCGGGACCATGTCCAGGTGTACATTACCATCGTCCGGGATGACTGTACATCACTAGGACCGGGACCATGTCCAGGTGTACATTACCATTGTCCGGGATGACTGTACATCACTAGGACCGGGACCATGTCCAGGTGTACATTACCGTTGTCCGGGATGACTGTACATCACTAGGACCGGGACCATGTCCAGGTGTACATTGCCGTTGTCCGGGATGACTGTACATCTCTAGGGCCGGGACCATGTCCAGGTGTACATTGCCATTGTCCGGGATGACTGTACATCTCTAGGACCGGGACCATGTCCAGGTGTGCATTACCATTGTCCGGGATGACTGTACATCACTAGGACTCATGTTGCATGCTGTTATGTGACAATGAAACGCTGTGACCAAGTTGTCCTGGTTTATCTACAGTTACGACTACTTGTGGGTTTATCACACCTCAGACAATGCGGAGGGTTCAAGTGTCACCATTCTCGAGTCCTTGAACTAGTACAAGTTTGGGTATGACTTTAACAAATTAAGTTATACTGTGCACTGTTATTAACAACTCTCAACTCCGATCATTAGAGTGTCACTTGTCCAGGTTAACACAACAAAGAGCCACTATAAAGCTAATTTCTGTAAACTCAGATTTCTGCGATATCTGTCATTTCTGCACCACGTTAATCATTCTGTGTATCACTAAAGTTACTTGTGTTCGTTGATTCTGCAATAGTTGTTACAACGAAAAGAATTTTAAGATCAGTCTATCTCTGAACTTTTTCCATCTGTCTGCTCTCAGATTTTCCTATTCAGCCAGGGTCGATTAGTTAACACTAAGGAACTGATAAAAATCATTCTTTTGACTACTATATTTGCAAAAATGTGTTAACAAAATTCCATTTGGACCATGTGAGACTATTCGCCAATGAAAGATGCTGATAGTAGTAGGCATCGGTTACCTCCCTTTATTGGCTTGTCAACCAGTCACTTGTACGTGAGAAGGTACGCACAGTTTCGAAGAAAGTAAACATGTTTCAACGTGATGGCAAACAGGTGTGCGTTGGTGTGCTTGAAACATGACATATATTTTGTAACTCTACAAGTACAATAAATAAGCTTTTCAAAAATACTACATGTAAGTTTCTGAAAAATATGTACATAGGAGAAAATCAATGTCAAAAACAGAACATTTTGCTCAAATTACGCACATTTTTCTCCCAATTTGACCATTTAATATTTTTCCTGACATTTCATGTCATTTAATAACTGGTATAATAATCAATAACTGGACTTAATTTTGTTTTATTGTTTTCTTAAATAATACTTGTAGACATTTTTGTGCTACATGCAGAAATCCATTGCTCACTGACCCATCTCACGTACACAGTACGTCCTCTACTGGAAGAGTGAGACACATAATGCAATGAAAAACAGGAAGTTTTCTTTCAATAACTGAAACATCCGTGTGTGAGTGATGTAAAACATGTTTGAGACAGTGACCCCTGTATTGATATAAAAACACCCAGCTACATGAACACATCCATTGACACACTGACAGTAAGTTTTATGTGTCAATCAATAAGTTATAGCCTTAATCTGGTGAGACTCAGCAGAACACGGCCTATGTTGTCTAAACAACTCCTGGCTAGGGACCTCAGGTGATGTCTTCAAACTGGCTGTGTTGCCATTCAGCACTTGGACGGTCACAGGAAGTAGCCACTGTCACAACCCCTTGAGATATTCCTTCTGATTGTCTTCTTCCATTAGACAAGGTGATTTCCAACAGAGCAGAAAAGTGCTGAACTTATCTGACAAATGTGCATGATTTTCTTTACAATATTTACAGTATCTATTTTATCACATTTTTATGTACACATGATATCACCATATCAGGATAGGACCTTGTAATCATCATGTCCGATTATCATTGTCTTACATCAGACAGACATGGTATGGGTCATTGCTCACACACAGATGGCGGCTCTGGGGGGCCTGCAACACTGTAGTGTGTCTTGATGGCTTTGGCCATTGATCACAATCAGATGTCTGCTCTAGGCAACACTGTAGTGTGTCTTGATGGCTTTGGCCATTGATCACAAACACATGTCTGCTCTAGGCAACACTGTAGTGTGTCCTGATGGCTTTGGCCATTGATCACAAACACATGTCTGCTCTAGGCAACACTGCAGTGTGTCCTGATGGCTTTGGCCATTGATCACAAACACATGTCCGCTCTAGGCAACACTGTAGTGTGTCCTGATGGCTTGGGCCATTGATCACAATCAGATGTCTGCTCTAGGCAACACTGTAGTGTGTCCTGATGGCTTGGGCCATTGCTTACAATCAGATGTCTGCTCTAGGCAACACTGCAGTGTGTCCTGATGGCTTTGGCCATTGATCACAATCAGATGTGTGCTGAAGGCTACACTGTAGTGTGTCCTGATGGCTTGGGCCATTGATCACAATCAGATGTGTGCTGAAGGCAACACTGTAGTGTGTCCTGATGGCTTTGGCCATTGATCACAATCAGATGTGTGCTAAAGGCTACACTGTAGTGTGTCCTGATGGCTTGGGCCATTGATCACAATCAGATGTGTGCTGAAGGCTACACTATAGTGTGTCCTGATGGCTTGGGCCATTGATCACAATCAGATGTGTGCTCTGGGCCACACTGTAGTGTGTCCTGATGGCTTGGGCCATTGATCACAATCAGATGTGTGCTGAATGCTACACTGTAGTGTGTCCTGATGGCTTGGGCCATTGAGCACAAACAGATGTCTGCTCTGGGCAACACTGTAGTGTGTCCTGAAGGTTTGGGCCATTGATCACAATCAGATGTGTGCTCTGGGCCACACTGTAGTGTGTCCTGGTGGCTTGGGCCATTGATCACAATCAGATGTCTGCTGAAGGCAACACTGTAGTGTGTCCTGATGGCTTGGGCCATTGCTTACAATCAGATGTCTGCTCTGGGCAACACTGCAGTGTGTCCTGATGGTGTGAGAATTCATTCCTGATAGATTCCAATGTAACAGAATTTTCAAAGCCCCAGACTTCAGAACCAGACAACAATATGGGTTGAACCAGTTTCACAGTGATTTGGTACTCCTTACAACCATATTGTTCTAAAATTATCAAACATTGCACTGGCAGATTAGTCAGATTAATGGCTTGAAAATGGAATGCAAAAAAAAAGGCATATTTTTTTTCAATATTTTTTTTTTTTTTTTTTTTTTAAAAAGATCATTTAGCGAAAGCAATAATTTTAGTTTTTGCATTATTCACCTTCAGTTTCCAATGATAAAAATTTTCAAAGGCTTTTGAACAAAGTTTCAAATCAGAAGGTGTCTCAGACATAAGGAAAATATCATTGGCAAAGAGAATTACCAAAATCTTAATACACCTACGAATTTCTTTTAAAACATTATCGTTTACTTTTTACAGACAAATAATGTCATTATCTGACCTCAATGACTCAAGGTCATTTAGGTAAAGGGCAAAGAGAAATGGCAGCATGTTTGGCCTTGCCTTACTTCACTGTTACAAGGATAAAACTTAGTGTCATTATGAAAAATTCATGATATTTTGTGTTTGTACATTTTATTGACAGCAGTGAAATATTTACCAGTGATATTACATTGGCTTTCGTATTTTTTCATGAATTTCTTTTAAAAATTAGCTACCTTTGAATATTCATGGGAAATGAAAATTACAACCTGAATGGATATTGGCAGAGGAGGTAATATCTCCCTCTGCCGATCCATGATACCTGCCAGTATGGAGTCCAAAGTTAGATGTAGCACAAGTTGACACTTGTTGAATGTAAACCATGTGTTTCACTGACTCAAGCGTGAAGTCATACAATTGTTACAGGGAATCTCCTGAGTTAGCTGGGTCAACACCACAGGTACTAGTCCACAACTCATTAAGATACATGGGACATGACGACATGGAGAGAGTGGCTTGGCTTGTCTACATACATCATGTACATTATCTACTTTCACAAGTCTTGGCCATCAGGCTAGTGGCAGTGTAAATACTGTGTTGTCAGTCTTTTTCACTTAATTACAGTGATTTTGACACAAAAAACTGTATATTGGTCAATGACTTTGACCCTAGAAATATGATAAGTCATTGGCAAAAGTCATAAAGTCAAATCAACAAAAATGGTGGATGAACCATAACAACAAATCAATGCAATACCGTTCGTGATTGGATGAATATATATAATCTGGCAATGAGTGTCGTGATGAGAAATGCACTTGACTAAGTCACTATTATTACCTGACACTTCCTGACAGTTTCCCTATGTTATATAGAAAGTATCATGCAAAGACACGCTCTGCTCTTTTTGATGGCTGTGCATTGTTTTGTTAAATCTGTAAGTAGGACTAATCCTTAATTTACTTTTTAATTATGAAATTGCGAAACATGTGACGCCTTGCTCAGCATTTCTATCTGACAAGAAAAGTCAGACTATTTAAACAAACCATCTGTTGAATTGAAATTTATCAGTCAGTGACTGGTAACCGACAACCATCTGCAGGGATGAGAACTTTCCGCGGATCGGCGAATATCTGCGAATTTTAGTGACTTCAAATTTGTTATGATCTGATGGCTTCCCCCATAAACACCCCCTAATTATGGACCACGCTCCATTGCAAAGATGTTTCAGCTGGAGAGGAAAATATCCTTTCTGATCCCTGCATCTTAAACTGTAATTATAACAATATGATCATGTATTTATGATTATTTACTGGTGCCATTTTCCCTGATCACCATATTGCCTGTGTGTTTTACAGAGCAAACATCAATAGTTTTCAATATTAACAAGTTTCACTTTGGTATCAGTCGACTGACGATCCCCTCCATTAAGGAGATAGTTTTTGTACAGCTGAGTGACGCTGTGAGTGAGTGAGGGGGTTGTGAAGCAGCAATGACCACTGCCCATACTGTGTTATACTGTTTCCATTGTTTGTCTTGGGAGACATTGATGTGCAAATTGTTTTGTGTAGATTGATTTACTCTTGCCGTAACAGTGTATTGATTCAGTGCCTGGCGTGAGGATAGGCGACCCGAACCATTTTCATTCTGCTACGGTACTGGTCTTATCACTCCTTGACATCAATAAATTGTCGTAGCGTGTCAACTGCGCACATTGACACAGTGCAGCAAGTCTTTGCTTGATGGGTATCTCTGTAGACCAATCAGATGCCTTGTAGTGGACTGGTTCATTACACGTTCTCTCGTCCTCCTGGTCAGCATCTAGGCCATTAGTTTGAGTGCAATCAGCAGTATTTATAGCCACTGATTGTCTCCCCTGATTGACCGCTTGCTGGTGGATACACAGCACTGGTCAGAGTAACTACTTCAATTAAACCCCACAGATTCATACAATATGCCTGCAGTGGTAATTCCATTTACGGACGTGACTTGTGATTAGCAGCCAATAGGCCCATCTGTCTACAGATAGTGTTATACACAATTTCTACCGACTGGTGCTCACACTAGACAAGTGTTTCATATCAGGCTATGATCTGCAACAGGATGGGATGCAGTTTTACCCACTGATCTGATCCGGGTTACTGTTAAACATGGAATGCATCCTAAACCAGTGATTGCCATTACCGTAGCTGAGAAAATATTGGCCTTTGTTTCGTGATGTAGGTGGGTGGATGTGATGAACATAGGTCACTACATTCAACAAAGATACACATCACAAATGTGTTTCCTTAGATTTAGACCAGTTGACATTCTTCTTTACTTGGACTTTAGCTGTGGATATCTGTGAAGCAGTTATTGACTTTAGGGCGTGACAAATGCATGAAACATATCAGTATGTGTTCCACAGCTCTTCAAACCGGGGCCGTACCTTATCACTGTCAGTATGTGTTGTCGTTGGCCTCGTCTCCCCCCCCCCCCCCCTCTCAAATTGAGGGTTTCACCACAGTATCTTTATATGTAAAACTGTCAAAAGTTACCCAGACTCTTTCACTAACTAACTCATCAGACAAGGCGTGACAGAAAGGAGGCCACAACTGCAGTATCTAAGTTTGCAACATAAAAAATTAAAAACTCTTAAACATATACTTCATGTATCATGTGTATACAGATTTTTGAAAATGATACTGCTAAGGCTTTCTTTGTATTTTGAGCTATTCATTTTGACAGGTTTGACACTCAACACTGTTAAATGTTGTTAGATTTGTTGTGTCTGTTTCACTGCTTTATGTAGCAGTAACTGGAAATTTCCACACTGTTGGCTTCAATGGGGGCACCCACTTTCATCCATGGTTCATTTGTGTACAGAGTTATTACAACAATGTTATGCACCAGTGATAAGAGGGGTAATAAGCTAACCCCTTTGGAAACATAGTAGAACAGCTCATGAAAGATGAGATACAATGCCCAAATTTAACATTGTATAACTAACAAGCAACAAGAATACTAGAGTTGTGTACTGATAATAGTAATACATAGTAATACATAGTAATACACATAACAGTAATAACACTTATACTAGTTCTGTACTGCAGCAGTAGATGAATCACAGTTCAACCAAGTTTCAATGAATGTCCTGCAGCATCTAGGAATTCCAAAGGGGACTTCACACCTCCCTCAAAGTGGCCTTTCAGCCTCTGCAACCTTTGGTCAATTTCCCTGTCCTGTCTCTTGTGAGGAGGAGGTCTTGCACTGTGTAGATACTGGGCATGTTTTGTTCCTTTCAGCTCTTTCTAAGTTCTGTAGCACTGGTTCTTGGTCCCTGTGTGTTATGGTGAGTCCAGAGAGCAGTTCATCCAACTGAAGCATGTGCATAAGGTTGTCAACTGTGGGGAGATCTTGTCATCCACTCTGTTATGTATGGAAGCATTGACCATCTGCAGTGTTCATCCACATTTCTGGCAGGTCTGGCAGGTGTTGTTTTCCGGCGCCGACGATGCAACATACTGAGGGTTGGCCATTCTTACAGATTGTGCAAACTGTGAATAAATAAAGCACTTATATATCTAATAACAACACATCTGATAGTTTCTTGACTCACCAGCGTTTTTCTGAAATCTACCCAAGAGAAGGCGTAGCTAAGCTTCTTAATAAATGATGTTTAAGTCAAGGAGTACTTAGTCTTACAAGCAGGATACTTTAAATTATTCGTCTTTGTTTCAAGTTTTGATCATGTTGATTGTATTAAGGATGTTCTCTAGTCTTGTTGAGGTTGAACCTGTCCATTATCAAGTGAGGGATGGGATTGTAGTGTAGTGGAATAACCCCACCTTACCACTATTACTGTATCCGAACTGGCTGTAGACAAAATGATTCATAGTCGAAAGAAGGCTGCACTGCTACAATGGGCTGTAGTGTTACTGCACAGTTACTGCAGACTGAGGTGTGAGGACAACGATATCATTGTGTTGGTCTATTTACCAACCAACTGTCAGTGTTGACAAGAGCAGAGGGGGAGATGGGCACAGGACAGGGTGTGTTACAGAGGTAGACAGACACAGGACAGGGTGTGTTACAGAGGGAGACAGACACAGGACAGGGTGTGTTACAGAGGGAGACAGACACAGGACAGGGTGTGTTACAGAGGTAGACAGACACAGGATAGGGTGTGTTACAGAGGGAGACAGACACAGGACAGGGTGTGTTACAGAGGGAGACAGACAC
Source organism: Haliotis rufescens (assembly GCF_023055435.1). NCBI lineage: Eukaryota > Metazoa > Mollusca > Gastropoda > Lepetellida > Haliotidae > Haliotis > Haliotis rufescens. Next base: position 4,606,748 of record NW_025964057.1, read on the forward strand.
AGGACAGGGTGTGTTACAGAGGTAGACAGACACAGGACAGGGTGTGTTACAGAGGTAGACAGACACAGGACAGGGTGAGTTACAGAGGGAGACAGACACAGGACAGGGTGTGTTACAGAGGTAGACAGACACAGGACAGGGTGTGTTACAGAGGTAGACAGACACAGGACAGGGTGAGTTACAGAGGGAGACAGACACAGGACAGGGTGTGTTACAGAGGTAGACAGACACGGGACAGGGTGTGTTACAGAGGTAGACAGACACAGGACAGGGTGTGTTACAGAGGTAGACAGACACAGGACAGGGTGTGTTACAGAGGTAGACAGACACAGGAGAGGGTGTGTTACAGAGGTAGACAGACACAGGAGAGGGTGTGTTACAGAGGTAGACAGACACAGGACAGGGTGAGTTACAGAGGGAGACAGACACAGGAGAGGGTGTGTTACAGAGGTAGACAGACACAGGACAGGGTGAGTTACAGAGGGAGACAGACACAGGAGAGGGTGTGTTACAGAGGGAGACAGACACAGGACAGGGTGTGTTACAGAGGGAGACAGACACAGGACAGGGTGTGTTACAGAGGTAGACAGACACAGGAGAGGGTGTGTTACAGAGGGAGACAGACACGGGACAGGGTGTGTTACAGAGGTAGACAGACACAGGACAGGGTGTGTTACAGAGGTAGACAGACACAGGAGAGGGTGTGTTACAGAGGTAGACAGACACAGGAGAGGGTGTGTTACACAGGGAGACAGACTCAGGAGAGGGTGTGTTACAGAGGTAGACAGACTCAGGAGAGGGTGTGTTACAGAGGTAGACAGACACGGGACAGGGTGTGTTACACAGGGAGACAGACACAGGAGAGGGTGTGTTACACAGGGAGACAGACAGCAGGTGCTGTAGTAGGGCTGCCTCAGGTGTCAGGCCATGTGTAGTGAGGTGTGCAGAGTACTGTGTATAGGAAGGACCCAGGCATGCACCCCAGCTGCCTCAGATGTCGGGATCTTGCGGGGAGAATGTACACACCATGTACATTCACCTTTTCATTGTTATTAACTTAACTCTGATAGGCTTTCAAAACTGATTTGTGCAACAATTTTAATTATATAATTTTGAGATTCTTTACTTTCATTTACCAGGATAACCTCAAATAACTTCAAACTTGTATAGCCTTTGGCACTTGATAAGAAATATTCCACCCAAATTGAATTAAAATATAGATTTTATGAGAAATGTTCTTTTGATGCTTGTGAAATTTATGAATTGCTTGGTTTCATTCTGGTATACATTCTTTTCAACAACTTGTATGGGAACAATATATATATCCTGTCTTCAAGCAGGACATTTTCATTGTACACATGTTTGTTATGGGCGTAGATATATTTAAAATACAAATTAAGTTCAAGGCAGAAAGAAAACCTTCTTGAAGGGGTAGCCCAGTGTTTTATGAGGCCCAAAGCAATAGGTTTGAGGAACAGCATCAACATGGATATACAATGTTATATATCATACAGACAACAACAGGTTCAGGGTACAGCGTCAACATGGATATACAATGTTATATATCATACAGACAACAACAGGTTCAGGGTACAGCATCAACATGGATATACAATGTTATAACATACGGACAACAACAGGTTCAAGGTACAGTGTCAACATGGATATACACATGTACAATGTTATATATCATACAGACAACAGGTTCAGGGTACAGCGTCAACAAAGATATACAATGTTATATATCATACAGACAACAACAGGTTCAGGGTACAGCGTCAACATGGATATGCATAGTTATAAAAATTCGGACAACAACAGGTTCAGGGTACAGCGTCAACAATGATATGCATAGTTATAAAAATTCGGACAACAACAGGTTTAGGGTACAACATCAACAAAGATATACAATGTTATAACATACGGACAACAACAGGTTCAAGGTACAGTGTCAACATGGATATACAATGTTATATATCATACAGACAACAACAGGTTCAGGGTACAGCTTCAACATGGATATACAATGTTATAAATACGGACAACAACAGGTTCAACGTACAGTGTCAACATGGATATACAATGTTATAAATACGGACAACAACAGGTTCAACGTACAGTGTCAACATGGATATACAAATGTTATAAATACGGACAACAACAGGTTCAGGGTACAGTGTCAACATGGATATACAAATGTTATAAATACGGACAACAACAGGTTCAGGGTACAGTGTCAACATTGATATACAATGTTATATATCATACAGACAACAACAGGTTCAGGGTACAGTGTCAACATGGATATACAAATGTTATAGAACCAGGGCCACTTTCTTTATGTCGTCATCTGATGTCACTATGACCTAGGTGCACAGTTTCAACATTATCGGGGGACACTGTTTCACTTTTGCGGTCATACTACAGAAAATACACCCTGTCTATGTGCATTGACATACATACTGTGCAGTCAGCCTGTACCTCATCCTTCTCCCTGCATCAATAGGACTGACAGGCTTGACAAAACACTTCATAAGCAGGAATACCAGGAACTGAGTTGATGGGGGCGGTGGAGTTGCAACAAGGAAGTGAATCCAGCCATCCAAGCAGGGGTATGATGCAACAGCATTGCTTCCTTATAACAAGCTCAAAAAGGACGTGCTGTATGTAGCCCAAGATACACCAAGTAGAGTTTAACTCAGGTGTACAAGATACACCAAGTAGTGTGTAACTCAGGTGTACAAGATACACCAAGTAGTGTGTAACTCAGGTGTACAAGATACACCAAGTAGTGTGTAACTCAGGTTCACAAGATACACCAAGTAGTGTGTAACTCAGGTGTACAAGATACACCAAGTAGTGTGTAACTCAGGTGTACAAGATACACCAAGTAGTGTGTAACTCAGGTGTACAAGATACACCAAGTAGTATTTAACTCAGGTGTACAAGATACACCAAGTAGTGTGTAACTCAGGTGTACAAGATACACCAAGTAGTGTGTAACTCAGGTGTACAAGATACACCAAGTAGTGTGTAACTCAGGTGTACAAGATACACCAAGTAGTGTGTAACTCAGGTGTACAAGATACACCAAGTAGTGTTTAACTCAGGTGTACAAGATTCACCAAGTAGTGTTTAACTCAGGTGTACAAGATGCACCAAGTAGTGTGTAACTCAGGTGTACAAGATACACCAAGTAGTGTTTAACTCAGGTGTACAAGATACACCAAGTAGTGTGTAACTCAGGTGTACAAGATTCACCAAGTAGTGTGTAACTCAGGTGTACAAGATACACCAAGTAGTGTGTAACTCAGGTGTACAAGATACACCAAGTAGTGTGTAACTCAGGTGTACAAGATACACCAAGTAGTGTGTAACTCAGGTGTACAAGATGCACCAAGTAGTGTTTAAATCAGGTGTACAAGATACACCAAGTAGTGTTTAACTCAGGTGTACAAGATACACCAAGTAGTGTGTAACTCAGGTGTACAAGATACACCAAGTAGTATTTAACTCAGGTGTACAAGATACACCAAGTAGTGTGTAACTCAGGTGTACAAGATACACCAAGTAGTATTTAACTCAGGTGTACAAGATACACCAAGTAGTGTGTAACTCAGGTGTACAAGATACACCAAGTAGTATTTAACTCAGGTGTACAAGATACACCAAGTAGTGTGTAACTCAGGTGTACAAGATACACCAAGTAGTGTGTAACTCAGGTGTACAAGATACACCAAGTAGTGTGTAACTCAGGTGTACAAGATACACCAAGTAGTATTTAACTCAGGTGTACAAGATACACCAAGTAGTGTGTAACTCAGGTGTACAAGATACACCAAGTAGTGTGTAACTCAGGTGTACAAGATACACCAAGTAGTATTTAACTCAGGTGTACAAGATACACCAAGTAGTGTGTAACTCAGGTGTACAAGATACACCAAGTAGTATTTAACTCAGGTGTACAAGATACACCAAGTAGTGTGTAACTCAGGTGTACAAGATACACCAAGTAGTGTGTAACTCAGGTGTACAAGATACACCAAGTAGTGTGTAACTCAGGTGTACAAGATACACCAAGTAGTATTTAACTCAGGTGTACAAGATACACCAAGTAGTGTGTAACTCAGGTGTACAAGATACACCAAGTAGTGTGTAACTCAGGTGTACAAGATACACCAAGTAGTGTGTAACTCAGGTGTACAAGATTCACCAAGTAGTGTTTAACTCAGGTGTACAAGATACACCAAGTAGTATTTAACTCAGGTGTACAAGATACACCAAGTAGTGTGTAACTCAGGTGTACAAGATACACCAAGTAGTGTGTAACTCAGGTGTACAAGATTCACCAAGTAGTATTTAACTCAGGTGTACAAGATACACCAAGTAGTGTGTAACTCAGGTGTACAAGATACACCAAGTAGTGTGTAACTCAGGTGTACAAGATTCACCAAGTAGTGTTTAACTCAGGTGTACAAGATACACCAAGTAGTATTTAACTCAGGTGTACAAGATACACCAAGTAGTGTGTAACTCAGGTGTACAAGATGCACCAAGTAGTGTTTAACTCAGGTGTACAAGATACACCAAGTAGTGTTTAACTCAGGTGTACAAGATACACCAAGTAGTGTGTAACTCAGGTGTACAAGATACACCAAGTAGTGTGTAACTCAGGTGTACAAGATACACCAAGTAGTGTGTAACTCAGGTGTACAAGATACACCAAGTAGTGTGTAACTCAGGTGTACAAGATACACCAAGTAGTGTTTAACTCAGGTGTACAAGATACACCAAGTAGTGTTTAACTCAGGTGTACAAGATACACCAAGTAGTGTGTAACTCAGGTGTACAAGATACACCAAGTAGTGTGTAACTCAGGTGTACAAGATACACCAAGTAGTGTGTAACTCAGGTGTACAAGATACACCAAGTAGTGTGTAACTCAGGTGTACAAGATACACCAAGTAGTGTTTAACTCAGGAGTACAAGATACACCAAGTAGTGTGTAACTCAGGTGTACAAGATACACCAAGTAGTGTGTAACTCAGGTGTACAAGATTCACCAAGTAGTGTTTAACTCAGGTGTACAAGATACACCAAGTAGTATTTAACTCAGGTGTACAAGATACACCAAGTAGTGTGTAACTCAGGTGTACAAGATACACCAAGTAGTGTGTAACTCAGGTGTACAAGATACACCAAGTAGTGTGTAACTCAGGTGTACAAGATACACCAAGTAGTATTTAACTCAGGTGTACAAGATACACCAAGTAGTGTGTAACTCAGGTGTACAAGATACACCAAGTAGTATTTAACTCAGGTGTACAAGATACACCAAGTAGTGTGTAACTCAGGTGTACAAGATACACCAAGTAGTGTGTAACTCAGGTGTACAAGATACACCAAGTAGTGTGTAACTCAGGTGTACAAGATACACCAAGTAGTGTTTAACTCAGGTGTACAAGATACACCAAGTAGTGTGTAACTCAGGTGTACAAGATTCACCAAGTAGTGTTTAACTCAGGTGTACAAGATTCACCAGTCATATTCAAGGAAACTTCCAATCATAATTTGGGTTGAGGTTGAGGTTTTTCGTGTTGCTCTGTCGGCTGTGGATCTTTGTGAAAACTTTGCATTAGATTGCATTTTCGGTGGATGCTGTCACCATTTGTGCGCCATTAAGTGTCTGGTTTCCACCACCTCTTTCACAATGTTCAATTTTCTCATCATGTTTTCTGTTATGAAGTCCGAGATGGACACATACATCATACACACCCTGCACATTGTTGACAACTTCATAGTCCTCTGACATTTGGTTGGATGTTGCTATGATCACAACTCATGCAATATAGACAGATTTTATGCAGGGAGCTGGTTGAGAATCGTTTCTCTTTCTCTATCACAGGAATCAGGGCCCCGTTCCACAAAGCCATCTTAGCGCTAAGGTGATCGTAACTCCCATACTTTAACACTGGCTAACGATGGACGTAGCACTAAGATCGCTTTGTGGAACAGGGCCCCGTTGATAATTTCTGAATTTCATAATTCGACTTATCACGGTTTGTAGACTGCCAACAAGATGACAATATGCATGATTTTGAAAAACGCAATGTACAGGTATTTTCCAAACATAAAGTGATGCGTAATCGTTAGTATTTCATGTTGTAGTGTACTGATAAAACCATGCTCAATTAGCCATACCCATGATCATCTGTTTCACCATGTTCCCCATGTTCACCAAAGTGGTATACACCTGCAGTTTTTACCTGACATGCTGTGATGTAACTGAAGTACTGTGTCAAGTGAAGCCCCTCACGGCCATTCACTCCTCACTCACTAATACAGAAAAAACAGCTGGCACTTGGCCGGCATTCGATTCCCGACACCCATGTCTGGTTGGTTGGTGGTTGGTGTGTTGGTAACGCCGCACTCAACAATATTCCAGCTATATGGCGTCGGTCTGTAAATAATCAAGTCTGGACCAGACAATCCAGTGATTAATATCATGAGCATCGATCCACGCAATTGGGATCAATGACATGCATCAACCAAGTCAGCGAGCTTGACCACGCGATCCCGTTAGTCGCCTTTTACGGCAAGCATGGGTTGCTGAAGACCTATTCTACCCCAGAATCTTCACGGGTCCCGTTGTCTGGTGTCCCCTGCCATGATATTGCTGGTATATTGCCAAAAGCAGTGTCAAACTTCACTCACTCAATCACTCACTCACTCCTCACTCACTCACTCACTCACTCACTCACTCATGGTTGATTGAGTGTCATCGTGCCACAGCATTATCAATCATTTCTTGCTATGACAATCATTGGATTGTCCATGCAGACTCTCTTATAGACTCACATGCTGCCGTCATACAGCTGAAATATGCCTGAGTTGGGCATTAGACATCAAACAAACGTAACATTTTTATCTCCTATATTGATAGAGATTATTGAAAACTCTCCTGGCGTGAGTTAGCATGTGCCTGAGCGACTATGGAGAGACATTGTTATGGAGAACTGATGACTCAGCTTGAGGACAGTTGTTTTCTGCACACTGTAGCCAGATGTTGCCATGAAGGTTCAGAGGTCAGCCAGAGGGCGTCCTGCATGTTGGGAGTCGGCAACAGATGCTCATCATGGACTTTCCACTCCCTGACATCACAACACCTGGAACACCTAGCCTCTGTGAGGCTCACTCCCTGACATCACAACCACACTCCCTGACATCACAACCACACTCCCTGACATCACAACCACACTCCCTGACATCACAACACCTGGAACACCTAGCCTCTGTGAGGCTCACTCCCTGACATCACAACCACACTCCCTGACATCACAACCACACTCCCTGACATCACAACACCTGGAACACCTAGCCTCTGTGAGGCTCACTCCCTGACATCACAACCACGCTCCCTGACATCACAACCACACTCCCTGACATCACAACCACACTCCCTGACATCACAACACCTGGAACACCTAGCCTCTGTGAGGCTCACTCCCTGACATCACAACCACACTCCCTGACATCACAACCACACTCCCTGACATCACAACACCTGGAACACCTAGCCTCTGTGAGGCTCACTCCCTGACATCACAACCACACTCCCTGACATCACAACACCTGGAACACCTAGCCTCTGTGAGGCTCACTCCCTGACATCACAACCACACTCCCTGACATCACAACCACACTCCCTGACATCACAACACCTGGAACACCTGGAACACCTAGCCTCTGTGAGGCTCACTCCCTGACATCACAACCACACTCCCTGACATCACAACCACACTCCCTGACATCACAACCACACTCCCTGACATCACAACACCTGGAACACCTAGCCTCTGTGAGGCTCACTCCCTGACATCACAACCACACTCCCTGACATCACAACCACACTCCCTGACATCACAACCACACTCCCTGACATCACAACACCTGGAACACCTAGCCTCTGTGAGGCTCACTCCCTGACATCACAACCACACTCCCTGACATCACAACCACACTCCCTGACATCACAACCACACTCCCTGACATCACAACACCTGGAACACCTAGCCTCTGTGAGGCTCACTCCCTGACATCACAACCACACTCCCTGACATCACAACCACACTCCCTGACATCACAACCACACTCCCTGACATCACAACACCTGGAACACCTGGAACACCTAGCCTCTGTGTGGCCCACTCCCAGTTGTTGTGAGTGAGTGAGTGTGGTTGTGTTATATTTTAAGGCTGCAAGTTACCTTTAATGTGATTCAATGTCAAGTAACAAACATGATATGGAAATATAGAGGATTGTGATCTCAGATTATGACAGTTGAGGGTGATGCTGTAAGCGGCAGTCACCCCATCTACTGTCTCAAATGACCCATTTGCACTGAGCATGCAGAGTATTGTCCAAGTGATTTCAAATATCAATATGTCCTAGAAGCTGGCTGAGTGTTCAGACAATTGTTGCACCCCACAATCAAGTAAATATTTTTCTTTTCTGAATCTGTCCACCTAAACATTTACTTAACATATGAAGAGCTGAAAGAATTAAATGTTTATTTTAGTGATAAGGACAAACCAATTACAACCACTGATCTCCAACACAAGTTAGTGTAATACTGACAGTGCTGGTGTAGAGGTGTACTGATGGGGGGATAATGGCAGTGCTGGTGTAGAGCTGTACTGACAGTGTAATACTGACAGTGCTAGTGTAGAGCTGTACTGACAGTGTAATACTGACTGCTTGTGTAGAGCTGTACTGACAGTGTAATACTGACAGTGCTTGTGTAGAGCTGTACTGACAGTGTTATACTGACAGTGCTTGTGTAGAGCTGTACTGACAGTGTAATACTGACAGTGCTTGTGTAGAGCTGTACTGACAGGGGGATACTGACAGTGCTGGTGTAGAGCTGTACTGACAGTGTAATACTGACAGTGTAATACTGACAGTGTAATACTGACAGTGTAATACTGACAGTGTAATACTGACAGTGTAATACTGACAGTGTAATACTGACAGTGCTGGTGTAGAGCTGTACTGACAGTGTAATACTGACAGTGTAATACTGACAGTGCTTGTGTAGAGCTGTACTGACAGTGTAATACTGACAATGCTGGTGTAGAGCTGTACTGACAGTGTAATACTGACAATGCTTGTGTAGAGCTGTACTGACAGTGTAATACTGACAATGCTGGTGTAGAGCTGTACTGACAGTGTAATACTGACAGTGCTAGAGTAGAGCTGTACTGGCAGTGTAATACTGACAGTGCTAGTGTAGAGCTGTACTGACAGTGTAATACTGACAATGCTTGTGTAGAGCTGTACTGACAGTGTAATACTGACAGTGCTAGTGTAGAGCTGTACTGACAGTGTAATACTGACAGTGTAATACTGATAATGCTGGTGTAGAGCTGTACTGACAGGGGGATGCTGACAGTGCTGGTGTAGAGCTGTACTGACAGTGTAATACTGACTGCTAGTGTAGAGCTGTACTGACAGGGGGATAATGACAGTGCTAGTGTAGAGCTGTACTGACAGTGTAATACGACAATGCTGGTGTAGAGCTGTACTGACAGTGTAATACTGACAGTGCTTGTGTAGAGCTGTACTGACAGTGTAATACTGACAGTGCTGGTGTAGAGCTGTACTGACAGTGTAATACTGAAAGTGGTAGTGTAGAGCTGTACTGACAGGGGGATACTGACAGTGCTAGTGTAGAGCTGTACTGACAGGGGGATACTGACAGTGTAATACTGAAAGTGCTAGTGTAGAGCTGTACTGACAGTGTAATTCTGACAATGCTGGTGTAGAGCTGTACTGACAGTGTAATACTGACAGTGCTTGTGTAGAGCTGTTCTGACAGTGTAATACTGACAATGCTGGTGTAGAGTTGTACTGACAGTGTAATACTGACAGTGCTGGTGTAGAGCTGTACTGACAGTGTAATACTGAAAGTGGTAGTGTAGAGCTGTACTGACAGGGGGATACTGACAGTGCTGGTGTAGAGCTGTACTGACAGTGTAATACTGAAAGTGGTAGTGTAGAGCTGTACTGACAGTGTAATACTGACAGTGCTGGTGTAAAGCTGTACTGACAGTGTAATACTGAAAGTGGTAGTGTAGAGCTGTACTGACAGGGGGATACTGACAGTGCTAGTGTAGAGCTGTACTGACAGGGGGATACTGACAGTGTAATACTGAAAGTGCTAGTGTAGAGCTGTACTGACAGTGTAATTCTGACAATGCTGGTGTAGAGCTGTACTGACAGTGTAATACTGACAGTGCTTGTGTAGAGCTGTTCTGACAGTGTAATACTGACAATGCTGGTGTAGAGTTGTACTGACAGTGTAATACTGACAGTGCTGGTGTAGAGCTGTACTGACAGTGTAATACTGAAAGTGGTAGTGTAGAGCTGTACTGACAGGGGGATACTGACAGTGCTGGTGTAGAGCTGTACTGACAGTGTAATACTGAAAGTGGTAGTGTAGAGCTGTACTGACAGTGTAATACTGACAGTGCTGGTGTAGAGCTGTACTGACAGTGTAATACTGAAAGTGGTAGTGTAGAGCTGTACTGACAGGGGGATACTGACAGTGCTGGTGTAGAGCTGTACTGACAGTGTAATACTGAAAGTGGTAGTGTAGAGCTGTACTGACAGTGTAATACTGACAGTGCTGGTGTAGAGCTGTACTGACAGGGGGATACTGACAGTGCTGGTGTAGACCTGTACTGACAGGGGGATACTGACAGTGTAATACTGACAGTGCTAGTGTAGAGCTGTACTTACAGTGTAATACTGACAGTGCTTGTGTAGAGCTGTACTGACAGTGTAATACTGACAGTGCTTGTGTAGAGCTGTACTGACAGTGTAATACTGACAGTGCTGGTGTAGAGCTGTACTGACAGGGGGATACTGACAGTGCTGGTGTAGAGCTGTACTGACAGTGTAATACTGAAAGTGCTTGTGTAGAGCTGTACTGACAGGGGGATACTGACAGTGCTGGTGTAGAGCTGTACTGACAGTGTAATACTGACAGTGTAATACTGACAGTGCTTGTGTAGAGCTGTACTGACAGTGTAATACTGACAATGCTGGTGTAGAGCTGTACTGACAGTGTAATACTGACAGTGCTTGTGTAGAGCTGTACTGACAGGGGGATACTGACAGTGCTGGTGTAGAGCTGTACTGACAGTGTAATACTGACAGTGCTGGCGTAGAGCTGTACTGACAGTGTAATACTGACAGTGCTGGTGTAGAGCTGTACTGACGGGGATAATGATGCCTGTTAATACAATAAGTATATTGAAATTTGATCCGACATGGCAAACAGGGCATCATTGATATTTGAGTGATAAGATTTTGTGATACAATTGCTGTCGAATATCTGTCAGGGGAGACTGATAGCACTGTTATTGGAAGTAATGAGTGACCTGCATGGTTAGCTCTGAATGTCAGACACTTGCTCTCTAGGGTATCTCCTCATGTACACCACAGACTGGGCAACATGACTGGGTGTGTGTGTACCTCACTGTGCCAAACAGTGCCTCTGTACAGACACTTGCCTTCACACTTTCTCTGTACAGACACTTGCCTCACAGTGCCTCTGTACAGACACTTGCCTCACAGTTTCTCTGTACAGACACTTGCCTTCACAGTTTCTCTGTACAGACACTTGCCTCACAGTTTCTCTGTACAGACACTTGCCTCAGTTTCTCTGTACAGACACTTGCCTCACAGTTTCTCTGTACAGACACTTGCCTCACAGTTTCTCTGTACAGACTTGCCTCACAGTGCCTCTGTACAGACACTTGCCTCACAGTTTCTCTGTACAGACTTGCCTCACAGTGCCTCTGTACAGACACTTGCCTCACAGTTTCTCTGTACAGACACTTGCCTCACAGTTTCTCTGTACAGACACTTGCCTCACACTTTCTCTGTACAGACACTTGCCTCACAGTTTCTCTGTACAGACACTTGCCTTCACAGTTTCTCTGTACAGACACTTGCCTCACAGTTTCTCTGTACAGACACTTGCCTCAGTTTCTCTGTACAGACACTTGCCTCACAGTTTCTCTGTACAGACACTTGCCTCACAGTTTCTCTGTACAGACTTGCCTCACAGTGCCTCTGTACAGACACTTGCCTCACAGTTTCTCTGTACAGACTTGCCTCACAGTGCCTCTGTACAGACACTTGCCTCACAGTTTCTCTGTACAGACACTTGCCTCACAGTTTCTCTGTACAGACACTTGCCTCACACTTTCTCTGTACAGACACTTGCCTCACAGTTTCTCTGTACAGACACTTGCCTCACAGTTTCTCTGTACAGACACTTGCCTTCACAGTTTCTCTGTACAGACACTTGCCTCACAGTTTCTCTGTACAGACACTTGCCTCACAGTTTCTCTGTACAGACACTTGCCTCACACTTTCTCTGTACAGACACTTGCCTCACAGTTTCTCTGTACAGACACTTGCCTCACAGTGCCTCTGTACAGACACTTGCCTCAGTTTCTCTGTACAGACACTTGCCTCACAGTTTCTCTGTACAGACACTTGCCTCACAGTTTCTCTGTACAGACTTGCCTCACAGTGCCTCTGTACAGACACTTGCCTCACAGTTTCTCTGTACAGACTTGCCTCACAGTGCCTCTGTACAGACACTTGCCTCACAGTTTCTCTGTACAGACACTTGCCTCACAGTTTCTCTGTACAGACACTTGCCTCACACTTTCTCTGTACAGACACTTGCCTCACAGTTTCTCTGTACAGACACTTGCCTTCACAGTTTCTCTGTACAGACACTTGCCTCACAGTTTCTCTGTACAGACACTTGCCTCAGTTTCTCTGTACAGACACTTGCCTCACAGTTTCTCTGTACAGACACTTGCCTCACAGTTTCTCTGTACAGACTTGCCTCACAGTGCCTCTGTACAGACACTTGCCTCACAGTTTCTCTGTACAGACTTGCCTCACAGTGCCTCTGTACAGACACTTGCCTCACAGTTTCTCTGTACAGACACTTGCCTCACAGTTTCTCTGTACAGACACTTGCCTCACACTTTCTCTGTACAGACACTTGCCTCACAGTTTCTCTGTACAGACACTTGCCTCACAGTTTCTCTGTACAGACACTTGCCTTCACAGTTTCTCTGTACAGACACTTGCCTCACAGTTTCTCTGTACAGACACTTGCCTCAGTTTCTCTGTACAGACACTTGCCTCACACTTTCTCTGTACAGACACTTGCCTCACAGTTTCTCTGTACAGACACTTGCCTCACAGTGCCTCTGTACAGACACTTGCCTCACAGTTTCTCTGTACAGACACTTGCCTCACAGTGCCTCTGTACAGACACTTGCCTCACAGTTTCTCTGTACAGACACTTGCCTCACAGTTTCTCTGTACAGACTTGCCTCACAGTGCCTCTGTACAGACACTTGCCTCACAGTTTCTCTGTATAGACACTTGCCTCACAGATTCTCTGTACAGACACTTGCCTCACGGTTTCTCTGTACAGACACTTGCCTCACAGATTCTCTGTACAGACACTTGCCTCACAGTTTCTCTGTACAGACACTTGCCTCACAGTTTCTCTGTACAGACACTTGCCTTCACAGTTTCTCTGTACAGACACTTGCCTCACAGTTTCTCTGTACAGACACTTGCCTCAGTTTCTCTGTACAGACACTTGCCTCACAGTGCCTCTGTACAGACACTTGCCTCACAGTTTCTCTGTACAGACACTTGCCTCACAGTTTCTCTGTACAGACTTGCCTCACAGTGCCTCTGTACAGACACTTGCCTCACAGTTTCTCTGTACAGACTTGCCTCACAGTGCCTCTGTACAGACACTTGCCTCACAGTTTCTCTGTACAGACACTTGCCTCACAGTTTCTCTGTACAGACACTTGCCTCACACTTTCTCTGTACAGACACTTGCCTCACAGTTTCTCTGTACAGACACTTGCCTCACAGTTTCTCTGTACAGACTTGCCTCACAGTGCCTCTGTACAGACACTTGCCTCACAGTTTCTCTGTACAGACACTTGCCTCACAGATTCTCTGTACAGACACTTGCCTCACGGTTTCTCTGTACAGACACTTGCCTCACAGATTCTCTGTACAGACACTTGCCTCACAGTTTCTCTGTACAGACACTTGCCTCACAGTTTCTCTGTACAGACACTTGCCTCACAGTGCCTCTGTACAGACATTGCACTATTTCACAAACTTGCAATGCCTCTCTAGGTAACTCTGTATATGATGGAAAAATGTTCTTTGTTTGTTAGCTCTCGACAAATGGATGGAAATAGTGATTTTGTATAGGTAATTAATATTTCTTTTCTTGCTGACATTTTGAATTGCAATATTTTAAATGTCAAACAAGGAATGTCAATCCCAGTAAGAGAATATGTCTCTCTCTACCAGTCCAGTGATCTGTAGACATGTTCAGGAGTGTGCCTCGTCTAGTGTCGGGAAAGAACGTCTGTTTTGTATTTTATGACAAGTCAAGTGGATGTCATATCTCTCTCAGCAGGAGTAGTGCTAATTCCTGGCTGCACAGCTACTCTCTGCGGGGATCAAGTGCTGTAAACCTGCAGACGGGGATATGTCGGCACCTTCGCCATGTTCAATACTGTTTTACACTGCGCAGATGTCGCTGACAGGTAGAGATGGTCTGTGAAAATCAGAAAGGAATTACATGTCAATAGTTATTTCTGTTACTGGTTTGTGTGGATTTTTGTCAATATTTATTGTATGGTTTGGTATGTTTTGGGGGCAGGGGTTAAACGTTGTGATGATGTTTCTTGGTGGGACAATGCAGGTCATAAGGTATGATTACCTGAGAAACACAACAGTATTTTAGTTTGTCCCCACCTCAATAATTAGTGTGTAATACATGGAAATATGTACCTGAAAGTACACTAAGATATACCTGAACACTAAGATGTACCATGCATACCTGAAGGTCCACTAAGATATACCTGAACACTAAGATATACCTGAATGTACACTAAGATATACCTGAACACTAAGATATACCTGAAGGTACACTAAGATGTATCTGAACACTAAGATATACCTGAACACTAAGATATACCTGAATGTACACTAAGATATACCTGAACACTAAGATGTACCTGAATGTACACTAAGATATACCTGAACACTAAGATGTACCTGAACGCTAAGATATACCTGAACACTAAGATATACCTGAAGGTACACTAAGATGTATCTGAACACTAAGATGTACCTGAACACTGAGATGTACCTGAAGATACACTAAGATATACCTGAAGGTACACTAAGATGTATCTGAACACTAAGATGTACCTGAAGATATACTAAGGTAAACCTGAACACTAAGATGTACCTGAAGGTCCACTAAGATGTACCTGAACACTGAGATATACCTGAAGATACACTAAGATATACCTGAAGGTACACTAAGATGTATCTGAACACTAAGATGTACCTGAAGATATACTAAGGTAAACCTGAAGGTACACTAAGATGTATCTGAACACTAAGATATACCTGAAGATATACTAAGGTAAACCTGAACACTGAGACGTACCTGAAGATACACTAAGATGTATCTGAACACTAAGATATACCTGAAGGTACACTAAGATGTACCTGAACACTAAGATGTACCTGAAGATACACTAAGATATACCTGAAGGTACACTAAGATATACCTGAAGGTACACTAAGATGTATCTGAACACTAAGATGTACCTGAAGATATACTAAGGTAAACCTGAACACTAAGATGTACCTGAAGATATACTAAGATATACCTGAACACTAAGATGTACCTGAAGATATACTAAGATATACCTGAACACTAAGATGTACCTGAAAGTACACTAAGATATACATGGAAGTGCTCATTTGATAAGCAAAGATATACCTACATAATCTAGTTGCATAAATTGCATCATTGTTCGAGTCACAAATAACACAAATCAAGTACAATTTCAACTAATATACAATTCCAAGACTAGCACAATGACTTGTACATATTATAAAAAGTTATTTGATAAAAGATAATTCCAAATGCTTTTGGCTACCTATAATATTGGCTTGACTTCTTGGTTTTGCCACTGGCTACCTGGAAAAAAAATGCCTGAGCCATATGGCTACTTGTTAAAAATTTAAACTTTGAGGCTTGACTAAGATATACCATATATACCTGAAGATATACTAAGATATACCTGAAGATATAATGAGATAAGCCTGAAGATACAATCACTCACTCTCACTCTCCAAGTTTGTGTTTAATGTTGAAATTGTAGAAGTAAATAATTTGTATTTTTGTTTCAGAATTCAAGATGATAAACTTTTTTCCAGTAGCATTAGATTGGATCCTGCTATGCTGGACTTTCAACAACAGTGAGTTGACTTCCTCACATATTTGTACAGTTCCTTCATCAGCTGTCATTTAGGGAGCACCCATTGGATTTCAGGGGGTGTGAGGGTGATTTTGTTTTTATATGAAAAGTTTGATCAGAAATATGACCAAAATGAATAGTTTTATGGCAGTGGAGGAAAAAAATGAATAGTTTGTTTAGATTTTCAGTTTAAAAAAGGACCGCTGTGTCTGTGTGAAATGTCAATAGGTGCAAAATAGTTTGTGGAAAAAAACCATATGTCAAAAAGTGTCTGTTATTAGTTTGATTTACAATAAATAGACTGTTTCATGGTGATTACACTGATTAGTGAAGAAATAAGTTGTTGGAAGTAGCTGGGGGAAGAAAGATTGTACTCACTCATAAGAAGTCTCTTCTTCTTTCCCCCCACGCCCCTCCCCCCTCCCTGCAGGGCTATATATTGTCATGTTTATCATATGAGGCTCTATATGGTGTCATATGAATCATATCAGGGTCTATACTTGTTATATGTATCATGCTGGGCTATATCTTGTCAAATGTAACATATAGGGGCTATATCTTTTAATGTTTATCATATGGGGTTCTATATCTTGTCACATGTATCAATACTATCATATGGGGAGCTATTTCTTGTCACATGTATCAATACTATCATATGGGGAGCTATGTCTTGTCATATGTATCAATACTATCATATGGGGTGCTATGTCTTGTCATATGTATCAATACTATCATATGGGGAGCTATGTCTTGTCACATGTATCAATACTATCATATGGGGGGCTATGTCTTGTCATATGTATCAATACTATCATATGGGGTGCTATGTCTTGTCATATGTATCAATACTATCATATGGGGTGCTATGTCTTGTCATATGTATCAATACTATCATATGGGGGCCTATGTCTTGTCATATGTATCAATACTATCATATGGGGTGCTATGTCTTGTCATATGTATCAATACTATCATATGGGGTGCTATGTCTTGTCATATGTATCAATACTATCATATGGGGTGCCATCGCATCCTTGGTCAGGTATGAGTATTATATATTATGTAGCATAGAATGGACAGATATCATGTTTTGAGTTCAATTGTTTTGACACCATGATAAACATTGTAGCATGTGCCCTATGTCCCTTTATGGTTTCCCCATCACGGGCCAGACTTGCTGATGTATTGTATGCTAACTCTCTGGACAACATGACAATGCTCTACAGACTGATGTTCTATTTTTTTCAGGCCAGTTGGAATGCCGCGTATGGAAAGAGTCATAGTTCAAAATAATGACCCTAAAAATAGTTTACACTTAGTGTCAATATCAGGCAGTACAGTGCATTTTCATTGCTCATTTTTTCAAGATAAAGTAAGTGTGTTTCCTTCACTTTATTTCTTGATTATATGTTTGAAAGCAAGTTACACTCCTACTGATAGAAGTCTGATATTCTCTTGTTTTTGATACAAGTTTATATAGTGAATTGCAATTAATTGGAACTACTCTACCAGAACTATATCAGTCTTAAAACAGCTGTATGGTTTAAGTCAATGGTTAACCTATGACACGTTATGTAATGTCAGGTGTATGTTATATCCAGTGTGTTTAATGTCAGGTGTGTGTTATATCCAGTGTGTTTAATGTCAGGTGTGTGTTATATCCAGTGTGTTTAATGTCAGGTGTGTGTTATATCCAGTGTGTTTAATGTCAGGTGTATGTTATATCCAGTGTGTTTAATGTCAGGTGTATGTTATATCCAGTGTGTTTAATGTCAGGTGTGTGTTATATCCAGTGTGTTTAATGTCAGGTGTATGTTATATCCAGTGTGTTTAATGTCAGGTGTGTGTTATATCCAGTGTGTTTAATGTCAGGTGTGTGTTATATCCAGTGTGTTTAATGTCAGGTGTATGTTATATCCAGTGTGTTTAATGTCAGGTGTATGTTATATCCAGTGTGTTTAATGTCAGGTGTATGTTATATCCAGTGTGTTTAATGTCAGGTGTGTGTTATATCCAGTGTGTTTAATGTCAGGTGTGTGTTATATCCAGTGTGTTTAATGTCAGGTGTATGTTATATCCAGTGTGTTTAATGTCAGGTGTATGTTATATCCAGTGTGTTTAATGTCAGGTGTATGTTATATCCAGTGTGTTTAATGTCAGGTGTATGTTATATCCAGTGTGTTTAATGTCAGGTGTATGTTATATCCAGTGTGTTTAATGTCAGGTGTGTGTTATATCCAGTGTGTTTAATGTCAGGTGTGTGTTATATCCAGTGTGTTTAATGTCAGGTGTATGTTATATCCAGTGTGTTTAATGTCAGGTGTATGTTATATCCAGTGTGTTTAATGTCAGGTGTATGTTATATCCAGTGTGTTTAATGTCAGGTGTGTGTTATATCCAGTGTGTTTAATGTCAGGTGTGTGTTATATCCAGTGTGTTTAATGTCAGGTGTATGTTATATCCAGTGTGTTTAATGTCAGGTGTATGTTATATCCAGTGTGTTTAATGTCAGGTGTATGTTATATCCAGTGTGTTTAATGTCAGGTGTATGTTATATCCAGTGTGTTTAATGTCAGGTCTATGTTATATCCAGTGTGTTTAATGTCAGGTGTGTGTTATATCCAGTGTGTTTAATGTCAGGTGTATGTTATATCCAGTGTGTTTAATGTCAGGTGTATGTTATATCCAGTGTGTTTAATGTCAGGTGTGTGTTATATCCAGTGTGTTTAATGTCAGGTGTATGTTATATCCAGTGTGTTTAATGTCAGGTGTATGTTATATCCAGTGTGTTTAATGTCAGGTGTATGTTATATCCAGTGTGTTTAATGTCAGGTGTATGTTATATCCAGTGTGTTTAATGTCAGGTGTGTGTTATATCCAGTGTGTTTAATGTCAGGTGTGTGTTATATCCAGTGTGTTTAATGTCAGGTGTATGTTATATCCAGTGTGTTTAATGTCAGGTGTATGTTATATCCAGTGTGTTTAATGTCAGGTGTATGTTATATCCAGTGTGTTTAATGTCAGGTGTGTGTTATATCCAGTGTGTTTAATGTCAGGTGTATGTTATATCCAGTGTGTTTAATGTCAGGTGTGTGTTATATCCAGTGTGTTTAATGTCAGGTGTATGTTATATCCAGTGTGTTTAATGTCAAGTGTGTGTACAGCATTAGAAATTGGCACTAGTCCTATAGTCCTTGCCAAACTGGCATCTTACAGACTAGTAGCAATTTGCCATTACTGAGGGTTTTGCTATATGTTGTCATGATAAGAACTAGTACCGTATATGACCGCAAATGAGCCGACCCCGTAGATAAGCCGAGGTGTTAACTTGACCATTGAAATACGAAAGAAAATGATATGACCCGCAGATAAGCCGAACCAGGAAGTGAAAGGCAAAAAACACTGCGAAGTCGGACTGCAAGACATGTGCTGATTCTCGCAGATATTCAAAAATATAAGATGAAAAAAAGTTGTTATTATATTGAAAAAATCATTATTATTTCTAATAAAGATTTAACAAACCAGTCATCCACTTTCATAATGTGGGAAGCTGGTTCTCTTGTCTTTCTTAATCTCATAATGATCGATATATGTTGCCATCAACAACGAAGCGCCATTTTGTGAATCGGTGTATATAGAATTATGAATCCGTGAGAAAATATATCAGCTAGAGCGAAGACTTGCAGTTTGAATTCAGCATCGTAAGCATGGCGTTTTCATTTCAAACTCATGATGAGAATGTCAGTTAGTAAAAATATACCAACTTTTATACCCCCTTTATACCACTATTGTATGTTAATCCAATTGAATTAAATAAACTATGAACACATTGAATGAACATCACTTACTCACAGGCTTCTCCAGTTTATTAAACTAATCTCTCGAAAACAAAGGAATTAAGTCCCTACTCCCAACACGATCGCTAAGCACCTACAACTTGAAAATGTTTGTGTAAACAACATGACAATACCAATCGGCCCATTATTATCAGTGCTCATTTCCTTGTGTACCGTGTTGCTTTTTAAACAACAGGAAGCAATCACAGTGGTCACCGTTTGTGACGTCACAGGAAACAGCTGATCACATGTTTTTTGCAAATGGCGAACGGAATAACTCGCCATTACAGTTGTTTATTTGCCTCTTTCAATAAAGGTAGACACTTGTTAACTATCAATTTATGAACTTGGCAAAACGTACATAATAGCTATTGGCAATTTCATCTGGGGATTAAATATTATAGCTGTGAATTACATATATTGTTACATGTAAAGATTGTGGAGTTTATAAAGAACGATAAACTTTGAACATTCAATTGAAAACTTATCATCGGAAGTAGATACATGCATAACATTTTTTTAATAATGACAACATTGGTGTATAATAATGACTTTATTGATAATTTATAACAATAATGGCGGCTCTGGTCGTGGCAACTTCCAAACTTTCGGGAAGTTGTATTCTTCGGACCGTCATTCAGGCGATGTTTCTGACGGATCTAAAAATACGATCTGAAAAATACTATCATGAAAGTGTATCCCGTGGATAAGCCGACCCCTTTCTACAGAATCATTTTTCTGGTCCTCAAAATTCGGCTTATACGCGGTCATATACGGTAGACCAAAGCAGTAAGTTTCTACTGGTGTTCTGTCAGATGTGTGTAATGTCACAAGTGTTGTTTTCAGATTGTTCCCCCTGGGGGAAACACTACATTTGATGTCGTATTTCTGGCCAGACAGGAAGGGAATGTGGAGAATACCTTATATATCCACACCTCCATAGGCTCGTTAAAATACCAGGTGAGAATACTTTACATATCCACACCTCCATAGGCTTGTTAAAATACCAGGTGAGAATACTTTATATATCCACACCTCCATAGGCTCGTTAAAATACCAGGTGAGAATACTTTACATATCCACACCTCCATAGGCTCGTTAAAATACCAGGTGAGAATACTTTACATATCCACACCTCCATAGGCTTGTTAAAATACCAGGTGAGAATACTTTACATATCCACACCTCCATAGGCTTGTTAAAATACCAGGTGAGAATACTTTACATATCCACACCTCCATGGGCTCATTAGAATAACAGGTGAGAACACTTTACATATCCACACCTCCATAGGCTCATTAGAATAACAGGTGAGAATACTTTACATATCCACACCTCCATAGGCTCGTTAAAATACCAGGTGAGAATACTTTACATATCCACACCTCCATAGGCTTGTTAAAATACCAGGTGAGAATACTTTACATATCCACACCTCCATAGGCTTGTTAAAATACCAGGTGAGAATACTTTACATATCCACACCTCCATAGGCTCATTAGAATAACAGGTGAGAACACTTTACATATCCACACCTCCATAGGCTCATTAGAATAACAGGTGAGAATACTTTACATATCCACACCTCCATAGGCTTGTTAAAATACCAGGTGAGAATACTTTACATATCCACACCTCCATGGGCTCATTAGAATAACAGGTGAGAACACTTTACATATCCACACCTCCATAGGCTCGTTAAAATACCAGGTGAGAATACCTTATGTATCAACACCTCCATAGGCTCATTAAAATACCAGGTGAGAACACTTTATGTATCCACATCTTCATAGGCTCATTAGAATAACAGGTGGGAGCCCACTAGCCTGGGACTAGTACAAATTTCCCCACTGTTTAACTTTTCCAAGCAAGGCATTTTATCTTTATCCAGGTTAGTTATGCTTTTGAATTTTGTTCTAACCCAGATATCCCCACCCTGATATAAGTCCATAATATCTAACTATCCAACCTCCATAGGCTCGTTGAAGTACAGGTTGAAGGTGACAATATATCCACACCTCCATAGGTTCACTAAGATACATTCATACACACCGAGGGGCGGTCGGGTAGCCTAGTGGTTAAAGCGTTCGCTCGTCACGCCGAAGACCCGGGTTCGATTCCCGACATGGGTACAATGTGTGAAGCCCATTTGTGGTGTCCCCCGCTGTGATATTGCTGGAATATTGCTAAAAGCGGCTTAAAACCATACTCACTCACTCACTCATACACACCGAACATATCAGATGGGTATATTTGACATATCCACACCTCAAAGGCTTATAAATAATATGTGTTGGTACACTTGGTACACCAGATTGACCCATGTTCTGACATTGATCTCACACTTGGTACTCCAGATTGACCCATGTTCTGACATTGATCTCACACTTGGTACTCCAGATTGACCCATGTTCTGACATTGATCTCACACTTGGTACTCCAGATTGACCCATGTTCTGACATTGATCTCACACTTGGTACACCAGATTGACCCATGTTCTGACATTGATCTCACACTTGTAACTCCAGATTGACCCACGTTCCCGCATTGATCTCACACTTGGTACTCCAGATTGACCCATGTTCTGACATTGATCTCACACTTGGTACTCCAGATTGACCCATGTTCTGACATTGATCTCACACTTGGTACTCCAGATTGACCCATGTTCTGACATTGATCTCACACTTGGTACACCAGATTGACCCATGTTCTGACATTGATCTCACACTTGGTACACCAGATTGACCCATGTTCTGACATTGATCTCACACTTGGTACACCAGATTGACCCATGTTCCCGCATTGATCTCACACTTGTTACTCCAGATTGACCCACGTTCCCGCATTGATCTCACACTTGGTACTCCATATTGACCCATGTTCTGACATTGATCTCACACTTGGTACTCCAGATTGACCCATGTTCTGACATTGATCTCACACTTGTAACTCCAGATTGACCCACGTTCCCGCATTGATCTCACACTTGGTACACCAGATTGACCCATGTTCTGACATTGATCTCACACTTGGTACTCCAGATTGACCCACGTTCCCGCATTGATCTCACACTTGGTACTCCAGATTGACCCATGTTCTGACATTGATCTCACACTTGGTACTCCAGATTGACCCATGTTCTGACATTGATCTCACACTTGGTACACCAGATTGACCCATGTTCTGACATTGATCTCACACTTGTTACTCCAGATTGACCCATGTTCTGACATTGATCTCACACTTGGTACACCAGATTGACCCACGTTCCCGCATTGATCTCACACTTGGTACTCCAGATTGACCCATGTTCTGACATTGATCTCACACTTGGTACTCCAGATTGACCCATGTTCTGACATTGATCTCACACTTGTAACTCCA
This sequence comes from Haliotis rufescens, assembly GCF_023055435.1. Taxonomy (NCBI): domain Eukaryota; kingdom Metazoa; phylum Mollusca; class Gastropoda; order Lepetellida; family Haliotidae; genus Haliotis; species Haliotis rufescens. Next base: position 4,630,390 of record NW_025964057.1, read on the forward strand.
GATTGACCCATGTTCTGACATTGATCTCACACTTGGTACTCCAGATTGACCCATGTTCTGACATTGATCTCACACTTGGTACACCAGATTGACCCACGTTCTCGCATTGATCTCACACTTGGTACACCAGATTGACCCATGTTCTGACATTGATCTCACACTTGTTACTCCAGATTGACCCATGTTCTGACATTGATCTCACACTTGGTACACCAGATTGACCCATGTTCTGACATTGATCTCACACTTGGTACACCAGATTGACCCATGTTCTGACATTGATCTCACACTTGGTACACCAGATTGACCCATGTTCTGACATTGATCTCACACTTGTTACACCAGATTGACCCATGTTCTGACATTGATCTCACACTTGGTACTCCAGATTGACCCATGTTCTGACATTGATCTCACACTTGGTACTCCAGATTGACCCATGTTCTGACATTGATCTCACACTTGTTACTCCAGATTGACCCATGTTCTGACATTGATCTCACACTTGGTACTCCAGATTGACCCACGTTCCCACATTGATCTCACACTTGTTACACCAGATTGACCCATGTTCCTGCATTGATCTCACACTTGGTACTCCAGATTGACCCATGTTCTGACATTGATCTCACACTTGTAACTCCAGATTGACCCACGTTCCCGCATTGATCTCACACTTGGTACTCCAGATTGACCCATGTTCTGACATTGATCTCACACTTGGTACTCCAGATTGACCCATGTTCTGACATTGATCTCACACTTGTTACTCCAGATTGACCCATGTTCTGACATTGATCTCACACTTGTAACTCCAGATTGACCCATGTTGTGACATTGATCTCACACTTGGTACTCCAGATTGACCCACGTTCCCGCATTGATCTCACACTTGTTACACCAGATTGACCCATGTTCCTGCATTGATCTCACACTTGGTACACCAGATTGACCCATGTTCTGACATTGATCCATGTTCTGACATTGATCTCACACTTGGTACACCAGATTGACCCACGTTCCCGCATTGATCTCACACTTGGTACTCCAGATTGACCCATGTTCTGACATTGATCTCACACTTGGTACTCCAGATTGACCCATGTTCTGACATTGATCTCACACTTGTAACTCCAGATTGACCCATGTTGTGACATTGATCTCACACTTGTTACTCCAGATTGACCCATGTTCTGACATTGATCTCACACTTGGTACACCAGATTGACCCACGTTCTCGCATTGATCTCACTCTTGGTACACCAGATTGACCCATGTTCTGACATTGATCTCACACTTGTTACTCCAGATTGACCCATGTTCTGACATTGATCTCACACTTGGTACTCCAGATTGACCCATGTTCTGACATTGATCTCACACTTGGTACTCCAGATTGACCCATGTTGTGACATTGATCTCACACTTGTTACACCAGATTGACCCATGTTCTGACATTGATCTCACACTTGGTACTCCAGATTGACCCATGTTCTGACATTGATCTCACACTTGGTACTCCAGATTGACCCATGTTCTGACATTGATCTCACACTTGGTACTCCAGATTGACCCACGTTCCCGCATTGATCTCACACTTGTAACTCCAGATTGACCCATGTTCTGACAATGATCTCACACTTGGTACTCCAGATTGACCCATGTTCTGACATTGATCTCACACTTGGTACTCCAGATTGACCCACGTTCCCGCATTGATCTCACACTTGTTACTCCAGATTGACCCATGTTCTGACATTGATCTCACACTTGGTACTCCAGATTGACCCATGTTCCTGCATTGATCTCACACTTGGTACTCCAGATTGACCCACGTTCCCGCATTGATCTCACACTTGTTACACCAGATTGACCCATGTTCTGACATTGATCTCACACTTGTTACACCAGATTGACACATGTTCCTGCATTGATCTCACACTTGGTACTCCAGATTGACCCATGTTCTGACATTGATCTCACACTTGGTACTCCAGATTGACCCACGTTCCCGCATTGATCTCACACTTGTTACACCAGATTGACCCATGTTCTGACATTGATCTCACACTTGTAACTCCAGATTGACCCATGTTCCTGCATTGATCTCACACTTGGTACTCCAGATTGACCCATGTTCTGACATTGATCTCACACTTGTTACTCCAGATTGACCCATGTTCTGACATTGATCTCACACTTGGTACACCAGATTGACCCACGTTCCCGCATTGATCTCACACTTGTTACTCCAGATTGACCCATGTTCTGACATTGATCTCACACTTGGTACTCCAGATTGACCCATGTTCTGACATTGATCTCACACTTGGTACTCCAGATTGACCCACGTTCCCGCATTGATCTCACACTTGTTACACCAGATTGACCCATGTTCCTGCATTGATCTCACACTTGGTACTCCAGATTGACCCATGTTCTGACATTGATCTCACACTTGTAACTCCAGATTGACCCATGTTCTGACATTGATCTCACACTTGTTACTCCAGATTGACCCACGTTCCCGCATTGATCTCACACTTGTTACACCAGATTGACCCATGTTCCTGCATTGATCTCACACTTGGTACTCCAGATTGACCCATGTTCTCGCATTGATCTCACACTTGGTACACCAGATTGACCCACGTTCTGACATTGATCTCACACTTGGTACACCAGATTGACCCACGTTCCCGCATTGATCTCACACTTGTAACTCCAGATTGACCCATGTTCTCGCATTGATCTCACACTTGTTACTCCAGATTGACCCATGTTCTGACATTGATCTCACACTATGTTTCAGGTTTTTGGTGTTGGTATTCCCAACCCGTATCGCCTGAGGCCGTACCTCGGAGCCAGAGTACCCATCAACAGTAGTTTTTCTCCTTTAATTCAAATGCATAATCCTCATAATAGAAGGCTACAGGTGAGTGGTACATCGTTTTGTTGCCAATGCCACATCATCTATACTTTCATGCAGCATGGGGAGACAGGGCGCCCTATCGTATAAGGCAACGCAATTTCACTGTGCAGAGTTGCTCGTTGGTTTTACCAAAGTATTGAATGTCTGAATCATGCATCACTTCAGGTTTTCCTCGCACGTTAAGCTGACACGCTGTGATATGATTGAATAATGTTCAAATCTAAATCCACCCCTAACTTTGATATTTAAACGTAGCAATAGATGGAAATAATAGACTTGGCGCCTATTTTAGACGATAGATAACCTTGATAGTTTACGAAGTGCCTCAGTTGTCTAATACGCGCAACTAGCTGTGCAGCGTGGGCATGACAGAAACCTATTTTCATGTGGGTTTGAATCCCAGTTCAACCAGATAATGTTTCAAGGTTTTGTCAGCAAAATGTTTGGGTTCCTTGTAGTGTCTTTGACATACATGTCATCAGGGGTTTCGCCCCTCATTAGACTGACATGCTGCAGTAGAAATCACCCACTCACTCACTCACTCACTCCTTATGATAGTTTCAGTTACCTGATAATCATAACCTTGTCCTAGTGGGGCCCATTTCCTCACACAGTAAGCCAGCGTCCTGAAGTTTTAAGGGTCCAAGGTAGCCCTTAAATACAGGGTGTATGGCCAATGCCAAGTAGGACCTATTGTCAGTGGCACCTGGTCAGGGCACCTGCTCATCGTCTCCATCTCTCTCTGTCCCCAGGTGCTGGAGATGTTTTCTAGTGAAGGAGACTTACATCTAGAACTCCCGTCAGGAGCAAAAGAGGCATCAAAAGAATTATGGGTAAAAAAAATTTAATTGTGATATTTAAAAAAAAAATGTGTTTTAGTATTTCAGGCATTTGCCAAAAGCAGTCTGATTCATCCTTTCAAAATGTTTAAAAGTGTGTTTAAAAATGAATTTTCGCCATTTGACCTTGATAGTTTTCTTCCTTGATTAACTTGACAGAAATTACATCCATTTGACCTTGATAGTTCTATCCCTTGATTGTCATGACAGGAATTTTAGCCATTTGATCTTGATAGTTCTCTCCCTTATTTACCTTGACAGGAATTACAGCCATTAGACCTTGATAGTTCTCTCCCTTATTTACCTTGACAGGAATTACAGCCATTAGACCTTGATAGTTCTCTCCCTTATTTACCTTGACAGGAATTACAGCCATTAGACCTTGATAGTTCTCTCCCTCATTTACCTTGACAGGAATTACAGCCATTAGACCTTGATAGTTCTCTCCTTTGATAACCTTGACAGGAATTACAGCCATTTGACCTTGATAGTTCTCTCCTTTGATAACCTTGACAGGAATTACAGCCATTAGACCTTGATAGTTCTCTCCCTTATTTACCTTGACAGGAATTACAGCCATTAGACCTTGATAGTTCTCTCCTTTGATAACCTTGACAGGAATTACAGCCATTTGACCTCGATAGTTCTCTCCCTTATTTACCTTGACAGGAATTACAGCCATTAGACCTTGATGGTTCTCTCCTTTGATAAGCTTGACAGGAATTACAGCCATTTGACCTTGATAGTTCTCTCCCTTATTTACCTTGACAGGAATTACAGCCATTTGACCTTGATAGTTCTCTCCTTTGATAACCTTGACAGGAATTACAGCCATTAGACCTTGATAGTTCTCTCCCTTATTTACCTTGACAGGAATTACAGCCATTTGACCTTGATAGTTCTCTCCCTTATTTACCTTGACAGGAATTACAGCCATTTGACCTTGATAGTTCTCTCCCTTATTTACCTTGACAGGAATTACAGCCATTTGACCTTGATAGTTCTCTCCCTTATTTACCTTGACAGGAATTACAGCCATTGGACCTTGATAGTTATCTCCTTTGATAACCTTGACAGGAATTACAGCCATTTGACCTTGATAGTTCTCTCCTTTGATAACCTTGACAGGAATTACAGCCATTTGACCTTGATAGTTCTCTCCCTTATTTACCTTGACAGGAATTACAGCCATTAGACCTTGATAGTTCTCTCCTTTGATAACCTTGACAGGAATTACAGCCATTTGACCTTGATAGTTCTCTCCTTTGATAACCTTGACAGGAATTACAGCCATTTGAGACTAAGCCTGTGATGCGGGCCAACTTTGTGGGTCGAGTAGAAAACAACCACACAGCATTTATCAGGATAAAAACAAACCAGGAGAGTGACTCCGAGATGCTGATACTGCCGGTGGAGGTGGAGGTGTCGTCAGGTAGGTCCGCTGTCAAGTCTGCAACACAGAGTGTCAAGTTGAAAATAAACATATATACATATAAACATGTTGATACAGCAATATTATCAGAAATGTAATGATACAGAAACTAGAACCCTGATGCATTCATTGTCCGATATTAATATGTGTTGTCAGATATGAAATAGAGCCTCAAAATGAGTTTTTGACGTCTTGGTATGGTGTCCTACAATTTAAGGTGTTTCTCCACCATAAATGAGACATTCAATTCATTTGACCATGTTTATTTACTATTATTGCCCTAAATTGTCGTTTACCATCTTTGTGAGCAGATGGAGTAAATTCACTAGACATTGGCTTAAGACAAGTAGCAACAGTCACAGAAGGACTAAATTATTTTGCTTTTTAACTGCATGAGGTTTAGAAAATATGATAAACAAGGATGATAAATTATAATCATTAGAATCATTAACTTTTTCACAAGCCTTAAATGTATTGTGTTCTTTGAACAACTGTCTGTAATTCTATCTATGGTAAGCGTAATTGATACTGATGATATGCTTTTGTCGATAGATCCATGCTGTCATTTCAATCAATAACATCTTAAATTACAAAAAGCACAATTTATACTTCATCACTCCAGTCATGTTCAACTCTGAATTCTGTGTCTAGAAACAGTGGCAATTTGAATCTTGTTAAAAGTGAGATAAAGGGGAGTTAATCAAGTGATGGCTTGTCATGTATCTCTGTGTCGCCCTGATGGCACAAACTGTAGCTCATACTGTAGCTCATACTATTGCTCATACTGTAGCTCATACTGTAGCTCATACTATTGCTCATACTATTGCTCATACTGTAGCTCATACTGTAGCTCATACTATTGCTCATACTGTAGCTCATACTGTAGCTCATACTATTGCTCATACTATTGCTCATACTGTAGCTCATACTATTGCTCATACTGTAGCTCATACTATTGCTCATACTGTAGCTCATACTATTGCTCATACTATTGCTCATACTGTAGCTCATACTATTGCTCATACTATTGCTCATACTGTAGCTCATACTGTAGCTCATACTATTGCTCATACTGTAGCTCATACTATTGCTCATACTGTAGCTCATACTATTGCTCATACTGTAGCTCATACTGTAGCTCATACTATTGCTCATACTGTAGCTCATACTGTAGCTCATACTATTGCTCATACTATTGCTCATACTGTAGCTCATACTATTGCTCATACTGTAGCTCATACTATTGCTCATACTGTAGCTCATACTATTGCTCATACTGTAGCTCATACTATTGCTCATACTATTGCTCATACTGTAGCTCATACTTTTGCTCATACTGTAGCTCATACTGTAGCTCATACTATTGCTCATACTGTAGCTCATACTATTGCTCATACTGTAGCTCATACTATTGCTCATACTGTAGCTCATACTGTAGCTCATACTGTAGCTCATACTATGGCTCATACTGTAGCTCATACTGTAGCTCATACTATTGCTCATACTGTAGCTCATACTATTGCTCATACTGTAGCTCATACCATTGCTCATACCATTGCTCATACTGTAGCTCATACTGTAGCTCATACTATTGCTCATACTGTAGCTCATACTGTAGCTCATACTATTGCTCATACTGTAGCTCATACTATTGCTCATACTGTAGCTCATACTATTGCTCATACTGTAGCTCATACTATTGCTCATACTATTGCTCATACTGTAGCTCATACTATTGCTCATACTGTAGCTCATACTTTTGCTCATACTGTAGCTCATACTGTAGCTCATACTATTGCTCATACTGTAGCTCATACTATTGCTCATACTGTAGCTCATACTATTGCTCATACTGTAGCTCATACTGTAGCTCATACTGTAGCTCATACTATGGCTCATACTGTAGCTCATACTGTAGCTCATACTATTGCTCATACTGTAGCTCATACCATTGCTCATACTGTAGCTCATACTGTAGCTCATACTATTGCTCATACTGTAGCTCATACTCTTGCTCATACTATTGCTCATACTGTAGCTCATACTCTTGCTCATACTGTAGCTCATACTATGGCTCATACTGTAGCTCATACTATTGCTCATTCTGTAGCTCATACTATGGCTCATACTGTAGCTTATACTCTTGCTCATACTGTAGCTCATACTATTGCTCATACTGTAGCTCATACTATTGCTCATACTGTAGCTCATACTATTGCTCATACTATTGCTCATACTGTAGCTCATACTGTAGCTCATACTATTGCTCATACTGTAGCTCATACTATTGCTCATACTGTAGCTCATACTATTGCTCATACTATTGCTCATACTATTGCTCATACTGTAGCTCATACTGTTGCTCATACTGTAGCTCATACTGTAGCTCATACTATTGCTCATACTGTAGCTCATACTGTAGCTCATACTATTGCTCATACTGTAGCTCATACTATTGCTCATACTGTAGCTCATACTGTAGCTCATACTATTGCTCATACTATTGCTCATACTGTAGCTCATACTATTGCTCATACTGTAGCTCATTCAATTTACGACATGGGTACAATGTGTTTAGACCATTTCTGATATCCCCTGCCATGATATTGCTGGAATATTGCTAAAAGCAACGTAAAACTAAACTCACTTACTCATACTGTTGCTCATACTGTTGCTCATACTGTTCCTCATACTGTTCCTCATACTGTTCCTCATACTGTCATGGGACTGACTGGACCACGCCCAGATCTTGATAGGCCAAGATCAGGATGTGACTGGAAAATTGCTCAGTGCAATGTTCAACAACATTTCTCATGTGACCCATGAATGGCAAGTTCTACTACATCTTGAGTGATGACATCCTGTTTGTCCTTCCAGAGCCAGGCATATACTCACCGATAGAGATGATAGATTTTGGTATTTTGAGGACGCTCGACAAACCCAAAGTTGTGAAGTTGAACCTCATCAATACAGGAGCAAAACCTATACATATCTCCGTGAGTACCTCCAGTAGAAGTCTCCATATCTCTGTGAGTACCTGTAGTAGAAGTCCCCATACCTCCGTGAGTACCTGTAGTAGAAGTCCCCATATCTCCATGAGTACCTCCAGTAGACGTCCCCATATCTCCGTGAGTACCTCCAGTAGAGGTCCCCATATCTCCATGAATACCTGTAGTAGAAGTCCCCATATCTCCGTGCATCCCTGTAGTAGAAGTCCCCATATCTCTGTGAGTACCTCCAGTAGAAGTCCCCATATCTCCATGAGTACCTTTAGTAGAAGTCCCCATATCTCCATGAGTACCTCCAGTAGAAGTCCCCATATCTCCGTGCATCCCTGTAGTAGAAGTCCCCATATCTCCATTTCCTCCAGTAGAGGTCCCCATATCTCTGTGAGTACCTCCAGGAGAAGTCCCCATATCTCTGTGAGTACCTCCAGTAGAGGTCCCCATATCTCCATGAGTACCAGTAGTAGAAGTCCCCATATCTCCGTGCATCCCTGTAGTAGAAGTCCCCATATCTCCGTGCATCCCTGTAGTAGAGGTCCCCTTATCTCCGTGCATCCCTGTAGTAGAGGTCCCCGTGAGTACCTGTAGTATCTCCGGGAGTACCTGTAGTATCTCCGGGAGTACCTGAAGTAGTCCAGGTTAGTCCTGCCATGTTGGATCACTGAACTGAAGCAGTTAAGACATAAGGGCATTAGTATGTTCTGTACCCCTTAGCCCAAGGTAAATACTTATAAACAAAGAATGGTTGAGATTTCCCATGTTGCGTCACAGTTTGGATGAATCATCTATTTATGACTCGTTCTGTTGGTTGAGCTTGTGTACCCTCCTTCACCTGTACTCTCAATGTCTTCTCTCTCACAGAGTGTGAATGTGTCGCCTAGCAACGATGCTGTTAGCATAGACTTCCGACCTATAAAGCTGCAGCCAGACCCAGGGAGGCAGGTCACAGTTGCACATATCACATACAACGGTGAGTTGTCACACAGGTAGCACATGTCACATACAATGGTGAGTTGTCACACAGGTATCACATGTCACATACAACGGTGAGTTGTCACACACAATGGGGAGTTGTCACACATATAGCACTTGTCACATACAACGGTGAGTTGTCACACAGGTAGCACATATCACATACGACGGTGAGTTGTCACACAGGTAGCACATGTCACATAAAATGGTGAGTTGTCACACAGGTAGCACATATCACATACAACGGTGAGTTGTCACACATATAGCACTTGTCACATACAACTGTGAGTTGTCACACAGGTAGCACATATCACATACAACTGTGAGTTGTCACACATATAGCACTTGTCACATACAATGGGGAGTTGTCACACAGGTAGCACATATCACATACAACGGTGAGTTGTCACACATATAGCACTTGTCACATACAATGGGGAGTTGTCACACATATAGCACTTGTCAGATACAACGGTGAGTTGTCACACATATAGCACTTGTCACATACAATGGGGAGTTGTCACACATATAGCACTTGTCACATACAACGGTGAGTTGTCACACAGGTAGCACATATCACATACAACGGTGAGTTGTCACACAGGTAGCACATATCACATACAACGGTGAGTTGTCACACAGGTAGCACATGTCACATACAACTGTGAGTTGTCACACAGGTAGCACATATCACATACAACGGTGAGTTGTCACACAGGTAGCACATATCACATACAACGGTGAGTTGTCACACAGGTAGCACATGTCCTTAGAGCGATAAGTTGTCACACATATAGCACTTGTCACATACAATGGGGAGTTGTCACACATATAGCACTTGTCACATACAACTGTGAGTTGTCACACAGGTAGCACATATCACATACAACGGTGAGTTGTCACACATATAGCACTTGTCACATACAACTGTTAGTTGTCACACAGGTAGCACATATCACATACAACGGTGAGTTGTCACACATATAGCACTTGTCACATACAACTGTGAGTTGTCACACAGGTAGCACATATCACATACAACTGTGAGTTGTCACACAGGTAGCACATATCACATACAACGGTGAGTTGTCACACAGGTAGCACATATCACATACAACGGTGAGTTGTCACACAGGTAGCACATATCACATACAACGGTGAGTTGTCACACAGGTAGCACATATCACATACAACGGTGAGTTGTCACACATATAGCACTTGTCACATACAATGGGGAGTTGTCACACATATAGCACTTGTCACATACAATGGTGAGTTGTCACACAGGTAGCACATATCACATACAACGGTGAGTTGTCACACATATAGCACTTGTCACATACAACTGTGAGTTGTCACACAGGTAGCACATATCACATACAACTGTGAGTTGTCACACAGGTAGCACATATCACATACAACGGTGAGTTGTCACACATATAGCACTTGTCACATACAATGGGGAGTTGTCACACATATAGCACTTGTCACATACAACTGTGAGTTGTCACACAGGTAGCACATCACATACAACGGTGAGTTGTCACACATATAGCACTTGTCACATACAACGGTGAGTTGTCACACAGGTAGCACATATCACATACAACGGTGAGTTGTCACACAGGTAGCACATATCACATACAACTGTGAGTTGTCACACAGGTAGCACATATCACATACAACTGTGAGTTGTCACACAGGTAGCACATATCACATACAACGGTGAGTTGTCACACAGGTAGCACATATCACATACAACGGTGAGTTGTCACACATATAGCACTTGTCACATACAACTGTTAGTTGTCACACAGGTAGCACATATCACATACAACGGTGAGTTGTCACACATATAGCACTTGTCACATACAACTGTGAGTTGTCACACAGGTAGCACATATCACATACAACTGTGAGTTGTCACACAGGTAGCACATATCACATACAACGGTGAGTTGTCACACAGGTAGCACATATCACATACAACGGTGAGTTGTCACACAGGTAGCACATATCACATACAACGGTGAGTTGTCACACAGGTAGCACATATCACATACAACGGTGAGTTGTCACACATATAGCACTTGTCACATACAATGGGGAGTTGTCACACATATAGCACTTGTCACATACAATGGTGAGTTGTCACACAGGTAGCACATATCACATACAACGGTGAGTTGTCACACATATAGCACTTGTCACATACAACTGTGAGTTGTCACACAGGTAGCACATATCACATACAACTGTGAGTTGTCACACAGGTAGCACATATCACATACAACGGTGAGTTGTCACACATATAGCACTTGTCACATACAATGGGGAGTTGTCACACATATAGCACTTGTCACATACAACTGTGAGTTGTCACACAGGTAGCACATCACATACAACGGTGAGTTGTCACACATATAGCACTTGTCACATACAACGGTGAGTTGTCACACAGGTAGCACATATCACATACAACGGTGAGTTGTCACACAGGTAGCACATATCACATACAACTGTGAGTTGTCACACAGGTAGCACATATCACATACAACTGTGAGTTGTCACACAGGTAGCACATATCACATACAACGGTGAGTTGTCACACAGGTAGCACATATCACATACAACGGTGAGTTGTCACACAGGTAGCACATGTCCATAGAGCAATAAGTTGTCACACATATAGCACTTGTCACATACAATGGGGAGTTGTCACACAAGTAGCACATGTCACATACCACGATAAGTTGTCACACAAGAAGCACATGTCCATAGAGCGATAAGTTGTCACGCAAGTAGCACTTGTCACATACCACGATGAGTTGTCACACAAGTAGCACGTCACAACGATGAGTTGTCACACTAGAAGCACGTCACACAATAGTGTGTTACCATGGTTACCTATGTGGAACCCTCCTGCCAGTGTCGGCTTCCAACAGTGATCTGGGTGCTCATCAGCGACAGGGCAGTCGGGTAGTGGTTTAAGCGTTGGCTCGTCACGCCGAAGACCCGGGTTCGATTCCCGACGTGGGTACAATGTGTGAAGCCCATTTCTGGTGTCCACCGTCGTGATATTGCAGGAATATTGCTAAAAGCGGCGTAGATCCTGTAATACTATTACAACCATTTCAGTTTTATATAACCTAGTTTTCTATCATTAGTAACATGGGTGTATATATCTTTGTAAAAGAAATCTCATTTTTATCAAGTTTGCAAAATATTTCGTTTGATAAACTTTCTGACATTGGCCTGTTGTTGACAAGCCGACCAACATAAGAAACATGTTTGGGGCGTGGCCTAACTCGCAACTTGTTCAGTTGAACAAAGTCAACAAACAAAATATTTTATGATACGCAAAATCTGAACTTATATACATTATAGGAAAACCATTCAGTAGAAAAATAATGCAAAAATACTCACAATTTAACAGTCGTTGCTGAAACCAGAAGCACGTACCGCATCTCACACATTGAGGCAAAATATGCAAAAGTTTCTCAAACTACCGTCGATATATTCCGAAAAAGATTCATCAGAAATTACATAATTTAATATCTTTCATCAACTGTTTACTATGATTGACCTGGGTAGCAGTCTCCACTCTGATGTTTTATATTTCTTCGTGATCGCTGCCAATGCTTAACATCAATTTGTTCGTATTTCTGCAAAGTTTGTGTTCACTTTGGTCTTGACCCTGGTATGATTGAAAATATCGGGGTATTTTTATATAGTAATGTGTAGTTTTCTATCAGGAACAAATGTGTCAAGTAATTCTTCAATTGGCCTTTGTTTTATGAAGCACCGACTGTTCGAAATCACCCACCCCCTTGAAATTAATGCAGCAGGTAGGGGTAAGAAGTGTGAAAACAATTCAGCAGGCTAAACTAATCTATATACTGCAGTAAACCTCACACAAGGGCTTGCTTTAAAGCATAGGTAGTCGCCTCTACTGAAGTGATCCTAATGTCAGTAGAGGTGCCTGACATTGAACATGATGGTCCTAATACATCAATCTGGTCTTGTTATGGCTTATGATAAACAGCTGTATTATGAATAAACATTTTTTCTTTCCAGCTGTCAAAGCATTTCACCCGAAGCAGTGGTCTGGGAAACTTGTCATCAGAACAAAGAACAACTTCCACAAACTGATAATCCCCTTCCGGGCAAATGTCCTGCATGGGTAGGAACGTTTCCAGTCTCTTCTTGTAACATGAAACTGTTTGTCTACTTAACATGAAACTGTGTTGGTCTACTAAACATGAAACTGTGTTGGTCTACTAAACATGAAACTGTGTTTGTCTACTAAACATGAAACTGTGTTGGTCTACTAAACATGAAACTGTGTTTGTCTACTAAACATGAAACTGTCTTTGTCTACTATACATGAGAAACAGCTGTGTTTGTCTACTAAACATGAAACTGTGTTGGTCTACTAAACATGAAACTGTGTTTGTCTACTGAACATGAAACTGTCTTTGTCTACTATACATGAGAAACAGCTGTGTTTGTCTACTAAACATGAAACTGTGTTGGTCTACTAAACATGAAACTGTGTTTGTCTACTAAACATGAAACTGTCTTTGTCTACTATACATGAGAAACAGCTGTGTTTGTCTACTAAACATGAAACTGTGTTGGTCTACTAAACATGAAACTGTGTTTGTCTACTAAACATGAAACTGTCTTTGTCTACTATACATGAGAAACAGCTGTGTTTGTCTACTAAACATGAAACTGTGTTGGTCTACTAAACATGAAACTGTCTTTGTCTACTATACATGAGAAACAGCTGTGTTTGTCTACTAAACATGAAACTGTGTTGGTCTACTAAACATGAAACTGTGTTTGTCTACTAAACATGAAACTGTCTTTGTCTACTATACATGAGAAACAGCCGTGTTGGTCTACTAAACATGAAACTGTGTTGGTCTACTAAACATGAAACAGCTGTGTTTGTCTACTATACATGAAACAGCTGTGTTGGTCTACTATACATGAAACAGTTGTGTTGGTCTACTATACATGAAACAGCTGTGTTGGTCTACTATACATGAAACAGCTGTGTTGGTCTGCTATACATGAAACAGTTGTGTTGGTCTCCTATACATGAAACAGCTGTGTTGGTCTACTATACATGAAACAGCTGTGTTGGTCTACTATACATGAAACAGTTGTGTTGGTCTACTATACATGAAACAGTTGTGTTGGTCAACTATACATGAAACAGCTGTGTTGGTCTGCTATACATGAAACAGCTGTGTTGGTCTACTCAACATGAAACATTTGTGAAGGTCTACTATACATGAAACAGCTGTGTAGGTCTTCTATATATGAAACAGCTGTGTTGGTCTACTATGTATGTGAAACAGCTGTGTGGGTCTACTATGTACGTGAAACAGCTGTGTTGGTCTACTATGTATGTGAAACAGCTGTGTTGGTCTACTATGTATGTGAAACAGCTGTGTGGGTCTACTATGTACGTGAAACAGCTGTGTGGGTCTACTATGTATGTGAAACAGCTGTGTTGGTCTACTATGTATGTGAAACAGCTGTGTTGGTCTACTATGTATGTGAAACAGCTGTGTGGGTCTACTATGTACGTGAAACAGCTGTGTTGGTCTACTATGTAGGTGAAACAGCTGTGTGGGTCTACTATGTACGTGAAACAGCTGTGTTGGTCTACTATGTATGTGAAACAGCTGTGTTGGTCTACTATGTATGTGAAACAGCTGTGTTGGTCTACTATGTACGTGAAACAGCTGTGTGGGTCTACTATGTATGTGAAACAGCTGTGTTGGTCTACTATGTATGTGAAACAGCTGTGTTGGTCTACTATGTATGTGAAACAGCTGTGTGGGTCTACTATGTATGTGAAACAGCTGTGTTGGTCTACTATGTATGTGAAACAGCTGTGTTGGTCTACTATGTATGTGAAACAGCTGTGTTGGTCTACTATGTATGTGAAACAGCTGTGTGGGTCTACTATGTATGTGAAACAGCTGTGTGGGTCTACTATGTATGTGAAACAGCTGTGTTGGTCTACTATGTACGTGAAACAGCTGTGTGGGTCTACTATGTATGTGAAACAGCTGTGTTGGTCTACTATGTATGTGAAACAGCTGTGTTGGTCTACTATGTATGTGAAACAGCTGTGTTGGTCTACTATGTATGTGAAACAGCTGTGTGGGTCTACTATGTATGTGAAACAGCTGTGTGGGTCTACTATGTATGTGAAACAGCTGTGTGGGTCTACTATGTATGTGAAACAGCTGTGTGGGTCTACTATGTACGTGAAACAGCTGTGTTGGTCTACATGAGACCTGCATATGAGTACTATGTGTGAGTAATATAGAAATAGTAGAAATTGGCACTAGTCCTGTTGTCCTACCAAAACTGCCCAATAGTTACGAGTTAAAATTTGCCTTTTTTAAGGTTTTTGCTATATGTTATCAATATAAGGACTATTGGAGTAAAAATGTTAGTTTCTATCGCTGAATATGTGTGAGTACTACATGTGAGACCTATGTGTGAGTACTACATGTGAGACCTATGTGTGAGTACTACGTGTGAGTACTACATGTGAGACCTATGTGTGAGTACTACATGTGAGACCTATGTGTGAGTACTACATGTGAGACCTATGTGTGAGTACTACGTGTGAGACCTATGTGTGAGTACTACGTGTGAGTACTACATGTGAGACCTATGTGTGAGTACTACATGTGAGACCTATGTGTGAGTACTACATGTGAGACCTATATGTGAGTACTACGTGTGAGTACTACATGTGTGACCTATGTGTGAGTACTACATGTGTGACCTATGTGTGAGTACTACGTGTGAGTATTACATGTGAGACCTATGTGTGAGTACTACGTGTGTGACCTATGTGTGAGTACTACGTGTGAGACCTATGTGTGAGTACTACATGTGAGACCTATGTGTGAGTACTACGTGTGAGACCTATGTGTGAGTACTACGTGTGAGACCTACGTGTGAGTACTACGTGTGAGTACTATGTGTGAGTACTACGTGTGAGTACTACGTGTGAGACCTACATGTGAGACCTGTGTGTGGGTACAGTGTGTGAGTCCTTCATGTGAGTCCTTCATGTTAGTCTAATGAGTCCACCTGATGTGTCAGTCCTGTGCATGAGTCTTACATGGGTGGTTGTGTTGCAGGTCACTGGTATGTGTGAGTACTACATGTTAGTCTAATGAGTCCGCCTGATGTGTCAGTCCTGTGCATGAGTCTTACATGGGTGGTTGTGTTGCAGGTCACTGGTATGTGTGAGTACTACATGTTAGTCTAATGAGTCCGCCTGATGTGTCAGTCCTGTGCATGAGTCTTACATGGGTGGTTGTGTTGCAGGTCACTGGTATGTGTGAGTACTACATGTTAGTCTAATGAGTCCGCCTGATGTGTCAGTCCTGTGCATGAGTCTTACATGGGTGGTTGTGTTGCAGGTCACTGGTATGTGTGAGTACTACATGTTAGTCTAATGAGTCCGCCTGATGTGTCAGTCCTGTGCATGAGTCTTACATGGGTGGTTGTGTTGCAGGTCACTGGTATGTGTGAGTACTACATGTTAGTCTAATGAGTCCGCCTGATGTGTCAGTCCTGTGCATGAGTCTTACATGGGTGGTTGTGTTGCAGGTCACTGGTATGTGTGAGTACTACATGTTAGTCTAATGAGTCCGCCTGATGTGTCAGTCCTGTGCATGAGTCTTACATGGGTGGTTGTGTTGCAGGTCACTGGTATGTGTGAGTACTACATGTTAGTCTAATGAGTCCGCCTGATGTGTCAGTCCTGTGCATGAGTCTTACATGGGTGGTTGTGTTGCAGGTCACTGGTATGTGTGAGTACTACATGTTAGTCTAATGAGTCCGCCTGATGTGTCAGTCCTGTGCATGAGTCTTACATGGGTGGTTGTGTTGCAGGTCACTGGTATGTGTGAGTACTACATGTGAGTCTAATGAGTCCGCCTGATGTGTCAGTCCTGTGCATGAGTCTTACATGGGTGGTTGTGTTGCAGGTCACTGGTATGTGTGAGTACTACATGTGAGTCTAATGAGTCCGCCTGATGTGTCAGTCCTGTGCATGAGTCTTACATGGGTGGTTGTGTTGCAGGTCACTGGTATGTGTGAGTACTACATGTGAGTCTAATGAGTCCGCCTGATGTGTCAGTCCTGTGCATGAGTCTTACATGGGTGGTTGTGTTGCAGGTCACTGGTATACAATGTCAACACCACCTACTACTTTAGTGCAAAAGCCCTGAAGAACGTCACACGGCCGATGATGTTCACAAACACCTTCAATTTCTCCATAGTCATCTTCAACGTCACACTTCCTGCTGACGTAGCCCAGTTCTTTTCTGTAAGTGCATACATGTCATACAGGTGAATCTAGTTGGGATGTAGTGCTTGATCAGACTATCATACTTGTTCATCATGCTCTCTCTCGGCACAAGAAGTTTATGGTATTGTGACATCACTTTGTAATATTATTGTGTACCCCCTTTGTAACATTACCTGCACAGATGTATTGTATGCAGCACAACTCTATAGCTGTGTTGTACACACTGATATTGTCTTTTTGTTCTCTTGTTTTGTATATAGGCCGGAGGCCTTAAGTACATAAAAACATCTTAACTCTTGACTCACTCTTGACTATCATACATTGCAGTTATCTATGGACCGATCACAATACATCATTTAGAATTTGAAATATTATTGGTTAACATTGATAATACACTTGATTATCTGAAGTTATGATGAAGAAATCAAAAGCATGTGTATCAGTAGATTTTCAATGCATGACAATGCATGACAATACACGGCAATACATGACAATGAACAACAATGCACAATAATGCATGACAATACATGACAATGCACAACAATACAGGACAATACATGACAACACTTGGTGTGTCTGTTGCAGATCTTCAACTTTACTCAGCCTGTGTTGCTGCAACCCCAGCAAATGGCCACGCCCTTCCTGGTCAAGTTCCATCCCAACGAGACGCAGCTGCACTTCAACACAGTGCTCACTATACACTCAAATGCATCCACTTTCCAGATTCCTATCATCGTCTATAACGGGCTGTTCAAGGTAGGGGCACATTAAACCGGAATATTACATGTGATTTAACATCAGTTTATGCGAGGATATTACATGTGTTATAACATTGCTATATACAGGATGTTACATGTAACACTACATCATTATGTACCATGTTCTTACATTTTATACAGCATCGATATATATATATATACCAGTATGTTATGTTGGGTATAACATGTTTGTTTGTTTGTTTGTTGTTTAACACCGCACTCAGCAATAATCCAGCTATATGAAGGCGGTCTGTAAATTATCGAGTCTGGACCAGACAATCCATTGATTGACATCATGAGCATCAATCCACTCAATTGGAATTGATGACAGTATAACATAGAGGATGTTTGTCCTACTGTATGCTTGTAGGATTGTCTTACTGTATGTTGGGGGTTTGTCTCACTGTTTGCTGGAAGGTTTGTTGTGCTGTATCCTGGGGGGGGTTGTCTTACTGTATGTTGGGGGTTTGTCTCACTGTTTGCTGGAAGGTTTGTTGTGCTGTATCCTGGGGGGGTTTGTCTCACTGTATGTTAGGGGTTTGTCTTAGTGTTTGCTGGAAGGTTTGTTGTGCTGTATCCTGGGGGGGGGGTTGTCTTACTGTATGTTGGGGGGTTTGTCTCACTGTTTGCTGGAAGGTTTGTTGTGCTGTATACTGGGAGGTTTGTCTCACTGTTTGCTGGAAGGTTTGTTGTGCTGTATCCTGGGGGGGGTTGTCTTACTGTATGTTGGGGGTTTGTCTCACTGTTTGCTGGAAGGTTTGTTGTGCTGTATGCTGGGGGGGGGGGGGGGGGGGGGGGGTTGTCTTACTGTATGTTGGGGGTTTGTCTCACTGTTTGCTGGAAGGTTTGTTGTGCTGTATCCTGGGGGGGTTTGTCTCACTGTATGTTGGGGGTTTGTCTTACTGTTTGCTGGAAGGTTTGTTGTGCTGTATGCTGGGGGGTTTGTCTCACTGTTTGCTGGAAGGTTTGTTGTGCTGTATCCTGGGGGGGGTTGTCTTACTGTATGTTGGGGGTTTGTCTCACTGTTTGCTGGAAGGTTTGTTGTGCTGTATCCTAGGGGGGTTTGTCTCACTGTATGTTAGGGGTTTGTCTTACTATTTGCTGGAAGGTTTGTTGTGCTGTATGCTGGGGGGTTTGTCTTACTGTTTGCTGGAAGGTTTGTTGTGCTGTATCCTGGGGGGTTTGTCTCACTGTATGTTAGGGGTTTGTCTCACTGTTTGCTGGAAGGTTTGTTGTGCTGTGTACTGGGAGGTTTGTCTCACTGTTTGCTGGAAGGTTTGTTGTGCTGTATACTGGGGGGTTTGTCTCACTGTTTGCTGGAAGGTTTGTTGTGCTGTATACTGGGAGGTTTGTCTCACTGTTTGCTGGAAGGTTTGTTGTGCTGTATCCTGGGGGGGGTTGTCTTACTGTATGTTGGGGGTTTGTCTCACTGTTTGCTGGAAGGTTTGTTGTGCTGTATCCTGGGGGGGGGGTTGTCTTACTGTATGTTGGGGGTTTGTCTCACTGTTTGCTGGAAGGTTTGTTGTGCTGTATCCTAGGGGGGTTTGTCTCACTGTATGTTAGGGGTTTGTCTTACTGTTTGCTGGAAGGTTTGTTGTGCTGTATGCTTGGGGGTTTGTCTTACTGTTTGCTGGAAGGTTTGTTGTGCTGTATCCTGGGGGGTTTGTCTCACTGTATGTTAGGGGTTTGTCTCACTGTTTGCTGGAAGGTTTGTTGTGCTGTATCCTGGGGGGGGTTTGTCTCACTGTATGTTAGGGGTTTGTCTTACTGTTTGCTGGAAGGTTTGTTGTGCTGTATACTGGAGGGGTGGTTGTCTTACTGTATGTTAGGGGTTTGTCTTACTGTTTGCTGGAAGGTTTGTTGTGCTGTATACTGGAGGGGGGTTTGTCTCACTGTATGTTAGGGGTTTGTCTCACTGTTTGCTGGAAGGTTTGTTGTGCTGTATCCTGGGGGGGGTTTGTCTCACTGTATGTTAGGGGTTTGTCTTACTGTTTGCTGGAAGGTTTGTTGTGCTGTATACTGGAGGAGGGGTTGTCTTACTGTATGTTAGGGGTTTGTCTTACTGTTTGCTGGAAGGTTTGTTGTGCTGTATACTGGAGGGGGGGGTTGTCTTACTGTTTGCTGGAAGGTTTGTTGTGCTGTATGCTGGGGGGTTTGTCTCACTGTTTGCTGGAAGGTTTGTTGTGCTGTATCCTGGGGGGTTTGTCTTACTGTATGTTAGGGGTTTGTCTCACTCTTTGCTGGAAGGTTTGTTGTGCTGTATCCTGGGGGGTTTGTCTCACTGTATGTTAGGGGTTTGTCTTAGTGTTTGCTGGAAGGTTTGTTGTGCTGTATCCTGGGGGGGGGTTGTCTTACTGTATGTTGGGGGTTTGTCTCACTGTTTGCTGGAAGGTTTGTTGTGCTGTATCCTGGTGGGTTTGTCTCACTGTATGTTAGGGGTTTGTCTTAGTGTTTGCTGGAAGGTTTGTTGTGCTGTATGCTGGGGGGGGGGGGTTGTCTTACTGTATGTTGGGGGTTTGTCTCACTGTTTGCTGGAAGGTTTGTTGTGCTGTATGCTGTGGGTTTTGTCTCACTGTATGTTAGGGGTTTGTCTTACTGTTTGCTGGAAGGTTTGTTGTGCTGTATGCTGGGGGGGGGGGGGTTGTCTTACAGTATCCTGGGGGGTTGTCTTACTGTATGCTGGAAGGTTTGTTGTGCTGTATGCTGGGGGGGGGGGGGGGGGGTTGTCTTACAGTATCCTGGGGGGTTGTCTCACTGTTTGCTGGAAGGTTTGTTGTGCTGTATGCTGGGGGGGGGGGGGGGGGGGGGGGTTGTCTTACGGTATCCTGGGGAGTTTGTCTTACTGTAGGATTGTAGGATTGTCTTACGGTATCCTGGGGGGTTGTCTCACTGTTTGCTGGAAGGTTTGTTGTGCTGTATGCTGGGGGGGGGTTGTCTTACGGTATCCTGGGGAGTTTGTCTTACTGTAGGATTGTAGGATTGTCTTACGGTGTCCTGGGGGGTTTGTCTCACTGTAGGATTGTAGGATTGTCTTACGGTATCCTCGGGGGTTTGTCTTACTGTTTGCTGGAAGGTTTGTTGTGCTGTATGCTGGGGGGGGGGGGGTTGTCTTACAGTATCCTGGGGGGGTTGTCTTACGGTATCCTGGGGGGTTTGTCTCACTGTATGCTGGAAGGTTTGTTGTGCTGTGTGCTGGGGGGGGGGGGTTGTCTTACAGTATCCTGGGGGGTTTGTCTTACTGTATACTGGAAGGTTTGTTGTGCTGTATGCTGGGGGGGGGGGGTTGTCTTACAGTATCCTGGGGGAGTTGTCTTACGGTATCCTGGGGGGTTTGTCTCACTGTATGCTGGAAGGTTTGTTGTGCTGTATGCTGGGGGGTGGGGTTGTCTTACAGTATCCTGGGGGGTTTGTCTTACTGTATGCTGGAAGGTTTGTTGTGCTGTATCCTTGGGGGGGTTGTCTTACAGTATCCTGGGGTGTTGTCTCACTGTTTGCTGGAAGGTTTGTTGTGCTGTATACTGGAGGGGGGGTTGTCTTACTGTATGTTGGGGGTTTGTCTTACTGTTTGCTGGAAGGTTTGTTGTACTGTATGCTGGGGAGGGGTTGTCTCACTGTATGTTGGGGGTTTGTCTTACTGTTTGCTGGAAGGTTTGTTGTACTGTATGCTGGGGGGGGGGTTGTCTCACTGTATGTTGGGGGTTTGTCTTACTGTTTGCTGGAAGGTTTGTTGTGCTGTATACTGGAGGGGGGGTTGTCTTACTGTATGTTGGGGGTTTGTCTTACTGTTTGCTGGAAGGTTTGTTGTACTGTATGCTGGGGGGGGTTGTCTTACAGTATCCTGGGGGGTTTGTCTTACTGTTTGCTGGAAGGTTTGTTGTGCTGTAAGCTGGGGGGGTTGTCTTACTGTATGCTGGAAGGTTTGTTGTGCTGTAAGCTGGGGGGGTTGTCTTACTGTATGCTGGAAGGTTTGTTGTGCTGTATCCTTGGGGGGGTGTTTGTCTTACGGTATCCTGGGAGGTTTGTCTTACTGTATGTTGTGGGGTTGTCTCACTGTATGTTGGGGGTTTGTCTTACTGAGTAGTATAGGTAATGGGGGTTCTGGACCACTTCCACTGTAGCTGGATTTATATACCTATACTGCTACTACAGATGGAATTTTTTATGTCAAAATGAATTATGTGATTTAATGATAGTCATGAGATTAAGTTAAATTGGCTCCAGTTCACCACCACCTGGGGCCAATGATATAAATTTTTATAGGTAATAAGGGTTCTAGCTCACTTCCACTGTAGCTGGATTTATTACCTATACTGCTACTATAGGAGGAATTTTTTATGTTAAAATGATAATGTGATTCAACGATGAGTCTAAATGTGATCAAACGATAGTAAGCAATCTATTTTTAATCTCCAACCAGTTCTTTGGTTTTGACACGGAATAACTGACGCGCTTGTTGCCTCCCCTGTTCTATGAACCTTTTTTTCTCGTCTTCGCTAATACCACTGGTCTTACGAGATTTTGATCGAATCTCCTGCTTCATTGCATTGTATTTGGTGAGTTCCGACAGCACTAAACGAAACTCATCCTCGGATATCTTACAATCGGCCATTGCTGTTGAAATATGATCCTCAATGCTGTTCAACTTTGCTTCGGCGAGTATCCGAATACTATCGTGTTTTAATGCTTTCTTTTGTAACCTACGAGAAATGAATCTTATCGCTATTCCTGCCAGTCCCGAGACTCCAGCGGTTATTTCCATGCCGAGCACGATAGGTGCGGCGATTATAGTTGATAGTAAACCGATACCCGCTACACCGAGTCCCATACCAGATACTACAAGCGCGGTGTCAACTCCATCCAGAGCATTCACGACTTTGCGATACTTTTTATACAATCCAAGTCTCAACTCCCTATCCTTCCCTATTCGATGTTTTATGTCTTTTATTTGATGTAATCGAAATCCATCAACAGTTTCCATCTTTTCAAATGCTTCACCGAGCGCTGGATATAAACTCATAGTGTATATTATGATCATATAATAGTCTTTAATTGGTCTTGCTTAAATGTTTTGATAGTATACATCAATCTTATCAAATGTATATTATACGGCAAGAATATCTTAGTAAGAGAAATACTACCACTTTTAATAATTTGGACCCCCTCGAGGGTTGCAACGGGTGATGCTCCGATATGAATAATACTGCAACGTTGACGTTGGTGTTTCTTAAGCCATTTAATTGATAGACCTGGTAATATTTCGAAGGCATCTACCGGTACATCTCCGAACAAGACTTCAATAATAAGCGTAGAAATATTAGGTATTGCACTCAGGTTAACTTTAATATCTTCGAATTCAGTAACCAAATTTAAACTAATGTTTTTTAAGGCCGGACGACTATATATCATATGACCTGGGTTTTCTGGCAGGGGAGTAACCAACACACTTTTTCGTTTTGATGGGATATAAGCCGCGAGTACGATGCCACTATTTATTATCTTAGTTAAATTATGTCCCTTACCCATCATCACATAAGGTGGGGTAATGATGATATTCAGTAGCCACTCGATGTTTGCTTCGATCATAGTCCATTTATTATCATCGTTGCGAGTAATATTGTACGAAGTGTTTTTAAGGAGTCTACTTACATCGACATCGCTTAAATCTTCTAGATTACCCGTGAATGTGACTTCTTTCCGCTTGTATACATTATCGTGTAAGTGTAAAGCGTATAACTTACCATTGGTACCAGGTTTACCAAATCCTTCCGTGTCTCCGAGATCGGAAAGCGCAATTGTATTACATTGTCTTACTGTTCCAGGGCCTGATGCATCAACCATTATTTATAATATGGAGTGTTACGCTTAAGTATCCTATATGTACAGGTTGATGTTTTACATCTAATACAGAAATTTTGAAGTCTGAAATAATACCCCGCTTCAATTTTTTATATTGTAATGATGAGAAAGATTCCGTTCTACCGCTATTATATTTTTCATCTTTCACTGGAACACTTCTAAGCAGAGTTGAAGGACTTTCTAGTTGAATATTATTTGTTGTACTGATTTGATCAAGATGGATGCACAACTCTTTATAGGGAACTAAATCGGGTAATGTCTCTCCATCTTTTAATGTATTGGATATTTTTAATATTTGTGTAAATCCAAGTGTATTTGTTAAGTTATTGTAAGGAAATACACTTTTTTTTTCTCCAGGGTATAATTTCAGTCTCCCATTCGCCTCATTTTGTGTGAGACTAGATCCATTAGGTTTAAAAAATTCATCATTGAGTGAGCATACGCTGTAATACCCATCAGGTATAGTAATGAATTTAGGAATATCATTTTCAACTATTAATAATTCATTATTTTCTTTCGCAGCATTTATATTGGTCCACCGTGGGTAATACGTTACATCGCATAGAGCTACTTCGAGTTGTCCATCCGAGTTATCGATAGTATGAAGCAGTTCAATAGACTGACCATTTGTTATTCCTGGGAGTGTAACATACATATTAAATATACAATGATACTATATCATAATTTAAATATGAAATCGAGATATATTACTAATCAATCGATTATAGTAACTGCCTCCGGTGCTGAATTTTTCGTTAAATTCCCAGATATCTTTGAAAAGTACAGGGTCACGGCAACTAGCGATAAAATGGTGCACGATTGGTTTCACAATCCGATGCAATTTTGGCAGAATCAGTTAAACTTTGCCATATGGTGTGCCACAACGGGATGTGGTGTATCTGTTAATGCTCCAGGATATATGCTAAATAAGTCTGTTTTATTATTTCATGTGTATTATCAGATTAGACGTATACTTAAAGAAATTAATGCTCCATTACCACAAGATCGAGCGTGGAATGTATCAAATAATCCGTATAATAGGGGGGTGTATGAACGTATTTGTAATGAATTTAATGTTTCTACGAGTAAAGATTGGCGTATTAAAGGAGCAAACCATGGTCTAGGTATTCCGTACGCTGGTGCACACTCTGTTAAAGAAGTCAGCGATGATTTACTGAAAAGGGGTCGGCTCCTTCCGAGCTTTGCTCTCTCAAGTAACGAGTGGAGAGATGATCGTATTAACTTTAAGGGTGGTGTTGCTTTCACCATCCAAAAGGTTGAGCAACCACCTGGAGACGCTTGGAATGAATTTCTTAATGATAAAACGGAAAATAATTTTACTAACCCAGGATTTGTAAGATTTAATGAATCAATAAGAACTTATGTATGGGCAATTCTCGGTGCACAATCGCAAACACGAACATCCATTATCGGTTCTGGGACGGCGCTCGATGCGCAAAAACAGTTTGTCGCAAACGTGGAGGACGCCATTAATTCACCAGTTGACATACCATCGTCTATAAAACGTTTTCAAGATGCATTACAGTACGCTCAATCCAAAGTGGACTTTGTTTATGCACCGGGACTATACATGTCTCCGAGTAATATGGAACTTAAGATCGGTCAAGTGATAGGTTATAATAATAAAATTGTTATCGCTACCGATCAACAAAAACCAGGTATTAATTCAGATATTAACGTCGAATTAATAACGCAAACGATCACGGACGAAAAGGGAATAGTCAAGCCACAAACACCAACTATCGCACAACCATCTACTAATGCACACGCACAAGTACCACCACATATTGAGGCTAAAAATCAACAACATATCGATGAAAAAACAGCGCTTGTAGTGGGTGGAGTCTCGGTTGGTTTACTCATGATTTGGTTAAATAGTTCTTAGCGAATACGTACAACAGCCCTGCAATTGCCACGATCAGCCCCCACAAGTTTTGACTAAGCCAAGTGGTGGTCTTAGCTAATAAATTCAATAGCCAGGAAACTATACTCCCTATTATACCAGGAAGTGCGGCCGCGGCTTTCTCAGCGAGCTTTCCCAGTGCTGAACCTAATGCTTTTAAATGTTTTTTTATCCACTCTTTTATACCGTTTTTATCGCTGGGTGGTGTACCTCCACCTGTACCACCACCTGTTAACGAGAGAGTCAAAGTCGATATAATAAAACCCAACGCGGTTAAAATACTGGCAATGGTTATTCCCTGTTCTCTGAACAATGTTTTAATTTTATCGGCCAGTGTAGTGTCATCGTTGAGGACTTGATCGATAGTTTCTCGAATACGACTGATTTGCGAACGAAGTGCCTTTCTATTACTGGAAGCTGCTTCGAGGCGGGCCGATCTTTCGTCTTCTAAGTTACGCAATCTTTCCGCTACGCGGCGTCTACTGAACTCATCGCCCGCCTGTTTGAGTTTTGTTTTCTCTTGAGCTATATGCTTGTCGATTTCGGATATCTTGGCTATATTATTGATGAGTTCTCCCCGCATTGTTCGCATTGCCTTGTCAAGACCTCGTAATTCCCTAATACTGAACTCAGAGGATGGTACCTGTAACGTGGAATTATCGTAATAGGTATCTAAGATTTCTCCGAGTCTGTCCGAGGCCACCATCGAAGCAGCTTCCAAATCATCTGTATTAACGAGTTCAGTACGCACGGTTCGAAGAACCTTAGTAGTCTTCGCGGAAAGTCGTCGGTAGTCCACAAAACCTAATTTATCACGAACAGTGCTGATGCCGTGTTTAGCAGCTATCGTAGACAAGGCTAGGGGCTTACGAGTACGAGAATGCATAAGATCAATATCCAGAGCGCCACGCAGTCGCAATATTCCTTTACTATCTATCTCAAACTTTGAATAGTCACGACCTATTGGGGTATCTTCTTTTAAGGCATCATAATAATCATTGACGGACGATTGTAAAAGTTCATCGTTAAGATTCGTGGCACCAAAGTTGGTTTCATCAGTACCCTCTTCGATTGGGTTATCAAAGTCATCAAAGGTACTTAGATCAAAGTCATTATGTTCAAAATTATCCATTTTTATATTAAACATAAGGTACATAATTTCAATATAAACAATGTCTTCGCAATATGGACGCAAGTTAAACCCACAACGTAGACTTCGAGATCCATTAGGGGTCAAAGCAATTTGTCAGTCTGTAACTATAACTAATAACCCTAGTACCATAGATCAGAATCAAACCCTTCTGGTTCGCTTTCCTAATCTCGGCGCACACGATGTGTTAGTTCCGGGAACTGTCCGACTAGCATTTACGATTAGTTTGACTTCTACAGACGTTAACAGGGAGCCCGTTCAAAACATAGGTCGTGCTATCGTTAAGAAAATCGCCATTAAAATTAGTGGTAATGAGGTTTTGAGTATCGACGATAGTGATGTATACTATTGCTACATGGATCTCTGGAGAACGGATAAAGAGCGGGAAAACTTACAGTACCAAGGTATTTGTAATAAGAACACATTGAGACTGCGCGTGGGTGCTGAAAATGGTGTTGATACCAACGAAAAAGATAAGGCTGTTGCCGACGCATTAGGTAACAGATTCTATGTTCCCCTAGACTTTGAATTACTAGATTCCCACATGCCCTTTTATCAAGCATCCCTAGGTGATAGGTTAGAATACGAACTCACTTTTAATGATTATGGTAGAGTAATCAGATCTGTTAATGTAGATGCTAGATATTCCATTGATAATATCTCTCTGGAGTACGATATGATAACGGATCCCGAATTAGCCAGACAAATTCGTAATCAGTATTCGGGAAGTTTAGCTATTTTGTACGATCGCGTGCTGCGACACCGAAAGATCACGAGGGATAAAAAAGATACGATGTGGAATATCAATCTAAACGTCCCCACGAGGTCGTTGAAGGGTATTTTAATGTTGTTCGAGGACCCCTCCGATGTGTTTAAAAGAAATACCGAGAAGTTCTACAATCCTAAGATTACAAAAGTAGAATTGACTATCGAGGGAGTTCCTAATCAACTATATAGCCAAGGAATGCTAGCGTATCACCAGTGGGATGAGATTAAAAAACTTCCTTCTATAAAACGTTCTCCCGAAGTTAACGCGGTCGTGAAAGATCTGTCTCTCGGGAGTGTATCGATGGGTGAATACCTCACCACGAAGTACGCGCTATGGCTAGACATGCGAACAACGGACGATGACCAACTACACGGTAGTGGGAGGAGAATAGAAAATGCTAGCGAGGGTGCCACCATACAGATAACAAAGCTTCAGGAATCAGCTGGTAAATTAAACATATATTTGTACGTGATTATGGATGCGCAACTTAATATACAGAATGGGAGATTCGTGCAAGCAATCTATTGATAATCTTTTACCTAAAGATCCACACTGCGCCATCATATGTGGGCAAACGGGCTGTGGAAAAACAGCCTTTATTCTAGATATTTTAGAAAGTCATTATCAGGACGTTTTCGATCATATCATTATTCTATGCCCGACTATAAGCGTTAATAAAACATACCTATCGAGAGATTGGGTAATGAATGACAATGGGGTACACAGAGTCGATCCAGGCGATCGATTACAAGACTGCCTCCGAGTATGTCACGAAAAATACAAAGGAGAATCGACCCTTTTCGTAATAGATGACTGCAGCGCGAGTAAAGAACTCACAAAAAAGAAAGATATGCTTTCGTATTTAGCATTCTCCGGTCGGCATACTCAACATAGCGTTTGGGTACTTACTCAAAAATACAACTCTGTACTGAAAGATCTCAGAGAGCAGACCAAATGGGTAGCACTCTTTCATTGCAAAGACCGAGATTCATTCGAGGAATGTCTACGCGAAAATGATGTCATTTATACCAAGGGCGAACGAGATAAAGTCAGAAAAGTGTTAGCGGCAACGAAGCACTGTAAACTCGTATTAAAAACCGATCAACCAGCTGCTTATACAATTGCTTAGCAAAATGTAGCAAAATGTAGCAAAATTATAGCAAATGTAGCAAATTGAACATTAGCGGTTAATATTACATAAAATGTGGTTCGAAATCCTCATTCTTTCGCAACAGTTCATTATTACAGGTTGTATTGGATATGTCATATTACATTATGTTAAACTTAAATATCTCCTTAGGTATTACATTATGGAATGCGACGAACTCATCGAACAAATGCTCAAAGAATCTGATGCAGATCAAAAAACACATCAACATGCTGAAGTAGTTACAGATAAACATAGAGAAAGACTCGCGGCTTTGGTAGCCGGTGGAAAATGTTCCCAATATTTGGGAGAAAATTATACCATCGAAAAAATTGATAACATGACAGACGAAGAAATTAAAAAACTGTACGCTCGTTACGAGTCTAGATTGGGAGCTACCATGACTAAAACGATAGGGTCTTCTATATTACAACTATACACGACCATAGCTAGTACATTTCTCCCCATCCCAGCAGAACATCGCATGTATTTATGTGAATCTCTAGAGAAAGACCCATTCATCGAACACGCTATAAGCCCAGTGAGCTGTGAGTTTTATCATAGATATGGAATGTTCTTAGCTCCATTCATCCACAGCTTTAATAACAGCTAGGTATTGTCAATTTAAACATACGTGCCCACTTAATAATAATGGAGACACAGGTGACACCACAGATTGTGAACGAGGAACAACAGATTGTGGAAACACAACAACAAGTGAATGAGGAACCACCAGTGAATGAGAAAACACAACATGTGAATACAAAAAAACAACCCAGAGTGACAAAGAATCCTTTGAAAATAGCCGCAGGAAGAAAGGGAGGGCTGGCGCGCAAAGCGAAATTAATAAATAATTCAAATATTAATCCGATTAAAACATGGGCACTAGTAGGAGTTGTTGGTATAGCGGTTGTATGGTTCTTTTATAAGTCTGGAGAAGAGAAAACGTCACCCCCGCCGCAACAATTAGAGGTTAGTCCTCATATAATGCTATAAGAAGCATGACTACTCCAGCTACAGACGGTAAAATGTTGGTAAACGCGACGTATCATTCAGCGGTGGTCACCGGCTTGGCCATTGGATATGCCCGTATGGCTAAAATGATTACTAAAGCCACACCTCCCAAGCTAGATTTTAATGGATATGACATTGGTATGGCCATTCTGGATATTGGATTAGCTATGGCAACAAAGGATATGCTAATCAAACAAGGACTTATCCCGGAAGACATAATGAAGTAATTAAACATTTGAATATTTTATATTATTATACATATGGCATCAATTGCGATGATGGTCGGTGGAGCTGTTGTTAATGCTCTAGCTTTTTCAGGGAGTAATTTTTTATTTTCTAGTATGAGGGAATCAAACGCTAAAGAAGTTGAAGAGGAGCGTAAACGACATAATGAAGCTTTAGAGCAATACCAAGCAGCTCAGTTACAATATACACAGCAGAGAATGAAGAGATTAGACTTTATTCATGAACAACTGATAAAGGAAGGACATTCATGATCAATTCAAACGTTTAAGGATGTTGAATCTGCCATGCACGAATACTTCCTCGTTTATGGGAAAAAACTAGACCCAATACCTAGACCAACAATGAGTCAGTTTTATACACCGTCAGAGGCTCAGAAAGACCGCGAGGTCACATTTGTGATTATGGGGTTGACTGCTGTATTGATTTTCAGCTATACCATACATTTAGACAAATGATATGATATGTGTATAATCATGAATCTATGCAAATATACACTCATGGGGAAATCGATTCAATGTCAGAAGCCATCGGTGGGTGTTTACTGTGGCACTCACGCTTATAACATCAGAAAGGGGTTTAAAAATTACGTTTGTTCTGTATGTGGGATTGGAGTCAAATGTAGTTACAGTTTATGTAATAGTCACGGTGCTGATAAGGTCAGGAAGCAGATTATTTATGCTAGGAAGAGAGATTATATCAATGAGAGGAATAGGTTGGGGAGAATACGTATAACCATTTAGACAAATGAATCATTTTGTATATTCAACCACAATGGTTTTTGTCAGAAAGTTGAAGGCTATGGCAAAGCAACGTGGTCTACGTGGATATTCTCGAATGAGAAAAGCTGAATTGTTTACCTTACTCGGTTTGGAATACAACAAACCTCAGACTGTTAGAGAACTCAAAGTTCGAGCGAGAAACAGTGGGTTGAGAGGTTATTCTCGAATGAGAAGAGATGAATTGATCGCTTTACTGGAACAAAAAGAATTAATATTTGTACCCACATCCACCGGTGTTGGTAAATATCTAAGAGGTTGGAAGATGGATATTAATTCCAACATGGATGTTAACGATATTAAGCCCATCATATCGAGTAAAATTAACGAGGAATTAGATGATTTACATAGTATAAAATACCAGCTGACGATTAAAATGACATTGAGTAAAAGTAACACAGATGATAGCACCGAATATACCGAACCATATTTCCGTAGCAATCAAGAAGTTTTAACCGAATCCGATGCTATAAACACATCATTAGATACATCAATTCAGAGAATACAGGAAACTTTAGAACGCTGGACTAATAGAGGTTCGGGTTGGGGAGTGGATAAAATCAATAGTTTATATTTAGATATAGCAAATTATATGCCCTTCAAAGGTGGATCTTATATAGATTTACCCCCGTATTATAAGAAGAAAAAAGCCATAATTAACGTAAAAAATAAATCCGATGACTGTTTAAGAATGATGATAAGATCTGCATTGTTCCCCGTAGACAAGCATCCAGATAGACCTTCTAGCTATCCCAAAAACGATGGACTCAACTTCGATGGTATAGACGAACCTACACCAATATCACAAATTGATAAGGTGGAAAAGCAAAATAATTTAGCTATAAATGTTTTCGGACATTCTTCTGAAGGAATTGTTGTACACAGGATAAGCTCCGCTCTGGAAAATATTCCCAGAATCAATTCATTTCTGATCGAAAAAGATGGTAAATATCATTATACGTGGATAAAGAGTTTAAACAGGCTACTATACGATCAAACAAAACATAAAGAAAAGAAATATTTCTGTGAAAGATGCCTACATGGGTACAGCAGACAAGATCTATTAGAAGCGCATAAAGAAGACTGTAGAGGTGTTGGACAGACTGCTATCAGGATCGATATGCCTAAAGAGGGAAAAAATATATTAAAATTTGAACATTATTGTAATCAAATGCCAGTACCGTACGTAATTTACGCCGACTTCGAAGCGCTTATCAAACCCATAGAAAATACTGAACACAATAATCAAGATAGTAGTTTTACGTACAAAACTCAAGAACATACTCCTTGTGGGTTTGGATATATAGTTGTAAGGTATGATGGGAAAACAAACACTCCTGTGATTTACAGAGGTCCCGATGCAGCGGGAAAGTTCCTAGAATATCTACAAAATGAAGAGAGAATAATCAGGGAAAAATTATCGTGTAAGATACCCATGCGTATGACGAGGGATGATTGGAGTACCCATAAGAAGTCAACGAGTTGTCACGTTTGTAATAAACCCCTGGATGGGGATTCTGTAAGAGATCATTGTCACGTCACGGGTAATTATCGGGGAGCCGCTCATAACGAGTGTAACTTGAAACTAAAAATGAACTCTCAAACAATACCCATCCCCGTTGTGTTTCATAACCTTAGGGGATACGATTCACATCTCATTATGCAAGCTATCTCAAAGACCGACGGCGGTTTAACATGCATTCCTAATAATATGGAAAAATACATATCGTTCTCGTGTAATGGGCTTAGATTCATAGACTCCGTACAATTTCTGTTATCTTCCTTGGACAATTTAGCTAATGCGAACAATCCCGATGACTTCACGATAACAAATAAATATACCGATAAGATAACTCGTCATTTGTTGCTGAGAAAAGGTGTATATCCTTACGAATATATGGATGGTTGGTCTAGATTCGAAGAAACTGAATTACCACCCCTCGAATCATTCTATAGTAACTTAACAGAATCTAGAATAACAGATGCTGATTATGAACACGCTCTGACGGTCTGGGATAAATTAGGTTGTAAGAATTTAGGTGATTATCACGATCTGTACTTAAAAACTGATGTACTGTTACTAGCCGATATATTCGAGATATTTAGAAAGACATGTTTCAAACAATACGGCTTGGACCTGGCATGGTACTATTCCAGTCCAGGACTATCGTGGGATGCATTGTTGAAGAAGACCGGCGTAGAACTAAAACTACTCACAGATTACGATATGCACTTGTTTATTGAGAAAGGATTAAGAGGTGGTATATCGATGACAGCTAAAAGGTATTCTAAGGCTAATAATAAATTAGTGGAAGGATACGATCCCAGTAAACCCAACACACACATATTATATCTCGACGCCAACAATTTGTACGGATGGGCTATGAGTCAACCTTTACCCATGGGTGGTTTTGAATGGGTCGATGATATCCATAATATCGAAGCGAATAAAGGGTACATACTAGAAGTTGACTTGGAATATCCAAGTTCGTTACATAAAGATCATAACAGTTATCCGCTAGCTCCCGAAAGATTAATGGTTAATAAAGATTGGATGTCGGAATATCAACGCTCCTTGATGGGTAATAGTAGGTTAGCTAACGTAGAAAAACTCATACCAAATTTGATGGATAAAACAAAATATATAGTTCACTACAGAAATCTCCAGTTGTATCTATCGTTAGGTATGAAACTTAAGAAAATACACAGAGTTCTAAAGTTTGATCAAAGCCCTTGGATGGAGCCCTATATAAGGTTGAACACAGATTTAAGAAAGATAGCTACCAGCGATTTCGAAAAGAATCTGTATAAGCTCATGAATAACTCGGTATTTGGTAAAACTATGGAGAATCTAAGGAAGCGTGTTGATGTTAAATTAGTCAGATCTGATGAGGAAGAAAGACTCAGGAAACTTATAGCCAGTCCGGCTTTTAACAGAAGCAAGATATTCGATAACGACTTAGCCGCGTTGCATATGCAGAAGAGTAATATAAAATTCAACAGACCGGTGTACGTCGGTATGAGTATTCTTGACTTGTCAAAACACTTAATGTATGACTTTTATTACAACGAACTTAAGAAGCAATACGGCGATAGATGCGAGGTGTTATATACCGACACAGATTCTTTGTTGATGGAAATACAAACCGAGGATGTGTATAAAGATATGGCAGAAAAAATAGATATGTACGACACGAGCGATTACCCAAAAGATAATCCACTGCACAGCGTTGTAAATAAAAAGGTGTTAGGTAAGATGAAGGATGAATGTGCTGGGACCCCTATAGCGGAGTATGTGGGATTAAGACCTAAGATGTATTCTATAAAGAAGTCCGATAATGGAGAGATAAGAAAAGCTAAGGGCATTAAGAAGTATGTTGTAAAAAAGCATATCAAACACGAACAGTATAAAGAATCATTATTTAACGGTAGAACGTTCAAACACGAGATGAACTCTTTAAGAAGTTACAATCATAGGATAGATGGATTAAGAATGAACAAGACATCATTATCCCCCTTAGATACAAAGAGATGGATTGATAATGATGGTGTAAATACCTATGCTTATGGTTATGGTGGTAATACCGTACCGTCGGGAACTATGAACAACTCTTCTCGTACAAATGCCCTACCCGGTCCATCTTGAAGATAATAAAGAATAGGCTCTCCTTCTTTCGTAACCAATTGACTAATGTTATACGTCTTAAGGGACCATATGGGATCGGTTGCGCGACGTAGGCCTCCTTCGAGTTCACCGGCCTGGTATAAATATCTTACCCTTACTCTATCCGGAAGTTTTCGTTCTTTACCTCTCCTCGGTGCTGAAGATTTGGAAGTCACGGATTTCATTTTAATAGCATCGGATGGTTTCTTCCCTATTAATCTCGTTACTTCATTATTCAGCGCTGATACAACAGCTGATAATCGTGTCACCCATTCGGTTGATCTCAATCGCTCGGATTTCATTTCGATCCCATACTGATAGCCAAACAAACGTTCCGCTAATGTCCTGTTAAATCTTTCGACGATAGCTTGACTGCGGTGGGCCTCTCTTTCACCACGGACGATTTTGACATCGTTCTTTGTTAACAGTTTAGTTACCGATCCCATAAACTCGCGACCGGGATCTACTTGAAATAGCTTAGGCCATTTTAGCGGTCCGCGTTTATATATGCGACTCAGTGCATTAGCTACCTCTGTTGATTCTTTCGATGTTAATGGCTCAGCCTCTTTGTATCGACTAGCCACATCCACTACTGTTAAAGCGTATTTATACGTTTTGCGTTTTACCTTATCGTGGGGAAGAAACAAGAGGTCAGCCTGATGAACTTCATTCGTTGTAAAAATATCAAACTTCTTCCTCGGTATATAACGCGGTGCTGGTAAATATATTTGCCACATCGCTTGTTTCTTTAACCAATCCTTGGCCACATCTTTAGATACCTTAGCCGCGGTGGCTAATTTTTTTATTGCTCCTACACCTTTCCAATATCCTTGTGGGCTATAGTAAATTTTATCCATTATTAATTAATATTGATATTTCGTTTAATACAAATCCAGCTACAGTGGAAGTGAGCTAGAACCCTTATTACCTATAAAAATTTATATCATTGGCCCCAGGTGGTGGTGAACTGGAGCCAATTTAACTTAATCTCATGACTATCATTAAATCACATAATTCATTTTGACATAAAAAATTCCATCTGTAGTAGCAGTATAGGTATATAAATCCAGCTACAGTGGAAGTGGTCCAGAACCCCCATTACCTATACTACTTACTGTGTTTTTGTTGTTGATGTGATGTTTACTGCATGTGATGTCCTTTTCAGGTTATACATCATCGGCCAGAGAAGTTCAAAGGGCAACTTGATTTCGGTACTATGGGAGTAGGAGAAAGTCGAAGTATGATTTTTACTGTGCGCAACGACAACCCAGTGGATGTGAGTATAGAAATTAGCAGGGGAATAAATATAGAGATGTCTGGGAAATGTAGAAATGTTGGGAGATGTCAGGGAAATGTAGACTGTCAGGAGATGTCAGGGAAATGTAGATTGTCGGGAGATGTCTGGGAAATGTAGACTGTCAGGAGATGTCTGGGAAATGTAGACTTTCAGGAGATGTCAGGGAAATGTAGACTGTCAGGAGATGTCTGGGAAATGTAGACTGTCAGGAGATGTCTGGGAAATGTAGACTGTCAGGAGATGTCTGGGAAATGTAGACTGTCGGGGGATGTCAGGGAAATGTAGACTGTAGGGGGATGTCAGGGAAATGTAGACTGTCAGGAGATGTCTGGGAATTGTAGACTGTCGGGGGATGTCAGGGAAATGTAGACTGTCAGGAGATGTCTGGGAAATGTAGACTGTCAGGAGGTGTCTGGGAATTGTAGACTGTCGGGGGATGTCAGGGAAATGTAGACTGTCAGGAGATGTCTGGGCATGGTAGACTGTCAGGAATTTTCAGGGAACTATAAATGCCGAGTTAGCCTCATTAGACTGTCAGTGACCTACATTTCCTGGAGTTGTGGTACAAACATTACAATGTTGGGGCTGCTGATCAAGATGCCAGCATCACCTGGGTTATCTCTGCACGCAGTGTGAAATGCAAGTAAACATCTGCATGGCTGGCAAACATTTAGCTGTACAGAGTATGTAGTGTGTAGTTTGTTCACCCGTTGTGTTTGTGTGCAGGTTGTGGTGGGTGAGTTTAGTTCCAACATGAACCGTACCACCGTCGAGATCCTTGGTATGGAGCGAGGGAACGGGACGACCCTCACCCGGGTACACAACAAGTCAGAGATAGACACAGATCCGGTGAGTCACAAGGCGCATCCACACTGACTGTACAGAAATCTGTCACATCTTCCAACAGGATGTCCACTATTTCTGTTCCTAACTGATGTTTTCAAAATGAACACAACACAATCACGCTGTTTTGATTAATTATGGTTGAACATTTCATTCAGAGGGTGTCATACCAAGAGATGTTAACAGATTGTATTTGTTACATCTCCTGGCACAAGGAATAGGGGATAAGAAGCGGACTGTCTGAGTGGGGAAGCCATGTAAAACTGCAGCATGGATCTCTATGTGCCAGCACTATCACACATGCACACACACTCACAATAATCTTGAATGTTACATTACATCCCTATCATCTCACCTGTATTGAGCCTGAGTAACTTGGCTCTTGGTCCAGTAAGCTTGCTTACTCTAGGGGATGTCAAGACTAGTCAAACTGAGACCATGTTTGTCTGTTGCAGCTGGTGATCAAGCCCTACCACTTTGCTGTGTTCAGTGTTAATGTTGTTGCGCCCAACGAGGAGGGGGCGTATGCAGCCGAGGTGTTGATAGTCACACAATTTCAGGTAGGAACATGCTCTCATCAAGACATCTCTTGAGAGTTGATTATAATGAGGGTCGATTGGTTGCAAAGTGTGGTGTGGATCATTGCTTGTGCCATCAACTGCTGCTTGTCTGGCTGAGACTTTGATATTTCCGGACTGTTGTGATGGAACTTCATTATCACCGATTGAGGCGGATAAGAATACTTACAATGTGCGAATCCCATTCTTGATCTCACATGATTGTGCTTGAATTGGGGTGTAAAACATGTTATCATTGAGTTGGTGTAAGGCAGTGTTGTCATCACTGACTTGGTGAAAGGCAGTGTTGTCATCACTGTGTGCCCTGCTGGTGTAAGGCAGTGTTGTCATCACTGTGTTGGTGTAAGGCAGTGTTGTCATCACTGTGCTGGTGAAAGGCAGTGTTGTCATCACTGTGTGCCCTGCTGGTGTAAGGCAGTGTTGTCATCACTGTGCTGGTGTAAGGCAGTGTTGTCATCACTGACTTGGTGAAAGGCAGTGTTGTCATCACTGTGTTGGTGAAAGGCAGTGTTGTCATCACTGTGTTGGTGTAAGGCAGTGTTGTCATCACTGTGTTGGTGTAAGGCAGTGTTGTCATCACTGAGTTGGTGTAAGGCAGTGTTGTCATCACTGTGTTGGTGTAAGGCAGTGTTGTCATCACTGTGTTGGTGTAAGGCAGTGTTGTCATCACTGAGTTGGTGTAAGGCAGTGTTGTCATCACTGTGTTGGTGTAAGGCAGTGTTGTCATCACTGTGTTGGTGTAAGGCAATGTTGTCATCACTGAGTTGGTGTAAGGCAGTGTTGTCATCACTGTGCTGGTGTCAGGCAGTGTTGTCATCACTGAGTTGGTGTAAGGCAGTGTTGTCATCACTGAGTTGGTGTAAGGCAGTGTTGTCATCACTGAGTTGGTGTAAGGCAATGTTGTCATCACTGTGTTGGTGTCAGGCAGTGTTGTCATCACTGACTTGGTGTAAGGCAGTGTTGTCATCACTGTGTTGGTGAAAGGCAGTGTTGTCATCACTGAGTTGGTGTAAGGCAGTGTTGTCATCACTGTGTTGGTGAAAGGCAGTGTTGTCATCACTGAGTTGGTGTCAGGCAGTGTTGTCATCACTGTGTGCCCTGTTGGTGAAAGGCAGTGTTGTCATCACTGAGCTGGTGTAAGGCAGTGTTGTCATCACTGAGCTGGTGTAAGGCAGTGTTGTCATCACTGAGTTGGTGTAAGGCAGTGTTGTCATCACTGAGTTGGTGTAGGCCAATGTTGTCATCGC
Source organism: Haliotis rufescens (assembly GCF_023055435.1). Classification (NCBI taxonomy): domain Eukaryota; kingdom Metazoa; phylum Mollusca; class Gastropoda; order Lepetellida; family Haliotidae; genus Haliotis; species Haliotis rufescens. Next base: position 4,669,201 of record NW_025964057.1, read on the forward strand.
TTAGTTGGTGTAAGGCAATGTTGTCATCACTTAGTTGGTGTAAGGCAATGTTGTCATCACTAAGTTGGTGTAAGGCAGTGTTGTCATCACTGAGTTGGTTTAAGGCAGTGTTGTCATCACTGTGCTGGTGTAAGGCAGTGTCATCACTTAGTTGGTGTAAGGCAATGTTGTCATCACTTAGTTGGTGTAAGGCAATGTTGTCATCACTTAGTTGGTGTAAGGCAGTGTTGTCATCACTGAGTTGGCTTAAGGCAGTGTTGTCATCACTTTGCTGGTGTAAGGCAGTGTCATCACTTAGTTGGTGTAAGGCAATGTTGTCATCACTCAGTTGGTGTAAGGCAGTGTTGTCATCACTTAGTTGGTGTAAGGCAATGTTGTCATCACTTAGTTGGTGTAAGGCAGTGTTGTCATCACTGAGTTGGTTTAAGGCAGTGTTGTCATCACTGTGCTGGTGTAAGGCAGTGTCATCACTTAGTTGGTGTAAGGCAATGTTGTCATCACTCAGTTGGTGTAAGGCAGTGTTGTCATCACTTAGTTGGTGTAAGGCAATGTTGTCATCACTTAGTTGGTGTAAGGCAGTGTTGTCATCACTGAGTTGGTTTAAGGCAGTGTTGTCATCACTGTGCTGGTGTAAGGCAGTGTCATCACTTAGTTGGTGTAAGGCAATGTTGTCATCACTTAGTTGGTGTAAGGAAGTGTTGTCATCACTTAGTTGGTGTAAGGCAATGTTGTCATCACTTAGTTGGTGTAAGGCAGTGTTGTCATCACTGAGTTGGTTTAAGGCAGTGTTGTCATCACTGTGCTGGTGTAAGGCAGTGTCATCACTTAGTTGGTGAAAGGCAGTGTTGTCATCACTTAGTTGGTGTAAGGCAATGTTGTCATCACTTAGTTGGTGTAAGGCAGTGTTGTCATCACTGAGTTGGTTTAAGGCAGTGTTGTCATCACTGTGCTGGTGTAAGGCAGTGTCATCACTTAGTTGGTGTAAGGCAATGTTGTCATCACTTAGTTGGTGTAAGGAAGTGTTGTCATCACTTAGTTGGTGTAAGGCAATGTTGTCATCACTTAGTTGGTGTAAGGCAGTGTTGTCATCACTGAGTTGGTTTAAGGCAGTGTTGTCATCACTGTGCTGGTGTAAGGCAGTGTCATCACTTAGTTGGTGAAAGGCAGTGTTGTCATCACTGTGCTGGTGTAAGGCAGTGTCATCACTTAGTTGGTGTAAGGCAATGTTGTCATCACTTAGTTGGTGTAAGGCAGTGTTGTCATCACTGAGTTGGTTTAAGGCAGTGTTGTCATCACTGTGCTGGTGTAAGGCAGTGTCATCACTTAGTTGGTGAAAGGCAGTGTTGTCATCACTGTGCTGGTGTAAGGCAGTGTTGTCATCACTGTGCTGGTGTAAGGCAGTGTCATCACTTAGTTGGTGTAAGGCAGTGTTGTCATCACTGTGCTGGTGTAAGGCAGTGTTGTCATCACTGTGCTGGTGTAAGGCAGTGTTGTCATCACTGTGCTGGTGTAAGGCAGTGTTGTCATCACTGTGCTGGTGTAAGGCAGTGTTGTCATCACTGTGTTGGTGTAAGGCAGTGTTGTCATCACTGAGTTGGTGTAAGGCAGTGTTGTCATCACTGTGTTGGTGTAAGGCAGTGTTGTCATCACTGTGTTGGTGTAAGGCAGTGTTGTCATCACTGAGTTGGTGTAAGGCAGTGTTGTCATCACTGTGTTGGTGTAAGGCAGTGTTGTCATCACTGTGTTGGTGTAAGGCAATGTTGTCATCACTGAGTTGGTGTAAGGCAGTGTTGTCATCACTGTGCTGGTGTCAGGCAGTGTTGTCATCACTGAGTTGGTGTAAGGCAGTGTTGTCATCACTGAGTTGGTGTAAGGCAGTGTTGTCATCACTGAGTTGGTGTAAGGCAATGTTGTCATCACTGTGTTGGTGTCAGGCAGTGTTGTCATCACTGACTTGGTGTAAGGCAGTGTTGTCATCACTGTGTTGGTGAAAGGCAGTGTTGTCATCACTGAGTTGGTGTAAGGCAGTGTTGTCATCACTGTGTTGGTGAAAGGCAGTGTTGTCATCACTGAGTTGGTGTCAGGCAGTGTTGTCATCACTGTGTGCCCTGTTGGTGAAAGGCAGTGTTGTCATCACTGAGCTGGTGTAAGGCAGTGTTGTCATCACTGTGTTGGTGTAAGGCAATGTTGTCATCACTGAGTTGGTGTAAGGCAGTGTTGTCATCACTGTGCTGGTGTCAGGCAGTGTTGTCATCACTGAGTTGGTGTAAGGCAGTGTTGTCATCACTGTGTTGGTGTAAGGCAGTGTTGTCATCACTGTGTTGGTGTAAGGCAGTGTTGTCATCACTGAGTTGGTGTAAGGCAGTGTTGTCATCACTGTGTTGGTGTAAGGCAGTGTTGTCATCACTGTGTTGGTGTAAGGCAATGTTGTCATCACTGAGTTGGTGTAAGGCAGTGTTGTCATCACTGTGCTGGTGTCAGGCAGTGTTGTCATCACTGAGTTGGTGTAAGGCAGTGTTGTCATCACTGAGTTGGTGTAAGGCAGTGTTGTCATCACTGAGTTGGTGTAAGGCAATGTTGTCATCACTGTGTTGGTGTCAGGCAGTGTTGTCATCACTGACTTGGTGTAAGGCAGTGTTGTCATCACTGTGTTGGTGAAAGGCAGTGTTGTCATCACTGAGTTGGTGTAAGGCAGTGTTGTCATCACTGTGTTGGTGAAAGGCAGTGTTGTCATCACTGAGTTGGTGTCAGGCAGTGTTGTCATCACTGTGTGCCCTGTTGGTGAAAGGCAGTGTTGTCATCACTGAGCTGGTGTAAGGCAGTGTTGTCATCACTGAGCTGGTGTAAGGCAGTGTTGTCATCACTGAGTTGGTGTAGGCCAATGTTGTCATCGCTTAGTTGGTGTAAGGCAATGTTGTCATCACTTAGTTGGTGTAAGGCAGTGTTGTCATCACTTAGTTGGTGTAAGGCAATGTTGTCATCACTAAGTTGGTGTAAGGCAGTGTTGTCATCACTGAGTTGGTTTAAGGCAGTGTTGTCATCACTGTGCTGGTGTAAGGCAGTGTCATCACTTAGTTGGTGTAAGGCAATGTTGTCATCACTTAGTTTGTGTAAGGCAATGTTGTCATCACTTAGTTGGTGTAAGGCAGTGTTGTCATCACTGAGTTGGCTTAAGGCAGTGTTGTCATCACTGTGCTGGTGTAAGGCAGTGTCATCACTTAGTTGGTGTAAGGCAATGTTGTCATCACTCAGTTGGTGTAAGGCAGTGTTGTCATCACTTAGTTGGTGTAAGGCAATGTTGTCATCACTTAGTTGGTGTAAGGCAGTGTTGTCATCACTGAGTTGGTTTAAGGCAGTGTTGTCATCACTGTGCTGGTGTAAGGCAGTGTCATCACTTAGTTGGTGTAAGGCAATGTTGTCATCACTTAGTTGGTGTAAGGAAGTGTTGTCATCACTTAGTTGGTGTAAGGCAATGTTGTCATCACTTAGTTGGTGTAAGGCAGTGTTGTCATCACTGAGTTGGTTTAAGGCAGTGTTGTCATCACTGTGCTGGTGTAAGGCAGTGTCATCACTTAGTTGGTGAAAGGCAGTGTTGTCATCACTGTGCTGGTGTAAGGCAGTGTCATCACTTAGTTGGTGTAAGGCAATGTTGTCATCACTTAGTTGGTGTAAGGCAGTGTTGTCATCACTGAGTTGGTTTAAGGCAGTGTTGTCATCACTGTGCTGGTGTAAGGCAGTGTCATCACTTAGTTGGTGTAAGGCAGTGTTGTCATCACTGTGCTGGTGTAAGGCAGTGTTGTCATCACTGTGCTGGTGTAAGGCAGTGTTGTCATCACTGTGCTGGTGTAAGGCAGTGTTGTCATCACTGTGCTGGTGTAAGGCAGTGTTGTCATCACTGTGCTGGTGTAAGGCAATGTTGTCATCACTTAGTTGGTGTAAGGAAGTGTTGTCATCACTTAGTTGGTGTAAGGCAATGTTGTCATCACTTAGTTGGTGTAAGGCAATGTTGTCATCACTGAGTTGGTTTAAGGCAGTGTTGTCATCACTGTGCTGGTGTAAGGCAGTGTTGTCATCACTGTGCTTGTGTAAGGCAGTGTTGTCATCACTGAGTTGGTGTAAGGCAGTGTTGTCATCACTGTGTTGGTGTAAGGCAGTGTTGTCATCACTGTGCTGGTGTAAGGCAGTGTCATCATCACTGTGCTGGTGTAAGGCAGTGTCATCATCACTGTGCTGGTGTAAGGCAGTGTTGTTATCACTGTGCTGGTGTAAGGCAGTGTTGTCATCACTGTGCTGGTGTAAGGCAGTGTCATCATCACTGTGCTGGTGTAAGGCAGTGTTGTCATCACTGTGCTGGTGTAAGGCAGTGTTGTCATCACTGTGCTGGTGTAAGGCAGTGTCATCATCACTGTGTTGGTGTAAGGCAGTGTTGTCATCACTGTGCTGGTGTAAGGCAGTGTTGTCATCACTGTGCTGGTGTAAGGCAGTGTTGTCATCACTGAGTTGGTGTAAGGCAGTGTTGTCATCACTGTGCTGGTGTAAGGCAGTGTTGTCATCACTGTGCTGGTGTAAGGCAGTGTTGTCATCACTGTGCTGGTGAAAGGCAGTGTTGTCATCACTGTGCTGGTGTAAGGCAGTGTTGTCATCACTGTGCTGGTGTAAGGCAGTGTTGTCATCACTGTGCTGGTGAAAGGCAATGTTGTCATCACTGTGCTGGTGTAAGGCAGTGTTGTCATCACTGTGCTGGTGTAAGGCAGTGTTGTCATCACTGTGCTGGTGTAAGGCAGTGTCATCATCACTGTGCTGGTGTAAGGCAGTGTCATCATCACTGTGCTGGTGTAAGGCAGTGTTGTCATCACTGTGCTGGTGTAAGGCAGTGTTGTCATCACTGTGCTGGTGAAAGGCAATGTTGTCATCACTGTGCTGGTGTAAGGCAGTGTTGTCATCACTGTGCTGGTGTAAGGCAGTGTCATCATCACTGTGCTGGTGTAAGGCAGTGTTGTCATCACTGTGTACTGTGGGTGTAAGACACTATTCATGAACTACTTGTGGTTTTTTTCAGGATATTTTTATACCAGTGACTCTGCGTACAGCTGAGGGGAGCCTTCATGCCATTCCAGACAAATTTGTTTTTGATAAGGTTTACCCTGTAAGTAGAAAGTCTTTCAGTCTTTGATTAAATCCAAGTATTCCTAAGTTAAAGATTATCTTCTCATTCAGTTAGAATATTGCAGACTGCAGTTCAACAGCAAACAAACTGAACATGGATGTAATTCTCCTCACCCTCCACGACATATAATGAGGAGGAATGGAGGAATAGGGTCATTGTCTAGCTGTGTATCCATCTGTATTTCATTTCTTGAGCATAACTTGAAAACAACATATATTAACCTTTTGCTCTTGTTGGGGCTGGGAGGATTTGCCATCTTCTGATGTGTGTTTTTGTTGCAGGGTAAAATTCCCTACAAAGTGCTACAGATACACAGTACATTCAGTGAGTACATGGAGGTGACCCAGGTGATGTTCCAGCCTGCAGACAGGAGGTTCTACTTTGTCCCCCAGAACCACAACACAGTTCTACTTCAGCCCCACGAGCATAATGTTGTGAGTAGTCTTGTTCCCCAGAACCACAACACAGTTCTACTTCAGCTCCACGAGCATAATGTTGTGAGTAGTCTTGTTCCCTAGAACCACAACACAGTTCTACTTCAGCTCCACAAGCATAATGTTGTGAGTAGTCTTGTTCCCCAGAACCACAACACAGTTCTACTTCAGCTCCACGAGCATAATGTTGTGAGTAGTCTTGTTCCCTAGAACCACAACACAGTTCTACTTCAGCTCCACAAGCATAATGTTGTGAGTAGTCTTGTTCCCCAGAACCACAACACAGTTCTACTTCAGCTCCACAAGCATAATGTTGTGAGTAGTCTTGTTCCCCAGAACCACAACACAGTTCTACTTCAGCTCCACGAGCATAATGTTGTGAGTAGTCTTGTTCCCTAGAACCACAACACAGTTCTACTTCAGCTCCACGAGCATAATGTTGTGAGTGCCATTAGTCTCCCTCGTTCATATCCTGGAAATTTCCCTGTTGGAAGGAATATGTCCTCATAAATGTAAATGACCCTTGAGTCCTGTTTTTCTGTAGCGTTCAATAGTTTATGAAAAGTTGATATGTCGCTGTGATTTTGTGCTTTGTGTCTTTTCAGGTTGGAAAAATTTATTTTGACCCTAAAAGGGGTTGCCAAGAAGATTGTTACGTTGGTTTACCAACATACGTACCTGGTAAGTAGGAAGTTGCTGCAAGGTGTCGAGTGTTGTCGAGAGTTTGAGCCTCACCAGTGTTTGCATTGGTCTCCTGTTGATTGTACGGTCCAGCAGTCTTTCAGAACCTGGGTCAAACTAGGTCTCCTGTTGATTGTACGGTCCAGCAGTCTTTCAGAACCTGGGTCAAACTAGGTCTCCTGTTGATTGTACGGTCCAGCAGTCTTTCAGAACCTGGGTCAAACCAGGTCTCCTGTTGATTGTACGGTCCAGCAGTCTTTCAGAACCTGGGTCAAACCAGGTCTCCTGTTGATTGTACGGTCCAGCAGTCTTTCAGAACCTGGGTCAAACTAGGCCTCCTGTTGATTGTACGGTCCAGCAGTCTTTCAGAACCTGGGTCAAACCAGGTCCCCTGTTGATTGTACGGTCCAGCAGTCTTTCAGAACCTGGGTCAAACCAGGTCTCCTGTTTATTGTACAGTCCAGCAGTATTTGAGTGAGTTTGGTTTAAAGCCGCTTTTAACAGTATTCCTGTTATATCAAGGCGTGTCAGCTTAATGTGGGAGGAAAGCCCGAAGTGATGCAGGTCTCTGACATTTGCCACTTCGGTGAAACCCATGAGCATGGGTATTGTGCTGACAAACCTAGAAGCATAATCGGGGCGAACTGGGATTCAAACCCACAATCATAGGTTTCTGGTGTGCCCAAGGGACGCAACTCTGCACAGCGAATCGCGGCGTCTTAGACGACTGGTCCACTCTGGGTCACACCAGGTCCCCAGCACTCCATTGCTAGTTGACCAGACACTATATTGGGTTAGGTGGTCAGGGGACTTGGTTGTAGGGGTGTCATTGTTCCCTTTATGCAGGCTGGTCTGCAGAGAGGACTCCTGTTTAGACTAGTTCCCTGGAGACCTATGCTTGTAGTAGGAGTCAATTTAATAAAAGTGATCAGATTCATTGACTTGGTGTCATTCTACCATGACATTGTTGAATGCTTGATTCTGATTGGTTAAAAAGAGGTTTCCTTTTTGCTTCAGAAACCCCCTTCAAATAGATTAAGCCTTTTCACACAAAAATCGTGCATATGTATACATCGATATCGATAGCCTACATATCAACCCATAAAAGAAGGCTGCCGATAACCCATCATTCGATCTCGGATTGCTTACGGATGTTTTTGGTGATGATTTTGACTTGCAAGAGGTTAACCCTGACTGGTTTGACGATGAGATGTCAATGGATGGATGTCAAAATCACGCATATATGCCACTGGTACCCTTTCCTGTCCCGTTGCTTCATTTAAACAGTATGTTTCAAAATTACATCCAGAAAACACTGCTCTCTTCCAAAGACCACGAAAACTCAAAAACACTCACTGGTACACCGCACAGGCACTTGGCCACAACAGTTTGTCCAAAATGATGAAATCAGTTTCAGAAGAGGCGAAGTTGAGCAAAACATACACTAATCACTTGTCAGGGCCACAACGTGAAATAATGAAATTGACAGGGCACAGAAACGAACAGTCCCTCGTGTCATATAATTGTCACTTCAGTCATAATTGACTCTTCTTCGGCTCAAAAAAGGTGGTATTCAGCCCTTCTCCAAGGTGGTAGCAACATCACACCAGCAGGGATAGTTAGTCAACATGTTAATATTGAACAGCATCACACTCACAGTACTGGGTTGTCTTCTGGTTTCCTGCCATACTTTAACAGCACTGTTACGGTTAACAATTTCTTTGGCAGCCATAACTGAGAGTGCAGTGTAGTGACAACCAGGATACGTTAGGACGGTTCTCAGTTCAGGGTGGGGAGGTATAATTCAAAGATTCACACATTCAAAATAAGTGAAAGAGTGATATCTAATAAAGTTTGTTGAGAAAAAATTGTGTGACTTTTTCTGTAACCCATGAACAGGTAATTTCATTATTGAAACAACCGACAATGACAGTAAAATATAACATAATAGAATGTGTTTGAAGATATTTTAATCATGACAACATGGTGTTAACAAACCTTTTTGTGATCGATATCCATTGACATCTCCGTCAACCACCACCGTTAGAATTTGGCCGGAGGGGATTTGAAAGTCCATCAGAAAACACTCCCCTTCGAAAGTCCACGAAAACAATGTCCCAACTGAAGTGACAGCTTATCAAAACTTGATGAAATTCATTTCAAAACACGCACAATTCAGAAAATCATACACAACGTACTATTTCTGGGCCACAAATGTCTAAGTTCTGTCACTATCTGGCTTTGGATCCGTGAAATCTTGAAATTGACAGGTCACACCATGCAGATTCCTCGTTTCAAAATATCCGCCTCGTCTGCAGCCTAAAAAGCGACTGTTCAGTCATATTCAGTTCCATTGGTAATGATATTGTGCCAGCAGGCTCGATCAATCCCTGTAAATCAAACAGGTTAATGTTGAACCACATCATAGATCGGGGTTGTCATCTTGCTTCATTTAACTAGATCTAGTTACGGAGAATGTAAATACAAGATTGTCAGCCATTGACATCTGTGAGGTGTGAGTAACCGTGATGTAGGTCAAGTTCTGCCACATCCAAGTTCGGGGTGGAGAAGCATTTATTTTGATTTTATTATTGTTTACTGGGGGTGATTGCTAACTAACTAATAACACTTACACATGTTAAATAAATAACAGAATGTTAATTCATAAAGTTTGTTGTAGAAATATATTCGTTGAGCATTTTAAAACCTTTTTCTACAACCTGTCACCCCTATAATAGAAATGATGGCATGTTCGATTTCCAAGAAATAACCTCTCTCGCTAAATTCCGAGAAAAGACAGGGTCAGCGGAAACAGTGTACCACAGGTTGGTAGAAATTAAAACATCTGCCTTTGGACTAAGTTTGGAGTGTTATTTGTCAACTTCTTTTGAAAAACTATGTGTTTTGAACACTTATTTTGAACTACTCACGATTATGGCATTTTTAATCTTGAACTTTAGTAATAATTGTTACATTTATAACTACGTGTGACCACTTTTCGGAATGATCTCAGATTGCGGACCTGTGTACCTGTGTTGTTACGCGTTGCAAGAGAGCACCGTTTTCAAAGTGCTGTTGCCGTCATGGTAGAATGGAGATAAACCTCTGTGTTTTGAAATTTGATGTAGTCCAATTGTAGAGTAGATACTTTAGTGCGTGGTTCAAAATTAAAATAAAGAGGTATCTACTCTACAGTGGGACTACATCAATTCAAAACACAGTAGATTTATCTCCTAATTGTACCCAAACAGTGTGGATTGTTGCTCAGAATGTCAATCACTGGTTTGTCTGGTCCAGACCTGATTATTTACAGGCAACAATCATATAGCTGTAATATGATCGATTGTGGCTTTAAACTTGACTGACGTACCACAGTAAGCATGTAAAAGTTGACTGAGATTCTTCAGGTGGTTAGGCTTGGTGACTGTCACTCAGTTGCTGCACAATACGTCCATATGACTAGACACACCTGACTGTTGTGTTACAGCTGGACACCAGTGGCTGCTGGGCCTGTCGCTGGACAAGGAGGTCGCGGACACAGACCAGTATCTATACACACGACTGCAGCAGAAGTGGGAGGAACTGGAACTCTCAGAAGAAAATACGTGAGTAGGGACTTGGAGAAACTTGGAAATGCAGAAGTTAAAGTGTTTCTTGTACTGCTTCAGCAACTGATTGTCTTCAGCAACCCATGCTTGCCGTAAGAGGTGACTATTCCTTTCGTAAGAGGGGACTAACAGGATCAGGTGGTCAGACTCGCTGCTTTGGTTGATGTCATCGCATCTCGATTGCATAGATTGATGCTCATGATATCAGACCGCTGTCATTTCGCTTGAATAATGCTGAGTGCAGCGTAAAACAACAAACAAACAAACAAACCTTATTGCCAGTTCAATCCCACAAGACAGAATCCACTTTCCACCAGAGTCACCTCTTCGACCCTCACTACAAAATGCAGAAGGGAAAATCCCCAAGGAATGGATTATTTTGTTTCAAATGTGAGATCATTTCAATGTCATGATACCAGATCCTCATCTTGTTGAAATGTTTGATGCACTAATGTGATAACGATGTTTTGTTTCTCTTTCAGAGCAAATGTTACAATAGAGTTAGACACAAACCAAGTTCGGGGGTTTTTATTCTCGGCTCAGGCACATCTGCACTGGCCATCCCTAGTGCGGAAATGCAAGATCAAGTTTCCCTTGACGCAGATAGGCAACATATCAGTAAGTAGCACCCATAGGCAATATGACAGTTACCCAGTTAGGTAACATGATAGATACACAGTTAGGCAGCATGACAGTTACCCAGTTAGGCAAAATGATAGATACACAGTTAGGCAGCATGATAGATACACAGGTAGGCAGCATGATAGATACACAGTTAGGCAACATGATAGATACACAGTTAGGAAGCATGATAGAAACAATTTTAGGCAGCATGAGATTTAAACAGTTAAGCAACATGATAGATACACAGTTTTAGGCAACATGATAAATACACAGTTAGGCAGCATGACAGTTACCCAGTTAGGTGACATGATAGATACACAGTTAGGCAACATGATAGATACACAGTTAGGCAGCATGATAGATACACAGTTAGGCAGCATGATAGATACACAGTTAGGCAGCATGATAGATACACAGTTAGGCAACATGATAGATACACAGTTAGGCAGCATGATAGATACAAGGTTAGGCAGCATGAGATTTAAACAGTTAAGCAACTTGATAGATACACAGTTAGGCAGCATGATAGCTACACAGTTAGGCAGCATGAGATTTAAACAGTTAAGCAACTTGATAGATACACAGTTAGGCAGCATGATAGATACACAGTTAGGCAGCATGAGATTTAAACAGTTAAGCAACATGATAGATACACAGTTAGGCAGCTTGATAGATACACAGTTAGGCAACATGATAGATACACAGTTAGGCAGCATGAAAGATACACAGTTAGGCAGCATGATAGAAACAATTTTAGGCAGCATGAGATTTAAACAGTTAAGCAACATGATAGATACACAGTTAGGCAACATGATACATACACAGTTAGGCAGCATGATAGATACAAGGTTAGGCAGCGTGAGATTTAAACAGTTAAGCAACATGGCAGTTACACTTAGGCAGTGTCCTAGGGCATCACATTGGAGTCGTTTTAAAGATCAAGTTTATCATCATTTGATCCGTGTCTGGAATCAGCAGACGTATTTTTGTTGAATTCTCATCATGTCATCAGAGACATTTATGATAAACTTTATCATTGAGTTTACAAAGGGTCATCTTCAATATGAAAAGAATAGACTGACCTGCCCTGAATGACATTATCCTTTACTTGTGAGCTGTTTAAAGACTGAAATTCACAATTTGCTTCAACTTACAGAGATGTTTTGTCTTCCAGGTATCAGATTTTATAGTGGAGAACACGGGAGACCTGCCAGTTTTAATGCAGATCCTGCCCCTTCCTCTGTACCCAAACCCCCACACCATCCTGGATCTACTCAACTACAAGTAAGTCTCACCATGTGGAGCCAGCAACATCTCAGTCACAGTAATTGGGTTATTACTTTTGTTGCTTACTGCTCCAACTTTCTTGGAAACTCTTTTTAAAAGTTACCTTATATTGATCTGAAGTGATCACTCGATGCAGTATCAGTAGGATAGACTGATGAAGGTAACAGTGTACCAGCAATGTGTCACACTGACATCGGTTGTGTGCCCAGTAAGTTACACTTAAGTGAACAATATTTTTTTTGTACGAAATGTCTGCAATATATGACCTTTTCTGCTGTGTAACTATAGTAACCATTTCTGTGACGTGTAACTATGGTAACCATGACTATTCCAGATTATCAGCTGACCTTACAGACTTTATAGAAACAGAAGACTTAGACACCTTCACTCTCCAGGACTTGGAGGAGTATAATGTAAGTCATCCTGTACAGATCTAACGCGTCACAATCCTTGCTTCACAATCTTTGCCTCACAATCTTTGCCTCACAATCCTTGCCTAACAATCCTTGCTACACAATCTTTACTTCACAATCCTTGCCTAACAATCCTTGCTACACAATCTTTACTTCACAATCCTTGCCTCACAGTCTTTGCCTCACCATCCTTGCCTCACCATCCTTGCCTCACCATCCTTGCCTCACAATCCTTGCCTCACGATCCTTACCTCACAGTTCTTGCCTCACCATCCTTGCCTCACAATCCTTGCCTCACAGTTCTTGCCTCACCATCCTTACCTCACAATCCTTGCCTCACAATCCTTACCTCACAATCCTTGCCTCACCATCCTTGCCTCACAGTTCTTGCCTAACAATCCTTGCCTCACCATCCTTACCTCACAATCCTTGCCTAACAATCCTTGCCTCACAATCCTTGCCTCACAGTCCTTGCTTCGCCATCCTTGCCTCACAGTCCTTGCCTCACAGTCTTTGCCTCACCATCCTTGCCTCACCATCCTTGCCTCACAGTTCTTGCCTCACAGTTCTTGCCTCACAATCCTTGCCTCACAATCCTTGCCTCACAATCCTTGCCTCACAATCCTTGCCTCACAGTCCTTGCCTCACAGTTCTTGCCTCACCATCCTTGCCTCACAATCCTTACCTCACAATCCTTGCCTCACAATCCTTGCCTCACAATCCTTGCCTCACAGTTCTTGCCTCACCATCCTTACCTCACAATCCTTGCCTCACCATCCTTGCCTCACAGTTCTTGCCTAACAATCCTTGCCTCACAATCCTTACCTCACAATCCTTGCTTCGCCATCCTTGCCTCACAATCCTTGCTTTGCCATCCTTGCCTCACAGTCCTTGCCTCACCATCCTTGCCTCACAGTCCTTGCCTCACCATCCTTGCCTCACAATCCTTGCTTTGCCATCCTTGCCTCACAGTTTTTGCCTCACAGTCTTTGCCTCACCATCCTTGCCTCACAATCCTTGCCTCACCATCCTTGCCTCACATTCCTTGCCTCACAATCTTTGCCTCACAGTCCTTGCCTCACAATCCTTGCTTCGCCATCCTTTCCTCACAGTCTTTGCCTCACCATCCTTGCCTCACCATCCTTGCCTCACCATCCTTGCCTCACATTCCTTGCCTCACAGTCTTTGCCTCACAATCCTTGCCTCACCATCCTTGCCTAACAATCCTTGCCTCACAATCCTTGCTTCGCCATCCTTGCCTCACAGTCTTTGCCTCACCATCCTTGCCTCACAGTCCTTGCCTCACCATCCTTGCCTAACAATCCTTGCCTCACAATCCTTGCTTTGCCATCCTTGCCTCACAGTCCTTGCCTCACCATCCTTGCCTCACAGTCCTTGCCTCACCATCCTTGCCTCACAATCCTTGCTTTGCCATCCTTGCCTCACAGTTTTTGCCTCACAGTCTTTGCCTCACCATCCTTGCCTCACAATCCTTGCCTCACCATCCTTGCCTCACATTCCTTGCCTCACAATCTTTGCCTCACAGTCCTTGCCTCACAATCCTTGCTTCGCCATCCTTTCCTCACAGTCTTTGCCTCACCATCCTTGCCTCACCATCCTTGCCTCACCATCCTTGCCTCACATTCCTTGCCTCACAGTCTTTGCCTCACAATCCTTGCCTCACCATCCTTGCCTAACAATCCTTGCCTCACAATCCTTGCTTCGCCATCCTTGCCTCACAGTCTTTGCCTCACCATCCTTGCCTCACCATCCTTGCCTCACAATCTTTGCCTCACAATCCTTGCCTCACCATCCTTGCCTCACCATCCTTGCCTCACATTCCTTGCCTCACAGTCTTTGCCTCACAATCCTTGCCTCACAATCCTTGCCTCACAATCCTTGCCTCACAATCCTTGCCTCACCATCCTTGCCTCACATTCCTTGCCTCACAGTCCTTGCCTCACAGTCTTTGCCTCACCATCCTTGCCTCACCATCCTTGCCTCACCATCCTTGCCTCACATTCCTTGCCTCACCACCCTTGCCTCACATTCCTTGCCTCACAATCTTTGCCTCACAGTCCTTGCCTCACAATCCTTGCCTCACAGTCCTTGCCTCACAATCCTTGCCTCACATTCCTTGCCTCACAATCCTTGCCTCACAATCCTTGCCTCACAATCCTTGCCTCACAATCCTTGCCTCAATATCCTTACCTCACAATCCTTGCCTCACAATCCTTGCCTCACAGTCCTTACCTCACAATCCTTACCTCACAATCCTTGCCTCACAATCCTTACCTCACAGTCTTTGCCTCACAGTCCTTGCCTCACAATCCTTGCCTAACAATCCTTGCCTCACAGTCTTTGCCTCACAGTCCTTGCCTCACAATCCTTGCCTCACAATCCTTGCCTCACAGTCTTTGCGTCACATTCCTTGCCTCACAGTCCTTGCCTCACAATCCTTACCTCACAGTCCTTGCCTCACAGTCCTTGCCTCACAATCCTTGCCTCACAGTCCTTGCCTCACAATACCCCTGGGTGGGTTGTTGGGCCCAGGTAACCTGAGTTTGTCATAAATGTATCAGGTTGTCAGACTGGTTACTGTGGCTGATAGTGTGTCATCATGTCATATAGTGTGGATATGACTTTTGCTATTTATGATTCCTTCAAATTTTACTTTTATTTTATATAAATTTTATTAATTTGGACTTCGTCTCTGAAATGAATGAAAGCAGTGGGTTTCATTTCCAGAGCAGGACTGGAAAATTATTTATGAAACTTGGTAAACACATTCACCGTATGGTGTAGATGTGCTTTTTACTATTTATGATTCCCCAAATTAATTTGTTTTGATATAAATTTTATAAATCTAGACTTGAATTGAAGCAATCTTAACAATTTTAGTTCAGTTCTGTTATGTACTTCTCCTTGAAACTTTGTACAATATCAGTCTATTCTATGGCTGTTGTAGAGTCTTTGGTCTAAAGATGTTAAAATTATGTCTAGTTTTCTTATTTAAATTAAATGACACACAAGTAGACACTGCAACAAACAAGGCTGTAAAAGGATTCATGTGTTAGAAATTCACCAGGTTTTAGGGGTCAGCATGCTCAAAACTTTAGTACCTTATCTGTACCGTGTATCTTACTCTGGTAACTACCTTTAAAGGGTAGGGCTGCAAAAATACCTGCCTGTATAACAAGGCTCTACAATACAATGTATGATATCTAAATGAGTGAATTGTGCAGTGATCAAGGATGATGACATGCTGGAAGATGATTATGACCTTTGTATATTATTACAGTCTTACTAAAGCAGATAGTTGTACAAAGTGTTATGGAGGTGTTATACAATAGCTCCTGTATTCAACCCCTTCCACAAGCAGGCAGACAAACTGATAATTTACACATTTGATTGCGCATATCATGGTCTTTAAGACTGGACAGTGGGCGGGCAATATAAACGACTTCGTCTTCTTGTTGTATTGATGAGACATGAACAATGAGACGTTTGTCTTTATGGAGATACCTACATGTCTATGTTGTCCGCCAGAATACCCTTCATAATGTACTAGTAGGCTGGACACGTCACTGCTCAATGCTCACTTACTCTTACTGCAAGTGTGAGGCTTTGTCCCTTTCCAGGATAATGCTCAGAATCCAATCCCTGGACTACGCAAGTCGGTGGAGAACTTGTTGGGAGTGAAGGCACACAAACACTCCATAGCCTCTGTACTCCAACCGGGGGCCAAGTTGAAGGTCAGAGTGGGTTTCCAGCCCAAGGATGACTACTCCAGAACATCCATCATACTAATAAGGTAAGTACTGTTAATGTCAGTACTACGTTGCAGTACTACTCATCCTCCATTAGTAAACTGGTGACCTTGGACAGATCTTTACAGGCGGCTTTACTGTAAGGCTTGGTGTCAGACACATAACATGAAGGCTTTACTGTAAGGCTTGGTGTCAGACACATAACATGAAGCCACAGCTAAAGTGAAATCCTTTTGTAACTGATTCAAAGACCGTGTTGTAAAATATTCACAACACTACTACAGCTGTTATTGTTCTCCATTCAGAACTGCCTTTTCACATTCAGATTTTTAGCAGAAAACAAATATGCTTCTCTGAACACATGTTGAATGGTATAGAGCATCCACATGATCACCTGATTAGAATACGTTGTGTTGAGTTGTGTCTCCTATACATGTAGGTTGAGTTGAGTTGTGTCTCCTATACATGTATGTTGTGTTGAGTTGTGTCTCCTATACATGTAGGTTGTGTTGAGTTGTGTCTCCTATCCATGTATGTTGTGTTGAGTTGTGTCTCCTATACATGTAGGTTGTGTTGAGTTGTGTCTCCTATCCATGTATGTTGTGTTGAGTTGTGTCTCCTATACATGTACTTTGTGTTGAGTTGTGTCTCCAACCATTCATATTGTGTTGAGTTGTGTCTCCTATCCATGTATGTTGTGTTGAGTTGTGTCTCCTATCCATGTATGTTGTGTTGAGTTGTGTCTCCTATCCATGTATGTTGTGTTGAGTTGTGTCTCCTATACATGTACTTTGTGTTGAGTTGTGTCTCCATACATTCATATTGTGTTGAGTTGTGTCTCCTATCCATGTATGTTGTGTTGAGTTGTGTCTCCTATCCATGTATGTTGTGTTGAGTTGTGTCTCCTATCCATGTAGGTTGTGTTGAGTTGTGTCTCCTATCCATGTAGGTTGTGTTGAGTTGTGTCTCCTATCCATGTAGGTTGTGTTGAGTTGTGTCTCCATACATTCATATTGTGTTGAGTTGTGTCTCCTATCCATGTAGGTTGTGTTGAGTTGTGTCTCCTATCCATGTATGTTGTGTTGAGTTGTGTCTCCTATCCATGTATGTTGTGTTGAGTTGTGTCTCCTATCCATGTATGTTGTGTTGAGTTGTGTCTCCATACATTCATATTGTGTTGAGTTGTGTCTCCTATCCATGTATGTTGTGTTGAGTTGTGTCTCCTATCCATGTAGGTTGTGTTGAGTTGTGTCTCCTATCCATGTAGGTTGTGTTGAGTTGTGTCTCCTATCCATGTATGTTGTGTTGAGTTGTGTCTCCTATCCATGTATGTTGTGTTGAGTTGTGTCTCCTATCCATGTATGTTGTGTTGAGTTGTGTCTCCTATCCATGTAGGTTGTGTTGAGTTGTGTCTCCTATCCATGTAGGTTGTGTTGAGTTGTGTCTCCTATCCATGTAGGTTGTGTTGAGTTGTGTCTCCTATCCATGTATGTTGTGTTGAGTTGTGTCTCCTATCCATGTATGTTGTGTTGAGTTGTGTCTCCTATCCATGTATGTTGTGTTGAGTTGTGTCTCCTATCCATGTAGGTTGTGTTGAGTTGTATCTCCATACATTCATATTGTGTTGAGTTGTGTCTCCTATCCATGTATGTTGTGTTGAGTTGTGTCTCCTATCCATGTAGGTTGTGTTGAGTTGTGTCTCCTATCCATGTATGTTGTGTTGAGTTGTGTCTCCTATCCATGTAGGTTGTGTTGAGTTGTGTCTCCATACATTCATATTGTGTTGAGTTGTGTCTCCTATCCATGTATGTTGTGTTGAGTTGTGTCTCCTATCCATGTAGGTTGTGTTGAGTTGTGTCTCCTATCCATGTAGGTTGTGTTGAGTTGTGTCTCCTATCCATGTATGTTGTGTTGAGTTGTGTCTCCTATACATGTAGGTTGTGTTGAGTTGTGTCTCCTATCCATGTATGTTGTGTTGAGTTGTGTCTCCTATCCATGTAGGTTGTGTTGAGTTGTGTCTCCTATCCATGTAGGTTGTGTTGAGTTGTGTCTCCTATCCATGTAGGTTGTGTTGAGTTGTGTCTCCTATCCATGTATGTTGTGTTGAGTTGTGTCTCCTATCCATGTAGGTTGTGTTGAGTTGTGTCTCCTATCCATGTAGGTTGTGTTGAGTTGTGTCTCCTATCCATGTAGGTTGTGTTGAGTTGTGTCTCCTATCCATGTAGGTTGTGTTGAGTTGTGCTGTATCCATGTAGGTTGTGTTGAGTTGTGTCCTACATTGTGTTACAGAAACAACCTGACCATCATTGACACAGTGGTGGTGCAGGGCCAGGGGTGTCGGGGGGAGATGAGATTCAGCAACAGGAAGCCGGGCTCGCACTCGCCCCTCATGTTCGACATGAATGAAAAACATTTGAAAAACTGTGATAGTAAGTGTGATACAAGCATAAACAGTGTCAGAACATAGTAGTTGGACTCAAGTCCTCAGTAAGTGTGATACAAGCATGAACAGTGTCAGAACATAGTAGTTGGACTCAAGTCCTCAGCATGCAGAATATTTCAAACTTTTTGTTCTTCAGAAAACAATGGTGAACTGTTTTTTTAATAAAAAGTTCTGTAGTTGATTGTAGAGTTCCAAGATTAAGTTGTTTTTCTGTGGCATATGAATTAATTTTCTTCTTTACCATCTGACCATGGTTCTTGCAGTTTCAGAGAAAAAGCCCAGCAAGAGCATGGTGCCACATTTTACAGTACGGCGGACATTCACGTTGCGGAACACGGGAGAACTGCCATTCTACGTCCAGGGATTCAGCATCAATGGTTCACCCTGTGAAGGCTATGGCTTCAAAATTCTAGACTGTGAAGGATTTGAAATGCCTCCAAATACTAGCAGAAAAATAGATATTGCGTAAGTACAACGTAATGCTGAAGATCCTGTGTAGCACGCAGGACAAATGTCATCCTCCATGTCGGTCCACAAGATTGTTGTTTGACCTGGGAGCACAGGGGGCACATTTGTGTTTGGAGCGGCTGATCATGAGTGATAGATTCCAAATGTCAATCTTTCTCTCCTTTGTGAGGGGGGGGGCGTATGTGCAGAGAGGCATCCCTCCGGTATGCTATGTTTCAGCGTCCCAATGATTGTGACCCTTGGTTTGTCAACACCATACCCATGCTCATGGGCTTTTCCAAATAGTAAACATCTAAGACCTGCATCACTTGTGGCTGCTACCACACATGTATGACATGTAATTGTAATTCACTCACTCACTCACTGTCAACATAAAGAGTGGGAAAAAATTGTATGGTATGAAAAATGCACATGGTTTTTATGGTGTAGTTCCCTATCCTTTGTCATGAGACATGTGTTTAATCTTAGTGTTAGCACTGTATACATAACAGGCATTGTTCTCACTGCTGTAGTTTGTTATTTGCAGCTTCACCCCGGATTTTACCATGTCACGAATCCGGAGGTCCCTGACAGTTCACACAAGTTTAGGTCCCCCTGCTAACTATACGCTACAGGCAACAGTACCCCCCCACCTCCTGTCCAAGTGTTCTGCAGCGCTGCCCCGCCCCAACTGGGAGCCAGTGCTGTACTACTCCATCGTGTGCGTCATGAACTTCCTTCTTGTCTGCATCCTTGTGGCAGCATACTTTGAAGCAGATCGGATCATTGTGGCAGACATTCTCAAACGTAAGCTCCGGGTCAACACGGCGCAGTCATTCGACAAAGGGAAGGTTTTTGATTTACGTAACGTAGCTGGCTTGTCGATCTCTCCCAAGCCACCCCCACCTCACTTAACGGCGGACATGAGAGGACGGCAGATGATCGAGATCAACGGCCACTTGGAGTACAAGCAGGCACGGCGAGAACCTTTCATCGGCAGCATTCTCAGTGTTCTCAGAAATCTCATTCCACGAAAAATATCACTCTTTTCACGGCGATCTCATGTTGAGAGACAGAGTTCACGTGAGCGAGAGGCAAAGTCTGTGTCAGTAATTACCAGTGCGAAGCCACAGACCATTGATAAAGACAAACCACCAACCCCCACTCCAACCCCGACCCCAACCCCAACCCCACCACAGGAAGCTGTGGCCCCAGAGAAATCCATACCACCACACAGAATGAAAAAATCCAGATCTACATCCAGACGGAATCAGGATTCGAACTCGGCCGATGGGCACCTGCCGACTAGATCCGGAGACCGTAATAAAGATATGACCATTCCAGAACAGAAACGTACCGATATCGACCTTAGTGACCCCCCGAGTGCGGAGATCCGCCAAGGGTCATACCGATGGGACCGGTCGTCCAGCACTGACCAAGGAGAACGTGCTGTTGATGACATCACAGAAATAAAAGAGGATGTGAGCCAGCTAAAGCTCGGTAAGATGAAGAATAAGAAGAAGAACAGGACTCGCCTGGAGCGGGACCTTCTCAAGGACAAAGTCCTGCTGCCCCAGCGGGAGAACTCCCTGACAGACGACCGGGATGAGATCTCCTCCACCACCACCGACTCCTCCGCTGGAGATGTTGAGGAGAAGGTAGGAGCACAACCCTGTTGCCCTTGTGGTAGAAATGTTTTCTGGCCCAAAGAGTGATAACATATAAGGACAAACCCCGGCCATCTGTGCCTCAGAATACTGTTCACAGTGTACACCACAGATAGAGGTCGACTTGACACATTCACCATTAGTGATAACACATGAACACCCCCTGTAGCCTGTTGGTACAGAAACCTGGCCATCAGATGGTCAGCTTGATTGTCTGGAGTGAGTGAGTGAGTACGGTTTTGTGCCGCTTTATGTAATATTCCAGCAATATCATGGCGGGGGACACTAGAAATGGGCTTCACACATATTACCCATGTGGGGAATTGAACCTGGATCTTCTGCTTGACAAGCAAATGGTTTAACCACTTGGAAAAATTATTTATACCAGTAATTTTTTTTCTGTTCAATGCTTTGACCAAAGTTACTATAATTATGTGTGTATCATGTACAAAGAATTTCAATACCAGATACTACTTCAGTTTGATAGCAATGATCAAGAACGTCCCAACACAGGATATCCACATGAGAGTTTGGAGTGTCGGCTGTTTTCATTATCATGTTCATGGTATTTCTTCCTTAATTTCCAGAATTCCAGTGCTCGAGACTCCACGCCCGAGCCCCTTGTACCACTAGTGAAGAGATCCAAGACTAAACTCCGACCCATGGATCGGGCAGTTCCTGCTATCCTTGACGATGACTATAATGAGGAGGAGGAGTTTGAGTTGACCTCCAAATCAAGAGGTCATCGAAAGATTCGTGTCAACCCAAAAGAGACTTTTGGGGGAAACATCCTGAGACCAAGGTCAGTGGTCTAGCTTAGAGGTGTAGCCTAGAGGTGTAGCCTTGTGGTCTAGCCTTGTGATCTAGCCTTGTGATCTAGCCTAGCGGTGTAGCCTTGTGGTCTATTCTTGTGATCTAGTGTAAGCCTTGTAGTCTACCCTTGTGGCCGGGCCTTGTGGTCTAGCCTTGTGGTCTACCCTTGTGGCCTAGCCTTGTGGTCTAGCCTTGTGATCTAGCCTAGCGGTGTAGCCTTGTGGTCTACCCTTGTGGTCTATTCTTGTGATCTAGTGTAAGCCTTGCTGGCTACCCTTGTGGCCGGGCCTTGTGGTGTAGCCTAGTGGTCTAGCCTTGTGGTCATTTGTAGCCTTGTAATCTAGCCTTGTGGTCTAGTGTTGCCTTGTGGTCTAGTGTAGCCTTGTGGTCTAGCCTAGTGGTCTAGTGTAGCCTTGTGGTCTAGTGTAGCCATGTGCTCCAATGTAGCCTTGTGGTCTAGCCTTGTGGTCTAGCCTAGTGGTCTAGTGTAGCCATGTGCTCCAATGTAGCCTTGTGGTCTAGCCTAGTGGTCCAGTGTAGTCTTGTGGTCCAGTGTAGCCTTGTGGTCTAGCCAAGTGGTCTAGCAAGTGGGTAAATCATGGGCTTGTGATGCAGAAGATCCTGGTACTAGTTTGCATGGTTGTGATTAGTGAAGCCTATACCTGATGTCCCTTCACTTTACTCGTCCACTATGTCTCAAATACTGCTGCTATTATAAAAAAATAACCTTTCAGGAGTTTATTATCTTCTTCCTGTTATCAATTTGCTGAAAGATTGTTTGACTTTACCATTACAGTTCTGCAATTTTATATTTGTACAATAAAGAGACTCCATTAAACAGAATAGATCAACATCTCATCATGTAGGGGATGTGTAGATTTGGGAGGGACCCCTGTCTAAGCAATCTCCCTCTGTCTCCCACAGCACCCTGGAGCTGCCCTACAGTCTGGAGACCCGCAAGACGAAGGACTCGACTGCATCAGCTGACTCGGTCGGCAAGAACAAGCGGCCATCCAAGACAACACGAAGCAGCTCGAAGGGTAGGAACTGCCATCTCACTAACACTGTCAATGTTGTCCGCTTCTTGTCTCACCTCAGTACTGGGAACAAACCGTGTGTTCAGTGACTGTAAGACTTCAGTGAACACATTGTCACCCTGACATCATGTTTCACTGGGCTTATATATATGGGGAGTAAAATGACTGGGCTGATTTTGGGAAATAAAGTGACTGGGCTTATGTATGGGAAATTAGTTACACATATTATCTGTCAACAGTACACAGTACAATATTGTCTACTGTTTATCTGATATGGTTAGGTTAGGAGATGCACACACTATTGTCTGCTGTCTAGGAGATACACACACTTTTGTCTACTGTCTAGGTGATACACACACTACTGTCTAGGTGATACACACACTGTTGTCTACTGTCTAGGAGATACACACACACACATATATCTACTGTCTAGGTGATACACACACTATTGTCTACTGTCAAGGAGATGCACAAACTATTGTCTACTGTTAAGGATATACACACTACTGTCTAGGTGATACACACACTATTGTCTACTGATTAGGTGATACACATGTGATAGTCTACTTTCTAGGTGATACATACACTATTGTCTACTGTCTAGGAGATACACTATTATCTACTGTCTAGAACTTACACATATGATTGCCTACTTTCTTGATGATTCATACACTACTGTCTACTGTCTAGGAGATACACACACTATTGTCTACTGTCTAGGAGATACACACACTAATGTCTACTGTCTAGGAGTTGCACACACTACTGTCTACTGTCTAGGTGATACACACACTATTGTCTACTGTCTAGGAGATACACACACTATTGTCTACTGTCTAGGAGATACACACACTACTGTCTACTGTCTAAGTGATACACACACTACTATCTAGGAGTTGCACACACTACTGTCTACTGTCTAGGTGATACACACACTATTGTCTACTATCTAGGTGATACACACACTATTGTCTACTATCTAGGTGATACACACACTATTGTCTACTGTCTAGGTGATACACACACTACTGTCTAGGTGATACACTCACTACTGTCTACTGTCTAGGAGATACATACACTACTGTCTAGGAGATGCACACACTACTGTCTACTGTCTAGGAGATGCACACACTACTGTCTACTGTCTAGGGGATACACACACTATTGTCTACTGTCTAGGAGATACACACTATTGTCTACTGTATAGGAGTTGCACACATTGATGTCTAGGTGATACACACAATACTGTCTACTGTCTTGGAGATACACACACTACTGTCTAGGAGTTGCATACACTACTGTCTACTGTCTAGGTGATACACACACTATTGTCTACTATCTAGGAGTTGCACACATCACTGTCTAGGTGATACACACATTATTGTCTACTGTCTAGGAGTTACACACACTACTATCTACTGTCTAGGTGATACACACTACTGTCTACTGTCTAGGAGTTGCACACACTACTGTCTACTGTCTAGGAGATACACACACTACTGTCTAGGAGATACACACACTGTTGTCTAATGTCTAGGAGTTGCACACACTACTGTCTAGGTGATACACACACTACTGTCTACTGTCTAGGAGTTGCATACACTACTGTCTACTGTCTAGGTGGTACACACACTACTGTCTACTGTCTAGGAGTTGCATACACTACTGTCTACTGTCTAGGTGATACACACACTATTGTCTACTATCTAGGAGTTCCACACATCACTGTCTAGGTGATACACACACTATTGTCTACTGTCTAGGAGTTACACACACTACTGTCTAGGAGATACAAACACTACTGTCTACTGTCTAGGAGTTGCATACACTACTGTCTACTGTCTAGGTGATACACACACTATTGTCTACTATCTAGGAGTTGCACACATCACTGTCTAGGTGATACACACACTATTGTCTACTGTGTAGGAGTTACGCACACTACTATCTACTGTCAAGGTGATACACACTACTGTCTGCTGTCTAGGAGTTACACACACTACTATCTACTGTCTAGGTGATACACACTACTGTCTACTGTCTAGGAGATACACACACTACTGTCTAGGAGATACACACACTGTTGTCTACTGTCTAGGAGTTGCACACACTACTGTCTAGGTGATACACAGTCTACTGTCTAGGAGTTGCACACACTACTGTCTTCTGTCTAGGAGATACACACACTGTTGTCTACTGTCTAGGAGATACACACTATTGTCTACTATCTAGGAGTTGCACACATCACTGTCTAGGTGATACACACACTATTGTCTACTGTGTAGGAGTTACACACACTACTATCTACTGTCTAGGTGATACACACTACTGTCTACTGTCTAGGAGTTGCACACACTACTGTCTAGGAGATACACACACTGTTGTCTACTGTCCAGGAGTTGCACACACTACTGTCTAGGTGATACACACACTACTGTCTACTGTCTAGGAGTTGCACACACTACTGTCTTCTGTCTAGGAGATACACACACTGTTGTCTACTGTCTAGGAGATACACACACTACTGTCTAGGAGATACACACACTGTTGTCTAATGTCTAGGAGTTGCACACACTACTGTCTAGGTGATACACACACTACTGTCTACTGTCTAGGAGTTGCATACACTACTGTCTACTGTCTAGGTGATACACACACTATTGTCTACTATCTAGGAGTTGCACACATCACTGTCTAGGTGATACACACACTATTGTCTACTGTCTAGGAGTTACACACACTACTGTCTAGGAGATACAAACACTGCTGTCTACTGTCTAGGAGTTGCATACACTACTGTCTACTGTCTAGGTGATACACACACTATTGTCTACTATCTAGGAGTTGCACACATCACTGTCTAGGTGATACACACACTATTGTCTACTGTCTAGGAGTTACGCACACTACTATCTACTGTCTAGGTGATACACACTACTGTCTGCTGTCTAGGAGTTACACACACTACTATCTACTGTCTAGGTGATACACACTACTGTCTACTGTCTAGGAGATACACACACTACCGTCTAGGAGATACACACACTGTTGTCTACTGTCTAGGAGTTGCACACACTACTGTCTAGGTGATACACAGTCTACTGTATAGGAGTTGCACACACTACTGTCTTCTGTCTAGGAGATACACACACTGTTGTCTACTGTCTAGGAGATACACACACAATTGTCTACTATCTATGAGTTGCACACATCACTGTCTAGGTGATACACACACTATTGTCTACTGTGTAGGAGTCACACACACTACTATCTACTGTCTAGGTGATACACACTACTGTCTACTGTCTAGGAGTTGCACACACTACTGTCTAGGAGATACACACACTGTTGTCTACTGTCCAGGAGTTGCACACACTACTGTCTAGGTGATACACACACTACTGTCTACTGTCTAGGAGTTGCACACACTACTGTCTTCTGTCTAGGAGATACACACACTGTTGTCTACTGTCTAGGAGATACACACACTACTGTCTAGGTGATACACACACTACTGTCTACTGTCTAGGAGTTGCATACACTATTGCCTACTGTCTAGGAGATACACACACTATTGTCTACTATCTAGGAGTTGCACACACTACTGTCTACTGTCTAGGTGATACACACACTACTGTCTAGGAGATACACACACTATTGTCTACTGTCTAGGAGATACACACACTATTGTCTACTATCTAGGAGTTGCACACACTACTGTCTTCTGTCTAGGAGATACACACACTACTGTCTACTATCTAGGAGTTGCACACACTACTGTCTACTGTCTAGGTGATACACACACTACTGTCTAGGAGATACACACACTATTGTCTACTGTCTAGGAGATACACACACTATTGTCTACTATCTAGGAGTTGCACACACTACTGTCTTCTGTCTAGGAGATACACACACTACTGTCTACTGTCTAGGAGTTGCACACACTACTGTCTACTGTCTAGGAGATACACACACTATTGTGTACTGTCTAGGTGTTCCACTCTGTCCAGTCAGTCCACCAGTGCATGTCTAGATTCAGGTCATGAGTTTCTCTGTACTGAGATATGGCAGGATGATGATAGTGAGGAGATGTACCTGCTTAGGTCAACAGTATTCTGGATCTGCTCAGGACTGGCACAATGTCTTCCAAACATTTGTTTTTCCTTTCAAAATGAATTATTGCATTTATTCTCTTCATTAAAGCAGACATAATCCCATTAAAAAGGCCAGTTTTCAAAATTAAGCATGAAAATTCAAGGGTTGCTTGTCTGAACACTGTCAACCCCTTCTATTTGGTTTGCTTTGCCACCCCTTTTGTGAAATGGCTCTAACATTGTTCATGTGGCCCTTTGAACCCTGACCAGTTCATAGAATAGCCTTGACCTTGTTTCTGTAGTGGCTAACTGATGAATCGTGTTGACAGCGTGTGTTGTTACTGTCACTTGCTCCGTGTTGTGCATGCTTTATACCGATCTAGTTTTGTGTACTGCTCTGCATGTTGATTGGTTGCTATGTTGTTACCTAGGTGACACTTTGTTGCACACAACGGCCAGCGACAGCAGTGACCCTGACAAAGATTTCCATGCGCCTCCATCGTGGGACTTCCCCAGTGCCACACTCACGCCTGGTTAGATAACTACACTTCGTAGACATGTTACAACTACATTCAGAATTATGCTCCAGAGAACAATTTTTGAAATCCCTTCCTGTGGCCGGTTTATAGCACATGTTGAATGAAAACGTTTAAGATATGGAGCTAAATCAGTCTTTCAATTTTAAATGTACTTTAAAAGTAATGTATTATTTTAAAATCTTAAAAATGTTATTTTGAATTTCTTCCACTCAAAAGAGACCTTCTAAAGCCCACCGTTTTACAATCCCTCTTCCCCAAACCCACACAACAGCCTGATACCCACAGAACCCCAATACCCACCACACAACACCACTACAACACTCACACCATGCCTGCACCACATCCCCACACCCACACAACACCCCATTACCCACCACCCCCACAAAACACCCAGTTACCTACCACACCCACGCCCACACCCATAACACACCCCGTTACCCACCATGCCAACACCCACACAACACCACTACAACACTCACACCATACCTGCACCACCATTCCCACACCCACACAACACTCCATTACCCACCATGCCCACGCCCACACAACACCCTGATACTTACCACACCCACGCCCACACCCATGCCCACACCCATACCGCACCCCCTTACCCACCATGCCCACACCACTACGCCTACTCCCACGTAACACTCATATAATATCTGTACCTCCATACCCACCACCCACGCTCATGTCCACAAAACACCACAACACTCACACCATACAAGCATCACATCCCCACCACACCAACACAACACCCTGATACCCCCCACACCAACACAACACCCCGATACCCCCCACACCAACACAACACCCCGATACCCCCCACATCCACACAACACCCTGATACCCCCCACATCCACACAACACCCCAATACCCCCCACACCAACACAACACCCCGATACCCCCCACATCCACACAACACCCCGATACCCCCCACATCCACACAACACCCCGATACCCCCCACACCCACACAACACCCCAATACCCCCCACACCAACACAACACCCTGATACCCCCCACATCCACACAACACCCCGATACCCCCCACATCCACACAACACCCGGATACCCCCCACATCCACACAACACCCTGATACCCCCCACATCCACACAACACCCAGATACCCCCCACACCAACACAACACCCTGATACCCCCCACACCCACACAACACCCCGATACCCCCCACATCCACACAACACCCCGATACCCCCCACATCCACACAACACCCCGATACCCCCCACATCCACACAACACCCCGATACCCCCCACATCCACACAACACCCTGATACCCCCCACACCCACACAACACCCCGATACCCCCCACACCCACACAACACCCCGATACCCCCCACATCCACACAACACCCTGATACCCCCCACATCCACACAACACCCCGATACCCCCCACATCCACACAACACCCCGATACCCCCCACATCCACATAACACCCCGATACCCCCCACATCCACACAACACCCCAATACCCCCCACATCCACACAACACCCTGATACCCCCCACATCCACACAACACCCTGATACCCCCCACATCCACACAACACCCGGATACCCCCCACATCCACACAACACCCTGATACCCCCCACATCCACACAACACCCCGATAACCCCCACACCAACACAACACCCCGATACCCACCACATCCACACAACACCCCGATACCCCCCACACCAACACAACACCCTGATACCCCCCACATCCACACAACACCCCGATACCCCCCACATCCACACAACACCCTGATACCCCCCACATCCACACAACACCCCAATACCCCCCACACCAACACATCACCCCGATACCCCCCACATCCACACAACACCCCAATACCCCCCACACCAACACAACACCCTGATACCCCCCACACCAACACAACACCCCGATACCCCCCACACCAACACAACACCCCGATACCCCCCACACCAACACAACACCCCGATACCCCCCACACCAACACAACACCCCGATACCCCCCACACCAACACAACACCCCGATACCCCCCACACCAACACAACACCCCGATACCCCCCACATCCACACAACACCCTGATACCCCCCACATCCACACAACACCCTGATACCCCCCACACCAACACAACACCCTGATACCCCCCACACCAACACAACACCCTGATACCCCCCACACCAACACAACACCCTGATACCCCCCACATCCACACAACACCCTGATACCCCCCACACCAACACAACACCCTGATACCCCCCACACCAACACAACACCCCGATACCCCCCACACCAACACAACACCCTGATACCCCCCACATCCACACAACACCCTGATACCCCCCACACCAACACAACACCCTGATACCCCCCACATCCACACAACACCCCAATACCCCCCACACCAACACAACACCCTGATACCCCCCACACCCACACAACACCCTGATACCCCCCACACCAACACAACACCCTGATACCCCCCACACCAACACAACACCCTGATACCCCCCACACCAACACAACACCCTGATACCCCCCACACCAACACAACACCCCAATACCCCCCACACCAACACAACACCCTGATACCCCCCACATCCACACAACACCCTGATACCCCCCACACCAACACAACACCCTGATACCCCCCACACCAACACAACACCCCGATACCCCCCACACCAACACAACACCCTGATACCCCCCACACCAACACAACACCCTGATACCCCCCACATCCACACAACACCCTGATACCCCCCACACCAACACAACACCCCGATACCCCCCACACCAACACAACACCCTGATACCCCCCACATCCACACAACACCCCGATACCCCCCACATCCACACAACACCCTGATACCCCCCACACCAACACAACACCCCGATACCCCCCACACCAACACAACACCCTGATACCCCCCACATCCACACAACACCCCGATACCCACCACATCCACACAACACCCCGATACCCCCCACACCAACACAACACCCTGATACCCCCAACATCCACACATCACCCTGATACCCCCCACACCAACACAACACCCTGATACCCCCCACATCCACACAACACCCCAATACCCCCCACATCCACACAACACCCTGATACCCCCCACATCCACACAACACCCTGATACCCCCCACACCAACACAACACCCCGATACCCCCCACATCCACACATCACCCTGATACCCCCCACATCCACACAACACCCCAATACCCCCCACATCCACACAACACCCCGATACCCCCCACATCCACACAACACCCTGATACCCCCCACATCCACACAACACCCTGATACCCCCCACATCCACACAACACCCAGATACCCCCCACATCCACACAACACCCTGATACCCCCCACATCCACACAACACCCAGATACCCCCCACATCCACACAACACCCTGATACCCCCCACATCCACACATCACCCTGATACCCCCCACATCCACACAACACCCCAATACCCCCCACATCCACACAACACCCCGATACCCCCCACATCCACACAACACCCTGATACCCCCCACATCCACACAACACCCTGATACCCCCCACATCCACACAACACCCAGATACCCCCCACACCAACACAACACCCTGATACCCCCCACATCCACACATCACCCTGATACCCCCCACATCCACATAACACCCCAATACCCCCCACATCCACACAACACCCAGATACCCCCCACATCCACACATCACCCTGATACCCCCCACATCCACATAACACCTCGATACCCCCCACACCCACACAACACCTCGATACCCCCCACACCCACCAAACACCCCGATACCCCCCACATCCACACAACACCCCGATACCCCCCACATCCACACAACACCCCAATACCCCCCACACCCACACAACACCCCGATACCCCCCACACCAACACAACACCCCGATACCCCCCACACCAATACAACACCCCGATACCCCCCACACCAACACAACACCCCGATACCCCCCACACCAACACAACACCCCGATACCCCCCACACCAACACAACACCCCGATACCCCCCACACCAACACAACGCCCCGATACCCCCCACACCAACACAACACCCCGATACCCCCCACACCAACACAACCCCTCTAAAATACTCACATGCCTGCACCACATACCTACCACACTTAAGTCAGCACCACATGATCACTCCTTCAACACCCTTACAACACGACCATCTCCGTGTACACACACACACACACACACACACACACACACACACACACACACACACACACACACACTCTCGCACACACACACACACGCTAGCACGCACGCACGCACACTCACGCACGCACACACACACACTCACGCACACACACTCACGCACACACACTCGCGCACACACACTCGCACACACACACACACACACACACGCACACACACTCGCGCACACACACTCGCACACACATGCACACACACACACACACACACACACACACACACACACACACACACACACACACACACACACACACACACACACACACACTCACTCACGCACAGAGAGAGGACCCTCCCAAAATACTCTCACCACACCTCCACCCACAAAACACTTCCTCCCCACCAACTGTTGATTGTCAAGCTGTGATGTCAGGGAGTGACAGATTCTATGAACATTGACATATTTAATCATTAGCTGTACTAACACATTGAGTTGAATAACTTTATCCTCACCCCTTTCTGTTTTGGCTGACAGCCTCTACCAGTCCTGTTGTGTCATTGTTCCATGGCGCCCCAAGCACAGTACTCTGTCCCTCTCTGTGTCACTCACACATTTGTATATGTTGTAATTCTGCAGATTCTTTTCCGAATCACCTGTATCTTATTATTGGCATTAAGTTTAAACCCTTTATTACTGTTTTCCCTTAACCACCACCATTATGAACGTTTTCATTTATGATTACACAGTGGTACCAGTAACCATGGTAACACATTTCTTGATAATCTGTAAGGTGACCTCACAGAGCTGTCCATACAGACCGAGAACTTTGCCCAGAAGCACATCAAGAGTCTGGGTAGTAATGGTAGCGCCAGTAACGGTGGCACCAGCAGCCAACTGAACGGCTTCTCCCCCGAGGCACTCACCAGCTCCAGTCGCTCCAGCAGCTACAGCAGCATCGTCAGCAACAGCAGTAGCGACTCCAACACCAACAAGGCCAAGGGCAAACAATCCACTGCTGGTGACAAGCGAGCTACAGGGTTCTCACCGTTTGGTGAGAATGGCCTCCCAGGTGTGTATCTGTCTTGTGCGTCATTATCGAGGTGAATTCACTGCCAGACTACCATTGTTTGTCGCTCTACAATTTTGATGTATTTTCTAATTTGTGTGAGGAGTTGATCAATAGTGGCGTTTAATAGGAGTATTATTGTAATAATATGACATTGATGGAAACATCCCTTCCAAAGGTCTGTGTGTCAGATGAAGTGGGCCAATTCCTTCTGGTTATGTAAGCCATAGTGACTGTCAGCCCTGACTTGACTGACTTGATTTGGACTGTTTCAGGACCTATTGCTTCAGGACCTATTGGGATCAAGAACGGAGCTTCCAAGTCACCGACCAACAAGACCAGGAACCCCTGGAGCGGTGGTCCCCCATCCCCGGACACCATGTAAGCCCTAAATATCTCCATCTCTTAACATGTCATAGTATTTCTTGCTGAGTTATGCTGTAACTGTGTGTAGTTGCAAAGCGAGGCTCATTCTCAGTCTGTCACTGTCACTCACTCTGTGGTTGTTGATTCTGCAATACTGCTCTCATTCAAAGCAGAAACATCTTTTACATTATCAGATGATAGTTTTTAGGCTGTGTTGACAATGAAAAGAAATTTATTATTGATTTTTCTCTGAACAATTTTCCGAGTCTGCTCTCAGATTTTGCTGTTCAGCCATGTTTTATTAGTTACGGTGAAGAACACCCAAACACCGTCCATAGACTACTATATTTTCACAAATGTGTATGCTTGATTCTAATTGGACCATTTGAGACTTTTAGCCAAAGAGTAGCGCAGGCAGCAAAATGAAACATTTTACATTCAATAATTGAAACAGCTGTGATGTAAAATATGTTTTGACACAGTCAGTGGCCCCCATTATTATATAAAATAAACCTAGCTACATGAATCATATAACATAAACCTAGCTACATGAATCGCCCAATGTCCCACTGAGTGGAAATATTATGCGCCAATCAAAACATTATTTTTATACCAAGGTTCCGTCCGTCCGAAAACTTTGTCCGCTTGATTTCTCTTAAACTATTCAGTGGATTCATCTCAAACTTAGTACATATAATCTGTGTCATATGGAGGGGTGCAGTCAAAAGAAAAAAATTGTTTTTATTAATTTTCCATTTTTTTTAGGAAAAAAAGATTTTCAAACCCAAACCCTATCCACTATTTAATTTGAAACTACTGACACGCTAGGCGGGTCGGGGGTATTAGTGAGCCACGCTCACTTTTGCCCTTGTGTTTTTATGATTTTATTTCTTTTTGGAGTACACAAATAATATGTTTACAGAATATAGTTCACATGCAATCTTAAATACATACAAGTTACAAAGTATATATATATAGATGATAACAAACAAAAACTATTCCAGTGTCATATTGTTGGATTGTGCAAGTTCGTGGTTTTAAACGAATTGGTGGTGACAGAGAGACCAAAATGTCATGAGCTGTGTGTATTTACATTGTGAATATGATGTATTTCTGTCGATGTAATATGAATCGGTCATTTCTTGTTTGATGTGTTGAAATTTGGTATGGAGTCGGAAATGATTGATTTGAATATGTTTTGCTTTGTTACAGTTATAATATGGTTTAATGCATCATTTTGTTTTTGTTGATATCCTAATAAAATTGTCAATTTTGAATTTTTTTGTTCTATTCCAGTTTTGTCTTTGATCCATTTTGTAAGGTTGTTCCAGATATGTTTTACAATTTTGCACTCAAAGAACATGTTCACTAAGGTTTGTTTTTCTTGTTTACAAAAATTGCAAAGAAATGATTCTTCATATCCCATTTTGTACAGTAACTTGTTTGTTGGTATAATTCTATGAATAATACTGTATTGGAACCATTTTTGTTTTGAGGACAAATTACATCTGTGGGGGCTACGATTAATCGTTTGCCAATCTTTTTCCGTCATGTTAAGGCCAAGATCTAGTTCCTATCTCTGAATGTATTTTTGGGATATCATATTGTTGGATACTTTATTTAATATATCATAAAATACCCTAGTTTTCAAGGTAATATGGTATTAAGGGCAGATGTAACTTAGATGTTAGGGCTATACTCTAACACTTTAGATATTGTTTTATTGCTTGGATAAGACTAGAATATTCCTGAAAATGTGTTTTACAGTCCTATACATGTTTTAGGTCTAAAAGGTCTAGAAAATTTCCGTTCTCGTCTATCAAATCATTTACAAGATTAATGCCTTTTCCCAAGTAATGTTTATAGTATACCGGGGGGCGGTCGGGTAGCCTACTGGTTAAAAGCGTTCGCTCGTCACGCCGAAGACCCGGGTTCGATTCCCGACATGGGTACAATGTGTGAAGCCCATTTCTGGTGTCCCCCGCCGTGATATTGCTGGAATATTGCTAAAAGCGGCGTAAAACCATACTCACTCACTCACTATAGTATACCGGAGTGTTCCCGATTCTTATATTCGTATTTTGCCATAAAGGTTGTGATAATATATATTTTTAATCTTTGAAAGAGTTTCCTTTTTTCTATTAAGTGTCCCCATGCATACAGAACATCTTTCCAGAAAGCATTTGTCCTATCATTGATAACCCTTTGCAAAATATAGAATTGGCATTTTTGCAGAAAATCAATTTGAGTTGGAGTTATGTTATTAATCAAAAGAGTTGTAAGTTTAGAGTGTGGATGTGGATTTAATCCAAGATATCTTTTGAGCACTGATTGTATTTCTAATATCAGGCACTCTTAAACCTCACTCTTCATAATGTTTCATCATGTTATTTCTACTGATTTTGTTTTATTTTATTGGTTTATTTTACCATATAAAACGAAAACACAGTGTTTCGAGTTCTTTTATAAACCTTTCACTTGGATTAGGTAGTGTTGAGAAAAGGTGGGTTAGTTTAGGTAAAATAAG
The DNA here is from genome assembly GCF_023055435.1 of Haliotis rufescens. NCBI lineage: Eukaryota > Metazoa > Mollusca > Gastropoda > Lepetellida > Haliotidae > Haliotis > Haliotis rufescens. The sequence continues at coordinate 4,704,384 of NW_025964057.1, forward strand.
ACTTTTTAGTACAGTAATTCTACCTTATGGGGGCATAATTGCGAGGTCGCAGCCTCGGCAGAACAGTGAGGTAGCAATAATGACAAAATGTCCTCAGTTTCCAGACCCAGTAAAAGTAAGGACTACTAGTATGAGCAGCATTATTATCGCTTATGTGTTGTTCCCCTTGATGTGTGATGTGTGATGGTATCTGATCCTCTCCTCTAAATGTGTGATGTGTGATGGTATCTGATCCTCTCCTGTAGATGTGTAGTAACTGATCCTCTCCTGTAGATGTGTGATGTGTGATTGGTATTGATCCTCTCCTGTAGATGTGTGATGTGTGATGGAAACTGATCCTCTCCTGTAGATGTGTGATGTGTGATGGAAACTGATCCTCTCATGTAGATGTGTGATGTGTTATGGTAACTGATCCTCTCCTCTAGATGTGTGATGTGTGATGGAAACTGATCCTCTCCTCTAGATGTGTGATGTGTTATGGTAGCTGGTCCTCTCCTCTATGTGTGTGATGTGTGGTGGTAACTGATCCTCTCATGTAGGTGTGTGATGTGTGGTGGTAACTGATCCTCTCATGTAGGTGTGTGATGTGTGATTGGTATTGATCCTCTCCTGTAGGTGTGTGATGTGTTATGGTAACTGATCCTCTCCTCTATGTGTGTGATGTGTTATGGTAACTGATCCTCTCCTGTAGATGTGTGATGTGTGATGGTAACTGATCCTCTCCTCTATGTGTGTGATGTGTGGTGGAAACTGATCCTCTCATGTAGGTGTGTGATGTGTGGTGGTAACTGATCCTCTCCTGTAGATGTGTGATGTGTGATGGTAACTGATCCTCTCCTATATGTGTGTGATGTGTGGTGGAAACTGATCCTCTCCTCTATGTGTGTGATGTGTGGTGGTAACTGATCCTCTCATGTAGGTGTGTGATGTGTGATTGGTATTGATCCTCTCCTGTTGATGTGTTATGGTAACTGGTCCTCTCCTCTATGTGTGTGATGTGTGATTGGTATTGATCCTCTCCTCTAGATGTGTGATGGTAACTGGTCCTCTCCTCTATGTGTGTGATGTGTGGTGGTAACTGATCCTCTCATGTAGGTGTGTGATGTGTGGTGGTAACTGATCCTCTCCTCTAGGTGTGTGATGTGTGATTGGTATTGATCCTCTCCTGTTGATGTGTTATGGTAACTGGTCCTCTCCTCTATGTGTGTGATGTGTGGTGGTAACTGATCCTCTCATGTAGGTGTGTGATGTGTGGTGGTAACTGATCCTCTCCTCTAGGTGTGTGATGTGTGGTGGTAACTGATCCTCTCATGTAGGTGTGTGATGTGTGGTGGTAACTGGTCCTCTCCTCTATGTGTGTGATGTGTGGTGGTAACTGATCCTCTCATGTAGGTGTGTGATGTGTGGTGGTAACTGATCCTCTCCTCTATGTGTGTGATGTGTTATGGTAACTGATCCTCTCCTCTATGTGTGTGATGTGTTATGGAAACTGATCCTCTCCTCTATGTGTGTGATGTGTTATGGTAACTGATCCTCTCATGTAGGTGTGTGATGTGTGGTGGTAACTGGTCCTCTCATGTAGATGTGTGATGTGTTATGGTAACTGATCCTCTCATGTAGATGTGGGATGTGTTATGGAAACTGATCCTCTCATGTAGGTGTGTGATGTGTTATGGAAACTGATCCTCTCTTCTATGTGTGTGATGTGTTATGGTAACTGATCCTCTCCTCTAGGTGTGTGATGTGTTATGGTAACTGGTCCTCTCCTCTAGATGTGTGATGTGTGGTGGTAACTGATCCTCTCCACTAGGTGTGTGATGTGTTATGGTAACTGATCCTCTCATGTAGATGTGTGATGTGTTATGGTAACTGATCCTCTCCTCTAGGTGTGTGATGTGTTATGGTAACTGGTCCTCTCCTCTAGGTGTGTGATGTGTGGTGGTAACTGATCCTCTCATGTAGATGTGTGATGTGTTATGGTAACTGATCCTCTCCTCTAGATGTGTGATGTGTGGTGGAAACTGATCCTCTCATGTAGATGTGTGATGTGTGGTGGTAACTGATCCTCTCATGTAGGTGTGTGATGTGTTATGGTAACTGATCCTCTCATGTAGATGTGGGATGTGTTATGGTAACTGATCCTCTCATGTAGGTGTGTGATGTGTTATGGTAACTGATCCTCTCCTCTAGATGTGTGATGTGTTATGGAAACTGATCCTCTCCTCTAGATGTGTGATGTGTTATGGTAACTGATCCTCTCATGTAGGTGTGTGATGTGTTATGGAAACTGATCCTCTCATGTAGGTGTGTGATGTGTTATGGAAACTGATCATCTCATGTAGATGTGTGATGTGTTATGGAAACTGATCCTCTCCTGTAGATGTGTGATGTGTTATGGAAACTGATCCTCTCATGTAGATGTGTGATGTGTTATGGAAACTGATCCTCTCATGTAGTTGTGTGATGTGTTATGGTAACTGATCCTCTCATGTAGGTGTGTGATGTGTTATGGTAACTGATCCTCTCATGTAGATGTGTGATGTGTTATGGAAACTGATCCTCTCATGTAGATGTGTGATGTGTTATGGTAACTGATCCTCTCATGTAGGTGTGTGATGTGTGATGGTAACTGATCCTCTCCTCTAGATGTGTGATGTGTTATGGTAACTGATCCTCTCATGTAGGTGTGTGATGTGTTATGGAAACTGATCCTCTCCTCTAGGTGTGTGATGTGTTATGGTAACTGATCCTCTCATGTAGATGTGTGATGTGTTATGGTAACTGATCCTCTCATGTAGATGTGTGATGTGTGGTGGTAACTGATCCTCTCATGTAGATGTGGGATGTGTTATGGTAACTGATCCTCTCCTCTATGTGTGTGATGTGTGGTGGTAACTGATCCTCTCCTCTAGATGTGTGATGTGTTATGGAAACTGATCCTCTCCTCTATGTGTGTGATGTGTTATGGTAACTGATCCTCTCATGTAGGTATGTGATGTGTGATGGTAACTGATCCTCTCATGTAGGTGTGTGATGTGTTATGGTAACTGATCCTCTCTTCTAGATGTGCGATGTGTTATGGTAACTGATCCTCTCCACTATGTGTGTGATGTGTTATGGTAACTGATCTTCTCATGTAGGTTTGCGATGTGTTATGGTAACTGATCCTCTCATGTAGATGTGCGATGTGTTATGGTAACTGATCCTCTCATGTAGATGTGTGATGTGTTATGGTAACTGATCCTCTCATGTAGATGTGTGATGTGTTATGGAAACTGATCCTCTCATGTAGGTGTGCGATGTGTTATGGTAACTGATCCTCTCATGTAGGTGTGTGATGTGTGGTGGTAACTGATCCTCTCATGTAGATGTGTGATGTGTTATGGTAACTGATCCTCTCATGTAGATGTGTGATGTGTTATGGTAACTGATCCTCTCATGTAGATGTGTGATGTGTGGTGGTAACTGATCCTCTCATGTAGATGTGGGATGTGTTATGGTAACTGATCCTCTCCTCTATGTGTGTGATGTGTGGTGGTAACTGATCCTCTCCTCTAGATGTGTGATGTGTTATGGAAACTGATCCTCTCCTCTATGTGTGTGATGTGTTATGGTAACTGATCCTCTCATGTAGGTATGTGATGTGTGATGGTAACTGATCCTCTCATGTAGGTGTGTGATGTGTTATGGTAACTGATCCTCTCATGTAGATGTGCGATGTGTTATGGTAACTGATCCTCTCCACTATGTGTGTGATGTGTTATGGTAACTGATCTTCTCATGTAGGTTTGCGATGTGTTATGGTAACTGATCCTCTCATGTAGATGTGCGATGTGTTATGGTAACTGATCCTCTCATGTAGATGTGTGATGTGTTATGGTAACTGATCCTCTCCTGTAGATGTGTGATGTGTTATGGAAACTGATCCTCTCATGTAGGTGTGCGATGTGTTATGGTAACTGATCCTCTCATGTAGGTGTGTGATGTGTGGTGGTAACTGATCCTCTCATGTAGATGTGTGATGTGTTATGGTAACTGATCCTCTCATGTAGATGTGTGCTGTGTTATGGAAACTGATCCTCTCATGTAGGTGTGCGATGTGTTATGGTAACTGATCCTCTCATGTAGATGTGTGATGTGTTATGGAAACTGATCCTCTCATGTAGATGTGTGATGTGTTATGGTAACTGATCCTCTCATGTAGATGTGTGATGTGTGGTGGTAACTGATCCTCTCATGTAGATGTGTGATGTGTTATGGAAACTGATCCTCTCATGTAGATGTGTGATGTGTGGTGGTAACTGATCCTCTCATGTAGATGTGTGATGTGTTATGGTAACTGATCCTCTCATGTAGATGTGTGATGTGTTATGGAAACTGATCCTCTCATGTAGGTGTGCGATGTGTTATGGTAACTGATCCTCTCATGTAGATGTGTGATGTGTTATGGTAACTGATCCTCTCATGTAGATGTGTGATGTGTTATGGAAACTGATCCTCTCCTCTAGATGTGTGATGTGTTATGGTAACTGATCCTCTCATGTAGATGTGTGATGTGTTATGGTAACTGATCCTCTCATGTAGGTGTGTGATGTGTTATGGTAACTGGTCCTCTCCTCTAGGTGTGTGATGTGTTATGGTAACTGATCCTCTCTTCTAGATGTGTGATGTGTGGTGGTAACTGATCCTCTCATGTAGATGTGTGATGTGTTATGGTAACTGATCCTCTCCTCTGTGTGTGTGATGTGTGGTGGTAACTGATCCTCTCCTCTAGGTGTGTGATGTGTTATGGAAACTGATCCTCTCCTCTAGATGTGGGATGTGTTATGGTAACTGATCCTCTCATGTAGATGTGTGATGTGTTATGGAAACTGATCCTCTCCTCTAGATGTGGGATGTGTTATGGTAACTGATCCTCTCATGTAGATGTGTGATGTGTTATGGTAACTGATCCTCTCCTCTATGTGTGTGATGTGTGGTGGTAACTGATCCTCTCCTCTAGATGTGTGATGTGTTATGGTAACTGATCCTCTCATGTAGGTGTGTGATGTGTTATGGAAACTGATCCTCTCCTCTAGGTGTGTGATGTGTTATGGTAACTGATCCTCTCATGTAGATGTGTGATGTGTTATGGTAACTGATCCTCTCATGTAGATGTGTGATGTGTGGTGGTAACTGATCCTCTCATGTAGATGTGGGATGTGTTATGGTAACTGATCCTCTCCTCTATGTGTGTGATGTGTGGTGGTAACTGATCCTCTCCTCTAGATGTGTGATGTGTTATGGAAACTGATCCTCTCCTCTATGTGTGTGATGTGTTATGGTAACTGATCCTCTCATGTAGGTATGTGATGTGTGATGGTAACTGATCCTCTCATGTAGGTGTGTGATGTGTTATGGTAACTGATCCTCTCTTCTAGATGTGCGATGTGTTATGGTAACTGATCCTCTCCACTATGTGTGTGATGTGTTATGGTAACTGATCTTCTCATGTAGGTTTGCGATGTGTTATGGTAACTGATCCTCTCATGTAGATGTGCGATGTGTTATGGTAACTGATCCTCTCATGTAGATGTGTGATGTGTTATGGTAACTGATCCTCTCCTCTGTGTGTGTGATGTGTGGTGGTAACTGATCCTCTCCTCTAGGTGTGTGATGTGTTATGGAAACTGATCCTCTCCTCTAGATGTGGGATGTGTTATGGTAACTGATCCTCTCATGTAGATGTGTGATGTGTTATGGAAACTGATCCTCTCCTCTAGATGTGGGATGTGTTATGGTAACTGATCCTCTCATGTAGATGTGTGATGTGTTATGGTAACTGATCCTCTCCTCTATGTGTGTGATGTGTGGTGGTAACTGATCCTCTCCTCTAGGTGTGTGATGTGTTATGGAAACTGATCCTCTCCTCTAGATGTGTGATGTGTGGTGGTAACTGATCCTCTCATGTAGATGTGTGATGTGTTATGGTAACTGATCCTCTCCTGTAGATGTGTGATGTGTTATGGTAACTGATCCTCTCCTCTATGTGTGTGATGTGTGGTGGTAACTGATCCTCTCCTCTATGTGTGTGATGTGTTATGGTAACTGATCCTCTCATGTAGATGTGGGATGTGTTATGGTAACTGATCCTCTCATGTAGATGTGGGATGTGTTATGGTAACTGATCCTCTCCTCTATGTGTGTGATGTGTGGTGGTAACTGATCCTCTCCTCTATGTGTGTGATGTGTTATGGTAACTGATCCTCTCATGTAGGTGTGTGATGTGTTATGGTAACTGATCCTCTCCTCTATGTGTGTGATGTGTTATGGTAACTGATCCTCTCATGTAGGTGTGTGATGTGTTATGGTAACTGATCCTCTCCTCTATGTGTGTGATGTGTTATGGTAACTGATCCTCTCATGTAGGTGTGTGATGTGTTATGGTAACTGATCCTCTCCTCTATGTGTGTGATGTGTTATGGTAACTGATCCTCTCATGTAGATGTGTGATGTGTTATGGTAACTGATCCTCTCCTCTATGTGTGTGATGTGTTATGGTAACTGATCCTCTCCTCTATGTGTGTGATGTGTTATGGTAACTGATCCTCTCCTCTAGGTGTGTGATGTGTGGTGGTAACTGATCCTCTCATGTAGGTGTGTGATGTGTTATGGAAACTGATCCTCTCCTCTATGTGTGTGATGTGTTATGGTAACTGATCCTCTCATGTAGGTGTGTGATGTGTGGTGGTAACTGGTCCTCTCATGTAGGTGTGTGATGTGTTATGGTAACTGATCCTCTCATGTAGATGTGGGATGTGTTATGGAAACTGATCCTCTCATGTAGGTGTGTGATGTGTTATGGAAACTGATCCTCTCTTCTATGTGTGTGATGTGTTATGGTAACTGATCATCTCCTCTAGGTGTGTGATGTGTTATGGTAACTGGTCCTCTCCTCTAGATGTGTGATGTGTGGTGGTAACTGATCCTCTCCTCTAGGTGTGTGATGTGTTATGGTAACTGATCCTCTCCTCTAGATGTGTGATGTGTGGTGGAAACTGATCCTCTCATGTAGATGTGTGATGTGTGGTGGTAACTGATCCTCTCATGTAGGTGTGTGATGTGTTATGGTAACTGATCCTCTCATGTAGATGTGGGATGTGTTATGGTAACTGATCCTCTCATGTAGGTGTGTGATGTGTTATGGTAACTGATCCTCTCCCCTTGATGTGTGATGTTAACTGGTCCTCTCCTCTAGATGTATGATGTGTTGTCATGTCGTCCCCTCGTGTTGCAGTGGCAGTTTTGGCCTGACCACCATTGAGGAGAACTCCTCAGCACCCTTCACATCCCAGTCGGCCAGCATCGACTCCTTTGGCCAGCAAGAGTACGGCTTCACAGGGAATGGTAAGACTTGAGGAAGACAATATGGGAGGCTGTGCTGTCATAGAATAACAACTGGACTGGACTTGTATCAGCTAAACTTGTACAACTAAAATATGGGTTGCCAGTCTCTTGCTTTTAAAAAGTGTCTAAGTAGCAGACTGCTGTGTTGTTAACAAGCCAGGACAGGGTATGTAGTACGTTGCCCTCACTAGGCCTTGATCTACTTGAGCAAAGTTAAACATAGTGTATGGGGTAAAGATGACATTTTTGTCACAAGGTTTGTTTGTGAGGTTTGTATTGTGTGGTTGCAGGCTACACAAACCCAATGGAGCAGATTCCCAAGCAGCCATCCATGATGCAACAGCTGATGGCAGAACGTCGCCGCCGATACAGAGAACATCAGCTCAAGATGCTCAACAAGGGTAAGTCTCTGACTGCTTGGCCAAGTTGTTGGATTTGCGTTACCTCCCTCAGCCGTGCAGGTAGCCACTGGTTGTCTTAGCTGTGCAAGGAGCCACTGGTTGTCTTAGCCATGCAGGTAGCCACTGGTTGTCTTAGCCGTGCAAGGAGCCACTGGTTGTCTCAGCCGTGCAGGGAGCCACTGGTTGTCTCAGCCGTGCAGGATGCCTCTGGTTGTCTTAGCCGTGCAGGAAGCCAATGGGTATCTTAGCCATGCAGGTAGCCACTGGTTGTCTTGGCCGTGCAGGGAGCCACTGGTTGTCTTAGCCGTGCAGGTAGCCACTGGTTGTCTTAACCGTGCAGGGAGCCACTGGTTGTCTTAGCCGTGCAGGTAGTCACTGGTTGTCTTAGCCGTGCAGGGAGCCACTGGTTGTCTTAACCGTGCAGGGAGCCACTGGTTGTCTTAACCGTGCAGGTAGTCACTGGTTGTCTTAGCCGTGCAGGGAGCCACTGGTTGTCTTAGCCATGCAGGTAGCTACTGGTTGTCTTAGCCGTGCAGGTAGTCACTGGTTGTCTTAGCCGTGCAAGGAGCCACTGGTTGTCTTAGCCATGCAGGTAGCCACTGGTTGTCTTAGCCATGCAGGTAGCCACTGGTTGTCTTAACCGTGCAGGGAGCCACTGGTTGTCTTAGCCGTGCAGGGAGCCACTGGTTGTCTTAGCCGTGCAAGGAGCCACTGGTTGTCTTAGCCATGCAGGTAGTCACTGGTTGTCTTAGCCGTGCAGGTAGCCACTGGTTGTCTTAGCCATGCAGGTAGCCACTGGTTGTCTTAGCCATGCAGGTAGCCACTGGTTGTCTCAGCTGTGCAGGTAGCCACTGGTTGTCTTAGCCGTGCAGGTAGCCACTGGTTGTCTTAGCCGTGCAGGTAGCCACTGGTTGTCTTAGCCGTGCAAGGAGCCACTGGTTGTCTTAGCCATGCAGGTAGCCACTGGTTGTCTTAGCCATGCAGTTAGCCACTGGTTGTCTTAGCCGTGCAGGGAGCCACTGGTTGTCTTAGCCGTGCAGGGAGCCACTGGTTGTCTTAGCCGTGCAGGTAGCCACTGGTTGTCTTAGCCGTGCAGGGAGCCACTGGTTGTCTTAGCCGTGCAGGGAGCCACTGGTTGTCTTAGCCGTGCAAGGAGCCACTGGTTGTCTTAGCCGTGCAAGGAGCCACTGGTTGTCTTAGCCGTGCAGGGAGCCACTGGTTGTCTTAGCCATGCAGGTAGTCACTGGTTCTCTTAGCGGTGCAAGGAGCCACTGGTTGTCTTAGCCATGCAGGTAGTCACTGGTTGTCTTAGCCGTGCAAGGAGCCACTGGTTGTCTTAGCCGTGCAGGTAGCCACTGGTTGTCTTAGCCATGCAGGTAGCCACTGGTTGTCTTAGCCGTGCAGGGAGCCACTGGTTGTCTTAGCCATGCAGGTAGCCACTGGTTGTCTTAGCCGTGCAGGTAGCCACTGGTTGTCTTAGCCGTGCAGGGAGCCACTGGTTGTCTTAGCCGTGCAGGTAGCCACTGGTTGTCTTAGCCGTGCAGGGAGCCACTGGTTGTCTTAGCCATGCAGGTAGTCACTGGTTGTCTTAGCCGTGCAGGGAGCCACTGGTTGTCTTAGCCGTGCAAGGAGCCACTGGTTGTCTTAGCCGTGCAGGGAGCCACTGGTTGTCTTAGCCATGCAGGGAGCCACTGGTTGTCTTAGCCGTGCAAGGAGCCACTGGTTGTCTTAGCCGTGCAGGTAGCCACTGGTTGTCTTAGCCGTGCAAGGAGCCACTGGTTGTCTTAGCCGTGCAGGGAGCCACTGGTTGTCTTAACCGTGCAGGGAGCCACTGGTTGTCTTAGCCATGCAGGTAGTCACTGGTTGTCTTAGCCGTGCAGGTAGCCACTGGTTGTCTTAGCCGTGCAGGGAGCCACTGGTTGTCTTAGCCGTGCAGGTAGTCACTGGTTGTCTTAGCCATGCAGGTAGCCACTGGTTGTCTTAGCCGTGCAGGGAGCCTCTGGTTGTCTTAACCGTGCAGGGAGCCTCTTTTTGCCTTAGCCGTGCAGGGAGCCTCTGGTTGTCTTAACCTTGCAGGGAGCCTCTGGTTGTCTTAACCGTGCAGGGAGCCTCTTTTTGCCTTAGCCGTGCAGGGAGCCTCTGGTTGTCTTAACCTTGCAGGGAGCCTATATTTATCTTAGCCGTGCAGGGAGCCACTGGTTGTCTTAGCCGGCAGGGAGCCACTGGTTGTCTTAACCGTGCAGGGAGCCACTGGTTGTCTTAACCGTGCAGGGAGCCACTGGTTGTCTTTACCGTGCAGGGAGCCACTGGTTGTCTTAACCGTGCAGGGAGCCACTGGTTGTCTTAACCGTGCAGGGAGCCACTGGTTGTCTTAACCGTGCAGGGAGCCACTGGTTGTCTTAGCCGGCAGGGAGCCACTGGTTGTGGGTTTGAATTTCAGATTTTCCGCAATTCGCTGCAATACCGTACCTTGGGTAGTCTCAAGTGTCGGCACCTGTCTCTGGTTTCACTCAAGTGTCGGCACCTGTCTCTGGTTTCACTCAAGTGTTGGCACCTGTCTCTGGTTTCACTCAAGTGTCGGCACCTGTCTCTGGTTTCACTCAAGTCTAGCACCTGTCTCTGGTTTCACTCAAGTCTAGCACCTGTCTCTGGTTTCACTCAAGTGTCGGCACCTGTCTCTGGTTTCACTCAAGTCTAGCACCTGTCTCTGGTTTCACTCAAGTCTAGCACCTGTCTCTGGTTTCACTCAAGTCTAGCACCTGTCTCTGGTTTCACTCAAGTGTCGGCACCTGTCTCTGGTTTCACTCAAGTCTAGCAAGCGTTTTTGCTCCCAACATTAGTCTGACAATATTTGATATAACCATGATAAGTAACACACTGTTCAAAGCAGTTTCAGTGCAGCCACTCACCTGTGTCACCATGTTTGAGAACTGTTTATTAAGCCTTAACTGCATCTGTGACACCTATTTGCATTCTGTCTATCACATGTTGAGCCTGTGTTGAGAAACAGTGTGGTTACAGCAACCAATGGAGAAACACTCATGTCCATCTTACTGTGTAATGTAGGTGAAGACTGGCCTGGCTTTGATGTTCCTCCTGTCAGGAGTGACAGCTTGTGGGACTCCGAGTACAACCCACTGGAGAACGCCTGGTCCGTGGCCACAGACTCTCCTCCCAGTGCCAATGTAAGTACTAGAACACCCCCTCCCAGTGACAACGTAAGTACTAGAACATCCCCTCCCAGTGACAACGTAAGTACTAGAACATCCCCTCCCAGTGACAATGTAAGAACTAGAGCACCCCCTCCCAGGTCGATTGGTAGTTACTCGATATTTCAATAACAACAATCTGTGAAATATTATACCCTTTTCAAACAGGCAAAAAGCAGTTTTCTAGCATTTCCGACAGTTTTTTAGAACACCTCCATCCCAGTGCCAATGTAAGTACTAGAACACCCCCTCAATATGGCCACAACAACAGATTAGTGGGTGTACTGTGTTACAATCATCCCTCCTGCTGTTTCAGGCCGGTGGTTTCTGGAATGCGCTGACCAGTTCGGCCACCAGCGGCTGGAACAACCTGACCTCCATCTGGTCCAACAATCCCAGCACATCCTCCTCGTCTGCCATGGAGAACGAGGTGGTGTACCCAGAGCCGACATACTCAGGAAACTCCAGCCCACAGGTAAGACTAGTCTGTCAGCCTGGACCACACCCTCTTCAGCCAGCAGGACCCCTGGTGTTAGGATAGATCCTCAGCACTATGTAGCTTGTCGTAAGAGACAACTAAAATGCATAGGGTTGTCAGGCTCCATGATTGCATGTCATCATGACCCAACAACACGTGATGTTACTCATGATATCAACCAATGCTGGTCTCCCCGTGGGATTCCAGGTTAGAATAGTTCTCCAGCAACCAATGCTGTATGGTCCAGATGCAATTATATATAGGTCACTGTCATATAGCTGGAATTTTGCTGAGTGTTAGGCGACACTTTTTTTACGGATTTTTTACTTGGTTTACGGATTTCAAACTCATTTCAAAAGTGAGGAAGGCCAATTTAAAAAAAAAAAAAAGCCTCTCACATTTTTTTTTACCTAAATTTTGTCCTAAAAAGTTAGGTAGGTATGAAAAAAAATATCCTGGCGTAATAAAAGTAAAATACCTCAATTTTTCAAGATCCTTTTATTTGGCACTCAGCTTGTGCAAGGATGGCAACATAACAATATTCATGGAAATGCATGAAAGACGCTGCTATTTTGGCAGCAAATGCATGGGCAACGTTGAACTCTTTCAACACCAGCCAACCAGAAGATTACTGCTGTGACACCAAGTTCCCAGAGACTGTTGTGTGATAGATGAAACCAACATTTATCAAGGAATTATCTTCTGAAATTAACATCTTTACTACTACATGTTTGGCCATACACTATTTGAAAGGTCTAATTAATCCTATTGTTTATAAATATGAAAGTTATGTGTATTACATTATTTAAATAATTCATGAACAACTATATAAAGTTTGTTTTAAATAAAAAATAATGTAAGCTAAAATATTCATATCATCCAAATTTAGCGCAAATTTAACGATTTTTTCGGCAAATTTAAGAAGTCATAAAATCCACTTACCTATTTCTTTTATTATTTTCATTTGTTTACGTTGTTGGAACATTATTTTAAAAAGAATTTCAAATAATATCTGTCATCACCCATTTCCCGATGATAGTGGCTGTCCGCTCACTAACATGAGGAAACACCTCCGTTTTCAAAGCTTCGTATGAATAACACATACGTCCTGCCATGTCAGTATACATTAAAAAAAACTTATATTGTTTCGCTGACAAAATCTGCTACAAGGTTCGTGATTGGTCAAATTTAAGCATGTGACCTAAGGCAGCCAATCAAATTACAGCAACGGTAATTTTCAGACTTTGGCGAAAGGTTTGGGTTAAATCATGTTTTCTGAACGTTTTAGCATGAAATCGCGATCTATATTAAAAATATGGAACTTTAAGGATGCATAGAGCTAGGTTACGAGCTGTGACAAAGATTTCTTATGCATATATTTTGGCATTAAGACATCGTGTCCGAGCCAAGATGTCATTTGACTTACGATATGCGATCACACGAAAAGTTGGAAATAATAAATAAGATGTCAGTTTGGCAACTTTATAGATATATTTTTGATGATTTTATTATTTTGTAAATAAAGACGTTTCAGAACGTGAAACGTCTTTATTTTGCTGTTTGACATGTTCGATGAGGACCCGTTGTCTAAGTGTGTCCGAGAATTATATTTTCAATAACATTGCGGGAAATAGTGTCAAGATATGAAGTGAATATATTTTTAATCTATTGATAAAAAAATGATAAAATCAAATGGAATACGTATTTCAGACATGGTGAAATGTGATAGATTTAATAAATGAATGATATGACAAGTAGGTTAATATAATTATAAACTATTTTGACATGGCTTGGACGGTCTACCGTGCGGTGTGACTTGTGGTTTTGAACGGCCAACAGTGTTGAAATAGTTAAACTGGTCACCACTGCGCTTTGCGTTGACAAGCTTTGATGGTATTAGAGAAGGATCCCAGCAATAAATATCAGAGTGGCTTCCCTTTGCTTTACGCTCGACGAGGAAAATAAATCTTTTTTTGTTTGAACTTTTTGTCGAAAAGATCGGCGGTAATTAAAAAAAGGGTAATTTTCATTTTTTTTTTTTTTTAACATTTGGACTTTGAAAGAGCGGCGCATCCGTAAACCAAGAAATTAAAAAAGTGTCGCCTTATGATCAAACAATTGTCAATGATTGCCAATACTATGTGTTTGAAAATAATATAACCACTTCAGTTTAATATGAACAGGGGGCGGTCGGGTAGCATAGTGGTTAAAGCGTTCGCTCGTCACGCCGAAGACCCGGGTTCGATTCCCGACATGGGTACAATGTGTGAAGCCCATTTCTGGTGTCCCCCGCCGTGATATTGCTGGAATATTGCTAAAACCGGCGTAAAATCATACTCACTCACTAATATGAACAGCTCAGATGAGTTTGTTCTCCATTACTGATTTTATCTGAATCTTTTCAAATTCCACATGCTGACTTGAAATGTCTTAAATACTGTATGCAGACTTGATTACTCAATTAATGGAGCACTTACACATATGAACTGATGCACCTTATTGTTCAGATCTCCAACGCTGGAACGTTCAGTCCGTTCAGCCCGACTGTTGACATGGCCATCTGGAGCCCCAAGGCCACCACAGCCAACACAGCCGGCACAGGTTGGGGCCAGTTCCTCCCCCCAGAGGGAGACAACCCTAAGAACACTGACAACTAAACTGTAACACAACTTAGAGTGACCTCCCTTTATAGCATTCCCAGCAGCTCCTCGGAGTGTTACACTGCTCTGTTTGCTCTCTGTACCATTGCTGCCAACACTTACTTAGCCCAGTGTAGATCTCACCCAATAAGTTTATTTCAACATTTATGGTAGTAAGTTAGGAGAGATAAAATCTAATGTGTAGATCTGTTGCCACATTACATATGTTCTATAACTTTGTCTAGGCTTAATTGATGGAACCAGACAAATATACCTTGACCATTATCAAATTATAAGTGATTTCAAACTTGTGACATTAGCTAAATCTCACTGGTGGAAAACTAGACAAAATTTCAGTTCTTTGGAATACTTTACAGTATAGTTTAATTTGAGCCATGGAGCAAACATTTCCTTTATCACTCTGGCGGCAGCAGTGATACGGAGCAGTGCATCACCAAGAGTAAGCTACCTTTGTCTTCAGAACTAGACTTGAACTCCCCCACCAAGTGTTTGCTGTTTGTTGGTTTGTTTTGTTGCCCTCTTATCATGTGTATTATCCTACCACCTAAATACAGATATTGTAACATGTGGTGTAGTGTATGATATACCTCCTTTAAAACCCACCTAGAATTTCATTGGAACTACTCGAATGATTAGCAATCGTTCAGTGTTAAGGACTCAGTAGTTTTCTTTATGTGTGCTACTTGTATCTAGGTTATTGCATAGTTATCTCATGTCCACACAAGGAAATGTGAACTGTAGCTCGCTGATGTTGAGTGAAGAGACATGTCTCTAGCTGTAGTGAAATGTGGACTGTGTAGGTGGCTTTGGCTTTAAGTGAATAGATGTGTATCTATCAGTAGCAAGTGTCATAACTGTAGCTCCCTCATCGTCTTGTCAGAGTCAGAATGTCTCCAGATACTGCTTGTTCAACTATACTAGTGCTGTTTGTATATATGTTTAATTTTCAAGGGAGGTCACTCTATGTTAGCATCTGTGAAGGATTGTTCACAGGAGGAGTGGTCATGATAATCAAGTATATCTAAGGTGTTCCTCGGGTTATGGATTTGAGAAACATAGTTATTTTTTTATTATACTGCTCAAACATTTGACCGACCTTTCACTGATGCAGTCCTGATGAATTCCAGTTGTTGTGTACACAGGTGGATCAGCAGTCATCGCTGTCTTGTGGTGCAGTCTGGTTTGAAAGCAGTCCAAAAGTTTGATGTCAGTTAATTTGAAATTGAAGAGATGCATGCACTCATGCACACACACCTCCGTGAATATGTTGATGTGCTCAAAGTAAATATCAGAGAGAAAAAACACCCAAATCCTAGTGTCTGGGTCTCTGGAAGCACGGCACAACGTGGCATAACGCTATTCACTGACAGAGGGAGAATAGGACAAATAGAGCTGTTATAAGTATTGACTTGGTCTTTGAGAGCCCTGCAAGGTTGATTTGTTGTGAATGGAAATATATCTTTCTCCCCCACTCACCCCTCCAGTGCGAGCACGCACGCATGCACCCTGAGGAATTAAGGTTGAAATCTGATGTCATACTTTTGAACTGCTTTCCAGAATGATTGGTGTGGAATGGCTCAACATACTGCTACTGTGTTACAATTATGTAATGATTTATCATGTGTGATGTTTTAGAAGGTTATCAGTGCCTGAGAGACACACTGTAACGGGTGGCCTTGATCAGAATACACACACACATGCACAACATTGAAATCCTTATGTGTTTTACAGAATAATAAGAAATAATTTGTTGGTGATCATGCCCTATGTGAGTGTGATGTGTCAACCTGATTTCAGAGAAGGATCATTGTGATGAAACTGATCCAGGCTACCCAATGTGAAATATATGTGTGACATGTATGAAACTCCAGCTGGAGTTGCAATCTGTATATCCAGTCAGGCTCTCAACTGTGGCCCTGGATCTTGACACCCAACTATGAAGGCAAGTCATGCGATTTGTAGCGACGCTCACCATCACTGGGACTATCACCTGATACAGGAGTTGCCTCCCCTGGTTATCCCCATCTTGTTTGGGTTGATGACGGAGCCTCCTTGACCTTGACATTCACCCCCCACACCAGACAGGCAGGTTATGTGAAGAGCAGTCTGTTCTGTGTCGTAACTGTCAGTCACACAAACTACACGATTATACAATTCCAGGAAGTTCTTGAATTTGTATGTTCTTATGCACTGGATGCTACACAGTTACTCCTGTCTACCTGGTGAGGAGGAGGAGACAAGACTTGAACTATTGACATGCGTGTGTGGGATCAGAGCTCCACTTCTGAACAGTTGAGGCAGCAACAGAAGTCACACCCTTTATTGCAGCTTCTCCAAGTCTCTTGCAAAGACATTTTTCTGTAATTTCATCAACTCTGTTACAACACAAGAATGTACAATGACCTGTATTCATAGGCTTGAATGGAGCTCTTTAGAAGTAGGAATGCAGCTGTCTTTACAAGAGTACAACTCTCTCACTGGAAGTGTGTCACTTCCATCAGCAGACAGTGTGAGCTCTGACCCATACACGTCCCTACAGAGACCGATGCTTGTTGTATGTACATTGTAGCCTCTCTGATACTCAAGTTACCCTGTTAAACCAGCAGGGTATGTCCTCAGTCCATGGGTGTGTTGTAATACCAGGACAGATGATATGTCCTACTTCTTTAACAGTATGTGAACTGTTCTTAGAGTTGGACACAACTGATAAGTTTTAATATGATGCTATTTTACTGACACTGATGAATACTTTGTTATTGACTAGAGAACTAGATTGTAATGCCTGGTGTGGCATTGAGTAACATATCAGTACCCAGCTCGGGTCACGTAGTTGGCTTCATTTTGTGATTGAGTATAGCTATAGAACGTGCTCTCCTCAAATAAGCTTTGTATAGTCTCCCACTTGCTTTCATTGGTCAGTTATTTAAGAAAAACTTTCTTTTTAAGCCATTTAAAAAACATTTAGTTACATTTCAGTCAAAAAGGAAAAATATTTATTTCCATTTTTGTGTGTGATCAGCACAGTGTGTGTTATACTGTGTTTAGGCAAAATTAAGAAGTACAACTTGACATAAATTTTCTTTACAACTAATTACAGACAAGTTCAGGCTTCAAGTGACATGATTGGTCGGTCTGGTTACCGGGAACATATATATTTTATTGTTTGGCCTCAGCACCTCTCCTGTTGGTGTTGTAGTTGGTGTTGTTAGCACAAGTTTGCAGGCAGATGGCCGCCGGATGGACGGACGGACGGACGGACAGACACTCAACAGTCCACAGCACAGTGCTTGTAGTGGAGGAGGAAGCTTTAGATTGGAATATTTTCCTAAGTAATTGTTGCGTTTTTACCTTTTTTTAATATTGTTAAGATGCTTTTTTGTGAATCATTATAAATGTTTGTGTCTGTGATAATTTAAGTATCAGAGAGGTTAGGCTGATTTGTAAGTCTCCCAGAGTTGGTCACCTGATTGTGTGAACATCAGCTCTACTGTATCGAGGCAGTGGTCTGCTGGCCTCGGAGCTGATCACCTGATTGTGTGAACATCAGCTCTACTGTATCGAGGCAGTGGTCTGCTGGCCTTTACCTGGAATGGTCCTATATGTTACTTTTACATTTTCAAGGCTTAGATGTGAAGAAAACATTAGCCACAGGTTTCCCTGGCCGTGCCCACTCTCCGTGGTCAGACTGACCCGGGGAGAGGTCAGGGGGACCGTCTGTTTGTCTTTATCACTGGTCTGTGGTAAGAAAGAAGTGCTCTAACAAGAAACTTCTGCTGCGGATCGTGTGTCCGTTTTACTTTAAAAAATAATAAAATAATTTCGTTTTTATTGCATTTTGTCTTCTTTGTTTTGTGTAAAGGACTTGTAACTCAAGAAGGATACTGTTTTGAACTAAATCTTCTGTGAACAGGGTAAAGAAAAAGACAATTTGAGTGTTTTCCCATTTTTGTTTTGACTGGTATGAGAGGTAGTGATTTGTGATGTCATCTTACAAAAAACAGGTTGAATTTCTAAAGAATGTGATGCATCGATAGATTAATAGATTTGTTTCTGATACTTTACCTTAAGTGTAAATTGAGTGAAGGCAACCCCGTAAATCAAAACATAACTCCCTGGAAACAAGTTACAACTTTTAAGGTATCACTATTTACTATTTTAACATCTTTTCCCAGCAATTGCGGTTTAAGGTCACTTTTATATATGAACATATATTTCTGATTACCCCGTAACTAAGTTGTTTTAACACAAGTCTATTCTAAATTCCCTCGTTGGACGAAACATTAGCACAAGATGCCCCTGATGATTATACCACACAACTTACTCACAACCAGTCGAATCACACTTACGTTCAGCCTGAACTTAATCAATATTTTCATGTTTATTTCAAAATTGGTTTGGGTGCGTTTTGGCACACTGTTTAACTGCTGCATTTGCTCAAACAACACCTGGTATCATGATAGTCATTCATAAACACATGCTCATGATATAGTCGGAATCTTACTATCATGTCTTAGGAATATGGAAAGGGTTTGTCGCTTTTTTTAGTTTTAGGCCATTTGCTGCAGGTAATGTCATTCATTGGTTGATGACGTCAGTGAAGTGATGCCATTGTTCCTTAAGAAGTAGCGATGTTACGTGGCAGATTTATAAGATGTTCATTTCACTGACATCTAGGCGATCTGACAGCAGAGAAAAATATACTAGGCTTTCACACCGTCAAGTGTACCGCAAACATGTGCAAGGATTAGATACTGCACAGGTTGTCTATGCCGGTGGGTGTGTTTGTCATGAACTTCAAGCTACATCAGACAGGTAGCTGAAAACAATTAACAGCAGTATGGGGACACGATGAGAGCCACTCAGCCAAGTCCCAGAATCGGAGCACCTGAACCCAGTGTAGTTGACACTAAGTGATTCTCCTGAATTTTGTTATGAAAATGACAATCACCCTCCTTATCAAGCCACGACAAAACTGCACAGTTTTATTAAAAACTTTATTTGGCCGCAAAAAGTACATGTTATTTCAACAAAAGTTCCTGTGACATTGAATAAGATTTAATGCAATGTTATGTTTTTTACCAAATCTGAAACAATTTCGGTTTGCAACAGATAAAAGACTCCTGTAAGTATTCAAATGGTTTAATTTGCCATACTGACTTCAGAAAATGCGTGATTTCATAAAAAACATGAACATGCCAAAATATCAATTTACAAAACAATAGCGTGTGTGTCCACTTCTGGTTGCGATGCAAGCAACACATCTTCCGTCTCATGGAAGGGACCAGGCGTCCTGTGGGATATCTGTCCATATCTGCTGGAGCATATTTTGAAGTTCCTGGAGTGTCTGTGGAACACGTGGTTGACGTCGAAGGCGCCGATCCATCTCTTCCCACATGTGCTCGATTGGTGAGAGATCAGGGGAGCGAGCCGGCCAGGGGATGACATTCACGTTGTTTTGTTGAAGAGAATCCTGAACAAGTCCTGATATTTCCCTCTACCAAACGGGTCCTCTGTCTTGCTGTAATCCGACCCCATACCATAACGCTGCCGCCCCGGAACCGATCTTCTTCCATGACACAATGATTGACGTAACGTTCACCTCGACGTCGGTATACTCGAATCCGTCCATCGCTGTGGCTGAGGTGAAAACGAGACTCGTCAGTGAATAGAACTTGTCCCCGCTGCATAGCCGTCCAGCGTAGACGCTGTCTGCACCACTGTAGACGTGCGTGACGGTGGTTTCCTGTCAAAATGGGACGTCTGGCGGGTATTCTGGCGACAATACCTGCACATCTGAGGCGACGACGTACGGTTTATGAAGATATTCGTCGAAGGCCAGGGATGCTTCTTGCAGTCACTGTTGCTGGCTGGAATCGATTTCGTAGGTGTGTTGTTCGAATCCAATTGTCTTGTCGATTATTGGTTACGCGTGGCCTGCCACTTCGAGGATGGCCTCTGACTGAATTCGTCTGTTGCCAACGTTGTCATAAACACCAAATGGTGTTTCTGTGGACGTTAAATTGTCTTGCAACATCACGTTCCCACTCAAACTCTGAATCAGAACTCGCAGTTGAGTCACTGGCCCGGCTCCCTCAGCTGACTACCTTTGGATACGCCCCCCTCAGACACATCCCCCGTCTCACGGACTTGTAAACCGTCCATCTCCATAGAGCGTTGACCTTTCGAGACAAAGAGAATATAATTTATCTTCGACAAACTTCGGGAAGATTTTCGCATGTGAACCGTTTTCCCCTCACAATACACGTTGGGGCCGTGTCACAAGTTGGGATTATTAAATATTGCCAACCAAGTTTATGGTTAATTCACCTCAGTACGGTCTCTGATATTTTCAAAACAGAACGTCAGGGATTCAATTGGAATTATATACTCACACGCAAAAGAAACGCAAGTATACATGTTATTTATTTTCAACAGTAAAGACAAGAAATACTAATAGGGCAAGATTGACAAGATCCCACAAGTGTTCGATGGGGTTCAGATCAGGGCTGAGGGCTGGCCACAGTAGAACACGGATGATGTGTTGTTGCGGAAAGACCATGGTAGCTCTGGCAACATGGGGACGGGCGCTGTCCTGCTGGAAAAAGTGTTGATGATGTTCAAGAAATGGTGTCTATTTGTGAAACATACAGTGGGCAATGGAGGTTTACATTTTCTCCGTCAAAGCGCAAATTATTGACCTTTGGCCCATCAAGTGCCGCTAACATCATTATAACATTGTATACAGAAATCACTACTACAAGAGAAATTAAACATATTGGAATTTTACTTGACTCGGAATACAGCTCCTGGGAACGGACATTAGATGCCTGCTCAAAGATGAGGTCTACCACAATGGCGTTGTTAAGAACAGGAGTCCACGTAAGAGGACTGAACCCTCTAGTGAGTTCCAACATCTTAAAGAATGTCTATGTACCAAGAGCCCTGTATGGATGTGAATTGTGGTGTGGCTTAAGCAAAGCTGAACTGTTATCATTAGAGCGTGCCCAGAGAGCTGCATTAAAAATTGCACAAGGTCTCCCTCGAAGCACACGGTCTGATATTTGTAATGCCCTGATTGGCTGGACCCCCTTGGAATCTGAAATAGACAAGAGAAAACTTCTGTTTCTAGGGAACCTATGCAATAGCAGAATAACGTTCCTTCCGAGAAGAATTTTCAGTACTAGGCTTTCCCTCTCAAATTACTATTGCTCTACCGCTTCCCTGGGTTATGTTCCTGACATTAAACGTATCATGTCTAAATATAATCTTGAGCAATTCCTGAGCAGCTTTAGTACCCATGGTACATTCCCCAGCTGTCATACCTGGAAGAAAGTTGTGAAAGATGCCATTAAAGCGAATGATCTTGAAGCCTGGAAAAGACGCATAAACTCTGATCCAGACCTAATGCATTTTAAACAAATTCATCCGGTTATCTCCCCTCACAAAGCATGGGAAATTGCTAGAAGAAATCCAGATCTGAAACAAGCTGCAACCTTCGTGATCCACTTGTGCGCACTCTGGAGACCTTGGAAAGTCCAGGGTGTGTGTGACATGTGTAAGTTTGCCCACCAGGACTTGCTCGTTCATGTTGTGTGTATATGTCCACAGACAGAGCAACTCAGAGACAATTTGTGGTGTAGCATAGTCGACACTTGTCCAGTGGAAGTCAGCGTGGCTCTTCATAACAAGCAGGAAATTGAGTTAGTTTGCTGTCTCCTAGCATGTATGCCCCCGATCCTAGCAAATCCAGAGACGGTAGAGAACTTTGCAAAAGCTGCAATCAAAGGTCTCTTCCAATTGAAGAAATATATAGACCTTGTGAAGAAACATTTGATGTTCTGACATGTGAGCAGGGATAGACATAACATAAGAATGCCTGTTTTCGTACACTTGTAAATGCTGTATTTATATGTTTGTTACTCTCCTATGGAGGAATGAAGAATATATATATATATATATATATATATATATATATATATATATATATATATGACGCTAGGTCCACCCCATAGATCCCTTTCCACAACGTTTCTGTCAGCGAAACGATCACCTCGACGCCGCCAAATTCTGACTCTTCCGTCTGCATGGAAGACACAAAAGCGACCTCCACTCACGATGACGCCAATTGCGATGACCCTGTGCCCACTGAAGTCGTGCTTGTCGATGCCGTGGTTGGAGAACAGGACGACGTGCTGGTCGGCAACATCTGAGGTTGTTAGAACGGAGACGTCGGATCAGAGTGTCCCGGCTAATGTGTCGATTATGTGTTCCAATGGTCTGTCGAGCACTTTCACTTGCAGTTAGGAAAGGATGTCGCTGGTGTTGACGGGTAATCTGCCGATCTTGTCGAGGTGTGTTGACCCTAGGACGACCGCTCCGAGGAAGGTCATCTGTGGTCTGTGACTCTGTGTAGCATTGTATCGATGCAGGAGACGGTAAATTGTGGTTATGTTAACGTTGAAATGACGGGCAACATCTTGGACAGACTCTCCAGCTTCCAAACGTCCGATAGCCTGGTTTCTCTGAATTTGAGTTAGGCGTGGCATTGTTGACCAAGGAGTGTTAGGTCCAAGAATCGGCCACAGCATATACCCACTACATTTCGTGACAGTTCGTGCATTTTCGATTTCGCGAGAAATGGGTGCATGATACCCACATATTCATTGAAATAGTGCGTTTTGGCGATTCGTTTTTTATGTTGCGTTTTTACTCGGTGCTTCCAAAATGCAACCAAAAATATTGATACCACCACCAGGCTTCACTACATGCTAAAATTCGTATCAATTTATGGTTCCGTGTTTGTTACCTATTTGCTTAAAACCACTTGCGTTTCTTTTGCGTGTGAGTATAGTTGAACTCGTCAGAGAATACGTGTGATAGTCTAGGGGGTTCACAAAATAGCGCTCTGTCCCACCTGTCAAACGATGTTGTCAATGAATGATTTGGAATGAAAAGTAATGAACGCACATGCAATACGTTTTTATAGTTCTTACGGAGTGCTTACGGGGAACAGCATGATGGGAATAAGATCACAATCACATTAAATAGTTGTATCCGGCCCGGAACCATGTTACTTCTTTAATATACTCTTCTATTGGAGTGATAGATGTATCATCCGAAAGATGTGCGTAGGACTCTTTAAACTGTACAGCGGAAGTTCGGAGAATGCCATGAAGACTCTGGCGTCCAAAAACTGCAAAACTTAATGAACGAAGAGGCAGTTTCCGTCACCTGGCATGCGAACAACATCCTTTGGTGATGCTTTTGCAGGCAGTAAAGTTGGAGAGGTTTCATTATGGAGTGTTTTTGACACTCACGCCAAACAAGCTTGCTTTTTCCCTTTGCGAGTATGGGCCAACTGGATAAGAGGGAGTTTGGACCGCAGTCGACGTGATTGGGTTTTGCTGATGCACGAGACGTTGTGGTACTGACATCCGGGGAGCTTTGTGTATCAGTAGGCTCCCCGACCTGCCAACCTTGCTGAATATCATCCTCAATATTCTAATGAATGCGGTCGGGTACCCTAGTGGTTAAAGCGTTGGCTCATCATGCCGAAGATCCGGGTTTGATTCCCGACATGGGTACAATGTGTGAAGCCCATTTCTGGTGTCCCCAGCCGTGATATTGCTGGGATATTGCTAAAAGCGGCGTAAAATCAAACTCACTCACTCACTTTTCTTGAAAGAGAGCTTCGATTGCATTTCTGTACTCTGGCGTGATTCCTGGGGGAAGAGTTTGTTCCTTTCCGCTGTAGTTCACTTGTCCTTTGCTAGTTCCGATTCTTTGTACAATTTCAAATTGCAACCATTGATTATTGTTTTCTTTTCACGAAGACGATACATCCTTTTGTTAAGTACATCTGCTGCGACATCATCCGCTTCTACTGATCCAATGTCACAAAGATTATCCAACTCAACAAGCAACCTTGCCTTTCAACCGTAAACCAGAAAGAATGGTTCATTCTTAGTTGATGTCTGTGGTGATGACCTGTTGGCAAAAAGCACATAAGGAAGATGCATGTCCCAGTCATCGTGTGCCTCATTTGTGTACTTTACAAGGCTATTACATAGCGTTCTGTTGTAACGTTCAGATCGGCCCCCTGTCTGTGGGTGGTACGGGGATGATATCTTGTGATCTATTCCAAAATTCCAAAACGATCGCACAGACCATCATTCAGCGTATTGCAGAATGCACGACCCTGGTCAGTAATAAAAGTCTCTGGAACCCCAACTCGACATATGAAGCGCTTCAGAATGTCTACGATAGTGTCGGCCGATATGTTCTCCACTGCTTCTGCTTTAGCCAATTTGGTCAGATATTCGTGATGACAACAATATACTTGTTGCCTGAAATAAAGAATTAGGTTGAATGAAAATGCGAAATATAATATGTTTCATACATATATATCAGACATGTTTCATATCTATAACACCTGATTTATATATTATATAAACATATTTAAGAAATAGAAGATACAGGAAGAGAGGCATCGAAGAGCAATTACTGTCGTTTGTCCCAGTAAAATCATTTCACGCGCCAAACCTGCTGTTTTTACTTGAAATATAATTCTCTTAAAGTTATCATGTTTTCTTTTAAATTACGGACAAATATACAAGGTTAATTAATCTCCGGTTTGACCTAAGTGATAAAAATATTATGACCCGCTGGTTCACGGAAAACCGGATGATAATCTCTTTTGAAACATGTTTTATACAATAAAGTGCGTTATAGGATCCTATCAGTGGGAATTAAATATTTATTGCGCCTTGAGGCCAGGTTCTAGTAAACGCCCAATGTAATAGTTTCCTTACAAAATCGGACTGAAAACAGAAATACTGGGAGATGTTACTTGCGTGGAATTTGTCCCATACGCACAGACACATTTCCGACGGACAGTTGAGCTAAATTGAGTTTTAATGTATTATAAATGTCTTGCACCTGTGACAGTTTAACAAAGAATTTAAATAAATGTAGATTTAACATGCAACTGCCATATTTGAGTGAGTTCAAAAGAATGATATCGCGGTAGCAAGATTTACTACAAGGAGAAAGCCTGCTTGAGGAATTGTAGAATCTACTAGGTACTTTTAGGGTGGCATGCTGCAGCACCGCACTCTGTCCTCGTCGTGTGTGGAGCTTTTCAGCATTAACTTCATATTTTAGGCTTGTGGTGAAATATTTTCGACTTTCAAAACATCACCTATTAAAAGGCTTCTCGTACTCACGCCAGACTAAATTATGTAATATGGACAAAGAACATATTCTTAGTATTTGCTTACCTTTTTGGGGTCTCTTGAAGGGGACCGACAAGATCCATCTGTAAGAATGGAGTGTCTTTCACTTTGATGAGATGCAATGTGAAACTTATATAAAGTTACGTTTTGTATACTCCCATGTCTGAGGCGACGACGTACGGTTTGTGAAGATATTCGTCGAAGGCCAGGGATGCTTCTTGCAGTCACTGTTGCTGGCTGGAATCGATGTCGTAGGTGTGTTGTTCGAATCCAATTGTCTTGTCGATTATTGGTCTTACTTCACCCTATAGCCTCGCAGCCACAGAGTTCTACTTCACCCTATAGCCTCGCAGCCACAGAGTTGTACTTCAACCTATAGCCTCGCAGCCACATAGTTGTACTTCACCCTATAGCCTCGCAGCCACAGAGTTGTACTTCAACCTATAGCCTCGCAGCCACATAGTTGTACTTCAACCTATAGCCTCGCAGCCACAGAGTTGTACTTCAACCTATAGCCTCGCAGCCACAGAGTTGTACTTAAACCTATAGCCTCGCAGCCACAGAGTTGTACTTCAACCTATAGCCTCGCAGCCACAGAGTTGTACTTCAACCTATAGCCTCGCAGCCCCTGAGTTGTACTTCAACCTATAGCCTCGCAGCCACAGAGTTGTACTTCAACCTATAGCCTCGCAGCCACATAGTTGTACTTCACCCTATAGCCTCGCAGCCACAGAGTTGTACTTCAACCTATAGCCTCGCAGCCCCTGAGTTGTGCCCTATAGCCTCGCAGCCACATAGTAGTTCTTCGCCCTATAGCCTCGCAGCCACAGAGTAGTTCTTCGCCCTATAGCCTCGCAGCCACATAGTAGTTCTTCGCCCTATAGCCTCGCAGCCACAGAGTTCTACATCGCCCTATAGCCTCGCAGCCACAGAGTTGTACTTAAACCTATAGCCTCGCAGCCACATAGTTGTACTTCAACCTATAGCCTCGCAACCACAGAGTTGTACTTCATCTATAGCCTCGCAGCCACATAGTAGTTCTTCGCCCTATAGCCTCGCAGCCACAGAGTTGTACTTCGCCCTGTAGCCTCCCAGCCACAGAGTAGTTCTTCGCCCTATAGCCTCGCAGCCACAGAGTAGTTCTTCGCCCTATAGCCTCGCAGCCACATAGTTGTACTTCAACCTATAGCCTCGCAGCCACAGAGTTGTACTTCGACCTATAGCCTCGCAGCCAGAGAGTTGTACTTCGCCCTATAGCCTCGCAGCCACATAGGAGTTCTTCGCCCTATAGCCTCGCAGCCACAGAGTTGTACTTCGCCCTATAGCCTTGCAGCCACAGAGTAGTTCTTCGCCCTATAGCCTCGCAGCCACAGAGTTGTACTTCAACCTATAGCCTCGCAGCCACAGAGTTGTACTTCAACCTATAGCCTCGCAGCCACAGAGTTGTACTTCAACCTATAGCCTCGCAGCCACAGAGTTGTACTTCACCCTATAGCCTCGCAGCCACAGAGTTGTACTTCGCCCTATAGCCTCGCAGCCACAGAGTAGTTCTTCGCCCTTTAGCCTCGCAGCCACAGAGTAGTTCTTCGCCCTATAGCCTCGCAGCCACAGAGTTGTACTTCAACCTATAGCCTCGTAGCCACATAGTTGTACTTCACCCTATAGCCTCGCAGCCACAGAGTTGTACTTCACCCTATAGCCTCGCAGCCACAGAGTTGTACTTCACCCTATAGCCTCGCAGCCACAGAGTTGTACTTCAACCTATAGCCTCGCTGCCACAGAGTAGTTCTTCGCCCTATAGCCTCGCAGCCACAGAGTTGTACTTCACCCTATAGCCTCGCAGCCAGAGCTGTACTTCGCCCTATAGCCTCGCAGCCAGAGAGTTGTACTTCACCCTATAGCCTCGCAGCCACATAGTTGTACTTCACCCTATAGCCTCGCAGCCACAGAGTCGTACTTCAACCTATAGCCTCGCAGCCACAGAGTAGTTCTTCGCCCTATAGCCTCGCAGCCACATAGTAGTTCTTAGCCCTATAGCCTCGCAGCCACATAGTTGTTCTTCAACCTATAGCCTCGCAGCCACAGAGTTGTACTTCGCCCTATAGCCTCGCAGCCACAGAGTAGTTCTTCAACCTATAGCCTCGCAGCCACAGAGTTGTACTTCGCCCTATAGCCTCGCAGCCACAGAGTAGTTCTTCGCCCTATAGCCTCGCAGCCACAGAGTAGTTCTTCGCCCTATAGCCTCGCAGCCACAGAGTTGTTCTTCGCCCTATAGCCTCGCAGCCACAGAGTAGTTCTTCGCCCTATAGCCTCGCAGCCACAGAGTTGTACTTCAACCTATAGCCTCGCAGCCACAGAGTTGTACTTCAACCTATAGCCTCGCAGCCAAAGAGTTGTACTTCAACCTATAGCCTCGCAGCCACAGAGTAATTCTTCGCCCTATAGCCTCGCAGCCACAGAGTTGTACTTCGCCCTATAGCCTCGCAGCCACATAGTAGTTCTTCGCCCTATAGCCTCGCAGCCACAGAGTAGTTCCTCGCCCTATAGCCTCGTAGCCACAGAGTTGTACTTCAACCTATAGCCTCGCAGCCACAGAGTTGTACTTTGCCCTATAGCCTCACAGCCACATAGTAGTTCTTCGCACTATAGCCTCGCAGCCACAGAGTAGTTCTTCGCCCTATAGCCTCGCAGCCACAGAGTTGTACTTCAACCTATAGCCTCGCAGCCACAGAGTTGTACTTCAACCTATAGCCTCGCAGCCACAGAGTTGTACTTCAACCTATAGCCTCGCAGCCACAGAGTTGTACTTCAACCTATAGCCTCGCAGCCACAGAGTTGTACTTCAACCTATAGCCTCGCAGCCACATAGTTGTACTTCAACCTATAGCCTCGCAGCCACAGAGTTGCACTTCAACCTATAGCCTCGCAGCCACATAGTAGTTCTTCGCCCTATAGCCTCGCAGCCAGAGTTGTACTTCAACCTATAGCCTCGCAGCCACAGAGTTGTACTTCGCCCTATAGCCTCGCAGCCACAGAGTTGTACTTAAACCTATAGCCTCGCAGCCACATAGTTGTACTTCAACCTATAGCCTCGCAGCCACAGAGTTGTGCTTCGCCCTATAGCCTCGCAGCCACATAGTAGTTCTTCGCCCTATAGCCTTGCAGCCACAGAGTTGTACTTCGCCCTATAGCCTCCTAGCCACAGAGTAGTTCTTCGCCCTATAGCCTCGCAGCCACATAGTAGTTCTTAGCCCTATAGCCTCGCAGCCACATAGTTGTTCTTCAACCTATAGCCTC
Source organism: Haliotis rufescens (assembly GCF_023055435.1). Lineage (NCBI taxonomy): Eukaryota > Metazoa > Mollusca > Gastropoda > Lepetellida > Haliotidae > Haliotis > Haliotis rufescens. The sequence goes on from NW_025964057.1 coordinate 4,733,049, forward strand.
GCAGCCACAGAGTTGTACTTCGCCCTATAGCCTCGCAGCCACAGAGTAGTTCTTCAACCTATAGCCTCGCAGCCACAGAGTTGTACTTCGCCCTATAGCCTCGCAGCCACAGAGTAGTTCTTCGCCCTATAGCCTCGCAGCCACAGAGTAGTTCTTCGCCCTATAGCCTCGCAGCCACAGAGTTGTTCTTCGCCCTATAGCCTCGCAGCCACAGAGTAGTTCTTCGCCCTATAGCCTCGCAGCCACAGAGTTGTACTTCAACCTATAGCCTCGCAGCCACAGAGTTGTACTTCAACCTATAGCCTCGCAGCCAAAGAGTTGTACTTCAACCTATAGCCTCGCAGCCACAGAGTAATTCTTCGCCCTATAGCCTCGCAGCCACAGAGTTGTACTTCGCCCTATAGCCTCGCAGCCACATAGTAGTTCTTCGCCCTATAGCCTCGCAGCCACAGAGTAGTTCCTCGCCCTATAGCCTCGTAGCCACAGAGTTGTACTTCAACCTATAGCCTCGCAGCCACAGAGTTGTACTTTGCCCTATAGCCTCACAGCCACATAGTAGTTCTTCGCACTATAGCCTCGCAGCCACAGAGTAGTTCTTCGCCCTATAGCCTCGCAGCCACAGAGTTGTACTTCAACCTATAGCCTCGCAGCCACAGAGTTGTACTTCAACCTATAGCCTCGCAGCCACAGAGTTGTACTTCAACCTATAGCCTCGCAGCCACAGAGTTGTACTTCAACCTATAGCCTCGCAGCCACAGAGTTGTACTTCAACCTATAGCCTCGCAGCCACATAGTTGTACTTCAACCTATAGCCTCGCAGCCACAGAGTTGCACTTCAACCTATAGCCTCGCAGCCACATAGTAGTTCTTCGCCCTATAGCCTCGCAGCCAGAGTTGTACTTCAACCTATAGCCTCGCAGCCACAGAGTTGTACTTCGCCCTATAGCCTCGCAGCCACAGAGTTGTACTTAAACCTATAGCCTCGCAGCCACATAGTTGTACTTCAACCTATAGCCTCGCAGCCACAGAGTTGTGCTTCGCCCTATAGCCTCGCAGCCACATAGTAGTTCTTCGCCCTATAGCCTTGCAGCCACAGAGTTGTACTTCGCCCTATAGCCTCCTAGCCACAGAGTAGTTCTTCGCCCTATAGCCTCGCAGCCACAGAGTTGTACTTCAACCTATAGCCTCGCAGCCCCTGAGTTGTGCCCTATAGCCTCGCAGCCACATAGTAGTTCTTCGCCCTATAGCCTCGCAGCCACAGAGTAGTTCTTCACCCTATAGCCTCGCAGCCACATAGTAGTTCTTAGCCCTATAGCCTCGCAGCCACAGAGTTGTACATCGCCCTATAGCCTCGCAGCCACAGAGTTGTACTTCACCCTATAGCCTCGCAGCCACAGAGTTGTACTTCAACCTATAGCCTCGCAGCCACAGAGTAGTTCTTCGCCCTATAGCCTCGCAGCCACATAGTAGTTCTTAGCCCTATAGCCTCGCAGCCACAGAGTTGTACTTCAACCTATAGCCTCGCAGCCACAGAGTAGTTCTTCGCCCTATAGCCTCGCAGCCACATAGTAGTTGTTAGCCCTGTAGCCTCGCAGCCACAGAGTAGTTCTTCAACCTATAGCCTCGCAGCCACAGAGTTGTACTTCGCCCTATAGCCTCGCAGCCACAGAGTAGTTCTTCAACCTATAGCCTCGCAGCCACAGAGTTGTACTTCGCCCTATAGCCTCGCAGCCACAGAGTAGTTCTTCGCCCTATAGCCTCGCAGCCACAGAGTAGTTCTTCGCCCTAAAGCCTCGCAGCCACAGAGTTGTTCTTCGCCCTATAGCCTCGCAGCCACAGAGTAGTTCTTCGCCCTATAGCCTCGCAGCCACAGAGTTGTACTTCAACCTATAGCCTCGCAGCCACAGAGTTGTACTTCAACCTATAGCCTCGCAGCCACAGAGTTGTGCTTCGCCCTATAGCCTCGCAGCCACATAGTAGTTCTTCGCCCTATAGCCTCGCAGCCACAGAGTAGTTCTTCGCCCTATAGCCTCGCAGCCACAGAGTAGTTCTTCGCCCTATAGCCTCACAGCCACAGAGTTGTACTTCAACCTATAGCCTCGCAGCCACAGAGTTGTACTTCAACCTATAGCCTCGCAGCCACATAGTAGTTCTTCGCCCTATAGCCTCGCAGCCACATAGTTGTACTTCAACGTATAGCCTCACAGCCACAGAGTTGTACTTCAACCTAAAGCCTCGCAGCCACAGAGTTGTACTTCAACCTATAGCCTCGCAGCCACAGAGTAGTTCTTCACCCTATAGCCTCGCAGCCACATAGTAGTTCTTCGCACTATAGCCTCACAGCCACAGAGTTGTACTTCGCCCTATAGCCTCGCTGCCACAGAGCTGTACTTTGCCCTATAGCCTCGCAGCCACAGAGTTGTACTTCAACCTATAGCCACGCAGCCACAGAGTTGTACTTCAACCTATAGCCTCGCAGCCAAATAGTAGTTCTTCGCCGTATAGCCTCGCAGCCACAGAGTTGTACTTCAACCTATAGCCTCGCAGCCACAGAGTTGTACTTCAACCTATAGCCTCGCAGCCACATAGTAGTTCTTCGCCCTATAGCCTCGCAGCCACAGAGTTGTACTTCGCCCTATAGCCTCGCAGCCACAGAGTAGTTCTTCGCCCTATAGCCTCGCAGCCACAGAGTTGTACTTCAACCTATAGCCTCGCAGCCACAGAGTTGTACTTCACCCTTTAGCCTCGCAGCCACAGAGTTGTACTTCGCCCTATAGCCTTGCAGCCACAGAGTAGTTCTTCGCCCTATAGCCTCGCAGCCACAGAGTTGTACTTCAACCTATAGCCTCGCAGCCACAGAGTTGTACTTCACCCTTTAGCCTCGCAGCCACAGAGTTGTACTTCGCCCTATAGCCTTGCAGCCACAGAGTAGTTCTTCGCCCTATAGCCTCGCAGCCACAGAGTTGTACTTCAACCTATAGCCTCGCAGCCACAGAGTTGTACTTCACCCTTTAGCCTCGCAGCCACAGAGTTGTACTTCAACCTATAGCCTTGCAGCCACATAGTAGTTCTTCGCCCTATAGCCTCGCAGCCACAGAGTAGTTCTTCAACCTATAGCCTCGCAGCCACATAGTTGTACTTCAACCTATAGCCTTGCAGCCACAGAGTAGTTCTTCGCCCTATAGCCTCGCAGCCACATAGTTGTACTTCAACCTATAGCCTCACAGCCACAGAGTTGTACTTCAACCTATAGCCTCGCAGCCACAGAGTTGTACTTCACCCTGTACCCTCGCAGGTCTCTGTTTCTGACCTTCAACATTGTGTAAAGACTGTTCAAACATGATGACCTTCATTGCTGTTTCTGACCTTCACCACGGTGTACAGGCTGTTCAAATATGATGACCTTCTTCTCTGTTTCTGACCTTCAACATGGTGAAAGACTGTTCAAACATGATGACCTTCCTCTCTGTTTCTGACCTTCACCACAGTGTAAAGACTGGTCAAACATGATAACCTTCATTGATGTTTCTGACCTAAACCACGGTGTACAGGCTGTTCAAACATGATAACCTTCCTATTTGTTTCTGACCTTCACCACGGTGTAAAGACTGTTCAAACATGATAACCTTCTTCTCTGTTTCTGAGCTTCACCACGGTGTAAAGACTTTTCAAACATGATGACCTTCCTCTTTCTTTCTGACCTTCACCACGGTGTAAAGACAGTTCAAACATGATGACCTTCATATTTGTTTCTGAGCTTCACCACGGTGTAGAGACTGTTCAAACATGATGACCTTCTTCTCTGTTTCTGACCTTTACCACAGTGTAAAGACTGTTCAAACATGATAACCTTCTTCTCTGTTTCTGAGCTTCACCACGGTGTAAAGACTTTTCAAACATGATGACCTTCCTCTTTGTTTCTGACCTTCACCACAGTGTAAAGACTGTTCAAACATGATGACCTTCCTATTTGTTTCTGACCTTCACCACAGTGTCAAGACTGTTCAAACATGATGACCTTCCTATTTGTTTCTGACCTTTACCACAGTGTAAAGACTGTTCAAACATGATAACCTTCTTCTCTGTTTCTGAGCTTCACCACGGTGTAAAGACTTTTCAAACATGATGACCTTCCTCTTTGTTTCTGACCTTCACCACAGTGTAAAGACTGTTCAAACATGATGACCTTCCTATTTGTTTCTGACCTTCACCACAGTGTCAAGACTGTTCAAACATGATGACCTTCCTATTTGTTTCTGACCTTCACCACAGTGTAAAGACTGGTCAAACATGATGACCTTCCTATTTGTTTCTGACCTTCACCACAGTGTAAAGACTGGTCAAACATGATGACCTTCCTATTTGTTTCTGACCTTCACCACGGTGTAAAGACAGTTCAAACATGATGACCTTCCTATTTGTTTCTGACCTTCACCACAGTGTAGAGACTGTTCAAACATGATGACCTTCCTATTTGTTTCTGACCTAAATCACGGTGTAGGGACTGTTCAAACATGATGACCTTTCTCTCTGTTTCACCACAGTGTAAAGACTGTTCAAACATGATGAACTTTCTCTCTGTTTCTGACCTTCACCACAGTGTAAAGACAGTTCAAACATGATGACCTTCCTATTTGTTTCTGACTTTCACCACGGTGTAGAGACTGTTCAAACATGATGACCTTCCTCTGTGTTTCTGACTTTCACCATGGTGTAAAGACTGTTCAAACATGATGAACTTTCTCTCTGTTTCACCACGGTGTAAAGACTGTTCAAACATGATGAACTTTCTCTCTGTTTCTGAGCTTCACCACGGTGTAGAGACTGTTCAAACATGATGACCTTCCTATTTGTTTCTGACCTTCACCACAGTGTAGAGACTGTTCAAACATGATGACCTTCTTCTCTGTTTCTGAGCTTCACCACGGTGTAGAGACTGTTCAAACATGATGAACTTTCTCTCTGTTTCTGACCTTCACCACAGTGTAAAGACTGGTCAAACATGATGACCTTCCTATTTGTTTCTGACTTTCACCACGGTGTAAAGACTGTTCAAACATGATGACCTTCATTGATGTTTCTGACCTTCACCACAGTGTAGAGACTGTTCAAACATGATGACCTTCCTATTTGTTTCTGACTTTCACCACGGTGTAAAGACTTTTCAAACATGATGACCTTCATTGATGTTTCTGAGCTTCACCACGGTGTAGAGACTGTTCAAACATGATGACCTTCCTATTTGTTTCTGACTTTCACCACGGTGTAAAGACTGTTCAAACATGATGAACTTTCTCTCTGTTTCACCACAGTGTAAAAACTGTTCAAACAAGATGACCTTCATTTATGTTTCCGACCTTTACCACAGACAGGCTGTTCAAACATGATGACCTCTCTCTGTGTGTCTCTACACTGCTACACATCTGCAGAAGACATTTGTGATAAGTTGACACACCTTTCTCATTATGGTTGAGTAAAATAGACATGAGGTTATACGTAGCAGATCTGGCCTTGTCAATCTCGTGACTACATCAGTCATTGATGCAGTGAACTCCCATCTGTCAGTGATTGCCCCTTTTCACCCATGCTGGTGTCTTTCACCAAAGTGGTAACCCGCATCACTTCAGGCTTTCCTCCATTTGAGACGCCGTGATATAACTGGAATTGTTCAAAGCGGCGTTACACCCAGCTACTCACTTACACATGAACATTTAGCTGTACCCTGGAGAACACATCTGAGTGCTGTTGTCGACAACATATGACGGGTACATGTTCTCATAGAAACTGCTAGTTCTCACATGAGCTCATTGTCAAGGCGCTAGCTGCACTTGTAGGACAACTGATCGAAAGGCATCTCAATCTGTAGAAATGGGCCCGTTAACATGTCCATCTGATCCAGAAAGAGTCGTCAGAATAAAACGCCTTCCCATCTGTCACTCTTCCTATTTGTGTAATATGTAAAATTCCTCACGTGTTTCTCCCTTAAAATATTATCTGTTCGTAATAGCCTCCTCCAACACAATTCCATCTCAAGTAAAAAAACTCCTCCCTCACAATCTCGTCTGTCCGAAAAAAACTCCTCCCACACAATCTCGTCTGTCCGAAATAAACTCCTCCCTCACAATCTCGTCTGTTCGCAATAAACTCCTCCCACACAATCTCGTCTGTTCGCAATAAACTCCTCCCACACAATCTCGTCTGTCCGAAAAAAACTCCTCCCACACAATCTCGTCTGTTCGCAATACACTCCTCCCACACAATCTCGTCTGTTCGCAATAAACTCCTCCCTCACAATCTCGTCTGTTCGCAATAAACTCCTCCCACACAATCTCGTCTGTACGAAAAATACTCCTCCCACACAATCTCGTCTGTTCGCAATAAACTCCTCCCACACAATCTCGTCTGTTCGCAATAAACTCCTCCCTCACAATCTCGTCTGTTCGCAATAAACTCCTCCCTCACAATCTCGTCTGTCCGAAAAAAACTCCTCCCACACAATCTCGTCTGTCCGAAAAAAACTCCTCCCACACAATCTCGTCTGTCCGAAATAAACTCCTCCCACACAATCTCGTCTGTCCGAAATAAACTCCTCCCACACAATCTCGTCTGTCCGAAATAAACTCCTCCCTCACAATCTCGTCTGTCCGAAAAAAACTCCTCCCACACAATCTCGTCTGTCCGAAATAAACTCCTCCCTCACAATCTCGTCTGTTCGCAATAAACTCCTCCCTCACAATCTCGTCTGTCCGAAAAAAACTCCTCCCACACAATCTCGTCTGTCCGAAAAAAACTCCTCCCACACAATCTCGTCTGTTCGCAATAAACTCCTCCCACACAATCTCGTCTGTTCGCAATAAACTCCTCCCTCACAATCTCGTCTGTTCGCAATAAACTCCTCCCACACAATCTCGTCTGTACGAAAAAAACTCCTCCCACACAATCTCGTCTGTTCGCAATAAACTCCTCCCACACAATCTCGTCTGTTCGCAATAAACTCCTCCCTCACAATCTCGTCTGTTCGCAATAAACTCCTCCCTCACAATCTCGTCTGTCCGAAAAAAACTCCTCCCACACAATCTCGTCTGTCCGAAAAAAACTCCTCCCACACAATCTCGTCTGTCCGAAATAAACTCCTCCCACACAATCTCTTCTGTCCGAAATAAACTCCTCCCACACAATCTCGTCTGTCCGAAATAAACTCCTCCCTCACAATCTCGTCTGTCCGAAAAAAACTCCTCCCACACAATCTCGTCTGTCCGAAATAAACTCCTCCCTCACAATCTCGTCTGTTCGCAATAAACTCCTCCCTCACAATCTCGTCTGTCCGAAAAAAACTCCTCCCACACAATCTCGTCTGTCCGAAAAAAACTCCTCCCACACAATCTCGTCTGTTCGCAATAAACTCCTCCCACACAATCTCGTCTGTTCGCAATAAACTCCTCCCTCACAATCTCGTCTGTTCGCAATAAACTCCTCCCACACAATCTCGTCTGTACGAAAAAAACTCCTCCCACACAATCTCGTCTGTTCGCAATAAACTCCTCCCACACAATCTCGTCTGTTCGCAATAAACTCCTCCCTCACAATCTCGTCTGTTCGCAATAAACTCCTCCCTCACAATCTCGTCTGTCCGAAAAAAACTCCTCCCACACAATCTCGTCTGTCCGAAAAAAACTCCTCCCACACAATCTCGTCTGTTCGCAATAAACTCCTCCCACACAATCTCGTCTGTTCGCAATAAACTCCTCCTCCCTCACAATCTCGTCTGTCCGAAAAAAACTCCTCCCACACAATCTCGTCTGTCCGAAATAAACTCCTCCCACACAATCTCGTCTGTTCGCAATAAACTCCTCCCACTCAATAACGTCCAGCAGTTGTAAACTCCTCCCACACCGTCTCCTCTGTCAGTAATACTCTCCTCCCACACAATCTCGTCTGTCAGTAATAAACTCTTCCCGCACAATAACGTTCATCACTTGTAAACTCCTCCCACACCATCTCATCTGTCAGTAATAAACTCTTCCCACACAATCTCGTCCAGCACTTGTAAACTCCTCCCACACAATCTCGTCTGTCAGTAATAAACTCCTCCCACACAATCTTGTCCAGCACTTGTAAACTCCTCCCACACAATCTCGTGTGAACTTTAGGCTCATCCATAACAATCCCATATGCCAGGTATAAGTACCCCTTATATACTAGCCACATAAAGAAACTGTGCACGGAGAAAATATAGATATAAGAGCACACCGTTCATATATGAAATATAGGTTTGAACACAGCAATTATTGGAGACATTCAAACGCTCATGCACGTGCCATGCGATATGACGTCATTGATGGGGGCCTATGGACGTGCAATGTGTTACTGCACGTGCATCCTGTACAGCTGTACACAGCATGTGCAACTCAAAATTCGCTGTCACTTTGGAAAGCATGATCTGTGGTCATTCAAAAATTCAAAACTTCTCAGGCGCAGACACAAGCATATCACAAGCAAATCTTGCCAAGATTGACAGCTGCACAGCGTCATGAAGCCATTGGAATGATCCGAGCGGGAATGAGGCAACAACAGGTGGCAACACATTTCCAATGCCATCGTAACACGATATCGGCATTGTTGAGGCGTTATCAGAACACAAATGACGTTGCCGACCACCCACGTTCAGGACGTCCCCGAGTAACGACGCCAAGACAGGACAGATGGATTCGAGTTACACATCTCCGACACAGGTTCCAAACGGCCGTAACGACATCCCAGACAATTCCTGGACTGTTTACGTCAGTACGGGATTCGACCACGACGCCCTGCCATACGTCCCATTCTGACACACCGTCATCGAGTCAACCGTCTAAGATGGTGTCGAAATCATGTTCGCCAACCTCGAATATGGTGGAGAAATGTTGTCTTTACAGACGAATCGAGGTTCAACATTTCCCACAGTGACGGGCGCCAACGTGACTACCGGCATTTGGGAGAACGTTATGCACGCAACTGTATTGTGGAGAGGAATCGTTTTAGAGGTGGCTCTGTGATGATTTGGGGTAGGATAACAGCACGGCACCGAACCCCTTTAGTGGTTGTTCAGGGCAATCTCACCGGTGTTGGCTACAGATATCAGATTCTGAGGCCTGTGGTCATTCCTTTCCTGCCCATGGACCGGGATTGACATTTCAACAGGACAACGCTCGTCTTCACACGGCTTGGGTCGCAGTGGATTTCCTTCACCATAACAATGTCATGTTACTGCCATGGCCTGCAAATTCTCCCGATGTCTCCCCAATAGAGCATGTGTGGGATGAAATGGAGCGCCGTCTGCGTCGTCTTCCACATCCTCCAGATAACGTCCGTGACTTGGCACAGGATTTGAGGAGGATATGGCAGGCCATTCCCCAGGCCTTCCATGCCCATTTGGTGGACTCCATGCGTCGCCGATGCACTGCTGTGATTCACGCACAGGGTGGTCATACCCGTTATTGACTTTGTGACTTTGTCGTTTGACCCCCTACTCCATTTTGATCTTCTGACGTCATCGTAACAGATGTTGTTCAGGTCCCGTTGACATTTTCTTATGGTCCGATCATTCAGCTGCTACAGCGTCTGCATCATTTTGTTCTTGCTGTGTTGTATTTCAATCCAGAATATATTTTCTCCGTGCACAGTTTCTTTATGTGGCTAGTATACAAATGTGTCATACATTGTTAGAAGCTCCTCCCATACAAATGTATCTAACCGTTTAAACTCCTCCCATACAGATATGTCTAACCGTTGCAAGACAAATGGGTCGTCATCACAGTGTTATCACTCGTTTGATTGTCAAACATGGTCAAACCATGACAATGACAGGCATAGGTCTGGTAGGCAAAGAAAGACCTCTAACAGAGAGGATAGACGTCTTTTCAGGATAGTCAGACGAAATCCATTTGCCACTTCAACAGATTTAAGACTGCAGTGGATTACCCATCAGACTCTCGACAATGACCGTAAAAGCGGCTGGTTATAACGCCAGAAGACCAGTAAAACGTCCTCAACTGACTGAGAGGCACATGCGGAATCGTCTGATATGGTGTCGTGCCCGTAGTCGATGGAACTTGGCCAACTGGAGAAGGATCCATTGGTCTGACGAGTGTCGAATGCTGCTACGAACTGTTGATGGTCGATTACGCGTTTGGAGGCAACGTAACACTCGTTTTGCACCAAGGAACATCCAGAAGACCTTAGCATGTGGCGGGGGGTCTGTCATGATATGGGGTTGTGTTTCCTTCGGCTGCAAACTTCCGCTGGTGACAATTCGTGGAAACCTGAATGGCCAACAATACCAAGATGCCGTTCTTCGTCCAGTGGTAGTCCCTCATTTTGATAACCATCCTTTTCAGACAAGACCTGTTTACATGGACGACAATGCCAGACCACACAGATCTCGGGCAGTTTGGGCTTATTTGCGTCAAGAAGCTATTGCCACTCTTCCTTGGCCGGCCTGTAGTCCGGATCTTAATCCGATTGAGCATCTCTGGGACATTCTTGGCCGGAAAATCAGACATCGTGATCCCCCAGTTCATCATCTCGCTGGGCTTGAAGCCGCACTTCATGAAGAATGGATCCGTTTGCCTCAGAGAAGCATTCAACGACTTGTAATGAGTATGAGGCGTAGGGTTGAAGCTGTGGTCAATGTCCGTGGATCATACACACGTTACTGACGTTTCTGTCTTGCAATAGACTCTGCACTCCCTAGGGTGTCTATGTGACACCTGATATGGTATGCTACATGACAAAAAAAGTTTTTCAATGTTTTGTAATCCTTCAATTTCTGGTCTTCGGTAAAATTCCTTTCTGCTCATATTCTTTTGGAACACATGATAAACTTGCTTGGGGACAATGAGGTTTACATATACGGCTTATAACAATCGTACATCTCGTTATAATAGTCATCATTAAGTGCCAAAAGTAACAGCTCACAAATATGGTGGGTGGCGCTTAACTTTTGTGCATGTGTATATATAATAATGATAGGAGTGAAATAGGCAATGGCTATGCATAGAGTGCTTTTATAATGAGACAATATGCTGACGTCACACCTATCCATAAAATCCATAAAATTGTGTTTTTGGTATAATATGTTATTAAAATATGAAACATACATGTACATAAAGTATTACGTGCTATGCTAGTGCAGTGATTAAGTTAGTAATAGCGATTAGCGCGATGTTTACAATATACGCGATCGATTCTTCACTATCTTGAAGTTACATTAATTGATTGGTTATTAAGTACTATATTCGATATAATTGATACACAAGCAATAAAGTACAGATGTAGAAGGCATATATAAGGGAAGTGCTTACCTGTACCATGAAACGTCAACATGAGAAAAGTGTTGAGTGCTGTCGGCCAATCCTACCAGGCTGACAGGTGACAATTGACTGTGCGTTCAAATTTCCGTGACGTCACAGGTTGTAAGCCGGTGAATTAGGCGTTAAGCCAGGTACGGGTAGCACGTACAACTCATTACATGCAGACAATGGAGGGGCGGCCTTACGATGGATAAAAGTAGAAATAAGGCTTCCGGCGACACAAATGTGTCTAACCGTTACAATATCCTCCTATACAAATGTAGCTAACCGTTATATGCTCCTCCCATACAAATGTATCTAACTGTTATATGTTCCTCTCATACAAATGTATCTAACCGTTACAAACTCCTCCAATACAAATGTGTGTAACCGTTATAAACTCCTCCCATACAAATGTATCTAACTGTTATATGCTCCTCCCATACAAATGTATCTAACCGTTACAAACTCCTCCCATACAAATGTATCTAACTGTTATATGCTCCTCCCATACAAATGTATCTAACCGTTACAAACTCCTCCCATACAAATGTGTCTAACCGTTATAAACTCCTCCAATGCAAAAGTGTCTAACCGTTATAAGCTCCTCCCATGCAAATGTGTCTAACCGTTACAAACTCCTCCCATACAAATGTATCTAACTGTTATATGCTCCTCCCATACAAATGTATCTAACCGTTATATGTTCCTCTTATACAAATGTATCTAACTGTTATATGCTCCTCCCATACAAATGTATCTAACCGTTATAAGCTCCTCCCATACAAATGTATCTAACCGTTATAAGCTCCTCCCATACAAATGTGTCTAACCGTTATAAACTCCTCCCATACAAATGTATCTAACCGTTATATGCTCCTCCCATACAAATGTATCTAACCGTTATATGTTCCTCCAATACAAATGTGTCTAACCGTTATAAACTCCTCCCATACAAATGTATCTAACTGTTATATGCTCCTCCCATACAAATGTATCTAACCGTTACAAACTCCTCCCATACAAATGTATCTAACCGTTATAAACTCCTCCCATACAAATGTATCTAACCGTTATATGCTCCTCCCATACAAATGTATCTAACCGTTACAAACTCCTCCCATACAAATGTGTCTAACCGTTTTAAACTCCTACCATACAAATGTATCTAACTGTTATATGCTCCTCCCATACAAATGTATCTAACCGTTATAAGCTCCTCTCATACAAATGTATCTAACCGTTATAAACTCCTCCCATACAAATGTATCTAACCGTTATCAGCTCCTCCCATACAAATGTGTCTAACCGTTATAAACTCCTCCCATACAAATGTATCTAACTGTTATATGCTCCTCCCATACAAATGTATCTAACCGTTATATGTTCCTCTCATACAAATGTATCTAACCGTTACAAACTCCTCCAATACAAATGTGTCTAACCGTTACAAACTCCTCCCATACAAATGTGTCTAACCGTTACAAACTCCTCCCATACAAATGTGTCTAACCGTTATAAACTCCTACCATACAAATGTATCTAACTGTTATATGCTCCTCCCATACAAATGTGTCAAACCGTTATAAACTCCTCCCATACAAATGTATCTAACTGTTATATGCTCCTCCCATACAAATGTATCTAACCGTTACAAACTCCTCCCATACAAATGTGTCTAACCGTTATAAACTCCTACCATACAAATGTATCTAACTGTTATAAGCTCCTCCCATACAAATGTGTCTAACCGTTATAAACTCCTCCCATACAAATGTATCTAACTGTTATATGCTCCTCCCATACAAATGTATCTAACCGTTACAAACTCCTCCCATACAAATGTGTCTAACCGTTATAAACTCCTACCATACAAATGTATCTAACCGTTATAAGCTCCTCCCATACAAATGTGTCTAACCGTTATAAACTCCTTCCATACAAATGTATCTAACTGTTATATGCTCCTCCCATACAAATGTATCTAACTGTTATATGTTCCTCCAATACAAATGTGTCTAACCGTTATAAAGTCCTCCCATACAAATGTATCTAACTGTTATATGCTCCTCCCATACAAATGTATCTAACCGTTACAAACTCCTCCCATACAAATGTGTCTAACCGTTATAAACTCCTCCCATACAAATGTATCTAACCGTTATATGCTCCTCCCATACAAATGTATCTAACCGTTACAAACTCCTCCCATACAAATGTGTCTAACCGTTTTAAACTCCTACCATACAGATGTATCTAACTGTTATATGCTCCTCCCATACAAATGTATCTAACCGTTATAAGCTCCTCTCATACAAATGTATCTAACCGTTATAAACTCCTCCCATACAAATGTATCTAACCGTTATAAGCTCCTCCCATACAAATGTGTCTAACCGTTATAAACTCCTCCCATACAAATGTATCTAACTGTTATATGCTCCTCCCATACAAATGTATCTAACCGTTATATGTTCCTCTCATACAAATGTATCTAACCGTTACAAACTCCTCCAATACAAATGTGTCTAACCGTTACAAACTCCTCCCATACAAATGTGTCTAACCGTTATAAACTCCTACCATACAAATGTATCTAACTGTTATATGCTCCTCCCATACAAATATGTCAAACTGTTATAAACTCCTCCCATACAAATGTATCTAACTGTTATATGTTCCTCCAATACAAATGTGTCTAACCGTTATAAAGTCCTCCCATACAAATGTATCTAACTGTTATATGCTCCTCCCATACAAATGTATCTAACCGTTACAAACTCCTCCCATACAAATGTATCTAACCGTTACAAACTCCTCCCATACAAATGTATCTAACCGTTACAAACTCCTCCCATACAAATGTATCTAACCGTTATAAACTCCTCCCATACAAATGTATCTAACCGTTACAAACTCCTCCCATACAAATGTGTCTAACCGTTATAAACTCCTACCATACAAATGTATCTAACCGTTATATCCTCCTCCCATACAAATATGTCAAACCGTTATAAACTCCTCCCATGCAAGTGTGTCTAACTGTTGTAAACTCCTCCCATACAAATGTGTCTAACTGTTATATGCTCCTCCCATACAAATATGTCAAACCGTTATAAACTCCTCCCATGCAAATGTGTCTAACCGTTATAAACTCCTCCCATACAAATTTGTCTAACCGTTATATGCTCCTCTCATACAAATGTATCTAACCGTTATAAGCTCCTCCCATACAAATGTGTCTAACCGTTATAAACTCCTCCCATACAAATGTATCTAACCGTTATAAACTCCTCCCATACAAATTTGTCTAACCGTTATATGCTCCTCTCATACAAATGTATCTAACCGTTATAAGCTCCTCCCATACAAATGTGTCTAACCGTTATAAACTCCTCCCATACAAATGTATCTAACCGTTATAAACTCCTCCCATACAAATGTGTCTAACCGTTATTAGCTCCTCCCATACAAATGTATCTAACCGTTATAAGCTCCTCCCATACAAATGTATCTAACTGTTATAAGCTCCTCGCATACAAATGTGTCTAACCATTATAAGCTCCTCCCATACAAATGTATCTAACCGTTATAAGCTCCTCCCATACAAATGTATCTAACCGTTATAAGCTCCTCCCATACAAATGTATCTAACCGTTATAAGCTCCTCCCATACAAATGTATCTAACCGTTATAAGCTCCTCCCATACAAATGTGTCTAACCGTTATAAACTCCTCCCATACAAATGTGTCTAACCGTTATAAACTCCTCCCATACAAATGTATCTAACTGTTATAAGCTCCTCCCATACAAATGTATCTAACCGTTATAAGCTCCTCCCATACAAATGTGTCTAACCGTTATAAACTACTCCCATACAAATGTGTCTAACCGTTATAAGCTCCTCCCATACAAATGTGTCTTACCGTTATAAACTCCTCCCATACAAATGTATCTAACTGTTATAAGCTCCTCCCATACAAATGTATCTAACCGTTATAAGCTCCTCCCATACAAATGTATCTAACTGTTATAAACTCCTCCCATACAAATGTGTCTAACCGTTATAAACTCCTCCCGACAAATGTGTCTAACCGTTATAAACTCCTCCCATACAAATGTATCTAACCGTTATAAGCTCCTCCCATACAAATGTATCTAACCGTTATAAGCTCCTCCCACACAAATGTGTCTAACCGTTATAAACTCCTCCCAAACAAATGGGGCTCACTGTTTTAGCTCACTGCCCCCTCCCCCCCCCCCCCCCCCCCAATAACACCGTGCCCCACAACAGGTGTGTCTTTACACTGCGCCACTAACACCGTGCCCCACAACAGGTGTGTCTTTACACTCCGCCACTAACACCGTACCCCACAACAGGTGTGTCTTTACACTCCGCCACTTACACCGTACCCCACAACAGGTGTGTCTTTACACTGCGCCACTACCCCCGCACCCCACAACAGGTGTGTCTTTACACTCCGCCACTAACACCGTACCCCACAACAGGTGTGTCTTTACACTCCGCCACTACCACCGTGCCCCACAACAGGTGTGTCTTTACACTGCTTCCGTGTTAAGTCGAAAATATACAAAAGGAAGACACTAACGCCAGCAATGAATTCAGTGGCGCTGAATGCATTTTTCTCGAAAAATATTCGGATTTCTGTATTCAAAGATCCTTTCAAAGAGCTGTTATCGATCGTTCGTCAATGTGAGGGCTAGCACGTATTCACGCACGCAAACAGAATGAGTCCATATATTGTCCATTGCACAACAAAATGCACTCTGAATTAAGACTTGATAAAAGAACCTCCATAAACCTTCCACATATTGCGACAGACCGGCCCGGTCTACGTAATAGACATCTACTGATTTAACGACGTAGAGAGCCCTACCCCTCAAGTGTTACGTGGATGAGCCCGTCATGATGGCTGCCGACCCACCAGGAATCCTTGACTGACCCTCTAAAGTGGCCAGTGAGCGGGTGTAAGGCTGGAGCTGCGTGGGTGAGTGCTGCATCTGAGGGGGGAGGGGACGGGGGGTCAAGTCGCACAGCTTCACCCCCGAGGTCGTTCACTATCAGCCCCTCAGCGCTATGCCAACGCGCTACAGCTGGGGATGCTTGGGTTAGTCTAAAATTAGTTTCAGGGGTAACAGGTTTAGTTTGATTACATCACAGTTGGGCAATAACGCTCGCCATCAACTTGTTACTGCGACGCTCCGGTCGCCATGGCGTCGTGGTCAGTGCAATCGGTACATGCTTCAACATGCAGTGCTACTGTGTCGTGTGTACCTGGTGCACGGTGATTACACACGGAGACGTTGTCATATGTACCTGATGCACGGTGATAACACCGGAGACGTTGTCATATGTACCTGGTGCACGGTGATTACACTAGAGACGTTGTCATGTGTACCTGGTGCACGGTGATTACACTGGAGACGTTGTCATATGTACCTGGTGCACGGTGATTACACTGGAGACGTTGTCGTGTGTACCTGGTGCACGGTGATTACACACGGAGACGTTGTCATATGTACCTGGTGCACGGTGATTACACTAGAGACGTTGTCATGTGTACCTGATGCACGGTGATTACACTGGAGACGTTGTCGTGTGTACCTGGTGCACTGTGATTACACTAGAGACGTTGTCATGTGTACCTGGTGCACGGTGATAACACCGGAGACGTTGTCATATGTACCTGGTGCACGGTGATTACACTAGAGACGTTGTCATATGTACCTGGTGCACGGTGATTACACTGGAGACGTTGTCGTGTGTACCTGGTGCACGGTGATTACACTAGAGACGTTGTCATATGTACCTGGTGCACGGTGATTACACTAGAGACGTTGTCATATGTACCTGGTGCACGGTGATTACACTGGAGACGTTGTCGTGTGTACCTGGTGCACGGTGATTACACTAGAGACGTTGTCATATGTACCTGATGCACGGTGATTACACTAGAGACGTTGTCATGTGTACCTGATGCACGGTGATTACACTGGAGACGTTGTCATATGTACCTGATGCACGGTGATTACACTAGAGACGTTGTCATATGTACCTGGTGCACGGTGATTACACACGGAGACGTTGTCATGTGTACCTGATGCACGGTGATAACACCGGAGACGTTGTCATATGTACCCGATGCACGGTGATTACACTAGAGACGTTGTCGTGTGTACCTGGTGCACGGTGATTACACTAGAGACGTTGTCATATGTACCTGGTGCACGGTGATAACACCGGAGACGTTGTCATATGTACCTGATGCACGGTGATTACACTAGAGACGTTGTCGTGTGTACCTGGTGCACGGTGATTACACTAGAGACGTTGTCATATGTACCTGGTGCACGGTGATTACACTGGAGATGTTGTCGTGTGTACCTGGTGCACGGTGATTACACTGGAGACGTTGTCATATGTACCTGGTGCACGGTGATTACACTGGAGACGTTGTCGTGTGTACCTGGTGCACGGTGATTACACTAGAGACGTTGTCATGTGTACCTGATGCACGGTGATTACACTAGAGACGTTGTCATATGTACCTGATGCACGGTGATTACACTAGAGACGTTGTCATGTGTACCTGATGCACGGTGATTACACTGGAGACGTTGTCATATGTACCTGGTGCATGGTGATTACACACTGGAGACGTTGTCATGTGTACCTGATGCACGGTGATTACACTAGAGACGTTGTCATATGTACCTGATGCACGGTGATTACACTAGAGACGTTGTCATGTGTACCTGATGCACGGTGATTACACATGGAGACGTTGTCATATGTACCTGATGCACGGTGATTACACACGGAGACGTTGTCATATGTACCTGATGCACGGTGATTACACATGGAGACGTTGTCATGTGTACCTGATGCACTGTGATTACACATGGAGACGTTGTCATGTGTACCTGATGCACGGTGATTACACTAGAGACGTTGTCATATGTACCTGATGCACGGTGATTACACTAGAGACGTTGTCATATGTACCTGATGCACGGTGATAACACTAGAGACGTTGTCATATGTACCTGGTGCACGGTGATTACACTAGAGACGTTGTCATATGTACCTGGTGCACGGTGATTACACACGGAGACGTTGTCATATGTACCTGGTGCACGGTGATTACACTAGAGACGTTGTCATATGTACCTGGTGCACGGTGATTACACTAGAGACGTTGTCATGTGTACCTGATGCACGGTGATAACACTAGAGACGTTGTCATATGTACCTGATGCACGGTGATTACACTGGAGACGTTGTCATGTGTACCTGATGCACTGTGATTACACTAGAGACGTTGTCGTGTGTACCTGGTGCACGGTGATTACACTAGAGACGTTGTCATGTGTACCTGGTGCACGGTGATTACACTAGAGACGTTGTCATATGTACCTGGTGCACGGTGATTACACTAGAGACGTTGTCATATGTACCTGATGCACGGTGATTACACTAGAGACGTTGTCATATGTACCTGATGCACTGTGATTACACTAGAGACGTTGTCGTGTGTACCTGATGCACGGTGATTACACTAGAGACGTTGTCATATGTACCTGATGCACGGTGATTACACTAGAGACGTTGTCATATGTACCTGGTGCACGGTGATTACACTAGAGACGTTGTCATGTGTACCTGGTGCACGGTGATTACACTAGAGACGTTGTCATGTGTACCTGGTGCACGGTGATTACACTAGAGACAGTGTCATATGTACCTGGTGCACGGTGATTACACTAGAGACGTTGTCATGTGTACCTGGTGCACGGTGATTACACTAGAGACGTTGTCATATGTACCTGGTGCACGGTGATTACACTAGAGACGTTGTCATATGTACCTGATGCACGGTGATTACACACGGAGACGTTGTCATGTGTACCTGGTGCACGGTGATTACACTAGAGACGTTGTCATATGTACCTGATGCACGGTGATTACACTAGAGACGTTGTCATATGTACCTGATGCACGGTGATTACACTAGAGACGTTGTCATATGTACCTGATGCACGGTGATAACACTAGAGACGTTGTCATATGTACCTGATGCACGGTGATAACACTAGAGACGTTGTCATATGTACCTGGTGCACGGTGATTACACTAGAGACGTTGTCATATGTACCTGGTGCACGGTGATTACACTGGAGACGTTGTCATATGTACCTGGTGCACGGTGATTACACCGGAGACGTTGTCATATGTACCTGGTGCACGGTGATTACACTGGAGACGTTGTCGTGTGTACCTGGTGCACGGTGATTACACTAGAGACGTTGTCATATGTACCTGGTGCACGGTGATAACACTAGAGACGTTGTCATATGTACCTGGTGCACGGTGATTACACACGGAGACGTTGTCATATGTACCTGGTGCACGGTGATTACACTAGAGACGTTGTCATATGTACCTGGTGCACGGTGATTACACTAGAGACGTTGTCATGTGTACCTGATGCACGGTGATTACACATGGAGACGTTGTCATGTGTACCTGATGCACGGTGATTACACATGGAGACGTTGTCATGTGTACCTGATGCACGGTGATTACACACGGAGACGTTGTCATATGTACCTGATGCACGGTGATTACACACGGAGACGTTGTCGTGTGTACCTGGTGCACTGTGATTACACTAGAGACGTTGTCATGTGTACCTGATGCACGGTGATTACACACGGAGACGTTGTCATATGTACCTGATGCACGGTGATTACACTAGAGACGTTGTCGTGTGTACCTGATGCACGGTGATTACACTAGAGACGTTGTCATATGTACCTGGTGCACGGTGATTACACTAGAGACGTTGTCGTGTGTACCTGATGCACGGTGATTACACACGGAGACGTTGTCATATGTACCTGGTGCACGGTGATTACACTAGAGACGTTGTCGTGTGTACCTGATGCACGGTGATTACACTAGAGACGTTGTCATATGTACCTGGTGCACGGTGATTACACACGGAGACGTTGTCGTGTGTACCTGGTGCACTGTGATTACACTAGAGACGTTGTCATATGTACCTGGTGCACGGTGATTAAACCGGAGACGTTGTCATATGTACCTGGTGCACGGTGATTACACCGGAGACGTTGTCATGTGTACCTGGTGCACGGTGATTACACCGGAGACGTTGTCATGTGTACCTGGTGCACGGTGATTACACCGGAGACGTTGTCATATGTACCTGGTGCACGGTGATTACACCGGAGACGTTGTCATATGTACCTGGTGCACGGTGATTACACCGGAGACGTTGTCATATGTACCTGGTGCACGGTGATTACACACGGAGACGTTGTCATGTGTACCTGGTGCACGGTGATTACACCGGAGACGTTGTCATATGTACCTGGTGCACGGTGATTACACCGGAGACGTTGTCATATGTACCTGGTGCACGGTGATTACACCGGAGACGTTGTCATGTGTACCTGGTGCACGGTGATTACACCGGAGACGTTGTCATATGTACCTGGTGCACGGTGATTACACCGGAGACGTTGTCATGTGTACCTGGTGCACGGTGATTACACTAGAGACGTTGTCATATGTACCTGGTGCACGGTGATTACACTAGAGACGTTGTCATGTGTACCTGATGCACGGTGATTACACTGGAGACGTTGTCATATGTACCTGATGCACGGTGATTACACTGGAGACGTTGTCATATGTACCTGGTGCACGGTGATTACACTAGAGACGTTGTCATATGTACCTGATGCACGGTGATTACACCGGAGACGTTGTCATATGTACCTGGTGCACGGTGATTACACTGGAGACGTTGTCGTGTGTACCTGGTGCACGGTGATTACACTAGAGACGTTGTCATGTGTACCTGATGCACGGTGATTACACTGGAGACGTTGTCATATGTACCTGGTGCACGGTGATTACACTAGAGACGTTGTCATATGTACCTGGTGCACGGTGATTACACCGGAGACGTTGTCATATGTACCTGGTGCACGGTGATTACACTAGAGACGTTGTCGTGTGTACCTGGTGCACGGTGATTACACTAGAGACGTTGTCATATGTACCTGATGCACGGTGATTACACTGGAGACGTTGTCATATGTACCTGGTGCACGGTGATTACACTGGAGACGTTGTCGTGTGTACCTGGTGCACGGTGATTACACTGGAGACGTTGTCATGTGTACCTGGTGCACGGTGATTACACTAGAGACGTTGTCATGTGTACCTGGTGCACGGTGATTACACCGGAGACGTTGTCATATGTACCTGGTGCACGGTGATTACACTAGAGACGTTGTCATGTGTACCTGGTGCACGGTGATTACACCGGAGACGTTGTCATATGTACCTGGTGCACGGTGATTACACCGGAGACGTTGTCATATGTACCTGGTGCACGGTGATTACACCGGAGACGTTGTCATGTGTACCTGGTGCACGGTGATTACACTAGAGACGTTGTCATGTGTACCTGATGCACGGTGATTACACACGGAGACGTTGTCATATGTACCTGGTGCACGGTGATTACACTGGAGACGTTGTCATATGTACCTGATGCACGGTGATTACACTAGAGACGTTGTCATGTGTACCTGGTGCACGGTGATTACACTGGAGACGTTGTCATATGTACCTGATGCACGGTGATTACACTGGAGACGTTGTCATGTGTACCTGATGCACGGTGATTACACTAGAGACGTTGTCATATGTACCTGGTGCACGGTGATTACACACGGAGACGTTGTCATATGTACCTGGTGCACGGTGATTACACTGGAGACGTTGTCATATGTACCTGATGCACGGTGATTACACTAGAGACGTTGTCATGTGTACCTGGTGCACGGTGATTACACTGGAGACGTTGTCATATGTACCTGATGCACGGTGATTACACTGGAGACGTTGTCATATGTACCTGATGCACGGTGATTACACTAGAGACGTTGTCATATGTACCTGGTGCACGGTGATTACACACGGAGACGTTGTCATATGTACCTGGTGCACGGTGATTACACTGGAGACGTTGTCATATGTACCTGATGCACGGTGATTACACTAGAGACGTTGTCATGTGTACCTGGTGCACGGTGATTACACTGGAGACGTTGTCATATGTACCTGATGCACGGTGATTACACTGGAGACGTTGTCATGTGTACCTGATGCACGGTGATTACACTAGAGACGTTGTCATATGTACCTGGTGCACGGTGATTACACTGGAGACGTTGTCATGTGTACCTGGTGCACGGTGATAACACCGGAGACGTTGTCATATGTACCTGGTGCACGGTGATTACACTAGAGACGTTGTCATATGTACCTGATGCACGGTGATTACACTAGAGACGTTGTCGTGTGTACCTGATGCACGGTGATTACACTAGAGACGTTGTCATATGTACCTGGTGCACGGTGATTACACTAGAGACGTTGTCATGTGTACCTGGTGCACGGTGATTACACTAGAGACGTTGTCATGTGTACCTGATGCACGGTGATTACACACGGAGACGTTGTCATATGTACCTGGTGCACGGTGATTACACTAGAGACGTTGTCATATGTACCTGGTGCACGGTGATTACACTGGAGACGTTGTCATATGTACCTGGTGCACGGTGATTACACCGGAGACAGTGTCAGGTGTACCTGGTGCACGGTGATTACACTGGAGACGTTGTCATATGTACCTGATGCACGGTGATTACAGCAGAGACGTTGTCATATGTACCTGATGCACGGTGATTACAGCAGAGACGTTGTCATGTGTACCTGGTGCACGGTGATTACACTGGAGACGTTGTCATATGTACCTGGTGCACGGTGATTACACTAGAGACGTTGTCATATGTACCTGGTGCACGGTGGTGATTACACTAGAGACGTTGTCATATGTACCTGGTGCACGGTGGTGATTACACTAGAGACGTTGTCATATGTACCTGGTGCACGGTGGTGATTACACTAGAGACGTTGTCATATGTACCTGGTGCACGGTGGTGATTACACTAGAGACGTTGTCATATGTACCTGGTGCACGGTGGTGATTACACTAGAGACGTTGTCATATGTACCTGGTGCACGGTGGTGATTACACTAGAGACGTTGTCATATGTACCTGGTGCACGGTGGTGATTACACTAGAGACGTTGTCATATGTACCTGGTGCACGGTGGTGATTACACTAGAGACGTTGTCGTGTGTACCTGGTGCACGGTGGTGATTACACTAGAGACGTTGTCATATGTACCTGGTGCACGGTGGTGATTACACTAGAGACGTTGTCGTGTGTACCTGGTGCACGGTGATTACACTAGAGACGTTGTCATATGTACCTGGTGCACGGTGATTACACTAGAGACGTTGTCATATGTACCTGGTGCACGGTGATTACACTAGAGACGTTGTCATATGTACCTGATGCACGGTGATTACACTAGAGACGTTGTCATATGTACCTGGTGCACGGTGATTACACTAGAGACGTTGTCATATGTACCTGGTGCACGGTGATTACACTAGAGACGTTGTCATATGTACCTGATGCACGGTGATTACACTGGAGACGTTGTCATATGTACCTGATGCACGGTGATTACACTAGAGACGTTGTCATATGTACCTGGTGCACGGTGGTGATTACACTGGAGACGTTGTCATATGTACCTGATGCACTGTGATTACACTGGAGACGTTGTCATATGTACCTGGTGCACGGTGATTACACTAGAGACGTTGTCGTGTGTACCTGGTGCACGGTGGTGATTACACTAGAGACGTTGTCATATGTACCTGGTGCACGGTGATTACACTAGAGACGTTGTCATGTGTACCTGGTGCACGGTGATTACACTAGAGACGTTGTCATGTGTACCTGGTGCACGGTGATTACACTAGAGACAGTGTCATGTGTACCTGGTGCACGGTGATTACACTAGAGACGTTGTCATATGTACCTGGTGCACGGTGATTACACTAGAGACGTTGTCATATGTACCTGGTGCACGGTGGTGATTACACTGGAGACGTTGTCATATGTACCTGATGCACTGTGATTACACTGGAGACGTTGTCATATGTACCTGGTGCACGGTGATTACACTAGAGACGTTGTCGTGTGTACCTGGTGCACGGTGGTGATTACACTAGAGACGTTGTCATATGTACCTGATGCACGGTGATTACACTAGAGACGTTGTCATATGTACCTGGTGCACGGTGATTACACTAGAGACGTTGTCATATGTACCTGGTGCACGGTGATTACACTAGAGACGTTGTCATGTGTACCTGGTGCACGGTGATTACACTAGAGACGTTGTCATATGTACCTGATGCACGGTGATTACACACGGAGACGTTGTCGTGTGTACCTGGTGCACGGTGATTACACTGGAGACGTTGTCATATGTACCTGGTGCACGGTGATTACACTAGAGACAGTGTCATGTGTACCTGGTGCACGGTGATTACACTAGAGACGTTGTCATGTGTACCTGGTGCACGGTGATTACACTAGAGACGTTGTCATATCTACCTGGTGCACGGTGATTACACTAGAGACAGTGTCATGTGTACCTGGTGCACGGTGATTACACTAGAGACGTTGTCATATGTACCTGGTGCACGGTGATTACAGCAGAGACGTTGTCATATGTACCTGGTGCACGGTGATTACACTAGAGACGTTGTCATATGTACCTGATGCACGGTGATTACACACGGAGACGTTGTCGTGTGTACCTGGTGCACGGTGATTACACTGGAGACAGTGTCATGTGTACCTGGTGCACGGTGATTACACTAGAGACGTTGTCATGTGTACCTGGTGCACGGTGATTACACTAGAGACGTTGTCATATGTACCTGATGCACGGTGATTACACTAGAGACGTTGTCGTGTGTACCTGGTGCACGGTGATTACACTAGAGACGTTGTCATATGTACCTGGTGCACTGTGATTACACTAGAGACGTTGTCGTGTGTACCTGGTGCACGGTGATTACACTAGAGACGTTGTCATATGTACCTGGTGCACGGTGATTACAGCAGAGACGTTGTCATATGTACCTGGTGCACGGTGATTACACTAGAGACGTTGTCATGTGTACCTGGTGCACGGTGATTACACTAGAGACAGTGTCATGTGTACCTGGTGCACGGTGATTACACTAGAGACGTTGTCATGTGTACCTGATGCACGGTGATTACACTAGAGACGTTGTCATATGTACCTGATGCACGGTGATTACACTAGAGACGTTGTCATGTGTACCTGATGCACGGTGATTACACTAGAGACAGTGTCATGTGTACCTGGTGCACGGTGATTACACTAGAGACGTTGTCATGTGTACCTGGTGCACGGTGATTACACTAGAGACGTTGTCATGTGTACCTGGTGCACGGTGATTACACTAGAGACGTTGTCATATGTACCTGGTGCACGGTGATTACACTGGAGACGTTGTCATATGTACCTGGTGCACGGTGATTACACTAGAGACAGTGTCATGTGTACCTGGTGCACGGTGATTACACTAGAGACGTTGTCGTGTGTACCTGGTGCACGGTGATTACACTAGAGACAGTGTCATGTGTACCTGGTGCACGGTGATTACACTAGAGACGTTGTCATGTGTACCTGGTGCACGGTGATTACACTAGAGACGTTGTCATGTGTACCTGGTGCACGGTGATTACACTAGAGACGTTGTCATATGTACCTGGTGCACGGTGATTACACTAGAGACAGTGTCATGTGTACCTGGTGCACGGTGATTACACTAGAGACGTTGTCATGTGTACCTGGTGCACGGTGATTACACTAGAGACGTTGTCATGTGTACCTGATGCACGGTGATTACACTAGAGACGTTGTCATGTGTACCTGGTGCACGGTGATTACACTAGAGACGTTGTCATATGTACCTGGTGCACGGTGATTACACTAGAGACGTTGTCATGTGTACCTGATGCACGGTGATTACACTAGAGACGTTGTCATGTGTACCTGATGCACGGTGATTACACTAGAGACAGTGTCATGTGTACCTGGTGCACGGTGATTACACTAGAGACGTTGTCATGTGTACCTGGTGCACGGTGATTACACTAGAGACGTTGTCATGTGTACCTGGTGCACGGTGATTACACTAGAGACGTTGTCATATGTACCTGGTGCACGGTGATTACACTAGAGACAGTGTCATGTGTACCTGGTGCACGGTGATTACACTAGAGACGTTGTCGTGTGTACCTGGTGCACGGTGATTACACTAGAGACAGTGTCATGTGTACCTGGTGCACGGTGATTACACTAGAGACGTTGTCATGTGTACCTGGTGCACGGTGATTACACTAGAGACGTTGTCATGTGTACCTGATGCACGGTGATTACACTAGAGACAGTGTCATGTGTACCTGGTGCACGGTGATTACACTAGAGACGTTGTCATGTGTACCTGGTGCACGGTGATTACACTAGAGACGTTGTCATGTGTACCTGGTGCACGGTGATTACACTAGAGACGTTGTCATATGTACCTGGTGCACGGTGATTACACTAGAGACAGTGTCATGTGTACCTGGTGCACGGTGATTACACTAGAGACAGTGTCATGTGTACCTGGTGCACGGTGATTACACTAGAGACGTTGTCATGTGTACCTGGTGCACGGTGATTACACTAGAGACAGTGTCATGTGTACCTGGTGCACGGTGATTACACTAGAGACGTTGTCATGTGTACCTGGTGCACGGTGATTACACTAGAGACGTTGTCATGTGTACCTGATGCACGGTGATTACACTAGAGACGTTGTCATGTGTACCTGGTGCACGGTGATTACACTAGAGACGTTGTCATATGTACCTGGTGCACGGTGATTACACTAGAGACAGTGTCATGTGTACCTGGTGCACGGTGATTACACTAGAGACGTTGTCATGTGTACCTGGTGCACGGTGATTACACTAGAGACGTTGTCATGTGTACCTGATGCACGGTGATTACACTAGAGACGTTGTCATGTGTACCTGGTGCACGGTGATTACACTAGAGACGTTGTCATGTGTACCTGATGCACGGTGATTACACTAGAGACGTTGTCATATGTACCTGGTGCACGGTGATTACACTAGAGACGTTGTCATATGTACCTGGTGCACGGTGATTACACTAGAGACAGTGTCATGTGTACCTGGTGCACGGTGATTACACTAGAGACGTTGTCATGTGTACCTGGTGCACGGTGATTACACTAGAGACGTTGTCATGTGTACCTGATGCACGGTGATTACACTAGAGACGTTGTCATGTGTACCTGGTGCACGGTGATTACACTAGAGACGTTGTCATGTGTACCTGATGCACGGTGATTACACTAGAGACGTTGTCATGTGTACCTGATGCACGGTGATTACACTAGAGACGTTGTCATGTGTACCTGATGCACGGTGATTACACTAGAGACGTTGTCATATGTACCTGGTGCACGGTGATTACACTAGAGACGTTGTCATATGTACCTGATGCACGGTGATTACACTGGAGACGTTGTCATGTGTACCTGGTGCACGGTGATTACACTAGAGACGTTGTCATATGTACCTGATGCACGGTGATTACACTAGAGACGTTGTCATATGTACCTGATGCACGGTGATTACACTAGAGACGTTGTCATATGTACCTGGTGCACGGTGATTACACTAGAGACGTTGTCATATGTACCTGGTGCACGGTGATTACAGCAGAGACGTTGTCATATGTACCTGGTGCACGGTGATTACACTAGAGACGTTGTCATGTGTACCTGGTGCACGGTGATTACACTAGAGACAGTGTCATGTGTACCTGGTGCACGGTGATTACACTAGAGACGTTGTCATGTGTACCTGATGCACGGTGATTACACTAGAGACGTTGTCATATGTACCTGATGCACGGTGATTACACTAGAGACAGTGTCATGTGTACCTGGTGCACGGTGATTACACTAGAGACGTTGTCATGTGTACCTGATGCACGGTGATTACACTAGAGACGTTGTCATATGTACCTGATGCACGGTGATTACACTAGAGACGTTGTCATATGTACCTGGTGCACGGTGATTACAGCAGAGACGTTGTCATATGTACCTGGTGCACGGTGATTACACTAGAGACGTTGTCATGTGTACCTGGTGCACTGTGATTACACTAGAGACGTTGTCATATGTACCTGGTGCACGGTGATTACACTAGAGACGTTGTCATATGTACCTGGTGCACGGTGATTACAGCAGAGACGTTGTCATATGTACCTGGTGCACGGTGATTACACTAGAGACGTTGTCATGTGTACCTGGTGCACGGTGATTACACTAGAGACAGTGTCATGTGTACCTGGTGCACGGTGATTACACTAGAGACGTTGTCATGTGTACCTGATGCACGGTGATTACACTAGAGACGTTGTCATATGTACCTGATGCACGGTGATTACACTAGAGACGTTGTCATATGTACCTGATGCACGGTGATTACAGCAGAGACGTTGTCATATGTACCTGGTGCACGGTGATTACACTAGAGACGTTGTCATATGTACCTGGTGCACGGTGATTACACTAGAGACGTTGTCATATGTACCTGATGCACGGTGATTACAGCAGAGACGTTGTCATGTGTACCTGGTGCACGGTGATTACACTAGAGACGTTGTCATATGTACCTGGTGCACGGTGATTACACTAGAGACGTTGTCATATGTACCTGATGCACGGTGATTACACTGGAGACGTTGTCATGTGTACCTGGTGCACGGTGATTACACTTGAGACGTTGTCATATGTACCTGGTGCACGGTGATTACACTGGAGACGTTGTCATATGTACCTGATGCACGGTGATTACACTAGAGACGTTGTCATATGTACCTGGTGCACGGTGATTACACTAGAGACGTTGTCATGTGTACCTGGTGCACGGTGATTACACTAGAGACGTTGTCATGTGTACCTGGTGCACGGTGATTACACTAGAGACGTTGTCATATGTACCTGGTGCACGGTGATTACACTTGAGACGTTGTCATATGTACCTGGTGCACGGTGATTACACTGGAGACGTTGTCATGTGTACCTGGTGCACGGTGATTACACTAGAGACGTTGTCATGTGTACCTGGTGCACGGTGATTACACTAGAGACGTTGTCATGTGTACCTGGTGCACGGTGATTACACTAGAGACGTTGTCATATGTACCTGATGCACGGTGATTACACTAGAGACGTTGTCATATGTACCTGATGCACGGTGATTACACTAGAGACGTTGTCATGTGTACCTGGTGCACGGTGATTACACTAGAGACAGTGTCATGTGTACCTGGTGCACGGTGATTACACTAGAGACGTTGTCATGTGTACCTGATGCACGGTGATTACACTAGAGACGTTGTCATATGTACCTGATGCACGGTGATTACACTAGAGACGTTGTCATATGTACCTGATGCACGGTGATTACAGCAGAGACGTTGTCATATGTACCTGGTGCACGGTGATTACACTAGAGACGTTGTCATATGTACCTGGTGCACGGTGATTACACTAGAGACGTTGTCATATGTACCTGATGCACGGTGATTACAGCAGAGACGTTGTCATGTGTACCTGGTGCACGGTGATTACACTAGAGACGTTGTCATATGTACCTGGTGCACGGTGATTACACTAGAGACGTTGTCATATGTACCTGATGCACGGTGATTACACTGGAGACGTTGTCATGTGTACCTGGTGCACGGTGATTACACTAGAGACGTTGTCATATGTACCTGATGCACGGTGATTACACTAGAGACGTTGTCATATGTACCTGATGCACGGTGATTACACTAGAGACGTTGTCATGTGTACCTGGTGCACGGTGATTACACTAGAGACAGTGTCATGTGTACCTGGTGCACGGTGATTACACTAGAGACGTTGTCATGTGTACCTGATGCACGGTGATTACACTAGAGACGTTGTCATATGTACCTGATGCACGGTGATTACACTAGAGACGTTGTCATATGTACCTGATGCACGGTGATTACAGCAGAGACGTTGTCATATGTACCTGGTGCACGGTGATTACACTAGAGACGTTGTCATATGTACCTGGTGCACGGTGATTACACTAGAGACGTTGTCATATGTACCTGATGCACGGTGATTACAGCAGAGACGTTGTCATGTGTACCTGGTGCACGGTGATTACACTAGAGACGTTGTCATATGTACCTGGTGCACGGTGATTACACTAGAGACGTTGTCATATGTACCTGATGCACGGTGATTACACTGGAGACGTTGTCATGTGTACCTGGTGCACGGTGATTACACTTGAGACGTTGTCATATGTACCTGGTGCACGGTGATTACACTGGAGACGTTGTCATATGTACCTGATGCACGGTGATTACACTAGAGACGTTGTCATATGTACCTGGTGCACGGTGATTACACTAGAGACGTTGTCATGTGTACCTGGTGCACGGTGATTACACTAGAGACGTTGTCATGTGTACCTGGTGCACGGTGATTACACTAGAGACGTTGTCATATGTACCTGGTGCACGGTGATTACACTTGAGACGTTGTCATATGTACCTGGTGCACGGTGATTACACTGGAGACGTTGTCATGTGTACCTGGTGCACGGTGATTACACTAGAGACGTTGTCATGTGTACCTGGTGCACGGTGATTACACTAGAGACGTTGTCATGTGTACCTGATGCACGGTGATTACACTTGAGACGTTGTCATATGTACCTGGTGCACGGTGATTACACTGGAGACGTTGTCATGTGTACCTGGTGCACGGTGATTACACTAGAGACGTTGTCATGTGTACCTGATGCACGGTGATTACACTTGAGACGTTGTCATATGTACCTGGTGCACGGTGATTACACTGGAGACGTTGTCATGTGTACCTGGTGCACGGTGATTACACTAGAGACGTTGTCATGTGTACCTGGTGCACGGTGATTACACTAGAGACGTTGTCATATGTACCTGGTGCACGGTGATTACACTAGAGACGTTGTCATGTGTACCTGATGCACGGTGATTACACTTGAGACGTTGTCATATGTACCTGGTGCACGGTGATTACACTGGAGACGTTGTCATGTGTACCTGGTGCACGGTGATTACACTAGAGACGTTGTCATATGTACCTGGTGCACGGTGATTACACTAGAGACGTTGTCATATGTACCTGATGCACGGTGATTACACACGGAGACGTTGTCGTGTGTACCTGATGCACGGTGATTACACTAGAGACGTTGTCATATGTACCTGATGCACGGTGATTACACTAGAGACGTTGTCATATGTACCTAATGCACGGTGATTACACTAGAGACAGTGTCATGTGTACCTGATGCACGGTGATTACACTAGAGACGTTGTCATATGTACCTGGTGCACGGTGATTACACTGGAGACGTTGTCATATGTACCTGATGCACGGTGATTACACTAGAGACGTTGTCGTGTGTACCTGGTGCACGGTGATTACACTAGAGACGTTGTCATATGTACCTGATGCACGGTGATTACACTTGAGACGTTGTCATATGTACCTGATGCACTGTGATTACACTAGAGACGTTGTCATGTGTACCTGGTGCACGGTGATTACACTAGAGACGTTGTCATATGTACCTGATGCACGGTGATTACACTAGAGACGTTGTCATGTGTACCTGATGCACGGTGATTACACTAGAGACGTTGTCATATGTACCTGGTGCACGGTGATTACACCGGAGACGTTGTCATATGTACCTGGTGCACGGTGATTACACTAGAGACGTTGTCATATGTACCTGGTGCACGGTGATTACACACGGAGACGTTGTCATATGTACCTGGTGCACGGTGATTACACTAGAGACGTTGTCATATGTACCTGGTGCACGGTGATTACACTTGAGACGTTGTCATATGTACCTGGTGCACGGTGATTACACTGGAGACAGTGTCATGTGTACCTGGTGCACGGTGATTACACTTGAGACGTTGTCATATGTACCTGGTGCACGGTGATTACACTGGAGACAGTGTCATGTGTACCTGGTGCACGGTGATTACACTTGAGACGTTGTCATATGTACCTGATGCACGGTGATTACACTAGAGACGTTGTCATATGTACCTGGTGCACTGTGATTACACTGGAGACGTTGTCATATGTACCTGGTGCACTGTGATTACACTGGAGACGTTGTCATGTGTACCTGATGCACGGTGATTACACTAGAGACGTTGTCATATGTACCTGGTGCACGGTGATTACACTAGAGACGTTGTCATATGTACCTGGTGCACGGTGATTACACTGGAGACGTTGTCATGTGTACCTGGTGCACGGTGATTACACTAGAGACGTTGTCATATGTACCTGGTGCACGGTGATTACACTAGAGACGTTGTCATATGTACCTGGTGCACGGTGATTACACTAGAGACGTTGTCATATGTACCTGATGCACGGTGATTACACTGGAGACAGTGTCATGTGTACCTGGTGCACGGTGATTACACTTGAGACGTTGTCATGTGTACCTGGTGCACTGTGATTACACACGGAGACGTTGTCATATGTACCTGATGCACGGTGATTACACTGGAGACGTTGTCATATGTACCTGATGCACGGTGATTACACATGGAGACGTTGTCATGTGTACCTGATGCACGGTGATTACACTGGAGACGTTGTCATATGTACCTGGTGCACGGTGATTACACTAGAGACGTTGTCGTGTGTACCTGGTGCACGGTGATTACACTAGAGACGTTGTCATATGTACCTGGTGCACGGTGATTACACTAGAGACGTTGTCGTGTGTACCTGGTGCACGGTGATTACACTAGAGACGTTGTCGTGTGTACCTGGTGCACGGTGATTACACTAGAGACGTTGTCATATGTACCTGATGCACGGTGATTACACTAGAGACGTTGTCGTGTGTACCTGGTGCACGGTGATTACACTGGAGACGTTGTCATATGTACCTGATGCACGGTGATTACACTAGAGACGTTGTCATATGTACCTGATGCACGGTGATAACACCGGAGACGTTGTCATATGTACCTGGTGCACGGTGATTACACTAGAGACGTTGTCATATGTACCTGGTGCACGGTGATTACACTGGAGACGTTGTCATATGTACCTGATGCACGGTGATTACACACGGAGACGTTGTCATGTGTACCTGGTGCACGGTGATTACACTAGAGACGTTGTCATGTGTACCTGGTGCACGGTGATTACACTAGAGACGTTGTCATATGTACCTGGTGCACGGTGATTACACTAGAGACGTTGTCATGTGTACCTGGTGCACTGTGATTACACTAGAGACGTTGTCATATGTACCTGGTGCACGGTGATTACACTTGAGACGTTGTCATATGTACCTGGTGCACGGTGATTACACTAGAGACGTTGTCATGTGTACCTGGTGCACGGTGATTACACTGGAGACGTTGTCGTGTGTACCTGATGCACGGTGATTACACACGGAGACGTTGTCATGTGTACCTGATGCACGGTGATTACACTAGAGACGTTGTCATATGTACCTGGTGCACGGTGATTACACTAGAGACGTTGTCATATGTACCTGGTGCACGGTGATTACACTAGAGACGTTGTCATGTGTACCTGGTGCACTGTGATTACACTAGAGACGTTGTCATATGTACCTGGTGCACGGTGATTACACTTGAGACGTTGTCATATGTACCTGGTGCACGGTGATTACACTAGAGACGTTGTCATGTGTACCTGGTGCACGGTGATTACACTGGAGACGTTGTCGTGTGTACCTGATGCACGGTGATTACACACGGAGACGTTGTCATGTGTACCTGATGCACGGTGATTACACTAGAGACGTTGTCATATGTACCTGGTGCACGGTGATTACACTAGAGACGTTGTCATATGTACCTGGTGCACGGTGATTACACTAGAGACGTTGTCATGTGTACCTGGTGCACGGTGATTACACTAGAGACGTTGTCATGTGTACCTGATGCACGGTGATTACACTGGAGACGTTGTCATATGTACCTGGTGCACGGTGATTACACCGGAGACAGTGTCAGGTGTACCTGGTGCACGGTGATTACACTGGAGACGTTGTCATATGTACCTGATGCACGGTGATTACAGCAGAGACGTTGTCATATGTACCTGACGCACTGTGATTACACCGGAGACGTTGTCATATGTACCTGATGCACGGTGATTACAGCAGAGACGTTGTCATATGTACCTGACGCACTGTGATTACACCGGAGACGTTGTCATATGTACCTGATGCACGGTGATTACAGCAGAGACGTTGTCATGTGTACCTGGTGCACTGTGATTACACTGGAGACGTTGTCATATGTACCTGGTGCACTGTGATTACACTGGAGACGTTGTCATATGTACCTGGTGCACTGTGATTACACTGGAGACGTTGTCATGTGTACCTGGTGCACGGTGATTACACTAGAGACGTTGTCATGTGTACCTGGTGCACGGTGATAACACCGGAGACGTTGTCATATGTACCTGATGCACTGTGATTACACTAGAGACGTTGTCATGTGTACCTGGTGCACGGTGATAACACCGGAGACGTTGTCATATGTACCTGGTGCACTGTGATTACACTGGAGACGTTGTCATATGTACCTGGTGCACGGTGATTACACACGGAGACGTTGTCATGTGTACCTGATGCACTGTGATTACACTGGAGACGTTGTCATATGTACCTGGTGCACTGTGATTACACACGGAGACGTTGTCATATGTACCTGATGCACTGTGATAACACCGGAGACGTTGTCATATGTACCTGATGCACTGTGATTACACACGGAGACGTTGTCATATGTACCTGATGCACTGTGATTACACACGGAGACGTTGTCATATGTACCTGGTGCACGGTGATTACACTGGAGACGTTGTCATATGTACCTGATGCACTGTGATTACACACAGAGACGTTGTCATATGTACCTGATGCACTGTGATTACACTAGAGACGTTGTCATATGTACCTGGTGCACGGTGATTACACCGGAGACAGTGTCATGTGTACCTGGTGCACGGTGATTACACACGGAGACGTTGTCATATGTACCTGGTGCACGGTGATTACACTAGAGACGTTGTC
Organism: Haliotis rufescens; assembly: GCF_023055435.1. Taxonomy (NCBI): domain Eukaryota; kingdom Metazoa; phylum Mollusca; class Gastropoda; order Lepetellida; family Haliotidae; genus Haliotis; species Haliotis rufescens. The sequence goes on from NW_025964057.1 coordinate 4,768,691, forward strand.
ATATGTACCTAATGCACGGTGATTACACACGGAGACGTTGTCATGTGTACCTGATGCACGGTGATTACACACGGAGACGTTGTCATATGTACCTGGTGCACGGTGATAACACCGGAGACGTTGTCATATGTACCTGATGCACTGTGATTACACACGGAGACGTTGTCATATGTACCTAATGCACGGTGATTACACACGGAGACGTTGTCATGTGTACCTGATGCACGGTGATTACACACGGAGACGTTGTCATATGTACCTGGTGCACGGTGATTACACTAGAGACGTTGTCGTGTGTACCTGGTGCACGGTGATTACACACGGAGACGTTGTCATATGTACCTGGTGCACGGTGATAACACCGGAGACGTTGTCATATGTACCTGATGCACTGTGATTACACACGGAGACGTTGTCATATGTACCTGGTGCACGGTGATTACACACGGAGACGTTGTCATATGTACCTGATGCACGGTGATTACACCGGAGACGTTGTCATGTGTACCTGGTGCACGGTGATTACACACGGAGACGTTGTCGTGTGTACCTGGTGCACTGTGATTACACTAGAGACGTTGTCATATGTACCTGGTGCACGGTGATTACACCGGAGACGTTGTCATATGTACCTAATGCACGGTGATTACACACGGAGACGTTGTCATGTGTACCTGATGCACGGTGATTACACACGGAGACGTTGTCATATGTACCTGGTGCACGGTGATTACACTAGAGACGTTGTCGTGTGTACCTGGTGCACGGTGATTACACATGGAGACGTTGTCATATGTACCTGGTGCACGGTGATTACACACGGAGACGTTGTCGTGTGTACCTGGTGCACGGTGATTACACTAGAGACGTTGTCGTGTGTACCTGGTGCACGGTGATTACACTAGAGACGTTGTCATGTGTACCTGGTGCACGGTGATTACACTAGAGACGTTGTCGTGTGTACCTGATGCACGGTGATTACACACGGAGACGTTGTCATATGTACCTGGTGCACGGTGATTACACTAGAGACGTTGTCATATGTACCTGATGCACGGTGATTACACTAGAGACAGTGTCATGTGTACCTGGTGCACGGTGATTACACTAGAGACGTTGTCATATGTACCTGGTGCACGGTGATTACACTAGAGACGTTGTCATATGTACCTGGTGCACGGTGATTACACTAGAGACGTTGTCATGTGTACCTGGTGCACGGTGATTACACTAGAGACGATGTCATATGTACCTAATGCACGGTGATTACACATGGAGACGTTGTCATGTGTACCTGATGCACGGTGATTACACACGGAGACGTTGTCATATGTACCTGGTGCACGGTGATTACACTAGAGACGTTGTCATGTGTACCTGGTGCACGGTGATTACACTAGAGACGTTGTCATGTGTACCTGGTGCACGGTGATTACACACGGAGACGTTGTCATGTGTACCTGGTGCACGGTGATTACACTAGAGACGTTGTCATGTGTACCTGGTGCACGGTGATTACACTAGAGACGTTGTCATATGTACCTGATGCACGGTGATTACACTAGAGACGTTGTCATGTGTACCTGATGCACGGTGATTACACTAGAGACGTTGTCATGTGTACCTGATGCACGGTGATTACACACGGAGACGTTGTCATATGTACCTGGTGCACGGTGATTACACTAGAGACGTTGTCATGTGTACCTGATGCACGGTGATTACACTAGAGACGTTGTCGTGTGTACCTGATGCACGGTGATTACACTAGAGACGTTGTCATGTGTACCTGATGCACGGTGATTACACCGGAGACGTTGTCATATGTACCTGATGCACTGTGATTACACTGGAGACGTTGTCATATGTACCTGATGCACGGTGATTACACACGGAGACGTTGTCATATGTACCTGATGCACGGTGATTACACTAGAGACGTTGTCATATGTACCTGGTGCACGGTGATTACACTGGAGACGTTGTCGTGTGTACCTGGTGCACGGTGATTACACTGGAGACGTTGTCATGTGTACCTGGTGCACGGTGGTGATTACACTGGAGACGTTGTCATATGTACCTGGTGCACTGTGATTACACTGGAGACGTTGTCATATGTACCTGGTGCACGGTGATTACACCGGAGACGTTATCATATGTACCTCATACACGGTGATTACACCGGAGACGTTGTCATATGTACCTGGTGCACGGTGATTACAGCAGAGACGTTGTCAAATGTATTTGGTGCACGGTGATTACACTCGTGTACAACCAACACGTGTACAACCAACACGTGTATAACCAACTCGTGTACAACCAACATGTGTACAACCAACTCGTGTACAATCAACTCCTTACAATCAGCACGTGTACAACTAACTCGTGTACAACCAGCTCGTGTACAACCAACATGTGTACAACAAACTCCTTTACAACCAACATGTGTACAACCAACTCGTCTACAACCAACTCGTGTACAACCAACTCGTGTACAGCCAACTCGTGTACAACCAACATTTTTTACAACAAACTCCTTTACAACCAACATGTGTACAACCAACTCGTGTACAACCAACATGTGTACAACCAACTCGTCTACAACCAACTCGTCTACAACAAACTCGTGTACAACCAACTCGTGTGTAACCAACTCGGGTACGACAAACATGTGTACAACCAACTCGTGTACAACCAACATGTGTACAACAAACTCCTTTACAACCAACATGTGTACAACCAACTCGTCTACAACCAACTCGTCTACAACCAACTCGTGTACAGCCAACTCGTGTACAACCAACATGTGTACAACAAACTCCTTTACAACCAACATGTGTACAACCAACTCGTGTACGACCAACATGTGTACAACCAACTCGTCTACAACCAACTCGTCTACAACCAACTCGTGTACAACCAACTCGTGTGTAACCAACTCGTGTACGACAAACATGTGTACAACCAACTCGTGTACAACCAACATGTGTACAACCAACTCGTGTGTAACCAACTCGTGTATAACCAACACGTGTACATCCAACTCGTGTATAACCAACTCGTGTACAACAAACGTGTACAACCAACTCGTGTACAACCAACTCGTGTACAACCAACACGTGTACATCCAACTCGTGTACAACCAACTCGTGTATAACCAACTCGTGTACAACAAACGTGTACAACCAACATGTGTACAACCAACTCGTGTGTAACCAACTCGTGTATAACCAACACGTGTACATCCAACTCGTGTACAACCAACTCGTGTATAACCAACTCGTGTACAACAAACGTGTACAACCAACTCGTGTACAATCAACTCCTTACAATCAGCATGTGTACAACCAACACGTGTACAATCAACTCATGTACAACTAACTCGTATACAACAAACGTGTACAACCAACACGTATATAACCAACACGTGTACAACCAACTCGTGTACAACCAACACGTATATAACCAACACATGTACAACTAACTCGTATACAACAAACGTGTACAACCAACACGTGTACAATCAACTCATGTACAACTAACTCGTATACAACAAACGTGTACAACCAACACGTATATAACCAACATGTGTACAACCAACTCGTGTACAACAAACACGTATATAACCAACACGTATGCAACGAACACGTATATAACCAACACGTGTACAACGAACTCGTGTACAACAAACACCTGTTTAACAAACACGTATATAACCAACACATGCACAACAAACTCGTGTACTACCAACTCATGTACAACCAAGCGCAAGAGACTGAATCTAAGACAGGTCTACATGGGAAGATGCGCTTCAGCTTGACTTACACTCTCTGATAATATATAAGTTTGATAGAAGAAGACAAATTTAAATTGAAAAGAAGCCCCTGTGGAAAACGGGAACTTCATTTGGGACTATAGCATATTACAGTCAGGGCTGGCGGAATGGAAAATAATATAGTACAGGAATTATGAGAAGGACTACGTTAAGCAATCGATGCAAGTAACTATTAATTACAATTCTGTCATCATCGATCATTCTAGCAACATGTACGTTCTCACTGAGTACGTGTGCTGCACAGTCATCCTCACTAAGTTACTGTACATCCTCACTAAGTTACTATATATCCTCACTAAGTTTCTGTACATCCTCACTAAGTTACTGTACATCCTCACTAAGTTACTGTACATCCTCACTAAGTTACTGTACATCCTCACTAAGTTTCTGTACATCCTCACTAAGTTACTGTACATCCTCACTAAGTTTCTGTACATCCTCACTAAAGTTCTGTACATCCTCACTAAGTTTCTGTACATCCTCACTAAGTTACTGTACATCCTCACTAAGTATCTTTACGTCCTAACTAAGTTACTGTACATCCTCACTAAGTTACTGTACATCCTCACTTAGTTTCTGTACATCCTCACTAAGTATCTTTACGTCCTAACTAAGTTACTGTACATCCTCACTAAGTTACTGTACATCCTCACTTAGTTTCTGTACATCCTCACTAAGTATCTTTACGTCCTAACTAAGTTACTGTACATCCTCACTAAGTTACTGTACATCCTCACTAAGTTACTGTACATCCTCACTAAGTTTCTGTACATCCTCACTAAGTTACTGTACATCCTCACTAAGTTACTGTACATCCTCACTAAGTTACTGTACATCCTCACTAAGTTACTGTACATCCTCACTAAGTTACTGTACATCCTCACTAGGTTACTGTACATCCTCACTAAGTTACTGTACATCCTCACTAAGTTACTGTACATCCTCACTAAGTTACTGTACGTTCTCACTAGGTTACTGTACGTTCTCACTAGGTTAATGTACGTCCTCACTAAGTTACTGTACATCCTCACTAAGTTACTGTACGTCCTCACTATGTTACTGTACATCCTCACTAAGTTTCTATACATCCTCACTAAGTTACTGTACATCCTCACTAAGTTTCTGTACATCCTCACTAAGTTACTGTACATCCTCACTAAGTAATTGTACATACTCACTAAGTTACTGTACGTTCTCACTAGGTTACTGTACATCCTCACTAAGTTACTGTACATCCTCACTAAGTTACTGTACATTCTCATTAAGTTACTGTACATCCTCACTAATTTACTGTACATCCTCACTAAGTTACTGTACATCCTTATTAAGTTACTGTACATCCTCACTAAGTAACTGTACATTCTCACTAAGTTACTGTACATCCTCACTAAGTTACTGTACATCCTCACTAAGTTACTGTACATTCTCATTAAGTTACTGTACATTCTCAATAAGTTACTGTACATCCTCACTAAGTTACTGTACATCCTCACTAAGTTACTGTTCGTTCTCACTAGGTTACTGTACGTCCTCACTAAGTTACTGTACGTCCTCACTAAGTTACTGTACATTCTCACTAAGTTACTGTACATTCTCACTAAGTTACTGTACGTTTTCACTAGGTACTGTACATCCTCACTAAGTTACTGTACATCCTCACTATGTTACTGTAATCCTCACTATGTTACTGTATATCCTCACTATGTTACTGTACATCCTCACTATGTTACTATACATCCTCACTAAGTTACTGTACATCCTCACTATGCTACTGTACATCCTCACTAAGTTATTGCACATCCTCACTAAGTTACTGTACGTCCTCACTGTGTTACTGTACATCGTCACTAAGTTATTGTACGTCCTCACTAAGTTACTGTACATCCTAACTAAGTATCTTAACGTCCTCACTAAGTTACTGTACATCCTCACTAAGTTACTGTACGTCCTCACTAAGTTACTGTACATCCTCACTAAGTTACTGTACATCCTCACTAATTTACTGTACATCCTCACTAGGTTACTGTACGTCCTCACTAAGTTACTGACCGTTCTCACTAAGTTTCTGTACATCCTCACTAAGTTTCTGTACATCCTCACTAAGTTTCTGTACATCCTCACTATGTTACTGTACATCCTCACTAAGTTTCTGTACATCCTCACTAAGTTTCTGTACATCCTCACTATGTTACTGTACATGCTCACTAAGTTTCTGTACATCCTCAGTAAGTTACTGTACGTTCTCACTAGGTTACTGTACGTCCTCACTAAGTTACTGTACATCCTCAATAACTTTCTGTACATCCTCACTAAGTTACTGTACATCCTCACTAAGTTTTTGTACATCCTCACTAAGTTTCTGTACATACTCACTAATTTACTGTACATCCTCACTAAGTTTCTGTACGTCCTCACTAATTTACTGTACGTCCTCACTATGTTACTGTACATCCTCACTGAGTTTCTGTACATCCTCACTAAGTTTCTGTACATCCTCACTAATTTACTGTACATCCTCACTAAGTTTCTGTACATCCTCACTAAGTTTCTGTACATCCTCACCAAGTTTCTGTACATCCTCACTAATTTACTGTACATCCTCACTAAGTTTCTGTACGTCCTCACTAATGTACTGTACATCCTCACTATGTTACTGTACATCCTCAATAAGTTTCTGTACATCCTCACTAAGTTTCTGTACATCCTCACTAAGTTTCTGTACATCCTCACCAAGTTTCTGTACATCCTCACTAATTTACTGTACATCCTCACTAAGTTTCTGTACGTCCTCACTAATTTACTGTACTTCCTCACTAAGTTACTGTACATCCTCACTAAGTTTCTGTACATCCTCACTAAGTTTCTGTACATCCTCACTAAGTTTCTGTACATCCTCACTAAGTTTCTGTACATCCTCACTATGTTACTGTACATCCTCACTAAGTTTCTGTACATCCTCACTAAGTTTCTGTACATCCTCACTATGTTACTGTACATGCTCACTAAGTTTCTGTACATCCTCAGTAAGTTACTGTACGTTCTCACTAGGTTACTGTACGTCCTCACTAAGTTACTGTACATCCTCAATAACTTTCTGTACATCCTCACTAAGTTACTGTACATCCTCACTAAGTTTTTGTACATCCTCACTAAGTTTCTGTACATACTCACTAATTTACTGTACATCCTCACTAAGTTTCTGTACGTCCTCACTAATTTACTGTACGTCCTCACTATGTTACTGTTCATCCTCACTGAGTTTCTGTACATCCTCACTAAGTTTCTGTACATCCTCACTAATTTACTGTACATCCTCACTAAGTTTCTGTACATCCTCACTAAGTTTCTGTACATCCTCACCAAGTTTCTGTACATCCTCACTAATTTACTGTACATCCTCACTAAGTTTCTGTACGTCCTCACTAATTTACTGTACATCCTCACTATGTTACTGTACATCCTCAATAAGTTTCTGTACATCCTCACTAAGTTTCTGTACATCCTCACTAAGTTTCTGTACATCCTCACCAAGTTTCTGTACATCCTCACTAATTTACTGTACATCCTCACTAAGTTTCTGTACGTCCTCACTAATTTACTGTACTTCCTCACTAAGTTACTGTACATCCTCACTAAGTTTCTGTACATCCTCACTAAATTTCTGTACATCCTCACTAAGTTATTGTACATCCTCACTAAGTTTCTGTACATCCTCACTAAGTTTCTGTACATCCTCACTAAGTTTCTGTACGTCCTCACTAAGTTTCTGTACATCCTCACTAATTTACTGTACATCCTCACTATGTTACTGTACATCCTCACTAAGTTTCTGTACGTCCTCACTAAGTTTCTGTACATCCTCACTAAGTTTCTGTACATCCTCACTAAGTTTCTGTACATCCTCACTAAGTTTCTGTACATCCTCACTAAGTTACTGTACGTTCACACTAAGTTACTGTACATCCTCACTAAGTTACTGTACATCCTCACTTAGTTACTGTACGTCCTCATTTAGTTACTGTACGTTCTCACTAGGTTACTGTACGTCCTCACTAAGTTACTGTATGTCCTCACTAAGATACTGTACATCCTCACTAAGTTTCTGTACATCCTCACTAATTTACTGTACATCCTCACTAAGTTTCTGTACGTCCTCACTAAGTTACTGTACGTTCTCACTAGGTTACTGTACATCCTCACTAAGTTACTGTACGTCCTCACTATGTTACTGTATATCCTCACTAAGTAACTGTACATCCTCACTAAGTTACTGTACATCCTCACTAAGTTACTGTACATCCTCACTTAGTTACTGTAAATCCTCACTAAGTTACTGTACGTTCTCACTAGGTTACTGTACGTCCTCACTAAGTTACTGTACATCCTCACTAAGTTACTGTACATCCTCACTAAGTTACTGTACGTCCTCACTAAGTTACTGTACATCCTCAATAAGTTACTGTACGTCCTCACTAAGTTACTGTACATCCTCAATATGTTACTGTATATCCTCACTAAGTTACTGTACATCCCCACTAAGTTTCTGTACATCCTCACCAAGTTTCTGTACATCCTCACTAATTTACTGTACATCCTCACTAAGTTTCTGTACGTCCTCACTAATGTACTGTACATCCTCACTATGTTACTGTACATCCTCAATAAGTTTCTGTACATCCTCACTAAGTTTCTGTACATCCTCACTAAGTTTCTGTACATCCTCACCAAGTTTCTGTACATCCTCACTAATTTACTGTACATCCTCACTAAGTTTCTGTACGTCCTCACTAATTTACTGTACTTCCTCACTAAGTTACTGTACATCCTCACTAAGTTACTGTACGTCCTCACTAAGTTACTGTACATCCTCACTGAGTTTCTGTACATCCTCACTAAGTTTCTGTACATCCTCACTAATTTACTGTACATCCTCACTAAGTTTCTGTACATCCTCACTAAGTTTCTGTACATCCTCACCAAGTTTCTGTACATCCTCACTAATTTACTGTACATCCTCACTAAGTTTCTGTACGTCCTCACTAATGTACTGTACATCCTCACTATGTTACTGTACATCCTCAATAAGTTTCTGTACATCCTCACTAAGTTTCTGTACATCCTCACTAAGTTTCTGTACATCCTCACCAAGTTTCTGTACATCCTCACTAATTTACTGTACATCCTCACTAAGTTTCTGTACGTCCTCACTAATTTACTGTACTTCCTCACTAAGTTACTGTACATCCTCACTAAGTTTCTGTACATCCTCACTAAGTTTCTGTACATCCTCACTAAGTTTCTGTACATCCTCACTAAGTTTCTGTACATCCTCACTATGTTACTGTACATCCTCACTAAGTTTCTGTACATCCTCACTAAGTTTCTGTACATCCTCACTATGTTACTGTACATGCTCACTAAGTTTCTGTACATCCTCAGTAAGTTACTGTACGTTCTCACTAGGTTACTGTACGTCCTCACTAAGTTACTGTACATCCTCAATAACTTTCTGTACATCCTCACTAAGTTACTGTACATCCTCACTAAGTTTTTGTACATCCTCACTAAGTTTCTGTACATACTCACTAATTTACTGTACATCCTCACTAAGTTTCTGTACGTCCTCACTAATTTACTGTACGTCCTCACTATGTTACTGTTCATCCTCACTGAGTTTCTGTACATCCTCACTAAGTTTCTGTACATCCTCACTAATTTACTGTACATCCTCACTAAGTTTCTGTACATCCTCACTAAGTTTCTGTACATCCTCACCAAGTTTCTGTACATCCTCACTAATTTACTGTACATCCTCACTAAGTTTCTGTACGTCCTCACTAATTTACTGTACATCCTCACTATGTTACTGTACATCCTCAATAAGTTTCTGTACATCCTCACTAAGTTTCTGTACATCCTCACTAAGTTTCTGTACATCCTCACCAAGTTTCTGTACATCCTCACTAATTTACTGTACATCCTCACTAAGTTTCTGTACGTCCTCACTAATTTACTGTACTTCCTCACTAAGTTACTGTACATCCTCACTAAGTTTCTGTACATCCTCACTAAATTTCTGTACATCCTCACTAAGTTATTGTACATCCTCACTAAGTTTCTGTACATCCTCACTAAGTTTCTGTACATCCTCACTAAGTTTCTGTACGTCCTCACTAAGTTTCTGTACATCCTCACTAATTTACTGTACATCCTCACTATGTTACTGTACATCCTCACTAAGTTTCTGTACGTCCTCACTAAGTTTCTGTACATCCTCACTAAGTTTCTGTACATCCTCACTAAGTTTCTGTACATCCTCACTAAGTTTCTGTACATCCTCACTAAGTTACTGTACGTTCACACTAAGTTACTGTACATCCTCACTAAGTTACTGTACATCCTCACTTAGTTACTGTACGTCCTCATTTAGTTACTGTACGTTCTCACTAGGTTACTGTACGTCCTCACTAAGTTACTGTATGTCCTCACTAAGATACTGTACATCCTCACTAAGTTTCTGTACATCCTCACTAATTTACTGTACATCCTCACTAAGTTTCTGTACGTCCTCACTAAGTTACTGTACGTTCTCACTAGGTTACTGTACATCCTCACTAAGTTACTGTACGTCCTCACTATGTTACTGTATATCCTCACTAAGTAACTGTACATCCTCACTAAGTTACTGTACATCCTCACTAAGTTACTGTACATCCTCACTTAGTTACTGTAAATCCTCACTAAGTTACTGTACGTTCTCACTAGGTTACTGTACGTCCTCACTAAGTTACTGTACATCCTCACTAAGTTACTGTACATCCTCACTAAGTTACTGTACGTCCTCACTAAGTTACTGTACATCCTCAATAAGTTACTGTACGTCCTCACTAAGTTACTGTACATCCTCACTAAGTTTCTGTACATCCTCACTATGTTACTGTACATCCTCAATATGTTACTGTATATCCTCACTAAGTTACTGTACATCCCCACTAAGTTTCTGTACATCCTCACTATGTTATTGTTCATCCTCACTATGACCGCCTCCGTGGTCTTGTGGTAGAGCGTCCGCCCGGAGAGCGGAAGGTCCAGGGTTCGATCCCGGGCCGCGTCATACAAAAAGACGTTAAAAGATTGTACTTGTTGTTACCCTGTCTGGCGCTCGGCATTAAGGGGCTAAAACAAGGACTGGTCGGCTCGGAGTCAGTATACTGTGTCTGAGTGGGGTATTCATGTTAAACTGCGGCATGGTATCTCAGTGAGCTAGCACTATAAATCGGCATCAGTCCGGACTAGTACAAGCAGCCACACACACACATACACGTGCATGCACGTCGCTATATAAGTGCAATAATCTTGGACGCGACGTTAAACCCGATTTCACCTCACCTCATCCTCACTATGTTACTGTACATCCTCACTATGTTACTGTACATCCTCACTAGTTTCTGTACATCCTCACTAAGTTACTGTACATCCTCACTAAGTTTCTGTACATCCTCACTAAGTTTCTGTACGTCCTCAATAAGTTTCTGTACATCCTCACTAATTTACTGTACATCCTCACTAAGTTACTGTACATCCTCACTATGTTACTGTACATCCTCACTAAGTTACTGTACATCCTCACTAAGTTACTGTACATCCTCACTAAGTTTCTGTACATCCTCACTAAGTTTCTGTACGTCCTCACTAAGTTTCTGTACATCCTCACTAATTTACTGTACATCCTCACTAATTTACTGTACATCCTCACTAAGTTACTGTACATCCTCACTATGTTACTGTACATCCTCACTAGTTTCTGTACATCCTCACTAAGTTACTGTACATCCTCACTAAGTTTCTGTACATCCTCACTAAGTTTCTGTACGTCCTCACTAAGTTTCTGTACATCCTCACTAATTTACTGTACATCCTCACTAATTTACTGTACATCCTCACTAAGTTACTGTACATCCTCACTATGTTACTGTACATCCTCACTAAGTTACTGTACATCCTCACTAAGTTTCTGTACATCCTCACTAAGTTTCTGTACGTCCTCACTAAGTTTCTGTACATCCTCACTAATTTACTGTACATCCTCACTAAGTTACTGTACATCCTCACTATGTTACTGTACATCCTCACTAAGTTACTGTACATCCTCACTAAGTTACTGTACATCCTCACTATGTTACTGTACATCCTCACTAAGTTACTGTACATCCTCACTAAGTTACTGTACATCCTCACTATGTTACTGTACATCCTCACTGAGTTACTGTACATCCTCACTAAGTTACTGTACATCCTCACTAAGTTTCTGTACATCCTCACTAAGTTACTGTACATCCTCACTATGTTACTGTACATCCTCACTATGTTACTGTACATCGTTACTGTAAATCCTCACTAAGTTACGGTATATCCTCACTATGTTACTGTACATCATCACTAGGTTACTGTACATCCTCAATATGTTACTATACATCCTCACTATGTTACTGTACATCCTCACTATGCTACTGTACATCCTCACTAAGTTATTGCACATCCTCACTAAGTAACTGTACGTCCTCACTATGTTACTGTACATCCTCACTAAGTTATTGTACGTCCTCACTAAGTTACTGTACATCCTCACTAAGAATCTTTACGTCCTCACTTAGTTACTGTACATCCTCACTAAGTTACTGTACATCCTCACTAAGTTACTGTACATCCTCACTAAGTTACTGTACATCCTCACTAAGTTGCTGTACATCCTCACTATGTTACTGTAATCCTCACTAAGTTACTGTATATCCTCACTATGTTACTGTACATCCTCACTATGTTACTGTACATCCTCACTATGTTACTATACATCCTCACTAAGTTACTGTACATCCTCACTATGCTACTGTACATCCTCACTAAGTTACTGTACATCCTCACTAAGTATCTTTACGTCCTCACTAAGTTACTGTTCGTTCTCACTAAGTATCTTAACGTCCTCACTAAGTTACTGTACATCCTCACTAAGTTTCTGTACCTCCTCACTAAGTTACTGTATGTTCTCACTAAGTTACTGTACGTACTAACTAAGTTACTGTACGTCCTCACTATGTTATTGTACGTCCTCACTATGTTACTGTACATCCTCACTAAGTTACTGTACATCCTCACTAAGTTACTGTACATCCTCACTAAGTTGCTGTACATCCTCACTATGCTACTGTACATCCTCACTAAGTTATTGTACATCCTCACTAAGTTACTGTACGTCCTCACTATGTTACTGTACATCCTCACTTTGTTACTGTACATCCTCACTAAGTTATTGTACGTCCTCACTAAGTTACTGTACATCCTCACTAAGTATCTTTACGTCCTCACTAAGTTACTGTACGTTCTCACAAGTTACTGTACGTCCTCACTAAGTTACTGTACGTCCTCACTATGTTACTGTACATCCTCACTATGTTACTGTACATCCTCACTAAGTTATTGTACGTCCTCACTAAGTTACTGTACATCCTCACTAAGTATCTTTACGTCCCCACTTAGTTAGTGTACATCCTCACTAAGTTACTGTACATTCTCATTAAGTTACTGTACATCCTCACTTTGTTACTGTTCATCCTCACTAAGTTACTGTACATCCTCACTAAGTTACTGTACGTTCTCACTAGGTTACTGTACGTCCTCACTAAGTTACTGTACGTCCTCACTATGTTACTGTACATCCTCACTAAGTTACTGTACATCCTCACTAAGTTACTGTACATCCTCACTAAGTTATTGTACGTCCTCACTAAGTTACTGTACATCCTCACTAAGTATCTTTACGTCCTCACTAAGTTACTGTACATCATCACTATGTTACTGTACATCCTCACTAAGTTACTGTACATCCTCACTATGTTACTGTAATCCTCACTAAGTTACTGTATATCCTCACTATGCTACTGTACATCCTCACTAAGTTATTGCACATTCTCACTAAGTTACTGTACGTCCTCACTAAGTTACTGTACATCCTCACTAAGTTATTGTACGTCCTCACTAAGTTACTGTACATCCTCACTAAGTATCTTTACGTCCTCACTAAGTTACTGTACATCCTCACTAAGTATCTTTATATCCTCACCAAGTTACTGTACGTCCTCACTAAGTTACTGTACATCCTCACTAAGTTACTGTACATCCTCACTAAGTTACTGTACATCCTCACTATGTTACTGTACGTCCTCACTAAGTTACTGTATATCCTCACTAAGTTACTGTACATTCTCTCTATGTTACTATACATCCTCACTAAGTTACTGTACATCCTCACTATGTGACTGTACATCCTCGCTGTTACTGTACATCCTCACTAAGTTACTGTACATCCTCACTAAGTTACTGTACATCCTCACTATGTTACTGTACATCCGCACTATGTTACTATACATCCTCACTAAGTTATTGTACATCCTCACTAAGTTACTGTACGTCCTCACTATGTTACTGTACATCCTCACTTTGTTACTGTACATCCTCACTAAGTTATTGTACGTCCTCACTAAGTTACTGTACATCCTCACTAAGTATCTTTGCGTCCTCATTAAGTTACTGTACGTCCTCACTATGTTACTGTACATCCTCACTTTGTTACTGTACATCCTCACTAAGTTATTGTACGTCCTCACTAAGTTACTGTACATCCTCACTAAGTATCTTTGCGTCCTCACTAAGTTACTGTACGTTCTCACTAAGTTACTGTACGTCCTCACTAAGTTACTGTACGTCCTCACTATGTGACTGTACATCCTCACTATGTTACTGTACATCCTCACTAAGTTTCTGTACATCCTCACTAAGTTATTGTACGTCCTCACTAAGTTACTGTTCATCCTCACTAAGTATCTTTACGTCCTCACTAAGTTACTGTACATCCTCACTAAGTATCTTTACATCCTCACTAAATTACTGTACGTCCTCACTAAGTTACTGTACGTCCTCACTAAGTTACTGTACATCCTCACTAAGTTACTGTACATCCTCACTATGTTACTGTAATGCTCACTAAGTTACTGTATTTCCTCACTATGTTACTGTACATCCTCACTATGTTACTGTACATCCTCACTAAGTTACTGTACATCCTCACTAAGTTACTGTACATCCTCACTATGTTACTGTACATCCTCTCTATGTTACTATACATCCTCACTAAGTTATTGTACATCCTCACTAAGTTACTGTACGTCCTCACTATGTTACTGTACATCCTCACTTTCTTACTGTACATCCTCACTAAGTTATTGTACGTCCTCACTAAGTTACTGTACATCCTCACTAAGTATCTTTGCGTCCTCACTAAGTTACTGTACGTCCTCACTATGTTACTGTACATCCTCACTTTGTTACTGTACATCCTCACTAAGTTATTGTACGTCCTCACTAAGTTACTGTACATCCTCACTAAGTATCTTTGCGTCCTCACTAAGTTACTGTACGTTCTCACTAAGTAACTGTACGTCTTCACTAAGTTACTGTACGTCCTCACTATGTTACTGTACATCCTCTTTATGTTACTGTACATCCTCACTAAGTTTCTGTACATCCTCACTAAGTTATTGTACGTCCTCACTAAGTTACTGTACATCCTCACTAAGTATCTTTACGTCGTCACTAAGTTACTGTACATCATCACTATGTTACTGTACATCCTCACTAAGTTACTGTACATCCTCACTAAGTATCTTTACGTTCTCACTATGTTACTGTACATCCTCACTAAGTTTCTGTACATCCTCACTAAGTCATTGTACATCCTCACTAAGTTACTGTACATCCTCACTAAGTATCTTTACGTCCTCACTAAGTTAGTGTACATCATCACTATGTTACTGTACATCCTCACTAAGTTACTGTACATCCTCACTAAGTATCTTTACGTCCTCACTAAGTTACTGTACATCCTCACTAAGTTACTGTACATGTGCTGCACATTCTTCCAGGCGCACCATGATACGACACCCCTCTGTTCGCCGTGGACGACCTTGGCAGTGATGGACGCCACCGTGCCGCCCTATTCCACTGTCCAGCACAGTCGACCCTCCTACCTCGACCCTCCACCGTCTTACGATGAAGCCGTGTACGGTTTCACGGCCACGCCAATCACCACGGCCCCCACAACTCCGTCAGCGATCTCACCGGCCAGGGAAGGCGTTCACAGGTCTACAGGAGATGCGAGGCGCATGCGCAATACGCCTTCTACTGCCATTGAAGACGCCGCTCGGGTTCCGATAATGTCGGAAGTGACGTCACAGCAGATTCGGAACTCAACTCATCTCAGCGATCACCCAGAAGGCGTGTTAATGATATACCCCGGTCACGTGGAACAAACTCGCGTGAGTAAAGGGGTCTGATTTGGGGCAATCTAGAGTTTGGTTGTTTTTTTGTCAGTTATGAAATGGAATGGGTACATGTGTTAAATTCAGACCTCAGTAGGCCCCTCCATAGTATTTAACAAATAAGTATAATTATCAAAATAAAAGAATTTAGGGAAATAAAAGATTGCTACGGGCACCTGTCGTGGTGTATTGAGATGCGGCGACGCCAATCTGTGATACATTTGTTTGATAAACAACATTGCTACGGGCACCTGTCGTGATGTATTGAGATGCGGCGACGCCAATCTGTGATACATTTGTTTGATAAATAACATTGCTACGGGCACCTGTCGTGATGTATTGAGATGCGGCGACGCCAATCTGTGATACATTTGTTTGATAAATAACATTGCTACGGGCACCTGTCGTGATGTATTTAGATGCGGCGACGCCAATCTGTGATACATTTGTTTGATAAATAACATTGCTACGGGCACCTGTCGTGATGTATTAAGATGCGGCGACGCCAATCTGTGATACATTTGTTTGATAAATAACATTGCTACGGGCACCTGTCGTGATGTATTGAGATGCGGCGACGCCAATCTGTGATACATTTGTTTGATAAATAACATTGCTACGGGCACCTGTCGTGATGTATTGAGATGCGGCGACGCCAATCTGTGATACATTTAGTTGATAAATAACATTGCTACGGGCACCTGTCGTAGCGCAATGAGATGAGGCGACGCCAATCTGTGATCCACTTAGATACATATAAGACTCGATGGACGTCTCCCAAATACCATAATTAAGTAACAATATCTGTAAAATGCATTCAAAACAAAGTTACAAAATGTCATTGTAAACACGCATTGCTCTCTCTCTCTCTCTCTCTCTCTCTCTCTCTCTCTCTCTCTCTCTCTCTCTCTCTCTCTCTTGCATGAACTTGCATGAACTCTCAAATGTTATTTTTGTTTTCTTATCATAGACTCAGTAGACATAAGTGTTCTGCTTACCTCTCCCGTCAGATATTATCCTATGTGTGTATACAACGTTTAATGGTGTCTTCTGCTTATGTCAACAGAATAACAACAGTCGCAGACATCGCTCCGGCCCTGGGCAACCCCCCTCCCGTGCCATGACGAGGCTGCTGATCGTGGGAGCAGTGCTGACAGTGTTGATGGTGTTGGCGGGGTTTGTGGTCGGCATCGTCACCAGGGACCCTATTCACGACAAATCGGATGATGATACCGAGTGGAGGTCAACAATACGACCTTGACCTCTGTAGTATACATAATGACCTTGACCTTACCTATGCTTCTCGTTCGGAAGTGGCTAGCCGGAGGAGACAAGAGACGTTAGTGCGTTGACCTTGATATTCAACCTTTACCTTGCACCAGAAACAACCTTACAGCTGCTGGTGAACGCGACCTCTCGTCTGGCATTGATGACCTCTCGTGCACATCAACAGACCGCCACATATCCGTCCACTTCTGCTTCTTCAGCTGGTTCACAGTTCGGACTGCGCATCGGCAACTTGTGATATGAAGAGACGGAGCCTAGCTTAATCTATTCTTCCGCGTGTTGTCTGGACATGACTGATCGCACAAGTCTTCCAACAACCGCAGCAATCGCGAGATGTCCATGCAGACCCCAGCATGATTCTGATATGTTCCTGGTTATCAATAGATGATCTTGGTGATCCACTGTTCTAAATGATGTTCTGGCGGAATCCGTTATGTCCGATCTTCCCGTGACAAGGGAGTTAAATGACAATAAAAGTCCAGATTCCACTTTTGCCGAACTAGGCTGGAATTTCGTTGCTCGATCGTAGCGTCACCAGTGGCTATTACGAGTTATTGACCAATCAGATTCCACCTCGCATATCACTTGCCTTTGCTTCAAACAAGATGGCGGCGCCCAGTAAAGACGATCTGACCAATAGTCAGGAACTCTTTTGTATTTGGAACATATCTGGCGACGCCCATTAACGGGACACACGCTTGGCAAATCTTGCAGTCGACGGAAATCTACACGTTGAAATTAGTGTTGTTTACGAACCGGGTGTCTAGTTTGTTACGCGATTTTAATTGAACTATGCATAGACTCGTTGGTCCAGCCAAAACTCCGAAATTCCAGCCTTGTTCATCAAGGGTGGATGGAAACTGGATTACTATAGTCAGTTAACTCCCTTGCATCCATTCGCCGGTGTTCCCCACATCCATTCATCGGTGTTCCCCCAAATCAGCTCCCCAGTGTTCCCCACATTCGTTCCTCAGTGTTTCCTACATCCGTTCCCTGGTGTTCCCCACGTCTGTTCCCTACAACCGTTCCGTACATCCGTTCCCTACTACCGTTCCCTACGTCTGTTCCCTACATCCATCCCCCACTGTTTCCTACATACGTTCCCCGGCGTTCCCAACATCCGTTCCTCACAGTTCCCAACATCCGTTCCCCACTGTTCCCCACATTCATTCACAGTTGTTCCCCCACATCCGTTTCCTGATGTTCCTCACATCTATTCCCCAGCGTTTCACACATCCGTTCCTCACAGTTCCCAACATCCATTCCACGCTGTTCCCCACATCCATTCCCCAGTGTTTCACACATTCATTCACCATTGTTCCCCCACATCCGTTCCACGCTGTTCCCCACATCCATTCTTCAATGTTCCCCACATCCATTCCCCAGTGTTTCACACATTCATTCACCATTGTTCCCCCACATCCGTTCCACGCTGTTCCCAACATACGTTCCCTACAAGTCTTCCACACATCCATTCCCCGGGGTTCCACACATCCGTTCGTCACAGTTCCCAACATCCATTCCCCACTGTTCCCACATTCATTCACAGTTGTTCCCCCACATCCGTTCCCTGATGTTCCCAAACATCTATTCCCCGGCGTTCCACACATCCGTTCCTCACAGTTCCCAACATCCGTTCCTCACAGTTCCCAACATCCGTTCCCCACTGTTCCCCACATTCATTCACAGTTGTTCCCCCACATCCGTTCCCTGACGTTCCCCACATCCATTCCCCGGCGTTCCACACATCCGTTCGTCACTGTCCCCAACATCCGTTCCTTACAAGTCTTCCCCACATCCATTCCCCGGCGTTCCACACATCCGTTCGTCACTGTTCCCAACATCCGTTCCTTACAAGTCTTCCCCACATCCATTCCCCGGCGTTCCACACATCCGTTCCTCACTGTTCCCAAAATCCGTTCCCCAGTGTTCCCCACATCCATTCCCCGGCGTTCCACACATCCGTTCCTCACTGTTCCCAACATCTGTTCCCCACTGTTCCCCACATCCATTCCCCAGTGTTCCCCACATTATGGTTAGATGTAAACATAGTTTGTCTTCTCATAATACTACAAGAACATTTAAAGTGAGAATTATTTATTTCAAATTTTGTTATTTTTTAGGATTCATATTTTGTATGTTTGAGTCGCATGTTAACTGTTTCGGCATCACTCGAGTGCAAAATTCGATCAAGCTTCTTTGCTTGAAATAATTAAAATGGGTGTATTGATTGATCAAAAAAGGCAAATCTTTCCGCGATCGTCAGAATTCGTCTGGGTCTGCCATACTTGTGACGTCATAAGCGTCGGCGATGATGTGTGTTGAGTCGGCGGAGATTAGCCAGGGCCTTTGCCACAGTGATGTCGGAGCACAGAAACATAGCAATTAAATGTCTTCCAGATAAAGGCCTTCTGCCTCCCCTCCAGATATATTGTCTCAGGATCGTAGACTCGAATTGAACCATGCGACTAGGAACAGGTAGTAACTGTTTGTGACCTGGCTGATTGTGCGACATCGTTCCCGACGGCGTGGATTGCAACAACCCTGATTTGTGTGGTTCTGCGGATGTCATACCCGTGTATAGAGTTGTCTGGACGCTGGAAGATGACAAGATGTGTCTCTCCCCCTACCACAGATGACCCCCGGACAAAGATAGCCTCCGGACCACACAAAAATAGTTGTTTCTTTCAATACTTTTTAAATCACTAGACAGTTTTACATCTTGTGTTTTTGCAAGTGGTATATAGTTTCAAAATTAATTGCAATATACATTTCATCTATAACATACTGTGCTGTTTTCCATGTCGATTGACGCGTGGTGAACTGATTGCTATACTGTGTGGTGTACTAAGTACCTTTGTGTCATGTGTACTGATGTGTATAAGGCCCCATGTGTTGTAATGCCATATTTACCACGACCAGGGAAGGCGTGTTTGGGCTAATGGCGATGTAATATTATCATGTAAAGGGACCATTTCTACAAACCATATATAATTTGCTCTGGAAAGACGTACTAGAGCTAACGGTGTTGTATGAATCATATATATCAAGACCAGAGAAGATATAGTAGGACTAACGGTGTTGTATAGATCATATATATCACGACCACAGAAGATATAGTAGGACTAACGGTGTTGTATAAATCATATATATCACGACCACAGAAGATATACTAGGGCTAACGGTGTTGTATGAATCAGATTTATCACGATCAGAGAAGATATACTAGGGCTAACGGTGTTGTATGAATCATATATATCACAACCAGATAAGATATAGTAGGGCTAACGGTGTTGTATGAATCAGATTTATCACGATCAGAGAAGATATAGTAGGGCTAACGGTGTTGTATGAATCATATATATTACGACCAGAGAAGATATAGTAGGGCTGACGTTGTTGTATAAATCATATATATCACGACCACAGAAGATATAGTAGGACTAACGGTGTTGTATAAATCATATATATCACGACCACAGAAGATATAGTAGGACTAACGGTGTTGTATGAATCATATATATCATGACCACAGAAGATATAGCAGGGCTAACGTTGTTGTATGAATCATATATATCACGACCACAGAAGATATAGTAGGGCTAACGGTGTTGTATGAATCATATATATCATGACCACAGAAGATATAATAGGGCTAACGGTGTTGTATGAATCATATATATCACGACCACAGAAGATAAAGTAGGGCTAACGTTGTTGTATGAATCATATATATCACAACCAGAGAAGATAATAGTAGGGCTTACGGCGTTATATACTAGTACATCTAGATATCTCGACCAGAGAAGATATAGTAGTGCTAACGGTGTTGTATGAATCATATATATCACGACCACAGAAGATATAGTAGGGCTAACGGTGTTGTATAAGTCATATATATCACGACCAGAGAAATATAGTAGGGCTAACGGTGTTGTATGAATCATATATATCACGACCACAGAAGATATAGTAGGGCTAACGGTGTTGTATAAGTCATATATATCACGACCACAGAAGATATAGTAGGGCTAACGGTGTTGTATAAGTCATATGTATCACGACCAGGTGGGTGTGCTTGGGCACATGTTGTATCAAATCATTTATTCCACAATCAGGGAGGTTTACATTATATATTCCACAATCAGGGAAGAGTGAGTCGACTAACTCCCAGCCATACTGCTGACCTACTGACTCATTTTCTGTGTGTTGTCTGTGCTGTAGCCTCCGACGACGTCTTTGTAGTTCACCGCAACGACTCCAACACCATTTAGGCGAATACTGAGACTTGTATATTACAGAGATGATAACTAGTGGAATAAACGTGCAGTCCCGTCATCTTGTTGTCAGTGTCGTTAAGAGCAGCATGTCGGGCTCGTCCGGGACATGATGGCGCGCGGGACATCTTCAGTGGTGGCTGGATGAGGTCGTGCTGTCAGATCGATGAAGCGGCGACTGACCAGAACTCGGTAAGAGCGACGGGCATCGCTCATCTCTCGTATCGATCTCTACCTTTCATCCCTCCAACAGACCTATCCCATTTGCTGTGGCAGGCTGAGTGCCATTGTCGTCGTGGTCTTGCTCTGAGGATGATGGCACGGTGTAGAGGACGTCACGGCGAGATGGAGACTTTACAGATGTAAAAATGGTGGATCGTCAAGAGGCAGGTCTTAGTACTACTGGCTGGGGTTGGTAGATGTTTTGTGTATTCCCAAATGTACCCGTGTTTATCACAGACGGACCGCCATTAACATCCTTCTAAGGACGAGGCCATTATGTATCAGGAGGGGTGTATTTGGTTGGAACGGGATATAGAGATAGACGATGACAGATGAATGGGGACTGGTGACAGGGGTAATATTGATATCCCCACCTTCCAACTGACCGCTGTTCTTCTTGGAGGCCTACCGTAGTCAGGATGAGGGCATCAGGGCGGGGTACCCTGACTCGCACAGTCATAAGCATTGTGTATATGTCTTTGTTTGCTATGGTAACGCGGCTTAAGGCTATCCTCGACTAGACATTGAACATGTCCGATCTTTAAGCAGAAGTTGTGCAGTTGAAGGTGACTAACACCCCACTGATATCGACCACTGTGTATCGACCTGCGTCTACAGGGGGATATTGTTTTAGTGTGTGTTGTGTTATTGTTTTATCACAATGTGTTACACTTGACAGTAAGGGGGGTGAGGTGCATGTGTTTTGGGGGGTGGGGGAAGGGCCGTATTGTGTGTTGTGTTAATGTTTTATCACAATGTGTTACACTTGACAGAAAGGGGGGTGAGGTGTATATGTTTTGGGGGGTGGGGGAAGGGCCGTATTGTGTGTTGTGTTAATGTTTGATCACAATGTGTTACACTTGACAGTAAGGGGGGTGAGGTGCATGTGTTTTAGGGGGTGGGGGAAGGGCCGTATTGTGTGTTGTGTTAATGTTTGATCACAATGTGTTACACTTGACAGTAAGGGGGGTGAGGTGCATGTGTTTTGGGGGAAGGGCCGTATTGTGTGTTGTGTTAATGTTTTATCACAATGTGTTACACTTGACAGTAAGGGGGGTGAGGTGCATGTGTTTTGGGGGGTGGGGGAAGGGCCGTATTGTGTGTTGTGTTAATGTTTGATCACAATGTGTTACACTTGACAGTAAGGGGGATGAGGTGTATATGTTTTGGGGGGTGGGGGAAGGGCCGTATTGTGTGTTGTGTTAATGTTTGATCACAATGTGTTACACTTGACAGTAAGGGGGGTGAGGTGCATGTGTTTTGGGGGGTGGGGGAAGGGCCGTATTGTGTGTTGTGTTAATGTTTGATCACAATGTGTTACACTTGACAGTAAGGGGGGTGAGGTGCATGTGTTTTGGGGGAAGGGCCGTATTGTGTGTTGTGTTAATGTTTTATCACAATGTGTTACACTTGACAGTAAGGGGGGTGAGGTGCATGTGTTTTGGGGGGTGGGGGAAGGGCCGTATTGTGTGTTGTGTTAATGTTTGATCACAATGTGTTACACTTGACAGTAAGGGGGATGAGGTGCATGTGTTTTGGGGGGTGGGGGAAGGGCCGTATTGTGTGTTGTGTTATTGTTTTATCACAATGTGTTACACTTGACAGTAAGGGGGATGAGGTGCATGTGTTTTGGGGGGTGGGGGAAGGGCCGTATTGTGTGTTGTGTTATTGTTTTATCACAATGTGTTACACTTGACAGTAAGGGGGATGAGATGCATGTGTTTTGGGGGGTGGGGGAAGGGCCGTATTGTGTGTTGTGTTATTGTTTTATCACAATGTGTTACACTTGACAGTAAGGGGGGTGAGGTGCATGTGTTTTGGGGTGGGGGAAGGGCCGTATTGTGTGTTGTGTTATTGTTTCATCACAATGTGTTACACTTGACAGAAAGGGGGAGGGGGGGAGGGGGGGGGGGGGGGTGAGGTGTATGTGTTTTGGGGGGTGGGGGAAGGGCCGTATTGTGTGTTGTGTTAATGTTTTATCACAATGTGTTACACTTGACAGTAAGGGGGGTGAGGTGCATGTGTTTTGGGGTGGGGGAAGGGCCGTATTGTGTGTTGTGTTAATGTTTGATCACAATGTGTTACACTTGACAGTAAGGGGGGTGAGGTGCAAGTGTTTTGGGGTGGGGGAAGGGCCGTATTGTGTGTTGTGTTAATGTTTTATCACAATGTGTTACACTTGACAGTAAAGGGGGTGAGGTTTCACGGGCTAGCAACGTTTGAAGGAGTCTCGTCATTATGATCACTGTCAGGTTTAGAATTGAGACTGTATAAGTAGTGTTAGCAGTGAGTGAGTGAGTTAGTTAGGTTTTACGCCGCCTTTTCGTGATGTTCCGGGGGGCACTAGACATGGGCGCCTTCCGCCTGACGAGCGACCACTTTAACCACAAGGCGGCCCGACCGCTCCTCTACACCCGAATAGTCTGGCGACCACTTAAACCACAAGGCGACCCGACCGCTCCACTAGTCCAGTATAGTCTGGCGACCCGACCGCTCCACTAGCCCCGTATAGTCTGGCGACCACTTTAACCACAAGGTGACCCGACCGCTCCACTACACCCGAATAGTCTGGCGACCACTTTAACCACAAGGCGACCCGACCGCTCCACTAGCCCTGTATAGTCTGGCGACCCGACCGCTCCACTACACCCATATAGTCTGGCGACCACTTTAACCACAAGGCGACCCGACCGCTCCACTAGCCCCGTATAGTCTGGCGACCACTTTAACCACAAGGCGACCCGAGCGCTTCATTACACCCGTATAATCTGGCGACCACTTTAACCACAAGGCGACCCGACCGCTCCAGTACACCCATATAGTCTGGCGACCACTTTAACCACAAGGCGACCCGACCACTCCAGTACCCGCGTATAGTCTGGCGAACACTTTAACCACAAGGCGACCCGACCACTCCACAACACCCGTATAGTCTGGCGACCACTTTAACCACAAGGCGACCCGACCGCTCCAGTACACCCATATAGTCTGGCGACAACTTTAACCACAAGGCGACCCGACCGCTCCATTACACCGGTATAGCCTGCCGACCACTTTAACCACAAGGCGACCCGACGGCTCCACTAGCCCCGTATAGTCTGACGACCACTTTAACCACAAGGCGACCCGACCGCTCCACTACACCCGAATAGTCTGGGGACCACTTTAACCACAAGGCGACCCGACCGCTCCACTAGCCCCGTATAGTCTGGCGACCACTTTAACCACAAGGCAACCCGACCGCTCCATTACACCCGTATAGTCTGGCGACCACTTTAACCACAAGGCAACCCGACCGCTCCATTACACCCGTATAGTCTGGCGACCACTTTAACCACAAGGCGACCCGACCGCTCCACTACACCCATATAGTCTGGCGACCACTTTAACCACAAGGCGACCCGACCGCTCCACAACACCAGTATAGTCTGGCGACCACTTTAACCACAACGCGACCCGACCGCTCCATTACACCCATATAGTCTGGCGACCACTTTAACCACAAGGCGACCCGACCTGCACTAGCCCCATATAGTCTGGCGACCACTTTAACCACAAGGCGACCCGACCGCTCCACTACACCCGTATAGTCTGGCGACCACTTTAACCACAAGGCGACCCGACCGCTCCATTACACCCATATAGTCTGACGACCACTTTAACCACAATGACCCGACCTGCACTAGCCCCATATAGTCTGGCGACCACTTTAACCACAAGGCGACCCGACCGCTCCACTACACCCGTATAGTCTGGTGACCACTTTAACCACAAGGCGACCCGACCGCTCCAGTACCCGCGTATAGTCTGGCGACCACTTTAACCACAAGGCGACCCGACCACTCCACAACACCAGTATAGTCTGGCGACCACTTTAACGACAAGGCGACCCGACCACTCCACTAGCCCCGTATAGTCTGACGACCACTTTAACCACAAGACGACCCGACCGCTCCACAACACCAGTATAGTCTGGCGACCACTTTAACCACAAGGCGACCCGACCGCTGCACTAGCCCCGTATAGTCTGGCGACCACTTTTACCACAAAGCGACCCGACCGCTCCACTACACCGGTATAGTCTGGCGACCACTTTTACCACAAGGCGACCCGACCGCTCCACTAGCCCCGTATAGTCTGACGACCACATTAACCACAAGGCGACCCGACCGCTCCACAACACCAGTATAGTCTGGCGACCACTTTAACCACAAGGCGACCCGACCGCTCCACTACACCCGTATAGTCTGGCGACCACTTTTACCACAAGGCAACCCGACCGCTCCAGTACCCGCGTATAGTCTGGCGACCACTTTAACCACAAGGCGAACCGACCGCTCCACTACACCCGTATAGTCTGGCGACCACTTTAACCACAAGGCGACCCGACCGCTCCACTAGCCCCGTATAGTCTGACGACCTCTTTAACCACAAGGCGACCCGACCGCTCCACTAGCCCCGTATAGTCT
Source organism: Haliotis rufescens (assembly GCF_023055435.1). NCBI lineage: Eukaryota > Metazoa > Mollusca > Gastropoda > Lepetellida > Haliotidae > Haliotis > Haliotis rufescens. The sequence goes on from NW_025964057.1 coordinate 4,795,152, forward strand.
GGCGACCACTTTTACCACAAGGCGACCCGACCGCTCCACAACACCAGTATAGTCTGGCGACCACTTTAACCACAAGGCGACCTGACCGCTCCAGTACCCGCGTATAGTCTGGCGACCACTTTAACCACAAGGCGACCCGACCGCTCCACTAGCCCCGTATAGTCTGGCGACCCGACCGCTCCACTAGCCCCGTATAGTCTGACAACCACTTTAACCACAAGGCGACCCGACCGCTCCACAACACCTGGCGACCACTTTAACCACAAGCGACCAAAGCCGCTCCACTAGCCCCGTATAGTCTGACGACCACTTTAACCACAAGGCCACCCGACCGCTCCAGTACACCCGTATAGTCTGGCGACCACTTTAACCACAAGGCGACCCGACAGCTCCACAAAACCAGTATAGTCTGGCGACCACTTTAACCACAAGGCGACCCGACCGCTCCACAACACCAGTATAGTCTGGCGACCACTTTAACCACAAGGCCACCCGACCGCTCCAGTACACCCATATAGTCTGGCGACCACTTTAACCACAAGGCGACCCGACCACTCCACTACACCCGTATAGTCTGGCGACCACTTTAACCACAAGGCCACCCGACCGCTCCACTAGCCCCGTATAGTCTGACGACCACTTTAACCACAAGGCGACCCGACCGCTCCACAACACCAGTATAGTCTGGCGACCACTTTAACCACAAGGCGACCCGACCGCTCCACTACACCCGTATAGTCTGGCGACCACTTTAACCACAAGGCGACCCGACCGCTCCACTACACCGGTATAGTCTGGCGACCACTTTTACCACAAGGCGACCCGACCGCTCCACTAGCCCCGTATAGTCTGACGACCACATTAACCACAAGGCGACCCGACCGCTCCACAACACCAGTATAGTCTGGCGACCACTTTAACCACAAGGCGACCCGACCGCTCCAGTACCCGCGTATAGTCTGGCGACCACTTTAACCACAAGGCGAACCGACCGCTCCACTACACCCGTATAGTCTGGCGACCACTTTAACCACAAGGCGACCCGACCGCTCCACTAGCCCCGTATAGTCTGACGACCTCTTTAACCACAAGGCGACCCGACCGCTCCACTAGCCCCGTATAGTCTGGCGACCACTTTTACCACAAGGCGACCCGACCGCTCCACAACACCAGTTTAGTCTGGCGACCACTTTAACCACAAGGCGACCCGACCGCTCCAGTACCCGCGTATAGTCTTGAATCAATCTGGTGTTTTCATATCACTAAGGTTATTATAATACTCCGAATTAGGCGTGCATGTTCATATAAATATATGATTATTGTAAGGTTATGAAATAAAGGTGTTTATCCAATTGTTATTGTCGAGATCAGAACATTGCTGCACCAGACAGCATGCTGTTATTTCTATTTATGTCTTGCTGCAGATGAACTGAGAAATATGTGTCTTCCAAACCCCCCATACTGAAATGGAGTCGACTGAGGTGGACCCCGACATCAGAAATGACATCGTGCAGCCGCCATCTTATGCAGAAGCTATCCGAACTCCTGTCCCACTTCCGCTTCCGCCATACCGACCAGTAGAGTTGCGCAGTCGATCACCCCCACCACCATACTCAGAGGTGATTGGTCAGATAATTCATGAAAACAATAGCCCTATACCAGCTCAGCCAATCAGATGTGCCTATCAATCCCTCGTAGCCAATGAGAGTGGACGAAGAGCAAGACATTCCCGATATTCGTCAGGTCGTTCCCGGAATCGTCACCCACCGACCTGGAGGACGGTGGAGCTACAGATACCCAGGACGTCAACTGATGCGGCCGAGAACCTTCTTCAGGTTTGTTACATCAGGTGCTTTCTGGGTAGAATAGGTCTTCAGCAACCCATGATTGCCGTAAAAGATTAACTTCAAAACACGATTGCTTAAACGCCTCACTGTAGCTCTCTAGCAGCAGAGAGCTGTAGTTTTGCTTTTTTTGACTCGACCTCGACTATCCACTGCATTGTGTCAAGGTTCGCCACCAGAACTTCGAATGAAACGATGCTAATAATAGGCGTCCAATCAAACTACTCTGAATTGCGAGCGGAATTATGTGAGAGGTCATGGATATGGGGACGTCATTTCACAAACGAAGCTATGGTAGTGATTTGGTTGAGGGTATTTATCATAACAGAATAAATAAATACACTAAATAATCGGGAATGTAATTCAGTGAGTGAGTGAGTGAGTTTATGCACCCGAAGGCGATTAGTGTTCCGAGCGTCTAAGGCCCCAAAACTTGCTGTACACACTTCACACCTGCCAAAAATCTGCGAACGTAGGTTCGAATCCTCTGCTCCTGGGTTTCACCAAAGTAGACTTTCTACTGTCCTCCCACAACAAGCTGACACTCCGGGATTTAACTGAAATTATGTTTAGAGTGGCATTAAACTCACTCACACACTATGTTCAGTGAGCTCTTCACACGGAAGTTGTTAAGTTAGGAGTTTACACTGCGTCTCTCTGTGTTGTGCAGCAGGTGCGACGTCCCCCCGGCTCCCTCCCACAACTGCGACTGCTCCGACCCCCACTGCAGGACCCTCGCCCCCTCCGGAACGGCTTTCCCACGGTCAACAACAAAAAAGTCATACACATCCTGGCGGGGGGGCTAGGTTTGCTTATTCCTCTCGGTGTCATCATTGCCATGGCAACCAAAGAAACGCCCCCCGAGATTGAGACATCGACCCAGTTGTTGTCGACGCCGTCGATCTTCTACATGAAGGGCCCCGGTGTGAACGTGGACAGTGTGCACGGCGACAACTTCCCGCTGGACAGGGCAGACAATGTACGGTTTAAGCCATTCAGGAGAAAAAGACGGACAGTCTGATGCTGTGTAGCCCTCGTAGTGTAAATAGTGATGGATGCATAATAAATGTGTTTTTTTATTAATAAAAGATGATGTCAGCTGTATCCTCTGCAGGAATCTAATCCTGGATCCAGTGAGTGAGTGTTGTTTTACGCAATACTGTTTTCCAGGCGTATAGTACTGCGGTTTGGCGATCAGTGCTGCACGTGCATGTCACGGTGAGCTCTGACGTCACCGTCACACATGAATGAACACCAGTCTCGCCGTAATCATCAATGTCATTACATTTAAACTGAATGGAGACATACGAAGTGCGGCGGCCCCTTGTACGATGAACCAGTATCAGTTAGACCTTGCATCACTGAGACAGCATCAGTTAGATGTAATGTATCTGTCTTAGCTGTGCCGGAACCAAGTGGCACATGATCCTGTCCTGCATCACTTCGGGCTTCCTCCCACATCAAGCTGACACACCGTATTAATGTACCTGACATAGCGTTCACAGCGGCGTTAAATCCAACTCACTCACTCCGTGGAGGGATTTCCGATATGAGCTCATTTTCTCCTTTCCCTAACGAGCGATTACCGCTCTTCAGCATACGGGAGGATAACCTGGGTTTAACGCTCCTTTGAAAGTATTCCTGATGTAGGGCGTCTCAGCTCAATGTTGGAGGAAAGCCTGTTGAGGACGCGACATCAAAGGGAGGCAACCCTGCAAATCAGCGCGCCTCATATCGCTGGGCGACCATGCTAACTCTTCAACATACGAAAATACGGTGTACATCAACTATTAATGTCTCCGTCGTGTATTATTAACAGTCACGTTGGACATATTCCAGTACACTTAAAGGATCTACATGTCTGTTTCTGGCGAAATATCAAAAGCAGTTTGTCTAAATCTGTTCCTTAAAGGCTTACTCTTGTTACCAATATACCGTGGCCATAAATATACATGTACATAAACACATGTGAGATACACGTACATGAACAAACCAGGTGGTATTGTTAAACTGGATATTGTCGTGTTAATAGTGAGAAGGCTAACAAAGGATTGGTGGATGGTGTCCCTTGAGGTCGCGTGGCCTGCCACAAAGATGTGTAGTTGTCTCGACATCAGGCCTCTGCATGGACATCTGTTTGGCCTGTGTGGATGAGGTCGCGTGGCCTGCCACAAAGATGTGTAGTTGTCTCAACATCAGGCCTCTACATGGACATCTGTTTGGCCTGTGTGGATGAGGTCGCATGGCCTGCCACAAAGATGTGTAGTTGTCTCGACATCAGGCCTCTACATGGACATCTGTTTGGCCTGTGTGGATGAGGTCGCGTGGCCTGCCACAAAGATGTGTAGTTGTCTCGACATCAGGCCTCTACATGGACATCTGTTTGACCTGTGTGGATGAGGAAAGAAAGCATCCATTGTGGTGTCACAGTAGTCTGCTTTACTGCAGGATGCATGTAACTTGTGTTGGGTTCGATTCCCGGTTCGTTATGATTATGTCTCTGTTTGTTAGTGTGTTTGTTTGTTGTTTAACGCCGCACGCAGCAATATTCCAGTTATATGACGGCGTTTTGTTAAAAATCGAGTCTGGACCAGACACACCAATGATTGATAGCATGAGCAGCCCACGCAATTGGGATACCGTGACATGCATGAACCAAGTCAGCGAGTCTGACCACCCGATTCCGTTAGTCGCCTGTTACGACAAGCATGGGTTGTTGAAGACAAATTCTAACCCGTATCTTCATGGGTCGATTATGTTTCTGAGTTTATTAGCACCATACTTTTGCTCATGGGTTTCACGTCTGTGGTAAACGTCTGGACCTGCATCACATTAGACTTTACTCCCGCATCCCACATCTCAAACGTCTTTTAATCCAACTCGCTCATTCAATATCCAACCACCCACCCGCCCAACCACTTACTCACTCACTTCAATTTCAGACATAACAAAGCATAAATGTCTGTCACTTCTTTCGGATATTTCCTGATCAGTCAGTGTATCCATTCCCATAACGGATAAATTAAACAACACCACGGCACTGGAGCTCACCTGGATATGTTGGCAACAGTTCAAAATGTCAACAAAGATACCCACTTAACAAAAGTTACTGTCAACATTGATATTTAAATGTTTTCTGCATAAACACCGAGGACTAAAAACTAACTAAACTCTAATAATTTAACTAAATATGACGTCATCATACATCATACATTCCCAGGAAAGTTAAACTCCGTCAGCCTGTCAGGGCCAATATGCACTTTGAGGGAATACAATAGCATGGTCATAAAATAGTCAAAATATTGTGAAAAGCGGAACACACGTGTCCCACAATTAAACAAATACGACATTTCATTACATTTTGTATAAAAAGGGGCCGAGTAATGGCCATCAATACATTTATTCAAAATGGCTGCTGTGGTGGCCATATTGAATGTCGGATTCATATCTCTTAAACAAAGTCAGGTTACATCATTGATGGGAACAATCATGTTAAGCTTCACGGTGCCAGTATTTCTGAAGTGCGAGGAAATGGTCAAAGACCAAAGGTCAAATAAGTTGCAAACTTAAAATATCGCTTAAAACGAAACATACTAGGTTACACCCCACTACTAACTATACACATATACCAAACTTCATGACATTTTAACCAGAAATGGCTGAGAAATGGATCTAAGAAGTTTCAGCTTTCAGTTTGGGAGAAATACAAACGTCAAATCAAGACCAAAATGTACAACATTTGATCAAAAATAAAATTATAAAACATATATTGAGCTACAAACTACACAAGTACCAAATTTCATCACATTTTGAAACCCAAAGGAATTCCGGGTCAGAATAGAATGCTGGTCATAAGAGGCGGTCAACTGGCCAGGTGGGCGGACTCGATGGCATGCTTGATTCGTACGCCAATTCCACCGGTCACTGGATTGTTTGGTACGTCCGTAGTTACAGAACCCATAGGGCGTGCGTCCTTCGTCACTATTTTGGTATAGGATAATATACAATGTTATTTCAACACACACACACAAACACACCCCACCACCACCCCACACCCACACCAAACACCCACCCACCCCCACCCCCAACAAAATGCAAATATCATAATTACAACTACCAAAGTTATATGTATAATTTTAGGCAGCTACCTTGTTCGAGGAATGCACTAGTATCCGTGAGCATCCACGTAAAGGAACAATATCCCATACGTCTGCAGCTGCACAAATAAACTTATTCCATGTCACGTGTCTCTGTAACAATGAAATATTTAAAATAAATATATCGTTTCGGGATATTATAACCCATGTTCGATTCTCAACTGATCACCTAGTTTGTTTCAGGTGTTTCACATAGGTGTCAAATCTCAAAGGTCAGCTGAGAAAGCCCACGTGACAACGTAAACTTTATGATGATTTACGTTTTGATCTTTTACAAGAAGCTTTTGCTATTAATAGAGATTTTTTTAAATTTAGGCAGCTTAGATAAATGTTTATTATGCAAGAGGAATTACTGAAACACATTTTAACTAAATGTCTATATTATATGTTTAAAAAGAAGACAAAACTATAAAAGTTAATTATCAATATTATTACAATTTTTGTTATTTAAAAAAAAGTAAAACATCAATTTTATTTTTGTTAGTATTGTGTGTGTGTGTGTGTGTATATATATATATATATATATGACGTCATTGATGGGGACCTATGGACGTGCAATGTGTTACTGCACGTGCATCCAGTGCAGCTGTACACAGCATGTGCAACTCAAAATTCGCTGTCACTTTGGAAAGCATGATCTGTGGTCATTCAAAAATTCAAAACTTCTCAGGCGCAGACACAAGCATATCACAAGAAAATCATGCCAAGATTGACAGCTGCACAGCGGCATGAAGCCATTGGAATGATCCGAGCGGGAATGAGGCAACAACAGGTGGCAACACATTTCCAATGCCATCGTAACACGGTATCGGCATTGGTGAGGCGTTATAAGAACACAAATGACGTTGCCGACCACCCACGTTCAGGACGTCCCCGAGTAACGACGCCAAGACAGGACAGATGGATTCGAGTTACACATCTCCGACACAGGTTCCAAACGGCAGTAACGACGTCCCAGATAATTCCTGGACTGCGCCGTATCCATCCCAACACTGTCAGGAATTGTTTACGTCAGTACGGGATTCGACCACGACGCCCTGCCATACGTCCCATCCTGACACACCGTCATCGAGTCAACCGTCTAAGATGGTGTCGAAATCATGTTCGCCAACCTCGAATATGGTGGAGAAATGTTGTCTTTACAGATGAATCGAGGTTCAACATTTCCCACAGTGACGGGCGCCAACGTGTCTACCGGCGTTTGGGAGAACGTTATGCACGCAACTGTATTGTGGAGAGGAATCGTTTTGGAGGTGGCTCTGTGATGATTTGGGGTGGGATAACAGCACGGCACCGAACCCCTTTGGTGGTTGTTCAGGGCAATCTCACCGGTGTTGGCTACAGAGATCAGATTCTGAGGCCTGTGGTCATTCCTTTCCTGCAACGTCATGGCCCGGGATTGAATTACAACAGGACAACGCTCGTCTTCACACGGCTAGGGTCGCAATGGATTTCCTTCACCATAACAATGTCATGTTACTGCCATGGCCTGCAATTTCTCAAGATCTCTCCCCAATAGAGCATGTGTGGGATGAAATGGAGCGCCGTCTGCGTCGTCTTCCACATCCTCCAGATAACGTCCGTGACTTGGCACAGGATTTGAGGAGGATATGGCAGGCCATTCCCCAGGCCTTCCATGCCCATTTGGTGGACTCCATGCGTCGCCGATGCACTGCTGTGATTCACGCACAGGGTGGTCATACCCGTTATTGACTTTGTGACTTTGTCGTTTGACCCCCTACTCCATTTTGATCTTCTGACGTCATCGTAACAGATGTTGTTCAGGTCCCGTTGACATTTTCTTATGGTCCGATCATTCAGCTGCTACAGCGTCTGCATCATTTTGTTCTTGCTGTGTTGTATTTCAATCCAGAATATATTTTCTCCGTGCACAGTTTCTTTATGTGGCTAGTATATATATACAGATTTGGATACACTTTCCTTTTATCCAAATCTGTATTTATGCTCTACTTTGTATTGAGCACTCTCTTCTGCAATTGGATCATACTTGTGTGTATAAATATATATATATACAATTTTATTTTTTATCTATCTATCTGTCTATTTATCTATCTATCTATACTTTTTTTACTATTGAACTAAATTTATAACCATCATGGGTATTTCCAAACAACGACACCAGATAAGCTTCCATCGTTCTTTTTGTCTGTTTCTTTAGGCTGAAGTAATGAATTAACAAGCGCTCTTTGTTGAAATCTTAATAGATCATGGGTAACCACTCAGTGTTCAAAAATGCGTAACAGATATTGCCTCAAAGTTTATTTAGCTGTACTTACAGACGGTAGCCCAGTCTCTTTTTCACGCTCAGTTGCGTTAGCGAGAAAATCGAGTCACGGCAGCGAGTGAGCTCTAGAGGGAAGTGTCAGACAGCCGAGAAGAAGCCAGAGATTAGTGCCCCTTTAAAGAGACGCCGTGCTACCTTTATATGTCGCTCTTCTTCAACCCTCATTTTTGTGTCGAATAAAATTCAAACTGCACTACGCACACATATACACTCCTCAGTTTAGAATACTGTGGGAATTTCCCTGTTTTGTTTGGTCTTAACATCCATTGGCATTTTAGGCCAAGCCAAATTACTGAAAATGACCTTTGAAAATTGGGTACATTGTAAATGTCGCCATCTTTTTTTCACATTACAAAATCACAACTCACGGGGTTATTTACAGCATGTTTTGAAATATAAATTTCGGATATTTACTCGGAGAAAATGAAATGAATTTAAAAAATAGCATATTCGTGATAACGGGTATCTGTCTTTTATCAAATCCCCAATGGTGATTCAAAAACGTCACCGATAAGCCTAGAATCGTTTAGAATATTTTGGGAAATACGCAAACACGAACGCCCAAGCGAACTTTCCGCCATAGTTGTTAGTGTTAAAAAAATCACGTTTCACGTATACCCATTGGCTCACCGATTTCAGAATATGCGTGGGAAGAGAATCGTATGAAGAATTAGGGAACTAAAAATAGATACATTGCAATGGTTGATATTTTCAACAGAAATAGTCAAAGTTTCCGTCCTGTGTGACGCCATGACTGACGCAAAATCACACAAAACGACAACGGTATTTTTCGGAATTTCTGACTACTTGGTGTCAATGAAAAATATCACAACAAAATATGCAACCACATACGAGTCGCACAACACATTTCTATTTTGTCAGCAGTCACATCATATATTTTACGAGTAGTTCCTGGTTTTGTGCAATTGTTGGCACAACAACCAACTTTTAAACATAAACCTTTTTGACGTCATGGAATGGAAAGACAAAGTTAGGATTTTTTTCAATGCGACATTTATATTGTATGCGTGGCTCTACATATGTCGACATATATAAATTTCCAACATGCGTATCTCGTTCAAATACCTGAGAATATTTTATTCGCTCAAAGTTTTCTGACAAGTGTATAATAAATATTTTTCTCGCATAGCACTATTTGGGCGTGTATTCGAAAACCTGCGAAATGTTTATGCAAAGAATACGTACTATAGACTACGTTTACTATTATTTCTCTTACCTGTTGATATCATGTACGTAAAATGTATGAAGACAATAATTTCCTACAATTAAGTACAATTTAAAGTTTGAAGGTGGCGCATCTAACAAAATGACTTAAAGTAGTTTCTGAATCCAGATTTGAAGTTGGGTGAAATGTATGTTATGTAATATGCACGTGGCAGTCCAGCAAGATCAGTTGACTGATCACTCCGCCCGCCAGGCCAATTAGTGGTTTTACAGAGGAGGGTATGTCCGAAAAGGAAGGGCAACCTGGGGAACTTTAGGGTTGCTTATTTAATTGTCTGGGAAATTTGGAATTTGGAATACCGTGTTATAGGATGGGGAACAAAAGGAGTTTGTGTGGTTGTGTGTGTGTGTGTTTTCAAAAAAAATAAAAAATTATATATTACTTTTTGGGGGGTTTGGGTGTTTATTTTAGGGTTTTAGCATGGTATAGAACGATTTTGTAGTTTATTAGATGCGGCCTAGTAGACCTGTTTTAATTAGGAAAATGCATTGAAGTTTTGTAGGTCGTTTAGTGGGTTTAGAAGTGTTGCCAGAGACATTTGTTTGTTATAGTTTATTGTTTATTGAGGGTTGTTCTGTGTTGTTGGTGTGTGCAGTGTAATATTAATAGTGCGTGTTCAGGTGTTTCTATTTGGTTACAGTGAGGGCATTTACCTGTTTGGTGCTTTCTGATTCTGTGGAGGTGAGAGTTTAGTTTAGTGTGCCCTATCTGTAATTTGATTATTGCCCTGTCGATTTTTTATTTATTTATGAAGAACTTTTGATTTTTTGAGTGGCTTTTGGAGCACCTGTTTTAGTTTACAGTTTGATTTCTGATATTGGTTTTGCCACTTTTGGAGAATTTTACTCTTAGTGATACTTTAAATGTCGTTTTTAGATATTGGTAAATTGATGCTTATCTCTTCTAATTTTAGTGATGTTTTGGCTACTTTGTCGGTGTGTTCGTTACCAAACATCCATACGAATTCTATTTCTTTACCTAGGTTTCGGTGCTTGTTTGAGTTGTGTGACGTTTCTTAGTGGAAGCTTTTTGAGAAGGGTAGCATGCGCCCGAAAATAGCGACCAATGAAAAATTACATAACTTAGTGTCTGTGTAATGTTTTGAAGGCGTTCACACCCACCGTCTGATTGGCCTGTACCGGCTCCTATATTGTGATATTAGAGACGGGGCCCAGCTTAAGGATGGTACCGACAGGTGCGCAGCCGCATGTTTTCCCCGGACCGTCTATATACACGATATCGTGCAAATAGTGGACCAATGCCGTGCAATATACACGACTGGAAAACTCCCTTCTCCGCCTTGAGACGCGAACGCTGATTGGTCTATCAATTTCCTACACAACAAACCTGGTTCCCGGACTCAATTGCGCTACGCTACATTGTATATTACTCCCCCCAAAATGTCTACACCATGGTGCGGGTATCATTTCTAAAAAGATATATCAAAGATAATAAAAATTCTTTACTTGTTGATAAAATTGTAATTTCTTCTCTAAACATCTGTGAAGATATAAAGGTTTGCTACGGTAGATAAACCGGGTGTCACAGTTAGTTAAAAGTTTTGCAGTCGTACAGACATGTTGTGAACATAGAGATCATAAATATTTTGAGTAAACATACTTTACCTAATGAGATACTAGTTTTACGAACCAGAAATTTATAGTTTAGTTTTGTTGAACCAATTAAAATCATAAAATAGAATATCTCGCTGGCATTTAAGTTCATATTGAAGGATATTTGTCTTTTCTCAACGAATACCTTGTTTATCTCATGTAGTCAAGCAGCTAAGTTTATAGATATTTACCCAGTAGATCGAGTACTGGTATATTGCAGACTGAATTATAATAATGGTGTAATGCCATCACGGAGAAACATTACACTATCAATATGTAATCTGATACTCGCGTAACATTACTGCAAACAGCAATGCTTACTTTAACTAACCTGATTTTCAACTACAACTAAGTTTGAGAAAACAGGGGATATTTTTCCTTTTCTTTTCAAACCTGGGCTATTGTCTTTAAACAGCCGTGTTTCCCCGCAAACTATAACAGCTAAGTAGAATCCTTTCCCATTGGACCGAAACATAATCGTTAGCCAATAACAAAGTCGCTTCTATAAGGCTGTGGCGATATCAACATGGCAGCCTACATATAGCATGTGAAGGTCAAACGGCTGTTGGTTAAACAAGTCATATTTGACATGTTATCTTACTAATCGGATACAAAACAACAGATTTTGGAAGTGGTTTTCTCAGAAATAAAGCTGATACACTCGGGATGATTTGAGAGCATTCGTTACACCATTTTCAGGTTTGCACTCTCTAGTGTTCCGTTTTCGATCAACATCAACTCTGCCATGAATGAAAGTATCTCCCGCCCCTTTAAATCAGGCAAGGGAGTTGTATTGCTTATATTGTTCTAACTTGACCTGAACACGTCACAATATGGCGCCGTTACATACATTTTAGTGCAAATGTCACGCGACATGGCACTAAACTGAGTGCATGGAAAAGAAAATGGGCTTCCACAACAGTGAAGTCGAGACAGTAGACTAGCCCCAGCATCCACAACATACATGCATGCACATCACTGTAAGTGCAATAATCTTCACCCCATTTCATCCCAACTCACGAAGACAAGGATACAAATCTCTCATGTGAATGTTTTACTCCATTTAAACAGAAGAGGCAGCCACATTGAGGTTGTTTACTGCTGGTGTCATCATGGTTGGCCGGGAGATCAAGAGGTCACAGTATCTGAGGGGGACACAGGCATTCAAGGCTCGGAACTGGTTCATCTTCACAGCGATGACATCCTCCATCCTCTCTGGAATTGCCATGATGTAACTGTCTCTGTTTGCATCTCTACTGTAACAGTGCTAAGTTGTATTTTTGTTACAATGGCAACAATAAATGACTTTCCTTCAACTGGGGAGAGGATACCTGCACTGCACATGCTTATTTGATGTGTGGCAGTTAGATACATATTGTGAAACTTTGTTACTATAGCTAGTCTTTTGAAAGTCATAAGTCTTAATGTTGGTGCAAAAAATGAAATCAAATGCTGATGTTTTTGACATACTTCTCTTTTGGTCCCCCCCCCCCCCCCCCACACACACACACACACACTAACACACATACGGATCGTATGTATGAAGACAGTTTCAAGTGTCCCCGATTACTATTTACAGGTACTACTTCAATGATGACATGACTCGGCTTTATAACAAACTGGAGAAGAACAGGGAATGGAAACAGCAGCGTCAGGATCGACTCAAAGAAATCTACCAGCGCCGAGCTTGCGAGAAGAAGGAGTAGATCTGTTTCTACGTGCAATGAATTTGTAATGCTATAAGTTGACCAGATTGTATGACCATTAATCGTGTATTGTGGATTGACATTGTAAAGTGGAGCTGACTTTGTATAGTGGAGATCATTGCAAGTGATCGGGCGTTGTTGGATCAAGTCATAACCTGGGAACGATTCAGCTGGTAAAAGCAAGTTGACCACTGAAGGTGAATGGAAAAGAATTGTAGCCTTAGATGTTTTTCGTCACCTAGCAACAGCACAGGATTGAGGAGTTCTGGCGAACTGAAGGTGAGGCAATGTAAACAATGAAATATTTCATAATGTCAAAAAAGAGTGATAGGGTTGAAACACTACAGCAGGATTCTGATATGATACATATCACGATACATAGGTCACAATATGATACATATTGCGATACACATATTCACATCAACTCGCGTGAAAACAATTTGACTGTGAATATTTCAGAGCACGATCCAAAGGAAACTCAGGTTGTAGACACATGTTCCTAGTGGCAAGTTTTAGCAGGAAACTCAGGTTGTAGACACATGTTCCTAGTGGCAAGTTTTAGCAGGAAACTCAGGTTGTAGACACATGTTCCTAGTGGCAAGTTTTAGCAGGAAACTCAGGTTGTAGACACATGTTCCTAGTGGCAAGTTTTAGCAGGAAACTCAGGTTGTAGACACATGTTCCTAGTGGCAAGTTTTAGCAGGAAACTCAGGTTGTAGACACATGTTCCTAGTGGCAAGTTTTAGCAGGAAACTCAGGTTGTAGACACATGTTCCTAGTGGCAAGTTTTAGCAGGAAACTCAGGTTGTAGACACATGTTCCTAGTGGCAAGTTTTAGCAGGAAACTCAGGTTGTAGACACATGTTCCTAGTGGCAAGTTTTAGCAGGAAACTCAGGTTGTAGACACATGTTCCTAGTGGCAAGTTTTAGCAGGAAACTCAGGTTGTAGACACATGTTCCTAGTGGCAAGTTTTAGCAGGAAACTCAGGTTGTAGACACATGTTCCTAGTGGCAAGTTTTAGCAGGAAACTCAGGTTGTAGACACATGTTCCTAGTGGCAAGTTTTAGCAGGAAACTCAGGTTGTAGACACATGTTCCTAGTGGCAAGTTTTAGCAGGAAACTCAGGTTGTAGACACATGTTCCTAGTGGCAAGTTTTAGCAGGAAACTCAGGTTGTAGACACATGTTCCTAGCGGCAAGTTTTAGCAGGAAACTCAGGTTGTAGACACATGTTCCTAGCGGCAAGTTTTAGCAGGAAACTCAGGTTGTAGACACATGTTCCTAGCGGCAAGTTTTAGCAGGAAACTCAGGTTGTAGACACATGTTCCTAGCGGCAAGTTTTAGCAGGAAACTCAGGTTGTAGACACATGTTCCTAGCGGCAAGTTTTAGCAGGAAACTCAGGTTGTAGACACATGTTCCTAGCGGCAAGTTTTAGCAGGAAACTCAGGTTGTAGACACATGTTCCTAGTGGCAAGTTTTAGCAGGAAACTCAGGTTGTAGACACATGTTCCTAGTGGCAAGTTTTAGCAGGAAACTCAGGTTGTAGACACATGTTCCTAGTGGCAAGTTTTAGCAGGAAACTCAGGTTGTAGACACATGTTCCTAGTGGCAAGTTTTAGCAGGAAACTCGAAATGCTCATTACGATACATTTTGTGATATTTGACTGACAAAAGTGTGAGGAGGGGTAGTAGTAAGTAATTTATTTTTGCAAGTGTATCGTCTTGTGATACACAAGAATATGTGTCTTGAATCATATCATCGCATGAAAACTCACGATGAACCTGTACACTGATGAATGCATTCTGTGCATGACAAGGAACAGTAGATGTTAAATAACATCCAAATACATTGGTTTGGTTTCTACATGTTCTAATCAGCCTGATAAAAAGATAATGACCTTTTCTGAATCCCCTGAATGCCAAATGTATATTATGGTTAGTGAGAAGTCCAGACTTCTCCTGTGAGGTAGATAACATACAAATACTTGGACTTGTTGCCATGTTTGCAGAGTCAGAGCCGTTTTAAAATGAGCCAGTGACTGATGACAGAGATGCTTTTCTAGTTCATCTAGTTCATGTTCAGATTTGATCATGCTGAGTGGACCCTTGCTTCTCACAGAAATACTTGACGAGATGGAGAAGACGAAGGAAGGAAGACAGTCGGGAAGTTCCGTGGAGGAAGATGGAGGCAGCACTGACTCCGCAGCCGCTGCAGCGAGATCACTTGGCATGAAGGCAGCAAAGAAGGGCAAGTTGTCCCTCCAGAGGCCAAACGCCGCAGACGGCAAACTGAGGATGCCCGCTACCTCTGGAGCTGATCTGGATGAAACTGGAGACTTCAAGGACGGACACATGTTCTGTATGACCAGTGTCCTCCGGAAACACAGCAGGGCAACGTCAAGTAGCAAACACGGGGATGGAGCAGCGCTTAGTAGACAGAGGCATGGAGCCTCAAGCAGTAAACACACTGATGGAGCCTCACGAAGTAAACACACTGATGGAGCCGGAAGCAGTAAACACACTGATGGAGCCGGAAGCAGTAAACACACTGATGGAGCCGGAAGCAGTAAACACAGCGATGGAGCCGGAAGCAGTAAACACAGCGATGGAGCCGGAAGCAGTAAACACAGCGATGGAGCCGGAAGCAGTAAACACAGCGATGGAGCCGGAAGCAGTAAACACAGTGATGGAGCCGGAAGCAGTAAACACAGCGATGGAGCCGGAAGCAGTAAACACAGCGATGGAGCCGGAAGCAGTAAACACAGCGATGGAGCTGTGAGTAACAAGAACAGTGGGAGTGACTTGTTAGTTGTTGCCAGGAAAAAAAAGACAGTTGAATCAAGAAGAGAAAAAATGAGTGAGATGAACAGAGCTGAAGAGGATGAAGGTAGAAACAGGACTGTGAAGACAGTCGGGGACATTGATGGGAAACAGCAGCCAGCAAAGTCTGGCAAAGCTGGTGATGCTGACGGGACAGTTGAGGAGGTGGGCGCAGGAGTGGTCAGTGCGGGGTCAGGAGGAGTGGTCAGTGCAGGGGCAGGAGGAGTGGTCAGTGCGGGGGCAGCAGGGCCAAACGTGCGGAGTTGTCCCACATGTAAACACCTGATGGCTGACAGGGTTTTCAAAGACCACATCAAGGAGTGTCTGCAGCAGTTCCACATCCGCACCAAGGACAGGAGACGGAGAGGTAACCATAGTAACACCATAGAGGAGTGTAAATATTGGGGGTAGGATATTATTAGTCAGTAGTTCTGCTCTCTGATTGGTCAATCTCACCTTGAGGCATGATAACATATACCATTACAGATGCGCCGAGGCATGTGAGTGAGTGAGTGAGTGAGTTTAACTTTAAACATCATCTTGTTCATGTCATGGTCGAGTTGATGTGTCAGTTTGTTCAGGGAAGAACCCAAAATTTAGACATGTACGACTGTTGTAAAATCTTGGCCATACAAATCAGTGGTTGATAGCATGAAACAATGTTGGCGTCAAGCTGATTTCCATGTTACCATGGTTACTAGGGTGTTACGCCCAGCATGGGGAGCTGGGGACCTGTTCTGCCTGGAACAGCCAGAGGTCAAAGAGCCAACGTAGAGATTCAATGCCATGACTGATGATGAGTGGGTCGTCTTGTATAAATCAGGCCCCGATTTCTCGAAAAAAACTTAAGTTAAAAAACTGACTTTTGAGTTTTTACTCAAATTTGAGAAAACTCAGCAAAATGCATTTCTCAAACAAAACTGAGTTTTGGAAACGGAAGTCAAATTGTGCGTCAAGGCCGCTTACATTGCGGAAAAAAAACTGAGCTCGATCTCAGATGCTGAGTTAAAAATTCAGTTTGATTCGAGAAACGTTGTTGAGTTAAAAACTCAGCTGAATTATTTTTGCAAACTCAGTTTGAAATTTGAATAAAAACTTATATTTTTTAACTTATCCTGCATTACTCCGTATTGCATTTACTGCTGCCTTTTGACAGAGAGACGAACTGTAAAATTGCGAGATCCAGCTGCTGAAGAACGTTGTTCATTGCAAAGAATCAACTCCCAGGACAGGGGATCATTCATTATCCCCTACCCCCTCGTCCATTGTGGGTGCCGAGGATGAGGAGGAGGGTCAATTATACCCAGTTCATAAAGCTGCCGGATTGGACCCTCGCCCAAGGCTATCAACATCGATCAGGGCGATCGCGTTTACCTTGGGTCTTCACAGTATAACTGTTCCATCCAGCCGCTTATGGAAGGTTGTTCTTGGCGATCTGACACCGTCTTCGCCAGCCACTACCTCCCTGATGTAGCCTTGGAAGAGGTTGCCGGTGTTCACAGTTTTGGTCCCTAGTTGTAGCCGTACAAGTCACCAATCACCAACGCCACTGATTCTCTGATACCCTGGGCGGGGCCCGTCTACCTCTCTGGTGTTTATCACCCCAGACAAGTGGGCTCTACTGTGTTTATTATGGATCACTGATATTATCTGATGATATGCCCACCGGCCCCGCCGTCTGATAAAGATGCAATACAGAGTAATGCAGGATAGTTGAAAGATTTAGTAAAATCTAAATATTTTTTTGCATTTGTATACTTATCCTGCATTACGAAGTCTAAGTGCACTCCCTTCACTACGCTGCCTCCCCACAAAGTTTCAGATGTTATGTTTAATGCAGTTATGTGTTTTGATGTGACATCATGACTTCCGGGTCACGTGCCGACTGTGAGAGGGCACTGCTTCCTGTACTGGTTGGAACATCTTTCTTCAGCAGCTGGATCTCACACAGTTCGTCTGTCTGTCAACAGACAGCAGTAAATGCAATACGGAGTAATGCAGGATAAGTATACAAATGTAAAAAATATTTAGATTTAACTAAGTTTGTGTTGAGAAATCAGGGCGGGTCGTCTTGTAAAGATCAGCTTATGGTTCATGGTTTTGTTCAAGTTGAAGTCATGTTTGCTCTGGAGGATGAGAAGATCAAGCGACGGCGCAACCGGTTTTTGGTGAAGGAAAATGGCGGCGATGTGGTGACAGATGATGACTATTTCCTATGTCAGATCTGTCAGAAGGATCTGTCACACATGAACTCCCAGCGACGGACACAGCACATGAACCGTTGTATCGATGAGGTGAGTTAACATCACACCGCACATGAACCGTTGTATTGACGAAGTGAGTTGACGTCACACCGCACATGAACCGTTGTATCGATGAGGTGAGTTGACGGCACACGGCACATGAACCATTGTATCCACGATGTGAGTTGACGTCACACAGCACATGAACCGTTGTTTCCACGAGGGTAGTTGACGTCACACAGCACATGAACCGTTGTTTCCACCAGGTGAGTTGACGTCACACAGCATATGAACTGTTGTTTCCACCAGGTGAGTTGACGTCACACAGCACATGAACCATTGTATCGATGAGGTGAGTTGACGTTACACAGCACATGAACTGTTGTTTCCACCAGGTGAGTTAACATCATACCGCACTTGAACCGTTGTATCGATGAGGTGAGTTGATGTCACAGCGCACATGAACCGTTGTATCGATGAGGTGAGTTAACGTCACACTGCACATGAACCATTGTATGGATGAGGTGAGTTAACGTCACACTGCACATGAACCGTTGTATTGATGAGGTGAGTTAACGTCACACTGCACATGAACCGTTGTATTGACGAAGTGAGTTGACGTCACACCGCACATGAAACATTGTATCCACGAGGTGAGTTGATGTCACACAGCACATGAACAGTTGTATCGACGAGGTGAGTTAACGTCACACCGCACATGAAACGTATCGACGAGGTGAGTTGACGTCACACCACTCATGAACCGTTGTATCGATGAAGTGAGTTGATGTCACACCTTACATGAACCGTTGTATCCACGAGGTGAGTTGACGTAACAGTACATGAACTGTTGTATCGACGAGGTGAGTTAACGTCACACCGCACATGAACCGTTGTATCGATGAGGTGAGTTGATGTCCCACCACACATGAACCGTTGTATTTAAGAGGTGAGTTAACATCACACCACACATGAACCGTTGTATCGATGAGGTGAGTTGACGGCACACGGCACATGAACCATTGTATCCACGATGTGAGTTGACGTCACACAGCACATGAACCGTTGTTTCCACGAGGGTAGTTGACGTCACACAGCACATGAACCGTTGTTTCCACCAGGTGAGTTGACGTCACACAGCATATGAACTGTTGTTTCCACCAGGTGAGTTAACATCATACCGCACATGAACCGTTGTATCGATGAGGTGAGTTGATGTCACAGCGCACATGAACCGTTGTATCGATGAGGTGAGTTAACGTCACACTGCACATGAACCGTTGTATCGATGAGGTGAGTTAACGTCACACTGCACATGAACCGTTGTATTGATGAGGTGAGTTAACGGCACACGGCACATGAACCATTGTATCCACGATGTGAGTTGACGTCACACAGCACATGAACCGTTGTTTCCACGAGGGTAGTTGACGTCACACAGCACATGAACCGTTGTATTGATGAGGTGAGTTAACGTCACACTGCACATGAACCGTTGTATCCAAGAGGTGAGTTGACATCACACAGCACATGAACCGTTGT
Organism: Haliotis rufescens; assembly: GCF_023055435.1. NCBI lineage: Eukaryota > Metazoa > Mollusca > Gastropoda > Lepetellida > Haliotidae > Haliotis > Haliotis rufescens. The sequence goes on from NW_025964057.1 coordinate 4,814,629, forward strand.
ATCCACGAGGTGAGTTGACGTCACACAGCACATGAACCGTTGTATCGACGAAGTGAGTTGACGTCACACAGCACATGAAACGTTGTATCGATGAGGTGAGTTGACGTCACACCGCACATGAACCGTTGTATGGATGAGGTGAGTTGATGTCACACAGCACATGAATCGCTGTATCCACGAGTTGGTAGATTTTTGTTAGTGATTCTGTCATCAGACTCCTCATTGTAACCATTGAATGGAACTCCCTTCTATATGAGCAGGTATAGCCTTATATTCAGCTGTATATTTATAGGTACGGGGTCAGTTGTGTAATCCTGTGTGTGTCTAGGTACCATTTCAGTGTCTGTGTGTATTTGTAGGTACAGGGTCAGTTGTGTACTCCTGTGTCTGTCAAGGTACTCATTTCAGTGTCTGTGTGTATTTGTATGTAAAGGGTCAGTAGTGTAATCCTGTGTGTGTCTAGGTAACCGTTTCAGTGTCTGTGTGTATTTGTAGGTACAGGGTCAGTAGTGTACTCCTGTGTGTGTCTAGGTAACCGTTTCAGTGTCTGTGTGTATTTGTAGGTACAGGGTCAGTTGTGTAATCCTGTGTGTGTCTAGGTACCCATTTCAGTGTCTGTGTGTATTTGTAGGTACAGGGTCAGTTGTGTAATCCTGTGTGTGTCTAGGTAACCGTTTCAGTGTCTGTGTGTATTTGTAGGTACAGGGTCAGTTGTGTAATCCTGTGTGTGTCTAGGTACCCGTTTCAGTGTCGATGTGTATTTGAAGGTACACTGTCAGTTGTGTAATCCTGTGCGTGTCTAGGTACCATTTCAGTGTCTGTGTGTATTTGTAGGTACAGGGTCAGTAGTGTACTCCTGTGTGTGTCTAGGTACCCGTTTCAGTGTCGATGTGTATTTGAAGGTACACTGTCAGTAGTGTAATCCTGTGTGTGTCTAGGTAACATTTCAGTGTCTGTGTGTATTTGTAGGTACAGGGTCAGTAGTGTACTCCTGTGTGTGTCTAGGTACCCGTTTCAGTGTCTGTGTGTATTTGTAGGTACAGGGTCAGTTGTGTAATCCTGTGTGTGTCTAGGTACCCGTTTCAGTGTCGATGTGTATTTGAAGGTACACTGTCAGTAGTGTAATCCTGTGTGTGTCCAGGTACCATTTCAGTGTCTGTGTGTATTTGTAGGTACAGGGTCAGTTGTGTAATCCTGTGTGTGTCTAGGTAACCGTTTAAGTGTCTGTGTGTATTTGTAGGTACAGGGTCAGTTGTGTAATCCTGTGTGTGTCTAGGTACCCGTTTCAGTGTCGATGTGTATATGTAGGTACAGGGTCAGTAGTGTACTCCTGTGTGTGTCTAGGTACCCGTTTCAGTGTCTGTGTGTATTTGTAGGTACAGGGTCAGTAGTGTAATCCTGTGTGTGTCTAGGTACCCGTTTCAGTGTCTGTGTGTATTTGTAGGTACACTGTCAGTTGTGTAATCCTGTGTGTGTCTAGGTACCCGTTTCAGTGTCTGTGTGTATTTGTAGGTACAGGGTCAGTAGTGTACTCCTGTGTGTGTCTAGGTACCCGTTTCAGTGTCTGTGTGTATTTGTAGGTACAGGGTCAGTTGTGTAATCCTGTGTGTGTCTAGGTACCCGTTTCAGTGGCTGTGTGTATTTGTAGGTACAGGGTCAGTTGTGTAATCCTGTGTGTGTCTACGTACCCATTTCAGTGTCTGTGTGTATTTGTAGGTACACTGTCAGTTGTGTAATCCTGTGTGTGTCTAGGTACCCGTTTCAGTGTCTGTGTGTATTTGTAGGTACAGGGTCAGTAGTGTACTCCTGTGTGTGTCTAGGTACCCATTTCAGTGTCTGTGTGTATTTGTAGGTACAGGGTCAGTTGTGTAATCCTGTGTGTGTCTAGGTACCCATTTCAGTGTCTGTGTGTATTTGTAGGTACAGGGTCAGTAGTGTAATCCTGTGTGTGTCAAGGTACCCATTTCAGTGTCTGTGTGTATTTGTAGGTACAGGGTCAGTAGTGTAATCCTGTGTGTGTCAAGGTACCCGTTTCAGTGTCTGTGTGTATTTGTAGGTACACTGTCAGTTGTGTACTCCTGTGTGTGTCTAGGTACCCGTTTCAGTGTCTGTGTGTATTTGTAGGTACAGGGTCAGTAGTGTACTCCTGTGTGTGTCTAGGTACCTGTTTCAGTGTCTGTGTGTATTTGTAGGTACACTGTCAGTTGTGTACTCCTGTGTGTGTCTAGGTACCCATTTCAGTGTCTGTGTGTATTTGTAGGTACAGGGTCAGTAGTGTACTCCTGTGTGTGTCCAGGTACCATTTCAGTGTCTGTGTGTATTTGTAGGTACAGGGTCAGTAGTGTAATCCTGTGTGTATCTAGGTACCCATTTCAGTGTCTGTGTGTATTTGTAGGTACAGGGTCAGTAGTGTACTCCTGTGTGTGTCTAGGTACCTGTTTCAGTGTCTGTGTGTATTTGTAGGTACACTGTCAGTTGTGTACTCCTGTGTGTGTCTAGGTACCAATTTCAGTGTCTGTGTGTATTTGTAGGTACAGGGTCAGTAGTGTACTCCTGTGTGTGTCCAGGTACCATTTCAGTGTCTGTGTGTATTTGTAGGTACAGGGTCAGTAGTGTAATCCTGTGTGTATCTAGGTACCCATTTCAGTGTCTGTGTGTATTTGTAGGTACAGGGTCAGTAGTGTACTCCTGTGTGTGTCCAGGTACCATTTCAGTGTCTGTGTGTATTTGTAGGTACAGGGTCAGTAGTGTAATCCTGTGTGTATCTAGGTACCCATTTCAGTGTCTGTGTGTATTTGTAGGTACAGGGTCAGTAGTGTAATCCTGTGTGTGTCTAGGTACCCATTTCATTGTCTGTGTGTATTTGTAGGTACAGGGTCAGTTGTGTAATCCTGTGTGTATCTAGGTACCCATTTCAGTGTCTGTGTGTATTTGTAGGTACAGGGTCAGTTGTGTAATCCTGTGTGTGTCCAGGTACCATTTCAGTGTCTGTGTGTATTTGTAGGTACAGGGTCAGTAGTGTAATCCTGTGTGTATCTAGGTACCCATTTCAGTGTCTGTGTGTATTTGTAGGTACAGGGTCAGTTGTGTAATCCTGTGTGTGTCTAGGTACCCATTTCAGTGTCTGTGTGTATTTGTAGGTACAGGGTCAGTAGTGTAATCCTGTGTGTGTCTAGGTACCCATTTCAGTGTCTGTGTGTATTTGTAGGTACAGGGTCAGTAGTGTTCTCCTGTGTGTGTCTAGGTACCCATTTCAGTGTCTGTGTGTATTTGTAGGTACAGGGTCAGTAGTGTAATCCTGTGTGTGTCTAGGTACCCATTTCAGTGTCTGTGTGTATTTGTAGGTACAGGGTCAGTTGTGTACTCCTGTGTGTGTCTAGGTACCCGTTTCAGTGTCTGTGTGTATTTGTAGGTACAGGGTCAGTAGTGTACTCCTGTGTGTGTCTAGGTACCCGTTTCAGTGTCTGTGTGTATTTGTAGGTACACTGTCAGTTGTGTACTCCTGTGTGTGTCTAGGTACCCGTTTCAGTGTCTGTGTGTATTTGTAGGTACAGGGTCAGTAGTGTACTCCTGTGTGTGTGTCTAGGTACCCATTTCAGTGTCTGTGTGTATTTGTAGGTACAGGGTCAGTTGTGTAATCCTGTGTGTGTCTAGGTACCCATTTCAGTGTCTGTGTGTATTTGTAGGTACAGGGTCAGTAGTGTAATCCTGTGTGTGTCTAGGTACCCATTTCAGTGTCTGTGTGTATTTGTAGGTACAGGGTCAGTTGTGTACTCCTGTGTGTGTCTAGGTAACCGTTTCAGTGTCTGTGTGTATTTGTAGGTACACTGTCAATTGTGTACTCCTGTGTGTGTCTAGGTACCCATTTCAGTGTCTGTGTGTATTTGTAGGTACACTGTCAGTTGTGTACTCCTGTGTGTGTCTAGGTACCCATTTCAGTGTCTGTGTGTATTTGTAGGTACAGGGTCAGTAGTGTAATCCTGTGTGTGTCTAGGTACCATTTCAGTGTCTGTGTGTATTTGTAGGTACAGGGTCAGTTGTGTACTCCTGTGTGTGTCTAGGTAACATTTCAGTGTCGATGTGTATTTGTAGGTACAGGGTCAGTAGTGTAATCCTGTGTGTGTCTAGGTACCCATTTCAGTGTCTGTGTGTATTTGTAGGTACAGGGTCAGTTGTGTAATCCTGTGTGTGTCTAGGTACCCATTTCAGTGTCTGTGTGTATTTGTAGGTACAGGGTCAGTTGTGTACTCCTGTGTGTGTCTAGGTACCCGTTTCAGTGTCTGTGTGTATTTGTAGGTACAGGGTCAGTTGTGTAATCCTGTGTGTGTCTAGGTACCCATTTCAGTGTCTGTGTGTATTTGTAGGTACAGGGTCAGTTGTGAACTCCTGTGTGTGTCTAGGTACCCATTTCAGTGTCTGTGTGTATTTGTAGGTACAGGGTCAGTAGTGTAATCCTGTGTGTGTCTAGGTACCCGTTTCAGTGTCTGTGTGTATTTGTAGGTACAGGGTCAGTAGTGTAATCCTGTGTGTGTCTAGGTACCCATTTCAGTGTCTGTGTGTATTTGTAGGTACAGGGTCAGTTGTGTAATCCTGTGCGTGTCTAGGTACCATTTCAGTGTCTGTGTGTATTTGTAGGTACAGGGTCAGTAGTGTACTCCTGTGTGTGTCTAGGTACCCGTTTCAGTGTCGATGTGTATTTGTAGGTACAGGGTCAGTAGTGTACTCCTGTGTGTGTCTAGGTAACCGTTTCAGTGTCTGTGTGTATTTGTAGGTACAGGGTCAGTTGTGTAATCCTGTGTGTGTCTAGGTAACCGTTTCAGTGTCTGTGTGTATTTGAAGGTACACTGTCAGTTGTGTAATCCTGTGTGTGTCTAGGTAACATTTCAGTGTCTGTGTGTATTTGTAGGTACAGGGTCAGTAGTGTACACCTGTGTGTGTCTAGGTACCCGTTTCAGTGTCTGTGTGTATTTGTAGGTACAGGGTCAGTTGTGTAATCCTGTGTGTGTCTAGGTACCCGTTTCAGTGTCGATGTGTATTTGAAGGTACACTGTCAGTAGTGTAATCCTGTGTGTGTCCAGGTACCATTTCAGTGTCTGTGTGTATTTGTAGGTACACTGTCAGTAGTGTAATCCTGTGTGTGTCTAGGTACCATTTCAGTGTCTGTGTGTATTTGTAGGTACAGGGTCAGTTGTGTAATCCTGTGTGTGTCTAGGTACCCATTTCAGTGTCTGTGTGTATTTGTAGGTACAGGGTCAGTAGTGTAATCCTGTGTGTGTCAAGGTACCCATTTCAGTGTCTGTGTGTATTTGTAGGTACAGGGTCAGTAGTGTAATCCTGTGTGTGTCTAGGTACCCGTTTCAGTGTCTGTGTGTATTTGTAGGTACAGGGTCAGTAGTGTAATCCTGTGTGTGTCTAGGTAACCGTTTCAGTGTCTGTGTGTATTTGTAGGTACAGGGTCAGTAGTGTAATCCTGTGTGTGTCTAGGTACCCGTTTCAGTGTCTGTGTGTATTTGTAGGTACAGGGTCAGTAGTGTACTCCTGTGTGTATCTAGGTACCCGTTTCAGTGTCGATGTGTATTTGTAGGTACAGGGTCAGTAGTGTAATCCTGTGTGTGTCTAGGTACCTGTTTCAGTGTCTGTGTGTATTTTTAGGCTGAGATGAAAGAAGACAAACTCGAAGTGGAGCAACAATCGGGGAAGAGTGCTCAGTCGATTGTTTTGGACTGCCCTATGTGTGGTAAACCACTGAAAACAGAATCTGTGAGTATAATAGCGATGCTTGAACATTAATTACAGCTTGCACTATCTGTGTCCTGGCAACTTGATGGCCTGAATTTCACTACACATTACCTGGTGAACCTTGGGACTTAGAAGGTGTTTTTGAGGGGTTATTGACAGGAAGTAATGTTGTGTTTATGAAGATTACTATTGGTGGATTGACGATCCTTTCATTTTTCTTGTGAATGTTGGTCATCGTGTGTTTGTGACACGGATTCAGAGTCGGAAGGTGCACCTGAAGCAGTGTGCACGGATGTTGAACGTGAAGACAGGAATGATGCTGCAGGCCGTGAAGGCCCAGGAGGATGAGCACCAGGTGAAGATGGCCGCCGGGATCACCCAGCAGGCCAGCAGGTGAATATACATTCATGGCCGCCGGAATCGCAACACATTAACGTGGCCACCGGAATCACAACACACAAACATGGCTGTACAGATGTCACTGCATAGCAACAGACAATCATTGCTGTAGAGACGTAACTACATAGCAACAGACGTCACTGCATGGCGACACACAAACATGGCTGTACAGACGTCACTGCATAGCAACAGAGAAGCATGGCTATACAGACGTCACTGCATAGCAACAGACACTCATGGCTGTACAGACGTCATTGCATAGCAACATCCAAACATGGCTGTACAGACGTCACTGCATAGCAACAGACAGCTGTATAGACGTCACTGCATAGCAACAGACAGCTGTACAGACGTCACTGCATAGCAACACACAAACATGGCTGTACAGATGTCACTGCATAACAACAGACAGCTGTACAGACGTCACTGCATAGCAACAGACAGCTGTACAGACGTCACTGCATAGCAACAGACAGCTGTACAGACGTCACTGCATAACAACAGACAGCTGTACAGATGTCACTGCATAACAACATACAGCTGTACAGATGTCACTGCATAGCAACAGACAGCTGTACAGACGTCACTGCATAGCAACACACAAACATGGCTGCACAGATGTCACTGCATAGCAACAGACAGCTGTACAGATGTCACCGCATAGCAACAGACAGCTGTACAGATGTCACTGCATAACAACAGACAGCTGTACAGATGTCACTGCATAACAACAGACAGCTGTACAGACGTCACTGCATAGCAACACACAAACATGGCTGTACAGATGTCACTGCATAGCAACAGACAGCTGTACAGATGTCACTGCATAGCAACAGACAGCTGTACAGATGTCACTGCATAGCAACACACAAACATGGCTGTACAGATGTCACTGCATAGCAACAGACAGCTGTACAGATGTCACTGAATAACAACAGACAGCTGTACAGATGTCACTGCATAACAACAGACAGCTGTACAGACGTCACTGCATAGGAACACACAAACATGGCTGTACAGATGTCACTGTATAGCAACAGACAGCTGTACAGATGTCACTGCATAACAACAGACAGCTGTACAGATGTCACTGCATAACAACAGACAGCTGTACAGACGTCACTGCATAACAACAGACAGCTGTACAGACGTCACTGCATAGCAACACACAAACATGGCTGTACAGATGTCACTGCATAGCAACAGACAGCTGTACAGATGTCACTGCGTAACAACAGACAGCTGTATAGACGTCACTGCATAGCAACAGACAGCTGTACAGACGTCACTGCATAGCAACAGACAGCTGTACAGACGTCACTGCATAGCAACAGACAAACACAGCTGTACAGACGGAAACCTCCAGTATCAGAAGGGAGACAGCCCTCATACTTGACATTCCCTATTATTGTTCTGTTTTTGTCCAGGGAAGTTCCAAGGAAGAAGACAGCCGCTGGAGCCCCAGGGAAAAAACTAACAAAGAAGAAAGCTAAGGGGTAGGTAACCATAGCAGCTGCACAGTACCATAGCAGCTGCATGGGAGTAGAGCACACTGTCACAGGAAGCACTGAACCCTCGAGGGATTCCAAGTAGGAATGGATCCCTATCACACCAATACCCAGCACACCAATACCCCAGCACACCTACATGCCAGCACACCAATACCCCAGCACACCAATACCCCAGCACACCAATACCCCAGCACATCAATACCCCAGCACACATACACCCAGGGTTTACCTTGGCTGAGAGACCAGGGACCCCGATGGTTAATATCAAGGCTCCTTGCAGGCAATATGAGGGTCCTGTAAAGTAATATAATGGTGTAGTGTACTGTACATTTTGATAACTTCATCAGATCCTGGAATGAATCAAAGATCATGTGGACAGTGGCCATGATTGATGGATGAAATGACAGACACCCATAACTCTTTTTTATGCACTGTAGGTACAATGAATATTATTGTGCGTCTCTAGAGATGCTGTGTATTCTTTTTCTGCATCCATTCTCTACATTTGTGCGTTGCGTAAAACCCTGCATACAACCTAGTACATCAACACCCACGCGCACCAACACCCCATCCAACAACCACCATCATCTCTGCACAACCCATCACCAAACCACACCCCAGAAGCACAAGAAATCACAACCCAGAACCTCTAGCAACCAAGCAAAACCCAAGAAATAGAACCCCAGCACATCACGACCCCAAACCCTCAGTACACCCCAGAATCGACTCCCATCCCAGCACACCCACACCCTCAGAACACCACAACCCCCTTCCCATCCCAGCACACCTTGACCCTGAGAACCCAACAATCACCTCCCATGCCAGCACACCTCACAACCCCCTCCCATCCAAGCACACCTAGACCCAGAAAACCCCACAACCCCCTTCCCATCCCATCCCAGTACACCCCAGAATTCCCTCCCATCCCAGCACACCAAGACCCAGAGAACCCCACAACCCCCTTCCTATCCCAGCACACCCAGACCCTGAGAACCCCACAACCCCCTTCCTATTCCAGCACACCCATACCCTGAGAACCCCACAATCCCTTCCCATCCAAGCACACCCCAGAATTCCCTCCACTCCCAGAACACCCGGACCCAGAGAACCCCACAGCCCCCTTCCTACCCCAGCACACCCAGACCCAGAGAACCCCACAACCCCCTTCCTATCCCAGCACACCCAGACCCTGAGAACCCCACAATCCCCTCCCATCCCAGCACACCCCAGAATTCCCTCCCATCCCAGCACACCCAGACCCTGAGAACCCCACAACCCCTTCTTGTCCCAGCAAACCCAGACCCTGAGAGCCCCACAACCACCTTCCCAACCAAGCACACCCCAGAATTTCCTCCTATCCCAGCACACCCAGACCCAGAGAACCCCAAAATCCCCTTCCCATCCCAGCACACCCAGACCCAGAGAACCCCAAAATCCCCTTCCCATCCCAGCACACCCAGACCCTGAGAGCCCCACAACCCCCTCCAATCCCAGCACACCCAGACCCTCAGAACCCCACAACCCCCTCCCATCCCAGCACCCCCTAGAATCCCCTCCTATCCCAGCACACCAAGACCCAGAGAGCCCCACAACCCCCTTCTTATTATCCCAGCACACCCAGACCCAGAGAACCCCACAACCCCCTTCCCATCCCAGCACACCCCAGAATTCCCTCCCATCCCAGCACACCAAGACCCAGAGAGCCCCACAACCCCCTCAAATCCCAGCACACCCAGACCCTCAGAACCCCACAACCCCCTCCCATCCCAGCACACCCTAGAATCCCCTCCCATCCCAGCACACCCAGACCCAGAGAGCCCCACAACCCCCTTCTTATCCCAGCACAACCAGACCCAGAGAACCCCACAACCCACTTTCCCATCCCAGCACACCCCAGAATTCCCTCCCATACCAGCACACCAAGACCCAGAGAACCCCACAACCCCAACTCGTCCCAGCACACCCAGATCCAGAGAAACCCATAACCCCCTTCCCATCCCAGCACACCCCAGAATTCCCTCCCATCCCAGCATACCCAGACCCAGAGAACCCCACAGTCCCCTTCCTATCCCAGCACACCAAGACCCTAAGAACCCCACAACCACCTTCCCATCCCAGCAAACTCCAGAATTTCCTCCCGTCCCAGCACACCCAGACCCAGAGAACCCCACAACCACCTTCCCATCCCAACACCCCCCCAGAATTCCCTCCCGTCCCAGAACACCTAGACCAAGAGAACCCCACAACCCCCTTCCCATCCCAGCACACCCAGACCCTGAGAAACCCACAACCCCCTTCCAATCCCAGCACACCCAGACCCTCTGAACCCCACAACCCCCTCCCGTCCCAGCACACCCAGACCCAGAGAACCCCACAACCCCCTTCCTATCCCAGCACACCCAGACCCAGAGAACCCCACAACCCCCTTTCCCATCCCAGCACACCCCAGAATTCCCTCCCATCCCAGCACACCAAGACCCAGAGAACCCCACAACCCCCTCTCGTCCCAGCACACCCAGATCCAGAGAAACCCATAACCCCCTTCCCATCCCAGCACACCCAAGAATTCCCTCCCATCCCAGCATACCCAGACCCAGAGAACCCCACAATCCCCTTCCTATCCCAGCACACCAAGACCCTAAGAACCCCAAAACCACCTTCCCATCCCAGCACACCCCAGAATTCCCTCCCGTCCCAGCACACCCAGACCCAGAGAACCCCACAACCACCTTCCCATCCCATCACACCCCATAATTCCCTCCCGTCCCAGAACACCCAGACCAAGAGAACCCCACAACCCCCTTCCCATCCCAGCACACCCAGACCGTGAGAAACCCACAACCCCCTTCCCATCCCAGCACACCCAGACCCTCAGAACCCCACAACCCCCTTCCTATCCCAGCACACCCAGACCCTGAGAACCCCACAACCCCCTTCCCAACCAAGCACACCCCAGAATTCCCTCCTATCCCAGCACACCCAGACCCAGAGAACCCCACAACCCCCTCCTATCCCAGCACACCCAGAGCCTGAGAACCCCACAACCCCCTCCCGTCCCAGCACACCCACACCCTGAGAACCCCACAACCCCCTCCCATCCCAGCACACCCAGACCCTGAGAACCCCACAACCCCCTCCCATCCCAGCTCACCCCAGAATTCCCTCCAGTCCCAGCACACCCAGACCCTGAGAACCCCACAACCACCTTCCCATCCCAGCACACCCAGACCCTGAGAGCCCCACAACCCCCTCCAATCCCAGCACACCCAGACCCTCAGAACCCCACAACCCCCTCCCATCCCAGCACCCCCTAGAATCCCCTCCTATCCCAGCACACCCAGACCCAGAGAGCCCCACAACCCCCTTCTTATTATCCCAGCACACCCAGACCCAGAGAACCCCACAACCCCCTTCCCATCCCAGCACACCCCAGAATTCCCTCCCATCCCAGCACACCAAGACCCAGAGAGCCCCACAACCCCCTCCAATCCCGGCACACCCAGACCCTGAGAACTCCACAACCCCCTCCCATCCCAGCACACCCTAGAATCCCCTCCCATCCCAGCACACCCAGACCCAGAGAGCCCCACAACCCCCTTCTTATCCCAGCACACCCAGACCCAGAGAACCCCACAACCCCCTTTCCCATCCCAGCACACCCCAGAATTCCCTCCCATCCCAGCACACCAAGACCCAGAGAACCCCACAACCCCCTTCCTATCCCAGCACACCCCAGAATTCCCTCCTATCCCAGCACACCCAGACCCTCAGAACCCCACAACCCCCTCCCATCCCAGCACACCAAGAACCTGAGAACCCCATAACCCCCTCCCATCCCAGCACACCCACACCCTGAGAACCCCACAATCCCCTCCCATCCCAGCACACCCAGACCCTGAGAACCCCACAACCCCCTCCCATCCCAGCCAACCCCAGAATTCCCTCCAGTCCCAGCACACCCAGACCCAGAGAACCCCACAACCACCTTCCAATCCCAGCACACCCAGACCCTCAGAACCCCACAACCCCCTCCAATCCCAGCACACCCAGACCCTCAGAACCCCACAACCCTCTCCCGTCCCAGCACACCCACACCCTGAGAACCCCACAACCCCCTCTCATCCCAGCACACCCAAAAATTTCCCTCCCATCCCAGCATAACCAGACCCAGAGAACCCCACACCCCAGAATTCCCTTCTATCCCAGCACACCCAGACCCTCAGAACCCCTTAACCCCCCCAAATCCCAGCACACCCAGACCCTCAGAACCCCACAACCCCCTCCCGTCCCGGCACACCCACACCCTGAGAACCCCACAACCCCCTCCCATCCCAGCACACCAAGAACCTGAGAACCCCATAACCCCCTCCCATCCCAGCACATCCCAGAATTCCCTCCTATCCCAGCATACCCAGACCAAGAGAACCCCACAATCCCCTTCCTATCCCAGCACACCAAGACCCTAAGAACCCCACAACCACCTTCCCATCCCAACACACCCCATAATTCCCTCCCGTCCCAGAACACCCAGACCAAGAGAACCCCACAACCCCCTTCCCATCCCAGCACACCCAGACCGTGAGAAACCCACAACCCCCTTCCAATCCCAGCACACCCAGACCCTCAGAACCCCATAAACCCCCTTCCTATCCCAGCACACCCAGACCCTGAGAACCCCACAACCCCCTTCCCAACCAAGCACACCCCAGAATTCCGTCCTATCCCAGCACACCCAGACCCTCAGAACCCCACAACCCCCTCCTATCCCAGCACACCCAGACCCTCAGAACCCCACAACCCCCTCCCGTCCCGGCACACCCACACCCTGAGAACCCCACAACCCCCTCCCATCCCAGCACACCAAGAACCTGAGAACCCCACAACCCCCTCCCATCCCAGGACACCCACACCCTGAGAACCCCACAACCCCCTCCCATCCCAGCACACCCAGACCCTGAGAACCACACAACCCCCTCCCATCCCAGCACACCCCAGAATTCCCTCCCGTCCCAGAACACCCAGGCCCAGAGAACCCCACAACCCCACAACCCCCTTCCCATCCCAGCACACCGAGACCCTCAGAACCCCTTAACCCCCCCAAATCCCAGCACACCCAGACCCTCAGAACCCCACAATCCCCTCCCGTCCCGGCACACCCACACCCTGAGAACCCCACAACCCCCTCCCATCCCAGCACACCAAGAACCTGAGAACCCCACAACCCCCTCCCATCCCAGCACATCCCAGAATTCCCTCCCGTCCCAGCACACCCAGACCCAGAGAACCCCACAAACCCCTTCCTATCCCAGCACACCCAGACCCTGAGAAACCCACAACCCCCCCAAATCCCAGCACACCCAGACCCTCAGAACCCCACAACCCCCTCCCGTCCCAGCATACCCACACCCTGAGAACCCCACAACCCCCTCCCATCCCAGCACACCAAGAACCTGAGAACCCCACAACCCCCTTCCCAACAAGCACACCCCAGAATTCCCTCCCATCCCAGCACACCCAGACGCAGAGAACCCCACAACCCCCTCTGGTCCCAGCACACCCAGACCCTGAGAGCCCCACAACCCCCTTCCCAACCAAGCACACCCCAGAATTCCCTCCTATCTCAGCACACCCAGACCCAGAGAACCCGAAAAAAACCCTTCCCATCCCAGCACACCCAGACCCTGAGAGCCCCACAACCCCCTCAAATCCCAGCACACCCAGACCCTCAGAACCCCACAACCCCCTCCCATCCCAGCACACCCTAGAATCCCCTCCCATCCCAGCACACCCAGACCCAGAGAGCCCCACAACCCCCTCAAATCCCAGCACACCCAGACCCAGAGAACCCCACAACCCCCTTCCCATCCCAGCACACCCTAGAATCCCCTCCCATCCCAGCACACCAAGACCCAGAGAGCCCCACAACCCCCTTCTTATCCCAGCTCACCCAGACCCAGAGAACCCCACAACCCCCTTCCCATCCCAGCACACCCTAGAATCCCCTCCCATCCCAGCACACCCAGACCCAGAGAGCCCCTTAACCCCCTTCTTATCCCAGCACACCAAGACCCAGAGAACCCCACAACCCCCTCTCGTCCCAGCACACACAGATCCAGAGAAACCCATAACCCCCTTCCCATCCCAGCACACCCAAGAATTCCCTCCCATCCCAGCATACCCAGACCCAGAGAACCCCACAATCCCCTTCCTATCCCAGCACACCAAGACCCTAAGAACCCCAAAACCACCTTCCCATCCCAGCACACCCCAGAATTCCCTCCCGTCCCAGCACACCCAGACCCAGAGAACCCCACAACCACCTTCCCATCCCATCACACCCCATAATTCCCTCCCGTCCCAGAACACCCAGACCAAGAGAACCCCACAACCCCCTTCCCATCCCAGCACACCCAGACCCTGAGAAACCCACAACCCCCTTCCCATCCCAGCACACCCAGACCCTCAGAACCCCACAACCCCCTTCCTATCCCAGCACACCCAGACCCTGAGAACCCCACAACCCCCTTCCCAACCAAGCACACCCCAGAATTCCCTCCTATCCCAGCACACCCAGACCCAGAGAACCCCACAACCCCCTCCTATCCCAGCACACCCAGAGCCTGAGAACCCCACAACCCCCTCCCGTCCCAGCACACCCACACCCTGAGAACCCCACAACCCCCTCCCATCCCAGCACACCCAGACCCTGAGAACCCCACAACCCCCTCCCATCCCAGCTCACCCCAGAATTCCCTCCAGTCCCAGCACACCCAGACCCTGAGAACCCCACAACCACCTTCCCATCCCAACACACCCAGACCCTGAGAGCCCCACAACCCCCTCCAATCCCAGCACACCCAGACCCTCAGAACCCCACAACCCCCTCCCATCCCAGCACCCCCTAGAATCCCCTCCTATCCCAGCACACCCAGACCCAGAGAGCCCCACAACCCCCTTCTTATTATCCCAGCACACCCAGACCCAGAGAACCCCACAACCCCCTTCCCATCCCAGCACACCCCAGAATTCCCTCCCATCCCAGCACACCAAGACCCAGAGAGCCCCACAACCCCCTCCAATCCCGGCACACCCAGACCCTGAGAACTCCACAACCCCCTCCCATCCCAGCACACCCTAGAATCCCCTCCCATCCCAGCACACCCAGACCCAGAGAGCCCCACAACCCCCTTCTTATCCCAGCACACCCAGACCAAGAGAACCCCACAACCCCCTTTCCCATCCCAGCACACCCCAGAATTCCCTCCCATCCCAGCACACCAAGACCCAGAGAACCCCACAACCCCCTTCCTATCCCAGCACACCCCAGAATTCCCTCCTATCCCAGCACACCCAGACCCTCAGAACCCCACAACCCCCTCCCATCCCAGCACACCAAGAACCAGAGAACCCCACAAACCCCTTCCTATCCCAGCACACCCAGACCCTGAGAAACCCACAACCCCCCCAAATCCCAGCACACCCAGACCCTCAGAACCCCACAACCCCCTCCCGTCCCAGCATACCCACACCCTGAGAACCCCACAACCCCCTCCCATCCCAGCACACCAAGAACCTGAGAACCCCACAACCCCCTTCCCAACAAGCACACCCCAGAATTCCCTCCCATCCCAGCACACCCAGACGCAGAGAACCCCACAACCCCCTCTGGTCCCAGCACACCCAGACCCTGAGAGCCCCACAACCCCCTTCCCAACCAAGCACACCCCAGAATTCCCTCCTATCTCAGCACACCCAGACCCAGAGAACCCGAAAAAAAACCCTTCCCATCCCAGCACACCCAGACCCTGAGAGCCCCACAACCCCCTCAAATCCCAGCACACCCAGACCCTCAGAACCCCACAACCCCCTCCCATCCCAGCACACCCTAGAATCCCCTCCCATCCCAGCACACCCAGACCCAGAGAGCCCCACAACCCCCTCAAATCCCAGCACACCCAGACCCAGAGAACCCCACAACCCCCTTCCCATCCCAGCACACCCTAGAATCCCCTCCCATCCCAGCACACCAAGACCCAGAGAGCCCCACAACCCCCTTCTTATCCCAGCTCACCCAGACCCAGAGAACCCCACAACCCCCTTCCCATCCCAGCACACCCTAGAATCCCCTCCCATCCCAGCACACCCAGACCCAGAGAGCCCCTTAACCCCCTTCTTATCCCAGCACACCCAGACCCAGAGAACCCCACAACCCCCTTCCCATCCCAGCACACCCCAGAATTCCCTCCCATCGCAGCACACCCAGACCCAGAGAGCCCCACAACCCCCTTCTTATCCCAGCACACCCAGACCCAGAGAACCCCACAACCCCCTTCCCATTCCCAGCACACCCCAGACCCTCAGAACCCCACAACCCCCTCCCATCGCCGCACACCCCAGAATCCCCTCCCATCCCAGCACACCCAGACCCAGAGAGCCCCACAACCCCCTTCCTATTATCCCAGCACACCCCAGAATTCCCTCCCATCCCAGCACAATCAGACCCAGAGAACCCCACAACCCCCTCTCGTCCCAGCATACCCAGATCCTGAGAAACCCATAACCCCCTTCCCATCCCAGCACACCTAAAAATTTCCCTCCCATCCCAGCATACCCAGACCCAGAGAACCCCACAACCCCCTTCCCATCCCAGCACCCCCCAGAATTCCCTCCCATCCTAGCACACCCAGACCCAGAGAACCCCACAACCCCCTTCCCATCCCAGCACACCCCAGAATTCCCTCCCATCCTAGCACACCCAGACCCAGAGAACCCCACAACCCCCTTCCCATCCCAGCACACCCTAGAATCCCCTCCCATCCCAGCACACCCAGACCCTGAGAACCCCACAACCCCCTTCCCATCCCAGCACACCCCAGAATTCCCTCCCATCCTAGCACACCCAGACCCAGAGAACCCCACAACCACCTTCCCATCCCAGCACACCCCAGAATTCCCTCCCGTCCCAGCACACCCAGACCCAGAGAACCCCACAACCCCCTTCCCATCCCAGCACACCCAGACCCAGAGAACCCCACAACCCCCTCCCGTCCCAGCACACCCCAGAATTCCTTCCCATCCCAGCACACCAAGACCCTGAGAACCCCACAACCCCCTCCCATCCCAGCACACCCCAGAATTCCCTCCCATCCCAGCACACCCAGACCCAGAGAACCCCACAACCCCCTTCCCATCCCAGCAATCAATGCTGAAGCACTGTATATTAGAATTAACATTCTTTCTGTAACATGTCATTGTCAATGAAGCCAGTTGAGCACAACTCCTTGTTTGTCAGGCCGATGGATGAGGACACACAGCTGGCCATGGCGCTGTCCTCCTCGCTCGCCGAAGAGGAGACAAAGAAGGAACAGGCTCTGATTGGTCAGTTGAATCTACGAGGAATTGCCAACATCGCCCAGAAAGACAGGAAGGAGGCCAAGAAGACCAGAAAAAAGAAAGAGTAAGACCAAAGAAATTGCACTAATAAATAGCACTAAGGGATCACTACATGAGTTTGCCTCGGTGTGTTCGGGCAGTCCTGTTTTTCCCGGACTAGTGCAGTGACAAGCATCTATATACAAGGGTTAGGGTTAGGGTTAGGGATCACTACATGAGTTTGCCTCGGTGTGTTCGGGCAGTCCTGTTTGTCCCGGACTAGTGCAGTGACAAGCGTCTATATACAAGGGTTAGGGTTAGGGATCACTACATGAGTTTGCCTCGGTGTGTTCGGCCAGTCCTGTTTGTCCCGGACTAGTGCAGTGACAAGCGTCTATATACAAGGGTTAGGGTTAGGGTTAGGGATCACTACATGAGTTAGCCTCGGTGTGTTCGCCCAGTCCTGTTTGTCCCCGACTAGTGCAGTGACAAGCGTCTATATACAAGGGGACATGATCACAACCTGGTCTTAATTTAATACAGAAGTTAATTATCCCCCTGCCCAATTTAGTTGGCCGAGGATATATACTACTCAAAAGAAGTTAAGGATCACCTGATTCTTTCATATTACTATAGTTAATCTATCATGTCATGACAGATTAACTTTACCATTATGAAAAAAATTGGGTTATCCTTAACTTCTTTTGAGTAGTATAGAAACGGGCTCCGTCTGTCCGTCACATTTCTTTTGCCACAAGAGATAACTTTGCTAAACTTGGTACAAGTATTCACAATATAGTGTAGATGTGCCTTTTGCTATTTATGAGTCCCTGAACTTTTCTTTTCTTTTGTATGTAATTTACAGGTACTCACCCAATATCACGCAGACTTGCTGACGTCAGTTACTGTCCCATAACCAATGACTGAGAGTCTATGTTCCCCCTGTTTTACTACGTGATTCAGACTGTGAAGTTTACGACCTTCTCTGAACACTAAAATTGTTTAAAGTAAGCAGGAAAAATCATTTTCCTTTACCAACTTTACTACATCCACTAAATCTCTAGATATCTACCTCTCTTTCACAAGAAGGAGGTGGTGCCCTACACGGGTGTAAAGAAGATTATCTCATTCCCAAGTGGTGAATGGAACAGATCTCATTCTGAACCACCCACACAGGTGGAACCCACCACCCTTCCGTGGGATTAAAGCAATTAGTTTGAGTCATGATCAGGTGAAATATGTGTTTTGTTAGAGTACAAATATGTAGATTTATCCTGACTCCTATGCTAAAGCCCGAACCCAGCCATCCCCTCTTCCCCTGTGTTTCGGATGTTAGGCAAGGGAACTGAGAGAGTGACGAGTACCGGGCCTGGTCGTGTGTATCTGGTGCACAAGGGAAATGAGAGAGTGACGAGTACCGGGCCTGGTCGTGTGTATCCGGTGCACACGGGAAATGAGAGAGTGACGAGTACCGGGCCTGGTCGTGTGAATCTGGTGCACAAGGGAACTGAGAGAGTGACGAGTACCGGGCCTGGTCGTGTGTATCCGGTGCACAAGGGAAATGAGAGAGTGACGAGTACCGGGCCTGGTCGTGTGTATCTGGTGCACAAGGGAACTGAGAGAGTGACGAGTACCGGGCCTGGTCGTGTGTATCCGGTGCACAAGGGAACTGAGAGAGTGACGAGTACCGGGCCTGGTCGTGTGTATCTGATGCATAAGGGAACTGAGAGAGTGACGAGTACCGGGCCTGGTCGTGTGTTTCCGGTGCACAAGGAAATGAGAGAGTGACGAGTACCGGGCCTGGTCGTGTGTATCCGGTGCACAAGGGAAATGAGGGAGTGACGAGTACCGGGCCTGGTCATGTGTATCCGGTGCACAAGGGAACTGAGAGAGTGACGAGTACCGAGCCTGGTCGTGTGTATTTGGTGCACAAAGGAAATGAGAGAGTGACGAGTACCGGGCCTGGTCTTGTGTATCCGGTGCACAAGGGAAATGAGAGAGTGACGAGTACCGAGCCAGGTCGTGTGTATTTGGTGCATAAGGGAACTGAGAGAGTGACGAGTACTGGGCCTGGTCGTGTGTATTTGGTGCACAAGGGAACTGAGAGAGTGACGAGTACCGGGCCTGGTCGTGTGTATTTGGTGCACAAGGGAAATGAGAGAGTGACGAGTACCGGGCCTGGTCGTGTGTATTTGGTGCACAAGGGAAATGAGAGAGTGACGAGTACCGAGCCAGGTCGTGTGTATTTGGTGCACAAGGGAACTGAGAGAGTGACGAGTACCGGGCCTGGTCGTGTGTATTTGGTGCACAAGGGAACTGAGAGAGTGACGAGTACCGGGCCTGGTCGTGTGTATTTGGTGCACAAGGGAAATGAGAGAGTGACGAGTACCGGGCCTGGTCGTGTGTATTTGGTGCACAAGGGAAATGAGAGAGTGACGAGTACCGGGCCTGGTCGTGTGTATTTGGTGCACAAGGGAAATGAGAGAGTGACGAGTACCGGGGCCTGGTCGTGTGTATCCGGTGCACAAGGGAAATGAGAGAGTGACGAGTACCGGGCCTGGTCTTGTGTATCCGGTGCACAAGGGAAATGAGAGAGTGACGAGTACCGGGCCTGGTCATGTGTATCTGGTGCACATGCGCAGGCAAGGGGTGTGTTTGGGTGGGATGGTTTTTCGTTCTCTGAAAACACAGTTTAGGAAGTTTCCACTACCTTTAGGAAATAGAGAGAGATAATCAAGTAGTAGTCAGGATAAGTATAAATGATATTTTACTCTAAAAATACACTTGTGTATTTCTGGAATGCCTATTGTGTCATTAGATATTGTGCAACACATTTCCTTTGACCCTGATGAGGCCAGGATTGAGGCATGGTTCAGTGTTTACAACATTGCCCAGAGTTGTTCTGTCAATCCTACACGTAATGCATAACACTGAGTATAATGTGTCAATCATTATTTATCATCGCCTGCGAAATACATTTCAGTTTGTCATTGTTTACACAATTTGTGTTCTTAAGGTCCTGTGTATCCAATCGTTTTGTTACAACACGGTCCAATAATGTTTGAGATACCGGGGTCCAACTGTATGTTATCACTGTTATCTGTATGTTGTCACTGTTATCTGTATGTTATCACTGTGTTATCACTGTATGTTATCACTGTGTTATCACTATTTTATCACTGTATGTTATCACTGTTATCACTGTATGTTATCACTGTTATCACTGTATGTTATCACTGTTATCACTGTATGTTATCACTGTGTTATCACTATTTTATCACTGTATGTTATCACTGTGTTATCACTATTTTATCACTGTGTTATCACTATTTTATCACTGTATGTTATCAATGTTATCACTGTATGTTATCACTGTGTTATCACTATTTTATCACTGTATGTTATCACTATGTTATCACTGTATCTTATCACTGCATGTTATCACTGTTATCACTGTATGTTATCACTGTGTTATCACTGTATGTTAACACTGTATCTTGTCACTGCATCTTATCGCTGTATGTTATCACTGTGTTATCACTATGTTATCACTGTATGTTATCACTGTGTTATCACTATGTTATCACTGTATCTTATCACTGCATGTTATCACTGTATGTTATCACTGTATGTTATCACTGTGTTATCACTATGTTATCACTGTGTTATCACTATGTTATCACTGTATCTTATCACTTTATGTTATCACTATGTTATCACTGTATGTTATCACTGTATCTTGTCACTGCATCTTATCACTGTGTTATCACTATGTTATCACTGTATGTTATCACTATGTTATCACTGTATGTTATCACTGTATCTTGTCACTGCATCTTATCACTGTATGTTATCACTGCATGTTTTCACTGTTATCACTATGTTATCACTGTGTCATCACTATGTTATCACTGTGTTATCACTGTATGTTATCACTGCATCTTATCACTGTGTTATCACTGTATGTTATCACTGTATGTTATCACTGTTATCACTGTATGTTATCACTGTATCTTGTCACTGCATCTTATCACTGTATGTTATCACTGCATGTTTTCACTGTTATCACTATGTTATCACTGTGTCATCACTATGTTATCACTGTGTTATCACTGTATGTTATCACTGCATGTTATCACTGCATGTTATCACTGCATGTTATCACTGTATGTTATAACTGTTATAACTGTGTTAGGGGCGGTCAGGTAGCCTAGTGGTTAAAGCGATCGCTCGTCACGGCGAAGACCCGGGTTCGAATCCCGACATGGGTACAATGTGTGAAGCCCATTTCCGGTGTCCCCCGCCGTGATATTGCTGGAATATTGCTAAAGGCGGCGTAAAACCAAACTCACTCACTCACTATAACTGTGTTATCACTGTTATCACTGTGTGTTATCACTATGTTCTAACTGTGTTATCACTGTATCTTATCACTGTGTCATCACTATGTTATCACTGTATCTTATCACTGCATGTTATCACTGTTATAACTGTGTTATCACTGTATGTTATCACTATGTTATCACTATCTTATCACTGTATCTTGTCACTGCATGTTATGACTGTATGTTATCACTGTTATAACTGTTTTATCACTGTTATCACTGTATTTTATCACTATGTTATCACTGTGTTATCACTGTATCTTATCACTGTGTCATCACTATGTTATCACTGTATCTTGTCACTGTATCTTATCACTGTATGTCATCACTATGTTATCACTATCTTATCACTGTATCTTGTCACTGCATGTTATGACTGTATGTTATCACTGTTATAACTGTTTTATCACTGTTATCACTGTATTTTATCCCTATGTTATCACTGTGTTATCACTGTATCTTATCACTATGTTATCACTATGTTATCACTGTATGTTATCACTGCATGTTATTACTGCATGTTATTACTGTATGTTATCACTGTATGTTTTCACTGTGTGTTATCGCTAGGTTATCACTTTATGTTATCACTAGGTTATCACTTTATGTTATCACTAGGTTATCACTGTATGTTATCACACTGTTATCACTATGTTATCTCTGTATGTTATCAGTGTATGTTATCACTAGGTTATCACTGTATGTTATAACTAGGTTATCACTGTATGTTATTACTGTTTTCACTGTGTGCTATCACTGTTTTCACTATGTTATCAGTATACGTTATCACTATGTTATCACTGCATGTTATCACTGCATGTTATCACGCTGTTATTACTATGTTATTACTGTATGTTATCACACTGTTATCACTATGTTATCGCTGCATGTTATCACTGCATGTTATCACGCTGTTATTACTATGTTATTACTGTATGTTATCACACTGTTATCACTATGTTATCACTGCATGTTATCACGCTGTAATTACTATGTTATTACTGTATGTTATCACACTGTTATTACTATGTTATCACTGCATGTTATCACGCTGTTATTACTATGTTATTACTGTATGTTATTACTATGTTATTACTGTATGTTATCACTATGTTTTCACTGTTTTCAGTATGTTTTCACAATGTTTTCACTGTATGTTATCATTGTGTGACTGCCTCCATGGTCTAGTGGTAGAGCGTCCGCCTGGAGAGTGGAAGGTCAGGGGTTCGATCCCCGGCCGCGTCATACCAAAAGACATTAAAAGATGGTACTTGTTGTTACCCTGTCTGGTGCTCAGTTTAAAGGGCTAAAACAAGGACTAGTCGGTTCGGAGCCAGTTTTCTGTGTCTGAGTCGGGTATTCATGTTAAACTGCGGCATGATATCTCAGTGTGCTAGCACTATAAATCTGCACCAGTCCGGATGAGTACAAGCAGCCACACACACACGTACATGCATGTCGCTATATAAGTGCAATAATCTTGGACGCGACGTTAAAGCCAATTTCACCTCACCTATCACTGTGTGTTTGTTGCAGCCAACAGGGGCTGCCACCACCACTGTTACTTCAGTTGTCCAAGACAGAGGCACAGCAGAGAATAGCAGACAAAGTCACCCAGCTGATTGTGCCCCAGGTAACATAATGACCCAGCTGATTGTACCCCAGGTAACATTATGACCCAGCTGATTGTGCCCCAGGTGACATAATGACACAGCTGATGCAGCTGTCTTTATGCAGCTTGTTTGAGATTGCCTGTAGGAGATTGCCTGTAGGAGATTGCCTGTAGGAGATTGCCTGTAGGAGATTGCCTGTAGGAGATTGCCTGTAGGAGATGGTCTGTAGGAGATTGTCTGTAGGAGATTGCCTGTAGGAGATTGCCTGTAGGAGATTGCCTGTAGGAGATTGCCTGTAGGAGATTGTCTGTAGGAGATTGCCTGTAGGAGATGGTCTGTAGGAGATTGTCTGTAGGAGATTGCCTGTAGGAGATTGCCTGTAGAAGATTGCCTGTAGGAGATTGCCTGTAGGAGATGGTCTGTAGGAGATGGCCTGTAGGAGATGGCCTGTAGAAGATTGCCTGTAGGAGATGGCCTGTAGGAGATGGTCTGTAGGAGATGGTCTGTAGGAGATTGCCTGTAGGAGATTGCCTGTAGGAGATGGTCTGTAGGAGATTGCCTGTAGGAGATTGCCTGTAGGAGATTGCCTGTAGGAGATGGTCTGTAGGAGATGGTCTGTAGGAGATGGCCTGTAGGAGATGGCCTGTAGGAGATGGTCTGTAGGAGATTGTCTGTAGGAGATTGCCTGTAGGAGATGGTCTGTAGGAGATTGTCTGTAGGAGATTGCCTGTAGGAGATTGCCTGTAGGAGATTGCCTGTAGGAGATTGTCTGTAGGAGATTGCCTGTAGGAGATTGTCTGTAGGAGATTGCCTGTAGGAGATTGCCTGTAGGAGATTGCCTGTAGGAGATGGTCTGTAGAAGATTGCCTGTAGGAGATGGTCTGTAGGAGATGGCCTGTAGGAGATGGCCTGTAGAAGATTGCCTGTAGGAGATGGCCTGTAGGAGATGGTCTGTAGGAGATTGCCTGTAGGAGATTGCCTGTAGGAGGTGGCCTGTAGGAGATTGCCTGTAGGAGATGGTCTGTAGGAGATTGCCTGTAGGAGATTGCCTGTAGGAGATTGCCTGTAGGAGATGGTCTGTAGGAGATGGTCTGTAGGAGATGGCCTGTAGGAGATGGCCTGTAGGAGATGGTCTGTAGAAGATTGCCTGTAGGAGATGGCCTGTAGGAGATGGTCTGTAGGAGATTGCCTGTAGGAGATTGCCTGTAGGAGATTGCCTGTAGGAGATGGTCTGTAGGAGATGGTCTGTAGGAGATGGCCTGTAGGAGATGGCCTGTAGGAGATGGTCTGTAGAAGATTGCCTGTAGGAGATGGCCTGTAGGAGATGGTCTGTAGGAGATTGCCTGTAGGAGATTGCCTGTAGGAGATTGCCTGTAGGAGATGGTCTGTAGGAGATGGTCTGTAGGAGATGGCCTGTAGGAGATGGCCTGTAGGAGATGGTCTGTAGAAGATTGCCTGTAGGAGATGGCCTGTAGGAGATGGTCTGTAGGAGATGGTCTGTAGGAGATTGCCTGTAGGAGATTGCCTGTAGGAGATGGTCTGTAGGAGATTGTCTGTAGGAGATGGTCTGTAGGAGATGGTCTGTAGGAGATTGGCTGTAGGAGATTGTCTGTAGGAGATTGGCTGTAGGAGATTGCCTGTAGGAGATTGCCTGTAGAAGATTGCCTGTAGGAGATGGTCTGTAGGAGATGGTCTGTAGGAGATGGCCTGTAGGAGATTGGCTGTAGGAGATGGTCTGTAGGAGATTGGCTGTAGGAGATGGTCTGTAGGAGATGGCCTGTAGAAGATTGCCTGTAGGAGATTGCCTGTAGGAGATGGTCTGTAGGAGATTGCCCGTAGGAGATGGCCTGTAGGAGATTGTCTGTAGGAGATGGTCTGTAGGAGATTGTCTGTAGGAGATTGCCTGTAGGAGATGGTCTGTAGGAGATTGTCTGTAGGAGATTGCCTGTAGGAGATTGCCTGTAGAAGATTGCCTGTAGGAGATTGCCTGTAGAAGATTGCCTGTAGGAGATTGTCTGTAGGAGATTGCCTGTAGGAGATTGTCTGTAGGAGATTGCCCGTAGGAGATGGTCTGTAGGAGATTGTCTGTAGGAGATTGCCTGTAGGAGATTGCCTGTAGAAGATTGCCTGTAGGAGATGGCCTGTAGGAGATTGCCTGTAGGAGATGGTCTGTAGGAGATGGTCTGTAGGAGATTGCCTGTAGGAGATTGGCTGTAGGAGATGGTCTGTAGGAGATTGGCTGTAGGAGATGGTCTGTAGGAGATGGCCTGTAGGAGATGGTCTGTGGGAGATGGCCTGTAGGAGATGGCCCGTAGGAGATGGTCTGTAGGAGATGGCCTGTAGGACATTGCCTGTAGGAGATGGCCTGTAGGAGATGGTCTGTAGGAGATTGCCTGTAGGAGATTGCCTGTAGGAGATTGCCTGTAGGAGGTGGCCTGTAGGAGATGGTCTGTAGGAGATGGCCTGTAGGAGATGGTCTGTAGGAGATTGCCTGTAGGAGATGGCCTGTAGGAGATGGCCTGTAGGAGATTGCCTGTAGGAGATTGCCTGTAGGAGATGGCCTGTAGGAGATTGCCTGTAGGAGATGGCCTGTAGGAGATTGCCTGTAGGAGATTGCCTGTAGGAGATGGTCTGTAGGAGATTGCCTGTAGAAGATTGCCTGTAGGAGATGGTCTGTAGGAGATGGCCTGTAGGAGATTGCCTGTAGGAGATTGCCTGTAGGAGATGGCCTGTAGGAGATTGCCTGTAGGAGATGGCCTGTAGGAGATGGCCTGTAGGAGATGGCCTGTAGGAGATTGCCTGTAGAAGATTGCCTGTAGTAGATGGTCTGTAGGAGATGGCCTGTAGGAGATGGTCTGTAGGAGATTGCCCTTAGGAGATTGCCTGTAGGAGATGGCCTGTAGGAGATGGTCTGTAGGAGATGGCCTGTAGGAGATGGCCTGTAGAAGATTGCCTGTAGGAGATGGCCTGTAGGAGATTGCCTGTAGGAGATGGCCTGTATGAGATGGTCTGTAGGAGATGGCCTGTATGAGATGGTCTGTAGGAGATTGCCTGTAGGAGATGGCCTGTAGGAGATGGCCTGTAGGAGATGGTCTGTAGGAGATGGCCTGTAGGAGATGGTCTGTAGGAGATGGCCCGTAGGAGATTGCCTGTAGGAAATTGCCTGTAGGAGATGGTCTGTAGGAGATTGCCTGTAGGAGATGGTCTGTAGGAGATGGCCTGTAGGAGATTGCCTGTAGGAGATGGCCTGTAGGAGATTGCCTATGGTGTGTGATTGTGCAATTTGTGTGATCCACAACTCGCAGTGATTTATATGGGAACTGCCTTGGCAGTCAAATTGGGAAAAGACATGATATTGTTGAATATTTGATTATTTTTTTTTATATTCTTTTTTCACAAATTCTGAGAATTGTTTTCATTCAATTTTTGCTCTCAGTTTCTGTAGCATTGGGGGAGACTGTCACCTCTGAGCAGGGCTGGATAAATCCCTGACTCATTAGTGTTACTCATGACCCTCACCCAGGATCCCATGTAACCCTCACCCAGTATCCCATGTAACCCTCACCCAGTATCCCATGTAACCCTAACCCAGTATCCCATGTAACCCTAACCCAGTATCCCATGTAACCCTAACCCAGTATCCCATGTAACCCTAACCCAGTATCCCATGTAACCCTAACCCAGTATCCCATGTAACCCTAACCCAGTATCCCATGTAACCCTCACCCAGGATCCCATGTAACCCTCATCCAGTATCCCATGTAATCCTAACCCAATATCCCATGTAACCCTAACCCAATATCCCATGTAACCCTCACCAAGGATCCCATGTAACCCTCACCCAGTATCCCATGTAACCCTCACCGGTTATCCCATGTAACCCTCACCCAGGATCCCATGTAACCCTAACCCAGTATCCCATGTAACCCTCACCCAGTATCCCATGTAACCCTAACCCAATATCTCATGAAACCCTAACCCAGTATCCCATGTAACCCTCACCCAGGATCCCATGTAACCCTCACCCAGTATCCCATGTAACCCTCACCCAGGATCCCATGTAACCCTCACCCAGGATCCCATGTAACCCTCACCCAATATCCCATGTAACCCTCACCCAGTATCCCATGTAACCCTAACCCAGTATCCCATGTAACCCTAACCCAGTATCCCATGTAACCCTAACCCAGTATCCCATGTAACCCTAACCCAGTATCCCATGTAACCCTCACCCAGGATCCCATGTAACCCTCACCCAGGATCCCATGTAACCCTCACCCAATATCCCATGAAACCCTAACCCAGTATCCCATGTAACCCTCACCCAGGATCCCATGTAACCCTCACCCAATATCCCATGAAACCCTAACCCAGTATCCCATGTAACCCTCACCCAGGATCCCATGTAACCCTCACCCAGGATCCCATGTAACCCTCACCCAGGATCCCATGTAACCCTCACCCAATATCCCATGTAACCCTCACCCAGTATCCCATGTAACCCTCACCCAGGATCCCATGTAACCCTCACCCAATATCCCATGTAACCCTCACCCAGGATCCCATGTAACCCTCACCCAGGATCCCATGTAACCCTCACCCAGTATCCCATGTAACCCTAACCCAGTATCCCATGTAACCCTCACCCAATATCCCATGTAACCCTCACCCAATATCCTATGTAACCCTTGTCCTGTATCCCATGTAACCCTCACCCAATATCCCATGTAACCCTCACCCAATATCCCATGTAACCCTCACCCAATATCCCATGTAACCCTCACCCAATATCCCATGTAACCCTCGTCCTGTATCCCATGTAACCCTAACCCAATATCCCATGTAACCCTCGTCCTTTATCCCATGTAACCCTAACCCAATATCCCATGTAACCCTAACCCAATATCCCATGTAACCCTCACCCAATATCCCATGTAACCCTAACCCAGTATCCCATGTAACCCTAACCCAGTATCCCATGTAACCCTTGTCCTTAACCCCATGTAACCCTCACCCAATATCCCATGTAACCCTCACCCAATATCCCATGTAACCCTCACCCAGTATCCCATGTAACCCTCACCCAATATCCCATGTAACCCTCGTCCTGTATCCCATGTAACCCTAACCCAATATCCCATGTAACCCTAACCCAGTATCCCATGTAACCCTCACCGGTTATCCCATGTAACCCTAACCCAGTATCCCATGTAACCCTCACCCAATATCCCATGTAACCCTCACCCAATATCCCATGTAACCCTCACCCAATATCCCATGTAACCCTCGTCCTGTATCCCATGTAACCCTCACCCAATATCCCATGTAACCCTCGTCCTGTATCCCATGTAACCCTAACCCAATATCCCATGTAACCCTAACCCAGTATCCCATGTAACCCTCACCAAATATCCCATGTAACCCTAACCCAGTATCCCATGTAACCCTAACCCAGTATCCCATGTAACCCTTGTCCTGTACCCCATGTAACCCTCACCCAATATCCCATGTAACCCTCACCCAATATCCCATGTAACCCTCACCCAGTATCCCATGTAACCCTAACCCAATATCCCATGTAACCCTCGTCCTGTATCCCATGTAACCCTAACCCAATATCCCATGTAACCCTAACCCAGTATCCCATGTAACCCTCACCCGATATCCCATGTAACCCTAACCCAGTATCCCATGTAACCCTCACCCAATATCCCATGTAACCCTCACCTAATATCCCATGTAACCCTTGTCCTGTATCCCATGTAACCCTCACCCAATATCCCATGTCATCCTCACCCAATATCCCATGTAACCCTCACCCAATATCCCATGTCACCCTCGTCCTGTATCCCATGTAACCCTCACCCAATATCCCATGTAACCCTAACCCAGTATCCCATGTAACCCTCGTCCTGTATCCCATGTAACCCTCACCCAATATCTCATGTAACCCTCACCCGATATCCCATGTCACCCTCACCCAATATCCCATGTTACCCTCGTCCAATATCCCATGTAACCCTCACCCAGGATCCCATGTAACCCTAACCCAGTATCCCATGTAACCCTCACCAAATATCCTATGTATTCCTCGTCCAATATCCCATGTAACCCTAACCCAGTATCCCATGTAACCCTCGTCCAGGATCCCATGTAACCCTCACCCAATATCCCATGTAACCCTCATCCAGTATATCATGTAACCCTCGTCCAATATCCCATGTAACCCTCACCCAATATCCCATGTAACGCTCACCCAGTATCCAATGAAACCCTCACCCAGTATCCTATGTAACCCTCACCCAGTATCCCATGTAACCCTAACCCAATATCCCATGAAACCCTAACCCAATATCCCATGTAACCCTCGTCCAGTATCCCATGTAACCCTCGTCCAGTATCCCATGTAACCCTAACCCAGGATCCCATGTAACCCTCGTCCAGTATCCCATGTAACCCTCGTCCAGTATCCCATGTAACCCTAACCCAATAAACCATGTAACCCTCGTCCATTATCCCATGTAACCCTCACCCAATATCCCATGTAACCCTAACCCAGTATCCCATGTAACCCTAACCCAGTATCCCATGTAACCCTTGTCCTGTACCGCATGTAACCCTCACCCAATATCTCATGTAACCCTCACCCAATATCCCATGTAACCCTCACCCAGTATCCCATGTAACCCTCACCCAATATCCCATGTAACCCTCGTCCTGTATCCCATGTAACCCTAACCCAATATCCCATGTAACCCTAACCCAGTATCCCATGTAACCCTCACCCGATATCCCATGTAACCCTAACCCAGTATCCCATGTAACCCTCACCCAATATCCCATGTAACCCTCACCCAATATCCCATGTAACCCTTGTCCTGTATCCCATGTAACCCTCACCCAATATCCCATGTCACCCTCACCCAATATCCCATGTAACCCTAACCCAATAAACCATGTAACCCTCGTCCATTATCCCATGTAACCCTCACCCAATATCCCATGTAACCCTAACCCAGTATCCCATGTAACCCTCACCCAATATCCCATGTAACCCTCGTCCTTTATCCCATGTAACCCTCACCCAATATCCCATGTAACCCTCACCCAATATCCCATGTAACCCTCACCCAATATCCCATGTAACCCTCGTCCTGTATCCCATGTAACCCTCACCCAATATCCCATGTAACCCTCGTCCTTTATCCCATGTAACTCTAACCCAATATCCCATGTAACCCTAACCCAGTATCCCATGTAACCCTCACCCAATATCCCATGTAACCCTAACCCAGTATCCCATGTAACCCTAACCCAGTATCCCATGTAACCCTTGTCCTTAACCCCATGTAACCCTCACCCAATATCCCATGTAACCCTCACCCAATATCCCATGTAACCCTCACCCAATATCCCATGTAACCCTCACCCAATATCCCATGTAACCCTCGTCCTGTATCCCATGTAACCCTAACCCAATATCCCATGTAACCCTAACCCAGTATCCCATGTAACCCTCACCAAATATCCCATGTAACCCTAACCCAGTATCCCATGTAACCCTCACCCAATATCCCATGTAACCCTCACCCAATATCCCATGTAACCCTCACCCAATATCCCATGTAACCCTCACCCAATATCCCATGTAACCTTCACCCAATATCCCATGTAACCCTCGTCCTGTATCCCACGTAACCCTCACCCAATATCCCATGTAACCCTAACCCAATATCCCATGTAACCCTCACCCAATATCCCATGTAACCCTCACCCAATATCCCATGTAACCCTCGTCCTGTATCCCATGTAACCCTCACCCAATATCCCATGTAACCCTCGTCCTGTATCCCATGTAACCCTAACCCTAACCCTAACCCTAACCCAGTATCCCATGTAACCCTCACCCAATATCCCATGTAACCCTAACCCAGTATCCCATGTAACCCTCACCCAATATCCCATGTAACCCTCGCCCAATATCCCATGTAACCCTCGCCCAATATCCCATGTAACCCTCGTCCTGTATCCCATGTAACCCTAACCCTAACCCTAACCCTAACCCTAACCCAGTATCCCATGTAACCCTCACCCAATATCCCATGTAACCCTCACCCAGTATCCCATGTAACCCTCACCCAATATCCCATGTAACCCTCACCCAATATCCCATGTAACCCTCGCCCAATATCCCATGTAACCCTAACCCAATATCCCATGTAACCCTAACCCAGTATCCCATGTAACCCTCACCCAATATCCCATGTAACCTTAACCCAGTATCCCATGTAACCCTCACCCAATATCCCATGTAACCCTCGTCCAATATCCCATGTAACCCTCACCCAATATCCCATGTAACCCTCGTCCAATATCCCATGTAACCCTAACCCAGTATCCCATGTAACCCTCACCCAATATCCCATGTAACCCTCGTCCTGTATCCCATGTAACCCTCACCCAATATCCCATGTAACCCTCGTCCTGTATCCCATGTAACCCTAACCCTAATCCTAACCCTAACCCAGTATCCCATGTAACCCTCACCCAATATCCCATGTAACCCTAACCCAGTATCCCATGTAACCCTCACCCAATATCCCATGTAACCCTCGCCCAATATCCCATGTAACCCTCGCCCAATATCCCATGTAACCCTCGTCCTGTATCCCATGTAACCCCTAACCCTAACCCTAACCCTAACCCTAACCCAGTATCCCATGTAACCCTCACCCAATATCCCATGTAACCCTAACCCAGTATCCCATGTAACCCTCACCCAATATCCCATGTAACCCTCACCCAATATCCCATGTAACCCTCGCCCAATATCCCATGTAACCCTAACCCAATATCCCATGTAACCCTAACCCAGTATCCCATGTAACCCTCACCCAATATCCCATGTAACCCTAACCCAGTATCCCATGTAACCCTCACCCAATATCCCATGTAACCCTCGTCCAATATCCCATGTAACCCTCACCCATGAGAAAGTGTTGGCTGTACTTTGTACACTGACAGTACCCATCTACCAACACTGGCTTGACTCCCACAGTATGGCCGGTACAGCGTAACACTCTCCAATTCATTCCTCCTCCTTCACGTCAGGTTTCTTTGGATGAGCCGCACTCAACCCCTCCAACAGTGAACTCAAGATTGCCGGACTTGCCGGGGACAAAGGTGTTTGTGATGAGAGAAGAAAACAGTCAGGTGAGATGTTTTTTATAGTGAGGAAGGTGAGATGGGCTTTATATTAAGGAGGGTGAGGTGAGCTTTATAGTGAGGAAGGTAAGATGGGCTTTATAGTGAGGATAATCAGATGGGCTTTATAGTGAGGATAATCAGATGGGCTTTAAAGTGAGGAGGGTGAGTTGGGCTTTATAGTGAGGAAGGTGAGATGGGCTTTATAGTGAGGATAATCAGATGGGCTTTAAAGTGGGGAGGGTGAGTTGGGCTTTATAGTGAGGAAGGTGAGATGGGCTTTAAAGGGGGGATAATCAGATGGGCTTTAAAGTGAGGAGGGTGAGATGGGCTTTATAGTGAGGATAATCAGATGGGCTTTAAAGTGAGGATAATCAGATGGGCTTTAAAGTGAGGAGGGTGAGATGGGCTTTATAGTGAGGATAATCAGATGGGCTTTAAAGTGAGGATAATCAGATGGGCTTTAAAGTGAGGAAGGTGAGATGGACTTTATAGTGAGGAGGGTGAGATGGGCTTTATAGTGAGGAAGGTGAGATGGGCTTTATAGTGGGGATTATCAGATGGGCTATAAAGTGAGGAGGGTGAGATAGGCTTTGAAGAGAGGAAGGTAACATGGGTTTTATAGTGAGGAGGGTGAGATGAGCTTTATAGTGAGGATCATCAGATGGGCTTTAAAGTGAAGAGTGTGAGATTGGCTTTATAGTGAGGATCATCAGATGAGCTTTAAAGTGAGGAGGGTGAGATGGGCTTTTTAGTGAGGAAGGTAAGATGGGCTTTATGAAGTGGGCTTGACAGTTAGGAGGGTGAAGTGGGTTTTATTGAGAGGAGGGTGAGATGGGCTTTATAGTGAGGAAGGTGAGATGGGCTTTGTAGTGAGGAAGGTGAGATGGGCTTTAAAGAGAGGAAGGTGAGATGGGCTTTATAGTGAGGAAGGTGAGATGGGCTTTAAAGTGAGGAAGGTGAGATGGGCTTTAAAGTGAGGAAGGTGAGATGGGCTTTATAGAGAGGAAGGTGAGATGGGCTTTATAGTGAGTTAGGTGCACCAGGGTACCTGGTGTGTCATGGTAACTGGTGCACCATGGTACCTGGTGTGTCATGGTAACTGGTGCGTCATGGTACCTGGTGTGTCATGGTACCTGGTGTGTCATGGTACCTGGTGTGACATGGCACCTGGTGTGTCATGGTACATGATGTGTCATGGAAACTGGTGTGTCATGGTACCTGGTGCACCATGGTGCCTGGTGTGTCATGGTAACTGGTGTGTCATGGTAACTGATGCACCATGGAAACTGGTGCGTCATGGTACTTGGTGCTTCATGGTACCTGGTGTGTCATGGGAACTGGTGCACCACGGTACCTGGTGTGTCATGGCATCTGGTGTGTCATGGTACCTGGTGTGTCATGGTAACTGGTGCACCATGGTACCTGGTGTGTCATGGTAACTGGTGTGTCATGGCACCTGGTGTGCCATGGTACCTGGTGTGCCATGAGGCCTTGTGTGTCATGGTACCTGGTGTTTCATGGTACATGGTGTGTCATGGTACCTGGTGTGCAATGGTACCTGGTGTGCCATGGTGCCTGGTTTGTCATGGTGCCTGGTTTGTCATGGTGCCTGGTGCGTCATGGTGCCTGTTGGGTCATGGTGCCTGTTGGGTCATGGTGCCTGGTCTGTCATGGTACCTGGTGTGTCATGGTACCTGGTGCGTCATGGTCCATGGTGCGTCATGGTACCTGGTGTGTCATGGTAACTGGTGTGTCATCGTACCTGGTGTCTCATGGTGCCTGGTGCGTCATGGTGCCTGTTGGGTCATGGTGCCTGTTGGGTCATGGTGCCTGGTCTGTCATGGTACCTGGTGTGTCATGGTACCTGGTGCGTCATGGTCCATGGTGCGTCATGGTACCTGGTGTGTCATGGTAACTGGTGTGTCATGGTACCTGGTGTGTCATGGTACCTGGTGTGTCATGGTACCTGGTGCGTCATGGAAACTGGTGTGTTATGGAAACTGGTGTGTCATGGTACCTGGTGCGTCATGGTACCTGGTGCGTCATGGTACCTGGTGTGTCATGGCACCTGGTGCACCATGATCATTGCTTGTGCAGTCACTGGCTTGTCTGGTTCTGTCATGTTCATGGTATAACAGAAATATTATGTTAAAAAACAATTTTTAACTAAGAATCGTACTTCTCTTTTCAGTCCATCAGTATGCTGTGGCGGAGGACAGCCCTGCAGGTGGACAACACTGACGGTCAAGACGCCCGCTCCCTGTACTACACTGAGGCCCTGATGCCACCAGTCTGTGTGTCCGACATTGTGGCCGGCAGCAAGCTGAAGCACGTGTCCCAGATCCCAGGGCGGAGGAGGTCAGAGGAGCTGGAACAGAGCTGTCAGGTATGTGGAAAATAGCCATTGTAGCTGTCTCCCTCAACAGACTGTCAGGTATGTGGAAAATAGCCATTGTAGCTGTCTCCCTCAACAGAGCTGTCAGGTATGCGGAAAATAGCCATTGTAGCTGTCACCCTCAACAGAGCTGTCAGGTATGTGGAAAATAGCCATTGTAGCTGTCTCCCTCAACAGAGCTGTCAGGTATGTGGAAAATAGCCATTGTAGCTGTCTCCCTCAACAGAGCTGTCAGGTATGTGGAAAATACCCATTGTAGCTGTCACCTTCAACAGAGCTGTCAGGTACGTGGAAAATAGCCATTGTAACTGTCTCCCTCAACAGAGCTGTCAGGTATGTGGAAAATACCCATTGTAGCTGTCACCCTCAGCAGAGCTGCCAGGTATGTGGAAAATAGCCATTGTAGCTGTCACCCTCAGCAGAGCTGTCAGGTATGTGGAAAATAGCCATTGTAGCTGTCACCCTCAGCAGAGCTGTCAGGTATGTGGAAAATAGCCATTGTAGCTGTCTCCCTCAACAGAGCTGTCAGGTATGTGGGAAATAGCCATTGTAACTGTCACCCTCAGCAGAGCTGTCAGGTATGTGGAAAATAGCCATTGTAGCTGTCACCCTCAGCAGAGCTGTCAGGTATGTGGAAAATAGCCATTGTAGCTGTCACCCTCAGCAGAGCTGTCAGGTATGTGGAAAATAGCCATTGTAGCTGTCACCCTCAGCAGAGCTGTCAGGTATGTGGAAAATACCCATTGTAACTGTCTCCCTCAGCAGAGCTGTCAGGTATGTGGAAAATAGCCATTGTAACTGTCACCCTCAACAGAGCTGTCAGGTATGTGGAAAATAGCCATTGTAGCTGTCACCCTCAGCAGAGCTGTCAGGTATGTGGAAAATAGCCATTGTAGCTGTCACCCTCAGCAGAGCTGTCAGGTATGTGGAAAATAGCCATTGTAGCTGTCACCCTCAGCAGAGCTGTCAGGTATGTGGAAAATACCCATTGTAACTGTCTCCCTCAGCAGAGCTGTCAGGTATGTGGAAAATAGCCATTGTAACTGTCACCCTCAACAGAGCTGTCAGGTATGTGGAAAAAAGCCATTGTAACTGTCTCCCTCAACAGAGCTGTCAGGTATGTGGAAAATACCCATTGTAACTGTCACCCTCAGCAGAGCTGTCAGGTATGTGGAAAATAGCCATTGTAGCTGTCACCCTCAGCAGAGCTGTCAGGTATGTGGAAAATAGCCATTGTAGCTGTCTCCCTCAACAGAGCTGTCAGGTATGTGGAAAATACCCATTGTAACTGTCACCCTCAGCAGAGCTGTCAGGTATGTGGAAAATAGCCATTGTAGCTGTCTCCCTCAGCAGAGCTGTCAGGTATGTGGAAAATAGCCATTGTAGCTGTCTCCCTCAACAGAGCTGTCAGGTATGTGGAAAATACCCATTGTAACTGTCACCCTCAGCAGAGCTGTCAGGTACGTGGAAAATACCCATTGTAACTGTCACCCTCAGCAGAGCTGTCAGGTACGTGGAAAATACCCATTGTAACTGTCTCCCTCAACAGAGCTGTCAGGTACGTGGAAAATACCCATTGTAGCTGTCACCCTCAGCAGAGCTGTCAGGTACGTGGAAAATAGCCATTGTAACTGTCACCCTCAACAGAGCTGTCAGGTATGTGGAAAATAGCCATTGTAACTGTCACCCTCAACAGAGCTGTCAGGTATGTGGAAAATAGCCATTGTAGCTGTCACCCTCAGCAGAGCTGTCAGGTATGTGGAAAATACCCATTTTAGCTGTCACCCTCAACAGAGCTGTCAGGTATGTGGAAAATAGCCATTGTAGCTGTCACCCTCAACAGAGCTGTCAGGTACGAGGAAAAAAGCCATTGTAACTGTCACCCTCAACAGAGCTGTTAGGTATGTGGAAAATAGCCATTGTAGCTGTCACCCTCAGCAGAGCTGTCAGGTATGTGGAAAATACCCATTGTAACTGTCACCCTCAACAGAGCTGTCAGGTATGTGGAAAATACCCATTGTAACTGTCACCCTCAACAGAGCTGTCAGGTATGTGGAAAATAGCCATTGTAACTGTCACCCTCAACAGAGCTGTCAGGTATGTGGAAAATAGCCATTGTAGCTGTCACCCTCAACAGAGCTGTCAGGTATGTGGAAAATAGCCATTGTAGCTGTCACCCTCAACAGAGCTGTCAGGTACGAGGAAAAAAGCCATTGTAACTGTCACCCTCAACAGAGCTGTCAGGTATGTGGAAAATAGCCATTGTAACTGTCACCCTCAACAGAGCTGTCAGGTACGTGGATAATATCCATTGTAACTGTCACCCTCAACAGAGCTGTCAGGTATGTGGAAAATAGCCATTGTAACTGTCACCCTAAACAGAGCTGTCAGGTATGTGGAAAATAGCCATTGTAACTGTCTCCCTCAACAGAGCTGTCAGGTATGTGGAGGTAGGGAGTTATGACTTCCGCCATGGACTAAAACCGTTAGGTACACAGAAGATATCTATTATGACTGTAACACTGGCACATTGTTAATTTATTATCCCCCGCCACGAAGTTGAAGGTGGATATAGGAATGGGTGCCGTCCGTCCGTCTTTCCGTCCTTCCACCCTTCCGTCCGTCCGTCCATCCGTCCGTCACATTTCGTTTCTGGAGCAGATCTTGAAAACCGTACCATATTTCTTCACCAAACATGGCACATAGATAGGTCTAGTGGTGAACTGGTGCCTTTTGATAGTTTGGGATTTTTAGAAAAATTATTTTTTGAGTTTCCATGGCAACGACTTTGATTTAAACTGAAAATTGCCGTAGTCCTCGTTTCTGGAGCAGATCTTGAAAACCTTACTATATTTCTTTATCAAACTTCGCACATAGATAGGTCTAGTGGTGAACCGGTGCCTTTTGATAGTTTGGGATTTTTCAAAAAATTCTATCATAAACTGCAGATGGAAAAACAACACCAGTAATAACTTTTTTTAGTGCTGCAATTAGGCCATTTACATTGCACACAACCCGACATGTCATATTGGCGGGGGATGTGAGTATTTTATGCTTGTTATATTCGATATGCAGTCAAACACCGTTGTGTCGAAGTTGCAGGAACCTACATAAATACTTCAAGTTATCCGATGTATTCTACCAATTGACATGAAAAATGAATTAATCAAAACACATTTGACAAACAATGAGAAAATGAAATAAATGACCAACACTACTTTTATTATTAATTATTATTGGCAATAATTGGCGTAGAAATTTAATCAATTCACATATTAAATATGTCTACATTTATATATAATTATAAGTAGGAAATACATGCATGTTCAAAACATGACAGCTGACATATTCAACTTCCGCATCACGAGCTTGTATCAGCGTTAACACAATATTAACAAGATAGGAATCATATCTGAGTAAACTTAGTCAATAATGTTTGATGAATATTAGTCTTGATCAATTTAGTCTTGATCAAGTTCGACACATCTAAGTTTGACACAACAGTGTTTGACTGTAACTTGCACTTGAATATTATTCAAATTCCTGATAACCTAGATGATGCAGATTGTCAGTAGTCGGTTGTTCCAGACAACTGAGTGATATGTTGCTATGGTGATTATAGGAAGGCCATACAAGCCAGGTAGCAGAGAACATAACATGTACGCCAACCGCGATGTTGCTAGCAGAACTGGCCGCCGAGGCAGGGGACAGCAGTTGTGATGTCAAGAGCGATGCTGATGGGGGCGAGGACGACAAGGTTGCTGATGGGGATGAGGATAAAGCTGCTAAGGATGCTGTTACCCCTGACGCCAGTGGATTCTGTCCCGAGGAGCTGGTTCACATAAACGTTAGTCACTTCCCTGTTCTAATGTTGTGCTCATTGCTGACACTGAAGTGGAAGACACCTGCACCACCTCGGCTTTAAGCTAACATGACATGCTTATTTTTAAGCCAGCGCTAAACCCAACTCAATCACTCTTTTTTCTCATTTAAATGTCTATAAGGAAATATGTGTTTTATATTAAATGCAACATGTTTTTTGTCTGTTTTCAGAATTGTTTAAATATTAGTTTGGCAACTTCAATGACAGGGTGGTTTTGTTGATGACTACAGAGAATTGTTTACCTATTTACACAGGATGTAGCGAACTGTTTCTGTTGTAGAAGGAGGCGTGTGATGAGGCCATGTCGGCCCTACAGCGCCACTACCTCAACCTGGTGGATCAGGAACAGTCCTCGGATGTTGCCATAGAAACCAGAGACCACAGTGTTGTCCACGCCCATCGGCTCATTCTGTCAGTCAGGTGTCCTCAGCTGTTGAAGGTGGGTCAGGTCAAGGTGGTGCTGGGTCAGGGCATGTTGAAGCTGTATCTGTGAGTCAGGTCATGTTGAAGCTGTATCTGTGAGTCAGGTCATGTTGAAGCTGTATCTGTGAGTCAGGTCATGTTGAAGCTGTATCTGTGGGTCAGGTCATGTTAAAGGTATATCTGTGAGTCAGGTCATGTTGAAGCTGTATCTGTGAGTCAGGTCATGTTGAAGCTGTATCTGTGAGTCAGGTCATGTTGAAGCTGTATCTGTGGGTCAGGTCATGTTAAAGGTGTATCTGGGAGTCAGGTCATGTTGAAGCTGTATCTGTGAGTCAGGTCAGGTTGAAGGTGTATCTGTGGGTCAGGTCATGTTGAAGCTGTATCTGTGAGTCAGGTCATGTTGAAGTTGTATCTGTGGGTCAGGTCATGTTGAAGGTGTATCTGTGAGTCAGGTCATGTTCAAGGTGTATCTGTGGGTCAGGTCATGTTCAAGGTGTATCTGTGAGTCAGGTCATATTGAAGCTGTATCTGTGGGTCAGGTCATGTTCAAGGTGTATCTGTGAGTCAGGCCATGTTGACGATGTATCTGTGGGTCAGGTCATGTTCAAGGTGTTTCTGTGGGTCAGGTCATGTTCAAGGTGTATCTGTGAGTCAGGTCATATTGAAGCTGTATCTGTGGGTCAGGTCATGTTGACGATGTATCTGTGGGTCAGGTCATGTTCAAGGTGTATCTGTGAGTCAGGTCATATTGAAGCTGTATCTGTGGGTCAGGTCATGCTCAAGGTGTATCTGTGGGTCAGGCCATGTTGACGATGTATCTGTGGGTCAGGTCATGTTGAAGGTGTATCTGTGAGTCAGGTCATATTGAAGCTGTATCTGTGGGTCAGGTCATGTTCCAGAAGTTTCTGTGAGTCAGGTCAATGTGAAGGTGTATCTGTGGGTCAGGTCATGTTGAAGCTGTATCTGTGGGTCAGGTCATGTTGAGAGTGTATCTGTGGGTCAGGTCATGTTGAGAGTGTATCTGTGGGTCAGGTCAATGTGAAGGTGTATCTGTGGGTCAGGTCATGTTGAGAGTGTATCTGTGGGTCAGGTCATGTTGAGAGTGTATCTGTGGGTCAGGTCATGTTGAGAGTGTATCTGTGGGTCAGGTCAATGTGAAGGTGTATCTGTGGGTCAGGTCATGTTGACGGTGTTTCTGTGGGTCAGGTCAATGTGAAGGTGTATTTGTGGGTCAGGTCATGTTGACGGTGTTTCTGTGGGTCAGGTCAATGTGAAGGTGTATTTGTGGGTCAGGTCATGTTGAAGGTGTATCTGTGAGTCAGGTCATGTTGAAGGTGTATCTGTGGGTCAGGTCAATGTGAAGGTGTGTCTGTGGGTCAGGTCATGTTGACGGTGTTTCTGTGGGTCAGGTCAATGTGAAGGTGTATTTGTGGGTCAGGTCATGTTGAAGGTGTATCTGTGAGTCAGGTCATGTTGAAGGTGTATCTGTGGGTCAGGTCATGTTGAAGGTGTATCTGTGAGTCAGGTCATATTGAAGCTGTATCTGTGGGTCAGGTCATGTTGACGGTGTATCTGTGGGTCAGGTCATGTTGAAGGTATATTTGTGGGTCAGGTCATGTTAAAGGTGTATCTGTGAGTCAGGTCAACCTGACGGTGTATCTGTGGCTCAGGTCATGTTCAAGGTGTCTGTTGGTCAGGTCGAGGTGCCTAGTGTCTCTGTGAGTCATTTCATGCTCAAGGTGTATTTGTGGGTCAGGTCATGTTGAAGGTGTCTGTGGGTCAGGTAAATGTGAAGGTGTATCTGTGGGTCAGGTCATGTTGAAGGTGTATCTGTGGGTCAGGTCATGTTGAAGGTGTATGTGTGAGTCAGGTCATGTTCAAGGTGTATTTGGGGGTCAGGTCATGTTGAAGGTGTATGTGTGAGTCAGGTCAATGTGAAGGTGTATCTGTGGGTCAGGTCATATTGAAGGTGTATCTGTGAGTCAGGTCATGTTGAAGGTGTATCTGTGAGTCAGGTCATGTTGAAGGTGTATTTGTGGGTCAGGTCATGTTGAAGGTGTATTTGTGGGTCAGGTCAATGTGTGGAACAGGTGAAGGTGTATCTGTTGGTCAGGTCATGTTGAAGGTGTATCTGTGGATCAGGTCAATGTATGGGTCAGGTCATGTTCAAGGTGTATCTGTGGGTCAGGTCATGTTCAAGGTGTCTGTGGGTCAGGTCATGTTCAAGGTGTATTTGTGGGTCAGGTCATGTTGAAGGTGTATCTGTGGGTCAGGTCATGTTCAAGGTGTCTGTGAGGCAG
This sequence comes from Haliotis rufescens, assembly GCF_023055435.1. Classification (NCBI taxonomy): domain Eukaryota; kingdom Metazoa; phylum Mollusca; class Gastropoda; order Lepetellida; family Haliotidae; genus Haliotis; species Haliotis rufescens. The sequence continues at coordinate 4,855,856 of NW_025964057.1, forward strand.
GTCATGTTCAAGGTGTCTGTGAGGCAGGTCATGTTCAAGGTGTATTTGTGGGTCAGGTCATGTTCAAGGTGTCTGTGGGTCAGGTCATGTTGAAGGTGTATTTGTGGGTCAGGTCATGTTGAAGGTGTATCTGTGGGTCAGGTCAATGTGAAGGTGTGTATGTGGGTAAGGTCAATGTGAAGGTGTAATTGTGGGTCAGGTCATGTTGAAGGTGTATCTGTGGGTCAGGTCAAGGTGAAGGTGTGTTTGTGGGTGAGGGCATGTAAAAGGTGTGTCTGTGGGGCCACATCTCTGTATTACACTCAACCCTGTTTCAGCTGACCAGGCGCGGTGACATTGTCCACCTCTTGAACTCCTCCTGAGATGCGGTGCTCGCAGTGATGAAGTTGGGGGTCAGGTCATGTTGAAGGTGTATGTGTGAGTCAGGTCAATGTGAAGGTGTATGTGTGGGTCAGGTCATGTTGAAGGTGTATTTGTGGGTCAGGTCATGTTGAAGGTGTATTTGTGGGTCAGGTCAATGTGTGGGTCAGGTGAAGGTGTATCTGTTGGTCAGGTCATGTTGAAGGTGTATCTGTGGGTCAGGTCAATGTATGGGTCAGGTCATGTTCAAGGTGTATCTGTGGGTCAGGTCAAGGTGCTAAGTGTGTCTGTGGGTCAGGTCATGTTCAAGGTGTATTTGTGAGTCAGGTCATGTTGAAGGTGTATCTGTGGGTCAGGTCATGTTCAAGGTGTCTGTGAGGCAGGTCATGTTCAAGGTGTGTCTGTTGGTCAGGTCAAGGTGAAGGTGTAATTGTGGGTCAGGTCATGTTGAAGGTGTATCTGTGGGTCAGGTCAAGGTGAAGGTGTGTTTGTGGGTGAGGGCATGTAAAAGGTGTGTCTGTGGGGCCACATCTCTGTATTACACTCAACCCTGTTTCAGCTGACCAGGCGCGGTGACATTGTCCACCTCTTGAACTCCTCCCGAGATGCGGTGCTCGCAGTGATGAAGTTTGTGTATGGTGGCGCCATCTGTCTGCAGCCCAGTCTCATCTCGGAGGTCAAAGCCCTGGCCCAACAGTGAGGAGATCTTTGTTATCAGATTGCTGTTATTTATTTTAGCGTCAGATACAAAGATAAAGTAAGCTGTAATAGTCAACCAGTGTAAAAATATATTCAGGCAGCTTGGCAAAGGAGTGGAAAACAGTTTAGTTAATCTACAAAAGTGAGCTTTGTGTGAGCTTTGTCATGTATGTACCCTATCATGTATGTACCATGTAATGTATGTACCATGTAATGTATGTACCTTGTCATGTATGTACCATATCATGTATGTACCATATCATGTATGTACCTTGTCATGTATGTACCATGTCATGTATGTACCATTTCATGTATGTACCTTGTCATGTATGTACCCTATCATGTATGTACCTTGTCATGTATGTACCCTATCATGTATGTACCATGTCATGTATGTACCATGTCATGTATGTACCATGTCATGTATGTACCTAGTCATGTATGTACCATGTCATGTATGTACCTGGTCATGTATGTACATTGTCATGTATGTACCTAGTCATGTATGTACATTGTCATGTATGTACCATATCATGTATGTACCATGTCATGTATGTACCTTGTCATGTATGTACCATGTCATGTATGTACCATTTCATGTATGTACCTTGTCATGTATGTACCATATCATGTATGTACCTTGTCATGTATGTACCATGTCATGTATGTACCATTTCATGTATGTACATTGTCATGTATGTACCATATCATGTATGTACCATGTCATGTATGTACCTTGTCATGTATGTACCATGTCATGTATGTACCATTTCATGTATGTACCTTGTCATGTATGTACCATATCATGTATGTACCTAGTCATGTATGTACCTTGTCATGTATGTACCCTATCATGTATGTACCATGTCATGTATGTACCATGTCATGTATGTACCTAGTCATGTATGTACCATGTCATTTATGTACCATGTCATGTATGGACCCAGGTCATGTATGTACCATATCATGTATGTACCTTGTCATGTATGTACCATATCATGTATGTACCATGTCATGTATGTACCTTGTCATGTATGTACCCTATCATGTATGTACCATGTCATGTATGTACCATGTCATGTATGTACCATGTCATGTTTGTCCTTGTCATGTATGTCCCTTGTCATGTATGTACCATGTCATGTATGTACCATGTCATGTATGTACCATGTCATGTATGTCCCTTGTCGTGTATGTACCATCGTATGTAGGTACCTTGTCATGTATGTACCATGTCATGTATGTACCTTGTCATGTATGTCCCATGTCATGTATGTACCATGTCATGTATGTACCATGTCATGTAGGTACCATGTCATGTATGTACCATGACATGTAGGTACCTTGTCATGTATGTACCATGACATGTAGGTACCTTGTCATGTATGTACCATGTCATGCATGTCCCTTGTCATGTATGTACCATGTCATGTATGTACCACATCATGTATGTACCATGTCATGTATGTACCAAATCATGTATGTACCATGTCATGTATGTACCTTGTCATGTATGTACCATGTCATGTGTGTACCTTGTCATGTATGTACCATGTTATGTGTGTACCTTGTCATGTATGTACCATGTCATGTATGTACTTTGTCCTTGCAGGCTCTGTGTCACAGATCTCACTGCCTTTTGTGATGCAAGTCAGGTGCTTCAGCAAACAGACATGCAGACAGTCACACAGACAGACATGAAGACAAATCAGGCCGAGAGCAGGGCACACAGACTTACCAGCATCGATGATATCTGTCATGACATGTTCAGTGACTCTGACTTTGACCTTGACCCTCAAGGTGAGAAGGGTGCTTGTAAGGAGGGAGGAGGAAGTAAGAGCGACGAGGATGAGTGGAGGGAGGTGTACTGTTCCCAGCGGCAGCAACTGCATCGCAGGCTGAGTTTGGGAGATGTTGTTGTCAAGGATGATATCGAGGAAGTAGGGGACTTTGGTCGACACAGAGGAGAATTGGACACAGTGGAATATGTGGAAGAGGAGGTTGGAGATGGACCTGCGCTGACAGGACACAGCTCTGCAGGTCCCATGCATGGAGCAGATCCAGGGGACAGACCTGCTCATAACTCCATTGATAGAAAATCGACAAGAAAGCCCTCCAAGACAGATCCACACAGTGGTGAAGAGGAGCTGTTCAGTGATGATGAAGAAGTTGAGATGGATTTATTGTTAGACACATCTGTCTCGGATAATGATGTCCCAGATATAGATGTCCCAACCATGAGACATAACAGGACATGTGACCGAAGAAGCAAACACCCAGGTCCTGGTTCAGCAACAGACCCTGGGTTTGAGTCTCATGAAGCTGATGAGAAACACTCCCATGGATCTGATGACTTTGAAATAATCCAAAGTGGGTCCAGTTCCTCAGAGGAGGGCAACAGTGATGGAAGTCAAGGTCAACAAGGAACAAGGGAAGAAACAGTCTCCAGGATATCCCAGTATGTAGCTATGTCGCCTTTCAGGTCTCCAGACAAGACAGAACCCAGTCGGTGCCGGTATGTAGCTATGTCGCCTGTCAGGTCTCCAGACAAGATAGAACCCAGTCGGTGCCGGTATGTAGCTATGTCGCCTGTCAGGTCTCCAGACAAGACAGAACCCAGTCGGAAGGCAGGATCAGCGAAGAGGAAGCGAGCACCATCCGACCAGGAACTGGTGGCATCTCCAATACTGAGCAAGAAAACTCATCCACACAGCGTGACACCACAGACCAAGCAGTCCCCCAAGAGGCTGAAGATGTTGACGCCCGACAGAGTGGTATCAAATCCAGGTAAAGGTCAAGGCCATTCTGACAAAAAGATAAAAATGTCCACAACCAATCCAGGTGTCACTAAAGTTAAGTCAGATGAACACATGAAGATGTCTACCCCTCTGGACCGATCAGGTCAAGGTCACTCTGTGGTGGAGCAGGACTCTCTGTACATCACCCCAATCCCCAATCAGCGACAGCGGTCGACCTTCATGTTGGAGACCCCTGCACTGACCAATCTGAGCCAAGGTCTTTCCATGGATGGGGACTTTGTGGCGACACCTGTAGGCAGGATAGTTCATAGCCATTCAGGGCAGGAAATTCTGGTTCATCTTAATGGGTCTTACTTGGCAGAGAACCAGACAGATGCTGACAAAAATGAATCAGGGATGCAAAACGACGATTGTTCCAGGGTAGCATGCCCTGTTGTTGAGAAGGAGAACACAAGGTCAGTAGATGCAGAAACAACAGCAGCCTCCGGAACTGATGTGGAATCAGGACGGAGTCGAAATAATAATTATTCAGGCCAGAATCCACACACAAAGTCATCAAATGGGAATCAAAGTTCCAAGTCCTCAGGAGTGAATCACAAGACCCTATCACCTGGCAAGAAGTCTGTGGATTCCTCTGATTCTGACCTTGAGATAGTTGGAGACAACTTCCAGTTGCTCTCACAGTCTTCCTTCTCTCCCAAGTTTCCCGGCAAGTTCAGCTTTAAGAAGATTTCCTCCCAGACCAGAAAGTTGAGTAGAAAGAGAAGGCCAAGTCTATATCCTCATTGCCATGGAGACAATGAGGAGGGGAGGAAGCTGGAGGCTGATGGTCGGAACAGTCAGGAGGAAGAAGACAAGAATGTCCTTATGTCTGCTGTTGGCATGGTGACAGATTGTGGTGATGCTGCAGAGGAGTCAGCACGGATGCACCGGTCTCCTAACACAGGTAGGTTGTCAAGATGCACCAGCACAGATGTGTTCACAGATAAAACTCCTAACGTCCCTTAGCCTCCACTCCCGTCTCCGCTCCACCACATCCCTACCTATCACTAACACCTACCTTTATCCCACCTGTATCCCACCTGTATCCCACCTGTATCCCTGTGGCAACACTCCACATTGTCCCCTGCATGTTACCCGACATGTATCCCTGTGGCAACACTCCATATTGTCCTACTGCATGTTACCCGACATGTATCCCTGCGGTAACACTCCACATTGTCCTACTGCATGTTACCCGACATGTATCCCTGTGGCCACACTCCACATTGTCCTACTGCATGTTACCCGACATGTATCCCTGTGGCAACACTCCACATTGTCCCCTGCATGTTACCCGACATGTATCCCTGTGGCAACACTCCATATTGTCCTACTGCATGTTACCCGACATGTATCCCTGCGGTAACACTCCACATTGTCCTACTGCATGTTACCCGACATGTATCCCTGTGGCCACACTCCACATTGTCCTACTGCATGTTACCCGACATGTATCCCTGTGGTAACACTCCACATTGTCCCCTGCATGTTACCCGACATGTATCCCTGTGGCAACACTCCATATTGTCCTACTGCATGTTACCCGACATGTATCCCTGTGGTAACACTCCACATTGTCCTACTGCATGTTACCCGACATGTATCCCTGTGGTAACACTCCACATTGTCCTACTGCATGTTGCCCGACATGTATCCCTGTGGTAACACTCCACATTGTCCTACTGCATGTTACCCGCCATGTACCCCTGTGGTAACACTCCCTATTGTCCTACTGCATGTTACCCGCAATGTATCCCTGTGGTAACACTCCACATTGTCCTACTGCATGTTACCCGACATGTATCCCTGTGGTAACACTCCACATTGTCCTACTGCATGTTACCCGACATGTATCCCTGTGGTAACACTCCCTATTGTCCAACTGCATGTTACCCGACATGTATCCCTGTGGTAACACTCCACATTGTCCTACTGCATGTTACCCGACATGTATCCCTGTGGTAACACTCCACATTGTCCTACTGCATGTTACCAGACATGTATCCCTGTGGTAACACTCCACATTGTCCTACTGCATGTTACCCAACATGTATCCCTGTGGTAACACTCCACATTGTCCTACTGCATGTTACCCGACATGTATCCCTGTGGCAACACTCCACATTGTCCTACTGCATGTTACCCGCAATGTATCCCTGTGGTAACACTCCACATTGTCCTACTGCATGTTACCCGACATGTATCCCTGTGGTAACACTCCACATTGTCCTACTGCATGTTACCCGACATGTATCCCTGTGGTAACACTCCCTATTATCCTACTGCATGTTACCCGACATGTATCCCTGTGGTAACACTCCACATTGTCCTACTGCATGTTACCCGACATGTATCCCTGTGGTAACACTCCCTATTGTCCTACTGCATGTTACCCGACATGTATCCATGTGGCAACACTCCACATTGTCCTACTGCATGTTACCCGACATGTATCAGTGTGGTAACACTCCCTATTGTCCTACTGCATGTTGCCCGACATGTATCCCTGTGGTAACACTCCACATTGTCCTACTGCATGTTACCCGACATGTATCCCTGTGGTAACACTCCACATTGTCCTACTGCATGTTACCCGACATGTATCCCTGTGGTAACACTCCACATTGTCCTACTGCATGTTACCCGACATGTATCCCTGTGGTAACACTCCACATTGTCCTACTGCATGTTACCTGACATGTATCCCTGTGGTAACACTCCACATTGTCCTACTGCATGTTACCCGACATGTATCCCTGTGGTAACACTCCACATTGTCCCACTGCATGTTACCCGACATGTATCCATGTGGTAACACTCCACATTGTCCTACCGCATGTTACCCGACATGTATCCATGTGGTAACACTCCACATTGTCCTACTGCATGTTACCCGACATGTATCCATGTGGTAACACTCCACATTGTCCTACTGCATGTTACCCGACATGTATCCCTGTGGCCACACTCCACATTGTCCTACTGCATGTTACCCGACATGTATCCCTGTGGTAACACTCCACATTGTCCTACTGCATGTTACCCGACATGTATCCCTGTGGTAACACTCCACATTGTCCTACTGCATGTTACCCGCAATGTATCCCTGTGGTAACACTCCACATTGTCCTACTGCATGTTACCCGACATGTATCCCTGTGGTAACACTCCCTATTGTCCTACTGCATGTTACCCAACATGTATCCCTGTGGTAACACTCCACATTGTCCTACTGCATGTTACCCAACATGTATCCCTGTGGTAACACTCCACATTGTCCTACTGCATGTTACCCGACATGTATCCCTGTGGTAACACTCCACATTGTCCTACTGCATGTTACCCGACATGTATCCCTGTGGTAACACTCCACATTGTCCTACTGCATGTTACCTGACATGTATCCCTGTGGCTTCACTCCACATTGTCCTACTGCATGTTACCCGACATGTATCCCTGTGGTAACACTCCACATTGTCCTACTGCATGTTACCCGACATGTATCCATGTGGTAACACTCCACATTGTCCTACTGCATGTTACCTGACATGTATCCCTGTGGCCACACTCCACATTGTCCTACTGCATGTTACCCGACATGTATCCCTGTGGTAACACTCCACATTGTCCTACTGCATGTTACCCGACATGTATCCCTGTGGTAACACTCCACATTGTCCTACTGCATGTTACCTGACATGTATCCCTGTGGCCACACTCCACATTGTCCTACTGCATGTTACCCGACATGTATCCCTGTGGTAATACTCCACATTGTCCTACTGCATGTTACCCGACATGTATCCCTGTGGCAACACTCCATATTGTCCTACTGCATGTTACCCGACATGTATCCCTGCGGTAACACTCCACATTGTCCTACTGCATGTTACCCGACATGTATCCCTGTGGCCACACTCCACATTGTCCTACTGCATGTTACCCGACATGTATCCCTGTGGCAACACTCCACATTGTCCCCTGCATGTTACCCGACATGTATCCCTGTGGCAACACTCCATATTGTCCTACTGCATGTTACCCGACATGTATCCCTGCGGTAACACTCCACATTGTCCTACTGCATGTTACCCGACATGTATCCCTGTGGCCACACTCCACATTGTCCTACTGCATGTTACCCGACATGTATCCCTGTGGTAACACTCCACATTGTCCCCTGCATGTTACCCGACATGTATCCCTGTGGCAACACTCCCTATTGTCCTACTGCATGTTACCCGACATGTATCCCTGTGGTAACACTCCACATTGTCCTACTGCATGTTACCCGACATGTATCCCTGTGGTAACACTCCACATTGTCCTACTGCATGTTGCCCGACATGTATCCCTGTGGTAACACTCCACATTGTCCTACTGCATGTTACCCGCCATGTACCCCTGTGGTAACACTCCCTATTGTCCTACTGCATGTTACCCGCAATGTATCCCTGTGGTAACACTCCACATTGTCCTACTGCATGTTACCCGACATGTATCCCTGTGGTAACACTCCACATTGTCCTACTGCATGTTACCCGACATGTATCCCTGTGGTAACACTCCCTATTGTCCAACTGCATGTTACCCGACATGTATCCCTGTGGTAACACTCCACATTGTCCTACTGCATGTTACCCGACATGTATCCCTGTGGTAACACTCCACATTGTCCTACTGCATGTTACCAGACATGTATCCCTGTGGTAACACTCCACATTGTCCTACTGCATGTTACCTGACATGTATCCCTGTGGTAACACTCCACATTGTCCTACTGCATGTTACCCGACATGTATCCCTGTGGCAACACTCCACATTGTCCTACTGCATGTTACCCGACATGTTTCCATGTGGTAACACTCCACATTGTCCTACTGCATGTTACCCGACATGTATCCCTGTGGCCACACTCCACATTGTCCTACTGCATGTTACCCGACATGTATCCCTGTGGTAACACTCCACATTGTCCTACTGCATGTTACCCGACATGTATCCCTGTGGTAACACTCCACATTGTCCTACTGCATGTTACCCGCAATGTATCCCTGTGGTAACACTCCACATTGTCCTACTGCATGTTACCCGACATGTATCCCTGTGGTAACACTCCCTATTGTCCTACTGCATGTTACCCAACATGTATCCCTGTGGTAACACTCCACATTGTCCTACTGCATGTTACCCGACATGTATCCCTGTGGTAACACTCCACATTGTCCTACTGCATGTTACCCGACATGTATCCCTGTGGTAACACTCCACATTGTCCTACTGCATGTTACCCGACATGTATCCCTGTGGTAACACTCCACATTGTCCTACTGCATGTTACCTGACATGTATCCCTGTGGCCACACTCCACATTGTCCTACTGCATGTTACCCGACATGTATCCCTGTGGTAACACTCCACATTGTCCTACTGCATGTTACCCGACATGTATCCATGTGGTAACACTCCACATTGTCCTACTGCATGTTACCTGACATGTATCCCTGTGGCCACACTCCACATTGTCCTACTGCATGTTACCCGACATGTATCCCTGTGGTAACACTCCACATTGTCCTACTGCATGTTACCCGACATGTATCCCTGTGGCCACACTCCACATTGTCCTACTGCATGTTACCCGACATGTATCCCTGTGGTAACACTCCACATTGTCCTACTGCATGTTACCCGCCATGTACCCCTGTGGTAACACTCCCTATTGTCCTACTGCATGTTACCCGCAATGTATCCCTGTGGTAACACTCCACATTGTCCTACTGCATGTTACCCGACATGTATCCCTGTGGTAACACTCCACATTGTCCTACTGCATGTTACCCGACATGTATCCCTGTGGTAACACTCCCTATTGTCCAACTGCATGTTACCCGACATGTATCCCTGTGGTAACACTCCACATTGTCCTACTGCATGTTACCCGACATGTATCCCTGTGGTAACACTCCACATTGTCCTACTGCATGTTACCAGACATGTATCCCTGTGGTAACACTCCACATTGTCCTACTGCATGTTACCTGACATGTATCCCTGTGGTAACACTCCACATTGTCCTACTGCATGTTACCCGACATGTATCCCTGTGGCAACACTCCACATTGTCCTACTGCATGTTACCCGACATGTTTCCATGTGGTAACACTCCACATTGTCCTACTGCATGTTACCCGACATGTATCCCTGTGGCCACACTCCACATTGTCCTACTGCATGTTACCCGACATGTATCCCTGTGGTAACACTCCACATTGTCCTACTGCATGTTACCCGACATGTATCCCTGTGGTAACACTCCACATTGTCCTACTGCATGTTACCCGCAATGTATCCCTGTGGTAACACTCCACATTGTCCTACTGCATGTTACCCGACATGTATCCCTGTGGTAACACTCCCTATTGTCCTACTGCATGTTACCCAACATGTATCCCTGTGGTAACACTCCACATTGTCCTACTGCATGTTACCCGACATGTATCCCTGTGGTAACACTCCACATTGTCCTACTGCATGTTACCCGACATGTATCCCTGTGGTAACACTCCACATTGTCCTACTGCATGTTACCCGACATGTATCCCTGTGGTAACACTCCACATTGTCCTACTGCATGTTACCTGACATGTATCCCTGTGGCCACACTCCACATTGTCCTACTGCATGTTACCCGACATGTATCCCTGTGGTAACACTCCACATTGTCCTACTGCATGTTACCCGACATGTATCCATGTGGTAACACTCCACATTGTCCTACTGCATGTTACCTGACATGTATCCCTGTGGCCACACTCCACATTGTCCTACTGCATGTTACCCGACATGTATCCCTGTGGTAACACTCCACATTGTCCTACTGCATGTTACCCGACATGTATCCCTGTGGCCACACTCCACATTGTCCTACTGCATGTTACCCGACATGTATCCCTGTGGTAATACTCCACATTGTCCTACTGCATGTTACCCGACATGTATCCCTGTGGTAACACTCCCTATTGTCCTACTGCATGTTACCCGACATGTATCCCTGTGGTAAGACTCCCTATTGTCCTACTGTATGTTACCCGACATATATCCCTGTGGCAACACTCTACATTGTCCTCCTGCATGTTACCCGACATGTATCCCTGTGGTAACACTCCCTATTGTCCTACTGCATGTTACCCGCAATGTATCCCTGTGGTAACACTCCCTATTGTCCTACTGCATGTTACCCGCAATGTATCCCTGTGGTAACACTCCACATTGTCCTACTGCATGTTACCCGACATGTACCCCTGTGGTAACACTCCACATTGTCCTACTGCATGTTACCCGACATGTATCCCTGTGGTAACACTCCACATTGTCCTACTGCATGTTACCCGACATGTATCCCTGTGGTAACACTCCACATTGTCCTACTGCATGTTACCCGCCATGTACCCCTGTGGTAACAATCCACATTGTCCTACTGCATGTTACCCGACATGTATCCCTGTGGTAACACTCCACATTGTCCTACTGCATGGTACCCGACATGTATCCCTGTGGTAACACTCCACATTGTCCTACTGCATGTTACCCGCCATGTACCCCTGTGGTAACACTCCACATTGTCCTACTGCATGTTACCCGACATGTATCCATGTTGCAACACTCCCTATTATCCTACTGCATGTTACCCGACATGTATCCCTGTGGTAACACTCCACATTGTCCTACTGCATGTTACCCGACATGTATCCCATTGGTAACACTCCCTATTGTCCTACTGCATGTTACCCGACATGTAGCCCTGTGGTAACACTTCACATTGTCCTACTGCATGTTACCCGACATGTATCCCTGTGGCCACACTCCACATTGTCCTACTGCATGTTACCCGCAATGTATCCCTGTGGTAACACTCCACATTGTCCTACTGCATGTTACCCGACATGTATCCCTGTGGTAACACTTCACATTGTCCTACTGCATGTTACCTGACATGTATCCCTGTGGCCACACTCCACATTGTCCTACTGCATGTTACCCGACATGTATCCCTGTGGTAATACTCCACATTGTCCTACTGCATGTTACCCGACATGTATCCCTGTGGTAACACTCCCTATTGTCCTACTGCATGTTACCCGACATGTATCCCTGTGGTAAGACTCCCTATTGTCCTACTGCATGTTACCCGACATGTATCCCTGTGGTAACACTCCACATTGTCCTACTGCATGTTACCCGCCATGTACACCTGTGGTAACACTCCACATTGTCCTACTGCATGTTACCCGACATGTATCCCTGTGGTAACACTCCACATTGTCCTACTGCATGGTACCCGACATGTATCCCTGTGGTAACACTCCACATTGTCCTACTGCATGTTACCCGCCATGTATCCCTGTGGTAACACTCCACATTGTCCTACTGCATGTTACCCGACATGTATCCATGTTGCAACACTCCCTATTATCCTACTGCATGTTACCCGACATGTATCCCTGTGGTAACACTCCACATTGTCCTACTGCATGTTACCCGACATGTATCCCATTGGTAACACTCCCTATTGTCCTACTGCATGTTACCCGACATGTAGCCCTGTGGTAACACTTCACATTGTCCTACTGCATGTTACCCGACATGTATCCCTGTGGCCACACTCCACATTGTCCTACTGCATGTTACCCGCAATGTATCCCTGTGGTAACACTCCACATTGTCCTACTGCATGTTACCCGACATGTATCCCTGTGGTAACACTTCACATTGTCCTACTGCATGTTACCCGACATGTATCCCTGTGGAAACACTTCACATTGTCCTACTGGATGTTACCCACAGACCAGCAAGATGTTGACGATGTTGTTGATGACCCTGGTGATGTTTGGGACGGCTGGGATGACATGGATGCCGCCTGCCACATCGAACCCCTCTGTGATGCTGATACGGAGGAGTCACCTCAGAAAAGAAATAGAAGTTCACCGACAACCCCGGGGAAGAAGCACTATACCCATAAAAGACGCATCTCCATGGATATGATAGAGAAGAAGAAAAAGGTATCCCTGGCAACCCCAGGAACATCAGCTGAGCATGGCCACACAACAAGTGGACAGACATCAGACGTAAGTTTCTTGCAGTGATAACTTTTGTTCAGTTCTGAATCACCTGCAGAGTAGCGTCCCTTAGGCATTCCAGGTACCTATGAACGTAGGTTGGAATCCAGGAATTTCAAAAATTTCATCAAAGTGCGAGACATCCTATGACCTGCATCCTGTTTCCTCTCAGAACAAACTGACACACTGTGATACAACTGAAATAATCCTCAAAGTGACAAAGCCCAGCTCCCTCGCTCCCTTGCTCACTACATAACCACATCACCTGTAAATGTCCTGAGGGTTTTCACCACTTAATTTATGCTCATTTTTATATTTTAATATTTATGTCCAGGATGAAGATTCTTTACCTTCACCAGGGAGAGTTGAGGCAGGGGAAGCAACTCTGGACTTTGAGTTGCCAGATGCTGACAGCTTCCTGTGGAATGATGATAATGTTCCAGACATGGCGCCAAGTCTCCAGGTGGAGGATAACAAGGGGAGACAACTCCAGCAGGTACCGTCAAGGGATATGTTACTGTGTTTCTCTCTAACAGTGAGAATATCTTACCAGGGATCACTGAGACTTTTCCATAAGATTATAACAGTAAAATTGTTGATCTTGCGTTGATTCTCAATCCACAAGTATCTCATATACAAATATGGGAGTTATGATCGTCTTGGTGCTTAGATTGCAGTGTGGAATGGGCTCAGGTAAATATGGATTGGTGCCAAATTCACTGTTAGTATACTGTGATCAAGCAGGAAAGTTTGTTAACAAGCAACAGTTAGGGCTGTCACCGTCCATTTAAGACCACTCTGAACCTGCTTCTACTTCCGCCAGGCTGCCAACTTCAAGACCCCCGTGTCGGCTAGACCAACAAAGTCGGCCAAGAAGCTGGTACCACCATCGCCGTTCACGCCGATGCCAGACTACGACACCATGAACACCCCACAACTAAAGGTACCTGACATTACAACCAGGCTATACATGCATGGAGCCAGTACTTCAAGGATCCACTTGTTTCCTGGAAAAAAGGATTTAGTTAAATTCTGAAATCAAGCCACTATTTCATGTGCATTGCTGTTAACTCTTATTACAACCGGGTATGGTGGGGTGGCCGGGTGGTTAGCATTGTCGCTTTGCACGCCGAAATCCCAGGGGTAAACTGTACACCGAAGTCCCAGGGGTAAACTGTACACCGATGTCCCAGGGGTAAACTGCACACCCAAGTCCCTGTGATAAACTGTACACTCAAGTCCCAGGGGTAAACTGCACACCCAAGTCCCAGGGGGTAAACTGCACACCCAAGTCCCAGGTGTAAACTGCACACCGAAGTCCCAGGGATAAACTGCACGCCGAAGTCCCACAGGGAAACTGCACACCCAAGTCCCAGGTGTAAACTGCATACCCAAGTCCCAGGGGTAAACTGCACACCCAAGTCCAAGGGGTAAACTGTACACCGAAGTCCCAGGGGTAAACTGTACACTCAAGTCCCAGGGGTAAACTGCACGCCGAAGTCCCTGTGATAAACTGTACACCGAAGTCCCAGGGGTAAACTGTACACTCAAGTCCCAGGGGTAAACTGCACGCCCAAGTCCCGGGGTAAACTGCATGCCGAAGTCCCAGGGGTAAACTGTACACCCAAGTCCAAGGGGTAAACTGCATGCCGAAGTCCCTGTGATAAACTGTACACCGAAGTCCCAGGGGTAAACTGTACACTCAAGTCCCAGGGGTAAACTGCATGCCGAAGTCCCTGTGTTAAACAGTACACCAAAGTCCCAGGGATAAACTGTACACCAAAGTCCAAGGGGTAAACTGAATGCCCAAGTCCCGGGGTAAACTGCATGCCGAAAGTCCCAGGGGTAAACTGCACACCCAAGTCCCGGGGTAAACTGCATGCCGAAGTCCCAGGGGTAAACTGTACACTCAAGTCCCAGGGGTTAACTGCATGCAGAAGTCCCTGTGATAAACTGTACACTCAAGTCTCGGGGTAAACTGCATGCCGAAGTCCCAGGGGTAAACTGTACACTGAAGTCCCGGGGTAAACTGTACACTCAAGTCCCAGGGGTAAACTGCATGCCGAAGTCCCTGTGATAAACTGTACACCCAAGTCCCAGGGATAAACTGTACAACGAAGTCCCAGGGGTAAACTGCACACCCAAGTCCCAGGGTAAACTGCATGCCGAAGTCCCAGGGGTAAACTGTACACTCAAGTCCCAGGGGTAAACTGCACGCCGAAGTCCCTGTGATGAACTGTAAACCCAAGTCCCAGGGATAAACTGTACACCGAAGTCCCAGGGGTAAACTGCACGCCCAAGTCCCGGGGTAAACTGCATGCCGAAGTCCCAGGGGTAAACTGTACACCCAAGTCCCAGGGGTAAACTGCACGCCCAAGTCCCGGGGGTAAACTGCACACCCAAGTCCCGGGGGTAAACTGCACGCCCAAGTCCCGGGGGTAAACTGCACGCCCAAGTCCTATGGGGAAACTGCACACCAAAGTCCCAGGGGTAAACTGCACACCCAAGTCCCTGGCATATACTGCACAATGTCTGTTGACTGACATAATAAGCAGCATAAAACCCTCACACGGTTTTGAGATAATTTGTTTGTTTGATCTTCCCATGTATCCAGCAACAAGTGGGGAAGTTTGGAGTGCGGCCGGTGGGGAAGAAACGGATGGTTGGCCTGTTGAAGGACATCTACCACAAGACTCATCAGTGTAAGTTGGGTGTTGTTGAAGGACGCCTGTGGACGTTGGGTTTTGTTGAAGGACATTAGTGTCAGTTGGGTGTTGAAGGACATTAGTGTAAGTTGGGTGTTGAAGGACATCAGTGTATGTTGGGTGTTGTTGAAGGACATCAGTGTATGTTGGGTGTTGAAGGACATCAGTTTAAGTTGGGTGTTGTTGAAGGACATCAGTGTAAGTTGGGTGTTGTTGAAGGACACCAGTGTCAGTTTGGTGTTGTTGAAGGACACCAGTGTCAGTTGGGTGTTGTTGAAGGACATCAGTCTAAGTTGGGTGTTGTTGAAGGACACCAGTGTCAGTTGGGTGTTGTTGAAGGACACCAGTGTCAGTTGGGTGTTGTTGAAGGACACCAGTGTCAGATAGGTGTTGTTGAAGGACACTGATGTCAGTTGGGTGTTGTTGAAGGACACCAGTGTCAGTTGGGTGTTGTTGAAGGACACCAGTGTCAGTTGGGTGTTGTTGAAGGACATCAGTGTCAGTTGGGTGTTGTTGAAGGACATTAGTGTAAGTTGGGTGTTGAAGGACATTAGTGTAAGTTGGGTGTTGAAGGACATTAGTGTACGTTGGGTGTTGAAGGACATTAGTGTCAGTTGGGTGTTGTTGAAGGACACCAGTGTCAGTTGGGTGTTGTTGAAGGACACCAGTGTCAGTTGGGTGTTGTTGAAGGACACCAGTGTCAGTTGGGTGTTGTTGAAGGACACCAGTGTCAGTTGGGTGTTGTTGAAGGACATTAGTGTAAGTTGGGTGTTGAAGGACATTAGTGTAAGTTGGGTGTTGAAGGACATTAGTGTCAGTTGGGTGTTGAAGGACATTAGTGTAAGTTTGGTGTTGAAGGACATAAGTGTACGTTGGGTGTTGAAGGACACCAGTGTAAGTTGGGTGTTGAAGGACATCAGTGTAAGATTGGTGTTGTTGAAGGACATCAGTGTCAGTTGGGTGTTGTTGAAGGACATTAGTGTAAGTTGGGTGTTGAAGGACATTAGTGTAAGTTGGGTGTTGAAGGACATTAGTGTAAGTTGGGTGTTGAAGGACATTAGTGTCAGTTGGGTGTTGAAGGACATTAGTGTAAGTTTGGTGTTGAAGGACATTAGTGTACGTTGGGTGTTGAAGGACACCAGTGTAAGTTGGGTGTTGAAGGACATCAGTGTAAGATTGGTGTTGTTGAAGGACATCAGTGTCAGTTGGGTGTTGTTGAAGGACACCAGTGTCAGTTGGGTGTTGTTGAAGGACACCAGTGTCAGTTGGGTGTTGTTGAAGGACACCAGTGTCAGTTGGGTGTTGTTGAAGGACACTGATGTCAGTTGGGTGTTGTTGAAGGACACTGATGTCAGATGGGTGTTGTTGAAGGACACTGATGTCAGTTGGGTGTTGAAGGACATTAGTGTAAGTTGGGTGTTGAAGGACATTAGTGTAAGTTGGGTGTTCAAGGACATTAGTGTCAGTTGGGTGTTGAAGGACATTAGTGTAAGTTGGGTGTTGAAGGACATTAGTGTACGGTGGGTGTTGTTGAAGGACACCAGTGTCAGTTGGGTGTTGTTGAAGGACACCAGTGTCAGTTGGGTGTTGTTGAAGGACACCAGTGTCAGTTGGGTGCTGTTGAAGGACATTAGTGTAAGTTGGGTGTTGAAGGACATTAGTGTCAGTTGGGTGTTGAAGGACATTAGTGTAAGTTGGGTGTTGAAGGACATCAGTGTATGTTGGGTGTTGTTGAAGGACATCAGTGTATGTTGGGTGTTGAAGGACATCAGTTTAAGTTGGGTGTTGTTGAAGGACATCAGTGTAAGTTGGGTGTTGTTGAAGGACACCAGTGTCAGTTGGGTGTTGTTGAAGGACACCAGTGTCAGTTGGGTGTTGTTGAAGGACATCAGTCTAAGTTGGGTGTTGTTGAAGGACACCAGTGTCAGTTGGGTGTTGTTGAAGGACACCAGTGTCAGTTGGGTGTTGTTGAAGGACACCAGTGTCAGATAGGTGTTGTTGAAGGACACTGATGTCAGTTGGGTGTTGTTGAAGGACACCAGTGTCAGTTGGGTGTTGTTGAAGGACACCAGTGTCAGTTGGGTGTTGTTGAAGGACATCAGTGTCAGTTGGGTGTTCTTGAAGGACATCAGTGTCAGTTGGGTGTTGTTGAAGGACATTAGTGTAAGTTGGGTGTTGAAGGACATTAGTGTACGTTGGGTGTTGAAGGACATTAGTGTCAGTTGGGTGTTGTTGAAGGACACCAGTGTCAGTTGGGTGTTGTTGAAGGACACCAGTGTATGTTGGGTGTTGTTGAAGGACACCAGTGTCAGTTGGGTGTTGTTGAAGGACACCAGTGTCAGTTGGGTGTTGTTGAAGGATATTAGTGTAAGTTGGATGTTGAAGGACATTAGTGTAAGTTGGGTGTTGAAGGACATTAGTGTCAGTTGGGTGTTGAAGGACATTAGTGTAAGTTTGGTGTTGAAGGACATAAGTGTACGTTGGGTGTTGAAGGACACCAGTGTAAGTTGGGTGTTGAAGGACATCAGTGTAAGATTGGTGTTGTTGAAGGACATCAGTGTCAGTTGGGTGTTGTTGAAGGACATTAGTGTAAGTTGGGTGTTGAAGGACATTAGTGTAAGTTGGGTGTTGAAGGACATTAGTGTAAGTTGGGTGTTGAAGGACATTAGTGTCAGTTGGGTGTTGAAGGACATTAGTATAAGTTTGGTGTTGAAGGACATTAGTGTACGTTGGGTGTTGAAGGACACCAGTGTAAGTTGGGTGTTGAAGGACATCAGTGTAAGATTGGTGTTGTTGAAGGACATCAGTGTCAGTTGGGTGTTGTTGAAGGACACCAGTGTCAGTTGGGTGTTGTTGAAGGACACCAGTGTCAGTTGGGTGTTGTTGAAGGACACTGATGTCAGTTGGGTGTTGTTGAAGGACACCAGTGTCAGTTGGGTGTTGTTGAAGGACACTGATGTCAGTTGGGTGTTGTTGAAGGACACTGATGTCAGATGGGTGTTGTTGAAGGACACTGATGTCAGTTGGGTGTTGAAGGACATTAGTGTAAGTTGGGTGTTGAAGGACATTAGTGTAAGTTGGGTGTTCAAGGACATTAGTGTCAGTTGGGTGTTGAAGGACATTAGTGTAAGTTGGGTGTTGAAGGACATTAGTGTACGTTGGGTGTTGTTGAAGGACACCAGTGTCAGTTGGGTGTTGTTGAAGGACACCAGTGTCAGTTGGGTGTTGTTGAAGGACACCAGTGTCAGTTGGGTGCTGTTGAAGGACATTAGTGTAAGTTGGGTGTTGAAGGACATTAGTGTCAGTTGGGTGTTGAAGGACATTAGTGTAAGTTGGGTGTTGAAGGACATTAGTGTACGTTGGGTGTTGAAGGACATCAGTGTCAGTTGGGTGTTGTTGAAGGACACCAGTGTAAGTTGGGTGTTGAAGGACATTAGTGTAACTTGGGTGTTGAAGGACATTAGTGTAAGTTGGGTGTTGAAGGACATTAGTGTAAGTTGGGTGTTGAAGGACATTAGTGTACGTTGGGTGTTGAAGGACATTAGTGTAAGTTGGGTGTTGTTGAAGGACACCAGTGTCAGTTGGGTGTTGTTGAAGGACACCAGTGTCAGTTGGGTGTTGTTGAAGGACACCAGTGTCAGTTGGGTGTTGTTGAAGGACATTAGTGTAAGTTGGGTGTTGAAGGACATTAGTGTAAATTGGGTGTTGAAGGACATTAGTGTACGTTGGGTGTTGAAGGACATTAGTGTAACTTGGGTGTTGAAGGACATTAGTGTAACTTGGGTGTTGAAGGATATTAGTGTAAGTTGGGTGTTGAAGGACATTAGTGTACGTTGGGTGTTGAAGGACATTAGTGTAAGTTGGGTGTTGTTGAAGGACACCAGTGTCAGTTGGGTGTTGTTGAAGGACACCAGTGTCAGTTGGGTGTTGTTGAAGGACATTAGTGTAAGTTGGGTGTTGAAGGACATTAGTGTAAGTTGGGTGTTGAAGGACATTAGTGTCAGTTGGGTGTTGAAGGACATTAGTGTAAGTTTGGTGTTGAAGGACATTAGTGTACGTTGGGTGTTTTGAAGGACATCAGTGTCAGTTGGGTGTTGTTGAAGGACACCAGTGTCAGTTGGGTGTTGTTGAAGGACACCAGTGTCAGTTGGGTGTTGTTGAAGGACACCAGTGTCAGTTGGGTGTTGTTGAAGGACATCAGTGTCAGTTGGGTGTTGTTGAAGGACACCAGTGTCAGATAGGTGTTGTTGAAGGACACTGATGTCAGTTGGGTGTTGTTGAAGGACACTGATGTCAGTTGGGTGTTGTTGAAGGACACCAGTGTCAGTTGGGTGTTGAAGGACATTAGTGTAATTTGGGTGTTGAAGGACATTAGTGTACGTTGGGTGTTGAAGGACATTAGTGTAACTTGGGTGTTGAAGGACATTAGTGTAACTTGGGTGTTGAAGGATATTAGTGTAAGTTGGGTGTTGAAGGACATTAGTGTACGTTGGGTGTTGAAGGACATCAGTGTAAGTTGGGTGTTGTTGAAGGACATCAGTGTAAGTTGGGTGTTGTTGAAGGACACCAGTGTATGTTGGGTGTTGTTGAAGGACACCAGTGTCAGTTGGTTGTTGAAGGACATTAGTGTAAGTTGGGGATGTTAAATGAGTTTAGAGTTGATTGATGTTAAAATTGATGCACATGTTGTGGAACTTTACGACACTCCATTCCTTCTTTCCTTCATACTGATAGATGAGACCGACAGTGATTTTGACCCAGAGAAGTCCTCACCACAGAAGTCCACAGACAGACCCAGTAAGTCCTCTATGACCAAGGTTGATGCCGGAGACAGACCCAGTAAGCATTCTGTAGCCAAGGTTGGCGCCGGAGACAGACCCAGTAAGCATTCTGTAGCCAAGGTTGGTGCCGGAGACAGACCCAGTAAGCCTTCTGTGGCCAAAGTTGGTGCCGGAGACAGATACAACAACGTTAGTGTTTCCGAGTCCTCTACATCTGAAGAAGGAAGCACTCAGCGAAGTGTGACATCATCGCAAGAATCAGGGTTTAGGTAGGTAGGTAGGTAGGTGCGTGCGTGCGTGCGTGCGTGCGTGCGTGCGTGCGCGTGTGTGTGTGCGGGCGCTCGTGCGTGTGTTTGTGTGTGTGTATGTGTGTGTCTTTGTGTCTGGGGTGGTCGGGTAGCCTAGTGGTTAAGGCATTCGCTCGTCACACTGAAGACCCCGGTTCAAGTCTGGACATGGGTACAATGTGTGAAGCTCATTTGTGGTGTCCCTCGCAATGATATTGCTGGAATATTGCTACAAGCGGCATAACACCATACTCACTCACTCACTTTGTCTGTGTGAGTGTCTGTTCATGTGTGTGTGTGTGTCTCTGTGTCTGGGTATCTCTGTGTGAGTGTCTGTTCATGTGTGTGTCTCTGTGTCTGGGTATCTCTGTGTCTGTGTGAGTGTCTGTTCGTGTGTGTGTGTGTCTCTGTGTCTGGGTATCTCTGTGTCAGTGTGAGTGTCTGTGTGAGTGTCTGTTCATGTGTGTGTGTGTCTCTGTGTCTGGGTATCTCTGTGTCAGTGTGAGTGTCTGTGTGAGTGTCTGTTCATGTGTGTGTGTCTCTGTGTCTGGGTATCTCTGTGTCAGTGTGAGTGTCTGTTCGTGTGTGTGTGTCTCTGTGTCTGGGTATCTCTGTGTCAGTGTGAGTGTCTGTTCGTGTGTGTGTGTGTGTCTCTGTGTCTGGGTATCTCTGTGTCAGTGTGAGTGTCTGTTCATGTGTGTGGGTGTCTGTGTCTGGGTATCTCTGTGTCAGTGTGAGTGTCTGTTCATGTGTGTGTGTCTCTGTGTCTGGGTATCTCTGTTAGTGTGTTCAGGGAAACATCAGTTATTTAGGGATCTGTGCTAGCTCCTGTAACGCTTCCTGGCCTTCAGGTGGTAGACATTAGACTTTGAATAAAGCAAGGATGTCTGCAATGAAAGAAGGCAGACTTACACAACTGACTCTAATATATTATGGTTAAATGCTTTCAATGGTTGCCTCTATAGACTGAAGTTGATGGAACTGTCTTCTTTCAGTGACGTCCCGGAGGAGAGCTTCATGGTGGCTGATGAGGAGATATCAGCATCACAGCAGGTATATTGTTACAGTATAATCCAACTTATCCTGCATTACTCCTTGATGCATTTACTAGGGCTGTTATGTTTCACTCGCGTAGTCGGTGAATGGAACAGTATCCAATCATGAATTGAATTCGTTATTCTCGGCCACTAGAATAGAATACTTATGAATATGCAAGCAAGTGCATTAACATAAAAATATCTATAAGAACATGGTATATTCTTAGATTTCTTCAAAAGGTGACTACACTTGTCATAAAAGGCGACTAACGGGATCATTTGGTCAGACTCGCTGACTTGGTTGATGCATGTCATCGTATCCCAATTGCGTGGATCAATGCTCATGATGTCAATCACTTGATTGCCTGGTCCAGACTCTATTATTTACAGACTGCCGTCATATAGCTGGAATATTGTTGAGTGCGGCATTAACAACAAACAATCCAAATCAAAAGATAACACTCTTATATTATTTAATTTGACAGTATTGTGGTCACTAGTCATTGTCGCATTTGACCTGATACAAGTACCTAAATAGGTGCAGTCTATAAATGTATAATATATTAATTATTAACAAACCATGTCAAAAAATTTATGTTGTTATTGCTTCACTGAATGTAACAAATAATACATCATCTGCCGACCTGTTATTATATTCGTGAATTAATATTCGTATTCGTTATCCTATATTCGTGATACGAATCGTGTTCGCCTCATAGTGTATTCGTTGCAGCCCTAGCATTTACTGCTTTCTTTTGACCAACAGGTTACACATAGTTTGCTGAACACTTTCATTAAGACAACATGTCTTGTCTGGTGGATTGCATTGTTTTTAAGTATTGTAGTATTTCACTGACAGGGTTGTGTGTTTGAGACATGGAATATTTAAGGAGTTGAGGTGGGATTTTTTAAAAAAACAAATAAAAACAAAACGTGCAGTGGACATGAGAACCAAGATTAGGTATACAAATATACAAATTTCTGATTTTGTCCAATCAGATGTGAGCATTTTCCCAAAACATTGAACTACTAAGTGTTAGTTAAGTGTATTTTGGAGAAATGAGTTTTGTACGTTAGTTGTGATCTATGAGGAATATTGTGTCAAGCCCTGATCAACTAAAACGTCAACAGATTTATGTAAACTTTGTAGAAATCTTTGTTTGTCTTACAGGGGAACCAGCCGGACTTACAGCAGAAGCTGGCCTCGTTCATCAGGCAGAGGTCCGACATTCACACAAAGCTCATGATGTACGAGGTGAGACTTCCCTCACAACTATCTACTGGAGTGTTCACAGTATTCAGTATTCCCGTGTTGACAGTATTCAGTATTCCTGTGTTGACAGTAATTAGTATTCCTGTGTTGACAGTATTCAGTATTCCTGTGTTGACAGTATTCCGATGTTGACAGTATTCAGTATTCCTGTGTTGACAGTATTCAGTATTCCTGTGTTGACAGTATTCAGTATTCCTGTGTTGACAGTATTCCTGTGTTGACTATTCAGTATTCCTGTGTTGACAGTATTCCGATGTTGACAGTATTCAGTATTCCTGTGTTGACAGTATTCAGTATTCCTGTTGACAGTATTCAGTATTCCTGTGTTGACAGTATTTCGATGTTGACAGTATTCCGTTGTTGACAGTATTCCGATGTTGACAGTATTCAGTATTCCCGTGTTGACAGTATTCCTGTGTTGACTATTCAGTATTCCTGTGTTGACAGTATTCAACATTCCTGTGTTGACAGTAGTCCTGTGTTGACAGTATTCAGTATTCCTGTGTTGACAGTATTCAGTATTCCTGTGTTGACATTATTCCTGTGTTGACAGTATTCAGTATTCCTGTGTTGACAGTATTTCGATGTTGACAGTATTCCTGTGTTGACAGTATTCCGATGATGACAGTATTTCGTATTCCTGTGTTGACAGTATTTCGATGTTGACAGTATTAAGTATTCCTGTGTTGACAGTATTCATTCTTCCTGTGTTGACAGTATTCAGTATTCCTCTGTTGACAGTATGCCGATGTTGACAGTATTCCTGTGTTGACAGTATTCTGATGTTGACATTATTCAGTATTCCCGTGTTGACAGTATTCCTGTGTTGACAGTATTCAATATTCCTGTGTTGACAGTATTCCTGTGTTGACAGTATTAAACATTCCTGTGTTAACAGTATGCCGATGTTGACAGTATTCAGTATTCCTGTGTTGACAGTATTCAACATTCCTGTGTTAACAGTATGCCGATATTGACAGTATTCAGTATTCCTGTGTTGACAGTATTCTTTTGTTGACAGTATTCAGTATTCCTGTGTTGATAATATTCAGTATTCCTGTGTGGACAGTATTCCGATGTTGACAGTATTCAGTATTCCTGTGTTGACAGTATTCAGTATTCCTATGTTGACAGTATTCAGTATTCATGTGTTGACAGTATTCCTGTGTTAACAGTATTCAGTATTCATGTGTTGACAGTATCCATTATTCATGTGTTGACAGTATTCAGTATTCATGTATTGACATAATTTATTCAGTATTCCTGTGTTGACAGTATTCAGTATTCCTATGTTGACAGTATTCAGTATTCCTGTGTTGACAGTATGCAGTCTTCCCATGTTAACAGTTTCCAGTATTCATGTGTTGACAGTATTCCTGTGTTAACAGTATTCAGTATTCCTGTGTTGACAGTATTCATTCAGTATTCCTGTGTTGACAGTATCCAGTATTCATGTGTTGACAGTATTCAGTATTCCTGTGTTGACAGCCACTAGAGCTGGACTGGCTGAAGCGGGAGATCCAGGATGCCGGCATCAAGTGCCCCATGCAGAAACTGATGGACTTTCTGGACGAGAAGGTAACAAGTCAATACATGTTGACCTGGGTTTAAAGAATAGTTGCTGAAATCTCATCAGGTTATCACAGCCAAGGACTTGGATGATTGCATGTCTTCATACCAAGACAGTATGGGATATTGCTCATGATATCAACCACTAGCTTGATGTGATGTTGACAGGCTGCCATGATATGGCTGGGATATTGCTCACTGCAGCGTGCAACAACAAACGCAAACAAGCTGTAGTTCTTGATGGATTCCACGGAAGCGTGTCTCCAGCATCATGTGTTTGTCTTAAAGATGGATTTTACCTTGACTACAAAAGTGGGGTCAAAGATTTTTTCCTTGACTTACAAACGTGGGCTCCAAGGTGTTTCTTTGACTTACAGAAGTGGGGTCCTTAGTTTTACCTTGACTTACAAAAGTGGGGTGCTTAGTTTTACCTTGACTTACAAAAGTGGGGTGCTTAGTTTTACCTTGACTTACAAAAGTGGGGTCCTGGGTTTTACCTAGACTTACAAAAGTGGGATCCTGGGTTTTACCTTGACTTACAAAAGTGGGGTCCTGGGTTTTACCTTAACTTACAAAAGTGGGTTCCTGGGTTTTACCTTGACTTACAAAAGTGGGGTCCTGGGTTTTCCCTTGACTTACAAAAGTGGGGTCCTGGGATTTACCTTGACTTACAAAAGTGGTGTCCTTAGTTTTACCTTGACTTACAAAAGTGGGGTCCTGGGTTTTCCCTTGACTTACAAAAGTGGGGTCAAAGATTTTTCCTTGACTTACAAAAGTGGGGTCCTGGGTTTTACCTAGACTTACAAAAGTGGGATCCTGGGTTTTACCTTGACTTACAAAAGTGGGGTCCTGGGTTTTACCTTGACTTACAAAAGTTGGGTCCTGGGTTTTCCCTTGACTTACAAAAGTGGGGTCCAAGATATTTCCTTGACTTACAAAAGTGGGGTCCTGGGTTTTACCTAGACTTACAAAAGTGGGGTCCTGGGTTTTACCTTGACTTACAAAAGTGGGGTCCTGGGTTTTACCTAGACTTACAGATGTGGGTGTCCTGGGATTTACCCTGACTTTCAAAAGTGGGTTCCTGGGTTTTACCTTGACTTACAAAAGTGGGTTCCTGGGTTTTACCTTGACTTACAAAAGTGGGGTCCTGGGTTTTACCTTGACTTACAAAAGTGGGGTCCTGGGTTTTCCCTTGACTTACAAAAGTGGGGTCCTGGGTTTTACCTTGACTTACAAAAGTGGGGTCCTGGGTTTTACCTTGACTTACAAAAGTGGGGTCCTGGGATTTACCTTGACTTACAAAAGTGGGGTCCTGGGTTTTACCTTGACTTACAAAAGTGGGGGTTAATTTTGAGGGTCCTTGCAGGCAATATGAGGGTCCTGTAAAGTAATGAAATTATGTTGTGTACCAAATGTGTCAGGAATTGTTAGAGTGAGGGGTCTTTGTTGCAGTGTCTCACATTCACCATGAAGAAGATGAGCAAGAGGAATACGAACAGACGACAACCCAAGCGCAAAAAGAAGGTCAAGCTCCCTGCAGCAGCTGTGTGATGTTCTCCAGGGAATGTGGGACATTCTCGTGGGAATATGTGATGCTCTCTGGGGAATATGTGATGTTCTCTAGGGAATATGTGATGCTCTCTGGGGAATATGTGATGCTCTCTAGGGAATATGTGATGCTCTCTGGGGAATATGTGATGTTCTCTAGGGAATATGTGATGCTCTCTGGGGAATATGTGATGTTCTCTAGGGAATATGTGATGCTCTCTAGGGAATATGTGATGCTCTCTAGGGAATATGTGATGTTCTCTAGGGAATATGTGATGCTCTCTAGGGAATATGTGATGCTCTCTAGGGAATATGTGATGCTCTCTGGGGAATATGTGATGTTCTCTAGGGAATATGTGATGCTCTCTGGGGAATATGTGATATTCTCTAGGGAATATGTGATGCTCTCTAGGGAATATGTGATGCTCTCTGGGAAATATGTGATGCTCTCTAGGAATTTGTGATGTTCTCTAGGGAATATGTGATGTTCTCAGGGGAATATGTGATGCTCTCAGGGGAATATGTGATGTTCTCTAGAAAATATGGGACATTCTCAATGCAATATGTGATGCTCTCTAGGGAATATGTGATGTTCCCTGGGGAATATGTGATGCTCTCTGGGGAATATGGGACATTCTCTAGAAGATATGTTACATTCTCAAGGGAATATGTGATGCTCTCTGGGGAATATGTGATGCTCTCTGGGGAATATGGGACATTCTCTAGAAAATATGGGACATTCTCAAGGGAATATGTGATGCTCTCTGGGGAACATGTGATATTCTCTAGGGAATATGTGATGCACTCTGGGGAATATGTGGTGTTCTCTAGGGAATATGTGATGCACTCTGGGGAATATGTGATGCTCTCTAGGGAATATGTGATGATCTCTAGGGAATATGTGATGCTCTCTGGGGAATATGTGATGCACTCTGGGGAATATGTGATGCACTCTGGAGAATATGTGATGCTCTCTAGGGAATATTTGATGCTCTCTAGGGAATATGTGATGCACTCTGGGGAATATGTGGTGTTCTCTAGGGAATATGTGATGCTCTCTGGAGACATTCTCTAGAAAAAATGCGACATTCTTAAGGGAATATGTAATGTTCTCAAGGAAATATGTGACACTGACTACAGAATATGTGACATCTCCAGGAATCATGTTTCCCTCATATGATGACACGAGAGACCTCTCCGATGATGACACGAGAGACCTCTCCGATGATGACATGAGAGACCTCTACGATGATGACATGAGAGACCTCTCCGATGATGACATGAGAGACCTCTCCGACGATGACACAAGAGACCTCTCTGATGACATGAGATACCTCTCCGATGATGACACGAGAGACCTCTCTGATGACATGAGAGGCCCCCTCTGCTATGATGTTTCCACCTCACCAGCATGTGGACGGTCTGTCTTGTGTTCAGTCTGTGTCTGCAAGGGAGCCAGCATTACAGAACACTTCAGTTGTAGTTGTTTCTGGAGTAAGAACTATTGGTGGAGTTTGTTTTACTTAGTCAGTTCTTCACTTTTAAGGTTCAAGTAGCACATGTTTTAAGAAGAATTCCATCCTTACGGAGTATGGAGTTATGTCTCTTTAAAGTCATTAAAATAATATGTTAGTGCTCGTTACCGCTAAATCAAAGATCTGAGGACATCCCATTACAGGTCACGTCAGAATGACCTTTCATGAAATGACTAACAAGAAGTCGACATTAGCCAATCAGAAAGCACATACTCAAGCTTAGTGGCACAAGTTTCAAAGTGGCCACTTCCATTGCAGACTACACTTGGAAGCAAATTTTGTGAAATTTCTTTCTTTTTTAAACCAAAGAAAATTCTGGAATGTTTAATAGGTGGCCGAGATTGTATAGCAATACTTCTTATGGGAGATGGAAGTGTCTTCTTCTTAAAATGTTCATCCCTTTGAAGCAAGACGATGATTTTGACAGAATCAGTCATACATCCCACAACTGTCGTTTGGAATAAACTGTGGTAACATTTCCGATGTTGCATGATTAGAAATATTAATAATTATTGATTAATAATGATAATAATGATATACGCATTTGTATAGCGCAGCATTAACTGTGCATACATGCTCTATGTGCTGACATTCTGACTGTCACTTTCCTGATCTTTGAAAGCGATGCTCTGATTGGTCGGTTGAAAGTTCATTCTAAGGTGACCTTTAATCAAATGTCCTCAGATCTTTGTTTAGTGGTAGCAAGAACTAAGATCTGATTTTACTGAGATTGATGATACTTCTGTTCAGTTGATGTAGGAAATAATAATTAATTACTAGTTTTTTTATTTATTCCCAATGACTGATCAGTCTTTCACTTTCAAGATTTGTCTAATATGCATCAAGGAAAGCAGACAATTGATATTATTTTCAATTTATTTTTGTTGAAATTATTTTGTAATTTTAATCAATAATTAATTGTTTACAACAAAATCCCTGTCATCAGCCATTGTGGACCAAGACTTTTGTACCACCCAACCCTGGCCTCGGGTACAGGTGCTGAAGTTTGTATTTATTACTGAGAGCTGTTTTGATAAATAGGTTTCAAGATGTGTTGTACTTCAGCCTCTCTTTCTGCTCCATCTCAGACAACATTTGAACCTCATCTGAAACACAGCTTCAAGTGGCGTCAGATAACAAGTCATACAGATGCTGCTGTTTTGTAACCAAAGTAGTTTTATAATCCTCTAGAATTGTAGAGACAAGTTCCTGTTCCATGTGTACAAGCTGACTCACGAAGACTGGGTGCACATGGTTACACGGTGTCACCAGCTGTCAGTGTGTCAGGGTTGTTGTTCATGCTGGGAACCACTGATGTGCCAGACTGTCGTGCAACAACTTTCACTCACTAAGATACCTGTCATGTGTAAAACAATCCTCTTCAGGTCACCAGCATTCACTCACTCACTCAGTGACCTGTCATGTATAAAACAGTCCCCTTGAGGTCACCAGCATTCATTCACTCACTCAGTGACCTGTCATGTATAAAACAGTCCCCTTGAGGTCACCAGCATTCACTCACTCACTCAGTGGCCTGTCATGTATAAAACAGTCCCCTTCAGGTCACCAGCATTCACTCACTCACTCAGTGACCTGTCATGTATAAAACAGTCCCCTTCAGGTCACCAGCATTCACTCACTCAGTGACCTGTCATGTATAAAACACTCCCCTTCAGGTCACCAGCATTCACTCACTCATTCAGTGACCTGTCATGTATAAAACAATCCCCTTCAGGTCACCAGCATTCACTCACTCACTCAGTGACCTGTCATGTATAAAACAATCCCCTTCAGGTCACCAGCATTCACTCACTCATTCAGTGACCTGTCATGTATAAAACAATCCCCTTCAGGTCACCAGCATTCATTCACTCACTCAATGACCTGTAGTAGTATAGGTAATAGGGGTTCTGGCTCACTTCCACTGGAGCTGGATTTATATACCTATACTGCTACTACAGATGGAATTTTTTATGCGTAAATGATTATGTGATTTAATGATAGTCATGAGATTGGCTCTAGCTCACCAATACCTGGGGCCAATCATTGCTTTAGATGAGTCTAAATGGTAATAAAAATATTCTTTATTATTTTTATCGATAAAGCGATATTCAACATTTTTATTAAGTTCTTCGTTCATTTTACTAGGAGACCAGACTATATAACTACACTCTTTTTGTAAATTGCTAAGAAACAATTGATAACCGTATTTGGTTGGTTTGGCATCACTGATATAATAAAAACCTTGTGGTAATTCTTTCCATTGAATAGCTTTCTCCATTATTATATATTTATGTTAGCATTTGTCTAAATGTAATCACACGATAGTAAGCAATCTATTTTTAATCTCCAACCAGTTCTTTGGTTTTGGCACGGAATAATTGACGCGCTTGTTGCCTCCCCTGTTCTATGAGGTTTTTTTTTCTCGTCTTCGCTAATACCACTGGTCTTACGAGATTTTGATCGAATCTCCTGCTTCATTTTGTTGTATTTGGTGAGTTCCGACAGCACTAAACGAAACTCATCCTTGGATATCTTACAATCGGCCATTGCTGTCGAAATATGATCCTCAATGCTGTTCAACTTTGCTTCGGCCAGTATCCGAATACTATCGTGTTTTAATGCTTTCTTTTGTAACCTACGAGAAATGAATTTTATCGCTATTCCTGCCAGTCCCGAGACTCCAGCGGTTATTTCCATGCCAAGCACGATAGGCGCGGCGATTATAGTTGATAGTAAACCGATACCCGCTACACCGAGTCCCATGCCAGATACTAAAAGCACGGTGTCAACTCCGTCCAGAGCATTCACGGCTCTGTGATACTTTTTATACAATCCAAGTCTCAACTCCCTATCCTTCCCTATTCGATGTTTTATGTCGCTTATTTGATGTAATCGAAATCCATCAACAGTTTCCATCTTTTCAAATGCTTCACCGAGCGTCGGATATAAACTCATAGTGTATATTACGATCATATAATAGTCTTTAATTGGTCTTGCTTAAATGTTTTGAGACTATACATCAATCTTATCAAATGTATATTATACGGCAAGAATATCTTAGAAAGAGAAATGCTGTCACTTTTAATAATTTGGACCCCCTCGAGGGTTGCAACGGGCGATGCTCCGATATGAATAATACTGCAACGTTGACGCTCGTGTTTCTTGAGCCATTTAATCGATAGACCTGGTAATATATCGAAGGCATCTTCCGGTGCATCTCCGAACAAGACTTCAATAATAAGCGTAGAAAGATTAGGTATTGCACTCAGGTTAACTTTAATATCTTCGAATTCAGTAACCAAATTGAAAGTAACATTTTTTAAGGCCGGACGACTATATAACATATGACCTGGGTTTTCTGGCAGGGGAGTGACCAACACACTTTTTCGTTTTGACGGGATATAAGCCGCGAGTACGATGCCACTATTTATTATCTTAGTTAAATTATGTCCCTTACCCATCATCACATAAGGTGGGGTAATGACGATATTCAGTAGCCACTCGATGTTTGCTTCGATCATAGTCCATTTATTATCGTCGTTGCGAGTAATATTGTACGAAGTGTTTTTAAGGAGTCTACTAACATCAACATCGCTTAAATCTCCTAGATTACCCGTGAATGTAACTTCTTTCCGATTGTATACATTATCGTGTAAGTGTAAAGCGTATAACTTACCATCGGTACCGGGTTTACCAAATCCTTCTGTGTCTCCGAGATCGGAAAGCGCAATTGTATTACATTGTCTTACTGTTCCAGGGCCTGATGCATCAACCATTATTTTTTAATATGGATTGTTACACTTAAGTATCCTATATGTACAGGTTGGTGTTTTACATCTAATACAGAAATTTTGAGGTCTGAAATAATACCCCGCTTTAATTTTTTATATTGTAATGACGAGAAAGATTCCGTTCTACCGCTATTATATTTTTCATTTTTCACTGGAATAGATCTGAGTAGAGTTGAAGGACTTTCTAGTTGAATATTATCCGTCGTGCTTATTTGATCAAGATGGATGAACAACTCTTTATAGGGAACTAAATCGGGTAATTTAATATAAGGATGTGCGTCATCTAAGCGACTAAATTCCTCTCTACCTGGTTGGCCAAATACAATTATATTTGGACCATGGTTGTATTTCACTGTCCCAGTCGCCTCATTTTGTGAGAGACTAACTCCATTAGGCTTTAAAATTTCATCATTGAGTGAGCTTATGCTGTAATACCCATCAGGTATAGTAATGGATTTGCTAGTACCATATGAAGTTAATATATTTATCCTATTATTATTTTTTATAGCATTTATATTGGTCCACAGTGGGTAATACGTTACATCGCATAGAGCGACTTCGAGTTGTCCATCCGAGTTATCGATAGTACGAAGCAGTTGAATAGACTGACCATTTGTTCTTCCCAGGAGTGTAACATACATATCAAATATACAATGATACTATATCATAACTTAAATATGGAATCAACCATTATTTATAATATGGAGTGTTACACTTAAGTATCCTATATGTACAGGTTGATGTTTTACATCTAATACAGAAATTTTGAGGTCTGAAATAATACCACGCTTTAATTTTTTATATTGTAATGTTGAGAAAGATTCCGTTCTACCACTATTGTATTTTTCATCTTTAACTGGAACACATCTGAGTAGAGTTGAAGGACTTTCTTGTTGAATATTATCCGTCGTACTGATCTGATCAAGATGGATGAACAACTCTTTATAGGGAACTAAATCGGGTAATGCATCTCCATCAGATGTTGTCCTGAATATTGATAATATAAAGTCTCTTGATCTTTCTACCTGTGTAAATCCAAGTGTAATTGCTAAGTTCTCATGAATCCACATACCTTTTTCTCCAGTGCCGATTTTCACTATCCCATTCGACTCATTTTGTGTGATACTAATTCCATTAGGCTTAAAAATGTTATCATTGAGTGAGCATATATTGTAATACCCATCAGGTATATTAATGTTTTTTTCAATAATATTTTGTTTATCTGTTATAGACAACTCATTATTATCTCTCGCAGCACTTATATTGGTCCACAGCGGGTAATACGTTACATCGCATAGAGCTACTTCGAGTTGTCCATCCCAGTTATCGATAGTATGAAGCAGTTCAATAGACTGACCATTTGTTATTCCCGGGAGTGTAACATACATATTAAATATACAATGATACTATATCATAACTTAAATATGAAATCGAGATACATTACTAATCAATCGATTATAGTAACTGCCTCTGGTGCTGAATTTTTCGTTAAATTCCCCGATATCTTTGAAAAGTACAGGGTCACGGCAACTAGCGATAAAATGGTGCACGATTGGTTTCACAATCCGATGCAATTTTGGCAGAATCAGTTAAACTTTGCCATATGGTGTGCCACAACGGGATGTGGCGTATCCTCTTAATGCCCCAGGATTTATGCTAAATAAGTCTGTTTTATTATTTCACGTGTATTATCAGATTAGACGTATACTTAAAGAAATTAGTGCTCCATTACCGCAGGATCGAACGAGGAATTCCACAAATAATCCGTACAATAGGTCCGCATATGAGCGTATTTGTCAGGAATTTAATATTTCTATGAGTAAAGATTGGCGTATTACAGGAGCAAACCATGGTCTAGGTGTTCCTTACACAGGGGAAATAACCGTCAAAGAAGAAAGCGATGATTTATTTAAAGAAGTTAACAAAGGTCCATTTAATGCGTTTAAGTTGTTGCATACCAGCAAACTTTACATAAGAATGTATGATTATTTTCTAAAAACTCATCATTGGTATAAAGACTGGGAACTTTCGAGTAACGATTGGAGAGGGGATATTATGAGTTTTAAGAGTGGTTTAATTTATATTGTTACAAAATTTATACAAATGAACGATACCGCAAACGCTTGGAATGAATTTCTTAATGATAAAACGGAAAATAATTTTACTAACCCAGGATTTGTAAGATTTAATGAATCGATAAGAACTTATGTATGGGCAATTCTCGGTGCACAATCGCAAACACGAACGTCCATTATCGGTTCTGGGACGGCGCTCAATGCACAAAAACAGTTTGTCTCAAACGTGGAGGACGCCATTAATTCACCAGTTGACATACCATCGTCTATAAAGCGTTTTCAAGATGCATTACAGTACGCTCAATCCAAAGTGGACTTCGTTTATGCGCCGGGACTATACATGTCTCCGAGTAATATGGAACTTAAGATCGGTCAAGTGATAGGCTATAATAATAAAATTGTTATCGCTACCGATCAACAAAAACCAGGTATAAATTCAGATATTAACGTCGAATTAATAACGCAAACGATCACGGGCGAAAAGGGAATAGTCAAGCCGCAAACACCAACTATCACACAACCATCTACTCACGCACAAGTACCACCGCATATTGAGGCTAAAAATCAACAACATATCAATGAAAAAACAGCGCTTGTAGTGGGTGGAGTCTCGGTTGGCTTACTCATGATTTGGTGGTTAAATAGTTCTTAGCGAATACGTACAACAGCCCTGCAATTGCTACGATCAGCCCCCACAAGTTTTGACTAAGCCAAGTGGTGGTCTTAGCTAATAAATTCAATAGCCAGGAAACAACACTCCCTATTATACCGGGAAGTGCAGCCGCGGCTTTCTCAGCGAGCTTTCCCAGTGCTGAACCTAATGCTTTTAAATGCTTTTTTATCCACTCTTTTATACCATTTTTATCGCTAGGAGGTGATCCGCCTCCACCTGTACTACCACCTGTTAACGAGAGAGTCAAAGTCGATATAATAAATCCCAACGCGGTTAAAATACTGGCAATTGTTATTCCCTGTTCTCTGAACAATGTTTTAATTTTATCGGCCAGTGTAGTGTCATCGTTGAGGACTTGATCGATAGTTTCTCGAAAACGACTGATTTGCGAACGAAGTGCCTTTCTATTACTGGAAGCTGCTTCGAGGCGGGCCGATCTTTCGTCTTCTAAGTTACGCAATCTTTCCGCTACGCGGCGTCTACTGAACTCATCGCCCGCCTGTTCGAGTTTTGTTTTCTCGTAAGCTATATGATTGTCGATTTCGGATATCTTGGCCGTATTATTGATGAGTTCTCCCCGCATTGTTCGCATTGCCTTGTCAAGACCTCGTAATTCCCTAATACTGAACTCCGAATATGGTACCTGTAATGTGGAATTATCGTAATAGGTATCTAAGATTTCTCCGAGTCCGTCCGAGGCCACCATCGAGGCTGCTTCCAAATCATCTGTATTAACGAGTTCATCACGCACGGTTCGAAGAACCTTAGTAGTCTTCGCGGAAAGTCGTCGGTAGTCCACAAAACCTAATTTATCACGAACAGTGCCGATGCCGTGTTTAGCAGCTATCGTAGACAAGGCTAGGGGCTTACGAGTACGAGAATGCATAAGATCAATATCCGGAGAGTCACGCAGTCGCAATATTCCTTTACTATCTATCGTAAACTTTGAATAGTCACGGCCTATTGGGGTATCTTCTTTTAAGGCATCGTAATAATCATTGACGGACGATTGTAAAAGTTCATCGTTAAGATTTGTGCCACCAAAGTTGGTTTCATCAGTACCCTCTTCAGTTCGATTCGGATCATCAAAGGTACTTAGATCAAAGTCATTAATATCAAAATCAGTCATTTTTATATTAAACATAGGGTACATAATTTCAATATAAACAATGTCTTCACAATACGGACGCAAGTTAAACCCACAACGTAGACTTCGAGATCCATTAGGGGTCAAAGCAATTCGTCAGTCTGTAACTATAACTAATAACCCTAGTACCATAGATCAGAATCAAACGCTTCTGGTTCGCTTTCCTAATCTCGGCGCACACGATGTGTTAGTTCCGGGAACTGTCCGACTAGCATTTACGATTAGTTTGACTTCTACAGACGTTAACAGGGAGCCCGTTCAGAACATAGGTCGTGCTATCGTTAAGAAAATCGCCATTAAAATTAGCGGTAATGAGGTTTTGAGTATCGACGATAGCGATGTATACTATTGCTACATGGATCTCTGGAGAACGGATAAAGAGCGGGAAAACTTACAGTACCAAGGTATTTGTAATAAGAACACATTGAGACTGCGCGTGGGTGCTGAAAATGGTGTTGATACCAACGAAAAAGATAAGGCCGTTGCCGACGCATTAGGTAACAGATTCTATGTTCCCCTAGACTTTGAATTACTAGATTCCCACATGCCCATTTATCAAGCATCCCTAGGCGATAGGTTGAAATACGAACTCACTTTTAATGACTACGGTAGAGTAATCAGATCTGCTAATGAAGATGCTAGATATTCCATTGACAATATCTCTCTGGAGTACGATATGATAACGGATCCCGAATTGGATATGTCCCGAATTAGCCAGACAAATTCGTAACCAGTATACCGGAAGTTTAGCCATTTTGTACGATCGCGTGCTGCGACACCGAAAGATCACGAGGGACAAAAAAGATACGATGTGGAATATCAATCTAAACGTGCCCACGAGGTCGTTGAAGGGTATTTTAATGTTGTTCGAGGACCCCTCCGATGTGTTTAAAAGAAATACCGAGAAGTTCTACAATCCCAAGATTACAAAAGTAGAATTGACTATCGAAGGCGTTCCTAATCAACTATATAGCCAAGGAATGCTAGCGTATCACCAGTGGGATGAGATTAAAAAACTTCCTTCTATTAAACGTTCTCCGGAAGTTAACGCGGTCGTGAAAGATCTGTCTCTAGGGAGTGTATCGATGGGTGAATACCTCACCACGAAGTACGCGCTATGGCTCGACATGCGAACAACAGACGATGACCAATTACACGGCAGTGGGAGGAGAATAGAAAATGCTAGCGAGGGTGCCACCATACAGATAACGAAGCTTCAGGAAGCGGCTGGTAAATTAAACATATATTTGTACGTGATTATGGATGCGCAACTTAATATACAGAATGGGAGATTCGTGCAAGCAATCTATTGATAATCTTTTACCTAAAGATCCGCACTGCGCTATCATATGCGGTCAAACGGGCTGCGGAAAAACAGCTTTTATTCTAGATATTTTAGAAAGTCATTATCGGGACGTTTTCGATCATATTATTATTCTGTGCCCGACTATAAGCGTTAATAAAACCTACTTATCGAGAGATTGGGTAATGAATGACGACGGGGTACACAGAGTCGATCCGGGCGATCGTTTACAAGACTGCCTCTGAGTATGTCACGAGAAATACAAAGGAGAATCGACCCTTTTCGTAATAGACGATTGCAGCGCGAGTAAAGAACTCACAAAAAAGAAAGATATGCTTTCGTATTTAGCATTCTCCGGTCGGCATACTCAACATAGCGTTTGGGTACTTACTCAAAAATACAACTCTGTCCTGAAAGATCTCAGAGAGCAGACCAAATGGGTAGCGCTTTTTCATTGCAAAGATCAAGATTCATTCGAGGAATGTTTACGCGAAAATGATGTCATTTATACCAAGGGCGAACGAGACAAAGTCAGAAAAGTGTTAGCGGCAACGAAGCACTGTAAACTCGTATTAAAAACCGATCAACCAGCTGCTTATGCAATTGCTTAGCAAATTATAGCAAAATTATAGCAAAATTGTAGCAAAAATGTAACAAAATTATAGCAAAATGTAGCAAAATTATAGCAAAATGTAGCAAAATGTAGCAAAATGTAGCAAATTGAACATTAGCGGTTAATATTACATAAAATGTGGTTCGAAATCCTCATTCTTTCACAACAGTTCATTATTACGGGATGTATTGGATATGTCATATTATATTATGTTAGACTTAAATATCTCCTTAGGTATTACATTATGGAATGCGACCAACTCATCGAACAAATGCTCAAAGAATCTGATGCAGATGAAAATGTTACAGATAAATCTTTAGATAAACATAGAGAAAGACTTGCCGCTTTGGTAGCCGGTGGAAAATGTTCCCAATATTTGGGAGAAAATTATACCATCGAAAAAATCGATAACATGACCGACGAAGAGATTAAAAAACTGTACGCGCGTTACGAGTCTAGACTGGGAGCTACCATGACTAAAACGATAGGGTCTTCTATATTACAACTATACACAGCCGTAGCTAGTACGTTTCTCCCCATCCCGGCAGAACATCGCCTGTATTTATGCGAATCTCTCGAGAAAGACCCATTCATCGAACACGCTATAAGCGCAGTGAGCTGTGAGTTTTATCATAGATTCGGAATGTTCTTAGCTCCGTTCACCACAGCTTTAATAACGGCTAGGTATTGTCAATTTAAACATACGTGCCCACTTAATAATATAAATGGAGACACAACAGATTGCGGAAACACAATCACAACAGGTGACACCACAGATTGTGAACGAGGAACAACAGATTGTGAACACACAACAGATTGCGGAACAACAAGTGAATGAGGAACCACCACCAGTGAATGTGAATGCACCACATGTGAATGAGAAAACAAAAAAACAACCCAGAGTTACTAAGAATCCTTTAAAAATAGCCGCAGGAAGAAAGGGAGGGCTGGCGCGCAAAGCAAAATTAATAAATAATTCAAATATTAATCTGATTAAAACATGGGCACTAGTAGGAGCTGCTGGTATAGCGGCTGTATGGTTCTTTTATAAGACCCGAGAAGAAAAAACGTCACCCCCGCCGCAACAACAAGTTCAATTAGAGGTTAGTCCTCATATAATGCTATAAGAAGCATGACTACTCCAGCTACAGACGGTAAAATGTTGGTAAACGCGACGTATCATTCAGCGGTGGTCACTGGCTTGGCCATTGGCTATGCCCGTATGGCTAAAATGATTACTAAAGCCACACCTCCCAAGCTAGATTTTAATGGATATGACATACCAATGATGGTTCTGGATATTGGATTAGCTATGGCAACGAAGGATATGCTCATCAAACAAGGACTTATCCCGGAAGACATAATGAAGTAATTAAACATTTGAATATTTATATTCATATAAAGATTTGAATATGGCAACAATTGCGATGATGGTCGGTGGAGCTGTTGTTAATGCTCTAGCTTTTTCGGGGAGTAATTATTTATTTTCCAGTATGAGGGAATCAAACGCTAAAGAAGTTGAAGAGGAGAGTAAACGACATAACGAAGCTTTAGAACAATACCAAGCAGCCCAGTTACAATATACACAGCAGAGAATGAAGAGATTAGACTTTATTCATGAACAACTGATTAAGGAAGGACATTCAATTCAAACGTTTAAGGATGTCGAATCTGCCATGCACGAATACTTCCTCGTTTATGGGAAAAAACTAGACCCAATACCAAGACCAACAATGAGTCAGTTTTATACACCGTCAGAGGAACAAAAGAACCGAGAGGTCACATTTATTATTATTGGATTGACTTCTCTATTGATTTTCAGCTATACCATGCATAAGTCAGAGTGACAGCTGTGGCTATGCATAAACCATGACCTAGTTTAGAGCGATCTATAAATAGCATAATCAATATCTCACAGTGTAGCTGTGATTTGCATTTAGACAAATGATATGATAGATGTATATACCATGAATAACTGCAAGTTTACACTCATGGGAAAGACTACCCTTTGTAACCGACGCTGTGTTGATTTTTTTTACTGCGGCATACACAATTATTACATCAGGCGCGGAAACATTAACTATACGTGTTCTGTATGCGGGATAGGGGTCAAAGGTCGTTATTGTTTATGTAAGGAACACGGTGCTGATAGGGTCAGGAACCAGATTATTTATGCTAGGAAGAGAGATTACATCAATGAGAGGAATAGGTTGGGGAGAATATGTATTTAGATATATGAAAACAACCAATTAGACATTTGTCTCATTTTGCATATACCATTCAACCACAATGGTTTTTGTCAGAGAATTAAAAGCTATGGCAAAGCAAAGTGGACTGCGTGGATATTCTCGTATGAGAAAAGCTGAATTGATGGATTTACTCGGTTTGGAATACAACAGACCCCAGACTGTTAGAGAACTCAAAGTTCGAGCGAGAAACAGTGGGCTGAGAGGTTATTCTCGAATGAGAAGAGCTGAATTGATCGCTTTACTAGATAATAATCAACCTATTGATAATGATATTCAACCTAATAATGATGATAATCAACATAATAATGATAATGATAATCAACATCAAGAATTAATATTTGTACCCACATCCGCCGGCGTTGGTAAATATCTAAGAGGTTGGAAGATGGATATTAATTCCAACATGGATGTTAACGATATTAAACCCATCATATCGAGTAAAATTAACGAGGAATTAGATGATTTACATAGTATAAAATACCAGCTGACAATTAAAATGACATTGAGTAAAAGTAACACAGACGATAGCACCGAATATACCGAACCATATTTCCGTAGCAATCAAGAAGTTATAACCGAATCCGATACTATAAACTCATCATTAGATACATCAATTCAGAGGATACAGGAAACTTTAGAACGCTGGACTAATAGAGGTTCGGGTTGGGGTGTTGATAAAATCGATAGTTTATATTTAGATATAGCAAATTATATGCCTTTCAAAGGTGGATCTTATATAGATTTACCTCCGTATTATAAGAATAAAAAAGCCATAATTAACGTAAAAAATAAATCCGATGACTGTTTAAGAATGATGATAAGATCTGCATTGTTCCCCGTAGACAAAAATCCGGATAGACCTTCTAGCTATCCCCAAAACGATGGACTCAACTTCGATGGTATAGACGAACCTACACCAATATCTCAAATTGATAAGGTGGAAAAGCAAAATAATTTAGCTATAAATGTTTTCGGACATTCTAAAGGAATTGTTGTACACAGGATAAGCTCCGCTCTGGAAAATATCCCCAGAATCAATTCATTTCTGATCGAAAAAAATGGTAAATATCATTATACGTGGATAAAGAGTTTAAACAAGCTATTATACGATCAAACTAAATATAAGGGAAAGAAATATTTCTGCGAAAGATGCCTGCATGGGTACAGCAGACAAGATCTATTAGAAGCGCATAAAGAAGACTGTAGAGGTGTTGGACAGAATGCTATCAGGATCGATATGCCTAAAGAAGGAAAAAATATATTAAAATTTGAACATTATTGTAATCAAATGCCAGTACTGTACGTAATTTACGCCGACTTCGAAGCGCTTATCAAACCCATAGAAAATACCAACCATAGCAATACTGATAATAGTTTTACGTACAAAACTCAAGAACATATTCCTTGTGGGTTTGGATATATAGTTGTAAGGTATGATGGGAAAACAAACCCGCCCGTGATTTACAGAGGTCCCGATGCAGCGGGAAAGTTCCTAGAATATCTACAAAATGAAGAGAGAATAATCAGGGAAAAATTATCGTGTAAGAAACCCATGCGTATGACGAGGGATGATTGGAGGGTCCATAAGAAGTCAACGAGTTGTCACGTTTGTAATAAACCCCTGGATGGGGATTCCGTAAGAGATCATTGCCACGTCACGGGTAATTATCGGGGAGCCGCTCATAACGAGTGTAACTTGAAACTAAAAATGAACTCTCAAACAATACCCATCCCCGTTGTGTTTCATAGCCTTAGGGGATACGATTCACATCTCATTATGCAAGCTATCTCAAAGACCGACGGTGGTTTAACGTGCATTCCTAATAATATGGAAAAATACATATCGTTCTCGTTGACTAAACCTATACATTATAGGGACAAGGATGGGAAATCTAGAACAAAGCAAAGTAATGGGCTTAGATTCATAGACTCCGTACAGTTTCTGTTATCTTCCCTGGACAATTTAGCTAATGCGAACAATCCCGATGACTTCGCGATAACAAATAAATATACCGATAAGATAACTCGTCATTTGTTGCTGAGAAAAGGTGTATATGCTTACAAATATATGGATGATTGGTCTAGATTCGAAGAAACTGAATAACCACCCCTCGAATCATTCTATAGTAACTTAACAGAATCTAGAATAACAGATGCCGATTATGAACACGCTCTGACGGTCTGGGATAAATTAGGTTGTAAGAATTTAGGCGATTATCACGATCTGTACTTAAAAACCGATGTATTGTTACTCGCCGATATATTTGAGATATTTAGAAAGACATGTTTCAAACAATATGGCTTGGACCCGGCATGGTACTATTCCAGTCCCGGACTATCGTGGGATGCATTGTTGAAGAAGACCGGCGTAGAACTAAAACTACTCACAGATTACGATATGCACTTGTTTATTGAGAAAGGATTAAGAGGTGGTATATCGATGGCAGCTAAAAGGTATTCTAAGGCTAATAATAA
The DNA here is from genome assembly GCF_023055435.1 of Haliotis rufescens. NCBI lineage: Eukaryota > Metazoa > Mollusca > Gastropoda > Lepetellida > Haliotidae > Haliotis > Haliotis rufescens. Next base: position 4,897,899 of record NW_025964057.1, read on the forward strand.
ATTAGTGGAAGGATACGATCCCAGTAAACCCGACACGCATATATTATATCTCGACGCTAACAATTTGTACGGATGGGCTATGAGTCAACCTTTACCCACGGGTGGTTTTGAATGGGTCAATGATATCGAAGTGAATGATATCAATAATATCGAAGTGAATAAAGGGTACATACTAGAAGTTGACTTGGAATATCCAAGTTCGTTACATAAAGACCATAACAGTTATCCGCTAGCTCCCGAAAGATTAATGGTTAATAAAGATTGGATGTCGGAATATCAACGCTCCTTGATGGGTAATAGTAGGTTAGCTAACGTAGAAAAACTCGTACCAAATTTGATGGATAAGACAAAATATATAGTTCACTACAGAAATCTCCAGTTGTATCTATCGTTAGGTATGAAACTTAAGAAAATACACAGAGTTCTAAAGTTTGATCAAAGCCCTTGGATGGAGCCCTATATAAGGTTGAACACAGATTTAAGAAAGATAGCTACCAGCGATTTCGAAAAGAATCTGTATAAGCTCATGAATAACTCGGTATTTGGTAAAACTATGGAGAATCTAAGGAAGCGTGTTGATGTTAAATTAGTCAGATCTGATGAGGAAGAAAGACTCAGGAAACTTATAGCCAGTCCGGCTTTTAACAGAAGCAAGATATTCGATAACGACTTAGCCGCGTTGCATATGCAGAAGAGTAATATAAAATTCAACAGACCGGTGTACGTCGGTATGAGTATTCTTGACTTGTCAAAACACTTAATGTATGACTTTTATTACAACGAACTTAAGAAGCAATACGGCGATAGATGCGAGGTGTTATATACCGACACAGATTCTTTGTTGATGGAAATACAAACCGAGGATGTGTATAAAGATATGGCAGAAAAAATAGATATGTACGACACGAGCGATTACCCAAAAGATAATCCACTGCACAGCGTTGTAAATAAAAAGGTGTTAGGTAAGATGAAGGATGAATGTGCTGGGACCCCTATAGCGGAGTATGTGGGATTAAGACCTAAGATGTATTCTATAAAGAAGTCCGATAATGGAGAGATAAGAAAAGCTAAGGGCGTTAAGAAGTATGTTGTAAAAAAGCATATCAAACACGAACAGTATAAAGAATCATTATTTAACGGTAGAACGTTCAAACACGAGATGAACTCTTTAAGAAGTTACAATCATAGGATAGATGGATTAAGAATGAACAAGACATCATTATCCCCCTTAGATACAAAGAGATGGATTGATAATGATGGTGTAAATACCTATGCTTATGGTTATGGTGGTAATACCGTACCGTCGGGAACTATGAACAACTCTTCTCGTACAAATGCCCTACCCGGTCCATCTTGAAGATAATAAAGAATAGGCTCTCCTTCTTTCGTAACCAATTGACTAATGTTATACGTCTTAAGGGACCATATGGGATCGGTTGCGCGACGTAGGCCTCCTTCGAGTTCACCTGCCTGGTATGAATATCTTACCCTTACTCTATCCGGAAGTTTTCGTTCTTTGCCTCTCCTCGGTGCTGAAGATTCGGAAGTCACGGATTTCATTTTAATAGCATCGGATGGTTTCTTCCCTATTAATCTCGTTACTTCATTATTCAGCGCTGATACAACGGCTGATAATCGTGTCACCCATTCGGTTGATCTCAATCGCTCGGATTTCATTTCGATCCCATACTGATAGCCAAACAAACGTTCCGCTAATGTCCTGTTAAATCTTTCGACGATAGCTTGACTGCGGTGGGCCTCTCTTTCACCACGGACGATTTTGACATCGTTCTTTGTTAACAGTTTAGTTACCGATCCCATAAACTCGCGACCGGGATCTACTTGAAATAGCTTAGGCCATTTTAGCGGTCCGCGTTTATATATGCGACTCAGTGCATTAGCTACTTCTGTTGAATCTTTCGATGTTAATGGCTCAGCCTCTTTGTATCGACTAGCCACATCCACAACGGTTAAAGCGTATTTATACGTTTTGCGTTTTACCTTATCGTGGGGAAGAAACAAGAGGTCAGCCTGATGAACTTCATTCGTTGTAAAAATATCAAACTTCTTCCTCGGTATATAACGCGGTGCTGGTAAATATATCTGCCACATCGCTTGTTTCTTTAACCAATCCTTGACCACATCTTTAGATACCTTAGCCGCGGTGGCTAATTTTTTTATTGCTCCTACACCTTTCCAATATCCTCGTGGGCTATAGTAAATTTTATCCATTATTAATTAATATTGATGTTTCGTTTAATACAACTGATGACTATCGTTAAATCGCATAATCATTTTGGCATAAAAAATCCCCCCTGTAGTAGCAGTATAGGTATATAAATCCGGCTCCAGTGGAAGTGAGCCAGAACCCCTATTACCTATACTACTCCTGTCAGGGGGCACGGGTGGCCCAGTCGTCTAAGGCGCCGCGATTCGCTGTGCAGAGTTGCGTCCCTTGGGCACGCCAGAAACCTATGATTGTGGGTTCGAATCCCGGTCCGCCCCAATTATGTTTCTAGGTTTGTCAGCACCATACCCGTGCTCGTGGGTTTCACCGAAGTGGTAAACGTCTGAGACCTGCATCACTTCGGGCTTTCCTCCCACATTAAGATGACACGCCGCGATATGACTGGAATAATGTTAAAAGCAGCGTTAAACCCAACTCACTCACTCACTCAATGACCTGTCATGTATAAAACAGTCCCCTTCAGGTCACCAGCATTCACTCACTCAGTGACCTGTCATGTATAAAACAGTCCCCTTCAGGTCACCAGCATTCATTCACTCTCAGTGACCTGTCATGTATAAAACACTCCCCTTCAGGTCACCAGGATTGATTCACTCACTCAGTGACCTGTCATGTATAAAACAGTCCCCTTGAGGTCACCAGCATTCACTCACTCAGTGACCTGTCATGTATAAAACAATCCCCTTAAGGTCACCAGCATTCACTCACTCATTCAGTGACCTGTCATGTATAAAACAGTCCTCTTCAGGTCACCAGCATTCACTCACTCACTCAGTGACCTGTCATGTATAAAACAGCCCCCTTCAGGTCACCAGCATTCACTCAGTGACCTGTCATGTATAAAACACTCCCCTTCAGGTCACCAGCATTCACTCATTGACCTGTCATGTATAAAACAATCCCCTTCAGGTAACCAGCATTGATTCACTCAGTGACCTGTCATGTGTAAAACAATCCTCTTCAGGTCACCAGCATTCACTCACTCATTCAGTGACCTGTCATGTATAAAACAATCCCCTTCAGGTCACCAGCATTGATTCACTCAGTGACCTGTCATGTGTAAAACAATCCTCTTCAGGTCACCAGCATTCACTCACTCACTCACTCACTCAGTGACCTGTCATATATAAAACACTCCCCTTCAGGTCACCAGCATTGATTCACTCACTCAGTGACCTGTCATGTATAAAACAGTCCCCTTCAGGTCACCAGCATTCATTCACTCTCTCAGTGACCTGTCATGTATAAAACACTCCCCTTCAGGTCACCAGCATTCATTCACTCAGTGACCTGTCATGTGTAAAACACTCCCCTTCAGGTCACCAGCATTCATTCACTCAGTGACCTGTCATGTATAAAACACTCCCCTTCAGGTCACCAGCATTCATTCACTCAGTGACCTGTCATGTGTAAAACAATCCTCTTCAGGTCACCAGCATTCACTCACTCACTCACTCAGTGACCTGTCATGTATAAAACATTCCCCTTCAGGTCACCAGCATTGATTCACTCACTCAGTGACCTGTCATGTATAAAACACTCCCCTTCAGGTCACCAGCATTCACTCACTCACTCAGTGACCTGTCATGTATAAAACAGTCCCCTTCAGGTCACCAGCATTCATTCACTCTCTCAGTGACCTGTCATGTATAAAACACTCCCCTTCAGGTCACCAGCATTCATTCACTCAGTGACCTGTCATGTATAAAACACTCCCCTTCAGGTCACCAGCATTCATTCACTCTCAGTGACCTGTCATGTATAAAACACTCCCCCTCAGGTCACCAGCATTCATTCACTCAGTGACCTGTCATGTGTAAAACAATCCTCTTCAGGTCACCAGCATTCACTCACTCACTCACTCAGTGACCTGTCATGTATAAAACACTCCCCTTCAGGTCACCAGCATTGATTCACTCACTCAGTGACCTGTCATGTATAAAACACTCCCCTTCAGGTCACCAGCATTGATTCACTCACTCAGTGACCTGTCATGTATAAAACAGTCCCCTTCAGGTCACCAGCATTCACTCAGTGACCTGTCATGTATAAAACACTCCCCTTCAGGTCAACAGCATTTATTCACTCAGTGACCTGTCATGTATAAAATAGTCCCCTTGAGGTCACCAGCATTCATTCACTCACTCAGTGACCTGTCATGTATAAAACAATCCCCTTAAGGTCACCAGCATTCACTCACTCATTCAGTGACCTGTCATATATAAAACAATCCCCTTCAGGTCACCAGCATTGATTCACTCACTCAGGGACCTGTCATGTATAAAACAGCCCCCTTCAGGTCACCAGCATTCACTCATTGACCTGTCATGTATAAAACAATCCCCTTCAGGTAACCAGGATTGATTCACTCAGTGACCTGTCATGTGTAAAACAATCCTCTTCAGGTCACCAGCATTCACTCACTCATTCAGTGACCTGTCATGTATAAAACACTCCCCTTCAGGTAACCAGCATTGATTCACTCAGTGACCTGTCATGTGTAAAACAATCCTCTTCAGGTCACCAGCATTCACTCACTCACTCACTCACTCAGTGACCTGTCATATATAAAACACTCCCCTTCCGGTCACCAGCATTGATTCACTCACTCAGTGACCTGTCATGTATAAAACATTCCCCTTCAGGTCACCAGCATTCATTCACTCTCTCAGTGACCTGTCATGTATAAAACACTCCCCTTCAGGTCACCAGCATTCATTCACTCAGTGACCTGTCATGTGTAAAACACTCCCCTTCAGGTCACCAGCATTCATTCACTCTCAGTGACCTGTCATGTATAAAACACTCCCCCTCAGGTCACCAGCATTCATTCACTCAGTGACCTGTCATGTATAAAATAGTCCCCTTCAGGTCACCAGCATTCATTCACTCAATGACCTGTCATGTGTAAAACAATCCTCTTCAGGTCACCAGCATTCACTCACTCACTCACTCAGTGACCTGTCATGTATAAAACACTCCCCTTCAGGTCACCAGCATTGATTCACTCACTCAGTGACCTGTCATGTATAAAACAGTCCCCTTCAGGTCACAAGCATTCACTCAGTGACCTGTCATGTATAAAACACTCCCCTTCAGGTCAACAGCATTTATTCACTCAGTGACCTGTCATGTATAAAATAGTCCCCTTGAGGTCACCAGCATTCATTCACTCACTCAGTGACCTGTCATGTATAAAACACTCCCCCTCAGGTCACCAGCATTCACTCACTCACTCAGTGGCCTGTCATGTATAAAAGAGTCCCCTTCAGGTCACCAGCATTCACTCACTCACTCAGTGGCCTGTCATGTATAAAACAGTCCCCTTCAGGTCACCAGCATTCACTCACTCACTCAGTGACCTGTCATGTATAAAACAGTCCCCTTGAGGTCACCAGCATTCACTCACTCACTCAGTGGCCTGTCATGTATAAAACACTCCCCTTGAGGTCACCAGCATTCACTCACTCACTCAGTGGCCTGTCATGTATAAAACACTCCCCTTCAGGTCACCAGCATTCACTCACTCAGTGACCTGTCATGTATAAAACAGTCCCCTTCAGGTCACCAGCACTCACTCACTCACTCAGTGACCTGTCATGTATAAAACAGTCCCCTTCAGGTCACCAGCATTCACTCTCACTCAGTGACCTGTCATGTATAAAACAGTCCCCTTCAGGTCACCAGCATTCACTCACTCACTCAGTGACCTGTCATGTATAAAACAGTCCCCTTCAGGTCACCAGCATTCACTCACTCAGTGACCTGTCATGTATAAAACAGTCCCCTTCAGGTCACCAGCATTCATTCACTCAGTGACCTGTCATGTATAAAACACTCCCCTTCAGGTCACCAGCATTCACTCACTCACTCAGTGACCTGTCATGTATAAAACACTCCCCTTCAGGTCACCAGCATTCACTCACTCACTCAGTGGCCTGTCATGTATAAAACAGTCCCCTTCAGGTCACCAGCATTCACTCACTTACTCAGTGACCTGTCATGTATAAAACAGTCCCTTTCAGGTCACCAGCATTGATTCACTCACTCAGTGACCTGTCATGTATAAAACACTCCCCTTGAGGTCACCAGCATTCACTCACTCACTCAGTGACCTGTCATGTATAAAACAGTCCCCTTCAGGTCACCAGCATTCACTCAGTGACCTGTCATGTATAAAACACTCCCCTTCAGGTCAACAGCATTTATTCACTCTCAGTGACCTGTCATGTATAAAATAGTCCCCTTCAGGTCACCAGCATTCACTCACTCACTCAGTGACCTGTCATGTATAAAACACTCCCCCTCAGGTCACCAGCATTCACTCACTCACTCAGTGGCCTGTCATGTATAAAACAGTCCCCTTCAGGTCACCAGCATTCACTCACTCACTCAGTGACCTGTCATGTATAAAACACTCCCCCTCAGGTCACCAGCATTCACTCACTCACTCAGTGGCCTGTCATGTATAAAACACTCCCCTTGAGGTCACCAGCATTCACTCACTCAGTGACCTGTCATGTATAAAACAGTCCCCTTCAGGTCACCAGCATTCACTCTCACTCAGTGACCTGTCATGTATAAAACAGTCCCCTTCAGGTCACCAGCATTCGCACACTCAGTGGCCTGTCATGTATAAAACAGTCCCCTTCAGGTCACCAGCACTCACACACTCACTCAGTGACCTGTCATGTATAAAACAGTCCCCTTGAGGTCACCAGCATTCACTCACTCAGTGGCCTGTCATGTATAAAACAGTCCCCTTCAGGTCACCAGCATTCACTCACTCACTCAGTGACCTGTCATGTATAAAACAGTCCCCTTCAGGTCACCAGCATTCACTCACTCAGTGACCTGTCATGTATAAAACACTCCCCTTCAGGTCACCAGCATTCATTCACTCAGTGACCTGTCATGTATAAAACACTCCCCTTGAGGTCACCAGCATTCACTCACTCACTCAGTGACCTGTCATGTATAAAACACTCCCCTTCAGGTCACCAGCATTCACTCACTCAGTGACCTGTCATGTATAAAACAGTCCCCTTCAGGTCACCAGCATTCACTCTCACTCAGTGACCTGTCATGTATAAAACAGTCCCCTTCAGGTCACCAGCATTCACTCACTCACTCAGTGACCTGTCATGTATAAAACAGTACCCTTCAGGTCACCAGCATTCACTCACTCACTCAGTGACCTGTTATGTATAAAACAGTCCCCTTCAGGTCACCAGCATTCATTCACCCCTTTAGTGAACTGTCATGTATAAAATAGTCCCCCTCAGGTCACCAGCATTGATTCACTCACTCAGTGACCTGTCATGTATAAAACACACCTCTTCAGGTCACCATCATTCACTCACTCACTCAGTGACCTGTCATGTATAAAACACTCCCCTTCAGGTCACCAGCATTGATTCACTCACTCAGTGACCTGTCATGTATAAAACACTCCCCTTCAGGTCACCAGCATTGATTCACTCACTCAGTGACCTGTCATGTATAAAACAATCCCCTTCAGGTCACCAGTATTCACTCATTCACTCAGTGACCTGTCATCTATAAAACAGTCCCCTTGAGGTCACCAGCATTCATTCACTCACTCAGTGACCTGTCATGTATAAAACAGTCCTCTTCAGGTCACCAGCATTCACTCACTCACTCAGTGACCTGTCATGTATAAAACAATCCCCTTCAGGTCACCAGCATTCACTCACTCACTCAGTGACCTGTCATGTATAAAACACTCCCCTTGAGGTCACCAGCATTCATTCACTCATTTAGTGACCTGTCATGTATAAAACAGTCCCCTTGAGGTCACCAGCATTCACTCACTCACTCAGTGACCTGTTATGTATAAAACACTATCCTTCAGGTCACCAGCATTGATTCACTCACTCAGTGACCTGTCATGTATAAAACAGTCCCCTTCAGGTCACCAGCATTCACTCAGTGACCTGTCATGTATAAAATAATCCCCTTCAGGTCACCAGCATTCACTCACTCACTCAGTGACCTGTCATGTATAAAACACTCCCCTTGAGGTCACCAGCATTGATTCACTCACTCAGTGACCTGTCATGTATAAAACACTCCCCTTCAGGTCACCAGCATTCACTCACTCACTCAGTGACCTGTCATGTATAAAACACTCCCCTTGAGGTCACCAGCATTCATTCACTCACTCAGTGACCTGTCATGTATAAAACAGTCCCCTTCAGGTCACCAGCATTCACTCACTCACTCAGTGACCTGTCATGTATAAAACAATCCCCTTCAGGTCACCAGCATTCACTCACTCACTCAGTGACCTGTCATGTATAAAACAACCCCCTTCAGGTCACCAGCATTCACTCACTCACTCAGTGACCTGTTATGTATAAAACAATCCCCTTCAGGTCACCAGCATTGATTCACTCACTCAGTGACCTGTTATGTATAAAACACTTCCCTTCAGGTCACCAGCATTGATTCACTCACTCAGTGACCTGTTATGTATAAAACACTCCCCTTCAGGTCACCAGCATTGATTCACTCACTCAGTGACCTGTCATGTATAAAACAGTCCCCTTCAGGTCACCAGCATTCACTCAGTCACTCAGTGACCTGTTATGTATAAAACAGTCCCCTTCAGGTCACCAGCATTCATTCACCCCTTTAGTGAACTGTCATGTATAAAATAGTCCCCCTCAGGTCACCAGCATTGATTCACTCACTCAGTGACCTGTTATGTATAAAACACACCTCTTCAGGTCACCAGCATTCACTCACTCACTCAGTGACCTGTCATGTATAAAACACTCCCCTTCAGGTCACCAGCATTGATTCACTCACTCAGTGACCTGTCATGTATAAAACACTCCCCTTCAGGTCACCAGCATTGATTCACTCACTCAGTGACCTGTCATGTATAAAACAATCCCCTTCAGGTCACCAGTATTCACTCATTCACTCAGTGACCTGTCATGTATAAAACACTCCCCTTGAGGTCACCAGCATTCATTCACTCACTCAGTGACCTGTCATGTATAAAACAATCCCCTTCAGGTCACCAGCATTCACTCACTCACTCAGTGACCTGTCATGTATAAAACAATCCCCTTCAGGTCACCAGCATTCACTCACTCATTTAGTGACCTGTCATGTATAAAACAATCCCCTTCAGGTCACCAGCATTCACTCACTCACTCAGTGACCTGTCATGTATAAAACAGTCCCCTTCAGGTCACCAGCATTCACTCACTCAGTGACCTGTCATGTATAAAACAGTCCCCTTCAGGTCACCAGCATTCACTCACTCACTCAGTGACCTGTCATGTATAAAACACTCCCCTTCAGGTCACCAGCACTCACTCACTCACTCAGTGACCTGTCATGTATAAAACACTCCCCTTCAGGTCACCAGCATTCACTCACTCACTCAGTGACCTGTCATGTATAAAACACTCCCCTTCAGGTCACCAGCATTCACTCACTCACTCAGTGACCTGTCATGTATAAAACAGTCCCCTTCAGGTCACCAGCATTCACTCACTCAGTGACCTGTCATGTATAAAACAGTCCCCTTCAGGTCACCAGCATTCACTCACTTACTCAGTGACCTGTCATGTATAAAACACTCCCCTTCAGGTCAGCAGCATTCACTCACTCAGTGACCTGTCATGTATAAAACACTCCCCTTCAGGTCACCAGCATTCACTCACTCAGTGACCTGTCATGTATAAAACAGTCCCCTTGAGGTCACCAGCATTCACTCACTCATTTAGTGACCTGTCATGTATAAAACAATCCCCTTCAGGTCACCAGCATTCACACACTCACTCAGTGACCTGTCATGTATAAAACAGTCCCCTTCAGGTCACCAGCATTCACTCACTCAGTGACCTGTCATGTATAAAACAGTCCCCTTCAGGTCACCAGCATTCACTCACTCACTCAGTGACCTGTCATGTATAAAACACTCCCCTTGAGGTCACCAGCATTCATTCACTCACTCAGTGACCTGTCATGTATAAAACAATCCCCTTCAGGTCACCAGCATTCACTCACTCACTCAGTGACCTGTCATGTATAAAACAATCCCCTTCAGGTCACCAGCATTCACTCACTCATTTAGTGACCTGTCATGTATAAAACAATCCCCTTCAGGTCACCAGCATTCACTCACTCACTCAGTGACCTGTCATGTATAAAACAGTCCCCTTCAGGTCACCAGCATTCACTCACTCAGTGACCTGTCATGTATAAAACAGTCCCCTTCAGGTCACCAGCATTCACTCACTCACTCAGTGACCTGTCATGTATAAAACACTCCCCTTCAGGTCACCAGCACTCACTCACTCACTCAGTGACCTGTCATGTATAAAACACTCCCCTTCAGGTCACCAGCATTCACTCACTCACTCAGTGACCTGTCATGTATAAAACACTCCCCTTCAGGTCACCAGCATTCACTCACTCACTCAGTGACCTGTCATGTATAAAACAGTCCCCTTCAGGTCACCAGCATTCACTCACTCAGTGACCTGTCATGTATAAAACAGTCCCCTTCAGGTCACCAGCATTCACTCACTTACTCAGTGACCTGTCATGTATAAAACACTCCCCTTCAGGTCAGCAGCATTCACTCACTCAGTGACCTGTCATGTATAAAACACTCCCCTTCAGGTCACCAGCATTCACTCACTCAGTGACCTGTCATGTATAAAACAGTCCCCTTGAGGTCACCAGCATTCACTCACTCATTTAGTGACCTGTCATGTATAAAACAATCCCCTTCAGGTCACCAGCATTCACACACTCACTCAGTGACCTGTCATGTATAAAACAGTCCCCTTCAGGTCACCAGCATTCACTCACTCAGTGACCTGTCATGTATAAAACAGTCCCCTTCAGGTCACCAGCATTCACTCACTCACTCAGTGACCTGTCATGTATAAAACAGTCCCCTTCAGGTCACCAGCACTCACTCACTCACTCAGTGACCTGTCATGTATAAAACAGTCCCCTTCAGGTCACCAGCATTCACTCACTAACTCAGTGACCTGTCATGTATAAAACACTCCCCTTCAGGTCACCAGCATTGATTCACTCACTCAGTGACCTGTCATGTATAAAACACTCCCCTTCAGGTCACCAGCATTGATTCACTCACTCAGTGACCTGTCATGTATAAAACAATCCCCTTCAGGTCACCAGTATTCACTCATTCACTCAGTGACCTGTCATGTATAAAACACTCCCCTTGAGGTCACCAGCATTCATTCACTCACTCAGTGACCTGTCATGTATAAAACAATCCCCTTCAGGTCACCAGCATTCACTCACTCACTCAGTGACCTGTCATGTATAAAACACTCCCCTTCAGGTCACCAGCATTCATTCACTCAGTGACCTGTCATGTATAAAACACTCCCCTTCAGGTCACCAGCATTCATTCACTCAGTGACCTGTCATGTGTAAAACAATCCTCTTCAGGTCACCAGCATTCACTCACTCACTCACTCAGTGACCTGTCATGTATAAAACATTCCCCTTCAGGTCACCAGCATTGATTCACTCACTCAGTGACCTGTCATGTATAAAACACTCCCCTTCAGGTCACCAGCATTCACTCACTCACTCAGTGACCTGTCATGTATAAAACAGTCCCCTTCAGGTCACCAGCATTCATTCACTCTCTCAGTGACCTGTCATGTATAAAACACTCCCCTTCAGGTCACCAGCATTCATTCACTCAGTGACCTGTCATGTATAAAACACTCCCCTTCAGGTCACCAGCATTCATTCACTCTCAGTGACCTGTCATGTATAAAACACCCCCCCTCAGGTCACCAGCATTCATTCTGTCACTCAGTGACCTGTCATGTGTAAAACAATCCTCTTCAGGTCACCAGCATTCACTCACTCACTCACTCAGTGACCTGTCATGTATAAAACACTCCCCTTCAGGTCACCAGCATTGATTCACTCACTCAGTGACCTGTCATGTATAAAACACTCCCCTTCAGGTCACCAGCATTGAATCACTCACTCAGTGACCTGTCATGTATAAAACAGTCCCCTTCAGGTCACCAGCATTCACTCAGTGACCTGTCATGTATAAAACACTCCCCTTCAGGTCAACAGCATTTATTCACTCAGTGACCTGTCATGTATAAAATAGTCCCCTTGAGGTCACCAGCATTCATTCACTCACTCAGTGACCTGTCATGTATAAAACAATCCCCTTAAGGTCACCAGCATTCACTCACTCATTCAGTGACCTGTCATATATAAAACAATCCCCTTCAGGTCACCAGCATTGATTCACTCACTCAGTGACCTGTCATGTATAAAACAGCCCCCTTCAGGTCACCAGCATTCACTCAGTGACCTGTCATGTATAAAACAGCCCCCTTCAGGTCACCAGCATTCACTCATTGACCTGTCATGTATAAAACAATCCCCTTCAGGTAACCAGCATTGATTCACTCAGTGACCTGTCATGTGTAAAACAATCCTCTTCAGGTCACCAGCATTCACTCACTCATTCAGTGACCTGTCATGTATAAAACACTCCCCTTCAGGTAACCAGCATTGATTCACTCAGTGACCTGTCATGTGTAAAACAATCCTCTTCAGGTCACCAGCATTCACTCACTCACTCACTCACTCAGTGACCTGTCATATATAAAACACTCCCCTTCAGGTCACCAGCATTGATTCACTCACTGAGTGACCTGTCATGTATAAAACAGTCCCCTTCAGGTCACCAGCATTCATTCACTCTCTCAGTGACCTGTCATGTATAAAACACTCCCCTTCAGGTCACCAGCATTCATTCACTCAGTGACCTGTCATGTGTAAAACACTCCCCTTCAGGTCACCAGCATTCATTCACTCTCAGTGACCTGTCATGTATAAAACACTCCCCGTCAGGTCACCAGCATTCATTCACTCAGTGACCTGTCATGTATAAAATTGTCCCACTTCAGGTCACCAGCATTCATTCACTCAATGACCTGTAATGTGTAAAACAATCCTCTTCAGGTCACCAGCATTCACTCACTCACTCACTCAGTGACCTGTCATGTATAAAACACTCCCCTTCAGGTCACCAGCATTCACTCACTCACTCAGTGACCTGTCATGTATAAAACACTCCCCTTCAGGTCACCCGCATTCACTCAGTGACCTGTCATGTATAAAACACTCCCCTTCAGGTCAACAGCATTTATTCACTCAGTGACCTGTCATGTATAAAATAGTCCCCTTCAGGTCACCAGCATTCATTCACTCACTCAGTGACCTGTCATGTATAAAACACTCCCCCTCAGGTCACCAGCATTCACTCACTCACTCAGTGACCTGTCATGTATAAAACAGTCCCCTTCAGGTCACCAGCATTCACTCACTCACTCAGTGGCCTGTCATGTATAAAACAGTCCCCTTCAGGTCACCAGCATTCACTCACTCACTCAGTGACCTGTCATGTATAAAACAGTCCCCTTGAGGTCACCAGCATTCACTCACTCACTCAGTGGCCTGTCATGTATAAAACACTCCCCTTGAGGTCACCAGCATTCACTCACTCACTCAGTGGCCTGTCATGTATAAAACACTCCCCTTCAGGTCACCAGCATTCACTCACTCAGTGACCTGTCATGTATAAAACAGTCCCCTTCAGGTCACCAGCACTCACTCACTCACTCAGTGACCTGTCATGTATAAAACAGTCCCCTTCAGGTCACCAGCATTCACTCTCACTCAGTGACCTGTCATGTATAAAACAGTCCCCTTCAGGTCACCAGCATTCACTCACTCAGTGACCTGTCATGTATAAAACAGTCCCCTTCAGGTCACCAGCATTCATTCACTCAGTGACCTGTCATGTATAAAACACTCCCCTTCAGGTCACCAGCATTCACTCACTCACTCAGTGACCTGTCATGTATAAAACACTCCCCTTCAGGTCACCAGCATTCACTCACTCACTCAGTGGCCTGTCATGTATAAAACAGTCCCCTTCAGGTCACCAGCATTCACTCACTTACTCAGTGACCTGTCATGTATAAAACAGTCCCTTTCAGGTCACCAGCATTGATTCACTCACTCAGTGACCTGTCATGTATAAAACACTCCCCTTCAGGTCACCAGCATTCACTCACTCACTCAGTGACCTGTCATGTATAAAACAGTCCCCTTCAGGTCACCAGCATTCACTCAGTGACCTGTCATGTATAAAACACTCCCCTTCAGGTCAACAGCATTTATTCACTCTCAGTGACCTGTCATGTATAAAATAGTCCCCTTCAGGTCACCAGCATTCACTCACTCACTCAGTGACCTGTCATGTATAAAACACTCCCCCTCAGGTCACCAGCATTCACTCACTCACTCAGTGGCCTGTCATGTATAAAACAGTCCCCTTCAGGTCACCAGCATTCACTCACTCACTCAGTGACCTGTCATGTATAAAACACTCCCCCTCAGGTCACCAGCATTCACTCACTCACTCAGTGGCCTGTCATGTATAAAACACTCCCCTTGAGGTCACCAGGATTCACTCACTCAGTGACCTGTCATGTATAAAACAGTCCCCTTCAGGTCACCAGCATTCACTCTCACTCAGTGACCTGTCATGTATAGAACAGTCCCCTTCAGGTCACCAGCACTCACACACTCACTCAGTGACCTGTCATGTATAAAACAGTCCCCTTGAGGTCACCAGCATTCACTCACTCAGTGGCCTGTCATGTATAAAACAGTCCCCTTCAGGTCACCAGCATTCACTCACTCACTCAGTGACCTGTCATGTATAAAACAGTCCCCTTCAGGTCACCAGCATTCACTCACTCAGTGACCTGTCATGTATAAAACACTCCCCTTCAGGTCACCAGCATTCATTCACTCAGTGACCTGTCATGTATAAAACACTCCCCTTGAGGTCACCAGCATTCACTCACTCACTCAGTGACCTGTCATGTATAAAACACTCCCCTTCAGGTCACCAGCATTCACTCACTCACTCAGTGGCCTGTCATGTATAAAACCGTCCCCTTCAGGTCACCAGCATTCACTCACTTACTCAGTGACCTGTCATGTATAAAACAGTCCCCTTCAGGTCACCAGCATTCATTCACTCACTCAGTGACCTGTCATGTATAAAACACTCCCCCTCAGGTCACCAGCATTCACTCACTCAGTGACCTGTCATGTATAAAACAGTCCCCTTCAGGTCACCAGCATTCACTCTCACTCAGTGACCTGTCATGTATAAAACAGTCCCCTTCAGGTCACCAGCATTCACTCACTCACTCAGTGACCTGTCATGTATAAAACAGTACCCTTCAGGTCACCAGCATTCACTCACTCACTCAGTGACCTGTTATGTATAAAACAGTCCCCTTCAGGTCACCAGCATTCATTCACCCCTTTAGTGAACTGTCATGTATAAAATAGTCCCCCTCAGGTCACCAGCATTGATTCACTCACTCAGTGACCTGTCATGTATAAAACACACCTCTTCAGGTCACCATCATTCACTCACTCACTCAGTGACCTGTCATGTATAAAACACTCCCCTTCAGGTCACCAGCATTGATTCACTCACTCAGTGACCTGTCATGTATAAAACACTCCCCTTCAGGTCACCAGCATTGATTCACTCACTCAGTGACCTGTCATGTATAAAACAATCCCCTTCAGGTCACCAGTTTTCACTCATTCACTCAGTGACCTGTCATCTATAAAACAGTCCCCTTGAGGTCACCAGCATTCATTCACTCACTCAGTGACCTGTCATGTATAAAACAGTCCTCTTCAGGTCACCAGCATTCACTCACTCACTCAGTGACCTGTCATGTATAAAACAATCCCCTTCAGGTCACCAGCATTCACTCACTCACTCAGTGACCTGTCATGTATAAAACACTCCCCTTGAGGTCACCAGCATTCATTCACTCATTTAGTGACCTGTCATGTATAAAACAGTCCCCTTGAGGTCACCAGCATTCACTCACTCACTCAGTGACCTGTTATGTATAAAACACTATCCTTCAGGTCACCAGCATTGATTCACTCACTCAGTGACCTGTCATGTATAAAACAGTCCCCTTCAGGTCACCAGCATTCACTCAGTGACCTGTCATGTATAAAATAATCCCCTTCAGGTCACCAGCATTCACTCACTCACTCAGTGACCTGTCATGTATAAAACACTCCCCTTCAGGTCACCAGCATTGATTCACTCACTCAGTGACCTGTCACGTATAAAACAGTCCCCTTGAGGTCACCAGCATTCACTCACTCACTCAGTGACCTGTCATGTATAAAACACTCCCCTTGAGGTCACCAGCATTCATTCACTCACTCAGTGACCTGTCATGTATAAAACACTCCCCTTCAGGTCACCAGCATTCACTCACTCACTCAGTGACCTGTCATGTATAAAACACTCCCCTTCAGGTCACCAGCATTCACTCACTCACTCAGTGGCCTGTCATGTATAAAACAGTCCCCTTCAGGTCACCAGCATTCACTCACTTACTCAGTGACCTGTCATGTATAAAACAGTCCCTTTCAGGTCACCAGCATTCACTCACTCACTCAGTGACCTGTCATGTATAAAACACTCCCCTTGAGGTCACCAGCATTCATTCACTCACTCAGTGACCTGTCATGTATAAAACAGTCCCCTTCAGGTCACCAGCATTCACTCACTCACTCAGTGACCTGTCATGTATAAAACAATCCCCTTCAGGTCACCAGCATTCACTCACTCACTCAGTGACCTGTCATGTATAAAACAATCCCCTTCAGGTCACCAGCATTCACTCACTCACTCAGTGACCTGTTATGTATAAAACAATCCCCTTCAGGTCACCAGCATTGATTCACTCACTCAGTGACCTGTTATGTATAAAACACTTCCCTTCAGGTCACCAGCATTGATTCACTCACTCAGTGACCTGTGATGTATAAAACACTTCCCTTCAGGTCACCAGCATTGATTCACTCACTCAGTGACCTGTTATGTATAAAACACTTCCCTTCAGGTCACCAGCATTGATTCACTCACTCAGTGACCTGTCATGTATAAAACACTCCCCTTCAGGTCACCAGCATTGATTCACTCACTCAGTGACCTGTCATGTATAAAACAGTCCCCTTCAGGTCACCAGCATTCACTCTCACTCAGTGACCTGTCATGTATAAAACAGTCCCCTTCAGGTCACCAGCATTCACTCACTCACTCAGTGACCTGTCATGTATAAAACAGTCCCCTTCAGGTCACCAGCATTCACTCACTCAGTGACCTGTCATGTATAAAACAGTCCCCTTCAGGTCACCAGCATTCATTCACTCAGTGACCTGTCATGTATAAAACACTCCCCTTCAGGTCACCAGCATTCACTCACTCACTCAGTGACCTGTCATGTATAAAACACTCCCCTTCAGGTCACCAGCATTCACTCACTCACTCAGTGGCCTGTCATGTATAAAACAGTCCCCTTCAGGTCACCAGCATTCACTCACTTACTCAGTGACCTGTCATGTATAAAACAGTCCCTTTCAGGTCACCAGCATTGATTCACTCACTCAGTGACCTGTCATGTATAAAACACTCCCCTTCAGGTCACCAGCATTCACTCACTCACTCAGTGACCTGTCATGTATAAAACAGTCCCCTTCAGGTCACCAGCATTCACTCAGTGACCTGTCATGTATAAAACACTCCCCTTCAGGTCAACAGCATTTATCCACTCTCAGTGACCTGTCATGTATAAAATAGTCCCCTTCAGGTCACCAGCATTCACTCACTCACTCAGTGACCTGTCATGTATAAAACACTCCCCCTCAGGTCACCAGCATTCACTCACTCACTCAGTGGCCTGTCATGTATAAAACAGTCCCCTTCAGGTCACCAGCATTCACTCACTCAATCAGTGACCTGTCATGTATAAAACACTCCCCCTCAGGTCACCAGCATTCACTCACTCACTCAGTGGCCTGTCATGTATAAAACACTCCCCTTGAGGTCACCAGCATTCACTCACTCAGTGACCTGTCATGTATAAAACAGTCCCCTTCAGGTCACCAGCATTCACTCTCACTCAGTGACCTGTCATGTATAAAACAGTCCCCTTCAGGTCACCAGCATTCGCACACTCAGTGGCCTGTCATGTATAAAACAGTCCCCTTCAGGTCACCAGCACTCACACACTCACTCAGTGACCTGTCATGTATAAAACAGTCCCCTTGAGGTCACCAGCATTCACTCACTCAGTGGCCTGTCATGTATAAAACAGTCCCCTTCAGGTCACCAGCATTCACTCACTCACTCAGTGACCTGTCATGTATAAAACAGTCCCCTTCAGGTCACCAGCATTCACTCACTCAGTGACCTGTCATGTATAAAACACTCCCCTTCAGGTCACCAGCATTCATTCACTCAGTGACCTGTCATGTATAAAACACTCCCCTTGAGGTCACCAGCATTCACTCACTCACTCAGTGACCTGTCATGTATAAAACACTCCCCTTCAGGTCACCAGCATTCACTCACTCACTCAGTGGCCTGTCATGTATAAAACCGTCCCCTTCAGGTCACCAGCATTCACTCACTTACTCAGTGACCTGTCATGTATAAAACAGTCCCCTTCAGGTCACCAGCATTCATTCACTCACTCAGTGACCTGTCATGTATAAAACACTCCCCCTCAGGTCACCAGCATTCACTCACTCAGTGACCTGTCATGTATAAAACAGTCCCCTTCAGGTCACCAGCATTCACTCTCACTCAGTGACCTGTCATGTATAAAACAGTCCCCTTCAGGTCACCAGCATTCACTCACTCACTCAGTGACCTGTCATGTATAAAACAGTACCCTTCAGGTCACCAGCATTCACTCACTCACTCAGTGACCTGTTATGTATAAAACAGTCCCCTTCAGGTCACCAGCATTCATTCACCCCTTTAGTGAACTGTCATGTATAAAATAGTCCCCCTCAGGTCACCAGCATTGATTCACTCACTCAGTGACCTGTCATGTATAAAACACACCTCTTCAGGTCACCATCATTCACTCACTCACTCAGTGACCTGTCATGTATAAAACACTCCCCTTCAGGTCACCAGCATTGATTCACTCACTCAGTGACCTGTCATGTATAAAACACTCCCCTTCAGGTCACCAGCATTGATTCACTCACTCAGTGACCTGTCATGTATAAAACAATCCCCTTCAGGTCACCAGTATTCACTCATTCACTCAGTGACCTGTCATCTATAAAACAGTCCCCTTGAGGTCACCAGCATTCATTCACTCACTCAGTGACCTGTCATGTATAAAACAGTCCTCTTCAGGTCACCAGCATTCACTCACTCACTCAGTGACCTGTCATGTATAAAACAATCCCCTTCAGGTCACCAGCATTCACTCACTCACTCAGTGACCTGTCATGTATAAAACACTCCCCTTGAGGTCACCAGCATTCATTCACTCATTTAGTGACCTGTCATGTATAAAACAGTCCCCTTGAGGTCACCAGCATTCACTCACTCACTCAGTGACCTGTTATGTATAAAACACTATCCTTCAGGTCACCAGCATTGATTCACTCACTCAGTGACCTGTCATGTATAAAACAGTCCCCTTCAGGTCACCAGCATTCACTCAGTGACCTGTCATGTATAAAATAATCCCCTTCAGGTCACCAGCATTCACTCACTCACTCAGTGACCTGTCATGTATAAAACACTCCCCTTGAGGTCACCAGCATTGATTCACTCACTCAGTGACCTGTCATGTATAAAACACTCCCCTTCAGGTCACCAGCATTCACTCACTCACTCAGTGACCTGTCATGTATAAAACACTCCCCTTGAGGTCACCAGCATTCATTCACTCACTCAGTGACCTGTCATGTATAAAACAGTCCCCTTCAGGTCACCAGCATTCACTCACTCACTCAGTGACCTGTCATGTATAAAACAATCCCCTTCAGGTCACCAGCATTCACTCACTCACTCAGTGACCTGTCATGTATAAAACAATCCCCTTCAGGTCACCAGCATTCACTCACTCACTCAGTGACCTGTTATGTATAAAACAATCCCCTTCAGGTCACCAGCATTGATTCACTCACTCAGTGACCTGTTATGTATAAAACACTTCCCTTCAGGTCACCAGCATTGATTCACTCACTCAGTGACCTGTTATGTATAAAACACTCCCCTTCAGGTCACCAGCATTGATTCACTCACTCAGTGACCTGTCATGTATAAAACAGTCCCCTTCAGGTCACCAGCATTCACTCAGTCACTCAGTGACCTGTTATGTATAAAACAGTCCCCTTCAGGTCACCAGCATTCATTCACCCCTTTAGTGAACTGTCATGTATAAAATAGTCCCCCTCAGGTCACCAGCATTGATTCACTCACTCAGTGACCTGTTATGTATAAAACACACCTCTTCAGGTCACCATCATTCACTCACTCACTCAGTGACCTGTCATGTATAAAACACTCCCCTTCAGGTCACCAGCATTGATTCACTCACTCAGTGACCTGTCATGTATAAAACACTCCCCTTCAGGTCACCAGCATTGATTCACTCACTCAGTGACCTGTCATGTATAAAACAATCCCCTTCAGGTCACCAGTATTCACTCATTCACTCAGTGACCTGTCATGTATAAAACACTCCCCTTGAGGTCACCAGCATTCATTCACTCACTCAGTGACCTGTCATGTATAAAACAATCCCCTTCAGGTCACCAGCATTCACTCACTCACTCAGTGACCTGTCATGTATAAAACAATCCCCTTCAGGTCACCAGCATTCACTCACTCATTTAGTGACCTGTCATGTATAAAACAATCCCCTTCAGGTCACCAGCATTCACTCACTCACTCAGTGACCTGTCATGTATAAAGCAGTCCCCTTCAGGTCACCAGCATTCACTCACTCAGTGACCTGTCATGTATAAAACAGTCCCCTTCAGGTCACCTGCATTCACTCACTCACTCAGTGACCTGTCATGTATAAAACAGTCCCCTTCAGGTCACCAGCACTCACTCACTCACTCAGTGACCTGTCATGTATAAAACACTCCCCTTCAGGTCACCAGCATTCACTCACTCACTCAGTGACCTGTCATGTATAAAACACTCCCCTTCAGGTCACCAGCATTCACTCACTCACTCAGTGACCTGTCATGTATAAAACACTCCCCTTCAGGTCACCAGCATTCACTCACTCAGTGACCTGTCATGTATAAAACAGTCTCCTTCAGGTCACCAGCATTCACTCACTTACTCAGTGACCTGTCATGTATAAAACACTCCCCTTCAGGTCACCAGCATTCACTCACTCAGTGACCTGTCATGTATAAAACAGTCCCCTTCAGGTCACCAGCATTCACTCACTCAGTGACCTGTCATGTATAAAACAGTCCCCTTGAGGTCACCAGCATTCACTCACTCATTTAGTGACCTGTCATGTATAAAACAATCCCCTTCAGGTCACCAGCATTCACTCACTCACTCAGTGACCTGTCATGTATAAAACAGTCCCCTTCAGGTCACCAGCATTCACTCACTCAGTGACCTGTCATGTATAAAACAGTCCCCTTCAGGTCACCAGCATTCACTCACTCACTCAGTGACCTGTCATGTATAAAACAGTCCCCTTCAGGTCACCAGCACTCACTCACTCACTCAGTGACCTGTCATGTATAAAACACTCCCCTTCAGGTCACCAGCATTCACTCACTCACTCAGTGACCTGTCATGTATAAAACACTCCCCTTCAGGTCACCAGCATTGATTCACTCACTCAGTGACCTGTCATGTATAAAACACTCCTCTTCAGGTCACCAGCATTGATTCACTCACTCAGTGACCTGTCATGTATAAAACAATCCCCTTCAGGTCACCAGTATTCACTCATTCACTCAGTGACCTGTCATGTATAAAACACTCCCCTTGAGGTCACCAGCATTCATTCACTCACTCAGTGACCTGTCATGTATAAAACAATCCCCTTCAGGTCACCAGCATTCACTCACTCACTCAGTGACCTGTCATGTATAAAACAATCCCCTTCAGGTCACCAGCATTCACTCACTCATTTAGTGACCTGTCATGTATAAAACAATCCCCTTCAGGTCACCAGCATTCACTCACTCACTCAGTGACCTGTCATGTATAAAACAGTCCCCTTCAGGTCACCAGCATTCACTCACTCAGTGACCTGTCATGTATAAAACAGTCCCCTTCAGGTCACCAGCATTCACTCACTCACTCAGTGACCTGTCATGTATAAAACAGTCCCCTTCAGGTCACCAGCACTCACTCACTCACTCAGTGACCTGTCATGTATAAAACAGTCCCCTTCAGGTCACCAGCATTCACTCACTCACTCAGTGACCTGTCATGTATAAAACACTCCCCTTCAGGTCACCAGCATTCACTCACTCACTCAGTGACCTGTCATGTATAAAAAACTCCCCTTCAGGTCACCAGCATTCACTCACTCAGTGACCTGTCATGTATAAAACAGTCCACTTCAGGTCACCAGCATTCACTCACTTACTCAGTGACCTGTCATGTATAAAACACTCCCCTTCAGGTCACCAGCATTCACTCACTCAGTGACCTGTCATGTATAAAACAGTCCCCTTCAGGTCACCAGCATTCACTCACTCAGTGACCTGTCATGTATAAAACAGTCCCCTTGAGGTCACCAGCATTCACTCACTCATTTAGTGACCTGTCATGTATAAAACAATCCCCTTCAGGTCACCAGCATTCACTCACTCACTCAGTGACCTGTCATGTATAAAACAGTCCCCTTCAGGTCACCAGCATTCACTCACTCAGTGACCTGTCATGTATAAAACAGTCCCCTTCAGGTCACCAGCATTCACTCACTCACTCAGTGACCTGTCATGTATAAAACAGTCCCCTTCAGGTCACCAGCACTCACTCACTCACTCAGTGACCTGTCATGTATAAAACACTCCCCTTCAGGTCACCAGCATTCACTCACTCACTCAGTGACCTGTCATGTATAAAACACTCCCCTTCAGGTCACCAGCATTCACTCACTCAGTGACCTGTCATGTATAAAACAGTCCCCTTGAGGTCACCAGCATTCACTCACTTACTCAGTGACCTGTCATGTATAAAACACTCCCCTTCAGGTCACCAGCATTCACTCACTCAGTGACCTGTCATGTATAAAACACTCCCCTTCAGGTCACCAGCATTCATTCACCCCTTTAGTGAACTGTCATGTATAAAATAGTCCCCCTCAGGTCACCAGCATTGATTCACTCACTCAGTGACCTGTTATGTATAAAACACACCTCTTCAGGTCACCATCATTCACTCACTCACTCAGTGACCTGTCATGTATAAAACACTCCCCTTCAGGTCACCAGCATTGATTCACTCACTCAGTGACCTGTCATGTATAAAACACTCCCCTTGAGGTCACCAGCATTGATTCACTCACTCAGTGACCTGTCATGTATAAAACAATCCCCTTCAGGTCACCAGTATTCACTCATTCACTCAGTGACCTGTCATGTATAAAACACTCCCCTTGAGGTCACCAGCATTCATTCACTCACTCAGTGACCTGTCATGTATAAAACAATCCCCTTCAGGTCACCAGCATTCACTCACTCACTCAGTGACCTGTCATGTATAAAACAATCCCCTTCAGGTCACCAGCATTCACTCACTCATTTAGTGACCTGTCATGTATAAAACAATCCCCTTCAGGTCACCAGCATTCACTCACTCACTCAGTGACCTGTCATGTATAAAACAGTCCCCTTCAGGTCACCAGCATTCACTCACTCAGTGACCTGTCATGTATAAAACAGTCCCCTTCAGGTCACCAGCATTCACTCACTCACTCAGTGACCTGTCATGTATAAAACAGTCCCCTTCAGGTCACCAGCACTCACTCACTCACTCAGTGACCTGTCATGTATAAAACACTCCCCTTCAGGTCACCAGCATTCACTCACTCACTCAGTGACCTGTCATGTATAAAACACTCCCCTTCAGGTCACCAGCATTCACTCACTCACTCAGTGACCTGTCATGTATAAAACACTCCCCTTCAGGTCACCAGCATTCACTCACTCAGTGACCTGTCATGTATAAAACAGTCTCCTTCAGGTCACCAGCATTCACTCACTTACTCAGTGACCTGTCATGTATAAAACACTCCCCTTCAGGTCACCAGCATTCACTCACTCAGTGACCTGTCATGTATAAAACACTCCCCTTCAGGTCACCAGCATTCACTCACTCAGTGACCTGTCATGTATAAAACAGTCCCCTTGAGGTCACCAGCATTCACTCACTCATTTAGTGACCTGTCATGTATAAAACAATCCCCTTCAGGTCACCAGCATTCACTCACTCACTCAGTGACCTGTCATGTATAAAACAGTCCCCTTCAGGTCACCAGCATTCACTCACTCAGTGACCTGTCATGTATAAAACAGTCCCCTTCAGGTCACCAGCATTCACTCACTCACTCAGTGACCTGTCATGTATAAAACAGTCCCCTTCAGGTCACCAGCACTCACTCACTCACTCAGTGACCTGTCATGTATAAAACACTCCCCTTCAGGTCACCAGCATTCACTCACTCACTCAGTGACCTGTCATGTATAAAACACTCCCCTTCAGGTCACCAGCATTGATTCACTCACTCAGTGACCTGTCATGTATAAAACACTCCCCTTCAGGTCACCAGCATTGATTCACTCACTCAGTGACCTGTCATGTATAAAACAATCCCCTTCAGGTCACCAGTATTCACTCATTCACTCAGTGACCTGTCATGTATAAAACACTCCCCTTGAGGTCACCAGCATTCATTCACTCACTCAGTGACCTGTCATGTATAAAACAATCCCCTTCAGGTCACCAGCATTCACTCACTCACTCAGTGACCTGTCATGTATAAAACAATCCCCTTCAGGTCACCAGCATTCACTCACTCATTTAGTGACCTGTCATGTATAAAACAATCCCCTTCAGGTCACCAGCATTCACTCACTCACTCAGTGACCTGTCATGTATAAAACACTCCCCTTCAGGTCACCAGCATTCACTCACTCACTCAGTGACCTGTCATGTATAAAACAGTCCCCTTCAGGTCACCAGCACTCACTCACTCACTCAGTGACCTGTCATGTATAAAACAGTCCCCTTCAGGTCACCAGCATTCACTCACTCACTCAGTGACCTGTCATGTATAAAACACTCCCCTTCAGGTCACCAGCATTCACTCACTCACTCAGTGACCTGTCATGTATAAAACACACCTCTTCAGGTCACCATCATTCACTCACTCACTCAGTGACCTGTCATGTATAAAACACTCCCCTTCAGGTCACCAGCATTGATTCACTCACTCAGTGACCTGTCATGTATAAAACACTCCCCTTCAGGTCACCAGCATTGATTCACTCACTCAGTGACCTGTCATGTATAAAACAATCCCCTTCAGGTCACCAGTATTCACTCATTCACTCAGTGACCTGTCATGTATAAAACACTCCCCTTGAGGTCACCAGCATTCATTCACTCACTCAGTGACCTGTCATGTATAAAACAATCCCCTTCAGGTCACCAGCATTCACTCACTCACTCAGTGACCTGTCATGTATAAAACAATCCCCTTCAGGTCACCAGCATTCACTCACTCATTTAGTGACCTGTCATGTATAAAACAATCCCCTTCAGGTCACCAGCATTCACTCACTCACTCAGTGACCTGTCATGTATAAAACAGTCCCCTTCAGGTCACCAGCATTCACTCACTCAGTGACCTGTCATGTATAAAACAGTCCCCTTCAGGTCACCAGCATTCACTCACTCACTCAGTGACCTGTCATGTATAAAACAGTCCCCTTCAGGTCACCAGCACTCACTCACTCACTCAGTGACCTGTCATGTATAAAACACTCCCCTTCAGGTCACCAGCATTCACTCACTCACTCAGTGACCTGTCATGTATAAAACACTCCCCTTCAGGTCACCAGCATTCACTCACTCACTCAGTGACCTGTCATGTATAAAACACTCCCCTTCAGGTCACCAGCATTCACTCACTCAGTGACCTGTCATGTATAAAACAGTCTCCTTCAGGTCACCAGCATTCACTCACTTACTCAGTGACCTGTCATGTATAAAACACTCCCCTTCAGGTCACCAGCATTCACTCACTCAGTGACCTGTCATGTATAAAACAGTCCCCTTCAGGTCACCAGCATTCACTCACTCAGTGACCTGTCATGTATAAAACAGTCCCCTTGAGGTCACCAGCATTCACTCACTCATTTAGTGACCTGTCATGTATAAAACAATCCCCTTCAGGTCACCAGCATTCACTCACTCACTCAGTGACCTGTCATGTATAAAACAGTCCCCTTCAGGTCACCAGCATTCACTCACTCAGTGACCTGTCATGTATAAAACAGTCCCCTTCAGGTCACCAGCATTCACTCACTCACTCAGTGACCTGTCATGTATAAAACAGTCCCCTTCAGGTCACCAGCACTCACTCACTCACTCAGTGACCTGTCATGTATAAAACACTCCCCTTCAGGTCACCAGCATTCACTCACTCACTCAGTGACCTGTCATGTATAAAACACTCCCCTTCAGGTCACCAGCATTGATTCACTCACTCAGTGACCTGTCATGTATAAAACACTCCCCTTCAGGTCACCAGCATTGATTCACTCACTCAGTGACCTGTCATGTATAAAACAATCCCCTTCAGGTCACCAGTATTCACTCATTCACTCAGTGACCTGTCATGTATAAAACACTCCCCTTGAGGTCACCAGCATTCATTCACTCACTCAGTGACCTGTCATGTATAAAACAATCCCCTTCAGGTCACCAGCATTCACTCACTCACTCAGTGACCTGTCATGTATAAAACAATCCCCTTCAGGTCACCAGCATTCACTCACTCATTTAGTGACCTGTCATGTATAAAACAATCCCCTTCAGGTCACCAGCATTCACTCACTCACTCAGTGACCTGTCATGTATAAAACAGTCCCCTTCAGGTCACCAGCATTCACTCACTCAGTGACCTGTCATGTATAAAACAGTCCCCTTCAGGTCACCAGCATTCACTCACTCACTCAGTGACCTGTCATGTATAAAACAGTCCCCTTCAGGTCACCAGCACTCACTCACTCACTCAGTGACCTGTCATGTATAAAACAGTCCCCTTCAGGTCACCAGCATTCACTCACTCACTCAGTGACCTGTCATGTATAAAACACTCCCCTTCAGGTCACCAGCATTCACTCACTCACTCACTCAGTGACCTGTCATGTATAAAAAACTCCCCTTCAGGTCACCAGCATTCACTCACTCAGTGACCTGTCATGTATAAAACAGTCCACTTCAGGTCACCAGCATTCACTCACTTACTCAGTGACCTGTCATGTATAAAACACTCCCCTTCAGGTCACCAGCATTCACTCACTCAGTGACCTGTCATGTATAAAACACTCCCCTTCAGGTCACCAGCATTCACTCACTCAGTGACCTGTCATGTATAAAACAGTCCCCTTGAGGTCACCAGCATTCACTCACTCATTTAGTGACCTGTCATGTATAAAACAATCCCCTTCAGGTCACCAGCATTCACTCACTCACTCAGTGACCTGTCATGTATAAAACAGTCCCCTTCAGGTCACCAGCATTCACTCACTCAGTGACCTGTCATGTATAAAACAGTCCCCTTCAGGTCACCAGCATTCACTCACTCACTCAGTGACCTGTCATGTATAAAACAGTCCCCTTCAGGTCACCAGCACTCACTCACTCACTCAGTGACCTGTCATGTATAAAACACTCCCCTTCAGGTCACCAGCATTCACTCACTCACTCAGTGACCTGTCATGTATAAAACACTCCCCTTCAGGTCACCAGCATTCACTCACTCACTCAGTGACCTGTCATGTATAAAACACTCCCCTTCAGGTCACCAGCATTCACTCACTCAGTGACCTGTCATGTATAAAACAGTCCCCTTGAGGTCACCAGCATTCACTCACTTACTCAGTGACCTGTCATGTATAAAACACTCCCCTTCAGGTCACCAGCATTCACTCACTCAGTGACCTGTCATGTATACAACAATCCCCTTCAGGTCACCAGCATTCACTCACTCAGTGACCTGTCATGTATAAAACAGTCCCCTTCAGGTCACCTGCATTCACTCACTCAGTGACCTGTCATGTATAAAACAGTCCCCTTCAGGTCACCAGCATTCACTCACTCAGTGACCTGTCATGTATAAAACACTCCCCTTCAGGTCACCAGCATTCATTCACTCACTCAGTGACCTGTCATGTATAAAACACTCCCCTTCAGGTCACCAGCATTCACTCACTCACTCAGTGGCCTGTCATGTATAAAACAGTCCCCTTGAGGTCACCAGCATTCACTCACTCACTCAGTGACCTGTCATGTATAAAACAATCCCCTTCAGGTCACAAGCACTCACTCACTCACTCAGTGACCTGTCCCTCCAAGTCGACCTGTGCACCACGTGCCACCACGGCTGTGTCCCTCCAAGTCGACCTGTGCACCACGTGCCACCACGGCTGTGTCACTCCAAGTCGACCTGTGCACCACGTGCCACCACGGTTGTGTCACTCCAAGTCGACCTGTGCACCACGTGCCACCACGGCTGTGTCACTCCAAGTCGACCTGTGCACCACGTGCCACCACGGCTGTGTCCTCCAAGTCGACCTGTGCACCACGTGCCACCACGGCTGTGTCACTCCAAGTCGACCTGTGCACCACGTGCCACCACGGCTGTGTCACTCCAAGTCGACCTGTGCACCACGTGCCACCACGGCTGTGTCACTCCAAGTCGACCTGTGCACCACGTGCCACCACGGCTGTGTCACTCCAAGTCGACCTGTGCACCACGTGCCACCACGGCTGTGTCACTCCAAGTCGACCTGTGCACCACGTGCCACCACGGCTGTGTCGCTCCAAGTCGACCTGGGTCGTGTTTGATCTGCCTCAACACAGTCTTGAAGGTCCACGAAACAAGTTTATATTTCTTTGTTCAAAACACTATCAGTAAAATAGCATCAGTTGAGCAACTCCAACATCCTTGAGTATCAAGTGCATAATATCTCTCAGTTCACACAGCTATGGTCTCTGCTAAAACTGTAACAAGATCATGATATTATAACAATAATAACGTTATATTAACAAAGTCTTGGAAGGAGAGACTTGTGTAACTATTTAAGAAAACATGACAATATTTTTTCTTGTTGTTTCACTAACTTGCAAGTATGGATGTATATAAATTTCTTTAAACTGCCCAAAGTATCGACACAAGTTATCCGGCGGACAAATTTGCCCCGTCTTTATTTCAGGGCGAATCTAAAAGCCTCGAGTGAAGCTCTGAGCAACGCGTTTCGTCTATCTCCCTACACAGGTATGCTATAAGTTCGATAACACTTGTGTCCCGTAATGTCACGTGACCAAGCTTTGTCGTTGTCAAGCTCCGCTGACTGTAAGTGCCTGGTGGATATCATATGTGGGCAACAACATATTTCAGTGTGGCCGTGTATCCGGGATATATACTGAACAACAAAAGTTGTTGAATAAGAGTTAATACAAAGTTATGCTTTTTAACAAATCTGAAACAATTTCGGTTTGCAACAGATAAAATACTCGTGTAAGTGTTCAAATGGTTTAATTTGCCATACTGACTTCAGAAAATGCGTGATTTCATAAAAAACATGAACATGCCAAAATGTCACTTTCCAACAATTAACACCTGTTGTGCGATAGATTACTTTACAGTTAACGTTAAATCCCTGTACTGTTAAGCAATGAACAGTTCAAAATCAACTTCGAACGTATCCCGGACTAACTGATAACCGTTTTGAACAGTCTAAGATGAGTGTGTATTGGTCTCCGTTACGGTAAGACGTTCAGTATACTGCTATTTTACCAATAATTACACCCCTCGAACGTATCCCGGACTAACTGATAACCGTTTTGAACAGTCTAAGATGAGTGTGTATTGGTCTCCGTTACGGGAAGACGTTCAGTATACTGCTACTTTACCAATAATTACACCCCTCGAACGTATCCCGGACTAACTGATAACCGTTTTGAACAGTCTAAGATGAGTGTGTATTGGTCTACGTTACGGGAAGACGTTCAGTATACTGCTACTTTACCAATAATTACACCCCTCGAACGTATCCCGGACTAACTGATAACCGTTTTGAACAGTCTAAGATGAGTGTGTATTGGTCTCCGTTACGGGAAGACGTTCAGTATACTGCTACTTTACCAATAATTACACCCCTCGAACGTATCCCGGACTAACTGATAACCGTTTTGAACAGTCTAAGATGAGTGTGTATTGGTCTCCGTTACGGGAAGACGTTCAGTATACTGCTACTTTACCAATAATTACACCCCTCGAACGTATCCCGGACTAACTGATAACCGTTTTGAACAGTCTAAGATGAGTGTGTATTGGTCTCCGTTACGGGAAGACGTTCAGTATACTGCTACTTTACCAATAATTACACCCCTCGAACGTATCCCGGACTAACTGATAACCGTTTTGAACAGTCTAAGATGAGTGTGTCTTGGTCTCCGTTACGGGAAGACGTTCAGTATACTGCTACTTTACCAATAATTACACCCCTCGAACGTATCCCGGACTAACTGATAACCGTTTTGAACAGTCTAAGATGAGTGTGTATTGGTCTCCGTTACGGTAAGACGTTCAGTATACTGCTATTTTACCAATAATTACACCCCTCGAACGTATCCCGGACTAACTGATAACCGTTTTGAACAGTCTAAGATGAGTGTGTATTGGTCTCCGTTACGGTAAGACGTTCAGTATACTGCTATTTTACCAATAATTACACCCCTCGAACGTACCTCGGACTAACTGATAACCGTTTTGAACAGTCTAAGATGAGTGTGTATTGGTCTCCGTTACGGTAAGACGTTCAGTATACTGCTATTTTACCAATAATTACACCCCTCGAACGTACCTCGGACTAACTGATAACCGTTTTGAACAGTCTAAGATGAGTGTGTATTGGTCTCCGTTACGGTAAGACGTTCAGTATACTGCTACTTTACCAATAATTACACCCCTCGAACGTATCCCGGACTAACTGATAACCGTTTTGAACAGTCTAAGATGAGTGTGTATTGGTCTCCGTTACGGTAAGACGTTCAGTATACTGCTACTTTACCAATAATTACACCCCTCGAACGTATCCCGGACTAACTGATAACCGTTTTGAACAGTCTAAGATGAGTGTGTATTGGTCTCCGTTACGGGAAGACGTTCAGTATACTGCTACTTTACCAATAATTACACCCCTCGAACGTATCCCGGACTAACTGATAACCGTTTTGAACAGTCTAAGATGAGTGTGTATTGGTCTCCGTTACGGTAAGACGTTCAGTATACTGCTACTTTACCAATAATTACACCCCTCGAACGTATCCCGGACTAACTGATAACCGTTTTGAACAGTCTAAGATGAGTGTGTATTGGTCTCCGTTACGGGAAGACGTTCAGTATACTGCTACTTTACCAATAATTACACCCCTCGAACGTATCCCGGACTAACTGATAACCGTTTTGAACAGTCTAAGATGAGTGTGTATTGGTCTCCGTTACGGGAAGACGTTCAGTATACTGCTACTTTACCAATAATTACACCCCTCGAACGTATCCCGGACTAACTGATAACCGTTTTGAACAGTCTAAGATGAGTGTGTATTGGTCTCCGTTACGGTAAGACGTTCAGTATACTGCTATTTTACCAATAATTACACCCCTCGAACGTATCCCGGACTAACTGATAACCGTTTTGAACAGTCTAAGATGAGTGTGTATTGGTCTCCGTTACGGTAAGACGTTCAGTATACTGCTATTTTACCAATAATTACACCCCTCGAACGTACCTCGGACTAACTGATAACCGTTTTGAACAGTCTAAGATGAGTGTGTATTGGTCTCCGTTACGGTAAGACGTTCAGTATACTGCTACTTTACCAATAATTACACCCCTCGAACGTATCCCGGACTAACTGATAACCGTTTTGAACAGTCTAAGATGAGTGTGTATTGGTCTCCGTTACGGGAAGACGTTCAGTTTACTGCTACTTTACCAATAATTACACCCCACTGTCTGTACCTTTTTCTGAACTAATGTGGATGCAAGAACACAAAACTAACACTCGCATCAACAGGGTTTATTGCGTGACGTTTGACTGTTTACAGTTTATACGCGGAGCCATGGCCTTGGAACGAATGGTGACGAGTCGGTGACGAGTCGATAACGAGTTGAAGCGTCGACCAGTTGATGGGGTTAACTACAATAAACAATAGCTTTCTGTAAATTCAGAAAATAATTACCAATTTTCCTAGTATTTAACACATTCAAAACTACATCCAAATGAAGCAATAAATACATTGACTACATTGAAATTATGCAAAATTACCAAGCACACATTTGCAAATATAATGTAATAGTTGTGTGAAATATCTAAACAATTTTGCACTAAATTAATATACTACTCAAAAGAAGTTAAGGGTCAAATAATTTATTGTCTGTAAAATTTCAGATTTCATATGCTTGTGTTAATAAAAGACACAGTAACAGTTGCCAATCACTGCTGCACAAGAGCGGCAAAATCATTCAACAGTGGCGACATCGGTACAAACGGCCGACCACTTGTGAATAACAGGGGGTCAAAAACACACGTCACACAGAGTAATGCCATGTCAATAGCGAGTAAAACCGCCCCTTGCGCCTAAGCATGCAACACATCGTTGTCGCATACTGTCAATTAAGCGTTGAAAGAACTGTTGGGGGATAGCCTGCCACTCTGCTTGAAGGAATTGTGTCAGTTCTTGCAGATTTACAGGTTGACGTTAATTGTTTGCCACACGTCTACCCAACTCGTCCCAGGCATGTTCAAGCGGTGCCAAATCTGGTGAGTACGCTGGCCAATCCATTCGTTGCACACCGTTTTGTGCCAAGAAATCAGCTACCACCCGAGCACGATGAGGTCTGGC
The DNA here is from genome assembly GCF_023055435.1 of Haliotis rufescens. Taxonomy (NCBI): domain Eukaryota; kingdom Metazoa; phylum Mollusca; class Gastropoda; order Lepetellida; family Haliotidae; genus Haliotis; species Haliotis rufescens. The sequence goes on from NW_025964057.1 coordinate 4,931,289, forward strand.
ATTGTCGTCCTGCAAAATGGCGCCACGTCAAATTTGACGAAGTGCAGGAAGAACAAGGGGTTGAATAATCTCGTCCCTTTACCGGATTCCTGTCACATTACCCTGAACGACGTAGAGAGGTGTCTGACGTTGACGTCGGCAAACCGTTCCCCAGGACGACGATAGACACGAATCCTGGCATCGTTGAACTGCAGCGCAAACCGGGATTCGTCTGTGAAGAGCACTCTCTGCCAGTCAGGACGTGTCCAGCGTCTGTGACGTCTACACCAGTCTGCACGTGCTCTACGATGATGTTGCAGAAGAGGTGGCCGAACTGCTTGGTGCCGTGGCCGTGACCGCATGTTGTTTGCCGGTTACGGATTGTCTGGTCAGACACTTGGGTTCCTGTTGCAAGGCGCAGTTCATCTCTAAGATGTCTTGCTGTGACATTTCGTTGACGCAATGCCAGGTTTGTGACATACCGGTCTTCACGTTGTGAAGTTGACCTGGGTCTTCCAGAACGAGGGCGATTCTGAATGGAATTGGCCACTTGAAATCTCTGCCACAGTCTACCAATCACAATTTGGCTACAACCGATTCTCTGGGCAACATTTCTCTGACTCAGACCGTCCTGAAGCCATGCAATGGCTCTTCCACGATCAACAAGGCTTAGCTGACGTCGATTCATGTTCAACATTCAAGTCGGATGAAACATGTGACTTGTACAGAATCGTTCGCGGAATTTAAGCAAAAAACGGCACATGATGCACGTGCATTTCATTAATGATGAGGCAAGGATGAGTAAATGTTGTGTTCGATCGCCGTGATCGACGTCACTGGATGTGAGTTTTTGTTAGATTTTGACATTTCTCAAAGCACCCGATGCACCCAGAAACTCGTTCAATCTCCATGATTTGCACACGATCCTTCAATTTGATTCGCGTGTCTTCAATTCTTTTCAAAACATTTCTCAAAATACAACCAACTGGGTGTACTCAATGATTTACATTTTCATACTTTCGAAATGGTGTGACCCCTAACTTCCTTTGAGTAGTATATTTTGTCATATGTACAATTTCAGGGTGTTCAGAAATAAACATAAAACCAAACAATGAAAGGGAAAGGTACTCACATGTGTCTCTACATAGTTCAAATATAGCAGGCAGTAAGGTGAGAACCTGGCAGCATGGAGGTCCAATACACACTGGTGAGCATGTGCTTCCAAATGCATGAGCTTTGAAGAGGTCGTGGCGTGACCTGTGAGCTTTGACATTGCACATGAAGGTTAAGGTCACGGGGCAGTGGAGCGTTACTGAGAACATGTAAACATTGTATACGCGTATCTTAGAACTGGTAATTATTACCTGGAAATTGAACTTTAGAACATTAGTGTAATAATAAAGTGTCTTAATCATTGGACCATCATCGATGAATAGTTAAATCAATTGTAATGATTTTAACTTGATTTCATGTCATTTTACAAGCACTTCATACTTTGAAACATTAGGAAATCTTGCATCTAAAATTACCACACACAGTGAAAACGTTAGACTTTACCGCATATGAAGTGAAAACGTTAAACGTTACCGCACAGAGTGAAAACGTTAAACATTGCCACACACACAGTGAAACCGTTAGACCTTACCGCACATGGAGTGAAAACATTAGACTTAAGCGCACATGGAGTGAAAACGTTAGACTTTAGCGCACATGGAGTGAAAACGTTAGACTTTAGCGCATATGGAGTGAAAACGTTAGACTTTAGCGCATATGGAGTGAAAACATTAGACTTTAGCGCACAGAGTGAAAACGTTAAACATTGCCACACACACAGTGAAACCGTTAGACCTTACCGCACATGGAGTGAAAACGTTAGACTTTAGCGCATATGGAGTGAAAACATTAACACGCTCAGAGTAAAAACTCGGAGACAAATTATATTATTTATAAACACAAACTGTATATGCTCTTAAGATAAATTCTTGCATCTTGGACCACAATTACGCAACCACGGGAATAACGTAGAGCTAATACACAGGAAACTATGGCTGTGTGCTTTTTTTTAATGATGCTGACCTCGTGATAAACAACATTCACGCGACTGTTTTCAGTATATCGGGCGAAACAGTGTGTTATATATGTCAGTTTATCGGGCGATACAGTGTGGTATATGTCAGTACATCTGGCGATACAGTGTGGTATATGTCAGTACATCGGGCGATACAGTGTGGTATATGTCAGTACATCTAGCGATACAGTGTGGTATATGTCAGTACATCTGGCGATACAGTGTGGTATATGTCAGTATATCGCGCGATACAGTGTGGTACATGTCGGTATATCGGCGATACAGTGTGGTACCTGTCGGCATATCGGGCGATACAGTGTGGTATATGTCGGTATATAGGGCGATACAGTGTGGTATCTGTCAGTATATCGGGCGATACAGTGTGGTACCTGTCGGTTTATCGGGCGATACAGTGTGGTATCTGTCGGTATATCGGGCGATACAGTGTGGTATCTGTCAGTATATCGGGCGATACAGTGTGGTACCTGTCGGTTTATCGGGCGATACAGTGTGGTATCTGTCAGTATATCGGGCGATACAGTGTGGTACCTGTCGGTTTATCGGGCGATACAGTGTGGTATCTGTCAGTATATCGGGCGATACAGTGTGGTATCTGTCAGTATATAGGGCGATACAGTGTGGTATCTGTCAGTATATCGCGCGATACAGTGTGGTATATGTCGGTTTATCGGGCGATACAGTGTGGTATCTGTCAGTATATCGGGCGATACAGTGTGGTATATGTCAGTATATCGGGCGATACAGTGTGGTATATGTCGGTATATAGGGCGATACAGTGTGGTATCTGTCAGTATATAGGGCGATACAGTGTGGTATATGTCGGTATATAGGGCGATACAGTGTGGTATCTGTCAGTATATCGGGCGATACAGTGTGGTACCTGTCGGTTTATCGGGCGATACAGTGTGGTATCTGTCGGTATATCGGGCGATAAGGTGTGGTATCTGTCAGTATATCGGGCGATACAGTGTGGTATCTGTCGGTATATCGGGCGATAAGGTGTGGTATCTGTCAGTATATCGGGCGATACAGTGTGGTGTATGTCGGTATATCGGGCGATACAGTGTGGTGTATGTCGGTATATCGGGCGATAAGGTGTGGTATCTGTCAGTATATCGGGCGATACAGTGTGGTGTATGTCGGTATATCGGGCGATACAGTGTGGTGTATGTCGGTATATCGGGCGATAAGGTGTGGTATCTGTCAGTATATCGGGCGATACAGTGTGGTATATGTCGGTATATCGGGCGATACAGTGTGGTATCTGTCAGTATATCGGGCGATACAGTGTGGTATCTGTCAGTATATCTGGCGATACAGTGTGGTATATGTCAGTATATCGGGCGATAAGGTGTGGTATCTGTCGGTATATCGGGCGATACAGTGTGGTATATGTCGGTATATCGGGCGATAAGGTGTGGTATACGAGATTCTACCCATTGTCAGTGTACTGTGACCTAATGTGACCTTCAACCTTCCAGCGCCGCAGAGGCTGCTTGTACGTGCTGTTTACTCCAAAGGGAGCTGAGAATGAAATTCGAGCGCACACTGATCCAGTGACCGGGGCAATGAAAAGATCTATCATGGTTTAAGCGCATTTGAGCGGTTTTAAATTGGAAAGTGCGCATTACAAATTCATGATATAATAATGAAACCGTCCTCCACGCAGAGTGGTCGCTTCTTGCTAACCCATAGTTCAATCACACAGTCCGTGGCAGCTACCTATGTACAAAGTCTACTGCACTTTGTTCTCGTGACCTAAGAAGTTAACAAAAGACCTTTTCTCCTTCTTTTGAACGTTTTGAAACGCTTTTGATTTATGGATTACTGGCCTTCCCCCTAATCCCGAACGATCGCTGTAATCCCCCGTCTATACCCGGCGCCCCATAACGGCACATAGTAACACTGATACGTCGTGCGGAAGGTAGTCTCGCCGCGAGGGCCAGCTGCAGCGAACTTTGTCGGACGGCAGAAAGTAAACAACTGTAAGTGTGGTGTGACAGTCGCTCTGTAAGTGATTGTGAACTGGAATCATCACAGAATGTGACGGCGATGTCCCAAGGAGTAGCCGGAGATAACGACAGAAGTGTTGAAGTGTGTGTTCGTTTCCATTGATGTTGCCGACAGGATGCCATGTTTCGGCTCAATGGACGGGGCACAGATCGATTAATCCAAGTGATCGACACAGATCGATCTGTACATGGTTTTTTTTTATCTGAGTGTTAAACGTGTGATGATATCATCAGAGTTGTGAGCGTCGTTTACTGAGCTGACAACGTGGTGGTCAATTAAAGCGTGGAGTGTGTGTTACCATAGTGATGCCGGTGGGAGTATGTACGCCGAGGGAAGGGCTGGATGCCCTGGAGAAAGGCCTGAAGACGCTTCGACGGTCGCGGGTACGTAGCTCAACTGGTTCAATGGTATATAGTGTGTGTATCTCACATACTTTCATACATAGTATACATGGTGTATGAACATAGTATATAGTGTATGTATCTCACATACTTTCATACATAGTATACATGGTGTATGAACATAGTATATAGTAATAATTAAATAAGTGGAGTAAGATTGAACACAGTTTTAGTGTTATTCAGTTAAATGGCCTGATGAGACTCGTACGTGGTGTGAGTTGAAAGCGCTAGTCAATTAAAACTGTGTTCAATCTTACTCCACTTATTTGATTATTACTATATTGTGCCTGAGAGTTAGAACTTTACTGTGCTTTAGGTATATATATATATATATATATATATATATATATATATATATATATATATATACTCTTAAAAAAAACAACTTGACACTGACTTTCAAAATGTAATATAATGCGATTGTTTCAAAATAGGACACAGAAACCATAATTGAAACACTGTTTGGAGATCAATGTACACAATGTTCAAAACATTAATCGTGTCACCTAGACAGACACACGTACACGATGCAGCTAATGTCACAGGGGTACATACATTGCTATTTGTATATATGTATCATGTTTGGGAGAGGCATTCAGATAAGCAAAATTTGCTTGTTTGCCAATCCCTCCACTTTATGGAAATAAATATGTTTATATCACAGGGGTACAGAAAATGTCAGTATCGGTTGTGCCCACCTCGTGCATCAATCACCGCTTGACACAGATGACCCATAGATGCAATCAAGTAGTCAATAACACGCTGTTGGATGTGCTGCCATTCATGCTGAAGTGCATCAAGAAGCGCCGGAAGTGTTTGGGACGTAAGGCTGTAGGATCAAGTCTCTGTAATGCACACCTGTCAATGCACCTGCCACATGCATGAGAGGCGTCCTACCACCGTGATGAATTCCGGCCCATACCATGACACTCCCGCCGCCAAATGGGACAACCTGCTGCACACAGTTGGGGGCGTAACGTCTGTAGACACGTGCGCACCCATCAGCACGTGTGAGTAGGAAACTGGACTCGTCAGTAAACAGTACATTTCTCCACCTTGCACGTGCCCATCTAACCCTCTGTTGGCACCAAAGCAGACGGTCCGCCAGATGACGTGGGGTCAATACATGACGTCGAACAGGTCTTCGTGCAAAAAGTCCAGCCTCCCTCAGTCTGTTGCGTACCGTTTGATCTGATATTCTGCGTACCCCAGGGATCTGTGCGGTTGTAGCCATGGCTGTGATAGTGCGGTCTCGGAGGTGTCGCAGCCGGATGTATCGATCTTGTGCTTGGGTTGTCACCCTTGGTCTTCCTGACCTTGGTTTGTCGTCAAATCTGTTGGTGTTGTTGTATCGGGTCCACAGTGCGGAGATTGTCTGTCTGGATATGCCAAAGTGCCTGGCCACTTCTTGCTGAGTTGCTCCAGCTTGTAATCTCCCAATGGCGTTGTTCCGTTGAGCTGCATTCAGTCTTGGCATTCTGTCACCGCCTCAACTGCCACATCATCTTTCTGTTTGACTTACATGTATTTGGTTCTCATTAAATGTAATTATTTTAGATATTTGGCAAAAAGTGGTTTTACATCTATGTCAAGTTTCTTTTTTTGAAGAGTATATATATATATATTTACATATGTATTTATGTAAATATATTTAGTTTAGGTATATATATAATACCTACATACGCTCTTTAATAAACATATTACTGATTGCCCTCGTCATGGTTGAGGTATAAATGTTTTAAATGATTAGAACATTATTTTTTATTTATATGTGTGCACATCTGATAATGTCATTGGCACAACTAGGTCGGAAAGTTGTTCATCAAGGAAATAAAATGCTGTGCTGCCCACAGAAAAAACATAGAAATAACATCAGTCAGGTCATCACTAGGTTGTCATCAGTCAGGTCATCACTAGGTGTCAACATCATCAGTCAGGTCATCACTGGGTGTCAACATCATCAGTCAGGTCATCACTAGGTTGTCATCAGTCAGGTCATCACTAGGTGTCAACATCATCAGTCAGGTCATCACTGGGTGTCAACATCATCAGTCAGGTCATCACTAGGTGTCAACATCATCAGTCAGGTCATCACTAGGCGTCAACATCAGTCAGGTCATCACTAGGTGTCAACATCATCAGTCAGGTCATCACTAGGTGTCAACATCATCAGTCAGGTCATCACTAGGTGTCAACATCATCAGTCAGGTCATCACTGGGTGTCAACATCATCAGTCAGGTCTTCACTGGGTGTCCACATCATCAGTCAGGCCAACACTAGGTGTCAACATCATCAGTCAGGTCATCACTAGGTGTCAACATCATCAGTCAGGTCATCACTAGGCGTCAACATCAGTCAGGTCATCACTAGGTGTCAACATCATCAGTCAGGTCATCACTAGGTGTCAACATCATCAGTCAGGTCATCACTAGGTGTCAACATCATCAGTCAGGTCATCACTGGGTGTCAACATCATCAGTCAGGTCTTCACTGGGTGTCCACATCATCAGTCAGGCCAACACTAGGTGTCAACATCATCAGTCAGGTCATCACTAGGTGTCAACATTATCAGTCAGGCCATCACTAGGTGTCAACATCATCAGTCAGGTCATCACTAGGTGTCAACATCATCAGTCAGGTCATCACTAGGTGTCGACATCATCAGTCGGGTCATCACTAGGTGTCAACATCATCAGTCAGGTCATCACTGGGTGTCAACATCATCAGTCAAGTCATCACTGGGTGTCAACATCACCAGTCAGGTCATCACTAGGTGTCAACATCATCAGTCAGGTCATCACTAGGTGTCAACATCATCAGTCAGGTCATCACTAGGTGTCAACATCATCAGTCGGGTCATCACTGGGTGTCAACATCACCAGTCAGGTCATCACTGGGTGTCAACATCATCAGTCAGGTTATCACTAGGCATCAACATCATCAGTCAGGTCATCACTAGGTGTCACAACATCAGTCAGGTCATCACTGGGTGTCAACATCACCAGCCAGGTCATCAATGGGTGTCAACATCATCAGTCAGGTCATCACTAGGTGTCAACATCATCAGTCAGGTCATCACTGGGTGTCAACATCATCAGTCGGGTCATCACTGGGTGTCACAACATCAGTCAGGTCATCACTAGGTGTCAACATCATCAGTCAGGTCATCACTAGGTGTCAACATCATCAGTCGGGTCATCACTAGGTGTCAACATCACCAGTCAGGTCATCACTGGTCGTCAACATCATCAGTCAGGTTATCACTAGGTGTCAACATCACCAGTCAGGTCATCACTAGGTGTCAACATCATAAGTCAGGTGATCACTGGGTGTCAACATCATCAGTCAGGCCATCACTAGGTGTCCACATCCCCTTTGGGATTCAAGGGTAGAACTGGTTATGGTTTTTGACTGAAGTTGTCAGGCTCAGATTTGGCTGGTATGCCACAGGGTCAAATATTGTTGCTGATGCTTTCAGTCAATGGTTTGATAAATCGTAAATTCTGGCTTGATTATATGAAGGCTGCCATGATACTACTGGAATATTGCTGATTCTGATGTTAGGCCACATTCACCTGACTCATGCCAATATGTTGAAGTGTGATGTATAAGGTGTACCTATTGTCAGGTGTACCTGATATCCCTTGTGTAGAACAATATTCCTGATATCCCTTGTGTAGTACAATATTCCTGATATCCCTTGTGTAGTACAATATTCCTGATATCCCTTGTGTAGAACAATATTCCTGATATCCCTTGTGTAGTACAATATTCCTGATATCCCTTGTGTAGTACAATATTCCTGATATCCCTTGTGTAGAACAATATTCCTGATATCCCTTGTGTGGTATAATATTCCTGATATCCCTTGTGTGGTAGAATATTCCTGATATCCCTTGTGTAGTACAATATTCCTGATATCCCTTGTGTAGTACAATATTCCTGATATCCCTTGTGTAGAACAATATTCCTGATATCCCTTGTGTAGAACAATATTCCTGATATCCCTTGTGTGGTATAATATTCCTGATATCCCTTGTGTGGTAGAATATTCCTGATATCCCTAGTGTAGTACAATATTCCTGATATCCCTTGTGTAGTACAATATTCCTGATATCCCTTGTGTAGTACAATATTCCTGATATCCCTTGTGTAGTACAATATTCCTGATATCCCTTGTGTAGTACAATATTCCTGATATCCCTTGTGTAGAACAATATTCCTGATATCCCTTGTGTAGTACAATATTCCTGATATCCCTTGTGTAGTACAATATTCCTGATATCCCTTGTGTAGTACAATATTCCTGATATCCCTTGTGTAGTACAATATTCCTGATATCCCTTGTGTAGTACAATATTCCTGATATCCCTTGTGTAGAACAATATTCCTGATATCCCTTGTGTAGTACAATATTCCTGATATCCCTTGTGTAGAACAATATTCCTGATATCCCTTGTGTAGAACAATATTCCTGATATCCCTTGTGTAGTACAATAATCCTGATATCTCTTGTGTGGTACAATATTCCTGATATCCCTTGTGTAGTTCAATATACCTGATATCCCTTGTGTAGAACAATATTCCTGATATCCCTTGTGTAGAACAATATTCCTGATATCTCTTGTGTGGTACAACATTCCTGATATCCCTAGTGTAGTACAATATTCCTGATATCCCTTGTGTAGTACAATATTCCTGATATCCCTTGTGTAGTACAATATTCCTGATATCCCTTGTGTAGAACAATATTCCTGATATCCCTTGTTTAGTACAATATTCCTGATATCCCTTGTGTAGAACAATATTCCTGATATCCCTTGCGTAGTACAATGTTCCTGATATCCCTAGTGTGGTATAATATTCCTGATATCCCTTGTGTGGTACAATATTCCTGATATCTCTTGTGTGGTACAATATTCCTGATATCTCTTTTGTAGAACAATATTCCTGATATCCCTTGTGTAGTACAATATTCCTGATATCCCTTGTGTGGTATAATAGTCCTGATATCCCTTGTGTGGTACAATATTCCTGATATCCCTTGTGTGGTACAATATTCCTGATATCTCTTGTGTAGAACAATATTCCTGATATCCCTTGTGTAGTACAATATTCCTGATATCCCTTGTGTGGTATAATATTCCTGATATCTCTTTTGTAGAACAATATTCCTGATATCCCTTGTGTAGTACAATATTCCTGATATCCCTTGTGTGGTATAATAGTCCTGATATCCCTTGTGTGGTACAATATTCCTCATATCCCTTGTGTGGTACAATATTCCTGATATCTCTAGTGTAGAACAATATTCCTCATATCCCTTGTGTAGTACAATATTCCTGATATCCCTTGTGTGGTATAATATTCCTGATATCCCTTGTGTGGTAGAATATTCCTGATATCCCTTGTGTGGTACAATATTCCTGATATCCCTTGTGTAGTACAATATTCCTGATATCACTTGTGTAGTACAATAGTCCTGATATCCTATGTGTAGTACAATATTCCTGATATTCCTAGTGTAGTACAATATTCCCGATATCCCTTGTCGAGTACAATAATCCTGATATCCCTTTACTGTAACAATATTCCTGATATTCCTAGTGTAGTACAATGTTCCTGATATCCCTTTACTATAACAATAATCCTGATATCCTTTGTGTAGTACAATATTCCTGATATCCCTTGTGTAGAACAATATTCCTGATATCCCTTGTGTAGTACAATATTACTATAGTAGAACAATATTTTTTTATGTCCCTACAGAACAACAATATTCCTGATATCCCTTGTGTAGTACAATATTCCTGATATCCCTTATGTAGTACAGTATTCCTACTTCTGTAGTACAATATTACTATAGTACAACAATATTTTTGATGTCCCTACAGAACAACAATATTCTTGATGTCCCTATAGTAGAACAATATTCTTGATATCCCTATAGTAGAACAATATTCTTCATGTCCCTTTTGTTGAACAATATTCTTGAAATATGTCCATTTAGTAGAACATTATTCTTTATGTCCCTTTTGTTGAACAATATTCTTTATGTCCCTTTAATAGAACAATATTCTTTATGTCCCTTTAGTAGAACAATATTCTTGATGTCCCTTTAGTAGAGCAATATTCTTGATGTCCCTATAGTAGAACAATTATCTTGATGTCCCTTTAGTAGAACAATATTCTTGATGTCCCTATAGTAGAACAATATTCTTGATGTCCCTATAGTAGAACAATATTCTTGATGTCCCTTTAGTAGAACAATATTCTTGAAATATGTCCCTTTAGTAGAACAATATTCTTGATGTCCCTTTAGTAGAACAATTTTCTTGATGTCAAGATAGACATAATTTTATGGATCACAACTTCTTTAATACTGTGAAGGGCGACGTTTCGGTATAGATCCTTATACCGTTGTCAAGCAAGACTGAATGAGGTAGATAGATATTTTGGAGATTTTACGAGCGCTTCAGCCTCTGGCTATTTCGCACTCGGGGCAGACGGTTCTTATAAAATATAGAATAGTGGGAATAAATATAAACGTCTAGCCCAAAAAACTGTAAGTGAAGGGGGATAAAGTAATGAGAAGAGGGGTTTAGGATTTAGTGGCCATAGAGAGCCGTAGAGAGATAGTAAAGTTCTACATTAGCCAGGTTTATTGGGTTATAGTTACTAGGATAGATAGAGTGACAGAAGTAATCAGTTAAGCTGATGTATAGCTACTATTAATAGATAGATTAAATTAAAACAAATCAAGGGGGGAAAAATAATGAATAAATATGAGTAACCTAAGTTAGAAAACGGGGGCCTAGCGCGGGGGTGGGTGGTGGGGGTAAGGCTTTGTGTCGGCGTGATTGGTAGTGGGCTTGTTTGTGTCGGCTGATGGTGGATGGCTGGTTAAGCGGCTATAGAGTTACTGAGTATGGGTATAGGAGTTTGTGGCGCGGACGTCGGAGTAGACAATCCGCGCTATAGGTTGAGTGCGCGGACGTCATTGTAGACTATCCGCTATAGAATTTTGAGGCGCGGACGTCGTAGAAGACAATCCGCGCTGAGAATTTCGATCCCGATCCGAATCTATAATTTTGCTGTTTATGTTAAAGTTACTTGCTGAGTTTGTTTGGGAGGGTCTAAATTTTTTCTATTAGGTTTGTGTCTTTAAGGAAAGTGGCTATTTGTAGGTAAATCGCTGGTGGGTTGTCGGGTTTGAATAGCAGTGTTATATTATTGTTGTATTTGGGTGGGAGTGAGTTGTAAAGTGTTTGTTGTTGTTGTTTATATTTACTGCAGGTGGTGAATATATGTTTTATGTCTTCTGTTGTATTGCAATGAATGCAGTTTGGGCTTGTATGTCTGTTTTGTTTGTGTAAGGTTGCGTTTAAGTTTGTTTGGTTACTTTGTATTCTGTTTATGGCTTTGTCTGCTAAAATGGAGTTTGTGTAATTTTTGCATTTTGTTGTTGGTTTGCTGAATAGTGTTTTGATCCATTGGGATTTACATTTTTGAATGTTATTGCTAAAGTTTTGTTGTATTATATTGTGTTTTATTAGAGTTTTTGTTTCGGCTTTGCTTGTGTGAAATTGTAAAGTGGGTGTTTGGTCATTAGTTGCTGTTTTTGCTGTTTGGTCTGCAATCTGGTTGCCTGGTATGCCTGTATGGCTGGGTATCCATACTAATGTTATTGATTTGTTGGATGTTTTGAGTTTTGTATGAGTGTTTATTATTTGTTTGATTAAATCGGGTCTGCATTTGGAAGATTTGTCTGATATTTGTTTAATTGAATTTAGTGAGTCAGAAATTATGATAATTTTGTTATAGTTTGATGTTTCTGCCTGTTTATAGGCTTGTAGAATGGCTAGTAGCTCTGCTGTGTTTGTATGTGAGTAGTTTGTATATTGGTATTTCTTTGTGCTTTGTATGGGCTGTGTTGTGTGGACACCCAGCCCTGTTTTTTGGTTTTTGCTGTTGTATGATGCATCTGTATAGATGTGTGTGTGTTCCGGCCAGTTGTCATGAATATAATTAAGTGATATTGTTCCCTTTTCTATATTTGTGGGTTTGATATGGTTGTTTAGTAGTTTGGCTAGGGATATGTCTATTTCGGGGGGGGGGGGAGGTCAAGAATATAAGTGTTGTCTGGGGGTGAGTGAGTTATGTGTCCTAGATTGTGTGTTTTAATGAGATTTTGCAGGTGTGTTATGAAGGGTGCTATATTTGTCTTGTTTTTGAACTTTTTGAGGGTTGCTGGTCTTGAGTTTTTGTATTTGTGTAGTATTTCGTTGTAAATAGGGTTTTGTTGTGCCCCAGCCCAGTAATTGAGTATAGATTGATGTCGTTTGAGTTGAATTGATGTAATGCCTGTGATGATTTGCAGTGTATTAAGGGAGGTGCCATTTCTAGTCCCCAGGGCTATCTTGAGGGCCTTATATTGTATTGAATTGAGCTTTTTTTCCAATTTATCTGTTAAAGAATGGAGGACCGGAGCGGCATAGTCTATTTTTGATTGAATAAGGGTTTTGTATATGTTTAATAATGTTTGTTTGTCAGCTCCCCAGTGAGAGCCGCTGATGGCTCTCATTAGATTAATATCTTTTTGGCAGGAGTTGACCACGTTATTGATGTGGGGAGCCCATGTGAGATGTTGGTCAAATGTGACTCCAAGGAATTTTGCTTCTTTTTGAAATTTAATATTTTCTTTAAGGAGTGTAAGTTTGGGTGTTAAATTTGTCATGAAAGTTTTTTTGAAGACAATGCCGATGGTTTTTTTGGTGTTAATTTTGAACCCCCATTGGGAAGCCCAGTTTTCTATTTTCGCAAGAGTTGGTTTAATTCTGTTTTCAATTTGTTTTATGGATGTTGATGACGACCAAAATGATATATCATCAGCGAATTTAGCTGTGGTGGTTTTTTTTGGGGCAGATGGGAATATGTCATCAATCATTAGATTAAATAGAGTGGGGGACAGGATGCTTCCCTGGGGGGTGCCATTTTCAAGAGTGTGGGGGTCTGATAGGGTGTTGCTTGATTTAACTGTTATGTTTCTGTTATTTAGGAAAGAGTGAATGAAATTTAGAATTCTCCCATCAATTGCTTTATTTATTAATTTTTGAATTAGGCCTTGTTGCCAAACCATATCAAATGCTTTAGAAAAGTCTATAAAAATGGCCACAGTGTATTGTTTTTGTGCTTGGGCTGTCCTAACATCATGTTCCAAATGTAAAATATGGTCTAGGGTCTGTCTGTTTGCTGTAAAGCCACTCTGGTCCTCTTTTATCAGGCTATTGTTTTGTATTTTATGCTTTAGTCTGTTGTTTATTACTGTTTCCATGATTTTACATAGGTGAGATGTGAGAGAGATAGGGCGGTAGGAGTCAGGGTCATTTGGGGATTTCCCTGGTTTTAGGATTGGCACCACTAGAGCATTTTTCCATGTTTTGGGGAGGTGGCCAGAAGTCCAAATCTGATTATAAAGTTGAAGTATTAATTTTTGAATTTTGATGGGGACATGATTTAGAATTTTGTAACTTATATTGTCTAATCCAGTGGCTGGGGCTGTGTTTTTGTTTTTTAGGGCGTATTGGAGTTCGTGGATGTTAATGAGTTTGTTTATTGCGAGATGTGAGAGTGGAGATCTGTTTTGAAATGCAGGTTGTGTGTTTATTGTGTCTTGTATGTGTTTGGAGTGGTTGGCGGAGCTACTTACGGTCGAAAGATGGGCGGCCATGGCATTGGCTTTTTCTTTATTTGTTTTAAGTAAGGGAAAATTGGGCGAGTTGGAGGATTTAGCGATGCCTTTTATTGCTTTAAGTTTATTCCACAGAATTTTTGAATTTTGTTTGCCCATCTTCAAGGTTGATGTAAAAGTTTGCCAATGATTTCTTTTTGTTGCCATTATTAGTTCTTTGGTAAGATTTCTTTGTTTATGGGCCAAATGGAGTTTAGTTCTATCATGTTTTGCCTTATTAAGAGCTTTTTTCCTGAGTTTTCTAGATTGAATAATTTCAGGGCTCCACCATGGTACTGTATTATGTGTGGGTTTTGTTTTGGTTGTGGGAATGCATTTAATGGATATATTGTATAGGGTATTGCTTAGATTTGAGTTGAAGGTGTCGATGTCAGTGCTATGTATATTGTGGGGGTCTATCTGGTTGCATAGTATATTGAACTCCTGCCAGTCAGCTTTGGTAAAATTGAATTTAGTTTGTGTGGGGTTGTCAGAAGTGGGGTTGGGGTCAGATATGGGTTTATTAGAAGGAATGTTTATAGAGATTTTTATGGGGAAATGATCACTACCCCAGGTGTCATTGTGGGGGTCCCATGTGAGTTTTTGAAAGAGTTGGGGGGTAGTGATAGATAAGTCTACTGCAGTGGGGGATTGTAGGTGGGTAATAGGAATTCTAGTGGCACTATTGTCGTTTAAGCTAATGAGATTTTTGGTGTCTAACCATTCAGTTATATATTTTCCAAATCTATCTTGGTAATTTTTAGTGCCCCACAGTGGGTGATGTGCATTAAAGTCTCCTAGAATGAGGGTATTTGGGCCTATAAATTTGGAGAGAACTTCTAAATCTTCAGGTTTCAACGGTTTGGTTTTAGTGTGGTAGCAGTTAATTACAGTTATTTTAGTGTCATTAATAGTGATGTTAGCTGCCAGGACTTCTAGGTTAGGAGTGGGGATGGGTAGTTCTGAAAACTGGATAGTATTTTTGATAAACAGCCCTAACCCTCCATGGGGGGGGCCTGGTTTATTGGGTGGTCTGACTCTATCTTGTCGAATGAAAGTGTAGCCCGGCAATTTGAAGGCTTTTTTGGGGGATAGTTTTGTTTCTTGTACTGCTATTACATATGGGGCAATTTTGTTTAGGGCAATGAGGGCCTTAAGTTCATGCCCATTAGTATTGAGACCATTACAATTCCACTGTAAAAACACCATGTTCTGATTTGTAGATTTTGTGGGGATGTTAAAGCCAAATGCATGGTGCTATGGGGCTAATTTGGAAGAGGGGTTTGGGACTAATTTAGCTTGTTATTTGAGAGCTCTTATTGCAGTTTGGAAGTGATGATATGGTTTTTGGTATAGGTTAGACACCAAAGCTATGTTGTGGATTTTTTTGGGGGAGGGGTTTTTAATAAGAAGAATTGCTGACAGGAATTCTATGATTTTGTTTGTGTTGGAGTGAAATTTTTGTGGGGTGATTGGTTTGGGTGTGGTGGACCTGAGTGATTGTATTTTCTGTGCGAGTAGTGGTTTTCTAGCTAGATGTGCTTTGGCTTTGTGTGTTTTAGACTGGATTTGTAGTTGGGTGGCTAGAATTGGTATAGCAGATCTGAAGAGTGTGTGAATGGGGGTTTGGATGGGTAGGGAGACAGGTTGGGTTGGAGGTGGGATGGACAGGGGGAGGGGAGTATGGCTGGGTTGTGGGGGGGGTAGGATGGAGGGGTGGGGGGTAGGGGTGGGTAGCAGGGGGGTGGTGGTCTTGGGGAGGGTGTTGTATGTTGTGGGTGGGGGTACTGGTTGAAGGGGCCGTGCCTGTGTTGGGTTGTCTGTGTGGGGTGGGGCAGTGTTTACTGCTTGGGTGGGTGGGATGGTGTTTATTGGGTGGGGGAGGGTCTGTTGGGTTGGGGCTGGAGTGGAGAAAAGTTGTTTACGTTTGGACTGGGTGGGTCGGGTCTGGGTGGGGGGAATAGGGGGAGGGAATGATGTGGAGGATGCTGTATCTGATATATCTTCATAATCTGGAAGGCTGTTATATGTTTGTAGTATTCTGGCCGGTTTAGGTAGATGTTCCTGTTTGATGTGTTTGTTGAGCCGAAGGATGTGTTGTTGTTTGAGTGGGCAAGTATTTTGTGTGGCTGTATGTCCCTCGGTTTCGCACTGTATACAGTAGGCCGCCCATGTGCACTCTGGGGTATCGTGTCTGAGGGACCCACATTTCTGGCACATGGACGGTTGTCGGCATGTAGCTGTGGTGTGATTATATGAGTGGCATATGTTGCATTGTGGAGGGTTTTTTCTTATTGGATTGATTTTGTACCTAAGTGCCCCGAAAATGATGTGTGTTGGTAATGTGGTGCTCTTAAATGTAAGGAAGATAGTTTGTGTAGTGGTTCTGCCTGGTATGGGTGTTCTGTTGTTAATGCTTTTGTAGTCTGTGATTTGGGGTTGTGTGTGTAGTTGATTTGCTGTTTTGATGTATTCTAGTATGTCATCTTGTGTATCCCTATGGTCTATGTATATTACCCCCTGTATAGATGTAAGCCATTTTGGTGTTTGCCATGTAATGTTTAGACCGTCGATGATTGTTTGTCTGCGTGCTTGATTTAGTGTGTCTTGTGTTGGGAAGGTGATTTTAAACCCCCTGCCGCATCTGTTAATGTATTTGTATGTTACGTGTACTTTTTTCAGGCAGAGGGCGAATTTATTGTTGGAGAAGGTGTCGTTGAGTGGTGTAGTGTTTGTTGAAAAAGCCAATAATATAAGTTTGTTTTGTTCTGCTGCTGGAGATTGTTCGGATGTTGATGTGGTTGGGGGTGTTTGCTTGGCACATGTTTTCTTTGTAGTGAGTGAGGATTCTGCTGGGGATTGGTGAGGTCGTTTTGTGGGTTTTGGAGATGGGGGTTTGGGGGCTGTTTTGGATTTGGTTTGCTGTGTTTGGGGATGATGGGGGGGAATTTGGGGTTGGCTGTTGGGGGATGTGATGCTGCTATGGGGTTGATTGAAAGAGAATTCTTGAAAATCAATACCAAAATCGAAGGGGACAGGATTTTGGTTGTGTGTGGGTGTAAGTCCCGGGAAGTGGGTGTCTGAGTGTATGGGTGTTGTGAATATGGAGTCTGTATGGGGGGATATAGGTGGGGGGGTGTTGGTTGACATGGTTGATATGAACAAGGTAATGGCAATATAACACAGGGTTGAGTTAGATACTATCAGTAGAATATAAAGAGAGAATATATAAATACAACAGTTACCAGAAAATCTAGAAAGAATAGAGGGGAGAGGGAGATGATAAAGGCACTTATCAAGTTTGTCCTTGGGGGTCGCCCTGGGGGGTCAGTCCCTGGCCAAGATGGCCGCCGACTGCCGGCTTGGTATAGTTTTGCTGACTGTTCCCACTTGGGGTGTTTGTTCGATATCCCAATTTAGGAGACTACGTTGCTCTGGGGCAGTAATCTGTGTGATCTTTGATTTGGTATCCGATATGGTGTTTACTCCATAATGGTTAGAACTAGAATGGTTGTGTGTGTATGTTGTGTGTCAAGCAAGACTGAATGAGGGACATAATACAGAATATATATAGTAGGTGGAGGATTAACAGTAGAGGATTAACAGTGACAACAATTGCATACATGAGTGAGATAACATTGGTAGGTGTGACAACAAAGGGATGATGCTGTCACAACACGATGGACAGAGAACACATAGGTGGAAGCCAATAGGGACATGAAGCCAATAAACAGGATTAGTGATTATTGTTTGATGAGTTCATAGTAGGCGGATGGGATGAAATAGCCTTGATCTCTGTTGATTGATGGCTTGTGGCGGCGACTGTGGACTGCTTCTGTTAGTTTTCTTTTAGTGAAATCATGGAGGTTGTAAAAAAACCCCTAACATTGACAACTCAACCAACCCCGCCCAAAAAGCAAATAATCTCGCCAACCACTTTTCGGCCGTTAGCAGTAACACCAACTTCAGTAAAAAATTCCAAGATAAACTTAAAACAGAAAACAAACCCACAAAAGAACCAAACAATAACAATCTAGAAATAAATCAACCCTACACAATGGAGGAGCTCCTCTACGTAATCCAAAACAGGAAAAAGGGCACAGCCCCAGGATTAGACCTAACTTCTTACCAAATAATTAAAAAACTCCCCCTAAAACTACTCCAGGCACTACTCAAACTATACAATCTCATCTACCTAAACGGACAGGTTCCTACTCCCTGGAAACAGGCCCTAGTCATACCAATCCCTAAACCTAATAAACCAGCTAATCAAGCTAACTCATATAGACCAATATCCCTAACTTCAAACTTATGTAAAGTAATGGAATCAATGGCTAAAAATAGATTACAACATTACTTAACCCAAAATAACATCATAAACCCAGATCAAAGCGGTTTCACTACTGGCCGCTCAACCCTAGATAACCTCACCCGACTAGAACAAGATATTAAGACAGGACAGCTAAATAAACAATATACCACAGGCATCTTCTTAGACTTCTCTAAAGCTTTCGACATGGTATGGCACGATGGGCTAATACAAAAACTTAAAAAAATAGGACTCAAAGGTCAGATAATAAACTACATCCAGGACTTCCTAAACAATCGTAAAATAACCGTGGGTATAGACCAAACTCTATCGGACCAATGTCCCCTAGAAAATGGTACTCCACAGGGCAGTATCCTCAGCCCCACCCTCTTCAATATAATGATAAACGATCTATTCGAGGGCCTATCCCCTAAAGTAAACACATCAAAATTCGCGGATGATGGAGCCATCTGGATCCGCACTAAAAGCATGAACATGGTCCAAAATTTACTCCAAAAATCTCTTAATAAAATACAACAGTGGGCTGACAAATGGGGCTTCTCCCTTAACTCAGAAAAAACAACAGGAATAGTATTCAAACATAAAAACATGAAACCCGCCTCCCCAATCCTCCAGCTAAACAATCAAACAATCAAATTTCAAAAACAAACCAAATTCTTAGGACTTATTTTCGATGAACATCTCACCTGGGATGCTCACATCCAAAACCTAACAACTAAATGCAGTAAAGACCTAAACACCCTAAGATGCCTAACTGGTTCTAACTGGGGAGCATCCAAAGATACCCTCCTCTCTCTCTACATATCACTAATTAGATCAAAACTAGACTACGGCTGCGCCATATACAACACCCTAAACAACTCTCTATCTAAAAAACTTGACTCAATACAATATCAGGCTCTCAAACTAATTACACGCACCCAACATGGCACCTCCTACACCTCACTTCAGGCCTTAACAGGAGAAATGCCACTAAGTCTACGCAGGGAACAGCTAAGCTTAAATTTCTGGGCCGCGTCCCAATCAAACCCTCTCATCCAAAACTTAATAAACCAAAACATCAGCCCCAAAAACCAAGCTCTAGCTCGTAAACACCCCTTACTTACCCCAATATCCCAAAGAATAACAAACTACCTAAATGAACACCAAATTAAAAATCTTAAACAAAACTGCAAACAATCAAATATCTTCACCCCTAAACTTAAAATACCCAAAATAGACACAACACTAGCTAGCCAAATAAATAAACTAACCGACCCAAACATAGCTAAAACTACCACACTAGCATACATACACGAAAATTGGCCAAATTGGTGTCACATTTACACGGACGGATCCTCAGATCCGACCTCCAAACACACAGGTTTCGGAGTCCATACCACACAACCAACTAAAACCACACAATCCTTCCGACTCCCAAACAACCAATCAATATTCACGGCAGAACTAATGGGCATGGCCTCACCCCTCCATAATCAAGAATCCAAAAACCACAAAAAAATCCTAATACTTACCGACTCCCTAAGTGGACTGCAAGCCCTCCAAAACAAAAATACCAAAAACCGACCTAAATTAATAAATCAAATACTTAAAAGCTCCAACGACCTAACTAAGGCAGGCAAACAAATAACCTTCTTGTGGATACCCGCCCACGTAGGAATATACGGTAATGAAAACGCCGATAAAGCAGCTAAACTATCCCTCAAAATCCCAGAAATAAGCTTAAACTTACCCATCTCAAAATCAGAAATTAAAATTGTAAACAAGCAAAAAATCACCAAAAAATGGCATAACCTATATCTAAACTCAAATAGCCAAATCAAAAAAGTGCTCAGCAAACCACTAACCAAACCAAAAATTCTCCATCCATCAAAAAAAATCGACAGAGTAATCACTAAACTCCAAACAGGACACACCAACCTAAATAACCACCTAAAATTTTTTAGAAAACACACTACAGGTAACTGCCCACACTGCAAACAACCAGAAACCCCAGAACACGCACTCATCCACTGCACACACTACCTAACACATCGAACCGCATTACAAACCACCCTCAATCTAAACAAGGCTCTAACTCTAGAAGCAATACTAAACCCACAAAATAAAGTAGAAAACTTCAAGGCCTTAGGCGTATTCTTAATCAAAACGGAACTAATAAAACGCATCTAAAAACACAATAACTCACCAAATCAAAATCACATAAACAAACAAACATCCACCATACCCAGCTCCCTTAGTTCTCCTCCCCAATCCCATCGGCATCTATTCCAAATCTCAAAATTCCCAAATTCTATATAAGCAACCCCTAAAACCCCCCTCTTGGGTTGCACAGACCACCTTCGCCCCTTTCGGAAACACATTAAATGGCCTGGCCGGGCCCGTGTGCGAAATACGCATCAGTCGGAAAGCGCACGTTAAATCTCCAAAGTAAGTAAGTAAGTATGGAGGTTGTTGGCGAGGATCTGGACGTTGTCCCAGTTGATGATGTGATTGGGACCGTTGATGATATGGTCCGAGATGGCTGATTTGCTGTCGGATTTAATGGTTGAGGTTTTAGCTATTTCATTCTGGTGTGGATTGGGCGGGATGTTTCACCTACGTAAGATTGTCCACAGTTGCAGTCAATTTTGTAAACTACACCTTTAGGCTCTTGGGGTTTGGTTGTGTTCCTGCCTTTGGCTCTTAGCAGGGTGTTGAGGGAGTTGGAGCTGGTGAAGTGGGTGTCGATGATGGCTTGCTGTTTGAGGAGGCGGCTGATGATGTGGGAGGCTTTTCCTATGAATGGGAGGGCGATGCGGAAGGGCGCTGGTTCGGGTTTAAGGGCCGCAGGTCTGGGTGTGGGATGGAGTACAGAGGCGATGACTTTGTTGACGAGATTTGGTGGATAATTGTTGAGGTGGGTGAAGACTCGGCGGAGGTGTTCGATCTCAGGTTTGGGGTCAGCAGAGGAAAGGTTGATGGCTTGTTTGGTGAGGGTGGGGATGATGCCAGTCTTGGTTCTAAGAGGGTGGTTAGAGTTGAAGTGGATATACTGGTTGGTGTGGGTGGGCTTCCGTTAGACACTGGTTTGGATTCTGTTTGAAGGGCTCGAACGTATATAAACAGAGCAGCCAAGGATAAAAATGAAATCATATCAATGTAAGAAAATAGAAATCATATCAATACAAAAACAGAAATTACGTGAACACCAAACGCACAAAAGATATGTGTACCCTACTCACACACAGGAGTCCCAAAGAGGGACAGGTCAGCCGAAATTGCTTAGGCAGATGGCGACCTCTTAAACACTTAATGCAACAACAACCTCATTCAGTCTTGCTTGTCAACGGTATAAGGATCTATACCGAAACGTCGCTCTTCACAGTATTAAAAAAGTTGTTATCCATAAAATTGTGTCTATCTTGTCATCCGTTAACTTCTAAGTAATGCCTATCAAACAATTTATTCTTGATGTCCCTTTGGTAGAACAATATTCTTTATATCCCTTCAGTAGAACAATATTCTGGATGCCCCTTTAGTAGAACAATATTCTTGATGTCCCTTAAGTAGAACAATATTCTTGATGTCCCTTTAGCAGAACAATATTCTTGATGTCCCTTAATAGCATTTAGTGATTAGAACTAAATGCCTTTATGTTAGGCTTGGCACAGTTGCTGATATTATTACAGCGAAATACCTTCATTCCGTGCGGCTACGTGCCGTTTTGCATGGTGCAATCGTCTCTGGCCTAGATCCGCTCTTGGCACGTCCGGTAAAGGAGCGTTTGTTTATATTTTCTATGACCTGTTGTAGCGTGACATCAGCTCACGCAGCACTTGCTCTCCAGCTTTCAGCCGTACAACACATAGTTATATTCGCGCATTCATCTATAGTTCGTTGCACCCACCCACCCACCCTGTTATCCTTAATTCCAAGTTATTCAAGCTTTGCAGTTGTCAATTGGTGGAATTTTACTGGAGCATAATGTTTGTATATAATGATGTTGTCATGAATAAAATGTTGCGGATGGGCGGGGTGCTGGTGGACTGCATTACAAGTTACATTTGGCGTCTTGGGATACATCCCAAATTATAAATTATTTAGGATAGGGTTACCCGCTTTACAGCAGGAACCAATTTATCCATTCTGCTTTACAGCAGATGGCTTAGAGTCCGCTTTACAGCGGATGGTCAGCTTGGCAACAATAGTTGCCCTCGCTCATGGTTTTTGCAATGGTACTTGCCTGGCAGCGATAGCTGTATAGCAACATGGGTTGCTTGGCAACGGTAGTTGCAGGGCAGCGGGCGCTGCATTGGTAAGCAACATGGGTTGCTTGGCAACGGTAGTTGCGGGGCAGCAGATGCTGCATCGGTAAGCAACATGGGTTGCTTGGCAGCGGTTGCTGCAGTTGGGGTTGCTTAACAGGGGTTAAGCTCATTGACGTAGTCTACCAGTACCTCCACATCTGCGACCATTTCATCCAATAATATCTCTTGTCTTAATTTGAAGCTCCGCTATCATGCATGATGGCGGAGCCTGTCATAATGGAGCCATGTCCTTATATAAATAGAACAATATTCTGGATGCCCCTGACTACACTACAGATAATCTTATTACCACCATCCATGTCTATTTGGTTTCTCTACTTCCAGCGTATACAGCACGATTGTCTTGAGTCTAATATGCAATTTTTCAACAATGTTAATATTGTGTGTTTCATATATTCTGCTGTGTCAACTGTAAATTCTATAACTGTCCGGTGAAATAGTGTACCCGTGTCACAGTTACAGCTGGTCTGCAGTGTTTGATTTGTCCATGTGTTGGGCAGTTCACTCACTGCTGCCTGTATTGTAGAGGCAAGTCCAACAACTGTCCGGTGAAATAGTGTACCCGTGTCACAGTTACAGCTGGTCTGCAGTGTTGGGCAGTTCACTCACTGCTGCCTGTATTGTAGAGGCAAGTCAACAAGCCAGCAGCAATGGAGTCCCATACTTCCCTTAGCAAAACCATTTTGTTTTGTTTGAGCTTAAGCTTAAGGAGGTCTTTATGGCTTTCACATAAAGCAAATGTTTACTGTGTGTTTACTTAACAGTGAACACACATGAGACCGGGGTAGAAGGGCAATGGCTGTTTGTCCTTGCTCAGGTTACCAGTTATCTGTGAAAGCAATGGTTTACGCCTATGTAAGGTGGGCACTGACAACGTCTATAATAGAAACCAATACCACACTTGTAGAAACCAAATATCTCTTGATGTTGACGAAACACTTGACTGAAAATGTTATTATGTGTAATACACACGTGGATAATTAAATGTCAGTAGATCTATTGGCAGACTTTTTATGGCCTCCAGTATTTTCTGGAGATATCTAAATGTCATCTAACATACCTAACCCGGTGACCTGCCCTGAAGGAAGTGCATATGGTGTGTCAGTTCATGACACAAGTGAGGAACCATGGTGTTCCACGTATCAGTGCATACATACATGCATAGTTTGGCTCCTGCATGGTGCAGGTGTCCCGTGTACTACCAGCAATCAGGTGTCCCATGCACTACCAACAATCAGGTGTCCCATGTACTACCAACAATCAGGTGTCCCATGTACTACCAACAATCAGGTGTCCCATGTACTACCAACAATCAGGTGTCCCATGTACTACCAACAATCAGGTGTCCCATGTACTACCAGCAATCAGGTGTCCCATGTACTACCAACAATCAGGTGTCCCATGTACTACCAACAATCAGGTGTCCCATGTACTACCAACAATCAGGTGTCCCATGCACTACCAACAATCAGGTGTCCCATGTACTACCAGCAATCAAGTGTCCCATGTACTACCAACAATCAGGTGTCCCATGTACTACCAACAATCAAGTGTCCCATGTACTACCAACAATCAGGTGTCCCATGTACTACCAACAATCAGGTGTCCCGTGTACTACCAACAATCAGGTGTCCCATGTACTACCAACAATCAGGTGTCCCATGTACTACCAACAATCAAGTGTCCCTTGTACTACCAACAATCAGGTGTCCCGTGTACTACCAACAATCAGGTGTCCCATGCACTACCAACAATCAGGTGTCCCATGTACTACCAACAATCAGGTGTCCCATGCACTACCAACAATCAGGTGTCCCATGTACTACCAACAATCAGGTGTCCCATGTACTACCAACAATCAGGTGTCCCATGCACTACCAACAATCAGGTGTCCCATGCACTACCAACAATGAGCTGTCCCATATACTACCAACTATCAGGTGTCCTATGTGCTACCAACAATCAGGTGTCCCATGTACTACCAACAATCAGGTGTCCCATGCACTACCAACAATCAGGTATCCCATGCACTACCAACAATCATGTGTCCCATGTACAACCAACAATCAAGTGTCCCTTGTACTACCAACAATCAGGTGTCCCATGCACTACCAACAATCAGGTGTCCCATGCACAACCAACAATCAGGTGTCCCATGTACTACCAGCAATCAGGTGTCCCATGTACTACCAACTATCAGGTGTCCCATGTACTACCAACAATCAGGTGTCCCATGCACCAACAATCAGGTGTCCCATGCACTACCAACAATCAGGTGTCCCATGTACTACCAACAATCATGTGTCCCATGTACTACCAACAATCAAGTGTCCCTTGTACTACCAACAATCAGGTGTCCCATGCACTACCAACAATCAGGTGTCCCGTGCACTACCAACAATCAGGAGTCCCGTGCACTACCAACAATCAGGTGTCCCATGTACTACCAACAATCAGGTGTCCCATGTACAACCAACAATCAAGTGTCCCTTGTACTACCAACAATCAGATGTCCCATGTACTACCAACAATCAAGTGTCCCATGTACTACCAACAATCAAGTGTCCCTTGTACTACCAACAATCAGGTGTCCCATGCACTACCAACAATCAGGTGTCCCATGCACTACCAACAATGAGCTGTCCCATATACTACCAACTATCAGGTGTCCTATGTGCTACCAACAATCAGGTGTCCCATGTACTACCAACAATCAGGTGTCCCATGCACTACCAACAATCAGGCATCCCATGCACTACCAACAATCAGGTGTCCCATGTACAACCAACAATCAAGTGTCCCTTGTACTACCAACAATCAGGTGTCCCATGCACTACCAACAATCAGGTGTCCCATGCACAACCAACAATCAGGTGTCCCATGTACTACCAGCAATCAGGTGTCCCATGTACTACCAACTATCAGGTGTCCCATGTACTACCAACAATCAGGTGTCCCATGTACTACCAACAATCAGGTGTCCCATGCACTACCAACAATCAGGTGTCCCATGTACTACCAACAATCATGTGTCCCATGTACTACCAACAATCATGTGTCCCATGTACTACCAACAATCAAGTGTCCCATGTACTACCAACAATCAGGTGTCCCATGCACTACCAACTATTAGGTGTCCCATGTACTACCAACTATCAGGTGTCCCGTGTACTACCAACAATCAGGTGTCCCATGCACTACCAACAATCAGGTGTCCCGTGTACTACCAACAATCAGGTGTCCCATGTACTACCAACAATCAGGTGTCCCATATACTACCAACTATCAGGTGTCCCATGTACTACCAACAATCAGGTGTCCCATATACTACCAACTATCAGGTGTCCCATGTACTACCAACAATCAGATGTCCCATATACTACCAACAATCAGGTGTCCCATATACTACAAAGCATTAGATATCCCATATACTACAAAGCATTAGATGTCCCATATACTACAAAGCATTAGATATCCCATATACTACAAAGCATTAGATGTCCCATACACTACAAAGCATTAGATATCCCATATACTACAAAGCATTAGATGTCCCATACACTACAAAGCATTAGATATCCCATATACTACAAAGCAGTACATGTCCCATGCACTACAAAGCACTAGATGTCCCATATACTACAAAGCATTACATGTCCCATATACTACAAAGCCTTAGATGTTCCATATACTACAAAGTATTAGATGTCCCATATACTACAAAGCATTACATGTCCCATGCACTACAAAGTATTACATGTCCCATGCACTACAAAGCATTACATGTCCCATGCACTACAAAGTATTACATGTCCCATATACTACAAAGCATTAGATGTCCCATGCACTACAAAGTATTAGATGTCCCATATACTACAAAGTATTAGATGTCCCATGCACTACAAAGCATTAGATGTCCCATATACTACAAAGTATTACATCTCCCATGCACTACAAAGTATTAGATGTCCCATGCACTACAAAGTATTACATGTCCCATATACTACAAAGTATTACATGTCCCATATACTACAAAGGATTACATGTCCCATATACTACAAAGTATTACATGTCCCATATACTACAAAGTATTACATGTCCCATATACTACAAAGTATTACATGTCCCATATACTACAAAGTATTAGATGTCCCATGCACTACAAAGTATTACATCTCCCATGCACTACAAAGTATTACATGTCCCATATACTACAAAGCATTACATGTCCCATGCACTACAAAGTATTAGATGTCCCATATACTACAAAGCATTACATGTCCCATGCACTACAAAGCATTAGATGTCCCATATACTACAAAGCATTACATGTCCCATGCACTACAAAGCATTACATGTCCCATGCACTACAAAGCATTAGATGTCCCATATACTACAAAGTATTAGATGTCCCATATACTACAAAGTATTAGATGTCCATGCACTACAAAGTATTAGATGTCCCATGCACTACAAAGTATTAGATGTCCCATGCACTACAAAGCATTAGATGTCCCATGCACTACAAAGCATTACATGTCCCATGCACTACAAAGTATTAGATGTCCATGCACTACAAAGTATTAGATGTCCATGCACTACAAAGTATTAGATGTCCCATATACTACAAAGTATTAGATGTCCATGCACTACAAAGTATTAGATGTCCATGCACTACAAAGTATTAGATGTCCATGCACTACAAAGTATTACATGTCCCATGCACTACAAAGTATTAGATGTCCATGCACTACAAAGTATTAGATGTCCATGCACTACAAAGTATTAGATGTCCCATATACTACAAAGTATTAGATGTCCCATATACTACAAAGCATTACATCTCCCATGCACTAGAAAGTATTAGATGTCCCATATACTACAAAGTATTAGATGTCCATGCACTACAAAGTATTAGATGTCCCATGCACTACAAAGTATTAGATGTCCATGCACTACAAAGTATTACATCTCCCATGCACTACAACGCATTAGATGTCCCATATACTACAAAGCATTAGATGTCCATGCACTACAAAGTATTAGATGTCCCATGCACTACAAAGCATTACATGTCCATGCACTACAAAGTATTACATGTCCCATGCACTACAAAGTATTAGATGTCCATGCACTACAAAGTATTACATCTCCCATGCACTACAAAGTATTAGATGTCCCATATACTACAAAGCATTACATGTCCCATGCACTACAAAGTATTAGATGTCCCATGCACTACAAAGCATTACATGTCCCATGCACTACAAAGTATTAGATGTCCCATGCACTACAAAGCATTAGATGTCCCATGCACTACAAAGTATTAGATGTCCCATATACTACAAAGCATTAGATGTCCCATATACTACAAAGCATTAGATGTCCATATACTACAAAGCATTAGATGTCCCATATACTACAAAGCATTAGATGTCCCATGCACTACAAAGTATTACATGTCCCATGCACTACAAAGCATTACATGTCCCATGCACTACAAAGTATTAGATGTCCATATACTACAAAGTATTACATGTCCCATATACTACAAAGCATTACATGTCCCATGCACTACAAAGTATTAGATGTCCATATACTACAAAGCATTACATGTCCCATGCACTACAAAGTATTAGATGTCCATATACTACAAAGTATTAGATGTCCATATACTACAAAGTATTAGATGTCCCATGCACTACAAAGCATTAGATGTCCCATACACTACAAAGCATTAGATGTCCCATATACTACAAAGCATTACATCTCCCATGCACTACTAAGTATTAGATGTCCCATATACTACAAAGTATTAGATGTCCCATATACTACAAAGCATTAGATGTCCCATATACTACAAAGTATTAGATGTCCCATATACTACAAAGTATTAGATGTCCCATATACTACAAAGCATTAGATGTCCCATATACTACAAAGTATTAGATGTCCCATATACTACAAAGTATTAGATGTCCATATACTACAAAGCATTACATGTCCCATATACTACAAAGTATTACATCTCCCATGCACTACAAAGTATTAGATGTCCCATATACTACAAAGTATTAGATGTCCATGCACTACAAAGTATTAGATGTCCATATACTACAAAGTATTAGATGTCCATGCACTACAAAGCATTAAATGTCCCATATACTACAAAGCATTACATCTCCCATGCACTACAAAGTATTAGATGTCCCATATACTACAAAGCATTACATCTCCCATGCACTACAAAGTATTAGATGTCCCATGCACTACAAAGTATTAGATGTCCATGCACTACAAAGTATTAGATGTCCATGCACTACAAAGCATTAAATGTCCCATATACTACAAAGCATTACATCTCCCATGCACTACAAAGTATTAGATGTCCCATATACTACAAAGCATTACATCTCCCATGCACTACAAAGTATTAGATGTCCCATGCACTACAAAGTATTAGATGTCCATGCACTACAAAGTATTAGATGTCCATGCACTACAAAGCATTAAATGTCCCATATACTACAAAGCATTACATCTCCCATGCACTACAAAGTATTAGATGTCCCATATACTACAAAGTATTAGATGTCCATGCACTACAAAGCATTAGATGTCCATGCACTACAAAGTATTACATCTCCCATGCACTACAACGCATTAGATGTCCCATATACTACAAAGTATTAGATGTCCCATATACTACAAAGCATTACATGTCCCATGCACTACAAAGTATTAGATGTCCCATGCACTACAAAGCATTACATGTCCCATGCACTACAAAGCATTACATCTCCCATGCACTACAAAGTATTAGATGTCCCATGCACTACAAAGCATTACATGTCCCATGCACTACAAAGTATTAGATGTCCATATACTACAAAGCATTACATGTCCCATATACTACAAAGCATTAGATGTCCATATACTACAAAGCATTAGATGTCCCATGCACTACAAAGCATTAGATGTCCCATATACTACAAAGCATTAGATGTACCATATACTACAAAGCATTAGATGTCCCATATACTACAAAGCATTAGAAGTCCCATATACTACAAAGCATTAGATGTCCCATGCACTACAAAGCATTAAATGTCCCATATACTACAAAGCATTAGATGTCCCATATACTACAAAGCATTAGATGTCCCATATACTACAAAGCATTAGATGTCCCATATACTACAAAGCATTACATGTCCCATGCACTACAAAGTATTAGATGTCCATATACTACAAAGCATTACATGTCCCATATACTACAAAGCATTAGATGTCCATATACTACAAAGCATTAGATGTCCCATGCACTACAAAGCATTAGATGTCCCATATACTACAAAGCATTAGATGTACCATATACTACAAAGCATTAGATGTCCCATATACTACAAAGCATTAGAAGTCCCATATACTACAAAGCATTAGATGTCCCATGCACTACAAAGCATTAAATGTCCCATATACTACAAAGCATTAGATGTCCCATATACTACAAAGCATTAGATGTCCCATATACTACAAAGCATTAGATGTCCCATATACTACAAAGCATTAGATGTCCATATACTACAAAGCATTAGATGTCCCATGCACTACAAAGCATTAGATGTCCCATATACTACAAAGCATTAGATGTCCCATGCACTACAAAGCATTAGATGTCCATATACTACAAAGCATTAGAAGTCCCATATACTACAAAGCATTAGATGTCCCATATACTACAAAGCATTAGATGTCCCATATACTACAAAGCATTAGATGTCCCATATACTACAAAGCATTAGATGTCCCATGCACTACAAAGCATTAGATGTCCCATATACTACAAAGCATTAGATGTCCCATGCACTACAAAGCATTAGAAGTCCCATATACTACAAAGCATTAGATGTCCCATATACTACAAAGCATTAGATGTCCCATGCATTACCCTGAATCAAGTCTACCCAGTCACTGTTGACCCGACAAGGGAATGCCTCGTAGATTATATTGTCCGAGTCACCTGTCAGTTTAGGGTTCCCCATTGATTTTATGTCATAACAAGTGTATTTCAGGGGGAAACTATTGAACACCACGCCTGTTTAACAAGCAAGAGATTAGTGGTGTAATATTAACATGGCTTTCTATTTACACTGATTGTTTTTTACAAATCTGGATGACGTCATGGTGCATCCTGTTATCTGTGTGTCATTGTGTTTGTGAGAAGATTCCTCCACACCTGTGGGTGAGAAGCCCAGTTTAGATAACTGGTATCAAACATATGTGTGCGATCGAATTCCAGGTCTGTGATTAGTTACCCCATGATTATGACCTAAGGTCAGATTATCACAGACGTCTTTCATGATTGTAAGTCATTGTGCTTTCTTGTGCTTCAGTCGATTTCACCAACATCTGTGGTGCAACTTTATGGTTTTAAAGTGTTTAATAAATGTTCTATGATCTTATCTAATTAGGAGATAACCATACTGTGTTTTCAATGTAGAACTAGGTTACCTGTATCTAATTAGGAGATAACCATACTATGTCTTCAATGTAGAACTAGGTTACCTGTATCTAATTAGGAGATAACCATACTGTGTCTTCAATGTAGAACTAGGTTACCTGTATCTAATTAGGAGATAACCATACTATGTCTTCAATGTAGAACTAGGTTACCTGTATCTAATTAGGAGATAACCATACTGTGTCTTCAATGTAGAACTAGGTTACCTGTATCTTAATAGGAGATAACCATACTGTGTTTTCAATGTAGAACTAGGTTACCTGTATCTAATTAGGAGATAACCATACTGTGTCTTCAATGTAGAACTAGGTTACCTGTATCTAATTAGGAGATAACCACACTGTGTTTTCAATGTAGAACTAGGTTACCTGTATCTAATTAGGAGATAACCATACTGTGTTTTCAATGTAGAACTAGGTTACCTGTATCTAATTAGGAGATAACCATACTATGTCTTCAATGTAGAACTAGGTTACCTGTATCTAATTAGGAGATAACCATACTGTGTTTTCAATGTAGAACTAGGTTACCTGTATCTAATTAGGAGATAACCATACTACGTCTTCAATGTAGAACTAGGTTACCTGTATCTTAATAGGAGATAACCATACTGTGTTTTCAATGTAGAACTAGGTTACCTGTATTTTATTAGGAGATAACCATACTGTGTTTTCAATGTAGAACTAGGTTACCTGTATCTAATTAGGAGATAACCACACTGTGTTTTCAATGTAGAACTAGGTTACCTGTATCTAATTAGGAGATAACCACACTGTGTTTTCAATGTAGAACTAGGTTACCTGTATCTAATTAGGAGATAACCATACTGTGTTTTCAATGTAGAACTAGGTTACCTGTATCTAATTAGGAGATATTCATACTGTGTTTTCAATGTAGAACTAGGTTACCTGTATCTAATTAGGAGATAACCATACTATGTCTTCAATGTAGAACTAGGTTACCTGTATCTAATTAGGAGATAACCATACTGTGTTTTCAATGTAGAACTAGGTTACCTGTATCTTATTAGGAGATAACCATACTGTGTTTTCAATGTAGAACTAGGTTACCTGTATCTAATTAGGAGATAACCACACTGTGTTTTCAATGTAGAACTAGGTTACCTGTATCTAATTAGGAGATAACCATACTATGTCTTCAATGTAGAACTAGGTTACCTGTATCTAATAAGGAGATAACCATACTGTGTTTTCAATGTAGAACTAGGTTACCTGTATCTAATTAGGAGATAACCACACTGTGTTTTCAATGTAGAACTAGGTTACCTGTATCTAATTAGGAGATAACCATACTGTGTTTTCAATGTAGAACTAGGTTACCTGTATCTAATTAGGAGATAACCACACTGTGTTTTCAATGTAGAACTAGGTTACCTGTATCTAATTAGGAGATAACCATACTGTGTTTTCAATGTAGAACTAGGTTACCTGTATCTAATTAGGAGATAACCATACTATGTCTTCAATGTAGAACTAGGTTACCTGTATCTAATTAGGAGATAACCATACTGTGTTTTCAATGTAGAACTAGGTTACCTGTATCTAATTAGGACATAACCATACTGTGTTTTCAATGTAGAACTAGGTTACCTGTATCTAATTAGGAGATAACCACACTGTGTTTTCAATGTAGAACTAGGTTACCTGTATCTAATTAGGAGATAACCATACTGTGTTTTCAATGTAGAACTAGGTTACCTGTATCTAATTAGGAGATAACCATACTGTGTTTTCAATGTAGAACTAGGTTACCTGTATCTAATTAGGAGATAACCATACTGTATTTTCAATGTAGAACTAGGTTACCTGTATCTAATTAGGAGATAACCACACTGTGTTTTCAATGTAGAACTAGGTTACCTGTATCTAATTAGGAGATAACCATACTGTGTTTTCAATGTAGAACTAGGTTACCTGTATCTAATAAGGAGATAACCATACTGTGTTTTCAATGTAGAACTAGGTTACCTGTATCTAATTAGGAGATAACCATACTGTGTTTTCAATGTAGAACTAGGTTACCTGTATCTAATTAGGAGATAACCATACTATGTCTTCAATGTAGAACTAGGTTACCTGTATCTAATTAGGAGATAACCATACTGTGTTTTCAATGTAGAACTAGGTTACCTGTATCTAATTAGGAGATAACCATACTGTGTTTTCAATGTAGAACTAGGTTACCTGTATCTAATTAGGAGATAACCATACTGTGTCTTCAATGTAGAACTAGGTTACCTGTATCTAATTAGGAGATAACCATACTGTGTTTTCAATGTAGAACTAGGTTACCTGTATCTAATTAGGAGATAACCATACTATGTCTTCAATGTAGAACTAGGTTACCTGTATCTAATTAGGAGATAACCATACTGTGTTTTCAATGTAGAACTAGGTTACCTGTATCTAATTAGGAGATAACCATACTACGTCTTCAATGTAGAACTAGGTTACCTGTATCTTAATAGGAGATAACCATACTGTGTTTTCAATGTAGAACTAGGTTACCTGTATTTTATTAGGAGATAACCATACTGTGTTTTCAATGTAGAACTAGGTTACCTGTATCTAATTAGGAGATAACCACACTGTGTTTTCAACGTAGAACTAGGTTACCTGTATCTACTTAGGAGATAACCATACTGTGTTTTCAATGTAGAACTAGGTTACCTGTATCTAATTAGGAGATAACCATACTATGTCTTCAATGTAGAACTAGGTTACCTGTATCTAATTAGGAGATAACCATACTGTGTTTTCAATGTAGAACTAGGTTACCTGTATCTAATTAGGAGATAACCATACTGTGTTTTCAATGTAGAACTAGGTTACCTGTATCTTAATAGGAGATAACCACACTGTGTTTTCAATGTAGAACTAGGTTACCTGTATCTAATTAGGAGATAACCATACTGTGTTTTCAATGTAGAACTAGGTTACCTGTAGATTTAACTGCACTTAATTGAATTTGGAACCGAACGCTCAGCATGAGGCATGGGTTGAGTCCAGTGCTTTGAGTGCGTTATCGATCTGAATTATGGAGTCACCAAACAACATATGGCGCTGTATATACTCAAGCGGTTTATTTACACCGTAATACTTCACTCAAACATTATGACGTCATATTATAGTAACTGCATGTGTGCATTTTGTAACCTGTAATTGTAGATATTATTATTCAAATATGCCTACAGACAATGACTGAAAAAAAGTAATATTCTATGAATATTAGCTTCTGCAGTGATGCGGCCATCAAACCAGCTGTTTCAATCAGAGGGGGTTATTGTGATTTAATAGCCTCTGAATGACCAATCAGAATCGAGTAAATTCCAAATTCATGGTAAAATGTGCATTATCACCATCACCTTTGATAATCAACAAATATGGCTCTTTCGTTACTCATGACTGTTATGTGCTAAGTATTAATGTGCCATTGCGATATTCAAAATATACTACTCAAAGTTTGCTAAGGATCACCACCTTAAAAGTTATATTTCAAATTTTGTGCATCTGTTGAAATAGCCAAAGACATTATTGCATGAAGACATGTTTAATGAATAAAAGCCTGTGAACACATATGTGAAACTCTCTGTAGCGGGTATTTGATCTACATGATGTGTTCACAGCCTGGCACCGTCGTAGTATGCTCCCAATAAATGTCTGGATGACAGTAAGAGCATTATGTGTCGTGAGAGGGTGATCTGCAGCTGGTTCCACATGTGTTCGATAGGGAATAGGTCTGATAACCGGGCTGGCCACTCCATGTGGACAATGGTCTCATACTCAAAATAGGCATGAACGACCCTGGCACAATGAGGTCGTGAGTAATTGTCCATGAAGATGAAGTCCTGTCCGATTGCTCCCCCATACGGTCTCATCCCTTCCAGGGTGCACCTGTCATCGTGCCCAGCTGTAGGACATGGAGATTGGTTCTCCCAGCTCTACTGATCCCACCCCAAATCATGATTGAGCCCATACCATATTGGGTATGTTTGGCTTCGTTGGAATCCTGAAATCTTTCTCCTCGTTTACATCTCATTCGGGCATGATGATCTGTGAAGTCCTGAAAGCATCTTAATTCATCAGTGAAAATAACTGGAACGCAGTCCTGGTCTGTGAAATTGACATGAATGCATGCCCTCTGTGACCGGAGATCAGCCTCACAGTGTGCTTGTGCCTATCATTTACCTTACAAAATTACTTTTGCATATATACACAGGCAATGTGAAAAGGCACCTGCATGCAAACTCTTAAGACCTGCACATTATGCTCAGTAACCACAGTAGTTGTGTGAGGGAGCCTTTCATTTTATATGTTTCTCTGTTAGATGATGACCCTGAATGAGTTCAAGGACATGTATGGTGCCATTGAGCGCCATCACCATGACCTCAAACTGGCCCATCTTACAGGGAAAACCCAGGACCTGATGTAAGTGTGCTTGAAGCCAGGACCTGATGTAAGGGTTTGAAGCCAGCGCCTGATGTAAGTGTGCTTGAAGCCAGGAACTGATGTAAGGGTTTGAAGCCAGGACCTGATGTGAGTGTTTGAAGCCAGGACCTGATGTAAGTGTTTGAAGCAGGGACCTGATGTAAGGGTTTGAAGCCAGGACCTGATGTAAGTGTTGGAAGCCAGGACCTGATGTAAGGGTTTGAAGGTAGGACCTGATGTAAGGGTTTGAAGCCAGGACCTGATGTAAGTGTTTGAAGCAGGGACCTGATGTAAGGGTTTGAAGCCAGGACCTGATGTAAGTGTTGGAAGCCAGGACCTGATGTTAGGGTTTGAAGCCAGGACCTGATGTAAGGGTTTGAAGCTAGGACCTGATGTAAGGGTTTGAAGCCAGGACCTGATGTAAGTGTTTGAAGCAGGGACCTGATGCAAGGGTTTGAAGCCAGGACCTGATGTAAGTGTTGGAAACCAGGACCTGATGTAAGGGTTTGAAGCTAGGACCTGATGTAAGGGTTGGAAACCAGGACCTGATGTAAGTGTTGGAAGCTAGGACCTGATGTAAGGGTTTGAAGCCAGGACCTGATGTAAGTGTTTGAAGCCAGGACCTGATGTAAGGGTTTGAAGCCAGGAGCTGATGTAAGTGTTTAAAGCAGGGACCTGATGTAAGGGTTTGAAGCCAGGACCTGATGTAAGTCTGTGTAAAGCCAGGACCTGATGTAAGTCTGCTTGAAGCCAGGACCTGATGTAAGTGTTTGAAGCTAGGACCTGATGTAACTGCTTGAAGCCAGAACCTGATGTGAGTGTTTGAAGCCACGACCTGATGTAAATGCTTGCAGCCAGGACCTGATGTCAGTGTTTGAAGCTAGGACCTGATGTAATGGCTTGAAGCCAGAACCTGATGTAAGTGTTTGAAGCCAAGACCTGATGTAAGTGTTTGAAGCCAAGACCTGATGTAAGTGTTTGAAGCCAGGACTTGATGTAAGTGCTTGAAGCCAGAACCTGATGTAAGTGTTTGAAGCCAGAACCTGATGTAAGTGTTTGAAGCTAGGACTTGATGTAAGTGCTTGAAGCCAGGACCTGATGTAAGTGCTTGAAGCCAGAACCTGATGTAAGTGTTTGAAGCCAGAACCTGATGTAAGTGTTTGAAGCTAGGACTTGATGTAAGTGCTTGAAGCTAGGACTTGATGTAAGTGCTTGAAGCCAGGACCTGATGTAAGTGCTTGAAGCCAGAACCTGATGTAAGTGTTTGAAGCCAGAACCTGATGTAAGTGTTTGAAGCTAGGACTTGATGTAAGTGCTTGAAGCTAGGACTTGATGTAAGTGCTTGAAGCTAGGACTTGATGTAAGTGCTGGAAGCCAGAACCTGATGTAAGTGCTTGAAGCCAGGACCTGATGTAAGTGTTTGAAGCTAGGACTTGATGTAAGTGCTTGAAGCTAGGACTTGATGTAAGTGCTTGAAGCCAGGACCTGATGTAAGTGCTTGAAGCTAGGACTTGATGTAAGTGCTTGAAGCTAGGACTTGATGTAAGTGCTGGAAGCCAGGACCTGATGTAAGTGCTTGAAGCCAGAACCTGATGTAAGTGCTTGAAGCTAGGACTTGATGTAAGTGCTTGAAGCCAGGACCTGATGTAAGTGCTGGAAGCCAGGACCTGATGTAAGTGCTTGAAGCTAGGACTTGATGTAAGTGCTTGAAGCTAGGACTTGATGTAAGTGCTTGAAGCTAGGACTTGATGTAAGTGCTTGAAGCCAGGACCTGATGTAAGTGCTTGAAGCTAGGACTTGATGTAAGTGCTTGAAGCTAGGACTTGATGTAAGTGCTGGAAGCCAGGACCTGATGTAAGTGCTTGAAGCCAGGACCTGATGTAAGTGTTTGAAGCTAGGACTTGATGTAAGTGCTTGAAGCCAGAACCTGATGTAAGTGTTTGAAGCTAGGACTTGATGTAAGTGCTGGAAGCTAGGACCTGATGTAAGTGCTTGAAGCCAGGACCTGATGTAAGTGCTTGAAGCCAGAACCTGATGTAAGTGCTTGAAGCCAGGACCTGATGTAAGTGCTTGAAGCCAGGACCTGATGTAAGTGCTTGAAGCCAGAACCTGATGTAAGTGCTTGAAGCCAGGACCTGATGTAAGTGTTTGAAGCCAGGACCTGATGTAAGTGCTGGAAGCCAGAACCTGATGTACAAGTGTGTCCCTCTGTTGCAGGGATCAGGCAGAGCGGGACACCAGGTTCTACCACATCCTTGTCCAGATGCTGAGTGAAGTTAAGGAGTAAGTGATCTCTGAGTAGTTGTGTTCAGTTTACATTGCTCAGTGACCTAGCCACTATCTATAGGATGTGGTGAACTAATGCTGTTTTGTGCTACCGTTGTGTGAATATGATGTGACCTGTTCCAGGGTGAAGTCTGGCAAGCAGCAGGAGAGTCTGAGGAAGGTGTACACATGGTATCTGGCCAACAAGCATGTGCTGTACTCCGGTCCGGTCAGTCACTAGTCCACCAGTCTGTCACTAGTCCATCAGTCAGTCACAAATCCATCAGTCAGTGACTAGTCAACCAGTCAGTGACTAGTCCACCAGTCAGTCACTAGTCCACCAGTCTGTCACTAGTCCACCAGACTGTCACTAGTCCACCAGTCTGTCACGTGTCCACCAGTCTGTCACTAGTCCACCAGTCTGTCACTAGTCCACCAGTCTGTCACTTGTCCACCAGTCTGTCACTTGTCCACCAGTCTGTCACTAGTCCATCAGTGTGTCACTAGTCCACCAGTCAGTCACTATTCCACCAGTCTGTCAGTTGTCCACCGGTCTGTCACTTGTCCACCAGTCTATCACTAGTCCACCAGTCAGTCAGTTGTCCACCAGTCTGTCACTAGTCCGTATGTCAGTCAGTTGTCCACCAGTCTGTCACTA
This sequence comes from Haliotis rufescens, assembly GCF_023055435.1. NCBI lineage: Eukaryota > Metazoa > Mollusca > Gastropoda > Lepetellida > Haliotidae > Haliotis > Haliotis rufescens. The sequence goes on from NW_025964057.1 coordinate 4,970,037, forward strand.
GTCCATCAGTCAGTGACTAGTCCACCAGTCTGTCACTAGTCCACCAGTCTGTCACTAGTCCACCAGTCTGTCACTTGTCCACCAGTCTGTCACTTGTCCACCAGTCTGTCACTTGTCCACCAGTCTGTCACTAGTCCACCTGTCTGTCACTAGTCCACCAGTCTGTCACTAGTCCATCAGTGTGTCACTAGTCCACCAGTCAGTCACTAGTCCACCTGTCTGTCACTTGTCCACCAGTCTGTCACTTGTCCACCAGTCTGTCACTTGTCCACCAGTCTGTCACTTGTCCACCAGTCTGTCACTTGTCCATCAGTCTGTCACTTGTCCATCAGTCTGTCACTAGTCCATCAGTGTGTCACTAGTCCACCAGTCAGTCACTAGTCCACCTGTCTGTCACTTGTCCACCAGTCTGTCACTTGTCCACCAGTCTGTCACTTGTCCACCAGTCTGTCACTAGTCCATCAGTCAGTGACTAGTCCACCAGTCTGTCACTTGTCCATCAGTCTGTCACTTGTCCACCAGTCTGTCACTAGTCCACCAGTCAGTCACTAGTCCACCTGTCTGTCACTTGTCCACCAGTCTGTCACTTGTCCACCAGTCTGTCACTAGTCCACCTGTCTGTCACTAGTCCACCAGTCTGTCACTAGTCCATCAGTGTGTCACTAGTCCACCAGTCAGTCACTAGTCCACCTGTCTGTCACTTGTCCACCAGTCTGTCACTTGTCCACCAGTCTGTCACTTGTCCACCAGTCTGTCACTTGTCCACCAGTCTGTCACTTGTCCATCAGTCTGTCACTTGTCCATCAGTCTGTCACTAGTCCATCAGTGTGTCACTAGTCCACCAGTCAGTCACTAGTCCACCTGTCTGTCACTTGTCCACCAGTCTGTCACTTGTCCACCAGTCTGTCACTTGTCCACCAGTCTGTCACTAGTCCATCAGTCAGTGACTAGTCCACCAGTCTGTCACTAGTCCATCAGTGTGTCACTAGTCCACCAGTCAGTCACTAGTCCACCTGTCTGTCACTTGTCCACCAGTCTGTCACTTGTCCACCAGTCTGTCACTAGTCCATCAGTCAGTGACTAGTCCACCAGTCTGTCACTTGTCCATCAGTCTGTCACTTGTCCACCAGTCTGTCACTAGTCCACCAGTCAGTCACTAGTCCACCTGTCTGTCACGTGTCCACCTGTCCTTCACTAGTCCACCTATCTATCACTTGTAACAAGTTGGTGATGTAGTTGTGCTTTCTCCTTGCAGCACTTCGGTCGTATCTATCAGCGACAGGCAGCGCAGGAGGTGCTGAAGAAAGCCACTTCCCCTCGAAATCCCCCACCTAGTCGTGACAGCCACCGCGTTGGCAGTGAGAGGAGCAGGTCGTCCTCACAACGCTACGCCAATATGGCCAATGGGCGCTCCACTAATCACAGCTCACCAGAGAAGGTGCGTCCTACTAATTCTACAGTGTCAGCATGTGGGGGCTGCAATGTACTTGTCTGTGTGTTAGTCCTGATTTAATGTGTGTTAGTCCTGATTTAGTGTGTGTGAGTCCTGATTTAGTGTGTGTTAGTCATGATTTAGTGTGTGTGAGTCCTGATTTAGTGTGTGTGAGTCCTGATTTAGTGTGTGTTAGTCCTGATTTAGTGTATGTTAGTCCTGATTTAGTGTGTGTTAGTCCTGATTTAGGTTGTCTGAGTCCTGATTTAGTGTGTTTTAGTCCTGATTTAGTGTGTTTTCGTCATGATTTAGTGTGTGTGAATCCTGATTTAGTGTGTGTTAGTCCTGATTTAGTGTGTGTTAGTCCTGATTTAGTGTGTGTTAGTCCTGATTTAGTGTGTGTTAGTCCTGATTTAGTGTGTGTTAGTCCTGATTATGTCTCCCCCAGAATGGAGGGAGACATATTGTTTTTGGCACGGTTCCCGTCCCGTCGATTTAGTGTGTGTGAGTGTTGATTTTAGTGTGTGTTAGTCCTGATTTAGTGTGTGTGAGTCTTGATTTAGTGTATGTTAGTCCTGATTTAGGTGTGTGAGTCCTGATTTAGTGTGTGTTAGTCCTAATTTAGTGTGTGTGAGTCCTGATTTAGTGTGTGTTAGTCCTGATTTAGTGTGTGTTAGTCCTAATTTAGTGTGTGTTAGTCCTGATTTAGTGTATGTTAGTCCTGATTTAGTTTGTGTGTGAGTCCTGATTTAGTGTGTGTGAGTCCTGATTTAGTGTGTGAGTCCTGATTTAGTGTGTGTTAGTCCTGATTTAGTGTGTGTTAGTCCTGATTTAGTGTGTGTTAGTCCTGATTTAGTGTGTGTTAGTCATGATTTAGTGTGTGTGAGTCCTGATTTAGTGTGTGTTAGTCCTGATTTAGTGTGTGTGAGTCCTGATTTAGTGTGTGTTAGTCCTGATTATGTCTCCCCCAGAATGGAGGGAGACATATTGTTTTTGGCACGGTTCCCGTCGGCGTCGGCGTTGACGTTTCCACCGTTTCCGGACCATAACTCAGAAACTGTTTAATATTTTTTCGCGAAACTTTGTATACACATTAACCCAGCACTGAAGTGGTGCCTTTTGCTATTTAGAGATTTTTGACATTTTTATTTTCTCTCGTTTCCATGGAGATAAGTTGAACATAGGCTCTGAATGGGGGTAAGCTTGGTTTCCGGACCATAACTCGGAAACCGTTTAATATTTTTTCGCGAAACTTTGTATACACTTTAACCCAGCACTGAAGTGGTGCCTTTTGCTATTTAGAGATTTTTGACGTTTTTATTTTTTCTCGTTTCCATGGAGATAAGTTGAACATAGGCTCTGAATGGGGGTAAGCTTTGTTTCCTGACCATAACTCAGAAACCGTTTAATATTTTTTCGCGAAACTTTGTATGCACATTAACCCAGCACTGAAGTGGTGCCCATTAGTTGTTTGAAATTTCTAGGAGTTCTATTTTTGTCTCTGTTATTTAGTAATGGAGGGTGGGAATGAAGAGATGGGGTTTAACGTGAAGTAAACGAATGAATGCGGGTTAGGGGAGTGGGGGGAGACATATGTTTTTACGAGTAAAAACACTTTCTAGTTTAGTGTGTGTTAGTCCTGATTTAGTGTGTGTGAGTCCTGATTTAGTGTATGTTAGTCCTGATTTAGTGTGTTAGTCCTGATTTAGTGTGTGTTAGTCCTGATTTAGTGTGTGTGAGTCCTGATTTAGTGTATGTTAGCCCTGATTTAGTGTGTGTTAGTCCTGATTTAGTGTGTGTTAGTCCTGATTTAGTGTGTGTTTGTCCTGATTTAGTGTGTGTTAGTCCTGATTTAGTGTGTTAGTCCTGATTTAGTGTGTGTTATTCCTGATTTAGTGTGTGTGAGTCCTGATTTAGTGTGTGTTAGTCCTGATTTAGTGTGTGTTAGTCCTGATTTAGTGTGTGTTAGTCCTGATTTAGTGTGTTTTAGTCCTGATTTAGTGTGTGTGAGTCCTGATTTAGTGTGTGTTAGTCCTGATTATGTCTCCCCCAGAATGGAGGGAGACATATTGTTTTTGGCACGGTTCCCGTCGGCGTCGGCGTTGGCGTTTCCACCGTTTCCGGACCATAACTCAGAAACTGTTTAATATTTTTTCGCGAAACTTTGTATACACATTAACCCAGCACTGAAGTGGTGCCTTTTGCTATTTAGAGATTTTTGACATTTTTATTTTTTCTCGTTTCCATGGAGATAAGTTGAACATAGGCTCTGAATGGGGGTAAGCTTGGTTTCCGGACCATAACTCGGAAACCGTTTAATATTTTTTCGCGAAACTTTGTATACACTTTAACCCAGCACTGAAGTGGTGCCTTTTGCTATTTAGAGATTTTTGACATTTTTATTTTTTCTTGTTTCCATGGAGATAAGTTGAACATAGGCTCTGAATGGGGGTAAGCTTTGTTTCCTGACCATAACTCAGAAACCGTTTAATATTTTTTCGCGAAACTTTGTATACACATTAACCCAGCACTGAAGTGGTGCCCATTAGTTGTTTGAAATTTCTAGGAGTTCTATTTTTGTCTCTGTTATTTAGTAATGGAGGGTGGGAATGAAGAGATGGGGTTTAACGTGAAGTAAACGAATGAATGCGGGTTAGGGGAGTGGGGGGAGACATATGTTTTTACGAGTAAAAACACTTTCTAGTTTAGTGTGTGTTAGTCCTGATTTAGTGTGTGTGAGTCCTGATTTAGTGTATGTTAGTCCTGATTTAGTGTGTGTTAGTCCTGATTTAGTGTGTGTTAGTCCTGATTTAGTGTATGTTAGTCCTGATTTAGTGTGTGTTAGTCCTGATTTAGTGTGTGTTAGTCCTGATTTGGTGTGTATGAGTCCTGATTTAGTGTGTGTTAGTCCTGATTTAGTGTGTGTGAGTCCTGATTTAGTGTGTGTGAGTCCTGATTTAGTGTGTATGAGTCCTGATTTAGTGTGTGTTAGTCCTGATTTAGTGTGTATGAGTCATGATTTAGTGTGTGTGAGTCCTGATTTAGTGTGTGTGAGTCCTGATTTAGTGTGTGTGAGTCCTGATTTAGTGTGTATGAGTCATGATTTAGTTAGTATGAATCTGACCATGGTTTTATCTCCACTTTGTTGGGGAATGCAAAAGTATGCATGAAACTTATCATGTGCATGTTATGTGTGGCAGTGATTACAGTTTACAAGTCAGTGCAGTTCCTGCAGAGGGATTCCCTAATGGGTGGAGTCCAGTGGCAGATATCCTGTGTGATACCAGCTTGTTGGGAGGCATTCTTCGATTGTAGTCACTTTGTGGAGGGGTTATTGTGAGGCAGGGTTGGTCATGAATACTCAGATTTGCTGGCAGCACTTTCAACAATTGCACAAATCAGGGCATACAAATATGTTAATTGCAAGGTCTCGGGTGAACGCACTGGCTGTGTGTGAGACCGAGCCATTGTATGGTGTGGTTACTACTGGTTCTACACTACTGGTTCTACACTACTGGTTCTACACTACTGGTTCTACACGGCTATGTCAGCCACCAGTCCAGAATGTGGTGCCTCTTCACTTCACACATTCAGTGTATAAACTTGACGTGTGATACAACAAACTGTGAGGCTGTCACCCACTGATGGGTTCAGTTAGACATGATATATACTTGACGTGTGATACAACAAGCTGTGAGGCTGTCACCCACTGATTGGTTCAGTTAGACATGATATATACTTGACGTGTGATACAACAAGCTGTGAGGCTGTCACCCACTGATGGATTCAGTTAGACATGATATATACTTGACGTGTGATACAACAACTAACTGTGAGACTGTGACCCACTGTTGGGTTCAGTTAGACATGATATATACTTGACGTGTGATACAACAACTAACTGTGAGACTGTGACCCACTGATGGGTTCAGTTAGACATGATATATACTTGACGTGTGATACAACAACTAACTGTGAGACTGTGACCCACAGTTAGATATTATTCAGATGTCTTTCATCCCCCCCGTATGGAGATCCTGTCTGCTCCTCTCATCATCGACCCCTGTATATGTCTTTCTGTATGGAGATCCTGTCTGCTCCACTCATCACTGACCCCAGTAGATGTCTTTCTGTATGGAGACCCTGTCTGCTCCACTCATCACTGACCCCTGTAGATGTCTTTCTGTACGGACATCCTGTCTGCCTCACTCATCACTGACCCCTGTAGATGTCTTTCTGTACGGAGATCCTGTCTGCTCCACTCATCACTGACCCCTTTAGATGTCTTTCTGTATGGAGATCCTGTCTGCTCCACTCATCACCGATGTAGATGTCTTTCTGTATGGAGATCCTGTCTGCTCCACTCATCACCGATGTAGATGTCTTTCTGTATGGAGATCCTGTCTGCTCCTCTCATCACTGACCCCTGTAGATGTCTTTCTGTATGGAGACCCTGTCTGCTCCACTCATCACTGACCCCTGTAGATGTCTTTCTGTACGGACATCCTGTCTGCCTCACTCATCACTGACCCCTGTAGATGTCTTTCTGTACGGAGATCCTGTCTGCTCCACTCATCACTGACCCCTGTAGATGTCTTTCTGTATGGAGATCCTGTCTGCTCCACTCATCACCGATGTAGATGTCTTTCTGTATGGAGACCCTGTCTGCTCCACTCATCACTGACCCCTGTAGATGTCTTTCTGTATGGAGATCCTGTCTGCTCCTCTTGTCACTGACCCCTGTAGATGTCTTTCTGTATGGAGATCCTGTCTGCTCCACTCATCACCGATGTAGATGTCTTTCTGTATGGAGATCCTGTCTGCTCCACTCATCACCGATGTAGATGTCTTTCTGTATGGAGATCCTGTCTGCTCCTCTCATCACCGATGTAGATGTCTTTCTGTATGGAGACCCTGTCTGCTCCACTAATCACCGATGTAGATGTCTTTCTGTACGGAGATCCTGTCTGCTCCACTCATCACTGACCCCTGTAGATGTCTTTCTGTATGGAGACCCTGTCTGCTCCACTCATCACTGACCCCTGTAGATGTCTTTCTGTATGGAGATCCTGTCTGCTCCACTCATCACCGATGTAGATGTCTTTCTGTATGGAGATCCTGTCTGCTCCACTCATCACCGATGTAGATGTCTTTCTGTATGGAGATCCTGTCTGCTCCTCTCATCACTGACCCCTGTAGATGTCTTTCTGTATGGAGATCCTGTCTGCTCCACTCATCACCGATGTAGATGTCTTTCTGTATGGAGATCCTGTCTGCTCCACTCATCACCGATGTAGATGTCTTTCTGTATGGAGATCCTGTCTGCTCCACTCATCACTGACCCCTGTAGATGTCTTTCTGTATGGAGATCCTGTCTGCTCCACTCATCACCGATGTAGATGTCTTTCTGTATGGAGATCCTGTCTGCTCCACTCATCACCGATGTAGATGTCTTTCTGTATGGAGATCCTGTCTGCTCCTCTCATCACTGACCCCTGTAGATGTCTTTCTGTATGGAGATCCTGTCTGCCTCACTCATCACTGACCCCTGTAGATGTCTTTCTGTACGGAGATCCTGTCTGCTCCACTCATCACCGACCCCTGTAGATGTCTTTCTGTACGGAGATCCTGTCTGCTCCACTCATCACTGACCCCAGTAGATGTCTTTCTGTATGGAGATCCTGTCTGCTCCACTCATCACCGATGTAGATGTCTTTCTGTATGGAGATCCTGTCTGCTCCACTCATCACCGATGTAGATGTCTTTCTGTATGGAGATCCTGTCTGCTCCTCTCATCACTGACCCCTGTAGATGTCTTTCTGTATGGAGATCCTGTCTGCCTCACTCATCACTGACCCCTGTAGATGTCTTTCTGTACGGACATCCTGTCTGCCTCACTCATCACTGACCCCTGTAGATGTCTTTCTGTACGGAGATCCTGTCTGCTCCACTCATCACTGACCCCTTTAGATGTCTTTCTGTATGGAGATCCTGTCTGCTCCACTCATCACCGATGTAGATGTCTTTCTGTATGGAGATCCTGTCTGCTCCACTCATCACCGATGTAGATGTCTTTCTGTATGGAGATCCTGTCTGCTCCTCTCATCACTGACCCCTGTAGATGTCTTTCTGTATGGAGACCCTGTCTGCTCCACTCATCACTGACCCCTGTAGATGTCTTTCTGTACGGACATCCTGTCTGCCTCACTCATCACTGACCCCTGTAGATGTCTTTCTGTACGGAGATCCTGTCTGCTCCACTCATCACTGACCCCTGTAGATGTCTTTCTGTATGGAGATCCTGTCTGCTCCACTCATCACCGATGTAGATGTCTTTCTGTATGGAGACCCTGTCTGCTCCACTCATCACTGACCCCTGTAGATGTCTTTCTGTATGGAGATCCTGTCTGCTCCTCTTGTCACTGACCCCTGTAGATGTCTTTCTGTATGGAGATCCTGTCTGCTCCACTCATCACCGATGTAGATGTCTTTCTGTATGGAGATCCTGTCTGCTCCACTCATCACCGATGTAGATGTCTTTCTGTATGGAGATCCTGTCTGCTCCTCTCATCACCGATGTAGATGTCTTTCTGTATGGAGACCCTGTCTGCTCCACTCATCACCGATGTAGATGTCTTTCTGTACGGAGATCCTGTCTGCTCCACTCATCACTGACCCCTGTAGATGTCTTTCTGTATGGAGACCCTGTCTGCTCCACTCATCACTGACCCCTGTAGATGTCTTTCTGTATGGAGATCCTGTCTGCTCCACTCATCACCGATGTAGATGTCTTTCTGTATGGAGATCCTGTCTGCTCCACTCATCACCGATGTAGATGTCTTTCTGTATGGAGATCCTGTCTGCTCCTCTCATCACTGACCCCTGTAGATGTCTTTCTGTATGGAGATCCTGTCTGCTCCACTCATCACCGATGTAGATGTCTTTCTGTATGGAGATCCTGTCTGCTCCACTCATCACCGATGTAGATGTCTTTCTGTATGGAGATCCTGTCTGCTCCTCTCATCACTGACCCCTGTAGATGTCTTTCTGTATGGAGATCCTGTCTGCTCCACTCATCACCGATGTAGATGTCTTTCTGTATGGAGATCCTGTCTGCTCCACTCATCACCGATGTAGATGTCTTTCTGTATGGAGATCCTGTCTGCTCCTCTCATCACTGACCCCTGTAGATGTCTTTCTGTATGGAGATCCTGTCTGCCTCACTCATCACTGACCCCTGTAGATGTCTTTCTGTACGGAGATCCTGTCTGCTCCACTCATCACCGACCCCTGTAGATGTCTTTCTGTACGGAGATCCTGTCTGCTCCACTCATCACTGACCCCTGTAGATGTCTTTCTGTACGGACATCCTGTCTGCCTCACTCATCACTGACCCCTGTAGATGTCTTTCTGTATGGAGACCCTGTCTGCTCCACTCATCACTGACCCCTGTAGATGTCTTTCTGTATGGACATCCTGTCTGCTCCTCTCATCACTGACCCCTGTAGATATCTTTCTGTATGGAGATCCTGTCTGCCTCACTCATCACTGACCCCTGTAGATGTCTTTCTGTACGGACATCCTGTCTGCCTCACTCATCACTGACCCCTGTAGATGTCTTTCTGTATGGAGACCCTGTCTGTTCCACTCATCACTGACCCCTGTAGATGTCTTTCTGTACGGACATCCTGTCTGCCTCACTCATCACTGACCCCTGTAGATGTCTTTCTGTATGGACATCCTGTCTGCCTCACTCATCACTGACCCCTGTAGATGTCTTTCTGTATGGAGATCCTGTCTGCTCCTCTCACCACTGACCCCTGTAGATGTCTTTCTGTACGGACATCCTGTCTGCCTCACTCATCACTGACCCCTGTAGATGTCTTTCTGTACGGACATCCTGTCTGCTCCTCTCATCACCGACCCCTGTAGACGTCTTTCTGTATGGACATCCTGTCTGCTCCTCTCATCACCGATGTAGATGTCTTTCTGTATGGAGATCCTGTCTGCTCCACTCATCACCGATGTAGATGTCTTTCTGTATGGAGATCCTGTCTGCTCCACTCATCACTGACCCCTGTAGATGTCTTTCTGTACGGACATCCTGTCTGCCTCACTCATCACTGACCCCTGTAGATGTCTTTCTGTATGGAGACCCTGTCTGTTCCACTCATCACTGACCCCTGTAGATGTCTTTCTGTACGGAGATCCTGTCTGCTCCACTCATCACTGACCCCTGTAGATGTCTTTCTGTACGGACATCCTGTCTGCCTCACTCATCACTGACCCCTGTAGATGTCTTTCTGTATGGAGACCCTGTCTGCCTCACTCATCACTGACCCCTGTAGATGTCTTTCTGTATGGAGATCCTGTCTGCTCCTCTCATCACTGACCTCTGTAGATGTCTTTCTGTATGGAGACCCTGTCTGCTCCACTCATCACCGATGTAGATGTCTTTCTGTATGGAGATCCTGTCTGCTCCTCTCATCATCGACCCCTGTAGATGTCTTTCTGTATGGAGATCCTGTCTGCTCCACTCATCACTGACCCCTGTAGATGTCTTTCTGTATGGAGACCCTGTCTGTTCCACTCATCACTGACCCCTGTAGATGTCTTTCTGTACGGACATCCTGTCTGCCTCACTCATCACTGACCCCTGTAGATGTCTTTCTGTACGGACATCCTGTCTGCCTCACTCATCACTGACCCCTGTAGATGTCTTTCTGTATGGAGATCCTGTCTGCTCCTCTCATCACTGACCCCTGTAGATGTCTTTCTGTACGGACATCCTGTCTGCCTCACTCATCACTGACCCCTGTAGATGTCTTTCTGTACGGACATCCTGTCTGCCTCACTCATCACTGACCCCTGTAGATGTCTTTCTGAATGGAGACCCTGTCTGTTCCACTCATCACTGACCCCTGTAGATATCTTTCTGTATGGACATCCTGTCTGCTCCTCTCATCACCGACCCCTGTAGATGTCTTTCTGTATGGACATCCTGTCTGCTCCTCTCATCACCGATGTAGATGTCTTTCTGTATGGAGACCCTGTCTGCTCCACTCATCACCGATGTAGATGTCTTTCTGTACAGATATCCTGTCTGCTCCACTCATCACTGACCCCTGTAGATGTCTTTCTGTACGGACATCCTGTCCGCCTCATTTATCACTGACCCCTGTAGATGTCTTTCTGTATGGAGACCCTGTCTGTTCCACTCATCACTGACCCCTGTAGATGTCTTTCTGTACGGAGATCCTGTCTGCTCCACTCATCACTGACCCCTGTAGATGTCTTTCTGTACGGACATCCTGTCTGCCTCACTCATCACTGACCCCTGTAGATGTCTTTCTGTATGGAGACCCTGTCTGCCTCACTCATCACTGACCCCTGTAGATGTCTTTCTGTATGGAGATCCTGTCTGCTCCTCTCATCACTGACCTCTGTAGATGTCTTTCTGTATGGAGACCCTGTCTGCTCCACTCATCACCGATGTAGATGTCTTTCTGTATGGAGATCCTGTCTGCTCCTCTCATCATCGACCCCTGTAGATGTCTTTCTGTATGGAGATCCTGTCTGCTCCACTCATCACCGATGTAGATGTCTTTCTGTATGGAGATCCTGTCTGCTCCACTCATCACCGATGTAGATGTCTTTCTGTATGGAGATCCTGTCTGCTCCACTCATCACCGATGTAGATGTCTTTCTGTATGGAGATCCTGTCTGCTCCACTCATCACCGATGTATATGTCTTTCTGTATGGAGATCCTGTCTGCTCCACTCATCACCGATGTAGATGTCTTTCTGTATGGAGATCCTGTCTGCTCCACTCATCACCGATGTAGATGTCTTTCTGTATGGAGATCCTGTCTGCTCCTCTCATCATCGACCCCTGTATATGTCTTTCTGTATGGAGATCCTGTCTGCTCCACTCATCACCGATGTAGATGTCTTTCTGTATGGAGATCCTGTCTGCTCCACTCATCACCGATGTATATGTCTTTCTGTATGGAGATCCTGTCTGCTCCACTCATCACCGATGTAGATGTCTTTCTGTATGGAGATCCTGTCTGCTCCACTCATCACCGATGTAGATGTCTTTCTGTATGGAGATCCTGTCTGCTCCACTCATCACCGATGTATATGTCTTTCTGTATGGAGATCCTGTCTGCTCCACTCATCACCGATGTAGATGTCTTTCTGTATGGAGATCCTGTCTGCTCCACTCATCACCGATGTAGATGTCTTTCTGTATGGAGATCCTGTCTGCTCCTCTCATCATCGACCCCTGTATATGTCTTTCTGTATGGAGATCCTGTCTGCTCCACTCATCACCGATGTAGATGTGTTTCTGTATGGAGATCCTGTCTGCTCCACTCATCACCGATGTAAATGTCTTTCTGTATGGAGATCCTGTCTGCTCCTCTCATCATCGACCCCTGTATATGTCTTTCTGTATGGAGATCCCGTCTGCTCCACTCATCACCGACCCCTGTAGATGTCTTTCTGTGTGGAGATCCTGTCTGCTTCACTCATCACCGACCCCTGTAGATGTCTTTTTGTATGGAGATCCTGTCTGCTCCACTCATCACTGACCCCTGTAGATGTCTTTCTGTGTGGAGATCCTGTCTGCTCCACTCATCACTGACCCCTGTAGATGTCTTTCTGTGTGGAGATCCTGTCTGCTCCACTCATCACCGACCCCTGTAGATGTCTTTCTGTATGGAGATCCTGTCTGCTCCACTCATCACTGACCCCTGTAGATGTCTTTCTGTACGGAGATTCTGTTTGCTCCACTCATCACCGATGTAGTTGTCTTTCTGTGTGGAGATCCTGTCTGCTCCTCTCATCACAGACCCCTGTAGATGTGTTTCCGTATGGAGATCCTGTGAGCTCCTCTCATCACCGACCCCTGTAGATGTCTTTCTGTATGGAGATCCTGTCTGCTCCACTCATCACTGACCCCTGTAGATGTCTTTCTGTGTGGAGATCCTGTCTGCTCCTCTCATCACCGACCCCTGTAGATGTGTTTCCGTATGGAGATCCTGTGAGCTCCTCTCATCACCGACCCCTGTAGATGTCTTTCTGTATGGAGATCCTGTCTGCTCCACTCATCACAGACCCCTGTAGATTTCTTTCTGTATGGAGACCCTGTCAGCTCCTCTCATCACCGACCCCTGTAGTGGGCAAGGAGTGATTCAGGGTCCATTGTGTGCCTTCATTTCTTACTGAACTTCACTGACCCCTGTAGATGTCTTTCTGTACGGAGATTCTGTTTGCTCCACTCATCACCGATGTAGTTGTCTTTCTGTGTGGAGATCCTGTCTGCTCCTCTCATCACCGACCCCTGTAGATGTGTTTCCGTATGGAGATCCTGTGAGCTCCTCTCATCACCGACCCCTGTAGATGTCTTTCTGTATGGAGATCCTGTCTGCTCCACTCATCACTGACCCCTGTAGATGTCTTTCTGTGTGGAGATCCTGTCTGCTCCTCTCATCATCGACCCCTGTATATGTCTTTCTGTATGGAGATCCTGTCTGCTCCACTCATCACCGATGTAGATGTCTTTCTGTATGGAGATCCTGTCTGCTCCACTCATCACCGATGTAGATGTCTTTCTGTATGGAGATCCTGTCTGCTCCACTCATCACCGATGTAGATGTCTTTCTGTATGGAGATCCTGTCTGCTCCACTCATCACCGATGTAGATGTCTTTCTGTATGGAGATCCTGTCTGCTCCACTCATCACCGATGTAGATGTCTTTCTGTATGGAGATCCTGTCTGCTCCACTCATCACCGATGTAGATGTCTTTCTGTATGGAGATCCTGTCTGCTCCACTCATCACCGATGTAGATGTCTTTCTGTATGGAGATCCTGTCTGCTCCTCTCATCATCGACCCCTGTATATGTCTTTCTGTATGGAGATCCTGTCTGCTCCACTCATCACCGATGTAGATGTCTTTCTGTATGGAGATCCTGTCTGCTCCACTCATCACCGATGTAGATGTCTTTCTGTATGGAGATCCTGTCTGCTCCACTCATCACCGATGTAGATGTCTTTCTGTATGGAGATCCTGTCTGCTCCACTCATCACCGATGTAGATGTCTTTCTGTATGGAGATCCTGTCTGCTCCACTCATCACCGATGTATATGTCTTTCTGTATGGAGATCCTGTCTGCTCCACTCATCACCGATGTAGATGTCTTTCTGTATGGAGATCCTGTCTGCTCCACTCATCACCGATGTAGATGTCTTTCTGTATGGAGATCCTGTCTGCTCCTCTCATCATCGACCCCTGTATATGTCTTTCTGTATGGAGATCCTGTCTGCTCCACTCATCACCGATGTAGATGTCTTTCTGTATGGAGATCCTGTCTGCTCCACTCATCACCGATGTAGATGTCTTTCTGTATGGAGATCCTGTCTGCTCCTCTCATCATCGACCCCTGTATATGTCTTTCTGTATGGAGATCCTGTCTGCTTCACTCATCACCGACCCCTGTAGATGTCTTTTTGTATGGAGATCCTGTCTGCTCCACTCATCACTGACCCCTGTAGATGTCTTTCTGTGTGGAGATCCTGTCTGCTCCACTCATCACTGACCCCTGTAGATGTCTTTCTGTGTGGAGATCCTGTCTGCTCCACTCATCACCGACCCCTGTAGATGTCTTTCTGTATGGAGATCCTGTCAGCTCCACTCATCACTGACCCCTGTAGATGTCTTTGTGTACGGAGATTCTGTTTGCTCCACTCATCACCGATGTAGTTGTCTTTCTGTGTGGAGATCCTGTCTGCTCCTCTCATCACCGACCCCTGTAGATGTGTTTCCGTATGGAGATCCTGTGAGCTCCTCTCATCACCGACCCCTGTAGATGTCTTTCTGTATGGAGATCCTGTCTGCTCCACTCATCACAGACCCCTGTAGATTTCTTTCTGTATGGAGACCCTGTCAGCTCCTCTCATCACCGACCCCTGTAGTGGGCAAGGAGTGATTCAGGGTCCATTGTGTGCCTTCATTTCTTACTGAACTTCAGTGGGAGGTTAATTTAGTTGATATGACAATAAGCTTGAATTTTGGTTGGCTGGTTGGTTAGCTGTTTGGTTGGTTGGTTGGTTGGTTGGTTGGTCAAGTGACCATTTACAGATAGCGTACACATTAGTCTTCATCTGATTTTGTTACCATGGTAACATACAGTAATTCTATTTTGTTTCCAGCAACCTGCCACTTCCAGCTCGCCTCACTCTCCTGTTGCCTATAGCAACCAAGATGGTGACTTTTCAGACACAGAGATGGACTTGGAGTTGGCTGGGACTCCCATGAATGACAATGATGGTCTTACTGAGAACATCCAGGGTGTCCACACCCCGGGGGTCCATGACTTTCCCTGCGAGACCCCCTCCGTCCGCTTCACCCCTCTCAGGGAACAGGTACGTCCTGTCTCATCCTTATTACAGCTGGTTATACCTCATAGTTATCAACTGGCTATACCTCATAGTGATCAGCTGACTATACCTCGTAGTAAACATCTGGTTATACCTTGTAGTTAACATCTGGTTATACCTCGTAGTTAACAGCTGGTTATACTTCATAGTTAACAGCTGGTTATACCTCGTAGTTAACAGCTGGTTATACCTCATAGTTATCAACTGGCTATACCTCATAGTGATCAGCTGGCTATACCTCGTAGTTAACATCTGGTTATACCTCGTAGTTTACAACTGGTTATACCTCGTAGTTACCTCGTTATACTTAGTAGTTATCAGCTGGTTATACCTCTGCTATACCTCGTAGTTAACATCTGGTTATACCTCGTAGTTAACATCTGGTTATACCTCGTAGTTAACAGCTGGTTATACCTCATAGTTATCAACTGGCTATACCTCATAGTGATCAGCTGGCTATACCTCGTAGTTAACATCTGGTTATACGTCGTAGTTAACAGCTGGTTATACCTCATAGTTATCAACTGGCTATACCTCATAGTGATCAGCTGGCTATACCTCGTAGTTAACATCTGGTTATACCTCGTAGTTTACAACTGGTTATACCTCGTAGTTACCTCGTTATACTTAGTAGTTATCAGCTGGTTATACCTCTGCTATACCTCGTAGTTAACATCTGGTTATACCTCGTAGTTAACATCTGGTTATACCTCGTAGTTAACAGCTGGTTATACCTCATAGTTATCAACTGGCTATACCTCATAGTGATCAGCTGGCTATACCTCGTAGTTAACATCTGGTTATACGTCGTAGTTAACAGCTGGTTATACCTCAGAGTTATCAACTGGCTATACCTCATAGTGATCAGCTGGCTATACCTCGTAGTTATCAACTGGCTATACCTCGTAGTTAACATCTGATTATACCTCGTAGTTTACAACTGGTTATACCTCATAGTTATCAACTGGCTATACCTCATAGTGATCAGCTGGCTATACCTCATAGTGATCAACTGGCTATACCTCGTAGTTAACATCTGGTTATACATCGTAGTTAACAGCTGGTTATACCTCATAGTTATCAAGTGGCTATACCTCATAGTTAACATCTGGTTATACCTCGTAGTTAACAGCTGGTTATACCTTTTTGTAAAGAGCTGGTTATACTTAGTAGTTATCAGCTGGTTATACCTCAGCTATACCTTGTTGTAAACAGCTGGTTATACCTTATAGTTAACATCTGGTTATACCTCGTAGTTAACATCTGGTTATACCTCGTAGTTAACAGCTGGTTATACCTTTTTGTAAACAGTTGGTTATACTTAGTAGTTATCAGCTGGTTATACCTCTGCTATACCTTGTTGTAAACAGCTGGTTATACCTCGTTGTAAACAGCTGGTTATACCTCGTTGTAAACAGCTGGTTAAACCTTGTTGTAAACAGCTGGTTATACCTTTTTGTAAACAGCTGGTTATACCTCATAGTTATCAACTGGCTATACCTCGTAGTTAACATCTGGTTATACCTCGTAGTTAACAGCTGGTTATACCTTTTTGTAAACAGCTGGTTATACTTAGTAGTTATCATCTGGTTATACCTCTGCTATACCTTGTTGTAAACAGCTGGTTATACCTTGTTGTAAACAGCTGGTTAAACCTTGTTGTAAACAGCTGGTTATACCTCATAGTTATCAACTGGCTATACCTCGTAGTTAACATCTGGTTATACCTCGTAGTTAACAGCTGGTTATACCTTTTTGTAAACAGCTGGTTATACTTAGTAGTTATCATCTGGTTATACCTCTGCTATACTTTGTTGTAAACAGCTGGTTATACCTCGTTGTAAACAGCTGGTTATACCTCGATGTAAACAGCTGGTTATACCTTTTTGTAAACAGCTGGTTATACCTCGTAGTTAACAACTGGTTATATCTCATTGTTAACAGCTGGCTATACCTCGTAGTTAACAGCTGGTTATACCTCGTTGTAAACAGCTGGTTATACCTTGTTGTAAACAGCTGGTTATACCTCGTTGTAAACAGCTGGTTATACCTCGTTGTAAACAGCTGGTTATACCTTTTTGTAAACAGCTGGTTATACCTCGTAGTTATCAGCTGGTTATATCTCATTGTTAACAGCTGGTTATATTTAGTAGTTATCAGCTGGTTATACCTCGTTGTAAACAGCTGGTTATGCCTTGTTGTAAACAGCTGGTTATGCCTTGTTGTAAACAGCTGACTATACCTCATTGTAAACAGCTGGCTATACCTCGTAGTTAACAGCTGGCTAAACCTCGTAGTGAACAGCTGGTTATACCTCGTAGTTATCAGTTGGCTATACCTCGTAGTTAACAGCTGGTTATATCTCATTGTTAACAGCTGGTTATATCTCTTAGTTAACAGCTGGTTATACTTAGTAGTTAACAGCTGGTTATACCTTGTTGGAAATAGCTGGTTATACTTTTTTGTAAACAGCTGGTTATACCTCGTAGTTAACAGCTGGTTATATCTCATTGTTAACAGCTGGTTATACCTCTTAGTTAACAGCTGGTTATACCTTGTTGCAAACAGCTGGTTATACCTCGTAGTTAACAGCTGGTTATACCTCGTAGTTAACAGCTGGCTATACCTTGTTGTAACAGCTGGTTATACCTCACATTCAACAGCTGGTTATACCTCTTAGTTAACAGCTGGCTATACCTCTTAGTTAACAGCTGGTTATACCTTGTTGTAAACTCGGCATAGCTAGCAGTTTACAACAAGGTATAACCAGCTGTTAACTAAGAGATATAACCAGCTGATAACTATGAGTTATAACAGCTGGTTATACCTTGTTGTAAACGCCTGGCTATACCTCGTTGTAAACAGCTGGCTATACCTCTAAGTTAACAGCTGGTTATACCTTGTTGTAAACAGCTGGTTATACTTCTTAGTTAACAGCTGGCTTTACCTCGTTGTAGACAGCTGGTTATACTGTAAACAGTTATACCTCGCAATTAACACTTTGTGTTTCAGTCCACAAAAATCTCTCACACTCACGCTGGTCTACCCAAGCGGATGGTTCATTCGGTGGCGAGTATGGTAAACCCCCACGCCCACCACTCACTGACCCTCCCCCCTGAGGAGGATGGGGACAGACAGGGTGAGATGCATCTTTTCTTTCTCTGGTTGCTGTAGCTGGTACTCCTCTCACTATCTTGTTGGAACACAGACATTGGATAATCTTCTGTTTTGATGGCCGGGTGAACTTCATGTCTAGATTGTATAGAACTGATGGGATTCTGGGTTAGAATAGGTCCCCAGCAATCTATGCTGGTTGTAAGAGGTGACCAAATGGATCAGGGTGGTCAGACTTGGTTGATTGCATGTCATTGCAGCCCAATGCTGTGCATCGTATTAGCTGGAATATTGCTCATTGCTGTGGTAAAACAACAACGAACATGCAAACATGCAAACATGCAAACATGCAAACAAACATACAAACATGCAAAGAAACAAGCTCGTACAGAATATTCTATAAGTCATGTATTTTTTTTTGTTCTGCAGGAGTGAGTCGAATGTTTCAGCGGCCGCCAACGGCGCCAGTGCTGAGTGAGGACATCCTGCAGAGCTGGAAGAACTTCAACACGGAGGTGGCCTACACCCAGGACGTCGTCAGTCAGTGCTTTACCCCGCTTTCCTCTGTTTTACTCCACTTTCATCTGCTTTCTTCTGCTTTACTCCGCTTTCCTCTGCTTTCCCCCACTTAACTCAACTTTACTCTAATTTCCTCTGCTTAACTCCTCTTTACTCTGCTTTCCTCCGATTTCCTCTGCTTTCCTCCACTTAACTCAGCTTTACCCTACTTCCTTCTGCTTAACTCCCCTTTACTCTGCTTTACCCTGCTTTCCTCTGCTTTACTCCACTTTCATCTGCTTTCTTCTGCTTTCCTCTGCTTTCCTCTGCTTAACTCCTCTTTCCTCTACTCTACCCCTTTCTACACCACTTTACTCCTCATTATTCCGCTTTACTCAGCTTTCCTCTGCTTTACTCTGCTTTCCCCCACTTAACTCAGCTTTACTCTGCTTTCCTCTGCTTTAATCCGCTTTCCTCTGCTTGCCTTTGCTTTACTCAACTTTCCTCTGCTTTCCTCCACTTAACTCAGCTTTACCCTCCTTCCTTCTGCTTAACTCCCCTTTACTCTGCTTAACTCCTCTTTCCTCTACTCTACCCCTTTCTACTCCACTTTACTCCTCATTACTCCTCTTAACTCTGCTTTCCTCTGCTAAACTCCTCTCTCCTCTACTCGACCCCTTTCTACACCACTTTACACCTCATTACTCCTCTTAACTCAGCTTTACTCTGCTTTCTTCTGCTTTACTCCACTTTCCTCTGCTTTCTTCTGCTTTACTCCACTTTCCTCTGCTTTCTTCTGCTTTACTCCTCTTTCCTCTGCTTTCCCCCACTTAACTCAGCTTTGCTCTAATTTCCTCTGCTTAACTCCTCTTTACTCAGCTTTCCTCCAATTTCCTCTGCTTTCCTCCACTTAACTCAGTTTTACTTTGCTTCCTTCTGCTTAACTCCTCTTTCCTCTACTCTATCCCTTTCTACACCACTTAATCCTCTTTACTCCGCTTTCCTCTGCTTTACTCTGCTCTCCTCTGCTTTACTCCCCTTTACTCTGCTTTACCTTGCTTTCCTCTGCTTAACTCCTCTTTCCTCTACTCTATCCCTTTCTACACCACTTAATCCTCTTTACTCCGCTTTCCTCTGCTTTTCTCTGCTCTCCTCTGCTTTACTCCCCTTTACTCTGCTTTACCTTGCTTTCCTCTGCTTAACTCCTCTTTCCTCTACTCTACCCCTTTCTACACCACTTAATCCTCTTTACTCCTCTTCCTCTGCTTTACTCTGCTCTCCTCTGCTTTACTCCCCTTTACTCTGCTTTACCTTGCTTTCCTCTGCTTAACTCCTCTTTCCTCTACTCTACCCCTTTCTACACCACTTTACTCCTCTTCCTCTGCTTTCCTCTGATTTACTCCTGCCACACCCATGTCACACTGTGAGTAACCTCTTAGATTTGTGTTTCCCAGAGGCTCCAGAGAATGACCTACCTGAAAACTTAAACATTTGACAACATTATCTGTACTTGCAGTCTCAGCAGGCTTACATTGTTGTGTTAGGTGAGATGGGCTTTTTCTTCTACAGGTAAGCTGGAGTTTGTTGGACGGAGTGGGACGCTGTGTGATGTAAGATACACGGCGCATGAACACGGCGAGATGCCCGAACTGCACACCAAACAGTGTCTGCAGGGTGTCCAGCCAGACGGTGGGTCATAGGGGGATAGTGTCTGTAGAGCGGGGATAGTGTCTGTAGAGGGTGGACAGTGTGTACAGGGTGGATAGTGTCTGTAGAGGGTGGATAGTGTCTGTAGAGGGGGGATAGTGTCTGTAGAGGGTGGATAGTGTCTGTAGAGGGTGGATAGTGTCTGTAGAGGGGGGATAGTGTGTACAGGGTGGATAGTGTTTGTACAGGGGGATAGTGTCTGTAGAGGGTGGATAGTGTCTGTAGAGGGTGGATAGTGTCAGTAGAGGGTGGATAGTGTCTGGAGAGGGGGGATAGTGTGTACAGGGTGGATAGTGTCTGTACAGGGTGGATAGTGTGTACAGGGTGGATAGTGTCTGTACAGGGGGATAGTGTCTGTAGAGGGTGATAGTGTCTGTAGAGGGTGGATAGTGTGTACAGAGTGGATAGTGTCTGTAGAGGGTGGATAGTGTGTACAGGGTGGATAGTGTCTGTACCGGGAGATAGTGTGTGTACAGGGTGGATAGTGTCTGTAGAGGGTGGATAGTGTGTACAGGGTGGATAGTGTCTGTACCGGGAGATAGTGTGTGTACAGGGTGGATAGTGTCTGTAGAGGGTGGATAGTGTGTACAGGGTGGATAGTGTCTGTACAGGGGGATAGTGTCTGTAGAGGGTGATAGTGTCTGTAGAGGATGGATAGTGTGTACAGGGTGGATAGTGTCTGTAGAGGGTGGATAGTGTGTACAGGGTGGATAGTGTCTGTACAGGGTGGATAGTGTCTGTACAGGGGGATAGTGTCTGTAGAGGGTGATAGTGTCTGTAGAGGGTGGATAGTCTGTACAGGGTGGATAGTGTCTGTAGAGGGTGGATAGTGTGTACAGGGAGGATAGTGTCTGTACAGGGGGATAGTGTGTAGAGGGTGGATAGTGTCTGTAGTGGGGGGATTGTGTCTGTAGAGGGTGGATAGTCTGTACAGGGTGGATAGTGTCTGTAGAGGGTGGATAGTGTCTGTAGAGGGGGGATAGTGTCTGTAGAGGGTGGATAGTGTGGATAGTGTCTGTAGAGGGTGGATAGTGTCTGTAGAGGGGGATAGCGTATGTAGAGGGGGATAGTGTCTGTAAAGGGTGGATAGTGTCTGTACAGGGTGGATAGTGTCTGTACAGGGGGGATAGTGTCTGTACAGGGTGGATAGTGTCTGTACAGGGGGGATAGTGTCTGTACAGGGGGGATAGTGTCTGTAGAGGGTGATAGCGTATGTAGAGGGGGATAGTGTCTGTACAGGGGGGATAGTGTCTGTACAGGGTGGATAGTGTCTGTACAGGGGGGATAGTGTCTGTACAGGGGGGATAGTGTCTGTACAGGGTCGATAGTATCTGTAGAGGGGGGATACTGTCTGTACAAGGTGGATAGTGTCTACAGGGGGATAGTGTCTGTACGGGTTGGATAGTGTCTGTATGGGTTGGATAGTGTCTGTACGGGTTGGGTGGTGTCTCTACAGGGTAAGTGTCTGTACAGGGTGGATTGTGTCTGTACAGGGTGGATACTGTCTGAAAAGGGGGATAGTGTCTGTAGAGGGTGGATAGTGTGTACAGGGTGGACAGTTTCTGTACAGGTTGGATACTGTCTGTACAAGGTGGATAGTGTCTACAGGGGGATAGTGTCTGTACAGGGTGGATTGTGTCTGTACAGGGTGGATACTGTCTGTACAAGGTGGATAGTGTCTACAGGGGGATAGTGTCTGTACAGGGTCGATAGTGTCTGTACGGGTTGGATACTGTCTGTACAAGGTGGATAGTGTATGTACAAGGTGGATAGTGTCTACAGGGGGATAGTGTCTGTACAGGTTTGATAGTTTCTGTAGAGGGGGATAGTGTCTGTACAGGATGGATAGTGTCTCTACATCACCTTATGTTTGCAGATGCAGGAAGAGATGAGAACAAGCTGCTGCAACAGACACTGGAGGAGTTCTACCATACCACGGACGCCTACTACCCCACCAGCCTCCCCAAGTACCGCTCGACACGCCACAGACCCCCTCAGGGCATAATGCCCAAGTCAGCCCCCACCCCACACGACAGGAAGCCGGCTAGTGCCCCACAGCTGGGACGTCACTTCCTGCAGTACGAGAGGTGATTACAAGCCTGTAACAATGCCCTAGATCGTGACTGAACAGTAGTTCCTTATGCTGAATGCTAATGTCATTAAGATGTCTTGTATATATCAAAAGGTTTTGTAATAAAGAGTCTGTATAATATCTTCTTACAGAGGTCACAAGTGGCCAAGGCTGCAGTTCATGTGCAGAGTTACGTCCCTTGCCCTGATTTTGTTTTGTTAAGTAACTAAAGACACTTTATATTCATTATAAGGTCCACAGTTTTGGCGACCGTTCCCTCTGATTTGTTTTCTTACAGGCCGCCGGAAGTGGAGAGTGACACCAACGTTAAGTTTAACATGTTGGTCAATCTAGTGGATGCAGTCGGCGGCAACATGGCCGCCCACAAGGAGAGGGTAGGTGATCCTGATGATCTGGGCTACTAGGTCCAAAAACTGCTAGTTCTTGTGTGATGCTGGTTGTCCTACGTTCTCTTGTTTTTATGGAGGGCTATCCTGTGGGAAACCATGGCCAGGTTCTCTGTATTCCATGCTTGTTGTTTTAGCCCTGACCAATGACTGGTAGTTGGGTCACACTGTGTGACTTGGCTGACTCTCAATGGACGCTGATCATGCTGTCAACCACACTCTTGACTAAGGTGGCCATGACTGGAAAACTGTTTTACTGTGGCTTGAAACATGGGGCAGCTGGTGACAGCTTAGTTCCGTAATACTGTTAAAAAATGGTACTTGTTGTTACCATGCCTCTCCTTCTTGCCTGGGTATCCATGTTAAACTGTGACATCGTATCTCAGTCGACTGGCACTACAAAACCGCCTTAACCACACACACATGCATAATCACCTCCCCTCCCCTTACCACATCAGCACCACCTGAAAATCCTATGCTAGCTGTCCATAAAGAAACTGGAGTAAAACTCTCTCTCACTCACTGTCCTATGCTAGCTGTCCATAAAGAAACTGGAGTAAAACTCTCTCTCACTCACTGTCCTATGCTAGCTGTCCATAAAGAAACTGGAGTAAAACTCTCTCTCACTCACTGTCCTATGCTAGCTGTCCATAAAGAAACTGGAGTAAAACTCTCACTCACTCACTGTCCTATGCTAGCTGTCCATAAAGAAACTGGAGTAAAACTCTCTCTCACTCACTGTCCTATGCTAGCTGTCCATAAAGAAACTGGAGTAAAACTCTCACTCACTCACTGTCCCATGAATTTCTGCAGTCTGTGTCATGCTAGTATCATTCCTCCTCCAGGTGGCGCCCCGCCCACAGCCAGGGTTCCGACAGCCGTCAGCTACAGGTATCCCATCAACCCCTGCTGTGTCACGTCCAGCCACCTCACGACCG
This sequence comes from Haliotis rufescens, assembly GCF_023055435.1. Taxonomy (NCBI): domain Eukaryota; kingdom Metazoa; phylum Mollusca; class Gastropoda; order Lepetellida; family Haliotidae; genus Haliotis; species Haliotis rufescens. The sequence continues at coordinate 4,993,650 of NW_025964057.1, forward strand.
GGGAAGAGACCATCTCGGCAGTACAGTCCATCGGCTCGCACCAACACCCCAGTGTAAGCTGACTTCAGTGTTGATGACACCGTACACTACAGCAGGATGTGTAAGGTGTTTTGCTCATTTGGGCTGTGAACAGGTCACTTGAGTCACATCCTATTACGTATAATGTATGGCTCAAAATGCCTATTTACATAAGAAGCATTGTTCTCATTCGTGCTTTAACAGGTCAAGGTCACCTGAATCACAGAACCTGGAGGTAAAAGGTCTGCTGATGGATGAACCAAGGTCAGAGGAGCCGGTGGAGTCAGGACTGCCGTTGAGGTCGGTGTCCGCCATTGACTGGCGGGGGAAGATAACTCCGAACACTGTCAGATACAAGTTAGTATTCGCAAGTTACTATTAGTCTGTGTGGTGCTGTGGGAGTTATGGTCATTGGACTACTAAGATACCTGAGTCGGAAAGCTGGAATCATCTGTTTTTTTATTTAATTCCTTACAGTAATAGGCAGACTCTGCACCAAATCATGCTTCTCCTCATCTATGTTAGTTGATGCACTGTCCGTGTGTCTGTTGATGTAGATGGGGCAAGACCAGGTTCGGAGGTCACACATACATGAAAACGCTGCAACGACCAAGGTCCATGAGGTCAGCCGGCGCCTCGTCAGCAGGAAGTCGACCGAAGACGGCGCCGATGCCAGCCAGACAGAAGTGGAAGACTACAGATTGGGTGAGCAGATGGAAACAAAACACACTGGAACATTAGTACTGGACATTTTTTGGAGATTTTTATCCCTGCACCCGGCATATAATGTGGGGTATATAGTCGATGCCTCATCTGTCTGTCTGTCCGTCCTTCCATCTGTCCGTCCGTCTGTAATCATTTTGTTTCTGGAGCAAACTCAAAAACCGTTCAATATTTTTTAACAAAACTTGGCAGATATATCAAACAGATCCTGAAGTGGTGCATTTTGCTATTTAGGGATTTGGGGCATTTTTATTTTTTTCGAATTCATTGGAAACGTTTTTGAAAGGTGGAGGTAGGTCAGATGATTTGTTCTTTAGAATTTGTGGGTGCCGGGGGGATTTGTCACCTTCTGATGACTCTTGTTGATTTATTGTGTGGAGTAATAAATTCTATATTGCTTTCATTTTTGTTTGTGTTTGCAGTAAATATTTACCTTTAGTTAATCTGCTTGATGTGTTGATGTTCTGTCCAGTCAGCATGTGAAGCAAACAATGGTATCTTACAGACAAATACTGCCACGCTGCGTGACGCCAACACTCGTATTGCCCAGGCAGCCAGTCATACCACGGGCTCCGTCGACCAGCATGCCCTCAACTCCATGATGGTCATACAGCACCTGCTGGGGTCAAGTGACACGCCGTATGTATACTGTGATCTCATGACGTAACACACACCTGTGCTGTGTCAGGTGAACAAGGTACCTGATGACATAACACACCTGTACAGTGTCAGGTGAACCAGGTTCCTGATGACATGACACAACACACCTGTACTGTGGCAGGTGAACCAGGAACCTGATGACATGACACAACACACCTGTACAGTGTCAGGTGAACCAGGTACCTGGTGTCATGACACAACACACCTCTACTGTGTCAGGTGAACCAGGTACCTGGTGTCATGACACAACACACCTCTACTGTGTCAGGTGAACCAGCTACCTGGTGACATGACACAACACACCTGTACTGTGTCAGGTGAACCAGGTACCTGGTGTCATGACACAACACACCTGTACTGTGTCAGGTGAACCAGGTTCCTGATGACATGACACAACACACCTGCATTGTGTCAGGTGAACCAGGTACCTGGTGTCATGACACAACACACCTGTACTGTGTCAGGTGAACCAGGTTCCTGATGACATGACACAACACACCTGTACTGTGTCAGGTGAACCAGGTACCTGGTGTCATGACACAACACACCTGTACTGTGTCGGGTGAACCAGGTACCTGGTGTCATGACACAACACACCTGTACTGTGTCAGGTCAACCAGGTTCCTGATGACATGACATAACACACCTCTACTGTGTCAGGTGAACCAGGTACCTGGTGTCATGACACAACACACCTCTTCTGTGTCAGGTGAACCAGGTACCTGGTGTCATGACATAACACACCCGTACTGTGTCAGGTGAACCAGGTACCTGGTGTCATGACACAACACACCTCTACTGTGTCAGGTGAACCAGGTTCCTGATGACATGACACAACACACCTCTACTGTGTCAGGTGAACCAGGTACCTGGTGTCATGACACAACACACCTCTACTGTGTCAGGTCAACCAGGTACCTAGTGTCATGACACACCACACCTGTACTGTGTCAGGTGAACCAGGTACCTGATGACATGACACAACACACCTGTACTGTGTCAGGTGAACCAGGTACCTGATGACATGACACAACACACCTGTACTGTGTCAGGTGAACCAGGTACCTGATGACATGACACAACACACCTGTACTGTGTCAGGTGAACCAGGTACCTGGTGTCATGACACAACACACCTCTACTGTGTCAGGTGAACCAGGTACCTGGTGTCATGACATAACACACCCGTACTGTGTCGGGTCAACCAGGTACCTGGTGTCATGACACAACACACCTGTACTGTGTCAGGTGAACCAGGTACCTGATGACATGACATGACACAACACACCTGTACTGTGTCAGGTGAACCAGGTACCTGATGACATGACACAACACACCTGTACTGTGTCAGGTCAACCAGGTTCCTGATGACATGACACAACACACCTCTACTGTGTCAGGTGAACCAGGTACCTGGTGTCATGACACAACACACCCGTACTGTGTCAGGTGAACCAGGTACCTGATGACATGACACAACACACCTGTACTGTGTCAGGTGAACCAGGTACCTGATGACATGACACAACACACCTCTACTGTGTCAGGTGAACCAGGTACCTGGTGTCATGACACAACACACCTGTACTGTGTCAGGTGAACCAGGTACCTGGTGTCATGACACAACACACCTCTACTGTGTCAGGTGAACCAGGTACCTGGTGACATGACACAACACACCTCTACTGTGTCAGGTGAACCAGGTTCCTGATGACATGACACAACACACCTCTACTGTGTCAGGTGAACCAGGTACCTGGTGTCATGACACAACACACCTCTACTGTGTCAGGTGAACCAGGTACCTGGTGTCATGACACAACACACCTCTACTGTGTCAGGTGAACCAGGTACCTGGTGTCATGACACAACACACCTGTACTGTGTCAGGTGAACCAGGTTCCTGATGACATGACACAACACACCTCTACTGTGTCAGGTGAACCAGGTACCTGGTGTCATGACACAACACACCTGTACTGTGTCAGGTGAACCAGGTTCCTGATGACATGACACAACACACCTGTACTGTGTCAGGTGAACCAGGTACCTGGTGTCATGACACAACACACCTCTACTGTGTCAGGTGAACCAGGTTCCTGATGACATGACACAACACACCCGTACTGTGTCAGGTGAACCAGGTACCTGATGACATGACACAACACACCTCTACTGTGTCAGGTGAACCAGGTTCCTGATGACATGACATAACACACCCATACTGTGTCAGGTGAACCAGGTACCTGGTGTCATGACATAACACACCCGTACTGTGTCAGGTGAACCAGGTACCTGGTGTCATGACACAACACACCTGTACTGTGTCAGGTGAACCAGGTACCTTGTGTCATGACACAACACACCTGTACTGTGTCAGGTGAACCAGGTACCTGATGACATGACACAACACACCTGTACTGTATCAGGTGAACCAGGTACCTGGTGTCATGACACAACACACCTGTACTGTGTCAGGTGAACCAGGTACCTGGTGTCATGACACAACACACCTCTACTGTGTCAGGTGAACCAGGTTCCTGGTGTCATGACACAACACACCTCTACTGTGTCAGGTGAACCAGGTACCTGGTGTCATGACACAACACACCTCTACTGTGTCAGGTGAACCAGGTACCTGGTGTCATGACACAACACACCTGTACTGTGTCAGGTGAACCAGGTACCTGGTGTCATGACACAACACACCTGTACTGTGTCAGGTGAACCAGGTACCTGGTGTCATGACACAACACACCTCTACTGTGTCAGGTGAACCAGGTTCCTGATGACATGACATAACACACCTCTACTGTGTCAGTTTTTGAAGCTCCATGCAGGGTTTGTTGTTTGTGTCACTGACAATCTTCCCTCTTTTTCAGGCGAGGTTCACTGGGTTCATTGCTAGACTTTGATGATGTGAGTACTGTCTGATTCCGTAGAACTATTGTGAAGAGGGTAGCACTGATGTGGGAGTACTGTCTGATTCGGTAGAACTATTGTGAAGAGGGTACCGTTGATGTGAGAGTGCTGGGAGTGGGTGGTGGTTTGAGGGTACCATTGTTGGGAGAGTGGTAGGTTGAGGGTACCATTGATGGGAGAGTGTTGGGAGTGGGTGGTAGGTTGAGGGTACCGTTGATGGGAGTGCTGGTAGTGGGTGGTAGTTTGAGGGTGGAGGGATGATCAGGGTGGACGGGATGTGGTTGAGCGATGGAGGGATGATCAGGGTGGATAGGATGTGGGTGGATGGTGTAAGGTTAAGGGGTGGATGGATGATCAGGCTGGATGTGGGTGGATGGTGTAGGCGAGGGTATAGTGGTATGAGGAGGGTACATGGGTGGATGGTGTAGGCGAGGGTATAGTGGTATGAGGAGGGTACATGGGGTGTGTGGGTGGATGGTGTAGGCGAGGGTATAGTAGTATGAGGAGGGTACATGGGTGGATGGTGTAGGCGAGGGTATAGTGGTATGAGGAGGGTACATGGGTGGTGTGGGTGGATGGTGTAGGCGAGGGTATAGTGGTATGAGGAGGGTGAATGTGGGTGGATGGTGTAGGCGAGGGTATAGTGGTATGAGGAGGGTACATGGGTGATGTGGGTGGATGGTGTAGGCGAGGGTATAGTGGTATGAGGAGGGTGAATGTGGGTGGATGGTGTAGGCGAGGGTATAGTGGTATGAGGAGGGTACATGGGGGGTGTGGGTGGATGGTGTAGGCGAGGGTATATTGGTATGAGGAGGGTACATGGAGGGTGTGGGTGGATGGTGTAGGCGAGGGTATAGTGGTATGAGGAGGGTACATGGGGGGTGTGGGTGGATGGTGTAGGCGAGGGTATAGTGGTATGAGGAGGGTACATGGGGGGTGTGGGTGGATGGTGTAGGCGAGGGTATAGTGGTATGAGGAGGGTACATGGGGTGTGTGGGTGGATGGTGTAGGCGAGGGTATAGTGGTATGAGGAGGGTACATGGGTGGATGGTGTAGGCGAGGGTATAGTGGTATGAGGAGGGTACATGGGGTGTGTGGGTGGATGGTGTAGGCGAGGGTATAGTGGTATGAGGAGGGTACATGGGTGGATGTGTAGGCGAGGGTATAGTGGTATGAGGAGGGTACATGGGGGGTGTGGGTGGATGGTGTAGGCGAGGGTATAGTGGTATGAGGAGGGTACATGGGGGGTGTGGAGGTATACAGCAGGCCAGGATGTTTTCATGCAACAAGATAGAAATATCTTATGTTAGCACCATACACTGCTACATGGACTTTGAAGGTCAAGGATGTTCACAGCTTGTTTACCAGCTCTGGTTAATGCTGTTGCACTTCTCTTGTAGGAGTTTTTCAAGAACATCCGCAACTGTTCCCCTGGCTCCATTGGTAACGCTCCTGGCTCCATGGGGAACGCTCCTGCCCTGGAGTATCTCAGCTTCATCACTTCCCGACAGGAGCACCCCAACAGAGGTGAGTGAATCTTTGTTGTAGCTTGGCGAGTGTGTTTTAGCTTGGCGAGTTTGTTGTAGCTTGACGAGTGTGTTGTAGCTTGGCGAGTGTGTTGTAGCTTGACGAGTGTGTTGTAGCTTGGCGAGTGTGTTGTAGCTTGGCGAGTGTGTTGTAGCTTGGCGAGTGTGTTGTAGCTTGACGAGTGTGTTGTAGCTTGGCGAGTGTGTTGTAGCTTGGCGAGTCTTTGTTTTAGCTTAATCAGTCTGTCAATCTGTCAATATATAGTACTATATATATATATGTATGTACTTGTGATTACTTGTGTGTGTGTGTGTATATATATTGTACTATATGTATAGTAATGTACTAGGTAGTGATTACCGGAGTCTGTGTATATATATATTTTTACTATTTTTATTCTAATGTGCTTGTGATTACTGGTATGTGTGTATATATATATTGTACTATATATATACTAATGTACTAGGTAGTGATTACTGGTATGTGTGTATATATATATATATTGTACTATATATATACTAATATACTAGGTAGTGATTACTGGTATGTGTGTATATAGAGGTTATCATGCGAGTGTGTTTGGGAATGGTAAATATCCTGCATTAGGAATAAACATTGTATTTAGCGAACCTTGGCGAGCTAAATACATAGTGTTTATTCCTAATACAGGATATTTACCATCCCCAAACACACAAGCGTGATAACCTCTTTATCATATAATGTCACTCTTTAATTCTGTGCTTCTAAATCGCTTTCCCTCTCTCACAAACATTACCGCAACATTGTGAGTTTTCCTGGAATGCGCGCATTAATATTTATTTCCTCACAGGGTAAGTGATGTGTCAGTCGGACAGTGACAGTAGCCAATATAGTTCCAACTGAAATCTGTTTCTTATACAGTGGCGAAGCAACATATACGCAAAACAATTGTTTTTACTTGCATTTCGCAGCAATCCATCAGTCTGTCCGCTAGAGTAACTGCCCTTTGTCAAAGGGTAGCTACTCTAACCCTAGTCTATGAGACGTCACGGCCACGGTCAGACGTTGTTGACAGTCGGCTGTCCTGTCATAACGTTAAGAAGTGTAGTCAGATGTACACACAGCGACAAAACGAAACAAGGTAACAATTCAAACATATTTCAGCCAAATCCAACTATTTTAATTTGGGGAGAAGGTTTTAAGCCGCAGAGGTCTACAAGCACAGATATGGCTACTGATCCCGCTTGGCTAGTCCTCGTGCCCTCGCAAAATAGTTTCGAAATTTATATCTCCAAAGTTGCCAAAACGTATAAAATGCCTTAGCTACGTCACAGTTAGACACTGATTTTCAGTATATTAGACTGATGAGGGCGACGCCATGTTTGTTTATAAACAGTGAAAGTAGTCATACTTGACCTTTGATATTTGCATATGACCCCAACGGATATCGTTTTTATCCGTTGGCTTTATCCTGCCGGGAAACCTACCCATTATATGATAAATATATATATTGTACTATATATATATACTAATGTACTACGTAGTGATTACTGGTATGTGTGTGTATATATATATATATACTAATGTACTAGGTAGTGATTACTGGTATGTGTGTATATATATGTATTGTACTATATATATACTAATGTACTAGGTAGTGATTACTGGTATGTGTGTATATATATATATTGTATTATATGTATAGTAATGTACTAGGTACTGATTACTGGTGTGTGAGTGTGTGTATATATATTGTACTATATGTATAGTAATGTACTAAGTAGTGATTACTGGTGTGTGAGTGTGTGTGTATATATTGTACTATATATACTAATGTACTTGTGATTACTGGTGTGTGAGTGTGTGTATATATATTGTACTATATGTATAGTAATGTACTAAGTAGTGATTACTGGTGTGTGAGTGTATATATATTGTACTATATGTATAGTAATGTACTAGGTAGCGATTACTGGTGAGTGTGTGTATATATATTGTACTATATATATACTAATGTACTCAGTAGTGATTACTGGTTGACATATACATTGTACTACATGGTGATTACTGGTGTGTGTGTGTATATATATTGTACTATATATATACTAATGTACTCAGTAGTGATTACTGGTTGACATATACATTGTACTACATGGTGATTACTGGTGTGTGTGTATATATATATTGTACTATATATATACTAATGTACTCAGTAGTGATTACTGGTTGACATATACATTGTACTACATGGTGATTACTGGTTGACATATACATTGTACTACATGGTGATTACTGGTTGACATATACATTGTACTACATGGTGATTACTGGTGTGTGTTTGTATATATATATATTGTACTATATATATACTAATGTACTCAGTAGTGATTACTGGTTGACATATATTGTACTACATGGTGATTACTGGTAGATACAAGTTTACTTGTGGCAAGTGACGTTGTAGGGCAATTAGCCGTTTCTGAAAGGGCTGTGTGTGCATATGAGGTGATACAGTCATGCTGTAACATTGTAACATTGTCTGCTGTGTGGTCAGCCAGGCATGCAATAGGCTTGCTAGTAGATTAAGGTGATTAGGCCAAGAGATCATGTTTGGTGTGTGTGTGTTGGGGGGGGGGGGGGGGGGGGGGCTACTCAGCCTGACTACCAGGGTCATGGAGGGAATTACCTGGCTGAGATTGTCCACAGGTAATACAACAAACAGGTACAACAATTACTTAATACCGTGTTTATTAGAATTAAGGTATTAACACAGGTAGCTGGTCAGTGGGAGAGAATGTCTGCCCGTAGTGGTGTGTGTTGTGATGGAAGGCTTTTACTATATGTTCATGGAGACTTGGTGATATCAGTGAGGATCCATTGCTCCGAGGTAAAGATTGTGTGTCAGGATGACATGCTCTCATGTGGTGTTGGGGTCAGTGTCCAGGGTAGTGGTGTTGGGGTCGGTGTCTGGGGTAGTGGTGTTGGGGTCAGTGTCCAGGGTAGTGGTGTTGGGGTCGTTGTCCGGGGTAGTGGTGTTGGGGTCGGTGTCTGGGGTAGTGGTGTGGGGGTCGGTGTCCGGGGTAGTGGTGTTGGGGTCAGTGTCCAGGGTAGTGGTGTTGGGGTCAGTGTCCAGGGTAGTGGTGTTGGGGTCGTTGTCCGGGGCAGTGGTGTTGGGGTCGGTGTCTGGGGTAGTGGTGTGGGGGTTGGTGTCCAGGGTAGTGGTGTTGGAGTCGGTGTCCGGAATAGTGGTGTTGGGGTCGGTTTCCGGGGCAGTGGTGTTGGGGTCGGTGTCTGGGGTAGTGGTGTGGGGGTCGGTGTCCAGGGTAGGGGTGTTGGGTTCGGTGTCTGGGGTAGTGGTGTTTGGGTCGGTGTCCGGGGTAGTGGTGTTGGGGTCGGTGTCCGGGGTAGCGGTGTGGGGGTCGGTGTCCAGGGTAGTGGTGTTGGGGTCGGTGTCCGGGGTAGTGGTGTGGGGGTCGGTGTCCAGGGTAGTGGTGTGGGGGTCGGTGTCCAGGGTAGTGGTGTGGGGGTCGGTGTCCGGGGTAGTGGTGTGGGGAGGGCACTAACAATTGGCCAGGTTGATGTATCTTTTCTGTGGCTAGTTTTGTTACAGTAAATCAGTTTCATTGCTGAATGATTGGGTTCACATCCATCAAAGGAATTGATCTTGAAATCTGTGATGGATTATTTTTCAGTTATATTATTATCAGCTAATGTTTTTGGAGGTTTGTTTGTTGTTATTTACAGGGAGATTACTTACAGAGTTTGCTCTTAATGTGCTACTTTTCTATTCAGATAATTTCATATCATTTCAAATTTTAGACAGTTCTGTGCACTTACGACAACCCTCTTCTGTGCTTATCCTTGACCCTTGACCTGTGTACTATATGACCACCCAGCAAACAATTCTACGTTGTGACAACGTTGTGAGGTTACAATGACACAATACAAATCTGTAGACTCCCAGATTTGTTGCTACAACGTTGTGTGTAAACCAAAATACAACCAATTATGCAGAACATTTTTGCAACATCTATTTCTTATGTTGTAAAAACGTTTAATGAAGATGTTGCGATGATGTATGTTTCGCATATGTATGGCTGATAATACAACCAATGCAGGATGTCGTTACAATGTCCACGTCCTACATGATGACAAGGTATATCTCACGCTTTAAACATAGTTGCTCCCTTAAACAACCCTGGCATGTCCACGTCCTACATTGTGACAAGGTATATCTCACACTTTAAACATAGTTGCTCCCTTAAACAACCCTGGCATGTCCACGTCCTACATGATGACAAGGTATATCTCACACTTTAAACATAGTTGCTCCCTTAAACAACCCTGGCATGTCCACGTCCTACATGATGACAAGGTATATCTCACACTTTAAACATAGTTGCTCCCTTAAACAACCCTGGCATGTCCACGTCCTACATGATGACAAGGTATATCTCACACTTTAAACATAGTTGCTCCCTTAAACAACCCTGGCATGTCCACGTCCTACATGATGACAAGGTATATCTCACACTTTTAACATAGTTGCTCCCTTAAACAACCCTGGCATGTCCACGTCCTACATTGTGACAAGGTATATCTCACACTTTAAACATAGTTGCTCCCTTAAACAACCCTGGCATGTCCACGTCCTACATGATGACAAGGTATATCTCACACTTTAAACATAGTTGCTCCCTTAAACAACCCTGGCATGTCCACGTCCTACATGATGACAAGGTATATCTCACACTTTAAACATAGTTGCTCCCTTAAACAACCCTGGCATGTCCACGTCCTACATGATGACAAGGTATATCTCACACTTTAAACATAGTTGCTCCCTTAAACAACCCTGGCATGTCCACGTCCTACATGATGACAAGGTATATCTCACACTTTAAACATAGTTGCTCCCTTAAACAACCCTGGCATGTCCACGTCCTACATTGTGACAAGGTATATCTCACACTTTAAACATAGTTGCTCCCTTAAACAACCCTGGCATGTCCACGTCCTACATTGTGACAAGGTATATCTCACACTTTAAACATAGTTGCTCCCTTAAACAACCCTGGCATGTCCACGTCCTACATGATGACAAGGTATATCTCACACTTTAAACATAGTTGCTCCCTTAAACAACCCTGGCATGTCCACGTCCTACATGATGACAAGGTATATCTCACACTTTAAACATAGTTGCTCCCTTAAACAACCCTGGCATGTCCACGTCCTACATGATGACAAGGTATATCTCACACTTTAAACATAGTTGCTCCCTTAAACAACCCTGGCATGTCCACGTCCTACATGATGACAAGGTATATCTCACACTTTAAACATAGTTGCTCCCTTAAACAACCCTGGCATGTCCACGTCCTACATGATGACAAGGTATATCTCACACTTTAAACATAGTTGCTCCCTTAAACAACCCTGGCATGTCCACGTCCTACATGATGACAAGGTATATCTCACACTTTAAACATAGTTGCTCCCTTAAACAACCCTGGCATGTCCACGTCCTACATGATGACAAGGTATATCTCACACTTTAAACATAGTTGCTCCCTTAAACAACCCTGGCATGTCCACGTCCTACATTGTGACAAGGTATATCTCACACTTTAAACATAGTTGCTCCCTTAAACAACCCTGGCATGTCCACGTCCTACATTGTGACAAGGTATATCTCACACTTTAAACATAGTTGCTCCCTTAAACAACCCTGGCATGTCCACGTCCTACATTGTGACAAGGTATATCTCACACTTTAAACATAGTTGCTCCCTTAAACAACCCTGGCATGTCCACGTCCTACATTGTGACAAGGTATATCTCACACTTTAAACATAGTTGCTCCCTTAAACAACCCTGGCATGTCCACGTCCTACATGATGACAAGGTATATCTCACACTTTAAACATAGTTGCTCCCTTAAACAACCCTGGCATGTCCACGTCCTACATTGTGACAAGGTATATCTCACACTTTAAACATAGTTGCTCCCTTAAACAACCCTGGCATGTCCACGTCCTACATGATGACAAGGTATATCTCACACTTTAAACATAGTTGCTCCCTTAAACAACCCTGGCATGTCCACACATATATTATTCGACCCCTATAACAGATTTTCTTGGTGTGACATAAATTTAATTCGTTCTGTTGTATGTGGAGTCCTAGATTTAGTCTTCATTTGTTCCTGTAGATGATCTCTGCAATATAAAACAACACAGAATCAGTCTACTTGTTCCTGTAGATGATCTCTGCAATATAAAACAACACAGAATCAGTCTACTTGTTCCCGTAGATGATCTCTGCAATATAAAACACAGAATCAGTCAACTTGTTCCTGTAGATGATCTCTGCAATATAAAACAACACAGAATCAGTCTACTTGTTCCTGTAGATGATCTCTGCAATATAAAACACAGAATTAGTCTACTTGTTCCTGTAGATGATCTCTGCAATATAAAACAACACAGAATCAGTCTACTTGTTCCTGTAGATGATCTCTGCAATATAAAACACAGAATCAGTCTACTTGTTCCTTTAGATGATCTCTGCAATATAAAACACAGAATCAGTCAACTTGTTCCTGTAGATGATCTCTGCAATATAAAACAACACAGAATCAGTCTACTTGTTCCCGTAGATGATCTCTGCAATATAAAACAACACAGAATCAGTCTACTTGTTCCTGTAGATGATCTCTGCAATATAAAACACAGAATCAGTCTACTTGTTCCTGTAGATGATCTCTGCAATATAAAACAACACAGAATCAGTCTACTTGTTCCTGTAGATGATCTCTGCAATATAAAGCACAGAATCAGTCTACTTGTTCCTGTAGATGATCTCTGCAATATAAAACACAGAATCAGTCAACTTGTTCCTGTAGATGATCTCTGCAATATAAAACAACACAGAATCAGTCTACTTGCTCTGTAGATGATCTCTGCAATATAAAACACAGAATTAGTCTACTTGTTCCTGTAGATGATCTCTGCAATATAAAACAACACAGAATCAGTCTACTTGTTCCTGTAGATGATCTCTGCAATATAAAACACAGAATCAGTCTACTTGTTCCTTTAGATGATCTCTGCAATATAAAACACAGAATCAGTCAACTTGTTCCTGTAGATGATCTCTGCAATATAAAACAACACAGAATCAGTCTACTTGTTCCTGTAGATGATCTCTGCAATATAAAACACAGAATTAGTCTACTTGTTCCTGTAGATGATCTCTGCAATATAAAACAACACAGAATCAGTCTACTTGTTCCTGTAGATGATCTCTGCAATATAAAACACAGAATCAGTCTACTTGTTCCTTTAGATGATCTCTGCAATATAAAACACAGAATCAGTCAACTTGTTCCTGTAGATGATCTCTGCAATATAAAACAACACAGAATCAGTCTACTTGTTCCCGTAGATGATCTCTGCAATATAAAACAACACAGAATCAGTCTACTTGTTCCTGTAGATGATCTCTGCAATATAAAACACAGAATCAGTCTACTTGTTCCTGTAGATGATCTCTGCAATATAAAACAACACAGAATCAGTCTACTTGTTCCTGTAGATGATCTCTGCAATATAAAGCACAGAATCAGTCTACTTGTTCCTGTAGATGATCTCTGCAATATAAAACACAGAATCAGTCAACTTGTTCCTGTAGATGATCTCTGCAATATAAAACAACACAGAATCAGTCTACTTGCTCTGTAGATGATCTCTGCAATATAAAACACAGAATTAGTCTACTTGTTCCTGTAGATGATCTCTGCAATATAAAACAACACAGAATCAGTCTACTTGTTCCTGTAGATGATCTCTGCAATATAAAACACAGAATCAGTCTACTTGTTCCTTTAGATGATCTCTGCAATATAAAACACAGAATCAGTCAACTTGTTCCTGTAGATGATCTCTGCAATATAAAACAACACAGAATCAGTCTACTTGTTCCTGTAGATGATCTCTGCAATATAAAACACAGAATCAGTCTACTTGTTCCTTTAGATGATCTCTGCAATATAAAACACAGAATCAGTCAACTTGTTCCTGTAGATGATCTCTGCAATATAAAACAACACAGAATCAGTCTACTTGTTCCCGTAGATGATCTCTGCAATATAAAACAACACAGAATCAGTCTACTTGTTCCTGTAGATGATCTCTGCAATATAAAGCACAGAATCAGTCTACTTGTTCCTGTAGATGATCTCTGCAATATAAAACAACACAGAATCAGTCTACTTGTTCCTGTAGATGATCTCTGCAATATAAAGCACAGAATCAGTCTACTTGTTCCTGTAGATGATCTCTGCAATATAAAACACAGAATCAGTCAACTTGTTCCTGTAGATGATCTCTGCAATATAAAACAACACAGAATCAGTCTACTTGCTCTGTAGATGATCTCTGCAATATAAAACACAGAATTAGTCTACTTGTTCCTGTAGATGATCTCTGCAATATAAAACAACACAGAATCAGTCTACTTGTTCCTGTAGATGATCTCTGCAATATAAAACACAGAATCAGTCTACTTGTTCCTTTAGATGATCTCTGCAATATAAAACACAGAATCAGTCAACTTGTTCCTGTAGATGATCTCTGCAATATAAAACAACACAGAATCAGTCTACTTGTTCCCGTAGATGATCTCTGCAATATAAAACAACACAGAATCAGTCTACTTGTTCCCGTAGATGATTTCTGCAATATAAAACAACACAGAATCAGTCTACTTGTTCCTGTAGATGATCTCTGCAATATAAAACGCAGAATCAGTCTACTTGTTCCTGTAGATGATCTCTGCAATATAAAACAACACAGAATCAGTCTACTTGTTCCTGTAGATGATCTCTGCAATATAAAGCACAGAATCAGTCTACTTGTTCCTGTAGATGATCTCTGCAATATAAAACAACACATAATCGGTCTACTTGTACTACAAGTACAACATTTTCCCTTACGCATACAAATAATGTATTCATTCATAGAAAGTTCCAAAACTTCTATTTCAGTATTAGTATTGATATTAATTTATATGAATATTTAAGAATTGACTTCAAAATGCTTTTGCGTAAATTGAAGAAACACATATACAGGTAGACACACAGTTTAAATTCACTCAAAAGATTCTTAAACCACCAAGCTAAATAAATTCAAACAGATTCTTAAACCACCTTTTTAATTAATATATGTAATTATATTATCCAATAATGTAATTATGTTACTGAAAACAAGAAAGGGCTGATACAACTCTCTGACATTTAATATGCCATTTTGTTTCATGACATATTGCATGAGAATAGAAACAATTTATTGATCAAGAACAATTACATAAAGTAATCCAGATCCAGAGATGCACAGCAGTCTTCATGCAGTCCTTTTTGCAAGATGGTGTCAATGGCATGAGGAAATTTTAAAGTAGTTTTACTCACCACAAAATCAATGCTCTGTCGATTGTGAGTACTCTCCTGAGATGTTCCCTTTCGACGTGAAACAGTTGATCTCACGCCCACACAAAATATGGGCAGCCAAATGTTTGAATGTAACTGCATGCAATCTGTAAACAGCTACTAACAAATGATATGAAGTTTGTGTTACTCACATAGGGCTCTTAGTAGACATATATATATGTAGGAAATTAAACTTATGGGATATTATAAGTTGTTTCTTGTGCGTTATTACAACGTTGTGTGGTGTCTGATGCACAACGTTCTCACATCGTATTTGTGCAACGTTGTAGTTATGTGGTGAAATAACATTATACTAATGTTATCATGTTTAAAGTAGTTTTAAAGAATGAAAATCCAAATGCTGAATAAAAAATGAAAGTAATGCATTACCTCCTTGGTTTTCTGACGAAATCAAGCTGGTTTTGATGAAACATTTCCATTCCAATGACTATCGTTTAGCAAACAGTAGTTACAAAAACATTGTAGGATGTCAAAGGCACAACGTTCTCACAACATATTTTTGCAATGTTGTAATTACGTTGTGAAATAACGTTCCACTGCGACGTAATTAATACGTTGTGGAAACGTTACATCACAACGTTACCAATCTACAACCTTACCACAACATTGTAAAAACGTTACCAATCTACAACCTTACCACAACATTGTAAAAACGTTTCCAATCTGCAACCTTACCACAACAGTATAAAAACGTTACATCACAATGTTACCAATCTGTAACCTTACCACAACATTGTAAAAACGTTACATCACAACGTTACCAATCTGCAACCTTACCACAACATTGTAAAAACGTTACCAATCTACAACCTTACCACAACGTTGTAAAAACGTTTCCAATCTGCAAACTTACCACAACATTGTAAAAACGTTACATCACAATGTTACCAATCTACAACCTTACCACAACGTTGTAAAAACATTACATCACAACGTTACCAATCTGCAAACTTACCACAACATTGTAAAAACGTTACCAATCTACAACCTTACCACAACGTTGTAAAAACGTTACCAATCTGCAACCTTACCACAACGTTGTAAAAACGTTACCAATCTACAACCTTACCACAACAGTGTAAAAACGTTACATCACAACGTTACCAATCTGCAACCTTACCACAACGTTGTAAAAACGTTACCAATCTACAACCTTACCACAACAGTGTAAAAACGTTACATCACAACGTTACCAATCTGCAACCTTACCACAACGTTGTAAAAACGTTACCAATCTACAACCTTACCACAACATTGTCAAAACGTTACATCACAATGTTACCAATCTACAACCTTACCACAACATTGTCAAAACGTTACATCACAATGTTACCAATCTACAACCTTACCACAACGTTGTGAAAACGTAACATCACAATATTACCAATCGCCAACCTTACCACAACGTTGTTAAAACATTACCAATCTACAATCTTACCACAACATTGTCAAAACGTTACATCACAACGTTACCAATCTACAACCTTACCACAACGTTGTGAAAACGTAACATCACAATGTTACCAATGTGCAACCTTACCACAACGTTGTTCAAAGGTTACCAATCTACAACCTTACCACAACGTTGTAAAAACGTTACATCACAATGTTAACAATCTGCAACCTTACCACAACATTGTAAAAACGTTACATCACAATGTTACCAATCTAAAATCTTACCAGAACATTGTCAAAACATTACATCACAACGTTACCAATCTACAACCTTACCACAACATTGTAAAAACGTTACATCACAACGTTACCAATCTACAACCTTACCACAACGTTGTGAAAACGTTACATCACAACGTTACCAATCTACAACCTTACCACAACATTGTCAAAACGTTACATCACAACGTTACCAATCTGCAACCTTACCACAACATTGTGAAAACGTTACATCACAATGTTACCAATCTACAACCTTACCACAATATTGTAAAAACGTTACCAATCTGCAACCTTACCACATCATTGTAAAAACGTTACCAATCTGCAACCTTACCACAACGTTGTAAAAACGTTACCAATCTACAACTATACCGAAACGTTGTAAAAACGTTACAATCTACAACCTTACCACAACATTGTAAAAACGTTACCCATCTGCAACTTTACCACAACATTGTAAAAACGTTACATCACAACATTACTAATCTGCAACCTTACCACAACGTTGTAAAAACGTTACATCACAACGTTACCAATCTGCAACCTTACCACAACATTGTAAAAACGTTACATCACAACGTTACCAATCTGCAACCTTACCACAACCTTACCACAACATTGAAAAAACGTTACATCACAATGTTACCAATCTGCAACCTTACCACAACGTTGTTCAAAAACATTACCAATCTACAACCTTACCACAACATTGTAAAAACGTTACATCACAACGTTACCAATCTGCAACCTTACCACAACGTTGTAAAAACGTTACATCACAATGTTACCAATCAACAAACTTACCACAACGTTGTTAAAACGTTTCCAATCTGCAACCTTACCACAACAGTATAAAAACGTTACATCACAATGTTACCAATCTGTAACCTTACCACAACATTGTAAAAACCTTACATCACAACGTTACCAATCTGCAACCTTACCACAACATTGTAAAAACGTTACCAATCTACAACCTTACCACAACGTTGTAAAAACGTTTCCAATCTGCAAACTTACCACAACATTGTAAAAACGTTACATCACAATGTTACCAATCTACAACCTTACCACAACGTTGTAAAAACATTACATCACAACGTTACCAATCTGCAAACTTACCACAACATTGTAAAAACGTTACCAATCTACAACCTTACCACAACGTTGTAAAAACGTTACCAATCTGCAACCTTACCACAACGTTGTAAAAACGTTACCAATCTACAACCTTACCACAACAGTGTAAAAACGTTACATCACAACGTTACCAATCTGCAACCTGACCACAACGTTGTAAAAACGTTACCAATCTACAACCTTACCACAACAGTGTAAAAACGTTACATCACAATGTTACCAATCTGCAACCTTACCACAACGTTGTAAAAACGTTACCAATCTACAACCTTACCACAACATTGTCAAAACGTTACATCACAATGTTACCAATCTACAACCTTACCACAACATTGTCAAAACGTTACATCACAATGTTACCAATCTACAACCTTACCACAACGTTGTGAAAACGTAACATCACAATGTTACCAATCGCCAACCTTACCACAACGTTGTTAAAACATTACCAATCTACAATCTTACCACAACATTGTCAAAACGTTACATCACAACGTTACCAATCTACAACCTTACCACAACGTTGTGAA
Organism: Haliotis rufescens; assembly: GCF_023055435.1. Lineage (NCBI taxonomy): Eukaryota > Metazoa > Mollusca > Gastropoda > Lepetellida > Haliotidae > Haliotis > Haliotis rufescens. Next base: position 5,012,334 of record NW_025964057.1, read on the forward strand.
AACGTAACATCACAATGTTACCAATGTGCAACCTTACCACAACGTTGTTCAAAGGTTACCAATCTACAACCTTACCACAACGTTGTAAAAACGTTACATCACAATGTTAACAATCTGCAACCTTACCACAACATTGTAAAAACGTTACATCACAATGTTACCAATCTAAAATCTTACCAGAACATTGTCAAAACATTACATCACAACGTTACCAATCTACAACCTTACCACAACATTGTAAAAACGTTACATCACAACGTTACCAATCTACAACCTTACCACAACGTTGTGAAAACGTTACATCACAACGTTACCAATCTACAACCTTACCACAACATTGTCAAAACGTTACATCACAACGTTACCAATCTGCAACCTTACCACAACATTGTGAAAACGTTACATCACAACGTTACCAATCTACAACCTTACCACAATATTGTAAAAACGTTACCAATCTGCAACCTTACCACATCATTGTAAAAACGTTACCAATCTGCAACCTTACCACAACGTTGTAAAAACGTTACCAATCTACAACTATACCGAAACGTTGTAAAAACGTTACAATCTACAACCTTACCACAACATTGTAAAAACGTTACCCATCTGCAACTTTACCACAACATTGTAAAAACGTTACATCACATCATTACTAATCTGCAACCTTACCACAACGTTGTAAAAACGTTACATCACAACGTTACCAATCTGCAACCTTACCACAACATTGTAAAAACGTTACATCACAACGTTACCAATCTGCAACCTTACCACAACCTTACCACAACATTGAAAAAACGTTACATCACAATGTTACCAATCTGCAACCTTACCACAACGTTGTTCAAAAACATTACCAATCTACAACCTTACCACAACATTGTAAAAACATTACATCACAACGTTACCAATCTGCAACCTTACCACAACGTTGTAAAAACGTGACATCACAATGTTACCAATCAACAAACTTACCACAACGTTGTTAAAACGTTACATCACAACGTTACCAATCTACAACTATACCGAAACGTTGTAAAAACGTTACCAATCTACAACCTTACCACAACAGTGTAAAAACGTTACATCACAATGTTACCAATCTACAACCTTACCACAATGTTGTTAAAACGTTACATCACAACGTTACCAATCTACAACTATACCGAAACGTTGTAAAAACGTTTCCAATCTACAACCTTACCACAACATTGGTAACGTTGTGATGTAACGTTTTTACAATCTACAACCTTACCACAACGTTGTAAAAACGTTACTTCACAATGTTACCAATCTACAACCTTACCACAACGTTGTTAAAACGTTACCAATCTACAACCTTACCACAACATTGTAAAATGATTACATCACAACGTTACCAATCTGCAACCTTACCACAACATTGTAAAAACGTTACATCACAACATTACCAATCTACAACCTTACCACAACATTGTAAAAACGTTACCAATCTACAACCTTACCACAATGTTGTAAAAACGTTACCAATCTACAACCTTACCACAACATTGTAAAAACGTTACCAATCTACAACCTTACCACAACATTGTAAAAACGTGACATCACAATGTTACCAATCTGCAACCTTACCACAATGTTGCTAAAACGTTACCAATCTACAACCTTACCACAACATTGTAAAAACGTTACATCACAACGTTACCAATCTGCAACCTTACCACAACATTGTAAAAACGTTACATCACAACATTACCAATCTGCAACCTTACCACAACGTTGTGAAAACGTTACCAATCTACAACCTTACCACAACATTGTCAAAACGTTACATCACAACGTTACCAATCTGCAACCTTACCACAACATTGTCAAATCTTTACATCACAACGTTACAAATCTTCAACCTTACCACAACATCGTCAAAACGTTACATCACAACGTTACCAATCTGCAACCTTACCACAACCTTACCGAAACATTGAAAAAACGTTACATCACAATGTTACCAATCTACAACCTTACCACAACATTGTAAAAACGTTACATCACAACGTTACCAATCTCTGCAACCTTACCACAACGTTGTAAAAACGTTACATCACAATGTTACCAATCTACAACCTTACCACAACGTTGTTAAAACGTTACATCACAACGTTACCAATCTACAACTATACCGAAACGTTGTAAAAACGTTACATCACAACGTTACCAATCTACAACCTTACCACAACGTTGTAAAAACGTTACTTCACAATGTTACCCATCTACAACCTTACCACAACGTTGTTCAAACGTTACCAATCTACAACCTTACCACAACATTGTAAAAACATTACATCACAACGTTACCAATCTGCAACCTTACCACAACATTGTAAAAACGTTACCAATCTACAACCTTACCACAACGTTGTAAAAACGTTACCAATCTACAACTATACCGAAACGTTGTAAAAACGTTACCAATCTACAACCTTACCACAACATTGTAAAAACGTGACATCACAATGTTACCAATCTACAACCTTACCACAACATTGTAAAAACGTTACATCACAATGTTACCAATCTACAACCTTACCACAACGTTGTTAAAACGTTACATCACAACGTTACCAATCTACAACTATACCGAAACGTTGTAAAAATGTTACCAATCTACAACCTTACCACAACGTTGTAAAAACGTTACATCACAATGTTACCAATCTACAACCTTACCACAACATTGTAAAAACGTTACATCACAATGTTACCAATCTACAACCTTACCACAACGTTGTTAAATTGTTACCAATCTACAACCTTACCACAAAATTGTAAAATCATTACATCACAACGTTACCAATCTGCAACCTTACCACAACATTGTAAAAACGTTACCAATCTACAACCTTACCACAATGTTGTAAAAACGTTACCAATCTACAACCTTACCACAACATTGTAAAAACGTTACCAATCTACAACGTTACCACAACATTGTAAAAACGTGACATCACAATGTTACCAATCTGCAACCTCACCACAATGTTGCTAATACGTTACCAATCTACAACCTTACCACAACATAGTAAAAACGTTACATCACAACATTACCAATCTGCAACCTTACCACAACGTTGTAAAAACGTTACCAATCTACAACCTTACCACAACATTGTCAAACGTTACATCACAACGTTACCAATCTACAACCTTACCACAACATTGTCAAATCGTTACATCACAACGTTACCAATCTACAACCTTACCACAACATCGTCAAAACGTTACATCACAACGTTACCAATCTGCAACCTTACCACAACATTGAAAAAACGTTACATCACAATGTTACCAATCTGCAACCTTACCACAACGTTGTTCAAAAACTTTACCAATCTACAACCTTACCACAACATTGGTAACGTTGTGATGTAACGTTTTTCCAATCTGGAACCTTACCACAACGTTGTAAAAACGTTACATCACAATGTTACCAATCTACAAGCTTACCACAACGTTGTTAAAACGTTACATCACAACGTTACCAATCTACAACTATACCGAAACGTTGTAAAAACGTTACCAATCTACAACCTTACCACAACGTTGTAAAAACGTTACATCACAATGTTACCAATCTACAACCTTACCACAACGTTGTTAAAACGTTACATCACAACGTTACCAATCTACAACTATACCGAAACGTTGTAAAAATGTTACCAATCTACAACCTTACCACAACATTGTAAAAACATTACATCACAACGTTACCAATCTGCAACCTTACCACAACATTGTAAAAACGTTACATCACAACATAACCAATCTATAACCTTACCACAACATTGTAAAAACGTTACCAATCTACAACCTTACCACAACGTTGTAAAAACGTTACCAATCTACAACTATTCCGAAACGTTGTAAAAACGTTACCAATCTACAACCTTACCACAACATTGTAAAAACGTGACATCACAATGTTACCAATCTGCAACCTTACCACAACGTTGTTAAAACGTTACCAATCTACAACCTTACCACAACATTGTAAAAACGTTACATCACAACGTTACCAATCTGCAACCTTACCACAACATTGTAAAAACGTTACATCACAACATTACCAATCTGCAACCTTACCACAACGTTGTAAAAACGTTACCAATCTACAACCTTACCGCAACATTGTCAAAACGTTACATCACAACCTTACCAATCTACAACCTTACCACAACATTGTCAAATCGTTACATCACAACTTTACCAATATACAACCTTACCACAACATCGTCAAAACGTTACATCACAACGTTACCAATCTGCAACCTTACAACAACGTTGTGAAAACCTTATATCACAACGTTACCAATCTACAACCTTACCACAACGTTGTAAAAACGTTACATCACAATGTTACCAATCTACAACCTTACCACAACGTTGTTAAAACGTTACATCACAACGTTACCAATCTACAACTATACCGAAACGTTGTAAAAACGTTACCAATCTACAACCTTACCACAACATTGGTAACGTTGTGATGTAACGTTTTTACAATCTACAACCTTACCACAACGTTGTAAAAACGTTACTTCACAATGTTACCCATCTACAACCTTACCACAACGTTGTTCAAACGTTACCAATCTTCAACCTTACCACAACATTGTAAAAACATTACATCACAACGTTACCAATCTGCAACCTTACCACAACATTGTAAAAACGTTACCAATCTACAACCTTACCAGAACATTGTAAAAACGTTACCAATCTACAACTATACCGAAACGTTGTAAAAACGTTACCAATCTACAACCTTACCACAACATTGTAAAAACGTGACATCACAATGTTACCAATCTGCAACCTTACCACAACGTTGTTAAAACGTTACGAATCTGCAACCTTACCACAACATTGTAAAAACGTTACATCACAACGTTACCAATCTACAACCTTACCACAACATTGTCAAATCGTTACATCACAACATTACCAATCTACAACTATACCGAAACGTTGTAAAAACGTTACCAATCTACAACCTTGCCACAATATTGTAAAAACGTTACATCACAACGTTACCAATCTGCAACCTTACCACAACATTGTAAAAACGTTACATCACAACATTACCAATCTGCAACCTTACCACAACGTTGTGAAAACGTTACCAATCTACAACCTTACCACAACATTGTCAAAACGTTACATCACAACGTTACCAATCTACAACCTTACCACAACATTGTCAAATCGTTACATCATAACATTACCAATCTGCAACCTTACCACAACGTTGTGAAAACGTTACCAATCTACAACCTTACCACAACATTGTCAAAACGTTACATCACAACGTTACCAATCTACAACCTTACCACAACATCGTCAAAACGTTACATCACAACGTTACCAATCTGCAACCTTACCACAACCTTACCACAACGTTGTAAAAACGTTACATCACAATGTTACCAATCTACAACCTTACCACAACGTTGTTAAAACGTTACATCACAACGTTACCAATCTACAACTATACCGAAACGTTGTAAAAATGTTACCAATCTACAACCTTACCACAACGTTGTAAAAACGTTACATCACAATGTTACCAATCTACAACCTTACCACAATGTTGTTAAAACGTTACATCACAACGTTACCAATCTACAACTATACCGAAACGTTGTAAAATTGTTACCAATCTACAACCTTACCACAACATTGGTAACGTTGTGATGTAACGTTTTTACAATCTACAACCTTACCACAACGTTGTAAAAACGTTACATCACAATGTTACCAATCTACAACCTTACCACAACGTTGTTAAAACGTTACCAATCTACAACCTTACCACAACATTGTAAAAACGTTACATCACAACATTACCAATCTACAACCTTACCACAACATTGTAAAAACGTTACCAATCTACAACCTTACCACAATGTTGTAAAAACGTTACATCACAACGTTACCAATCTGCAACCTTACCACAACATTGTAAAATCAATACATCACAACTTTACCAATCTACAACCTTACCACAACGTTGTTAAAACGTTACATCACAATGTTACCAATCTACAACCTTACCACAACGTTGTTAAAACGTTACCAATCTACAACCTTACCACAACATTGTTAAATCATTACATCACAACGTTTCCAATCTGCAACCTTACCACAACATTGTAAAAACGTTACATCACAACATTACCAATCTACAACCTTACCAGAACATTGTAAAAATGTTACCAATGTACAACCTTACCACAACGTTGTAAAAACTTTACCAATCTACAACCTTACCACAACATTGTAAAAACGTTACCAATCTGCAACCTTACCACAACGTTGTAAAAACGTTACCAATCTACAACCTTACCACAACATTGTCAAAACGTTACATCACAACGTTACCAATCTGCAACCTTACCACAACATTGTGAAAACGTTACATCACAACGTTACCAATCTACAACCTTACCACAATATTGTAAAAACGTTACCAATCTGCAACCTTACCACATCATTGTAAAAACGTTACCAATCTGCAACCTTACCACAACGTTGTAAAAACGTTACCAATCTACAACTATACCGAAACGTTGTAAAAACGTTACAATCTACAACCTTACCACAACATTGTAAAAACGTTACCCATCTGCAACTTTACCACAACATTGTAAAAACGTTACATCACATCATTACTAATCTGCAACCTTACCACAACGTTGTAAAAACGTTACATCACAACGTTACCAATCTGCAACCTTACCACAACATTGTAAAAACGTTACATCACAACGTTACCAATCTGCAACCTTACCACAACCTTACCACAACATTGAAAAAACGTTACATCACAATGTTACCAATCTGCAACCTTACCACAACGTTGTTCAAAAACATTACCAATCTACAACCTTACCACAACATTGTAAAAACATTACATCACAACGTTACCAATCTGCAACCTTACCACAACGTTGTAAAAACGTGACATCACAATGTTACCAATCAACAAACTTACCACAACGTTGTTAAAACGTTACATCACAACGTTACCAATCTACAACTATACCGAAACGTTGTAAAAACGTTACCAATCTACAACCTTACCACAACAGTGTAAAAACGTTACATCACAATGTTACCAATCTACAACCTTACCACAATGTTGTTAAAACGTTACATCACAACGTTACCAATCTACAACTATACCGAAACGTTGTAAAAACGTTTCCAATCTACAACCTTACCACAACATTGGTAACGTTGTGATGTAACGTTTTTACAATCTACAACCTTACCACAACGTTGTAAAAACGTTACTTCACAATGTTACCAATCTACAACCTTACCACAACGTTGTTAAAACGTTACCAATCTACAACCTTACCACAACATTGTAAAATGATTACATCACAACGTTACCAATCTGCAACCTTACCACAACATTGTAAAAACGTTACATCACAACATTACCAATCTACAACCTTACCACAACATTGTAAAAACGTTACCAATCTACAACCTTACCACAATGTTGTAAAAACGTTACCAATCTACAACCTTACCACAACATTGTAAAAACGTTACCAATCTACAACCTTACCACAACATTGTAAAAACGTGACATCACAATGTTACCAATCTGCAACCTTACCACAATGTTGCTAAAACGTTACCAATCTACAACCTTACCACAACATTGTAAAAACGTTACATCACAACGTTACCAATCTGCAACCTTACCACAACATTGTAAAAACGTTACATCACAACATTACCAATCTGCAACCTTACCACAACGTTGTGAAAACGTTACCAATCTACAACCTTACCACAACATTGTCAAAACGTTACATCACAACGTTACCAATCTGCAACCTTACCACAACATTGTCAAATCTTTACATCACAACGTTACAAATCTACAACCTTACCACAACATCGTCAAAACGTTACATCACAACGTTACCAATCTGCAACCTTACCACAACCTTACCGAAACATTGAAAAAACGTTACATCACAATGTTACCAATCTACAACCTTACCACAACATTGTAAAAACGTTACATCACAACGTTACCAATCTCTGCAACCTTACCACAACGTTGTAAAAACGTTACATCACAATGTTACCAATCTACAACCTTACCACAACGTTGTTAAAACGTTACATCACAATGTTACCAATCTACAACTATACCGAAAGGTTGTAAAAACGTTACCAATCTACAACCTTACCACAACGTTGTAAAAACGTTACATCACAATGTTACCAATCTACAACCTTACCACAACGTTGTTAAAACGTTACATCACAACGTTACCAATCTACAACTATACCGAAACGTTGTAAAAACGTTACATCACAACGTTACCAATCTACAACCTTACCACAACGTTGTAAAAACGTTACTTCACAATGTTACCCATCTACAACCTTACCACAACGTTGTTCAAACGTTACCAATCTACAACCTTACCACAACATTGTAAAAACATTACATCACAACGTTACCAATCTGCAACCTTACCACAACATTGTAAAAACGTTACCAATCTACAACCTTACCACAACGTTGTAAAAACGTTACCAATCTACAACTATACCGAAACGTTGTAAAAACGTTACCAATCTACAACCTTACCACAACATTGTAAAAACGTGACATCACAATGTTACCAATCTACAACCTTACCACAACATTGTAAAAACGTTACATCACAATGTTACCAATCTACAACCTTACCACAACGTTGTTAAAACGTTACATCACAACGTTACCAATCTACAACTATACCGAAACGTTGTAAAAATGTTACCAATCTACAACCTTACCACAACGTTGTAAAAACGTTACATCACAATGTTACCAATCTACAACCTTACCACAACATTGTAAAAACGTTACATCACAATGTTACCAATCTACAACCTTACCACAACGTTGTTAAATTGTTACCAATCTACAACCTTACCACAAAATTGTAAAATCATTACATCACAACGTTACCAATCTGCAACCTTACCACAACATTGTAAAAACGTTACCAATCTACAACCTTACCACAATGTTGTAAAAACGTTACCAATCTACAACCTTACCACAACATTGTAAAAACGTTACCAATCTACAACGTTACCACAACATTGTAAAAACGTGACATCACAATGTTACCAATCTGCAACCTCACCACAATGTTGCTAATACGTTACCAATCTACAACCTTACCACAACATAGTAAAAACGTTACATCACAACATTACCAATCTGCAACCTTACCACAACGTTGTAAAAACGTTACCAATCTACAACCTTACCACAACATTGTCAAACGTTACATCACAACGTTACCAATCTACAACCTTACCACAACATTGTCAAATCGTTACATCACAACGTTACCAATCTACAACCTTACCACAACATCGTCAAAACGTTACATCACAACGTTACCAATCTGCAACCTTACCACAACATTGAAAAAACGTTACATCACAATGTTACCAATCTGCAACCTTACCACAACGTTGTTCAAAAACTTTACCAATCTACAACCTTACCACAACATTGGTAACGTTGTGATGTAACGTTTTTCCAATCTGGAACCTTACCACAACGTTGTAAAAACGTTACATCACAATGTTACCAATCTACAAGCTTACCACAACGTTGTTAAAACGTTACATCACAACGTTACCAATCTACAACTATACCGAAACGTTGTAAAAACGTTACCAATCTACAACCTTACCACAACGTTGTAAAAACGTTACATCACAATGTTACCAATCTACAACCTTACCACAACGTTGTTAAAACGTTACATCACAACGTTACCAATCTACAACTATACCGAAACGTTGTAAAAATGTTACCAATCTACAACCTTACCACAACATTGTAAAAACATTACATCACAACGTTACCAATCTGCAACCTTACCACAACATTGTAAAAACGTTACATCACAACATAACCAATCTATAACCTTACCACAACATTGTAAAAACGTTACCAATCTACAACCTTACCACAACGTTGTAAAAACGTTACCAATCTACAACTATTCCGAAACGTTGTAAAAACGTTACCAATCTACAACCTTACCACAACATTGTAAAAACGTGACATCACAATGTTACCAATCTGCAACCTTACCACAACGTTGTTAAAACGTTACCAATCTACAACCTTACCACAACATTGTAAAAACGTTACATCACAACGTTACCAATCTGCAACCTTACCACAACATTGTAAAAACGTTACATCACAACATTACCAATCTGCAACCTTACCACAACGTTGTAAAAACGTTACCAATCTACAACCTTACCGCAACATTGTCAAAACGTTACATCACAACCTTACCAATCTACAACCTTACCACAACATTGTCAAATCGTTACATCACAACTTTACCAATATACAACCTTACCACAACATCGTCAAAACGTTACATCACAACGTTACCCATCTGCAACCTTACAACAACGTTGTGAAAACGTTATATCACAACGTTACCAATCTACAACCTTACCACAACGTTGTAAAAACGTTACATCACAATGTTACCAATCTACAACCTTACCACAACGTTGTTAAAACGTTACATCACAACGTTACCAATCTACAACTATACCGAAACGTTGTAAAAACGTTACCAATCTACAACCTTACCACAACATTGGTAACGTTGTGATGTAACGTTTTTACAATCTACAACCTTACCACAACGTTGTAAAAACGTTACTTCACAATGTTACCCATCTACAACCTTACCACAACGTTGTTCAAACGTTACCAATCTTCAACCTTACCACAACATTGTAAAAACATTACATCACAACGTTACCAATCTGCAACCTTACCACAACATTGTAAAAACGTTACCAATCTACAACCTTACCAGAACATTGTAAAAACGTTACCAATCTACAACTATACCGAAACGTTGTAAAAACGTTACCAATCTACAACCTTACCACAACATTGTAAAAACGTGACATCACAATGTTACCAATCTGCAACCTTACCACAACGTTGTTAAAACGTTACGAATCTGCAACCTTACCACAACATTGTAAAAACGTTACATCACAACGTTACCAATCTACAACCTTACCACAACATTGTCAAATCGTTACATCACAACATTACCAATCTACAACTATACCGAAACGTTGTAAAAACGTTACCAATCTACAACCTTGCCACAATATTGTAAAAACGTTACATCACAACGTTACCAATCTGCAACCTTACCACAACATTGTAAAAACGTTACATCACAACATTACCAATCTGCAACCTTACCACAACGTTGTGAAAACGTTACCAATCTACAACCTTACCACAACATTGTCAAAACGTTACATCACAACGTTACCAATCTACAACCTTACCACAACATTGTCAAATCGTTACATCATAACATTACCAATCTGCAACCTTACCACAACGTTGTGAAAACGTTACCAATCTACAACCTTACCACAACATTGTCAAAACGTTACATCACAACGTTACCAATCTACAACCTTACCACAACATCGTCAAAACGTTACATCACAACGTTACCAATCTGCAACCTTACCACAACCTTACCACAACGTTGTAAAAACGTTACATCACAATGTTACCAATCTACAACCTTACCACAACGTTGTTAAAACGTTACATCACAACGTTACCAATCTACAACTATACCGAAACGTTGTAAAAATGTTACCAATCTACAACCTTACCACAACGTTGTAAAAACGTTACATCACAATGTTACCAATCTACAACCTTACCACAATGTTGTTAAAACGTTACATCACAACGTTACCAATCTACAACTATACCGAAACGTTGTAAAATTGTTACCAATCTACAACCTTACCACAACATTGGTAACGTTGTGATGTAACGTTTTTACAATCTACAACCTTACCACAACGTTGTAAAAACGTTACATCACAATGTTACCAATCTACAACCTTACCACAACGTTGTTAAAACGTTACCAATCTACAACCTTACCACAACGTTGTAAAAACGTTACATCACAACATTACCAATCTACAACCTTACCACAACATTGTAAAAACGTTACCAATCTACAACCTTACCACAATGTTGTAAAAACGTTACCAATCTACAACCTTACCACAACTTTGTAAAAACGTTACCAATCTACAACCTTACCACAACATTGTAAAAATGTGACATCACAATGTTACCAATCTGCAACCTCACCACAATGTTGCTAAAACGTTACCAATCTACAACCTTACCACAACATAGTAAAAACGTTACATCACAACGTTACCAATCTGCAACCTTACCACAACATTGTAAAAACGTTACATCACAACATTACCAATCTGCAACCTTACCACAACGTTGTGAAAACGTTACCAATCTACAACCTTACCACAACATTGTCAAAACGTTACATCACAACGTTACCAATCTGCAACCTTACCACAAAATTGTAAAAACATTACCAATCTACAACCTTACGGCAACATTGTGAAAATGTTACATCACAACGTTACCAATCTGCAACCTTACCACAACGTTGTGAAAACGTTACATCACAAAGTTACCAATCTACAACTATACCGAAACGTAGTGAAAATTTGTGTTAGCTGGGCAGGCTCTTGCATCAGCCTGCAAGTCTTGGAGATCATTGATTTTGTATCTTAAACTGATTGTTGATAAATGATGTTGTCATACAGTGGTAGTATACAGTTATATTCAGGTGTGTTGACCCACTGGTTTTTACTGTCATAGTGTACTTCAGAACATGTCCTTTAAGCTTGGTAAGAGAATGGGTTGAATTGGTTGAGAGAATTGGTTGAGAGAATAGGTTCAATTGGTTTTGAGAGTGGGTTGAATCGGTTGAGAGAATAGGTTGAATCGGTTGAGAGAATGGGTTGAATCGGTTGAGATATTGGTTGAATTGGTTGAGAGAATGGGTTGAATTGGTTGAGAGAATGAGTTGAATCAGTTGAGAGATTTGGTTGAATCAGTTGAGAGAATAGGTTGAATTGGTTGAGAGAATGGGTTCAATTGGTTGAGAGAATGGGTTGAATCGGTTGAGAGAATGGGTTGAATTGGTTGAGAGAATGGGTTCAATTGGTTTAGAGAATGAGTAGAATCGGTTGAGAGAATGGGTTGAATTGGTTGAGATAATGGGTTGAATTGGTTGAGAGAATGGGTTGAATTGGTTGAGAGAATGGGTTGAATTGGTTGAGAGAATTGGTTGAATTGGTTGAGAGAATTGGTTGAATCGGTTGAGAGAATTGGTTGAATCGATTGAAAGAATGGGTTGAATTGGTTGAGAGAATGGGTTGAATCGGTTGAGAGAATGGTTTGGAATTGGTTGAGAAAATGGGTTGAATTGGTTTAGAGAATGAGTTCAATTGGTTGAGAGAATGGTTTGAATTGGTTGAGAGAATGGGTTCTATTGGTTGAGAATGGGTTGAATTGGTTGAGAGAATTGGTTGAATCAGTTGAGAGAATTGGTTGAATCAGTTGAGAGAATAGGTTGAATCGGTTGAGAGATTTGGTTGAATCAGTTGAGATAATAGGTTGAATTGGTTGAGAGAATGGGTTCAATTGGTTTAGAGAATGAGTAGAATCGGTTGAGAGAATGGGTTGAATTGGTTGAGATAATGGGTTGAATTGGTTGAGAGAATGGGTTGAATTGGTTGAGAGAATGAGTTCAATTTGTTTAGAGAATGAGTAGAATCGGTTGAGAGAATTGGTTGAATCAGTTGAGAGAATGGGTTGAATCGGTTGAGAGATTTGGTTGAATCAGTTGAGTGAATAGGTTGAATTGGTTGAGAGAATGAGTTCAATTGGTTTAGAGAATGAGTAGAATCGGTTGAGAGAATTGGTTGAATCGGTTGAGAGAATGGGCTGAATTGGTTGAGAGAATTGGTTGAGAGAATTGGTTGAATCGGTTGAGAGAATTGGTTGAATCAATTGAAAGAATGGGTTGAATTGGTTGAGAGAATGGGTTCAATTGGTTTAGAGAATGGGTTGAATTGGTTGAGAGAATGGGTTGAGAGAATGGGTTGAGAGAATGGTTTGAATTGGTTGAGAAAATCGGTTCAATTGATTTAGAGAATGGGTTGAATTGGTTGAGAGAATGGGTTGAATTGGTTGAGAGAATGGGTTCTATTGGTTGAGAATGGGTTGAATTGGTTGAGAGAATTAGTTGAATCAGTTGAGAGAATTGGTTGAATCAGTTGAGAGAATGGGTTGAATCGGTTGAGAGATTTGGTTGAATCAGTTGAGATAATAGGTTGAATTGGTTGAGAGAATGGGTTCAATTGGTTTAGAGAATGAGTAGAATCGGTTGAGAGAATGGGTTGAATTGGTTGAGAGAATGGGTTGAATCGGTTGAGAGAATTGGTTGAATCGATTGAAAGAATGGGTTGAATTGGTTGAGAGAATGGGTTGAATTGGTTGAGATAATGGGTTGAATTGGTTGAGAGAATGGGTTGAGAGAATGGGTTGAGAGAATGGTTTGAATTGGTTGAGAAAATGGGTTGAATTGGTTTAGAGAATGGGTTGAATTGGTTGAGAGAATGGGTTCTATTGGTTGAGAATGGGTTGAATTGGTTGAGAGAATCAGTTGAGAGAATGGGTTGAATCAGTTGAGAGAATGGGTTGAATCGGTTGAGAGATTTGGTTGAATCAGTTGAGAGAATGGGTTCTATTGATTTAGACAATTGGTTGAATTGGTTGAGTGAATTGGTTGAATCGGTTGAGAGAATTGGTTGAATCGGTTGAGAGAATGGGCTGAATTGGTTGAGAGAATGGGTTGAATTGGTTGAGAGAATAGGTTGAATCGGTTGAGAGAATCGATTGAAAGAATGGGTTGAATCGGTTGAGAGAATGAGTTGAATTGGTTGAGATAATGGGTTGAATTGGTTGAGAGAATGGGTTGAATTGGTTGAGAGAATTAGTTGAATTGGTTGAGAGAATTGTTTGAATCGATTGAAAGAATGGGTTGAGAGAATGGGTTGAATTGGTTGAGAGAATTGGTTGAATCAGTTGAGTGAATTGGTTGAATTAGTTGAGAGAATGGGTTGAATCGGTTGAGAGATTTGGTTGAATCAGTTGAGAGAATAGGTTGAATTGGTTGAGAGAATGAGTTCAATTGGTTAAGAGAATGAGTAGAATCGGTTGAGAGAATTGGTTAAATCGGTTGAGAGAATGGGCTGAATTGGTTGAGAGAATGGGTTGAATTGGTTGATAGAATTGGTTGAATCGGTTGAGAGAATTGGTTGAATCAATTGAAAGAATGGGTTGAATTGGTTGAGAGAATGGGTTGAATTGGTTGAGAGAATGGGTTGAATTGTTTGAGAGAATGGGTTGAATCGGTTGAGAGAATTGTTTGAATCGATTGATAGAATGGGTTGAGAAAATGGTTTGAATTGGTTTAGAGAATGAGTTGAATCGGTTGACAGAATGGGTTGAATTGGTTGAGAGAATGGGTTCAATTGGTTGAGAGAATGGGTTCTTTTGGTTGAGAATGGGTTGAATCAGTTGAGAGAATTGGTTGAATCAGTTGAGAGAATGGGTTGAATGGGTTGATAGAATTGGTTGAATTGGTTGAGAGAATGGGTTCAATTGGTTTAGAGAATGTTGTGAATCGGTTGAGAGAATTGGTTGAATCGGTTGAGAGAATGGGCTGAATTGGTTGAGAGAATTGGTTGAATCGGTTTAGAGAATTGGTTGAATCGATTGAAAGAATGGGTTGAATTGGTTGAGAGAATGGGTTGAATTGGTTGAGACAATGGGTTGAGAGAATGGGTTGAATTGGTTGAGAAAATGGGTTGAATTGGTTTAGAGAATGAGTTGAATCGGTTGAGAGAATGGGTTCAATTGGTTTAGAGAATGGGTTGAATTGGTTGAGAGAATGGGTTGATTGGTTGAGAAAATGGGTTCAATGGGTTTAGAAAATGGGTTGAATCGATTGAAAGAATGGGTTGAATCGGTTGAGAGAATGGGTTGAATCGGTTGAGAGAATGGGTTGAATTGGTTGAGAATGGGTTGAATCAGTTTCTAGAATGGGTTGAATCAGTTTCTAGAATGGGTTGAATTGGTTTTGAGAATGGGTTGAATTGGTTGAGAGAATGGGTTTAGAGAATGAGTTGAATCGGTTGAGAGAAAAAGTTAAATTGGTTGAGAAAATAAGTTGAATCAGTCGAGAGAATAAGTTGAATTGGTCCTATCGAATATCTTAACAATTAAGATTTGACTTAAAGATTCCCTCCATGGTGTCCCTGAGAATGGGTTGGTCGTGTAGCCTAACACTGTCCAGTTGTCCAGGAGAATAGGTGGCATCTCATGGAAGTTATTTGTGTTGTTGGGGTTGTGTGGGTTGTGGGGGTTGTGCTCTCCAGAGAGTAAACATGACGTCCATTCATTGTGTGGCAGTGTGGATATGTCTGGGATGTCGTTACATCATGGATTCTTGGACAAACCAGAACCAGTCCACACAGCTGGTGTACTGAAGACCTACAGGAGGGCTGGCCGGGGCACAAACACTGACTGTGTTGAAGATGGATCATGGGTGGTGGCATGAAGGGCTTGTTGACAGCTGGAAGTGGTCCTTCGGTGTTTACTCAGGTCAAACATGGCTGTGTCCCACGTATGTGTGGGGGTATGTCTGAGGCGGTCAGTGATGGGAAGTTCACTGCAACAATGCCTAGACTAGCTACAAGCTCTGTTGAGGAGGCAGCGCTCTGTGGAGTCACACATGAACCAGAATAGTCACTTGTGTCACATGTTGTTAAGCTGTTTGACCGACAAGTCGTGACCTTTAAACTGGACCCAGGAGAAGTAACTCGTCTGTCTGAATCTGTATGTCTGGATGTCTGGATGGATGTCTGGATGGATGTCTGGATGGATGGACGTCTGGATGTCTGGATGGACGTCTGGATGTCTGTATGGATGTCTGGATGTCTGGATGGATGTCTGGATGGATGGACGTCTGGATGTCTGGATGTCTGGATGGACGTCTGGATGGATGTCTGGATGTCTGGATGGATGGACGTCTGGATGTCTGGATGGATGTCTGGATGGACGTCTGGATGTATGGATGGATGTCTGGATGTCTGGATTGATGTCTGGATTGATGTCTGGATGGATGTCTGGATGGATGGATGGATGGACGTCTGGACGTCTGGATGGATGTCTGGATGGATGGACATCTGGATGTCTGGATGGATGTCTGGATGTCTGGATGGATGTCTGGATGTCTGGATGGATGGACGTCTGGATGTCTGGATGGATGGACGTCTGGATGTCTGGATGGATGTCTGGATGGATGTTTGGATGGATGGACGTCTGGATGGATGGATGGATGTCTGGATGGATATCTGGATGGATGTCTGGATGGATATCTGGATGGATGGACATCTGGATGGATGGACATCTGGATGGATGGATGTCTGGATGGATGTCTGGATGTCTGGATGGATGTCTGGATGGATGTCTGGATGGATGGACGTCTGGATGTCTGGATGGATGGATGTCTGGATGGATGGACGTATGGATGTCTGGATGGATGGACGTCTGGATGTCTGGATGGATGGATGGACGTCTGGATGTCTGGATTGATGGTTGTCTGGATGGATGGATGTCTGGATGGATGTCTGGATGGATGTCTGGATGGATGGATGGATGTCTGGATGGATGATGGATGGATGTCTGGATGGACGTCTGGATGGATGGATGGATGGATGTCTGGATGGATGTCTGGATGGATGGATGTCTGGATGGATGGATGTCTGGATGGATGATGGATGGATGTCTGGATGGACGTCTGGATGGATGGACGTCTGGATGGATGGATGGATGGACGTCTGGATGGATGGACGTCCACAGATCATGTGATGCCAGTTTGTTCGATGGCTGCCTGATCCGGCTGTGTGTATAATCTAGACACATTGTGACACCTACAGGATCAATGCGGTCCGGGTAGCTAATACTCATGCATTGATTTTCGGGCTCTAAATGTGTGGCCATCGACTTTGGCAGATTAATGTTGTGTCATTTACAAAACACTGCAGCTTCTAAAGGTTTATGCATAATGGTGATTTTGTACCACTGTTTGTGATTCTAGTTGCTTAGGTTGGCTGCTGGTTGCTGTTGCTGACAGAGTGATGTGGAAAGGCTCTGTGTGTTCAGTTTATTTTAGGGACAGGTTACATTATGCTGGATGCTAACACTGTCTTGCATAATGGGAATACTTTGAATATGGTGAATATTGGGATGATTGTAAATACTGTGAATATGGTGAAAACTGTTATTTCCAGAACACCATCAAATGATGTTACATGTATGCTAATTGTGTCATTTTGACAATTTTCATTGTTTAATAAAATCCCCAAGTATTTATTATCAGCTGTCGTGACAAGACAAAATGACTGCTTTATATAGCACTGCCTAACGATGATAAACGAGCTGGAATTATATATGGTGTTTTCTGTCTCCAGATCGAGACCTGAACAACAGCAGTCAGCCCCGGCAGACAGATCACCACAGTCTCGAAAACAGCCTTGCCACGGAGTGAGTGTATATTGTGTTGTGTCCTGTAGTAGCGGGCAAGGCTCTGGTCGGGGCAGCAAACACAGAACAGGCTACTGGGGTGTGAGTTGACAGCCTTGCCACGGAGTGAGTGTATATTGTGTTGTGTCCTGTAGTAGCGGGCAAGGCTCCGGTCGGGGCAGCAAACACAGAACAGGCTACTGGGGTGTGAGTTGACAGCCTTGCCACGGAGTGAGTGTATATTGTGTTGTGTCCTGTAGTAGCGGGCAAGGCTCCGGTCGGGGCAGCAAACACAGAACAGGCTACTGGGGTGTGAGTTGACAGCCTTGCCACGGAGTGAGTGTATATTGTGTTGTGTCCTGTAGTAGCGGGCAAGGCTCCGGTCGGGGCAGCAAACACAGAACAGGCTACTGGGGTGTGAGTTGACAGCCTTGCCACGGAGTGAGTGTATATTGTGTTGTGTCCTGTAGTAGCGGGCAAGGCTCCGGTCGGGGCAGTAAACACAGAACAGGCTACTGGGGTGTGAGTTGACAGCTGACTTTATTTGCAAATACACTAGTTGTTTCTGAACTCGCGAAAAGAAATGCGAACCACAGAAACATATAGAAAAGTATGTACGTTAAGAACTCCAATGCATAAACAGTTCATCCAACTTAATATGCTATGCATACTATAAACATTATTTATACTTGATATTTTACATTAATGTAACAAACATGCTGAGCAGTAGTAACACTTACCCTTGTGGTTTTAAGCCAAATTACATCTAAAAATACTTAAGACGGTTACATAAATACCGCCTCTACAAATTGCCATGATATCAACATAATATGAACACAATATACACAAAATATACACATACCTTACCACTGTGTGGCAATGAGCTGGCAACTATGTTAGCGTTGGCAGATCACAGGCATCGTAACATCGATTTCCATATTCTAGAAAAATTGAAACAATAAGGCCGCATAAGAAAAAGGAAATGGCCAATAAAATTAAGAACATGTAAAAAACATACATACTGCATTCACACATGTAGTTAGATGGTATTTAAGTAATGATTGATAGTTAAATTTGATTATGGATTTAGTTTAGATTTAACTAAAGTGTTCAACAAATTAAGAGGGAAGGTATAGAATATCTGAAGATATCGAGATAACATGTATACTTATTATGAAGTACTAGTTTATGTTTAAAACTATTTTCAGTTAGACATATATAGATATATATATAAAAGATGTATAATTACCAATCAATGCATTACCTTAATGCATCTAATTCATAAAACTAAATACACAGACATATCTACAAGATACATAAATATGAACCAAACACAAACTAACCTTATAGAGATCCTGAACACAACAAATATATCAGCCACTGATTTGAATGCAATCCACAGAACCACTGATTTCCTTCAAGTGTAAGTGACCAACTAATTTAGCAAAGTCAGCTAAAAACAGAAGAAACCTTTTACTTACATAATACAGAAGCTGGAAGGAAAACAAAGCAAGACGCTTATGCTGTTGGTGACTGTACAGGTGAAAGTGGCTATTGTTATGTTAGTAGTTATGTAAGTACTGGAGCTAGTCTAATTGTTGTTGTTTTTATACTGCTCAATTAATCTAGCTTGAGAAAGAAACAGGCTAAGCAGAAACAAGACAATTAAAAGACTTTATTAAAATATTTACAAAATCAACTCGGCCACATGTCCTAACCCACACCAAACATTAACTCAAACAGCAGTCCACTCTATGCCACACTTTACCACAACACAACACAACACAAGACACCCGAACCACACAAAACAATGCATCTGAACAACAGAACACATTTGAACAACACAGCACAACACTTCTGAACCACACAACACGTTACAACACATCTGAACCACACAGCACAACATGGCATATCTGAACAACAGAACACATCTGAACCACACAGCACAACATGGCATATCTGAACAACAGAACACATCTGAACCACACAGCACAACATGGCATATCTGAACAACAGAACACATCTGAACAACAGAACACATCTGTACAACAGCACACATCTGAACCACACAGCACAACATGGCATATCTGAACAACAGAACACATCTGAACCACACATCACAACATGGCATATCTGAACGACAGAACACATCTGAACAACAGAACACATCTGAACCACACAGCACAACATGGCATATCTGAACAACAGAACACATCTGAACCACACAGCACAACATGGCATATCTGAACAACAGAACACATCTGAACCACACAGCACAACATGGCATATCTGAACAACAGAACACATCTGAACAACAGAACACATCTGAACCACACAGCACAACATGGCATATCTGAACAACAGAACACATCTGAACAACAGAACACATCTGTACAACAGCACACATCTGAACCACACAGCACAACATGGCATATCTGAACAACAGAACACATCTGAACCACACATCACAACATGGCATATCTGAACGACAGAACACATCTGAACAACAGAACACATCTGAACCACACAGCACAACATGGCATATCTGAACAACAGAACACATCTGAACCACACAGCACAACATGGCATATCTGAACAACAGAACACATCTGAACCACACAGCACAACATGGCATATCTGAACAACAGAACACATCTGAACCACACAGCACAACATGGCATATCTGAACAACAGAACACATCTGAACAACAGAACACATCTGTACAACAGCACACATCTGAACCACACAGCACAACATGGCATATCTGAACAACAGAACACATCTGAACCACACATCACAACATGGCATATCTGAACGACAGAACACATCTGAACAACAGAACACATCTGAACCACACAGCACAACATGGCATATCTGAACAACAGAACACATCTGAACAACAAACACACCTGAACCACACAGCACAACATGGCATATCTGAACAACAGAACACATCTGAACAACAGAACACATCTGAACAAGAGCACACATCTGAACAAGAGCACACATCTGAACCACACAGCACAACATGGCATATCTGAACAACAGAACACATCTGAACCACACAGCACAACATGGCATATCTGAACAACAGAACAGATCTGAACCACACAGCACAACATGGCATATCTGAACAACAGAACACATCTGAACCACACAGCACAACATGGCATATCTGAACAACAGAACACATCTGAACAACAGAACACATCTGAACCACACAGCACAACATGGCATATCTGAACAACAGAACACATCTGAACAACAAACACACCTGAACCACACAGCACAACATGGCATATCTGAACAACAGAACACATCTGAACAACAAACACACCTGAACCACACAGCACAACACATCTGAACAACACAACACAACATGGCATATCTGAACAACACAACACATCTGAACCAAACAACACATCTGAACCAAACAACACAACATGGCATATCTGAACCACACAACATATAACAACACATCTGAACCACACAACACAACACTTCTGAACCACACAACACAACACTTCTGAACCACACAACACACCTGAACCACACAGCACAACATGGCATATCTGAACCACACAACACATCTGACCACACAACACAACACATCTGAACCAAACAACACAACATGGCATATCTGAACCACACAACACATCTGAACCACACAACACAACACATCTGAACCACACAGCACAACACTTCTGAACCACACAACACAACACATCTGAACCACACAACACAACACTTTTGAACCACACAACACACCTGAACCACACAGCACAACATGGCATATCTGAACCACACAACACATCTGAACCACACAACACCCAATCTGAACCAAACAACACAACATGTCATATCTGAACCACACAACACATCTGAACCACACAACACAACACATCTGAACCACACAGCACAACACTTCTGAACCACACAACACTTCTGAACCACACAACACAACTCATATGAACCACACAACACAACACATCTGAACCACACAACACAACACTTCTGAACCACACAACACAACACTTTTGAACCACACAACACACCTGAACCACACAGCACAACATGGCATATCTGAACCACACAACACAACACATCTGAACAACACAGCACAACATGGCATATCTGAACCAAACAACACATCTGAACCACACAACACATCTGAACCACACAGCACAACACATCTGAACAACAGAACACATCTGAACAACACAACACACCTGAACCACACAGCACAACATGGCATATCTGAACAACACAACACACCTGAACCACACAGCACAACATGGCATATCTGAACAACAAACACATCTGAACCAAACAACACAACATGGCATATCTGAACCTCATAACACATCTGAACCAAACAACACATCTGAACCAAACAACACAACATGGCATATCTGAACAACACAACACATCTGAACCAAACAACACAACACATCTGAACCAAACAACACAACACATCTGAACCAAACAACACAACATGGCATATCTGAACCACACAACACATCTTAACCAAACAACACAACACATCTGAACCAAACAACACAACATGGCATATCTGAACCACACAACACATCTTAACCAAACAACACAACACATCTGAACCAAACAACACAACATGGCATATCTGAACCACACAACACATCTTAACCAAACAACACAACATGGCATATCTGAACCACACAACACAACACATCTGAACCACACAACACAACACTTCTGAACCACACAACACAACACATCTAAACCAAACAACACATCTGAACCACACAACACATTTGAACCACACAACACAACACATCTGAACCACACACCACAACACATCTGAACCACACAACACAACACATCTTAACCACACAACACATCTGAACCACACAACACAACACATCTGAACCACACACCACAACACATCTGAACCACACAACACAACACATCTTAACCACACAACACATCTGAACCACACACCACAACACATCTGAACCACACAACACAACACATCTTAACCACACAACACATCTGAACCACACAACACAACACATCTGAACCACACACCACAACACATCTGAACCACACAACACAACACATCTTAACCACACAACACATCTGAACCACACAACACAACACATCTGAACCACACAACACAACACATCTGAACCACACAACACAACACATCTGAACCACACACCACAACACATCTGAACCACACAACACAACACATCTTAACCACACAACACAACATGGCATATCTGAACCACACAACACATCTGACCACACAACACAACACATCTGAACCAAACAACACAACATGGCATATCTGAACCACACAACACATCTGAACCACACAACACAACACATCTGAACCACACAGCACAACACTTCTGAACCACACAACACAACACATCTGAACCACACAACACAACACTTTTGAACCACACAACACACCTGAACCACACAGCACAACATGGCATATCTGAACCACACAACACATCTGAACCACACAACACCACATCTGAACCAAACAACACAACATGTCATATCTGAACCACACAACACATCTGAACCACACAACACAACACATCTGAACCACACAGCACAACACTTCTGAACCACACAACACTTCTGAACCACACAACACAACTCATCTGAACCACACAACACAACACATCTGAACCACACAACACAACACTTCTGAACCACACAACACAACACTTTTGAACCACACAACACACCTGAACCACACAGCACAACATGGCATATCTGAACCACACAACACAACACATCTGAACAACACAGCACAACATGGCATATCTGAACCAAACAACACATCTGAACCACACAACACATCTGAACCACACAGCACAACACACCTGAAATACACAGCACATCTGAACCACACAACACAACACATCTGAACAACACAGCACAACATGGCATATCTGAACCAAACAACACATCTGAACCACACAACACATCTGAACCACACAGCACAACACATCTGAACAACAGAACACATCTGAACAACACAACACACCTGAACCACACAGCACAACATGGCATATCTGAACAACACAACACACCTGAACCACACAGCACAACATGGCATATCTGAACAACAAACACATCTGAACCAAACAACACAACATGGCATATCTGAACCTCATAACACATCTGAACCAAACAACACATCTGAACCAAACAACACAACATGGCATATCTGAACAACACAACACATCTGAACCAAACCACACAACACATCTGAACCAAACAACACAACACATCTGAACCAAACAACACAACATGGCATATCTGAACCACAGAACACATCTTAACCAAACAACACAACACATCTGAACCAAACAACACAACATGGCATATCTGAACCACACAACACATCTTAACCAAACAACACAACACATCTGAACCAAACAACACAACATGGCATATCTGAACCACACAACACATCTTAACCAAACAACACAACATGGCATATCTGAACCACACAACACAACACATCTGAACCACACAACACAACACTTCTGAACCACACAACACAACACATCTAAACCAAACAACACATCTGAACCACACAACACATTTGAACCACACAACACAACACTTCTGAACCACACAACACAACACATCTGAACCACACAACACAACACATCTGAACCACACACCACAACACATCTGAACCACACAACACAACACATCTTAACCACACAACACATCTGAACCACACAACACAACACATCTGAACCACACAACACAACACATCTGAACCACACACCACAACACATCTGAACCACACAACACAACACATCTTAACCACACAACACATCTGAACCACACAACACAACACATCTGAACCACACAACACAACACATCTGAACCACACACCACAACACATCTGAACCACACAACACAACACATCTTAACCACACAACACATCTGAACCACACAACACAACACATCTGAACCACACAACACAACACAACACATCTGAACCACACACCACAACACATCTGAACCACACAACACAACACATCTTAACCACACAACACATCTGAACCACACAACACAACACATCTGAACCACACAACACAACACATCTGAACCACACAACACAACACTTCTGAACCACACAACACAACACATCTGAACCACACAACACATTACAACACATCTGAACCACACAACATGTAGCAGGGGGCGTGGAGTTATCCCACAGATGACATCCTTACCTTGTCAGCTTGCTGACGGGGTTAACCTCTTTGGTCATGTGGACAAGGCGTCCGACCTCGGATAAGAAGGTCCATGGTTTGAATCCCATCACGGGACTCAGTAATTGTATGGCCGCAACATTGGCACCCAACGTGGGGTTGAGCACGTTCATATTAAGTTTGAGCAAAATAAGCCTCAGTACCCTACCATGCGGACCGGGACGTGCCTTCTGTTGACGGGGGAGTATGTAGCAGGGGGCGTGGAGTCATCCCACAGATGACATCCTTACCTTGTCAGCTTACTGACAGGGTTAACCTCTTTGGTCATGTGGACAAAGCGTCCGACCTTGGATCAGAAGGTCCGTGGTTCGAATCCCATCACGGGACTCGGAAATTGTATGGCCGCAACAAACACAACACTGTAACAACACATCTGAACCACACAACACAACACATCTGAATCACAAACTAGGTAATGTTTTGAGAAATAGGTAATATGTAACAATCCCTATCATGAATCAGTGCACTCACGAATATCCAGCACTTTGTTCTTGTTGACTTTCCAAATGATTGCCAGAATAGTGTTGGAAGTTGGCCAGATTTAGCCATCGAATCCACATCTGGCAAATAGATACAATGCAAATCAGGTTGTAAACAGCCTCAAATCACCTTCCTGTTGCTCTAATATAGGTATAGTGAGGCTTCTAGAGTAATGGATACTGGTATGTTTGTTTGCAAGGGAGGTAACTCTAAATCACACTTTGGGTTATGATCTGTGGCCACAACAGCATTAGACATTGTACGTGTGTAATGATAAGTGTTAATGTCAACAGAAGTCCATTAATCTATATTAAGTAGTCATACCCAAGCAGTTTCTAGCAGCTAAGCCAACGAGAGTGCTCTCCCTTGAGTTCTTTTGAATGGGCTGAAGAGGAAGATGAACAGAAAGTTGAAAAAAAACTTAGAAAAATTTGAGCAGTACTGTGTTCCCAGAAAAATGTGACATTTGAGAGATACAAATTTTTTACATGTTCACAAAAGGCAGACCAGACAATAGATCAGTATGTTAGTGAATTGCAACAAAAAGCTAAATCTTGTGAACTTGGACAACTCAAAGACAGTTTGGTTAGAGACAGAATAGTGTGTGGCATGTACAACAGTGCTTATCGAGAGAAATTACTGCGTGATGATAGATTAACTCTTTCAAAAGCAATAGACACATGTCATGCTGCAGAAATGGCAAGTTGTCAAGCTAAAGAAGTATGTGAAGATTGTGCAGTTCATTACATAAAATCCAAACCAAAGTCAAAACCAAAACAGAAAATGAACTACAAGCAAACAAGTAAACAAGAAACAGTAAAACAAGAGCTTTGTGGACGGTGTGGAAGAAATCATACCCCAAAACAGAAATGTCCAGCATCTGGTCAAAAGTGTTTGAAATGTGGTCTTCTCGGACATTTTGCTACACAATGTAGATCTCATTCAGGTCGATCCCGACGTGTCTATGATGTTGATGCAGAAGCATGTGATTATCCACCAGAAGATAATTCTTTGTTGATGTTGTGGATACAGACAGTCAGAGGGTCTCTTACTCAAAGGCTTGGATGATGTCACTTGACATAAATGAAACACAGGTACCCCTCAAACTTGACAGCGGCTCAGACATGAACCTCATCAGCTTGTCACAGTGGAATAAACTAAAATACCAGCCACCATTAGAACCTCCTAAGATGAGCCTAAAAGCTTATGGTGGACTTGACATACCTGTTGAAGGACAGGCAGAGCTCACAGTCACCTACAAAGGTAAACCATACAAGACTGTATTCATGGTAAAGCCAGACAACAATAGATGTATCCTTGGTGTGGAGGATTGTGAGAGACTGAACTTGGTTCGTAGAGTTTACGAAATCAATGTTGATGAGAAAAATTTGAACAGCCAGAATTCTAAAAAGCCAGAAGATATTCTAAGTGAATATCAAGATGTATTCACAGGGCTTGGATGCTTGCCTGGTGAACATACCATAACAGTTGACAAAGAAGTCACACCAGTCATAGAAGCTTGTAGAAAAGTGCCGTTTGCTCTCCATGATCAACTTAAAGAAGAGTTGAACAGAATGAAATCACTTGGAGTGATCACAGAGGTTACAGAACCTACTGAATGGGTTAGTTCGATGGTGATTGTACACAAGAAACAAGGGAAATTGAGAATATGCCTAGATCCTCGCAATTTGAATCTAGCAGTTCAGAGAGAACACTTTAAACTCCCAACTCATGAAGAAGTGATGTTGCAGTTTGCTGGTGCTAAAGTGTTTAGCAAGCTGGACGCCTCCTCAGGCTTTTGGCAAATGAAGCTAGATCATGCCAGCTCAATGCTGACAGCATTCAACACACCATTTGGGAGATACCGTTATCTCAGACTCCCATTTGGTATTTCAAGTGCGCCAGAAGTGTATCATCGACCATACATCAACTCTTCGAGCACATTAGAGGTGTAGACACCAGTATGGATGACATGATCATCTTTGGTAAAGACACCAGAGAGCACAACGAGCGACTGAAAGCAGTACTTCAGAAGTGTAGAGACAGTGGTCTGAAATTGAATAGAGAGAAATGTTAAGTGGGTGTCACAGAGCTTACCTTCCTGGGAGATAGAATTTCTGCTGATGGACTCAAACCAGACCCTAACAAGGTGAAAGCCATCATGATTCTTCAGAAACCCACAGAAAAGAAGGAACTGCAACGGTTCCTTGGGATGGTTAATTACCTAGGAAGGTACATTCAAGACCTCTCAACAAAATCAGCACCACTTAGGCAGCTGTTGGAAAAAGACAGTCATTGGTCTTGGTCTCATGAACAGGACAAATCATGGGAAGAACTTCGAAACCTCATCTCACAAAGACCGGTTCTTCAATTCTATGATACCAAGAAACCCATCAAAGTGTCTACAGATGCATCAAAACATGGACTTGGTGCCATACTGCTGCAACAACATGAAGATGCATGGATGCCAGTAGCATATGCGTCAAGGGCGATGACCACTGCAGAGACTAACTACGCACAGATCGAGAAGGAAGCACTAGCAATGTGTTTTGGAGCTGAACGGTTCACTCAATATGTGTATGGGAGAAAGTTTCTCGCAGAAACTGACCATAAACCACTGATTCCCATCTTCAAGAAAGCTCTGAATGACTGTCCTCCACGCATTCAACGTTTCCGTCTTCGCATGCAGAAATATGACATGGAGGTAATGTACACTCCTGGTCGAGAGATGTATGCAGCAGATACCCTGTCAAGGAACTTTTCTAGTGATCAATCACCCACCAGTACAACTGAAGCAGATGTACAAATGTATGTTGACAGTATCTTGTCAACAGTGCAGGTGTCAACCGACAGATTTGCACAGATCAGAGCAGAAAGCAACATAGATCCAGAAATGACAGCTCTAAAAGCAATCATCTTGTCAGGTTGGCCTAATGAACATTCACAGTGCCCAAGAAACCTGGATGATTTCTGGAATTATCGAGATGAACTTTCATGTATTGACGGAGTAGTCTTCAAAGGCAACCGCATCATCGTGCCCAAAGGTATGCGGAAACTGATGTTGCAGAAAGTACATGCAGGACATCTGGGTCAAGAAAAATAAGAGAGCTAGAGAAGTTCTATTCTGGCCTCGAATGAATCATGACGTAGATGTCATGGTAAGTGGATGTGAGACGTGCTTGAACTATCGTCATCGTCATCAACCTGAACCACTATCACCTCACCCAGTAGCTGCTCAGCCATGGCAGTATGTCTCCACTGATCTTTTTGAACTCTACTCAAAAGACTATCTATTAGTTGTGGATGCATACTCTAACTTCCAAGAAGTCATTGCTTTGCCAAATCAGTCCAGCCAAGCCGTTATCAAAGCACTACGATCCATATTTGCCAGTCATGGTTCACCAGTTGAACTGTTCAGTGATAATGGACCATGTTATGCGAGTGCAGAATTTGCAGATTTTGCTGTTGAATGGGACTTTAAACACTCTACATCTAGTCCTAAATACCCCCAGTCAAACGGTCTTGCAGAACGCACAGTCCAGACTGTCAAAAACATCATGAAAAAGTGCATTGACAGTGGTGAAGATCCTCATCTAGGACTGCTCGCCTATCGTACCATACCTCTAGCTGGTAGTTTCTCTCCGTCACAGCTGTTAATGAATCGGACAATCAGGTCCAATCTCCCACTGAAGAAAGATCTCCTTCAGTCAAGTACACCTGATCCAGATCAAGTCATCAAACACAAGCTGGTTTCGAAAGAGGAACAAAAGTACCACTTCGACCAGAAAGAATCTCCTCTACCTCTACCCCAGTTAGAACCAGGTAGCAGTGTGAGAGTGTATCAAGACACAAGTAATGACTGGAAAACAAAAGGTGCAATAGTGCAAAAGGTAGCACCAAGATCTTACGTTGTGCAAACAGAGGGAGGTGGAAGACTGAGACGACATCGCTGTGATCTCCTCCTGACTCCTCATGACAACACACCTCGCATTACAACTAACCAGCCTGCAATAACAACAACAACTACAACTTGCTTGACAACTCCCGAAGCACATCAGAGTGGTACTACAACACGATCTGGCCGAGTCATCAACAAGCCATCTCGTCTGATCGAAACCGAGTGATGTGTGAATTCTGAACTGTTAAAGTTTCATGTTTCGGAAGTTGATTTTCAGTAGACTAGGTTTTTGTCAGAGACTTTAATTGAGTTTAGTTTAAGTTCTAAAGTTAAGAGAATGGCAAGCCATCATAAATATGCAAACTGAATGACAAGAAGAGACACTCATCAGGAAGGAACTGAACATGATCAATTTGACATGATGTGTCATTTTAAGCACTCATTGATAAAAAAAGAAAAGAAGTTAAACTTATCTATTGTTGATGTGCTTAGCCAGGCTTTTAAGTGTTTACATTGTTACCAGTTTAATTCAGAGTTTATATAATGGTAATTTCAACTTAGAAAGGGAGATGTAATGATAAGTGTTAATGTCAACAGAAGTCCATTAATCTATATTAAGTAGTCATACCCAAGCAGTTTCTAGCAGCTAAGCCAACGAGAGAGCTCTCCCTTGAGCTTTAACAAGATGGCCACCATGCTGACCACATGGTCTGAATAAAAGGGCTTTTTAACAAGAAGTACCTTTCTTCAGTTATTGTTACAAACCACTACAACGTGCACTTTCCACAACTAACTACTGATCTCCACAGCCACATGACATCAACCTAACAACCACACTCACCAAGGGAAGTTCTGACCTGCCCCCTTACCTTCCACCTCAACACGGCTGCCTCAAGAGCTGCCCTGGTACTGGCATCTCGTGGCCTCAGGGCTTCCAGGGGCTGACTAATGAGGCCTGGGTCCCGTTTCACAAAGCGATCTTAGCGCTAAGACGATCATAACTTCCACGACAATCATGGCTTATGACAATGGTAGCACTAAGATCGCTTTGTGGAACAGGGCCCTGGGTGATGTGTGGCCAGTGTGCCTCATACCCGAAGGTGCAGGTCTTGCTCTCAGACATGGGTTTGCCTGTCCAACACTATAATATGTTTGGGCCGTTGTGGTTTAGTTTGACTATTGCAGACATTGAGCAACATTCAGTCTCTCATTTACAATATGTGAAGTGGTTATCGACCATCAATGTTTTTGCAGCTGTGTGAAGACTATAATAGAGTTGTTTCCCCCTGTAGCACAGACTTGGGTTTGCTGAGCGACCAGCTGTTTTCCACTGACCACAGCACACAGCATAGTGGTCAGCATCGTCCCCCAGGCCTGCCTGGACAGATACGCCTCCCCCAGGCGTCAGAGAGCTTCTCTTCCGGAGCTGACGTGGACCAGGCAGATATTAGTGAACTGGAGGATGAGTTACGTGACCTTTGTGAACAGGAGAGTTTCACAGGGGAGATTATCCAAGAAGGGGAGACAACTCATGTAGAGGATCACAAGGTTAGTTTTGGTGTGAGAATAAGAATGTGTTTATAAATCACTATGAAACAGTGATAATAACAGGTGTTCATGAAAACATGAGCGTGTCATGCCCCACCGGTGGCACCTGTCACAAACACATGCAAAGGCAAGTCAGTTGTTCACCTGAACAAACACAGGAACATAGGATTCCAGTCAAAATCACAAATTCTTGTCATTGTTGCAACAACATGTCCCCCACATATCTACCATAAACAGTTTGAAAGCTTTGCTGAGACCTTGAACCTTGATTGAACCATTTCTTCACAAGAGTTTAAAATCTTGGCATGCTTGATTGTACCTCAAACGTTGAGAAATGTTGACCTCAGTGGCTGGACCCGGAGTATTGCTGGACATAAAGGCAAAGTGGAAGTCATTCCTCCTCTCATACAGTCTTGTGGACAGTTTTTGTCACTCTAAATCTATGTTTTTAGACCTAAATATGAAACACATGAAGGGGTTTGGCTGGCCTATTTTACTTCTTGTTCAGGTGGGTAAATCAGTGGAAGGGAATTGACCATTTGATCAGATCATGGATAATACATGTACCTCCATTCTTAGCCATATTCCCTTGTTTCCCAATCCATGCCATCTTCCTGAGGCAAGGGAGTTAACTGACTATAAAAGTCCAGTTTCCACCCTAGCCGAAGTTACAGTTTGGCTGGACTAACGAGTCTGTGCATAGTCCAATCAAAAGAGTGCAACAAAATCAAAATTCTGTTTCGTAAAATGAGATGCAGATTTTGGTCGATTGCAGGATTTGCAAAGCATGTGCACTGCCAACTTGTTGGCAACACATATTTTTCAAATCTTTTCATGTTTTAAATCAAGGTGCTCATGTGATTTGATGCACTTGGCGATGTAAGACCTGTTTTATCACAACATAGATCTTGATTATCGATCAGACTGTCTTGACTGGGTGCCACCATTTTGTTTGAAGTTGGTGTGTATTTACATATTGAAGTGTCTCTCATGAACTGCAGTGGGTGTGTATTAACATATTGATGTGTCTCTCAGACTACTGCTGCAGTGGATGTGTATTTACATGTTGATGTGTCTCTCATGAACTGCAGTGGGTGTGTATTTACATATTGATGTGTCTCTCAGACTACTGCTGCAGTGGATGTGTATTTACATGTTGATGTGTCTCTCATGAACTGCAGTGGGTGTGTATTTACATATTGATGTGTCTCTCAGACTACTGCTGCAGTGGATGTGTATTCACATGTTGATGTGTCTCTCAGACTACTGCTGCAGTGGATGTGTATTTACATGTTGATGTGTCTCTCATGAACTGCAGTGGGTGTGTATTTACATATTGATGTGTCTCTCAGACTACTGCTGCAGTGGATGTGTATTCACATGTTGATGTGTCTCTCAGACTACTGCTGCAGTGGATGTGTATTCACATGTTCATGTGTCTCTCAGACAACTGCTGCAGTGGATGTGTATTCACATGTTGATGTGTCTCTCAGACTACTGCTGCAGTGGATGTGTATTCACATGTTGATGTGTCTCTCAGACTACTGCTGCAGTGGATGTGTATTCACATGTTGATGTGTCTCTCAGACTACTGCTGCAGTGGATGTATATTCACATGTTGATGTGTCTCTCAGACTACTGCTGCAGTGGATGTGTATTCACATGTTGATGTGTCTCTCAGACTGCTGCTGCAGTGGATGTGTATTCACATGTTGATGTGTCTCGCATGAACTGTAGTGGGTGTGTATTCACATGTTGATGTGTCTCACAGACTGCTGCTGCAGTGGATGTGTATTCACATGTTGATGTGTCTCTCAGACTACTGCTGCAGTGGGTGTGTATTCACATGTTGATGTGTCTCTCAGACTACTGCTGCAGTGGATGTGTATTCACATGTTGATGTGTCTCTCAGACTACTGCTGCAGTGGGTGTGTATTCACATGTTGATGTGTCTCTCAGACTACTGCTGCAGTGGATGTGTATTTACATATTGATGTGTCTCTCAGACTACTGCTGCAGTGGATGTGTATTCACATGTTCATGTGTCTCTCATGTACTGCAGTGGATGTGTATTCACATGTTGATGTGTCTCACAGACTACTGCTGCAGTGGATGTGTATTCACATGTTGATGTGTCTCTCAGACTACTGCTGCAGTGGGTGTGTATTCACATGTTGATGTGTCTCTCAGACTACTGCTGCAGTGGATGTGTATTCACATGTTCATGTGTCTCTCAGACTACTGCTGCAGTGGATGTGTATTTACATGTTGATGTGTCACTCAGACTACTGCTGCAGTGGATGTGTATTCACATGTTGATGTGTCTCTCAGACTACTGCTGCAGTGGATGTGTATTCACATGTTGATGTGTCTCTCAGACTACTGCTGCAGTGGATGTGTATTCACATGTTGATGTGTCTCACAGACTACTGCTGCAGTGGATGTGTATTCACATGTTCATGTGTCTCTCAGACTACTGCTGCAGTGGATGTGTATTCACATGTTGATGTGTCTCACAGACTGCTGCTGCAGTGGATGTGTATTCACATGTTGATGTGTCTCTCAGACTACTGCTGCAGTGGGTGTGTATTCACATGTTGATGTGTCTCTCAGACTACTGCTGCAGTGGATGTGTATTCACATGTTGATGTGTCTCTCAGACTTCTGCTGCAGTGGGTGTGTATTCACATGTTGATGTGTCTCTCAGACTACTGCTGCAGTGGATGTGTATTTACATATTGATGTGTCTCTCAGACTACTGCTGCAGTGGATGTGTATTCACATGTTCATGTGTCTCTCATGTACTGCAGTGGATGTGTATTCACATGTTGATGTGTCTCACAGACTACTGCTGCAGTGGATGTGTATTCACATGTTGATGTGTCTCTCAGACTACTGCTGCAGTGGGTGTGTATTCACATGTTGATGTGTCTCTCAGACTACTGCTGCAGTGGATGTGTATTCACATGTTCATGTGTCTCTCAGACTACTGCTGCAGTGGATGTGTATTTACATGTTGATGTGTCACTCAGACTACTGCTGCAGTGGATGTGTATTCACATGTTGATGTGTCTCTCAGACTACTGCTGCAGTGGATGTGTATTCACATGTTGATGTGTCTCTCAGACTACTGCTGCAGTGGATGTGTATTCACATGTTGATGTGTCTCACAGACTACTGCTGCAGTGGATGTGTATTCACATGTTCATGTGTCTCTCAGACTACTGCTGCAGTGGATGTGTATTCACATGTTGATGTGTCTCTCAGACTACTGCTGCAGTGGGTGTGTATTCACATGTTGATGTGTCTCTCAGACTACTGCTGCAGTGGATGTGTATTCACATGTTCATGTGTCTCTCAGACTACTGCTGCAGTGGATGTGTATTTACATGTTGATGTGTCACTCAGACTACTGCTGCAGTGGATGTGTATTCACATGTTGATGTGTCTCTCAGACTACTGCTGCAGTGGATGTGTATTCACATGTTGATGTGTCTCTCAGACTACTGCTGCAGTGGATGTGTATTCACATGTTGATGTGTCTCACAGACTACTGCTGCAGTGGATGTGTATTCACATGTTGATGTGTCTCTCAGACTACTGCTGCAGTGGATGTGTATTAACATGTTGATGTGTCTCTCAGACTACTGCTGCAGTGGATGTGTATTCACATGTTGATGTGTCTCTCATGTACTGCAGTGGATGTGTATTTACATGTTGATGTGTCTCTCAGACTACTGCTGCAGTGGATGTGTATTCACATGTTGATGTGTCTCTCAGACTACTGCTGCAGTGGATGTGTATTTACATGTTGATGTGTCTCTCAGACTACTGCTGCAGTGGATGTGTATTAACATGTTGATGTGTCTCTCAGACTACTGCTGCAGTGGATGTGTATTTACATATTGATGTGTCTCTCAGACTACTGCTGCAGTGGGTGTGTATTTACATGTTGATGTGTCTCTCAGACTACTGCTGCAGTGGATGTGTATTCACATGTTGATGTGTCTCTCAGACTACTGCTGCAGTGGATGTGTATTCACATGTTGATGTGTCTCTCATGAACTGTAGTGGGTGTGTATTCACATGTTGATGTGTCTCTCAGACTACTGCTGCAGTGGATGTGTATTCACATGTTGATGTGTCTCTCAGACTGCTGCTGCAGTGGATGTGTATTCACATGTTGATGTGTCTCTCATGTACTGCAGTGGATGTGTATTTACATGTTATGTCTCTCAGACTACTGCTGCAGTGGATGTGTATTCACATGTTGATGTGTCTCTCAGACTACTGCTGCAGTGGATCTATATTAATATGTTGATGTGTCTCTCAGACTACTGCTGCAGTGGATGTGTATTCACATGTTGATGTGTCTCTCAGACTGCTGCTGCAGTGGATGTGTATTCACATATTGATGTGTCTCTCAGACTACTGCTGCAGTGGATGTGTATTCACATGTTGATGTGTCTCTCAGACTACTGCTGCAGTGGATGTGTATTTACATGTTGATGTGTCTCTCAGACTACTGCTGCAGTGGATGTGTATTTACATGTTGATGTGTCTCTCAGACTACTGCTGCAGTGGATGTGTATTCACATGTTGATGTGTCTCTCAGACTACTGCTGCAGTGGGTGTGTATTCACATGTTGATGTGTCTCTCAGACTACTGCTGCAGTGGATGTGTATTCACATGTTGATGTGTCTCTCAGACTACTGCTGCAGTGGATGTATATTCACATGTTGATGTGTCTCGCATGAACTGTAGTGGGTGTGTATTCACATGTTGATGTGTCTCACAGACTGCTGCTGCAGTGGATGTGTATTCACATGTTGATGTGTCTCTCAGACTACTGCTGCAGTGGATGTGTATTTACATATTGATGTGTCTCTCAGACTACTGCTGCAGTGGATGTGTATTCACATGTTGATGTGTCTCTCAGACTGCTGCTGCAGTGGATGTGTATTCACATGTTGATGTGTCTCGCATGAACTGTAGTGGGTGTGTATTCACATGTTGATGTGTCTCTCAGACTACTGCTGCAGTGGGTGTGTATTCACATGTTGATGTGTCTCTCAGACTGCTGCTGCAGTGGATGTGTATTCACATGTTGATGTGTCTCTCAGACTACTGCTGCAGTGGATGTGTATTCACATGTTCATGTGTCTCTCATGTACTGCAGTGGATGTGTATTCACATGTTGATGTGTCTCACAGACTACTGCTGCAGTGGATGTGTATTCACATGTTGATGTGTCTCTCAGACTACTGCTACAGTGGATGTGTATTCACATGTTGATGTGTCTCTCAGACTACTGCTGCAGTGGATGTGTATTCACATGTTGATGTGTCTCTCAGACTACTGCTGCAGTGGATGTGTATTCACATGTTGATGTGTCTCTCAGACTACTGCTGCAGTGGATGTGTATTCACATGTTCATGTGTCTCTCAGACTACTGCTGCAGTGGATGTGTATTCACATGTTGATGTGTCTCTCAGACTACTGCTGCAGTGGATGTGTATTCACATGTTGATGTGTCTCTCATGTACTGCAGTGGATGTGTATTCACATGTTGATGTGTCTCTCAGACTACTGCTGCAGTGGGTGTGTATTCACATGTTGATGTGTCTCTCAGACTACTGCTGCAGTGGGTGTGTATTCACATGTTGATGTGTCTCTCAGACTACTGCTGCAGTGGATGTGTATTCACATGTTCATGTGTCTCTCAGACTACTGCTGCAGTGGATGTGTATTTACATGTTGATGTGTCACTCAGACTACTGCTGCAGTGGATGTGTATTCACATGTTGATGTGTCTCTCAGACTACTGCTGCAGTGGATGTGTATTCACATGTTGATGTGTCTCTCAGACTACTGCTGCAGTGGATGTGTATTCACATGTTGATGTGTCTCTCAGACTACTGCTGCAGTGGATGTGTATTTACATGTTGATGTGTCTCTCAGACTACTGCTGCAGTGGATGTGTATTCACATGTTGATGTGTCTCTCAGACTACTGCTGCAGTGGATGTGTATTTACATATTGATGTGTCTCTCAGACTACTGCTGCAGTGGATGTGTATTCACATGTTGATGTGTCTCACAGACTACTGCTGCAGTGGATGTGTATTCACATGTTGATGTGTCTCTCATGTACTGCAGTGGATGTGTATTTACATGTTGATGTGTCTCTCAGACTACTGCTGCAGTGGATGTGTATTCACCTATTGATGTGTCTCTCAGACTACTGCTGCAGTGGATGTGTATTAACATGTTGATGTGTCTCTCAGACTACTGCTGCAGTGGATGTGTATTCACATGTTGATGTGTCTCTCAGACTACTGCTGCAGTGGATGTGTATTCACATGTTGATGTGTCTCTCAGACTACTGCTGCAGTGGATGTGTATTTACATGTTGATGTGTCTCTCAGACTACTGCTGCAGTGGATGTGTATTCACATGTTCATGTGTCTCTCAGACTACTGCTGCAGTGGATGTGTATTTACATATTGATGTGTCTCTCAGACTACTGCTGCAGTGGATGTGTATTCACATGTTGATGTGTCTCACAGACTACTGCTGCAGTGGATGTGTATTCACATGTTGATGTGTCTCTCATGTACTGCAGTGGATGTGTATTTACATGTTGATGTGTCTCTCAGACTACTGCTGCAGTGGATGTGTATTCACCTATTGATGTGTCTCTCAGACTACTGCTGCAGTGGATGTGTATTAACATGTTGATGTGTCTCTCAGACTACTGCTGCAGTGGATGTGTATTTACATATTGATGTGTCTCTCAGACTACTGCTGCAGTGGGTGTGTATTTACATGTTGATGTGTCTCTCAGACTACTGCTGCAGTGGATGTGTATTCACATGTTGATGTGTCTCTCAGACTACTGCTGCAGTGGATGTGTATTCACATGTTGATGTGTCTCGCATGAACTGTAGTGGGTGTGTATTCACATGTTGATGTGTCTCTCAGACTGCTGCTGCAGTGGATGTGTATTCACATGTTGATGTGTCTCTCAGACTACTGCTGCAGTGGATGTGTATTCACATGTTCATGTGTCTCTCATGTACTGCAGTGGATGTGTATTCACATGTTGATGTGTCTCACAGACTATTGCTGCAGTGGATGTGTATTCACATGTTGATGTGTCTCTCAGACTACTGCTACAGTGGATGTGTATTCACATGTTCATGTGTCTCTCAGACTACTGCTGCAGTGGATGTGTATTCACATGTTGATGTGTCTCTCAGACTACTGCTGCAGTGGATGTGTATTCACATGTTGATGTGTCTCTCAGACTACTGCTGCAGTGGATGTGTATTCACATGTTCATGTGTCTCTCAGACTACTGCTGCAGTGGATGTGTATTCACATGTTGATGTGTCTCTCAGACTACTGCTGCAGTGGATGTGTATTCACATGTTGATGTGTCTCTCATGTACTGCAGTGGATGTGTATTCACATGTTGATGTGTCTCTCAGACTACTGCTGCAGTGGGTGTGTATTCACATGTTGATGTGTCTCTCAGACTACTGCTGCAGTGGGTGTGTATTCACATGTTGATGTGTCTCTCAGACTACTGCTGCAGTGGGTGTGTATTCACATGTTGATGTGTCTCTCAGACTACTGCTGCAGTGGATGTGTATTCACATGTTCATGTGTCTCTCAGACTACTGCTGCAGTGGATGTTTATTTACATGTTGATGTGTCACTCAGACTACTGCTGCAGTGGATGTGTATTCACATGTTGATGTGTCTCTCAGACTACTGCTGCAGTGGATGTGTATTCACATGTTGATGTGTCTCTCAGACTACTGCTGCAGTGGATGTGTATTCACATGTTGATGTGTCTCTCAGACTACTGCTGCAGTGGATGTGTATTTACATGTTGATGTGTCTCTCAGACTACTGCTGCAGTGGATGTGTATTCACATGTTGATGTGTCTCTCAGACTACTGCTGCAGTGGATGTGTATTCACATGTTGATGTGTCTCTCAGACTACTGCTGCAGTGGATGTGTATTCACATGTTGATGTGTCTCTCAGACTACTGCTGCAGTGGATGTGTATTCACATGTTAATGTGTCTCTCATGTACTGCAGTGGATGTGTATTTACATGTTGATGTGTCTCTCAGACTACTGCTGCAGTGGGTGTGTATTCACATGTTGATGTGTCTCTCAGACTACTGCTGCAGTGGATGTGTATTCACATGTTGATGTGTCTCTCAGACTACTGCTGCAGTGGATGTGTATTCACATGTTGATGTGTCTCTCAGACTGCTGCTGCAGTGGATGTGTATTCACATGTTGATGTGTCTCGCATGAACTGTATAGGGTGTGTATTCACATGTTGATGTGTCTCACAGACTGCTCCTGCAGTGGATGTGTATTCACATGTTGATGTGTCTCTCAGACTACTGCTGCAGTGGGTGTATATTCACATGTTGATGTGTCTCTCAGACTGCTGCTGCAGTGAATGTGTATTCACATGTTGATGTGTCTCTCAGACTACTGCTGCAGTGGATGTGTATTCACATGTTGATGTGTCTCTCATGTACTGCAGTGGATGTGTATTCACATGTTGATGTGTCTCACAGACTACTGCTGTAGTGGATGTGTATTCACATGTTGATG
Organism: Haliotis rufescens; assembly: GCF_023055435.1. Lineage (NCBI taxonomy): Eukaryota > Metazoa > Mollusca > Gastropoda > Lepetellida > Haliotidae > Haliotis > Haliotis rufescens. The sequence continues at coordinate 5,052,782 of NW_025964057.1, forward strand.
TGTCTCTCAGACTACTGCTGCAGTGGATGTGTATTCACATGTTGATGTGTCTCTCAGACTACTGCTGCAGTGGATGTGTATTCACATGTTGATGTGTCTCTCAGACTACTGCTGCAGTGGATGTGTATTCACATGTTCATGTGTCTCTCAGACTACTGCTGCAGTGGATGTGTATTCACATGTTGATGTGTCTCTCAGACTACTGCTGCAGTGGATGTGTATTCACATGTTGATGTGTCTCTCAGACTACTGCTGCAGTGGATGTGTATTCACATGTTGATGTGTCTCTCATGTACTGCAGTTGATGTGTATTCACATGTTGATGTGTCTCTCAGACTACTGCTGCAGTGGGTGTGTATTCACATGTTGATGTGTCTCTCAGACTACTGCTGCAGTGGATGTGTATTCACATGTTGATGTGTCTCTCAGGCTACTGCTGCAGTGGATGTGTATTCACATGTTCATGTGTCTATCAGACTACTGCTGCAGTGGATGTGTATTTACATGTTGATGTGTCTCTCAGACTACTGCTGCAGTGGATGTGTATTCACATGTTGATGTGTCTCTCAGACTACTGCTGCAGTGGATGTGTATTCACATGTTGATGTGTCTCTCAGACTACTGCTGCAGTGGATGTGTATTCACATGTTGATGTGTCTCTCAGACTACTGCTGCAGTGGATGTGTATTTACATGTTGATGTGTCTCTCAGACTACTGCTGCAGTGGATGTGTATTCACATGTTCATGTGTCTCTCAGACTACTGCTGCAGTGGATGTGTATTCACATGTTGATGTGTCTCTCAGACTACTGCTGCAGAGGATGTGTATTCACATGTTGATGTGTCTCACAGACTACTGCTGCAGTGGATGTGTATTCACATGTTGATGTGTCTCTCATGTACTGCAGTGGATGTGTATTTACATGTTGATGTGTCTCTCAGACTACTGCTGCAGTGGATGTGTATTCACCTGTTGATGTGTCTCTCAGACTACTGCTGCAGTGGATGTGTATTCACATGTTGATGTGTCTCTCAGACTACTGCTGCAGTGGATGTGTATTCACATGTTGATGTGTCTCTCAGACTACTGCTGCAGTGGATGTGTATTCACATGTTCATTTGTCTCTCAGACTACTGCTGCAGTGGATGTGTATTCACATGTTCATGTGTCTCTCAGACTACTGCTGCAGTGGATGTGTATTCACATGTTCATGTGTCTCTCAGACTACTGCTGCAGTGGATGTGTATTCACATGTTGATGTGTCTCTCATGTACTGCAGTGGATGTGTATTCACATGTTGATGTGTCTCTCAGACTACTGCTGCAGTGGGTGTGTATTCACATGTTGATGTGTCTCTCAGACTACTGCTGCAGTGGATGTGTATTCACATGTTGATGTGTCTCTCAGGCTACTGCTGCAGTGGATGTGTATTCACATGTTCATGTGTCTATCAGACTACTGCTGCAGTGGATGTGTATTTACATGTTGATGTGTCTCTCAGACTACTGCTGCAGTGGATGTGTATTCACATGTTGATGTGTCTCTCAGACTACTGCTGCAGTGGATGTGTATTCACATGTTGATGTGTCTCTCAGACTACTGCTGCAGTGGATGTGTATTCACATGTTGATGTGTCTCTCAGACTACTGCTGCAGTGGATGTGTATTTACATGTTGATGTGTCTCTCAGACTACTGCTGCAGTGGATGTGTATTCACATGTTGATGTGTCTCTCAGACTACTGCTGCAGTGGATGTGTATTCACATGTTGATGTGTCTCTCAGACTACTGCTGCAGTGGATGTGTATTCACATGTTGATGTGTCTCACAGACTACTGCTGCAGTGGATGTGTATTCACATGTTGATGTGTCTCTCATGTACTGCAGTGGATGTGTATTTACATGTTGATGTGTCTCTCAGACTACTGCTGCAGTGGGTGTGTATTCACCTGTTGATGTGTCTCTCAGACTACTGCTGCAGTGGATGTGTATTAACATGTTGATGTGTCTCTCAGACTACTGCTGCAGTGGATGTGTATTTACATATTGATGTGTCTCTCAGACTACTGCTGCAGTGGATGTGTATTCACATGTTGATGTGTCTCTCAGACTACTGCTGCAGTGGATGTGTATTCACATGTTGATGTGTCTCTCATGTACTGCAGTGGATGTGTATTCACATGTTGATGTGTCTCTCAGACTACTGCTGCAGTGGGTGTGTATTCACATGTTGATGTGTCTCTCAGACTACTGCTGCAGTGGGTGTGTATTCACATGTTGATGTGTCTCTCAGGCTACTGCTGCAGTGGATGTGTATTCACATGTTCATGTGTCTCTCAGACTACTGCTGCAGTGGATGTGTATTTACATGTTGATGTGTCTCTCAGACTACTGCTGCAGTGGATGTGTATTCACATGTTGATGTGTCTCTCAGACTACTGCTGCAGTGGATGTGTATTCACATGTTGATGTGTCTCTCAGACTACTGCTGCAGTGGATGTGTATTCACATGTTGATGTGTCTCTCAGACTACTGCTGCAGTGGATGTGTATTTACATGTTGATGTGTCTCTCAGACTACTGCTGCAGTGGATGTGTATTCACATGTTCATGTGTCTCTCAGACTACTGCTGCAGTGGATGTGTATTCACATGTTGATGTGTCTCTCAGACTACTGCTGCAGTGGATGTGTATTCACATGTTGATGTGTCTCTCAGACTACTGCTGCAGTGGATGTGTATTCACATGTTGATGTGTCTCTCATGTACTGCAGTGGATGTGTATTTACATGTTGATGTGTCTCTGAGACTACTGCTGCAGTGGATGTGTATTCACCTGTTGATGTGTCTCTCAGACTACTGCTGCAGTGGATGTGTATTAACATGTTGATGTGTCTCTCAGACTACTGCTGCAGTGGATGTGTATTTACATATTGATGTGTCTCTCAGACTACTGCTGCAGTGGGTGTGTATTTACATGTTGATGTGTCTCTCAGACTACTGTTGCAGTGGATGTGTATTCACATGTTGATGTGTCTCTCAGACTACTGCTGCAGTGGATGTGTATTCACATGTTGATGTGTCTCGCATGAACTGTAGTGGGTGTGTATTCACATGTTGATGTGTCTCTCAGACTACTGCTGCAGTGGATGCGTATTTACATATTGATGTGTCTCTCAGACTACTGCTGCAGTGGGTGTGTATTTACATGTTGATGTGTCTCTCAGACTACTGCTGCAGTGGATGTGTATTCACATGTTGATGTGTCTCTCAGACTACTGCTGCAGTGGATGTGTATTCACATGTTGATGTGTCTCTCAGACTGCTGCTGCAGTGGATGTGTATTCACATGTTGATGTGTCTCTCATGTACTGCAGTGGATGTGTATTTACATGTTGTGTCTCTCAGACTACTGCTGCAGTGGATGTGTATTCACATGTTGATGTGTCTCTCAGACTACTGCTGCAGTGGATCTATATTAATATGTTGATGTGTCTCTCAGACTACTGCTGCAGTGGATGTGTATTCACATGTTGATGTGTCTCTCAGACTGCTGCTGCAGTGGATGTGTATTCACATGTTGATGTGTCTCTCAGACTGCTGCTGCAGTGGATGTGTATTCACATATTGATGTGTCTCTCAGACTACTGCTGCAGTGGATGTGTATTTACATGTTGAAGTGTCTCTCAGACTACTGCTGCAGTGGATGTGTATTCACATGTTGATGTGTCTCTCAGACTGCTGCTGCAGTGGATGTGTATTCACATGTTGATGTGTCTCTCATGTACTGCAGTGGATGTGTATTTACATGTTGATGTGTCTCTCAGACTACTGCTGCAGTGGATGTGTATTTACATGTTGTGTCTCTCAGACTACTGCTGCAGTGGATGTGTATTCACATGTTGATGTGTCTCTCAGACTACTGCTGCAGTGGATCTATATTAATATGTTGATGTGTCTCTCAGACTACTGCTGCAGTGGATGTGTATTCACATGTTGATGTGTCTCTCAGACTGCTGCTGCAGTGGATGTGTATTCACATGTTGATGTGTCTCTCAGACTGCTGCTGCAGTGGATGTGTATTCACATATTGATGTGTCTCTCAGACTACTGCTGCAGTGGATGTGTATTTACATGTTGAAGTGTCTCTCAGACTACTGCTGCAGTGGATGTGTATTCACATGTTGATGTGTCTCTCAGACTGCTGCTGCAGTGGATGTGTATTCACATGTTGATGTGTCTCTCATGTACTGCAGTGGATGTGTATTTACATGTTGATGTGTCTCTCAGACTACTGCTGCAGTGGATGTGTATTCACATGTTGATGTGTCTCTCAGACTACTGCTGCAGTGGATGTGTATTTACATATTGATGTGTCTCTCAGACTACTGCTGCAGTGGATGTGTATATACATATTGATGTGTCTCTCAGACTACTGCTGCAGTGGATGTGTATTTACATGTTGATGTGTCTCTCAGACTACTGCTGCAGTGGATGTGTATTTACATGTTGATGTGTCTCTCAGACTACTGCTGCAGTGGATGTATATTCACATGTTGATGTGTCTCTCAGACTACTGCTGCAGTCGGTGTGTATTCACATGTTGATGTGTCTCTCAGACTACTGCTGCAGTGGATGTGTATTTACATGTTGATGTGTCTCTCATGTACTGCAGTGGATGTGTATTCACATGTTGATGTGTCTCTCAGACTACTGCTGCAGTGGATTTTGTTAACATGTTGATGTGTCTCTCAGACTACTGCTGCAGTGGGTGTGTATTTACATGTTGATGTGTCTCTCAGACTACTGCTGCAGTGGATGTGTATTTACATGTTGATGTGTCTCTCATGTACTGCAGTGGATGTGTATTCACATGTTGATGTGTCTCTCAGACTACTGCTGCAGTGGATTTTGTTAACATGTTGATGTGTCTCTCAGACTACTGCTGCAGTGGATTTTGTTAACATATTCATATGTCTCTCAGACTACTGCTGCAGTGGGTGTGTATTTACATATTGATGTGTCTCTCAGACTACTGCTGCAGTGGATGTGTATTTACATGTTGATGTGTCTCTCATGTACTGCAGTGGATGTGTATTCACATGTTGATGTGTCTCTCAGACTACTGCTGCAGTGGATTTTGTTAACATATTGATGTGTCTCTCAGACTACTGCTGCAGTGGATGTGTATTCACATGTTGATGTGTCTCTCATGTACTGCAGTGGATGTGTATTCACATGTTGATGTGTCTCTCAGACTGCTGCTGCAGTGGATGTGTATTCACATGTTGATGTGTCTCTCAGACTACTGCTGCAGTGAATGTGTATTTACATGTTGATGTGTCTCTCAGACTACTGCTGCAGTGGGTGTGTATTCACATGTTGATGTGTCTCTCATGTACTGCAGTGGATGTGTATTCACATGTTGATGTGTCTCTCAGACTACTGCTGCAGTGGATGTGTATTTACATGTTGATGTGTCTCTCAGACTACTGCTGCAGTGGATGTGTATTTACATGTTGATGTGTCTCTCATGTACTGCAGTGGATGTGTATTCACATGTTGATGTGTCTCTCAGACTACTGCTGCAGTGGATTTTGTTAACATGTTGATGTGTCTCTCAGACTTCTGCTGCAGTGGGTGTGTATTTACATGTTGATGTGTCTCTCAGACTACTGCTGCAGTGGATGTGTATTTACATGTTGATGTGTCTCTCATGTACTGCAGTGGATGTGTATTCACATGTTGATGTGTCTCTCAGACTACTGCTGCAGTGGATTTTGTTAACATGTTGATGTGTCTCTCAGACTACTGCTGCAGTGGATTTTGTTAACATATTCATGTGTCTCTCAGACTACTGCTGCAGTGGATGTGTATTCACATGTTGATGTGTCTCTCATGTACTGCAGTGGATGTGTATTCACATGTTGATGTGTCTCTCAGACTGCTGCTGCAGTGGATGTGTATTCACATGTTGATGTGTCTCTCAGACTACTGCTGCAGTGAATGTGTATTCACATGTTGATGTGTCTCTCAGACTACTGCTGCAGTGGGTGTGTATTCACATGTTGATGTGTCTCTCATGTACTGCAGTGGATGTGTATTCACATGTTGATGTGTCTCTCAGACTACTGCTGCAGTGGATGTGTATTCACATGTTGATGTGTCTCTCATGTACTGCAGTGGATGTGTATTCACATGTTGATGTGTCTCTCAGACTGCTGCTGCAGTGGATGTGTATTCACATGTTGAGGTGTCTCTCAGACTACTGCTGCAGTGGATGTGTATTCACATGTTGATGTGTCTCTCAGACTGCTGCTGCAGTGGATGTGTATTTACATGTTGAAGTGTCTCTCAGACTACTGCTGCAGTGGATGTGTATTCACATGTTGATGTGTCTCTCAGACTGCTGCTGCAGTGGATGTGTATTCACATGTTGATGTGTCTCTCATGTACTGCAGTGGATGTGTATTTACATGTTGATGTGTCTCTCAGACTACTGCTGCAGTGGATGTGTATTTACATGTTGTGTCTCTCAGACTACTGCTGCAGTGGATGTGTATTCACATGTTGATGTGTCTCTCAGACTACTGCTGCAGTGGATCTATATTAATATGTTGATGTGTCTCTCAGACTACTGCTGCAGTGGATGTGTATTCACATGTTGATGTGTCTCTCAGACTGCTGCTGCAGTGGATGTGTATTCACATGTTGATGTGTCTCTCAGACTGCTGCTGCAGTGGATGTGTATTCACATATTGATGTGTCTCTCAGACTACTGCTGCAGTGGATGTGTATTTACATGTTGAAGTGTCTCTCAGACTACTGCTGCAGTGGATGTGTATTCACATGTTGATGTGTCTCTCAGACTGCTGCTGCAGTGGATGTGTATTCACATGTTGATGTGTCTCTCATGTACTGCAGTGGATGTGTATTTACATGTTGATGTGTCTCTCAGACTACTGCTGCAGTGGATGTGTATTCACATGTTGATGTGTCTCTCAGACTACTGCTGCAGTGGATGTGTATTTACATATTGATGTGTCTCTCAGACTACTGCTGCAGTGGATGTGTATATACATATTGATGTGTCTCTCAGACTACTGCTGCAGTGGATGTGTATTTACATGTTGATGTGTCTCTCAGACTACTGCTGCAGTGGATGTGTATTTACATGTTGATGTGTCTCTCAGACTACTGCTGCAGTGGATGTATATTCACATGTTGATGTGTCTCTCAGACTACTGCTGCAGTCGGTGTGTATTCACATGTTGATGTGTCTCTCAGACTACTGCTGCAGTGGATGTGTATTTACATGTTGATGTGTCTCTCATGTACTGCAGTGGATGTGTATTCACATGTTGATGTGTCTCTCAGACTACTGCTGCAGTGGATTTTGTTAACATGTTGATGTGTCTCTCAGACTACTGCTGCAGTGGGTGTGTATTTACATGTTGATGTGTCTCTCAGACTACTGCTGCAGTGGATGTGTATTTACATGTTGATGTGTCTCTCATGTACTGCAGTGGATGTGTATTCACATGTTGATGTGTCTCTCAGACTACTGCTGCAGTGGATTTTGTTAACATGTTGATGTGTCTCTCAGACTACTGCTGCAGTGGATTTTGTTAACATATTCATATGTCTCTCAGACTACTGCTGCAGTGGGTGTGTATTTACATATTGATGTGTCTCTCAGACTACTGCTGCAGTGGATGTGTATTTACATGTTGATGTGTCTCTCATGTACTGCAGTGGATGTGTATTCACATGTTGATGTGTCTCTCAGACTACTGCTGCAGTGGATTTTGTTAACATATTGATGTGTCTCTCAGACTACTGCTGCAGTGGATGTGTATTCACATGTTGATGTGTCTCTCATGTACTGCAGTGGATGTGTATTCACATGTTGATGTGTCTCTCAGACTGCTGCTGCAGTGGATGTGTATTCACATGTTGATGTGTCTCTCAGACTACTGCTGCAGTGAATGTGTATTTACATGTTGATGTGTCTCTCAGACTACTGCTGCAGTGGGTGTGTATTCACATGTTGATGTGTCTCTCATGTACTGCAGTGGATGTGTATTCACATGTTGATGTGTCTCTCAGACTACTGCTGCAGTGGATGTGTATTTACATGTTGATGTGTCTCTCAGACTACTGCTGCAGTGGATGTGTATTTACATGTTGATGTGTCTCTCATGTACTGCAGTGGATGTGTATTCACATGTTGATGTGTCTCTCAGACTACTGCTGCAGTGGATTTTGTTAACATGTTGATGTGTCTCTCAGACTACTGCTGCAGTGGGTGTGTATTTACATGTTGATGTGTCTCTCAGACTACTGCTGCAGTGGATGTGTATTTACATGTTGATGTGTCTCTCATGTACTGCAGTGGATGTGTATTCACATGTTGATGTGTCTCTCAGACTACTGCTGCAGTGGATTTTGTTAACATGTTGATGTGTCTCTCAGACTACTGCTGCAGTGGATTTTGTTAACATATTCATGTGTCTCTCAGACTACTGCTGCAGTGGATGTGTATTCACATGTTGATGTGTCTCTCATGTACTGCAGTGGATGTGTATTCACATGTTGATGTGTCTCTCAGACTGCTGCTGCAGTGGATGTGTATTCACATGTTGATGTGTCTCTCAGACTACTGCTGCAGTGAATGTGTATTCACATGTTGATGTGTCTCTCAGACTACTGCTGCAGTGGGTGTGTATTCACATGTTGATGTGTCTCTCATGTACTGCAGTGGATGTGTATTCACATGTTGATGTGTCTCTCAGACTACTGCTGCAGTGGATGTGTATTCACATGTTGATGTGTCTCTCATGTACTGCAGTGGATGTGTATTCACATGTTGATGTGTCTCTCAGACTGCTGCTGCAGTGGATGTGTATTCACATGTTGAGGTGTCTCTCAGACTACTGCTGCAGTGGATGTGTATTCACATGTTGATGTGTCTCTCAGACTGCTGCTGCAGTGGATGTGTATTCACATGTTGATGTGACTCTCAGACTACTGCTGCAGTGGATGTGTATTAACATGTTGATGTGTCTCTCAGACTACTGCTGCAGTGACAGAGGCGGTGCCAGAAGACAACAACCAGCTTCCTACTGAAACCTCTCCCATCCCAGAGCCCCTGGAGACTGTTGCTAAGGGCGGGGAGGACAAGGATGTGCAAGTAGAAGTGACATCAATCCCTGCTGCTGGAAGTGGCCCTGTGCCCCCTCAAAATAGACAGGCCCCGTTACAGGTGGGTGGTCCAGTGCCCCCTCAACATAGACAGGCTCCTTTACAGGTGGGTGGTCCAGTGCCCCCTCAACATAGACAGGCTCCTTTACAGGTGGGCGGTCCAGTGCCCCCTCCACATAGACTGGCCCCGTTACAGGTGGGTGGTCCAGTGCCCCCTCAACATAGACTGGCCCCGTTACAGGTGGGTGGTCCAGTGCCCCCTCCACATAGACTGGCCCCGTTACAGGTGGGTGGTCCAGTGCCCCCTCAACATAGACAAGCCCCGTTACAGGTGGGTGGTCCAGTGCCCCCTCCACATAGACAAGCCCCGTTACAGGTGGGTGGTCCAGTGCCCCCTCCACATAGACTCGCCCCGTTACAGGTGGGTGGTCCAGTGCCCCCTCAACATAGACAAGCACCGTTACAGGTGGGTGGTCCAGTGCCCCCTCCACATAGACTGGCCCTGTTACAGGTGGGTGGTCCAGTGCCCCCTCAACATAGACAGGCCCCGTTACAGGTGGGTGGTCCAGTGCCCCCTCCACATAGACTGGCCCCGTTACAGGTGGGTGGTCCAGTGCCCCCTCAACATAGACAAGCCCCGTTACAGGTGGGTGGTCCAGTGCCCCCTCCACATAGACAGGCCCCGTTACAGGTGGGTGGTCCAGTGCCCCCTCAACATAGACAGGCCCCGTTACAGGTGGATGGTCCAGTGCCCCCTTCACATAGACAAGCCCTGTTACAGGTGGGTGGTCCAGTGCCCCCTCAACATAGACTGGCCCTGTTACAGGTGGGTGGTCCAGTGCCCCCTCCACATAGACTGGCCCCGTTACAGGTCGGTGGTCCAGTGCCCCCTCAACATAGACAAGCCCTGTTACAGGTGGGTGGTCCAGTGCCCCCTCAACATAGACAGGCCCCGTTACAGGTGGGTGGTCCAGTGCCCCCTTCACATAGACAAGCCCTGTTACAGGTGGGTGGTCCAGTGCCCCCTTCACATAGACAAGCCCCGTTACAGGTGGGTGGTCCAGTGCCCCCTTCACATAGACAAGCCCTGTTACAGGTGGATGGTCCAGTGCCCCATCAACATAGACATGCCAAATTACAGGTGTCCAATTACGTGGTGGGTGGTCCAGTGCCCCCTCAACATAGACAAGCCCTGTTACAGGTGGGTGGTCCAGTGCCCCCTCCACATAGACAGGCCCCGTTACAGGTGGGTGGTCCAGTGCCCCCTCCACATAGACTGGCCCCGTTACAGGTGGGTGGTCCAGTGCCCCATCAACATAGACATGCCAAATTACAGGTGTCCAATTACGTGGTGGGTGGTCCAGTGCCCCCTCAACATAGACAGGCCCCGTTACAGGTGGGTGGTCCAGTGCCCCCTCCCCATAGACTGGCCCCATTACAGGTGGATGGTCCAGTGCCCCCTCAACATAGACAAGCCCTGTTACAGGTGGGTGGTCCAGTGCCCCCTCCACATAGACTGGCCCCGTTACAGGTGGGTGGTCCAGTGCCCCCTCCACATAGACTGGCCCCGTTACAGGTGGCTGGTCCAGTGCCCCCTCCACATAGACAGGCTCCTTTACAGGTGGGTGGTCCAGTGCCCCCTCCACATAGACTGGCCCCGTTACAGGTGGGTGGTCCAGTGCCCCCTTCACATAGACAAGCCCTGTTACAGGTGGGTGGTCCAGTGCCCCCTCCACATAGACATGCCCCGTTACAGGTGGGTGGTCCAGTGCCCCCTCCACATAGACAGGCTCCTTTACAGGTGGGTGGTCCAGTGCCCCCTCCACATAGACTGGCCCCGTTACAGGTGGGTGGTCCAGTGCCCCCTCCACATAGACAGGCTCCTTTACAGGTGGGTGGTCCAGTGCCCCCTCCACATAGACTGGCCCCGTTACAGGTGGGTGGTCCAGTGCCCCCTCCACATAGACTGGCCCTGTTACAGGTGGCTGGTCCAGTGCCCCCTCAACATAGACAGGCCCCGTTACAGGTGGGTGGTCCAGTGCCCCCTACCCATAGACAGGCCCTGTTACAGGTGGGTGGTCCAGTGCCCCCTCCAGGTAGACTGGCCCCATTACAGATGGATGGTCCAGTGCCCCCTCAACATAGACAAGCCCTGTTACAGGTGGCTGGTCCAGTGCCCCCTCCACATAGACATGCCAAATTACAGGTGTCCAATTACGTGGTGGGTGGTCCAGTGCCCCCTCCACATAGACAGGCTCCTTTACAGGTGGATGGTCCAGTGCCCCCTCCACATAGACTGGCCCCGTTACAGGTGGGTGGTCCAGTGCCCCCTCCACATAGACTGGCCCTGTTACAGGTGGCTGGTCCAGTGCCCCCTCAACATAGACAGGCCCCGTTACAGGTGGGTGGTCCAGTGCCCCCTCCCCATAGACAGGCCCTGTTACAGGTGGGTGGTCCAGTGCCCCCTCCAGGTAGACTGGCCCCATTACAGATGGATGGTCCAGTGCCCCCTCAACATAGACAAGCCCTGTTACAGGTGGCTGGTCCAGTGCCCCCTCCACATAGACATGCCAAATTACAGGTGTCCAATTACGTGGTGGGTGGTCCAGTGCCCCCTCCACATAGACAGGCTCCTTTACAGGTGGATGGTCCAGTGCCCCCTCCACATAGACTGGCCCCGTTACAGGTGGGTGGTCCAGTGCCCCCTCCACATAGACTGGCCCTGTTACAGGTGGCTGGTCCAGTGCCCCCTCAACATAGACAGGCCCCGTTACAGGTGGGTGGTCCAGTGCCCCCTCCCCATAGACAGGCCCTGTTACAGGTGGGTGGTCCAGTGCCCCATCAACATAGACATGCCAAATTACAGATGGATGGTCCAGTGCCCCCTCAACATAGACAAGCCCTGTTACAGGTGGCTGGTCCAGTGCCCCCTCCACATAGACATGCCAAATTACAGGTGTCCAATTACGTGGTGGGTGGTCCAGTGCCCCCTCCACATAGACCGGCCCTGTTACAGGTGGATGGTCCAGTGCCCCCTCCTCATAGACCGGCCCTGTTACAGGTGGGTGGTCCAGTGCCCCCTCAACATTGACATGCACCTTTACAGGTGGGTGGTCCAGTGCTCCCTCCACATAAACAGGCCCCATTACCGGTGGGTGGTCCAGTGCCCCCTCCCCATAGACAAGCACCGTTTCAGGTGAATGGTCCAGTGACCCCTCAACACAGACCGGCCCCGTTACAGGTGGGTGGTCCAGTGCCCCCTCCCCATAGACAGGCCCTGTTACAGGTGGGTGGTCCAGTGCCCCCTCCAGGTAGACTGGCCCCATTACAGATGGATGGTCCAGTGCCCCCTCAACATAGACAAGCCCTGTTACAGGTGGCTGGTCCAGTGCCCCCTCCACATAGACATGCCAAATTACAGGTGTCCAATTACGTGGTGGGTGGTCCAGTGCCCCCTCCACATAGACAGGCTCCTTTACAGGTGGATGGTCCAGTGCCCCCTCCACATAGACTGGCCCCGTTACAGGTGGGTGGTCCAGTGCCCCCTCCACATAGACTGGCCCTGTTACAGGTGGCTGGTCCAGTGCCCCCTCAACATAGACAGGCCCCGTTACAGGTGGGTGGTCCAGTGCCCCCTCCCCATAGACAGGCCCTGTTACAGGTGGGTGGTCCAGTGCCCCATCAACATAGACATGCCAAATTACAGATGGATGGTCCAGTGCCCCCTCAACATAGACAAGCCCTGTTACAGGTGGCTGGTCCAGTGCCCCCTCCACATAGACATGCCAAATTACAGGTGTCCAATTACGTGGTGGGTGGTCCAGTGCCCCCTCCACATAGACCGGCCCTGTTACAGGTGGATGGTCCAGTGCCCCCTCCTCATAGACCGGCCCTGTTACAGGTGGGTGGTCCAGTGCCCCCTCAACATTGACATGCACCTTTACAGGTGGGTGGTCCAGTGCTCCCTCCACATAAACAGGCCCCATTACCGGTGGGTGGTCCAGTGCCCCCTCCCCATAGACAAGCACCGTTTCAGGTGAATGGTCCAGTGACCCCTCAACACAGACCGGCCCTGTTACAGGTGGGTGGTCCAGTGCCCCCTCCACATAGACTGGCCCTGTTACAGGTGGGTGGTCCAGTGCCCCCTCCCCATAGACAGGCCCCGTTACAGGTGGGTGGTCCAGTGCCCCCTCCACATAGACTGGCCCTGTTACAGGTGGGTGGTCCAGTGCCCCCTCAACATAGACAGGCCCCGTTACAGGTGGGTGGTCCAGTGCCCCCTCCACATAGACTGGCCCCGTTACAGGTGGGTGGTCCAGTGCCCCCTCAACATAGACAAGCCCCGTTACAGGTGGGTGGTCCAGTGCCCCCTCCACATAGACTGGCCCCGTTACAGGTGGGTGGTCCAGTGCCCCCTCAACATAGACAGGCCCCGTTACAGGTGGATGGTCCAGTGCCCCCTTCACATAGACAAGCCCTGTTACAGGTGGGTGGTCCAGTGCCCCCTCAACATAGACTGGCCCTGTTACAGGTGGGTGGTCCAGTGCCCCCTCAACATAGACAAGCCCCGTTACAGGTGGGTGGTCCAGTGCCCCCTCCACATAGACTGGCCCCGTTACAGGTCGGTGGTCCAGTGCCCCCTCAACATAGACAAGCCCTGTTACAGGTGGGTGGTCCAGTGCCCCCTCAACATAGACAGGCCCCGTTACAGGTGGGTGGTCCAGTGCCCCCTTCACATAGACAAGCCCCGTTACAGGTGGGTGGTCCAGTGCCCCCTTCACATAGACAAGCCCTGTTACAGGTGGATGGTCCAGTGCCCCATCAACATAGACATGCCAAATTACAGGTGTCCAATTACGTGGTGGGTGGTCCAGTGCCCCCTCAACATAGACAAGCCCTGTTACAGGTGGGTGGTCCAGTGCCCCCTCCACATAGACAGGCCCCGTTACAGGTGGGTGGTCCAGTGCCCCCTCCACATAGACTGGCCCCGTTACAGGTGGGTGGTCCAGTGCCCCATCAACATAGACATGCCAAATTACAGGTGTCCAATTACGTGGTGGGTGGTCCAGTGCCCCCTCAACATAGACAGGCCCCGTTACAGGTGGGTGGTCCAGTGCCCCCTCCCCATAGACTGGCCCCATTACAGGTGGATGGTCCAGTGCCCCCTCAACATAGACAAGCCCTGTTACAGGTGGGTGGTCCAGTGCCCCCTCCACATAGACTGGCCCCGTTACAGGTGGGTGGTCCAGTGCCCCCTCCACATAGACTGGCCCCGTTACAGGTGGCTGGTCCAGTGCCCCCTCCACATAGACAGGCTCCTTTACAGGTGGGTGGTCCAGTGCCCCCTCCACATAGACTGGCCCCGTTACAGGTGGGTGGTCCAGTGCCCCCTTCACATAGACAAGCCCTGTTACAGGTGGGTGGTCCAGTGCCCCCTCCACATAGACATGCCCCGTTACAGGTGGGTGGTCCAGTGCCCCCTCCACATAGACAGGCCCCGTTACAGGTGGGTGGTCCAGTGCCCCCTCCACATAGACATGCCAAATTACAGGTGTCCAATTACGTGGTGGGTGGTCCAGTGCCCCCTCCACATAGACAGGCTCCTTTACAGGTGGATGGTCCAGTGCCCCCTCCACATAGACTGGCCCCGTTACAGGTGGGTGGTCCAGTGCCCCCTCCACATAGACTGGCCCTGTTACAGGTGGCTGGTCCAGTGCCCCCTCAACATAGACAGGCCCCGTTACAGGTGGGTGGTCCAGTGCCCCCTCCCCATAGACAGGCCCTGTTACAGGTGGGTGGTCCAGTGCCCCCTCCAGGTAGACTGGCCCCATTACAGATGGATGGTCCAGTGCCCCCTCAACATAGACAAGCCCTGTTACAGGTGGCTGGTCCAGTGCCCCCTCCACATAGACATGCCAAATTACAGGTGTCCAATTACGTGGTGGGTGGTCCAGTGCCCCCTCCACATAGACAGGCTCCTTTACAGGTGGATGGTCCAGTGCCCCCTCCACATAGACTGGCCCCGTTACAGGTGGGTGGTCCAGTGCCCCCTCCACATAGACTGGCCCTGTTACAGGTGGCTGGTCCAGTGCCCCCTCAACATAGACAGGCCCCGTTACAGGTGGGTGGTCCAGTGCCCCCTCCCCATAGACAGGCCCTGTTACAGGTGGGTGGTCCAGTGCCCCCTCCAGGTAGACTGGCCCCATTACAGATGGATGGTCCAGTGCCCCCTCAACATAGACAAGCCCTGTTACAGGTGGCTGGTCCAGTGCCCCCTCCACATAGACATGCCAAATTACAGGTGTCCAATTACGTGGTGGGTGGTCCAGTGCCCCCTCCACATAGACCGGCCCTGTTACAGGTGGATGGTCCAGTGCCCCCTCCTCATAGACCGGCCCTGTTACAGGTGGGTGGTCCAGTGCCCCCTCAACATTGACATGCACCTTTACAGGTGGGTGGTCCAGTGCTCCCTCCACATAAACAGGCCCCATTACCGGTGGGTGGTCCAGTGCCCCCTCCCCATAGACAAGCACCGTTTCAGGTGAATGGTCCAGTGACCCCTCAACACAGACCGGCCTTGTTACAGGTGGGTGGTCCAGTGCCCCCTCCACATAGACTGGCCCTGTTACAGGTGGGTGGTCCAGTGCCCCCTCCCCATAGACAGGCCCCGTTACAGGTGGGTGGTCCAGTGCCCCCTCAACATAGACAGGCCCCGTTACAGGTGGATGGTCCAGTGCCCCCTCCACATAGACTGGCCCTGTTACAGGTGGGTGGTCCAGTGCCCCCTCCACATAGACAGGCCCCGTTACAGGTGGGTGGTCCAGTGCCCCCTCAACATAGACAAGCACCGTTTCAGGTGGATGGTCCAGTGCCCCCTCCACATAGACTGGCCCTGTTACAGGTTGGTGGTCCAGTGCCCCCTTCACATAGACCGGCCCTGTTACAGGTGGGTGGTCCAGTGCCCCCTCCACAAAGACTGGCCCTGTTACAGGTGGGTGGTCCAGTGCCCCCTCAATATAGACAAGCACCGTTTCAGGTGGATGGTCCAGTGCCCCCTTCACATAGACAGGCCCCGTTACAGGTGGGTGGTCCAGTGCCCCCTCAACATGGACTCGCCCCGTTACGGGTGGGTGGTCCAGTGCCCGCCCCACATGGACTCGCCCTATTACAGGTGGGTGGTCCAGTGCCCCCTCAACATGGACTCGCCCTATTACAGGTGAAATGTTTATTGTATTAGAAATGGCAACCAGTAAGAGTGCAGTTCATATAACCAGAGGTTTGCTTGTGGCAGGTTTTAAGCAAGTCCAACACATGGAGTTACATCCCTTTAGAGGAGGCCAACCATGGGGCTGAAGTCAAACAGGACCTTCGACTGAGAACTGCAGCTGCCCACTATAGAGTCACCTCAGAGCACTTTACAGGAGCGACCTTCACCCCAGAGGCTGACCCTGACCTTACTTCCAACAGGATGACAACCAAGGTCGAGAGGTCGGCTGGCAGGATGCCAAGGCAGAGTGGGGCAATGACTGGCCAGGTTGTGCATACGACTCGACGTCACACTGAATTATTTAAGAGAGCTCCACCAATGAGGACTCCTCCCTCCATTCCAACACCCTTCAACCCCTATGGTGGCCGATCCCCGCGGGGACAACAACTGTTCAACAAGGAGCTGGAGAATCATGCTCGCAAAGCCAGAAGTCCCCGGCACTACATGGAGCATGGTGAGACTGAAGCTTAGTGAATACAGTGTCATACTTAACTCTGTGTTGTGAATACAGACCTTCACTTAACTCTGTGTAGTGAATACAGACCTATACTTAACTCTGTGTTGTGAATACAGACCTCCACTTAACTCTTTGTAGTGAATACAGACCTATGCTTAACTCTGTGTTGTGAATACAGACCTCCACTTAACACTTTGTAGTGAATACAGACCTATGCTTTACTCTGTGTTGCAAATACAGACCTCCACTTAACTGTTTGTAGTGAATACAGACCTATACTTAACTCTGTGTTGTGAATACAGACCTCCACTTAACTCTTTGTTGGGAATACAGGTTTATGCTTAACTCTGTGTCATGAATACAGACCACCACTTAACTCTGTGTCATGAATAGAGACCTTCACTTAACTTTGTGTCGTGAATACAGAACTATACGTAACTCTGTGTCATGAATACAGACCTATGCTTAACTCTATGTTGTGAATACAGACCTCCACTTAACTCTTTGTAGTGAATACAGACCTATGCTTTACTCTGTGTTGCAAATACAGACCTCCACTTAACTGTTTGTAGTGAATACAGACCTATACTTAACTCTGTGTTGTGAATACAGACCTCCACTTAACTCTTTGTTGGGAATACAGGTTTATGCTTAACTCTGTGTCATGAATACAGACCACCACTTAACTCTGTGTCATGAATAGAGACCTTCACTTAACTTTGTGTCGTGAATACAGAACTATACGTAACTCTGTGTCATGAATACAGACCTATGCTTAACTCTATGTTGTGAATACAGACCTCCACTTAACTCTTTGTAGTGAATACAGACCTCCACTTAACTCTGTTATGAATACAGACCAATACTTAACTCTTTGTAGTGAATACAGACCTAAACTTAACTCTTTGAAGTGAATACAGACCTATACTTAACTCTTTGTAGTGAATACAGACTTATACGTAACTCTGTGTCATGAATACAGACCTATGCTTAACTTTGTGTCGTGAATAAAGACCTTCACTTAACTCTTTGTAGTGAATACAGACCTATACTTAACTCTTTGTTATGAATACAGTGTTATACTTAACTCTGTCTTGTGAATACAGACCTTTACTTAACTCTTTGTAGTGAACACAGACCTCCACTTAACTCTGTGTTGTGAATACAGACCTTCACTTAACTCTGTGTCGTAAACACAGACCTATGCTTAACTCTTTGTAGTGAATACAGACCTATACTTAACTCTTTGTAGTGAATACAGACCTATACTTGACTCTGTGTAGTGAATACAGACCTATACTTGACTGTGTAGTCAGTACAGACCTATACTTAACTCTGTGTAGTGAATACATACCTATACTTGACTCTGTGTAGTGAATACAGACCTATACTTAACTCTGTGTAGTGAATACAGACCTATACTTGACTCTGTGTAGTGAATACAGACCTATACTTGACTCTGTGTAGTGAATACAGACCTATACTTGACTGTGTAGTCAGTACAGACCTATACTTGACTCTGTGTAGTGAATACAGACCTATACTTGACTCTGTGTAGTGAATACAGACCTATACTTGACTGTGTAGTCAGTACAGACCTATACTTGACTCTGGGTAGTCAGTACAGACCTATACTTGACTGTGTAGTGAATACAGACCTATACTTGACTCTGGGTAGTCAGTACAGACCTATACTTGACTGTGTAGTCAGTACAGACCTATACTTGACTCTGTGTAGTGAATACAGACCTATACTTGACTCTGTGTAGTGAATACAGACCTATACTTGACTCTGTGTAGTGAATACAGACCTATACTTGACTCTGGGTAGTCAGTACAGACCTATACTTGACTCTGGGTAGTCAGTACAGACCTATACTTGACTGTGTAGTCAGTACAGACCTATACTTGACTCTGTGTAGTGAATACAGACCTATACTTGACTCTGTGTAGTGAATACAGACCTATACTTGACTCTGTGTAGTGAATACAGACCTATACTTGACTCTGGGTAGTCAGTACAGACCTATACTTGACTCTGGGTAGTCAGTACAGACCTATACTTGACTCTGGGTAGTGAGTACAGACCTATACTTGACTGTGTAGTCAGTACAGACCTATACTTGACTCTGTGTAGTCAGTACAGACCTATACTTGACTCTGGGTAGTCAGTACAGACCTATACTTGACTGTGTAGTGAATACAGACCTATACTTGACTCTGTGTAGTCAGTACAGACCTATACTTGACTGTGTAGTCAGTACAGACCTATACTTGACTCTGTGTAGTGAATACAGACCTATACTTGACTCTGTGTAGTGAATACAGACCTATACTTGACTCTGTGTAGTCAGTACAGACCTATACTTGACTCTGTGTAGTGAATACAGACCTATACTTGACTCTGTGTAGTGAATACAGACCTATACTTGACTCTGTGTAGTGAATACAGACCGATACTTGACTGTGTAGTCAGTACAGACCTATACTTGACTCTGGGTAGTCAGTACAGACCTATACTTGACTGTGTAGTCAGTACAGACCTATACTTGACTCTGGGTAGTCAGTACAGACCTATACTTGACTGTGTAGTCAGTACACACCTATACTTGACTCTGTGTAGTGAATACAGACCTATACTTGACTCTGTGTAGTGAATACAGACCTATACTTGACTCTGTGTAGTGAATACAGACCTATACTTGACTGTGTAGTCAGTACAGACCTATACTTGACTCTGTGTAGTGAATACAGACCTATACTTGACTCTGTGTAGTGAATACAGACCTATACTTGACTCTGTGTAGTGAATACAGACCTATACTTGACTCTGTGTAGTGAATACAGACCTATACTTGACTCTGGGTAGTCAGTACAGACCTATACTTGACTGTGTAGTCAGTACAGACCTATACTTGACTCTGGGTAGTCAGTACAGACCTATACTTGACTGTGTAGTCAGTACACACCTATACTTGACTCTGTGTAGTGAATACAGACCTATACTTGACTCTGTGTAGTGAATACAGACCTATACTTGACTCTGTGTAGTGAATACAGACCTATACTTGACTGTGTAGTCAGTACAGACCTATACTTGACTCTGGGTAGTCAGTACAGACCTATACTTGACTCTGTGTAGTGAATACAGACCTATACTTGACTCTGTGTAGTGAATACAGACCTATACTTGACTCTGTGTAGTGAATACAGACCTATACTTGAATCTGGGTAGTGAATACAGACCTATACTTGACTCTGTGTAGTGAATACAGACCTATACTTGACTCTGTGTAGTGAATACAGACCTATACTTGACTCTGTGTAGTCAGTACAGACCTATACTTGACTCTGTGTAGTGAATACAGACCTATACTTGACTCTGGGTAGTCAGTACAGACCTATACTTGACTCTGTGTAGTCAGTACAGACCTATACTTGACTGTGTAGTCAGTACATACCTATACTTGACTCTGTGTAGTGAATACAGACCTATACTTGACTCTGTGTAGTGAATACAGACCTATACTTGACTGTGTAGTCAGTCAGTACAGACCTCTACTTAACTCTGTGCAGTGAATGTTGCTGTAACAATTAATGTATATTCCAAAACTTCTGACTGTTTGCAGTTTGAAGCTTGTGTTCTTTGATATTCTTGCTGTCCTAAACTAATGGAAACCTAAAAAGGATCACTTCAAAAAATGGCAAACTATTTTAACAAATGAATATCACCATATTTACTGCGTCGTACACACACAAAACATCCTGCCAAACACACAACTCAACATTTACTGCCTGTTCCTTTATTTCTTATCTTGGTGTATTCTTTGCATTGGTGGTCTCCCCTTAAATGGGTGGTCTCCCCTTGTATAGGTGGTCTCTGCTTGTATGGGTCGTCTCCCCTTGTATAGGTGGTCTCCACTTGTATAGGTTGTCTCCCCTTGTATGGGTGGTCTCCGCTTGTATGGGTGGTCTCCGCTTGTATGGGTGGTCTCCCCTTGTATAGGTGGTCTCGGCTTGTGTAGGTGGTCTCCCCTTGTATAGGTGGTCTCCCCTTATATAGGTGGTCTCCCCTTGTATGGGTCGTCTCCCCTTGTATAGGTGGTCTCCCCTTGTATAGGTGGTCTCCACTTGTATAGGTTGTCTCCCCTTGTATAGGTGGTCTCCGCTTGTATGGGTGGTCTTCCCTTGTATGGGTGGTCTCCCCTTGTATGGGTGGTCTCCGCTTGAATGGGTGGTCTCCCCTTGTATAGGTGGTCTCCCCTTGTATGGGTGGTCTCCCCTTGTATAGGTGGTCTCCTCTTGTATGGGTGGTCTCCCCTTGTATGGGTCGTCTTCCCTTGTATAGGTGGTCTCCCCTTGTATGGGTGGTCTCCCCTTGTATGGGTGGTCTCCCCTTGTGTAGGTGGTCTCCCCTTGTGTGGGTCGTCTAGCCTTGTATAGGTGGTATCCCCTTGTATAGGTCGTCTCCCCTTGTATGGGTGGTCTCCGGTTGTATGGGTCGTCTCCGCTTGTATGGGTGGTCTCCCCTTGTATAGGTGGTCTACGCTTGTATGGGTGGTCTCCCCTTGTATAGGTGGTCTCCCCTTGTATGGGTTGTCTCCCCTTGTATAGGTGGTCTCGGCTTGTATGAGTGGTCTCCCCTTGTATAGGTGGTCTCCCCTTGTATCGGTCGTCTTCCCTTGTATGGGTCGTCTCCCCTTGTATAGGTAGTCTCCGCTTGTATGGGTGTTCTCCCCTTGAATTGGTGGTCTCCCCTTATATGGGTCGTCTCCCCTTGTATGGGTTGTCTTCCCTTGTATAGGTCGTCTCCCCTTGTATAGGTGGTCTCCCCTTGTATGGGCGGTCTCCCCTTGTATGGGTGGTCTCCCATTTATTGGTGGTCTCCCCTTGTATAGGTGGTCTCCCCTTGTATGGGTTGTCTTTCCTTGTATAGGTGGTCTCCCCTTGTATGGGTGGTCTCCCCTTGTATAGGTGGTCTCCCCTTCTATGGGTGGTCTCCCCTTGTATGGGTGGTCTCCGCTTGTATGGGTGGTCTCCCCTTGAATGGGTGTTTTCCCCTTGTATGGGTCGTCTTCCCTTGTATAGGTGGTCTCCGCTTGTATGGGTGGTCTCCCCTTGTATAGTTGGTCTCCCCTTGTGTAGGTGGTCTCCCTTCTATTGGTGGTCTCCCTTGTATGGGTGGTCTCCCCTTCTCTCCCTGTGAGAGTGTTGTCTCTATCTCACTAACCTCAGCTGCTTATCTCTCCTTGCTTTGTTTCCCTCTCAGACTTTCAGGACTATCACAGACCGAAGGCTGAGCAAGGTAAGTGGCGCTTGTAGACTCAGACAGTGTTTCCATGTTGTTGGAGAGAAGAAAAAGTGATACGCAACTGACTTAGAGTAGATTAACATTTATGTACATTCCACAATACATTTATAGAAAAGTTATGCGCTTATGCGTCTGTGAGTATGCAGTGTGAGTGTCTGTGAGTATGCAGTGTGAGTGTCTGTGAGTATGCAGTGTGCATGTCTATGAGTATGCAGTGTGAGTGTCTATGAGTATGCAGTGTGAGTGTATGCGAGTATGCAGTTAGCATGTCTATGAGTATGCAGTGTGAATGTCTCTGAGTATGCAGTGTGCATGTCTATGAGTATGCAGTGTGAGTGTCTATGAGTATGCAGTGTGCGTGTCTCTGAGTATGCAGTGTGCGTGTCTATGAGTATGCAGTGTGCATGTCTATGAGTATGCAGTGTGCGTGTCTATGAGTATGCAGTGTGCATATCTATGAGTATGCAGTGTGAGTGTCTGTGAGTATGCAGTGAGCGTGTCTGTGAGTATGCAGTGTGCGTGTCTATGAGTATGCAGTGAGCGTGTCTGTGAGTATGCAGTGTGAGTGTCTGTGAGTATGCAGTGTGAGTGTCTGTGAGTATGCAGTGTGAGTGTCTATGAGTATGCAGTGTGAGTGTCTATGAGTATGCAGTGTGCATGTCTTTGAGTATGCAGTGTGCATGTCTTTGAGTATGCAGTGTGAGTGTCTATGAGTATGCAGTGTGCATGTCTATGAGTATGCAGTGTGAGTGTCTATGAGTATGCAGTGTGCATGTCTGTGAGTATGCAGTGTGCATATCTATGAGTATGCAGTGTGAGTGTCTGTGAGTATGCAGTGTGCATGTCTATGAGTATGCAGTGTGCATGTCTGTGAGTATGCAGTGTGAGTGTCTGTGAGTATGCAGTGTGCATGTCTGTGAGTATGCAGTGTGCATGTATTGGTATATATTGTATATGTAGGAATACATTATTTGTTTCAGTGCATGACCTTCGTTCTGCACCGCCAAGGTCCGCGCCACCAGTTCTGTCCACGGCTCCGGAGAGTCGGCTCGGAGAAACACTGCATGTGTGCCGCCTCCCTTCACGGGAAAAGACTCTTCCCTTCAAAACTGAGGATGAAGTTGGTGAGTTAGATGAGTTATGTCAGCTGTATCCAAGTTTTGGATGATCAATATGTACAATGAGAACAGGCTGCATAGTAAATAATAATGACACAGGGCTGTATAGGAACTAAGGAGATGACACAAGGCTGTATAGGAACTATAGAGATGACACAGGGCTGTATGGGAACTAAGGAGATGACACAGGGCTGTATAGGAACTAAGGAGATGACACAGGGCTTTATGGGAACTAAGGAGATGACACAGGGCTGTATAGGAACTGAGATGACACAGGTCTGTATAGGAACTAAGGAGATGACACAGGTCTGTATAGGAACTAATGAGATGACACAGGGCTGTACAGGAACTATAGAGATGACACAGGGCTGTATAGGAACTATAGAGATGACACAGGGCTTTATGGGAACTAAGGAGATGACACAGGGCTGTATAGGAACTGAGATGACACAGGGCTGTATAGGAACTAAGGAGATGACACAGGTCTGTATAGGAACGAAGGAGATGACACAGGGCTGTACAGGAACTAAGGAGATGACACAGGGCTGTATGGGAACTAAGGAGATGACACAGAGCTGTATAGAAACTAAGGAGATGACACAGGGCTGTATAGAAACTAATGAGATGACACAGGGCCGTATAGGAACTAATGAGATGACACAGGGCCGTATAGGAACTAATGAGATGACGCAGGGCTGTATGGGAACTAAGGAGATGACACAGGGCTATCTGGGAACTAATGAGATGACACAGGGCTGTATAGGAACTAATGCAATGACACAGGGCTGCATAGCAATGAATAAGATGACACAGGGCTGTATAGAAACTAATGAGATGACACAGGGCTGTATAGAAACTAATGAGATGACACAGGGCTGTATAGAAACTATTGAGATGACACAGGGCTGTATAGGAACTAATGAGATGACACAGGGCTGTATAGAAACTAAGGAGATGACACAGGGCTGTATAGGAACTAAGGAGATGACACAGGTCTGTATGGGAACTAAGGAGATGACACAGGGCTGTATAGGAACTAAGGAGATGACACAGGGCTGTATAGGAACTATAGAGATGACACAGGGCTGTATGGGAACTAAGGAGATGACACAGGGCTGTATAGGAACTAAGGAGATGACACAGGGCTTTATGGGAACTAAGGAGATGACACAGGGCTGTATAGGAACTGAGATGACACAGGTCTGTATAGGAACTAAGGAGATGACACAGGTCTGTATAGGAACGAAGGAGATGACACAGGGCTGTATAGGAACTAAGGAGATGACACAGAGCTGTATAGAAACTAAGGAGATGACACAGGGCTGTATAGAAACTAATGAGATGACACAGGGCCGTATAGGAACTAAGGAGATGACACAGGGCTTTATGGGAACTAAGGAGATGACACAGGGCTGTATAGAAACTAATGAGATGACACAGGGCTGTATAGAAACTAATGAGATGACACAGGGCTGTATAGGAACTAAGGAGATGACACAGGGCTTTATGGGAACTAAGGAGATGACACAGGGCTGTATAGGAACTGAGATGACACAGGTCTGTATAGGAACTAAGGAGATGACACAGGTCTGTATAGGAACGAAGGAGATGACACAGGGCTGTATAGGAACTAAGGAGATGACACAGGGCTGTATAGAAACTAATGAGATGACACAGGGCCGTATAGGAACTAATGAGATGACACAGGTCTGAATAGGAACTAAGGAGATGACACAGGGCTGTATGGGAACTAAGGAGATGACACAGGGCTGTCTGGGAACTAATGAGATGACACAGGGCTGTATAGGAACTAATGCAATGACACAGGGCTGCATAGCAATGAATAAGATGACACAGGTCTGTATAGGAACTAATGAGATGACACAGGGCTGTATAGAAACTAAGGAGATGACACAGGGCTGTATGGGAACTAATGAGATGACACAGGGCTGTATAGAAACTATTGAGATGACACAGGGCTGTATAGGAACTAATGAGATGACACAGGGCTGTATAGAAACTAAGGAGATGACACAGGGCTGTATAGGAACTAAGGAGATGACACAGGTCTGTATGGGAACTAAGGAGATGACACAGGGCTGTATAGGAACTAAGGAGATGGCACAGGGCTGTATAGGAACTAAGGATATGACACAAGGCTGTATAGGAACTAAGGAGATGACACAGGGCTGTATAGGAACTAAGGAGATGACACAGGGCTGTATGGGAACCAAGGAGATGACACAGGGCTGTATAGGAACTAAGGAGATGACACAGGGCTTTATGGGAACTAAGGAGATGACACAGGACTGTATAGGAACTGAGATGACACAGGTCTGTATAGGAACTAATGAGATGACACAGGGCTTTATGGGAACTAAGGAGATGACACAGGGCTGTATAGGAACTGAGATGACACAGGTCTGTATAGGAACTAAGGAGATGACACAGATCTGTATAGGAACTAAGGAGATGACACAGGGCTGTACAGGAACTAAAGAGATGACACAGGTCTGTATAGGAACTAAGGAGATGACACAGGGCTGTATAGAAACTATGGAGATGACACAGGGCTGTATAGAAACTAAGGAGATGACACAGGTCTGTATAGGAACTAATGAGATGACACAGGGCTGTATGGGAACTAAGGAGATGACACAGGTCTGTATAGGAACTAAGGAGATGACACAGGTCTGTATAGGAACTAAGGAGATGACACAGGGCTGTATAGGAACTAATGCAATGACACAGGGCTGTATGGGAACTAAGGAGATGACGCAGGGCTGTATAGGAACTAAGGAGATGTCACAGGGCTGTCTGGGAACTAATGAGATGACACAGGGCTGTATAGGAACTAATGCAATGACACAGGGCTGCATAGCAATGAATAAGATGACACAGGGCTGTATAGAAACTAATGAGATGACACAGGGCTGTATAGAAACTAAGGAGATGACACAGGGCTGTATGGGAACTAATGAGATGACACAGGGCTGTATAGAAACTAATGTGATGACACAGGGCCGTATAGGAACTAATGAGATGACACAGGGCTGTATAGAAACTAAGGAGATGACACAGGGCTGTATAGGAACTTAGGAGATGGCACAGGTCTGTATGGGAACTAAGGAGATGACACAGGGCTGTCTGGGAACTAAGGAGATGACACAGGGCTGTATAGTAACTAATGAGATGACACAGGGCTGCATAGCAATGAATAAGATGACACATGGCTGTATAGGAACTAAGGAGATGACACAGGGCTGTATGGGAACTAATGAGATGACACAGGGCTGTATAGAAACTAAGGAGATGACACAGGGCTGTATAGAAACTATTGAGATGACACAGGTCTGTATAGGAACTAATGAGATGACACAGGGCTGTATAGAAACTAAGGAGATGACACAGGGCTGTATAGGAACTAAGGAGATGACACAGGTCTGTATGGGAACTAAGGAGATGACACAGGGCTGTATAGGAACTAAGGAGATGACACAGGGCTGTATAGGAACTAAGGATATGACACAAGGCTGTATAGGAACTATGGAGATGACACAGGGCTGTATAGAAACTATGGAGATGACACAGGGCTGTATAGGAACTAAGGATATGACACAAGGCTGTATGGGAACTAAGGAGATGACACAGGGCTGTATAGAAACTAAGGAGATGACACAGGGCTGTATAGGAACTAAGGAGATGACACAGGGCTGTATAGGAACTAAGGAGATGACACAGGGCTTTATGGGAACTAAGGAGATGACACAGGGCTGTATAGGAACTAAGGAGATGACACAGGGCTGTACAGGAACTATAGAGATGACACAGGGCTGTATGGGAACTAAGGAGATGACACAGGGCTGTATAGAAACTAAGGAGATGACACAGGGCTTTATGGGAACTAAGGAGATGACACAGGGCTGTACAGGAACTATAGAGATGACACAGGGCTGTACAGGAACTAATGAGATGACACAGGGCTGTATGGGAACTATAGAGATGACACAGGGCTGTATAGGAACTAAGGAGATGACACAGGGCTTTATGGGAACTAAGGAGATGACACAGGGCTGTATAGGAACTGAGATGACACAGGTCTGTATAGGAACTAAGGAGATGACACAGGGCTTTATGGGAACTAAGGAGATGACACAGGGCTGTATAGGAACTGAGATGACACAGGTCTGTATAGGAACTAAGGAGATGACACAGATCTGTATAGGAACTAAGGATATGACACAGGGCTGTACAGGAACTAAGGATATGACACAGGGCTGTATAGGAACTAAGGAGATGACACAGGGCTGTATGGGAACTAAGGAGATGACACAAGGCTGTATAGGAACTATAGAGATGACACAGGGCTGTATGGGAACTAAAGAGATGACACAGGGCTGTATAGAAACTAAGGAGATGACACAGATCTGTATAGGAACTAAGGAGATGACACAGATCTGTATAGGAACTAAGGATATGACACAGGGCTGTACAGGAACTAAGGATATGACACAGGGCTGTATAGGAACTAAGGAGATGACACAGGGCTGTATAGGAACTAATGAGATGACACAAGGCTGTATAGGAACTAAGGAGATGACACAGGGCTGTATAGGAACTAATGAGATGACACAGGGCTGTATAGGAACTAATGAGATGACACAGGTCTGTATAGGAACTAATAAGATGACACAGGGCTGTATAGGAACTAATGAGATGACACAGGTCTGTATAGGAACTAAGGAGATGACACAGGGCTGTATGGGAACTAAGGAGATGACACAGGGCTGTATAGAAACTATGGAGATGACACAGGGCTGTATAGAAACTAAGGAGATGACAAGGCTGTATAGGAACTAAGGAGATGACACAGGGCTGTATGGGAACTAATGAGATGACACAGGGCTGTATAGGAACTAAGGAGATGACACAGGGCTGTATAGGAACTAAGGAGATGACACAGGGCTGTATAGGAACTAATGAGATGACACAGGGCTGTATAGGAACTAAGGAGATGACACAGGGCTGTATAGAAACTAATGAGATGACACAGGGCTGTATAGGAACTAATGAGATGACACAGGGCTGTATGGGAACTAAGGAGATGACACAGGGCTGTATAGAAACTAATGAGATGACACAGGGCTGTATAGGAACTAAGGAGATGACACAGGTCTGTATAGGAACTAAGGAGATGACACAGGGCTGTATGGGAACTAATGCAATGACACAGGTCTGTATAGGAACTAAGGAGATGACACAGGTCTGTATAGGAACTAAAGAGATGACACAGGGCTGTATAGGAACTAAGGAGATGACACAGGGCTGTATAGGAACTAAGGAGATGACACAGGGCTGTACAGGAACTAAAGAGATGACACAGGGCTGTATAGGAACTAAGGAGATGACACAGGTCTGTATAGGAACTAAGGAGATGACACAGGGCTGTACAGGAACTAAAGAGATGACACAGGGCTGTATAGGAACTAAAGAGATGACACAGGGCTGTATAGGAACTAAGGAGATGACACAGGGCTGTACAGGAACTAAAGAGATGACACAGGGCTGTATAGGAACTAAGGAGATGACACAGGTCTGTATAGGAACTAAGGAGATGACACAGGGCTGTATGGGAACTAATGCAATGACACAGGTCTGTATAGGAACTAAGGAGATGACACAGGTCTGTATAGGAACTAAGGAGATGACACAGGGCTGTATGGGAACTAATGAGATGACACAGGGCTGTATAGGAACTAAGGAGATGACACAGGGCTGTATAGGAACTAATGAGATGACACAGGGCTGTATAGAAACTAAGGAGATGACACAGGGCTGTATAGGAACTAAGGAGATGACACAGGGCTGTATGGGAACTAATGCAATGACACAGGGCTGTATAGGAACTAAGGAGATGACACAGGGCTGTATAGGAACTAAGGAGATGACACAGGGCTGTATGGGAACTAAGGAGATGACACAGGGCTGTATAGGAACTAAGGAGATGACACAGGGCTGTATAGGAACTAAGGAGATGACACAGGGCTGTATGGGAACTAAGGAGATGACACAGGGCTGTATAGGAACTAAGGAGATGACACAGGGCTGTATAGGAACTAAGGATATGACACAGGGCTGTATGGGAACTAATGCAATGACACAGGTCTGTATAGGAACTAAGGAGATGACACAGGTCTGTATAGGAACTAAGGAGATGACACAGGGCTGTATGGGAACTAATGAGATGACACAAGGCTGTATAGGAACTAAGGAGATGACACAGGTCTGTATAGGAACTAAGGAGATGACACAGGTCTGTATAGGAACTAAGGAGATGACACAGGGCTGTATAGGAACTAAGGAGATGACACAAGGCTGTATAGGAACTAAGGAGATGACACAGGGCTGTATAGGAACTAAGGAGATGACACAGGTCTGTATAGGAACTAAGGAGATGACACAGGGCTGTATGGGAACTAATGCAATGACACAGGGCTGTATAGGAACTAAGGAGATGACACAGGGCTGTATAGGAACTAAGGAGATGACACAGGGCTGTATGGGAACTAAGGAGATGACACAGGGCTGTATAGAAACTATGGAGATGACACAGGGCTGTATAGAAACTAAGGAGATGACACAGGTCTGTATAGGAACTAAGGAGATGACACAGGGCTGTATGGGAACTAATGCAATGACACAGGGCTGTATAGGAACTAAGGAGATGACACAGGTCTGTATAGGAACTAAGGAGATGACACAGGGCTGTATGGGAACTAAGGAGATGACACAGGGCTTTATGGGAACTAAGGAGATGACACAGGGCTGTATAGGAACTAAGGAGATGACACAGGGCTGTATAGGAACTAAGGAGATGACACAGGGCTTTATGGGAACTAAGGATATGACACAGGGCTGTATAGGAACTAAGGAGATGACACAGGGCTGTATGGGAACTAAGGAGATGACACAGGGCTGTATAGGAACTAAGGAGATGACACAGGGCTGTATAGGAACTAAGGAGATGACACAGGGCTGTATGGGAACTAAGGAGATGACACAGGGCTGTATAGGAACTAAGGAGATGACACAGGGCTGTATAGGAACTAAGGATATGACACAGGGCTGTATGGGAACTAATGCAATGACACAGGTCTGTATAGGAACTAAGGAGATGACACAGGTCTGTATAGGAACTAAGGAGATGACACAGGGCTGTATGGGAACTAATGAGATGACACAGGGCTGTATAGGAACTAAGGAGATGACACAGGTCTGTATAGGAACTAAGGAGATGACACAGGGCTGTATGGGAACTAATGCAATGACACAGGGCTGTATAGGAACTAAGGAGATGACACAGGGCTGTATAGGAACTAAGGAGATGACACAGGGCTGTATGGGAACTAAGGAGATGACACAGGGCTGTATAGAAACTATGGAGATGACACAGGGCTGTATAGAAACTAAGGAGATGACACAGGTCTGTATAGGAACTAAGGAGATGACACAGGGCTGTATGGGAACTAATGCAATGACACAGGGCTGTATAGGAACTAAGGAGATGACACAGGTCTGTATACGAACTAAGGAGATGACACAGGGCTGTATGGGAACTAATGAGATGACACAGGGCTTTATGGGAACTAAGGAGATGACACAGGGCTGTATAGGAACTAAGGAGATGACACAGGGCTGTATAGGAACTAAGGAGATGACACAGGGCTTTATGGGAACTAAGGATATGACACAGGGCTGTATAGGAACTAAGGAGATGACACAGGGCTGTATGGGAACTAAGGAGATGACACAGGGCTTTATGGGAACTAAGGAGATGACACAGGGCTGTATAGGAACTAAGGAGATGACACAGGGCTGTATGGGAACTAAGGAGATGACACAGGGCTGTATAGGAACTAAGGAGATGACACAGGGCTGTATAGAAACTAATGAGATGACACAGGGTTGTATAGGAACTAAGGAGATGACGCAGGGCTGTATGGGAACTAACGAGATGACACAGGGCTGTACAGGAACTAATGCAATGACACAGGGCTGCAGAGCAATGAATAAGATGACACAGGGCTGTATAGAAACTAATGAGATGACACAGGGCTGTATAGAAACTAATGAGATGACACAGGGCTGTATAGGAACTAATGAGATGACACAGGGCTGTATGGGAACTAAGGAGATGACACAGGGCTGTATGGGAACTAAGGAGATGACACAGGGCTGTATAGGAACTAATGCAATGACACAGGGCTGTATAGGAACTAAGGAGATGACACAGGGCTATATAGGAACTAAGGAGATGACACAGGGCTGTATAGGAACTAATGAGATGACACAGGGCTGTATAGAAACTAAGGAGATGACACAGGGCTGTATAGGAACTAATGAGATGACACAGGGCTGTATAGGAACTAAGGAGATGACACAGGGCTGTATAGAAACTAAGGAGATGACACAGGGCTGTATAGAAACTAAGGAGATGACACAGGGCTGTATAGAAACTAATGAGATGACACAGGGCTGTATAGGAACTAAGGAGATGACACAGGGCTGTATGGGAACTAAGGAGATGACACAGGGCTGTATGGGAACTAAGGAGATGACACAGGGCTGTATAGGAACTAATGCAATGACACAGGGCTGTATAGGAACTAAGGAGATGACACAGGGCTATATAGGAACTAAGGAGATGACACAGGGCTGTATAGGAACTAATGAGATGACACAGGTCTGTATGGGAACTAAGGAGATGACACAGGGCTGTATAGGAACTAATGAGATGACACAGGTCTGTATAGGAACTAAGGAGATGACACAGGGCTGTATGGGAACTAAGGAGATGACACAGGGCTGTATAGGAACTAAGGAGATGACACAGGGCTGTATGGGAACTAAGGAGATGACACAGGGCTGTATAGGAACTAAGGAGATGACACAGGGCTGTATAGGAACTAAGGAGATGACACAGGGCTGTATAGAAACTAAGGAGATGACACAGGGCTGTATGGGAACTAAGGAGATGACACAGGGCTGTATAGGAACTAAGGAGATGACACAGGGCTGTATAGAAACTAAGGAGATGACACAGGGCTGTATGGGAACTAAGGAGATGACACAGGGCTGTATAGGAACTAAGGAGATGACACAGGGCTGTATAGAAACTAAGGAGATGACACAGGGCTGTATAGAAACTAATGAGATGACACAGGTCTGTATAGGAACTAAGGAGATGACACAGGGCTGTATGGGAACTAAGGAGATGACACAGGGCTGTATAGAAACTAATGAGATGACACAAGGCTGTATAGGAACTAAGGAGATGACACAGGGCTGTATAGAAACTAAGGAGATGACACAGGGCTGTATGGGAACTAAGGAGATGACACAGGGCTGTATAGGAACTAAGGAGATGACACAGGGCTGTATAGAAACTAAGGAGATGACACAGGGCTGTATGGGAACTAAGGAGATGACACAAGGCTGTATAGGAACTAAGGAGATGACACAGGGCTGTATAGAAACTAAGGAGATGACACAGGGCTGTATGGGAACTAAGGAGATGACACAGGGCTGTATAGGAACTAAGGAGATGACACAGGGCTGTATAGGAACTAATGTGATGACACAGGGCTGTATAGGAACTAATGAGATGACACAGGGCTGTATAGGAACTAAGGATATGACACAGGGCTGTATAGGAACTAAGGAGATGACACAGGGCTGTATGGGAACTAAGGAGATGACACAGGGCTGTATGGGAACTAAGGAGATGACACAGGGCTGTATAGGAACTAATGGAATGACACAGGGCTGTATAGGAACTAAGGAGATGACACAGGGCTATATAGGAACTAAGGAGATGACACAGGGCTGTATAGGAACTAATGAGATGACACAGGTCTGTATGGGAACTAAGGAGATGACACAGGGCTGTATAGGAACTAATGAGATGACACAGGTCTGTATAGGAACTAAGGAGATGACACAGGGCTGTATGGGAACTAAGGAGATGACACAGGGCTGTATAGAAACTAATGAGATGACACAAGGCTGTATAGGAACTAAGGAGATGACACAGGGCTGTATAGAAACTAAGGAGATGACACAGGGCTGTATGGGAACTAAGGAGATGACACAGGGCTGTATAGGAACTAAGGAGATGACACAGGGCTGTATAGAAACTAAGGAGATGACACAGGGCTGTATGGGAACTAAGGAGATGACACAGGGCTGTATAGGAACTAAGGAGATGACACAGGGCTGTATAGAAACTAAGGAGATGACACAGGGCTGTATAGAAACTAATGAGATGACACAGGTCTGTATAGGAACTAAGGAGATGACACAGGGCTGTATAGGAACTAAGGAGATGACACAAGGCTGTATAGGAACTAAGGAGATGACACAGGGCTGTATAGAAACTAAGGAGATGACACAGGGCTGTATGGGAACTAAGGAGATGACACAGGGCTGTATAGGAACTAAGGAGATGACACAGGGCTGTATAGAAACTAAGGAGATGACACAGGGCTGTATGGGAACTAAGGAGATGACACAAGGCTGTATAGGAACTAAGGAGATGACACAGGGCTGTATAGAAACTAAGGAGATGACACAGGGCTGTATGGGAACTAAGGAGATGACACAGGGCTGTATAGGAACTAAGGAGATGACACAGGGCTGTATAGGAACTAAGGAGATGACACAGGGCTGTATGGGAACTAAGGAGATGACACAGGGCTGTATAGGAACTAAGGAGATGACACAGGGCTGTATGGGAACTAAGGAGATGACACAGGGCTGTATAGGAACTAATGCAATGACACAGGGCTGTATAGGAACTAAGGAGATGACACAGGGCTATATAGGAACTAATGCAATGACACAGGGCTGTATAGAAACTAAGGAGATGACACAGGTCTGTATGGGAACTAATGAGATGACACAGGGCTGTATGGGAACTAATGAGATGACACAGGGCTGTATAGGAACTAATGCAATGACACAGGGCTGCAGAGCAATGAATAAGATGACACAGGGCTGTATAGGAACTAAGGAGATGACACAGGGCTGTATAGGAACTAATGTGATGACACAGGGCTGTATAGGAACTAATGAGATGACACAGGGCTGTATAGGAACTAAGGATATGACACAGGGCTGTATAGGAACTAAGGAGATGACACAGGGCTGTATGGGAACTAAGGAGATGACACAGGGCTGTATAGGAACTAATGAGATGACACAGGGCTGTATAGGAACTAAGGAGATGACACAGGGCTGTATAGGAACTAATGGAATGACACAGGGCTGTATAGGAACTAAGGAGATGACACAGGGCTATATAGGAACTAAGGAGATGACACAGGGCTGTATAGGAACTAATGAGATGACACAGGTCTGTATGGGAACTAAGGAGATGACACAGGGCTGTATAGGAACTAATGAGATGACACAGGTCTGTATAGGAACTAAGGAGATGACACAGGGCTGTATGGGAACTAAGGAGATGACACAGGGCTGTATAGAAACTAATGAGATGACACAAGGCTGTATAGGAACTAAGGAGATGACACAGGGCTGTATAGAAACTAAGGAGATGACACAGGGCTGTATGGGAACTAAGGAGATGACACAGGGCTGTATAGGAACTAAGGAGATGACACAGGGCTGTATAGAAACTAAGGAGATGACACAGGGCTGTATGGGAACTAAGGAGATGACACAGGGCTGTATAGGAACTAAGGAGATGACACAGGGCTGTATAGAAACTAAGGAGATGACACAGGGCTGTATAGAAACTAATGAGATGACACAGGTCTGTATAGGAACTAAGGAGATGACACAGGGCTGTATAGGAACTAAGGAGATGACACAGGGCTGTATAGAAACTAATGAGATGACACAAGGCTGTATAGGAACTAAGGAGATGACACAGGGCTGTATAGAAACTAAGGAGATGACACAGGGCTGTATGGGAACTAAGGAGATGACACAGGGCTGTATAGGAACTAAGGAGATGACACAGGGCTGTATAGAAACTAAGGAGATGACACAGGGCTGTATGGGAACTAAGGAGATGACACAAGGCTGTATAGGAACTAAGGAGATGACACAGGGCTGTATAGAAACTAAGGAGATGACACAGGGCTGTATGGGAACTAAGGAGATGACACAGGGCTGTATAGGAACTAAGGAGATGACACAGGGCTGTATAGGAACTAAGGAGATGACACAGGGCTGTATGGGAACTAAGGAGATGACACAGGGCTGTATAGGAACTAAGGAGATGACACAGGGCTGTATGGGAACTAAGGAGATGACACAGGGCTGTATAGGAACTAATGCAATGACACAGGGCTGTATAGGAACTAAGGAGATGACACAGGGCTATATAGGAACTAATGCAATGACACAGGGCTGTATAGAAACTAAGGAGATGACACAGGTCTGTATGGGAACTAATGAGATGACACAGGGCTGTATGGGAACTAATGAGATGACACAGGGCTGTATAGGAACTAATGCAATGACACAGGGCTGCAGAGCAATGAATAAGATGACACAGGGCTGTATAGAAACTAATGAGATGACACAGGGCTGTATAGAAACTAATGAGATGACACAGGGCTGTATAGGAACTAATGAGATGACACAGGGCTGTATAGGAACTAATGTGATGACACAGGGCTGTATAGGAACTAATGTGATGACACAGGGCTGTATAGGAACTAATGAGATGACACAGGGCTGTATAGAAACTAATGAGATGACACAGGGCTGTATAGGAACTAATGAGATGACACAGGGCTGTATAGAAACTAATGAGATGACACAGGGCTGTATAGGAACTAATGAGATGACACAGGGCTGTATGGGAACTAATGAGATGACACAGGGCTGTATAGGAACTAAGGAGATGACACAGGGCTGTATAGGAACTAATGTGATGACACAGGGCTGTATAGGAACTAATGAGATGACACAGGGCTGTATAGAAACTAATGAGATGACACAGGGCTGTATGGGAACTAATGAGATGACACAGGTCTGTATGGGAACTAATGAGATGACACAGGGCTGTCTGGGAACTAAGGAGATGACACAGGTCTGTATGGGAACTAAGGAGATGACACAGGTCTTTATGGGAACTAATGAGATGACACAGGGCTGTCTGGGAACTAAGGAGATGACACAGGGCTGTATAGTAACTAATGAGATGACACAGGGCTGCTTAGCAATGAATAAGATGACACATGGTTGTATAGGAACTAAGGAGATGACACAGGGCTGTATGGGAACTAATGAGATGACACAGGGCTGTATAGAAACTATTGAGATGACACAGGGCTGTATAGGAACTAATGAGATGACACAGGGCTGTATAGAAACTAAGGAGATGACACAGGGCTGTATAGGAACTAAGGAGATGACACAGGTCTGTATGGGAACTAAGGAGATGACACAGGGCTGTATAGGAACTAAGGAGATGACACAGGGCTGTATAGGAACTAAGGATATGACACAAGGCTGTATAGGAACTAATGAGATGACACAGGGCTGTATAGGAACTAATGAGATGACACAGGGCTGTATAGAAACTAAGGAGATGACACAGGGCTGTACAGGAACTATAGAGATGACACAGGGCTGTATAGGAACTAAGGAGATGACACAGGGCTTTATGGGAACTAATGAGATGACACAGGGCTGTATAGGAACTAAGGAGATGACACAGGGCTGTACAGGAACTATAGAGATGACACAGGGCTGTATGGGAACTAAGGAGATGACACAGGGCTGTATAGGAACTAAGGAGATGACACAGGGCTTTATGGGAACTAAGGAGATGACACAGGGCTGTATAGGAACTGAGATGACACAGGTCTGTATAGGAACTAAGGAGATGACACAGGGCTTTATGGGAACTAAGGAGATGACACAGGGCTGTATAGGAACTGAGATGACACAGGTCTGTATAGGAACTAAGGAGATGACACAGATCTGTATAGGAACTAAGGATATGACACAGGGCTGTACAGGAACTAAAGAGATGACACAGGGCTGTATAGAAACTATGGAGATGACACAGGTCTGTATAGGAACTAAGGAGATGACACAGGGCTGTATGGGAACTAATGAGATGACACAGGGCTGTATAGGAACTATGGAGATGACACAGGGCTGTATAGAAACTAAGGAGATGACACAGGTCTGTATAGGAACTAAGGAGATGACACAGGGCTGTATGGGAACTAATGAGATGACACAGGGCTGTATAGGAACTAATGCAATGACACAGGGCTGTATAGGAACTAAGGAGATGACACAGGGCTGTATAGGAACTAATGCAATGACACAGGGCTGTATGGGAACTAAGGAGATGACGCAGGGCTGTATAGGAACTAAGGAGATGTCACAGGGCTGTCTGGGAACTAATGAGATGACACAGGGCTGTATAGGAACTAATGCAATGACACAGGGCTGCATAGCAATGAATAAGATGACACAGGGCTGTATAGAAACTAAGGAGATGACACAGGGCTGTATAGGAACTTAGGAGATGACACAGGTCTGTATGGGAACTAATGAGATGACACAGGGCTGTCTGGGAACTAAGGAGATGACACAGGGCTGTATAGTAACTAATGCGATGACACAGGGCTGCATAGCAATGAATAAGATGACACATGGCTGTATAGGAACTAAGGAGATGACACAGGGCTGTATGGGAACTAATGAGATGACACAGGGCCGTATAGGAACTAATGCAATGACACAGGGCTGTATAGGAACTAATGCAATGACACAGGGCTGTATAGGAACTAAGGAGATGACACAGGGCTGTATAGGAACTAATGCAATGACACAGGGCTGTATAGAAACTAAGGGGATGACACAGGGCTTTATGGGAACTAAGGAGATGACACAGGGCTGTATAGAAACTAAGGAGATGACACAGGGTTGTATAGAAACTAAGGGGATGACACAGGGCTGTATAGGAACTAAGGAGATGACACAGAGCTGTAAAGAAACTAAGGGGATGACACAGGGCTGTGTAGGAACTAAGTAGTGATGACACAGGGCTGTATAGGAACTATAGAGATGACACAGGGCTTTATGGGAACTAAGGAGATGACACAGGGCTGTATAGGAACTGAGATGACACAGGGCTGTATAGGAACTAAGGAGATGACACAGGTCTGTATAGGAACGAAGGAGATGACACAGGGCTGTATAGGAACTAAGCAGATGACACAGGGCTGTATAGAAACTAAGGAGATGACACAGGGCTGTATAGAAACTAAGGGGATGACACAGGGCTGTATAGGAACTAAGGAGATGACACAGAGCTGTAAAGAAACTAAGGGGATGACACAGGGCTGTGTAGGAACTAAGTAGTGATGACACAGGGCTGTATAGGAACTAAGGAGATGACACAGGGCTGTATAGAAACTAAGGAGATGACACAGGGCTATGTAGGAACTAATGAGATGACACAGGGCTGTATAGGAACTAATGAGATGACACAGGGCTGTATAGGAACTAATGAGATGACACAGGGCTGTATAGGAACTAATGAGATGACACAGGGCTGTATAGAAACTAAGGAGATGACACAGGGCTGTATAGAAACTAATGAGATGACACAGGGCTGTATAGGAACTAAGGAGATGACACAGGGCTGTATAGAAACTAAGAGGATGACACAGGGCTGTATAGAAACTAAGGGGATGACACAGGGCTGTATAGGAACTAAGGAGATGACACAGGGCTGTATGGGAACTAATGCAATGACACAGGGCTGTATAGGAACTAATGCAATGACACAGGGCTGTATAGGAACTAAGGAGATGACACAGGGCTGTATAGGAACTAAGAAGATGACACAGGGCTGTATAGGAACTAAGGAGATGACACAGGGCTGTATAGGAACTAAGGAGATGACACAGGGCTGTATAGGAACTAAGGAGATGACACAGGGCTGTATAGGAACTAATGCAATGACACAGGGCTGTATAGTAACTAAGGAGATGACACAGGGCTGTACAGGAACTAATGCAATGACACAGGGCTGTATAGGAACTAAGGAGATGACACAGGGCTGTATAGGAACTAAGGAGATGACACAGGGCTGTATAGGAACTAATGCAATGACACAGGGCTGTGTAGGAACTAAGGATATGACACAGGGCTGTATAGGAACTAATGAGATGACACAGGGCTGTATAGGAACTAATGCAATGACACAGGGCTGTGTAGGAACTAAGGATATGACACAGGGCTGTATAGGAACTAAGGAGATGACACAGGGCTGTATAGGAACTAATACAATGACACAGGGCTGTGTAGGAACTAAGGAGATGACACAGGGCTGTATAGGAACTAATGCAATGACACAGGGCTGTGTAGGAACTAAGGATATGACACAGGGCTGTATAGAAACTAAGGAGATGACACAGGGCTGTATAGAAACTAAGGGGATGACACAGGCGGTATAGGAACTAAGGAGATGACACAGAGCTGTATAGAAACTAAGGGGATGACACAGGGCTGTGTAGGAACTAAGGAGATGACACAGGGCTGTATAGAAAGTAAGGGGATGACACAGAGCTGTATAGAAACTAAGGGGATGACACAGGGCTGTATAGGAACTAAGGAGATGACGCAGGGCTGTATAGGAACTAAGGAGATGTCACAGGGCTGTCTGGGAACTAATGAGATGACACAGGGCTGTATAGGAACTAATGCAATGACACAGGGCTGCATAGCAATGAATAAGATGACACAGGGCTGTATAGGAACTAATGAGATGACACGGGGCTGTATAGAAACTAATGAGATGACACAGGGCTGTATAGGAACTAATGAGATGACACAGGGCTGCATAGCAATGAATAAGATGACACATGGCTGTATAGGAACTAAGGAGATGACACAGGGCTGTATGGGAACTAATGAGATGACACAGGGCCGTATAGGAACTAATGCAATGACACAGGGCTGTATAGGAACTAATGCAATGACACAGGGCTGTATAGGAACTAAGGAGATGACACAGGGCTGTATAGGAACTAATGCAATGACACAGGGCTGTATAGAAACTAAGGGGATGACACAGGGCTGTATAGGAACTAAGCAGATGACACAGGGCTGTATAGAAACTAAGGAGATGACACAGGGCTGTATAGAAACTAAGGGGATGACACAGGGCTGTATAGGAACTAAGGAGATGACACAGAGCTGTTAAGAAACTAAGGGGATGACACAGGGCTGTGTAGGAACTAAGTAGTGATGACACAGGGCTGTATAGGAACTAAGGAGATGACACAGGGCTGTATAGAAACTAAGGAGATGACACAGGGCTATGTAGGAACTAATGAGATGACACAGGGCTGTATAGGAACTAATGAGATGACACAGGGCTGTATAGGAACTAATGAGATGACACAGGGCTGTATAGGAACTAATGAGATGACACAGGGCTGTATAGAAACTAATGAGATGACACAGGGCTGTATAGAAACTAATGAGATGACACAGGGCTGTATAGGAACTAAGGAGATGACACAGGGCTGTATAGAAACTAAGAGGATGACACAGGGCTGTATAGAAACTAAGGGGATGACACAGGGCTGTATAGGAACTAAGGAGATGACACAGGGCTGTATGGGAACTAATGCAATGACACAGGGCTGTATAGGAACTAATGCAATGACACAGGGCTGTATAGGAACTAAGGAGATGACACAGGGCTGTATAGGAACTAAGGAGATGACACAGGGCTGTATAGGAACTAAGGAGATGACACAGGGCTGTATAGGAACTAAGGAGATGACACAGGGCTGTATAGGAACTAAGGAGATGACACAGGGCTGTATAGGAACTAATGCAATGACACAGGGCTGTATAGTAACTAAGGAGATGACACAGGGCTGTACAGGAACTAATGCAATGACACAGGGCTGTATAGGAACTAAGGAGATGACACAGGGCTGTATAGGAACTAAGGAGATGACACAGGGCTGTATAGGAACTAATGCAATGACACAGGGCTGTGTAGGAACTAAGGAGATGACACAGGGCTGTATAGGAACTAATGAGATGACACAGGGCTGTATAGGAACTAATGCAATGACACAGGGCTGTGTAGGAACTAAGGATATGACACAGGGCTGTATAGGAACTAAGGAGATGACACAGGGCTGTATAGGAACTAATACAATGACACAGGGCTGTGTAGGAACTAAGGAGATGACACAGGGCTGTATAGGAACTAATGCAATGACACAGGGCTGTGTAGGAACTAAGGATATGACACAGGGCTGTATAGAAACTAAGGAGATGACACAGGGCTGTATAGAAACTAAGGGGATGACACAGGGC
Organism: Haliotis rufescens; assembly: GCF_023055435.1. Lineage (NCBI taxonomy): Eukaryota > Metazoa > Mollusca > Gastropoda > Lepetellida > Haliotidae > Haliotis > Haliotis rufescens. Next base: position 5,094,539 of record NW_025964057.1, read on the forward strand.
TGTATAGGAACTAATGAGATGACACAGAGCTGTATAGAAACTAAGGGGATGACACAGGGCTGTGTAGGAACTAAGGAGATGACACAGGGCTGTATAGAAAGTAAGGGGATGACACAGAGCTGTATAGAAACTAAGGGGATGACACAGGGCTGTATAGGAACTAAGGAGATGACGCAGGGCTGGATAGGAACTAAGGAGATGTCACAGGGCTGTCTGGGAACTAATGAGATGACACAGGGCTGTATAGGAACTAATGCAATGACACAGGGCTGTGTAGGAACTAAGGATATGACACAGGGCTGTATAGGAACTAAGGAGATGACACAGGGCTGTATAGGAACTAATACAATGACACAGGGCTGTGTAGGAACTAAGGAGATGACACAGGGCTGTATAGGAACTAAGGAGATGACACAGGGCTGTGTAGGAACTAAGGATATGACACAGGGCTGTATAGAAACTAAGGAGATGACACAGGGCTGTATAGAAACTAAGGGGATGACACAGGCTGTATAGGAACTAAGGAGATGACACAGAGCTGTATAGAAACTAAGGGGATGACACAGGGCTGTGTAGGAACTAAGGAGATGACACAGGGCTGTATAGAAAGTAAGGGGATGACACAGAGCTGTATAGAAACTAAGGGGATGACACAGGGCTGTATAGGAACTAAGGAGATGACGCAGGGCTGGATAGGAACTAAGGAGATGTCACAGGGCTGTCTGGGAACTAATGAGATGACACAGGGCTGTATAGGAACTAATGCAATGACACAGGGCTGTGTAGGAACTAAGGATATGACACAGGGCTGTATAGGAACTAAGGAGATGACACAGGGCTGTATAGGAACTAATACAATGACACAGGGCTGTGTAGGAACTAAGGAGATGACACAGGGCTGTATAGGAACTAATGCAATGACACAGGGCTGTGTAGGAACTAAGGATATGACACAGGGCTGTATAGAAACTAAGGAGATGACACAGGGCTGTATAGAAACTAAGGGGATGACACAGGCTGTATAGGAACTAAGGAGATGACACAGAGCTGTATAGAAACTAAGGGGATGACACAGGGCTGTGTAGGAACTAAGGAGATGACACAGGGCTGTATAGAAAGTAAGGGGATGACACAGAGCTGTATAGAAACTAAGGGGATGACACAGGGCTGTATAGGAACTAAGGAGATGACGCAGGGCTGGATAGGAACTAAGGAGATGTCACAGGGCTGTCTGGGAACTAATGAGATGACACAGGGCTGTATAGGAACTAATGCAATGACACAGGGCTGCATAGCAATGAATAAGATGACACAGGGCTGTATAGGAACTAATGAGATGACACGGGGCTGTATAGAAACTAATGAGATGACACAGGGCTGTATAGGAACTAATGAGATGACACAGGGCTGTATAGGAACTAATGAGATGACACAGGGCTGTATAGAAACTAATGAGATGACACAGGGCTGTATAGAAACTAATGAGATGACACAGGGCTGTATAGGAACTAAGGAGATGACACAGGGCTGTATAGAAACTAAGGGGATGACACAGAGCTGTATAGAAACTAAGGGGATGACACAGGGCTGTATAGGAACTAAAGAGATGACACAGGGCTGTATAGGAACTAAGGAGATGAGACAGGGCTGTATAGGAACTAATGCAATGACACAGGGCTGTATAGGAACCAATGAGATGACACAGGGCTGTATAGGAACTAATGAGATGACATAAGGGCTGTATAGGAACTAATAAGATGACACAGGGCTGTATGGGAACTAATGAGATGACACAGGGCTATGTAGGAACTAATGAGATGACACAGGGTTGTATGGGAACTAAGGAGATGACACAGGGCTGTATAGAAACTAAGGAGATGACACAGGGCTGTATGGGAACTAATGCAATGACACAGGGCTGTATAGGAACTAATGCAATGACACAGGGCTGTATAGGAACTAAGGAGATGACACAGGGCTGTATAGGAACTAATGCAATGACACAGGGCTGTATAGGAACTAAGGAGATGACACAGGGCTGTATAGGAACTAAGAAGATGACACAGGGCTGTATAGGAACTAAGGAGATGACACAGGGCTGTATAGGAACTAAGGAGATGACACAGGGCTGTATAGGAACTAAGGAGATGACACAGGGCTGTATAGGAACTAATGCAATGACACAGGGCTGTATAGTAACTAAGGAGATGACACAGGGCTGTACAGGAACTAATGCAATGACACAGGGCTGTATAGGAACTAAGGAGATGACACAGGGCTGTATAGGAACTAAGGAGATGACACAGGGCTGTATAGGAACTAATGCAATGACACAGGGCTGTGTAGGAACTAAGGATATGACACAGGGCTGTATAGGAACTAATGAGATGACACAGGGCTGTATAGGAACTAATGCAATGACACAGGGCTGTGTAGGAACTAAGGATATGACACAGGGCTGTATAGGAACTAAGGAGATGACACAGGGCTGTATAGGAACTAATACAATGACACAGGGCTGTGTAGGAACTAAGGAGATGACACAGGGCTGTATAGGAACTAATGCAATGACACAGGGCTGTGTAGGAACTAAGGATATGACACAGGGCTGTATAGAAACTAAGGAGATGACACAGGGCTGTATAGAAACTAAGGGGATGACACAGGCGGTATAGGAACTAAGGAGATGACACAGAGCTGTATAGAAACTAAGGGGATGACACAGGGCTGTGTAGGAACTAAGGAGATGACACAGGGCTGTATAGAAAGTAAGGGGATGACACAGAGCTGTATAGAAACTAAGGGGATGACACAGGGCTGTATAGGAACTAAGGAGATGACGCAGGGCTGTATAGGAACTAAGGAGATGTCACAGGGCTGTCTGGGAACTAATGAGATGACACAGGGCTGTATAGGAACTAATGCAATGACACAGGGCTGCATAGCAATGAATAAGATGACACAGGGCTGTATAGGAACTAATGAGATGACACGGGGCTGTATAGAAACTAATGAGATGACACAGGGCTGTATAGGAACTAATGAGATGACACAGGGCTGCATAGCAATGAATAAGATGACACATGGCTGTATAGGAACTAAGGAGATGACACAGGGCTGTATGGGAACTAATGAGATGACACAGGGCCGTATAGGAACTAATGCAATGACACAGGGCTGTATAGGAACTAATGCAATGACACAGGGCTGTATAGGAACTAAGGAGATGACACAGGGCTGTATAGGAACTAATGCAATGACACAGGGCTGTATAGAAACTAAGGGGATGACACAGGGCTGTATAGGAACTAAGCAGATGACACAGGGCTGTATAGAAACTAAGGAGATGACACAGGGCTGTATAGAAACTAAGGGGATGACACAGGGCTGTATAGGAACTAAGGAGATGACACAGAGCTGTTAAGAAACTAAGGGGATGACACAGGGCTGTGTAGGAACTAAGTAGTGATGACACAGGGCTGTATAGGAACTAAGGAGATGACACAGGGCTGTATAGAAACTAAGGAGATGACACAGGGCTATGTAGGAACTAATGAGATGACACAGGGCTGTATAGGAACTAATGAGATGACACAGGGCTGTATAGGAACTAATGAGATGACACAGGGCTGTATAGGAACTAATGAGATGACACAGGGCTGTATAGAAACTAATGAGATGACACAGGGCTGTATAGAAACTAATGAGATGACACAGGGCTGTATAGGAACTAAGGAGATGACACAGGGCTGTATAGAAACTAAGAGGATGACACAGGGCTGTATAGAAACTAAGGGGATGACACAGGGCTGTATAGGAACTAAGGAGATGACACAGGGCTGTATGGGAACTAATGCAATGACACAGGGCTGTATAGGAACTAATGCAATGACACAGGGCTGTATAGGAACTAAGGAGATGACACAGGGCTGTATAGGAACTAAGGAGATGACACAGGGCTGTATAGGAACTAAGGAGATGACACAGGGCTGTATAGGAACTAAGGAGATGACACAGGGCTGTATAGGAACTAAGGAGATGACACAGGGCTGTATAGGAACTAATGCAATGACACAGGGCTGTATAGTAACTAAGGAGATGACACAGGGCTGTACAGGAACTAATGCAATGACACAGGGCTGTATAGGAACTAAGGAGATGACACAGGGCTGTATAGGAACTAAGGAGATGACACAGGGCTGTATAGGAACTAATGCAATGACACAGGGCTGTGTAGGAACTAAGGAGATGACACAGGGCTGTATAGGAACTAATGAGATGACACAGGGCTGTATAGGAACTAATGCAATGACACAGGGCTGTGTAGGAACTAAGGATATGACACAGGGCTGTATAGGAACTAAGGAGATGACACAGGGCTGTATAGGAACTAATACAATGACACAGGGCTGTGTAGGAACTAAGGAGATGACACAGGGCTGTATAGGAACTAATGCAATGACACAGGGCTGTGTAGGAACTAAGGATATGACACAGGGCTGTATAGAAACTAAGGAGATGACACAGGGCTGTATAGAAACTAAGGGGATGACACAGGGCTGTATAGGAACTAATGAGATGACACAGAGCTGTATAGAAACTAAGGGGATGACACAGGGCTGTGTAGGAACTAAGGAGATGACACAGGGCTGTATAGAAAGTAAGGGGATGACACAGAGCTGTATAGAAACTAAGGGGATGACACAGGGCTGTATAGGAACTAAGGAGATGACGCAGGGCTGGATAGGAACTAAGGAGATGTCACAGGGCTGTCTGGGAACTAATGAGATGACACAGGGCTGTATAGGAACTAATGCAATGACACAGGGCTGTGTAGGAACTAAGGATATGACACAGGGCTGTATAGGAACTAAGGAGATGACACAGGGCTGTATAGGAACTAATACAATGACACAGGGCTGTGTAGGAACTAAGGAGATGACACAGGGCTGTATAGGAACTAAGGAGATGACACAGGGCTGTGTAGGAACTAAGGATATGACACAGGGCTGTATAGAAACTAAGGAGATGACACAGGGCTGTATAGAAACTAAGGGGATGACACAGGCTGTATAGGAACTAAGGAGATGACACAGAGCTGTATAGAAACTAAGGGGATGACACAGGGCTGTGTAGGAACTAAGGAGATGACACAGGGCTGTATAGAAAGTAAGGGGATGACACAGAGCTGTATAGAAACTAAGGGGATGACACAGGGCTGTATAGGAACTAAGGAGATGACGCAGGGCTGGATAGGAACTAAGGAGATGTCACAGGGCTGTCTGGGAACTAATGAGATGACACAGGGCTGTATAGGAACTAATGCAATGACACAGGGCTGTGTAGGAACTAAGGATATGACACAGGGCTGTATAGGAACTAAGGAGATGACACAGGGCTGTATAGGAACTAATACAATGACACAGGGCTGTGTAGGAACTAAGGAGATGACACAGGGCTGTATAGGAACTAATGCAATGACACAGGGCTGTGTAGGAACTAAGGATATGACACAGGGCTGTATAGAAACTAAGGAGATGACACAGGGCTGTATAGAAACTAAGGGGATGACACAGGCTGTATAGGAACTAAGGAGATGACACAGAGCTGTATAGAAACTAAGGGGATGACACAGGGCTGTGTAGGAACTAAGGAGATGACACAGGGCTGTATAGAAAGTAAGGGGATGACACAGAGCTGTATAGAAACTAAGGGGATGACACAGGGCTGTATAGGAACTAAGGAGATGACGCAGGGCTGGATAGGAACTAAGGAGATGTCACAGGGCTGTCTGGGAACTAATGAGATGACACAGGGCTGTATAGGAACTAATGCAATGACACAGGGCTGCATAGCAATGAATAAGATGACACAGGGCTGTATAGGAACTAATGAGATGACACGGGGCTGTATAGAAACTAATGAGATGACACAGGGCTGTATAGGAACTAATGAGATGACACAGGGCTGTATAGGAACTAATGAGATGACACAGGGCTGTATAGAAACTAATGAGATGACACAGGGCTGTATAGAAACTAATGAGATGACACAGGGCTGTATAGGAACTAAGGAGATGACACAGGGCTGTATAGAAACTAAGGGGATGACACAGAGCTGTATAGAAACTAAGGGGATGACACAGGGCTGTATAGGAACTAAAGAGATGACACAGGGCTGTATAGGAACTAAGGAGATGAGACAGGGCTGTATAGGAACTAATGCAATGACACAGGGCTGTATAGGAACCAATGAGATGACACAGGGCTGTATAGGAACTAATGAGATGACATAAGGGCTGTATAGGAACTAATAAGATGACACAGGGCTGTATGGGAACTAATGAGATGACACAGGGCTATGTAGGAACTAATGAGATGACACAGGGTTGTATGGGAACTAAGGAGATGACACAGGGCTGTATAGAAACTAAGGAGATGACACAGGGCTGTATAGGAACCAATGAGATGACACAGGGCTATGTAGGAACTAAGGAGATGACACAGGGCTGTTTAGGAACTAAGGAGATGAGACAGGGCTGTTTAGGAACTTAAGAGATGACACAGGGTTGTATAGGAACTAATGAGATGACACAGGGCTATGTAGGAACTAAGGAGATGACACAGGGCTGTATAGAAACTAAGGAGATGACACAGGGCTGTATAGAAACTAATGAGATGACACAGGGCTGTATAGGACCTGAGATGACACAGGGCTGTATAGAAACTAAGGAGATGACACAGGGCTGTATAGGAACTAAGGAGATGACACAGGGCTGTATAGAAACTAAGGAGATGACACAGGGCTGTATAGGAACTAAGGAGATGACACAGGGCTGTGTAGGAACTATTAGGATGACACAGGGCTCTATATGGACTATTGACGGACTGTGATATGATTGATGTGCTTGCGCTTGATGTTTGTTTGATCTTGTTACAGCTGGGTATCCCACCATCCTGAAGGCGTCATATGCTGGCTTGTCCCGAGAGATGTCAGATGTCGAGAAGCAGGTCACGTCCACGTCCATCGGGGAGGAAGATGGAGGGGCAACTGGGGATGGGGAGGGTCCACGGGGGATACAGCTGCCGGCAGCCACAGACTCGGGGCCATCTACACCGTTACCAAGGCAACCATCCCTTGCCCACATCGGCCGACCAATCGCTCATTACCAGCATGTGCCCGACCCAGTGAGTGTGTTGTCACAACTAGTGTCTATTCAGTTGCCTTCATACGTGATGTGAATCTAGAAACTTTTATTTAGTGAACCGGAATGTGAACAATAGTTTCATGAGCAATATCTCCACCGAATAGCAGTCAAGTCTCAAATCATTAGGTGGGTACTCCGAGAATGGTTTATTACCACCCCATGTGGATCAGGTCATGTTGGCTGTGACAAGACTGATCTCATGATTCCAAAACTGTTGCTCTTGTTTCAAACCCTGGCTGTCTAGTCTAGATGTAATCATCAGCTGCAATGTTGCTGACTGCAGCTTTAAACAACATTCCTGTAATCACTAAGTATGTGAGTGTATGGGGAAGCCTAGTCTTGTTTGTTTGTTTGTTGTTTAACGCCGCACTCAGCAATATTCCAGCTATGTGAAGGCGATTTGTAAATAATCAAGTCTAGACCAGACAATCCAGTGATTGACATCATGAGCATTCATCCAATCAATTGGAATACGATGAAGTGCATCAACAAAGTCAGCAAGCCTGACCACCCGATCTCATTAGTCGCCTCTAATGACAAGCATAGTCGCATTTTACGGCAAGCATGGGTTGCTGAAGACCTATTCTAACTCGCATCTTCACGGGTACATGGGTTGCTGAAGACCTATTCTAACTTGCATCTTCACGGGTACATGGGTTGAAGGGGAAGATCTGGTGTGAGATTCCCAGAGACTGAAAATAAGGGTGTTGAGTTGTTTAAAGAGTTATTGACTGATATTCAACTGTAGACAAGACAAACATTGACCATTAAGATGATTATGATGATGGTGTATGAATAATGATATAACTAGGAAGAATATGATAAAGGTACCTTGCTACAGTTGCTTTATGTGGAGTACTGAATTCTCCCTGGTGTTCGTGTTGTTCTTGTAGAGTACTGAATTCTCCCTGGTGTTCGTGTTGTTTCATGTGGAGTACTGAATTCTCCCTTGTTTTCATATTGTATTATTTGGATTACTAAATTCTCCCTTGCTTTAGTGTTGTTTCAAGTGGATTACTGAATTCTCCCTTGTTTTCGTGTTTTGTCACGTGGAGTACTGAATTCTCCCTTGATTTAGTGTTGTGTTATTCTGATTACTAAAATCTCCCTTGTTTTCGTGTTGTGTTATTTGGAGTACTAAATTGTCCCCCGCTGCGCGAAAGCGCGAAGCGGGGGATATAGTATTCACGACCGTCCGTCCGTACGTCCGTACGTCCCACCAGTTTGTTGCCGCGATATCTCAAGAACTAAACACTGGATTGTCTTCATATTTGGAAATATTGTGTATATACAGACTCCGCAGACACCAGTCGGTTTTGGTGACCTTGACCCCATTTTCAAGGTCACAGCAGGCAAATCTGCTTTTGGAGTTGGAAAACGGTGTTGCCGCGATATCTCAAGAACTAATCGCAGGATTGTCTTCATATTTGAAACTATGGTGTATATACAGACACTGCAGACACCAGTCGGTTTTGGTGACCTTGATCCCATTTTCAAGGTCACAGCCGGCAAATCTGCTTTTGGAGTTGGAAAACGGTGTTGCCGCGATATCTCAAGAACTAATCGCTGGATTGTCTTCATATTTGGTACTATGGTGTATATACAGACTCCGCAGACATCAGTTGGTTTTGGTGACCTCGACCCCATTTTCAAGGTCACAGCCGGCAAATCTGCTTTTGGAGTCGGAAAACGGTGTTGCCGCAATATCTCATGAACTAATCACAGGATTGTCTTCATATTTAGAACTATGGTGTATATACAGACACCGCAGACACCAGTCGGTTTTGGTGACCTTGACACCATTTTCAAGGTCACAGCCGGCAAATCTGCTTTTGGAGTTGGAAAACAGTGTTGCCGCGATATCTCAAGAACTAATCGCTGGATTGTCTTCATATTTGGTACTATTGTGTATATACTGGCGGGGGACATTTCGTCACTTTGTGACAAATACTTGTTTTCCCTTGTTTTCGTGTTGTGTTATTTTGAGTACTAAATTCTCCCTTGTTTTAGTGTTGTGTTATTTGGATTACTGAATTCTCCCTTGTTTAAGTGTTGTTTCAAGTGGATTACTTAATTCTCCCTTGTTTTCGTGTTTTGTCATATGGAGTACTGAATTCTCCCTTGTTTTAGTGTTGTGTTATTCTGATTACTGAAATCTCCCTTGTTTTAGTGTTGTGTTATTTGGATTACCGAATTCTCCCTTGTTTTAGTGTTGTTTCAAGTGGATTACTGAATTCTCCCTTGTTTTTGTGTTGTTTTAAGTGGATTACTGAATTCTCCCTTATTTTTGTGTTGTGTCATGTGGATTACTGAATTCTCCCTTGTTTTCGTGTTGTTTCAAGTGGATTACTGAATTCTTCCTTGTTTTAGTGTTGTTTCAAGTGGATTATTGAATTCTCCCTTGTTTTTGTGTTGTTTTAAGTGGATTACTGAATTCTCCCTTGTTTTTGTGTTGTGTCATGTGGATTACTGAATTCTCCCTTGTTTTTGTGTTGTTTCAAGTGGATTACTGAATTCTCCCTTATTTTCGTGTTGTGTTATTTGGAGTACTAAATTCTCCCTAGTTTTTGTGTTGTGTTTTTTGGAGTACTGAATTCTCCCTTGTTTTCATGTTGTATCATACGAAGTACTGAAGTCTCCCTTGTTTTAGTGTTGTGTCATGTGAAGTACTGAAGTCTCTTGTTTTAGTGTTGTGCTATGTGGAGTAATGAATTTTCCCTTGTTTTCGTGTTGTGTCATATGGATAATTGAATACTCCCTTGTTTTCATGTTGTGTCATTTGGAGTAATGAATTCTCCCTTGTTTTAGTGTTGTGTCATGTGGATTATTGAATTCTCCCTTGTTTTTGTGTTGTTATGTGGAGTAATGAATTTTCCCTTGTTTTCGTGTTGTGTTATGTGGAGTACTGAATACTCCCTTGTTTTCATGTTGTGTCATTTGGAGTAATGAATTCTCCCTTGTTTTAGTGTTGTGTCATGTGGATTATTGAATTCTCCCTTGTTTTCGTGTTGTGTTATGTGGAGTACTTAATTTTCCCTTGTTTTCGTGTTGTGTTATGTGGAGTACTGAATACTCCCTTGTTTTCATGTTGTGTCAAGTGGAGTATTGAATTCTCCCTTGTTTTTGTGTTGCATCACGTTGAGTAATGAATTCTCCCTTGTTTTGCAGATAGAGCTGGCTGCTGCTGTTCAGGTTCAGAAAGAGGCCAAGGCAGCTGTGGATATACAACGGTATGGATGTCGTAGAGTCAAATAATAGATCCTACAGTTGGACATTAGATCCCACAGTTGAACATTAGATCCTACAGTCAAACATTTGATCCTACAGTCAAACGTTAGATCCTACAATTGAACATTAGATCCTACAGTCTAACATTAGATCCTACAGTTGAACATTAGATCCTACAGTTGAACATTAGATCCTTCAGTCGAACATTAGATCCTACAGTTGAACATTAGATCCTACAGTTGAACATTGGATCCTACAATCTAACATTAGATCCCACAGTTGAACATTAGATCCTACATTTAAACATTAGATCCTACAGTTGAACATTAGATCCCACAGTTGAACATTAGATCCTACAGTTGAACATTAGATCCTACAGTCTAACATTAGATCCCACAGTTGAACATTAGATCCTACAGTTGAACATTAGATCCTACATTTAAACATTAGATTCCACAGTAGTACATTAGATCCTACATTTAAACATTAGATCCCACAGTAGTACATTATATCCTACAGTTGAACATTAGATCCTACAGTCTAACATTAGATCCTTCAGTTGAACATTAGATCCTTCAGTTGAACATAGATCCTGTAATTAAACATTTGATCCTACAGTTGAACATTAGATCCTACAGTCTAATATTGGATCCTACAGTCTAACATTAGATCTTACAGTTGAATGTTAGATCCTACAGTCTAACATTACATCTTACAGTTGAATGTTAGATCCTTCGGTTGACCATTAGATCCTACAATTGAACATTAGATCCTACATTTAAACATTAGATCCTACAGTTGAACATTAGATCCTACAGTTGAACAATAGATCCTACATTTAAACATTAGATCCTACAGTTGAACATAAGATCCTACAGTTGACATTAGATGCTACAGTTGAACATTAGATCCTACAGTTGAACATTAGATCCTACAGTCGAACTTTAGATCCTACATTTAAACATTAGATCCTACAGTTGAACATTAGATCCTACAGTTGAACAATAGATCCTACATTTAAACATTAGATCCTACAGTTGAACATAAGATCCTACAGTTGAACATAAGATCCTACAGTTGAACATTAGATCCGACAGTTAAACATTAGATCCTACATTTAAACATTAGATCCTACAGTTGAACATTAGATCCTACATTTAAACATTGGATCCTACAGTTGAACATTAGATCCTACATTTCAACATTAGATCCTACAGTTGAACATTAGATCCTACAGTTGAACATTGGATCCTACAGTTGAACATTAGATCCTACAGTTGAACATTAGATCCTACAGTTAAACATTAGATCCTACATTTAAACATTAGATCCTACATTTAAATAATAGATCCTACAGTTGACATTAGATCCTACAGTTGAACATTCGATCCTACAGTTGAACATTAGATCCTACAGTTGAACATTAGATCCTACAGTCGAACATTAGATCCTACATTTAAACATTAGATCCTACATTTAAACATTAGATCCTACAGTTGAACATTAGATCCTACAGTTGAACATTAGATCCTACATTTAAACATTAGATCCTACAGTTGAACATTAGATCCTACAGTTGAACAATAGATCCTACATTTAAACATTAGATCCTACAGTTGAACATAAGATCCTACAGTTGAACATAAGATCCTACAGTTGAACATAAGATCCTACAGTTGAACATTAGATCCGACAGTTAAACATTAGATCCTACATTTAAACATTAGATCCTACAGTTGAACATAAGATCCTACTGTTGAACATAAGATCCTACAGTTGAACATTAGATCCGACAGTTAAACATTAGATCCTACATTTAAACATTAGATCCTACAGTTGAACATTAGATCCTACATTTAAACATTGGATCCTACAGTTGAACATTAGATCCTACATTTCAACATTAGATCCTACAGTTGAACATTAGATCCTACAGTTGAACATTGGATCCTACAGTTGAACATTAGATCCTACATTTAAACATTAGATCCTACATTTAAACATAAGATCCTACATTTAAACATTAGATCCTACAGTCTAACATTAGATCCTACCGTTGAACATTAGATCCTACAGTTGAACATTAGACCCTACATTTAAACATTAGATCCTACAGTTGAAAATTAGATCCTACAGTTGAACATTAGATCGTACAGTTGAACATTAGATCCTACATTTAAACATAAGATCCTACAGTTGAACATTAGATCCTACAGTTGAACATTAGATCCTAAATTTAAACATTGGATCCTACAGTTGAACATTAGATCCTACATTTAAACATTAGATCCTACAGTTGAACATTGGATCCTACAGTTGAACATTAGAGGTCCAGTTAAATGTTGGAGTCTGCGTACTGAACCTTGTGGTGTGATGTTTCAGGCTATTCAGGGGCTATGTGGCACGGGGGGCCTACAAGAAGCTCTTGTCTGAGGAATGGCGCCGCAGGGAGGATGAGCAGCGGGCTAAACTCAGCAGTCGCAGGTGAGTACAGGGATTTAGGACCTGAGAGGGAATGCATGTTGGGGTAATTTTGAAAGTGATTTTGTGACTTGGGTTGATATAATGTATTCATGATGTCATTGAGAATGACGACTCAGCCAAGGCGTAAGAAAAGTTGTGTTGTTCACCTAATTTCACCCAAAAAATATATAAAAACAGATGTTTTACTCCAAAACGATACATCTCTGCATAAAAATCTTGAGGATGTAACCATCTATGGAGATGTTTTCAGATCTTGATGCAGACAGGTATCGTATCAGAGTAGAATATCTGATTTTAAAGAAAATGGGGTTCGCCTTAAACGTTATTTCTGCAATTTGCTCTTATGTTGATAATAATCCCTGTATCAGTACCAAAAGAATATGGATGAGATGTTAGCTATGATACAATAGGGCAGGTAAATAATCGGAGAATAATGATGTACATTTCCCAGAATGCATCGTGAGCATGTTGAGCGGACTCAGGCCATCTACAGCCGAGGTCGTGACCCCGAGGACGTGGCCTGGCAGAAGGAGTACAAGGCCATTCGAGACCAGCAAGGGCGAGTCCGACAGAGCAAGCTGGACAGTGTGTCCAGAGAGTGAGTTACCTCCCTTGCCTCGGCAAGATGGTCAATGAGTGTTGTCAGCATACTTCCTTAGTTTTGGCAGCTGAAAGTGTCGCCCTATAAAGCATTTATATACCATTAGGTCAGTCTACACAACCTTCAACCTGATGTCACCCAGAGGATGTTAAATTGGATTTGGGATTCAGCATGAGAAATGGATGCATTTGGACTAAACTTGAATTTGGAAGAGTTTAGTGTGAAGATTGGTAGCTTGGTCAACAGTACAAAATGATAAAGGGTCTGGTTATAATAATAGCTGCACTGCTTGCTGCTCAGTAGACCCAGCGTGTAACAAATATGTCGCTGTGCTCATCAAGGACCCATTTATATATAGTTTTGCTTAGGTTTTGGCTTTTCATATTGATGTTTGGGGGCGGCAGCTTTCATATGTTCATATGTGCTCACACTATGTAGAGGAACCCTAACTCTTCTTATATTGGACATATCATAAACCACATTTTGGACATCACATCTGTAATTAGTCAGAGTGAGTTGTGGAGAACAAGATGGACCCTGAACATACTGGTTATGATGGTAGTGCTCTTTTAGCATTCACTTGGGGAAACTGCCGCATTACGAATCAACTATCTATTATTATTATTATTATTATTATTATTATTATTATTATTATTATTATTATTATTATTATCATTGCACACTCAGGCTGGTTAGGCACATCATCATCACTCAGGGCCCTTGCCCCCTCTACACGCAGCCCAGAAAGTGAATGGGACTTCTCCCAGGAAGTGCTGCCTAGTCAAACCCAGCCAGAGATTTTCGGAGAATGTGAAGACTCCCCAACACTGCAGCCTTCTGCATTACCCAAATTGTCAGAAGAGCTGTATTCCTGGTAGCAAACCCGGGTACTCTCCCAATGTCAGTCAACAGATTGGGAGGTACCAAACCTAAGGCACCGAGAACAATGGGGAGTCGGACAACTTGGTACTTGGGATGCAAGTGTGACGAGACATTTCGAAAGCAAGGTCTGCATATTTGTCATGTATTTCCTCAATCTTGTCAATCACATTACTGTCAAAAGGAACAGAAAATTCAATGATATAAATGATTTCATTGGATTTATCAAAAAGGACAAGATCCGGTGTGTTTGCATGGATATGCCTGAGGCTGTAAATGGGCCTATATTCCAAAGAATTTTGTATTTATCATTTTCCATAATGCCCTCTACTTATTCAGAGTTGTACCATGGATTATTATTATTATTATTATTATTATTATTATTATTAATTATTTATTTTTATGACAATATAGATACTTAAAGGTTTTGATTTCCAACATCCAAATAATGAGTGCTAAATTCCCTTCTAGTTTTGAATACAACAGTAAGCCATGGATACTTTACATGGCTGCTTCTTACAACGTTGCAATGTTAACATATCTGACTGCCAAAGTATGTGACTCTGGATGAACTTTGACATGACCATGACCAGGGTTCAACTCCTTACTTCTGTAAGGCTAAAAACATTAAAAGTCTTGGTTCTCAGGCACTGCCCGCATCATCATAAAAAACATTTCGTTTTTATTTCTATTTTTAAAAAAATGAAAAATCCTAATACAGTACTTAAAAACAATGCGATCCAATATAGTACACAGTTACTTCCCTTTACATGCACACTGCTTTACTGTGCATCTCGTGTTATGGTCATGGTGGCAATCGGAGTTTGTATGCTTGTTTTTGTAGGGAGGCCCTTCCCCAGGTTGATGGTACACAGCTGTTTATTTGGTTACATAGTAGTTTGAACAAGCCCCCCCCCCCAAAAGACATTGCCTGAGAACCAATTCTTTTATTTCTTAAAGCCTAAAGTAAGCAAAACAATCCCTTGAATTAGGAACTTCCTGAGTTATGGAAACATGTCTGTTTGAAGCGTTCTTGTAATGATGACATGTCGAGGTATAGCAATGTGTTCACTGATCCATTATTCAGAAAATTAACATGCGGACATATTGTGTGCACATTATGTTTTTTGAAGAGAAATATTTAAGGTTATCTATTTTATTATTTTATTTACTACATTCTTTTCAAAATTGATTCGTCAACAAGTGTGAGCTTGGAGCTGGCATACAAATAGCTTACTCCCAGCACAGTAATCTCTGCCGACATCAGCTCCCAGTCACAGCGCGGAGAGAAATACACACATTCTTTCTTATTTTGTGAAATCTTTATGTGATGTCAAGTGTTGTATGTTTGCTACTGATGACCTAGATAGATGTGATGCTTGTATAGGGTGCTTGTCTGGCACCGTCAGTAGATGTATTGTCTGCTTTGTTTCAGGAATGCTTATAACCATCACGTGTCCTCTTCCTCCATCTCCGTCATCGGACCCCATGTGGACATCTACCAGTGAGTCACATGAACATGTCACATGATCTTGTCACATGACCCTCAGTCAGGTCATTGACAGTAATATAAACACAGAAAGAAGGGCGTAGATGGATGGAGATGCCCTAATGATGAACATCTTGCAGGCAGAGCTAGTTAGGCAGATACAACTAGTGAGGCAGGCAGAGCTATTTAGGCAGATAGAGCTAGTTAGGCAGATAGAGCTAGTTAGGCAGATAGAGCTGGTTAGGCAGGCAGAGCTAGTTAGGCAGGCAGAGTTAGTTAGGCAGATAGAGCTAGTTAGGCAGATATAGCTAGTTAGGCAGGCAGAGCTAGTTCGGCAGGCAGAGCTAGTTAGGCAGGCAGAGCTAGTTAGGCAGGCAGAGCTAGTTAGGCAGGCAGAGCTAGTTAGGCTTGTAGTCTGTGGATGGAGATGCACTGATCGTGAACATCTTGCAGGCAGAGCTAGTTAGGCAGGCAGAGCTAATTAGGCAGATAGAGCTAGTGAGGCAGATAGAGCTAGTTAGGCAGGCAGAGCTTGTTACGCAGGCAGAGCTAGTTAGGCTTGCACTCTGTAGTTGGAGCCCAGATCTAGTCAAGTTTCTAAGAGTAAACATAGCCAATATTTATTTTAGCAAGTTCAGGCTAGGAGACCCAACAGAGTTCGGCACAGACTAGACTCTTAATACATTTATAGAATTGATTAATAACAAGTTGAGCCAGTAACATGCTTTATCATTTGTAATTTGCATTATTGCATCTTTCACCCAAACAAAGGGTGATTTCTTGTTTTGACCAAGAAGCGGTATTGCGCGATATTTTCACAATATCGATATGTAGAAGAGTGATGTCACTTCAATTAAATAAACAATTTATACAATTGACTTTATGTTTGCCTTGTACATTTTGCCAACATAGACACTAACACAATGTTATGTGGCCCTGCAATTCTCTTTTGCATCATGTACTCCACCAGAATCAGACAATCGTGTGTTTGGCTCCCAGATTTGGGTTCTTAGTGTCCTATTGATCTGTGTCCAGAGTTTACCACCCCAAGAAGACTGGGCCCACTCAGAAAGAACTCAACCAGTTTGCTCTGACCATCCAGAAGACTGTGAGAGGTTGGATCGTCCGGCGCCGCCTGGAGAAACTCCGCCGCAAGGTGAGAAAACACTTGTTGTCTCAACACTTAGACATTCATGGTTCACGGATGAATAGATCACAAATATGGAAGAAAAGAAACTCTGTAATCTCATTTCGGTAATGAAGATACATTCAGACCCCCAGGGGCAGGAAAGTGACCCTTCGAAAGAAGTCATTCTTCCTCTCTTTGTGTTTCATCAAGTCATCACTTGAAATATAAGATACCGGGTATTTCCAGATTTTTTTTCATATTTTATTCCATCATTACAGATTTAGGTCTTGTTTCACATTGCAGGTTTATAGGAATGTGTTTCACATTGCAGGTTTATGGGAATGTGTTTCACATTGCAGGTTTATAGGAACGTGTTTCACATTGCAGATTTATAGGAACGTGTTTTACATTGCAGATTTATAGGAACGTGTTTCACATTGCAGGTTTATAGGAATGTGTTTCACATTGCAGGTTTATAGGAATGTGTTTCACATTGCAGGTTTATGGGAATGTGTTTCACATTGCAGGTTTATAGGAATGTGTTTCACATTGCAGATTTATAGAAATGTGTTTCACATTGCAGGTTTATAGGAATGTGTTTCACATTGCAGGTTTATAGGAACGTGTTTCACATTGCAGATTTATAGGAATGTGTTTCACATTGCAGGTTTATAGGAATGTGTTTCACGTTGCAGATTTATAGGAACGTGTTTCACATTGCAGGTTTATAGGAATGTGTTTCACATTGCAGATTTATAGGAACGTGTTTTACATTGCAGATTTATAGGAACGTGTTTCACATTGCAGGTTTATAGGAATGTGTTTCACATTGCAGGTTTATAGGAACGTGTTTCACATTGCAGGTTTATAGGAATGTGTTTCACATTGCAGGTTTATTGGAATGTGTTTCACATTGCAGATTTATAGGAACGTGTTTCACATTGCAGGTTTATAGGAATGTGTTTCACATTGCAGATTTATAGGAACGTCTTTCACATTGCAGGTTTCAGCGGGGTCACCCAGAGCTTAGGGTGTTGGGTTCATTCTTTGGGTACAAATCAATTCTGAAAATGCCGAATTTCTTGTGTTTTGTCCTGTTTATTTATCAAATCCAATCTGTCATCGTATATTACGCACTGCACTACATGGTCTATTACCAGCGATGATAGAGTTCTACCTTGTGGAAAGACTGGATGTATGTAATGACAGCTACTAACGGCATAGGAATAAAAATAGGAGGAGATTTGTTCATTTACTATATAAAACATTGAGTAATCAGGTAAGTTGAATTTGTCGGATAGAAAACTTGCCCCCCACCCCACCCCCCATATGTTGCTGATATTGGTGACACTTGCTCAGATATTGCTGATATCGGTGACACTTGCTCAGATGTTGCTGATATTGGTGACACTTGCTCAGATATTGCTGATATCGGTGACACTTGCTCAGATGTTGCTGATATTGGTGACACTTGCTCAGATGTTGCTGATATCGGTGACACTTGTTCAGATGTTGCTGATATTGGTGACACTTGCTCAGATGTTGCTGATATCGGTGACACTTGCTCAGATGTTGTTGATATCGGTGACACTTGTTCAGATGTTGCTGATATCGGTGACACTTGCTCAGATGTTGCTGATATCGGTGACACTTGCTCAGATGTTGCTGATATTGGTGACACTTGCTCAGATGTTGCTGATATCGGTGACACTTGCTCAGATGTTGTTGATATCGGTGACACTTGTTCAGATGTTGCTGATATCAGTGACACTTGCTCAGATGTTGCTGATATCGGTGACACTTGCTCAGATGTTGCTGATATCGGTGACACTTGCTCAAATGTTGCTGATATCGGTGACACTTGCTCAGATGTTGCTGATATCGGTGACACTTAATAATAATAATAATAATCTATTGAGTGAGTGAGTTTATTTCAGTAAAGAGGCCACCGGCCCATTATACCCTATGGATGCAGTGGATTACAACAATAGCAGGTGCCAGATGATATAAGGGGTACACATAGTGAAACAATTGAATTATTGAAAAACTGTTGTCGTTTCTTGAAAGCAAGAAAAATATATTTAGCTAATTTATTAATAACATGTTCATTTTGGCAAGACATAAGAGTGCAATATTTATCAAATGAAGGTTGTGAATGGTAATACTTAGGTATAAGACCATTTCTCAGATCTGAGTAAAATTGACATTCAATGCAGAACAGATACTCAGTTTCAATTACACGGACTACACTAAATGGACATAAGCGTTCATCTCTAGAAAGACCAATTTTTCTACCTTCTTCAAGCATTAGGTTATGGCGAGAACAACGGAAAGAACTAAAAGCAAATTGATATACTCTAACAGGTATTGATGTTAAATATCTTTCTAATACAAAGCATGGTTTTATCATGATATAACATTTATACTAAGTTTTCCTATAATAATTAGATCCACATCAAGTGCTTTTATGAGTTATCACGGTGTAATATTTATACATCATTTCATATAATTATAGTTTAGCAAGTAATACTTATCATCGGGTAAAATGCACATATAAAATATCAGTAGTTTCAGTTATACCTTTTTAGATAGATACTAGCCTAAGGTAACGGGAGCGCATCTCCTAGACATACTATTCAATAAGACGAGTTATGTCTACATAGTTTAATAGATTTGAAGCTTTTAGATAAATGCTAGCCTAAGGTATCAAGATCGCATCTCCCAGACAAAAGATATGTCTACATAGTCTTATAGATTACCTTGAACTATTTTATTTAAGTAAATCTGTCATCACCTATATTAGAATAACATTCAGCAATTACTTCAATTTAGACTCATTAAGGATTAGCCCCCATACAAGCTCGTCTATAGTGCATTAAGGCTTAGCCCCAATACAAGCTCGTCTATGGTGATACCATAATCTCCTTCAAAGCACCCAGTAAATCTGTCAACAAGATTAGTGCCAGTCCAACTGGATTAACAGGATTAAGTATGCCCCTCTGTCTAGCCATTCATTAACCATAAGGCACAGACCAGTGTGTATCAACCAGTCATATTCCTTTTTATTGTCCTAATTCTTGTTAAACACATACAGAAGCAAAATGTTAAGCAGAAGCGGTTTGACGCTCATACCAAGCAGGCCTCTCTCCCACAGCCCAGGGGGTTGTACCGACTCTTTGTGGCACCCTCAGCTATATTCTAAGATATTGTAAATTGTTCATTGTTAATTGTTCTTGTAAATAAAATTGTGATTGGTCTCCTGTGACTCCGGCCCTTTGCTGACTAATTCCCCCAAGAAAACCAGCATGCCATTTGGAAGGTTTTGTTCATCCGAACAGAACCATAATAATTCCATAATAGTTTAATTGATTAATTTTTATGCAAAGGAAGAATGATACCTAAAGCCCACTCCTCTGGATAAGTACCAGCCAATAAGATTTTATTAAACAAGGATAACAGCATTTCAAAACACATGGGAGGGGCATATTTAAAAATTCAATGGGTACACCACTAAACCCTGGGGCTTTTCTATTTGGCATATCATTACCAGCCTTAAATATTTCATCTAATGTTATTCTACTATCTACCCCATTGTCATCTACAGTAGAGTTCACCAACTCTTCACTAATAGATTAACAGCCTTAAATATTTCATCTGATGTTATTCTACTATCTACCCCATTGTCATCTACAGTAGAGTTCACCAACTCTTCACTAATAGATTCAAAAAATGTTGAACATCTGTATAAAACTGTTTCTCACATTCAGCAAATTAGTGCCTTGGAACAAATGATTGAAATGCAATGACCAAGAATCTGGTGAAATTGAATTACTTTTAAATGACCTTTCTTTAAAACATTACCAGAACTGTCTACTATTATTCGTTGATAAAGCATTGTTAATGTCTGTGATATAACACTGAAACACAAATGTCGATTTCTGTTTGCATGGGCTTCTGTACGATTTCCACGAGTCAATGTACCGTTGTCGGTTGTTGTCACTGCTAGAATCATGATATGCATGGAGAAGACAGCGAGCGGTTGCACGTGTGTCCCAACATTCTTGATCAAACCAGTTATGCCCCTTCCTTATGCGTTTTCAAATTTCTCTGGGTTTTTTTTTACAAATGTCTGCACAACATTCAATCAAATTTTGAAATGTTGCAAAGGCGTTTTGTTTGTCATCGTTGGATATACACGAATTGAAAGTACTTACAAGGTTTCCTTTGTAAACAATCCCAGTTTTGACGGTAACGGTTTGTTAGTTTACACCTATCAATAAGGGAACGTTCACGCTTATTGCTGCTCTTGTCTTGAGAAACTCGTGGAAGATTGATAGCCTCAATATATCCCAAACCTTCATCAGTTGGTAAATATGTTGTATCGTCATCAACAACGTAGTCACAAAAGGAGCCCTCACCTGTCCATGCATGTAAATCGCTCTGAACAATGATGTCACAATCCTGATTTGCCGTTTTAAACTTGGCAACGTCAGCTATTAGTATTTCAAATAATGATTCGTCTGCATGCTTACTCGAACCTGTATAGTCCTGAATGTCCACAAGGTCATAATCACACCATGTTTCCACAAATGAAATTAGATTATATTTGTTGATATAGTTAATAAAGTCGGATTTCTGTAAATGTCTTCTGAAACCTTCAATGTTCCATGAAATACATTTGACGAAAGGGATAATATTTACGTTGTTAGGACCTTGGCCACACCTTTATTCTTTAGCTTTGTGTGTTTTTGAGACTGTTTTTACAAGCTTAGTTGTGTTGGATTCATCGTCCCATCTATACATTTTGTTGTCAATAATCAGTCTATCAGATCTCAACACAGTGAAACTTCAATTTGGCCCTAGATTCTCTCACTTTCTTCGTGAAATCCTCTGCAACCCCAATCTTAGTTCCCTTAAGTTTTCCTGTTGATTTCAGCACTGTAGACTTGGACTTAAAGTCTTTGAACTTCACAAGAATGGGTCTTGCGCCTAGGGATTTACTCGGTAGTCTCTTCACACTGTCAATCCCGACGTCACTGTCTATTTTCATCGTCCTTTCAATGATGTTAGTAATCTTATCTTCAATATCAGACGGCTTTTCTTCAGAAGTCTCACTTACGTTGAAAAACAGCAGGTTGTTCCTCCGACTGCTTGCTTCGAGAAAATCAATGCTTTCTGTCAGTTCTGTAACAGTTTTCTGTATCTGTTCACTGTCGTCTGCTAGTGAAGATAATTTACGTTCCATTTTTCCTATTCTCGTAGACAGCTTACTGAAATTCTCATTCATTTCACTTCTCATTTCACGCATTTCTTTCAAAAGTTCATTAGGACTCACCTCGCCATCAAGAGTCACTTGTCTTTTAGGAGGTCCTGGGTTTTTCTCGACATCGTTGCTTATCAGAATGACAAGCAACGAAAAAATCAACACACCTCGTAGCCCGGTCCCCGAGTCGGCCGGAACGTGCAGCACGTGCTTGAACATGGCGGCCTTCCTCGCTCTGTTCAGCATGAACGAAACAAAGGTTGACTTGAAACAGCCGATTCTGGATCTATAAAGTTCATTATCACATCCCATCCTGTTGACTGGCTTGAAATATGATAAGGGCTAGAACATTTATGTTGATACTTGCGATTTAAACTTTGTATTTTACCAGTTTCAACGGAGCTCATGTGTTGCACGTCTGACCCGGCACTCGCTAGGTGGCGCCCCCCTAATATCTATATAATATCTATTTAATATAATAATATATTTATGTGGCGCTTTTTCCATGCTGGATATCATACACAAAGCTCAACAAGCTTTCGCCAAATGTTGCTGGCAATGTGATAAAGCACAGCACAGATCAGTGGAGGTGAAATCCAAGACAGTAATGTGTTGCTGTGTTTCAGGCGGGTTGGTCTGGCTTCAGCTTCGAGAGGATGGTGAGGGACTACAAGACCATGCTGTCCCGCGTTCAGCGCCAACACGGGCGCGACCGCCCCAAGACACCTTTCACATTCAAGGAGATGAATGAGTACATGGACCTCCGAAGACGTGAGTCACACATTTATAAGACTGTTTATTCTACAATCAGTTTTTTATTTAATGTTAAATGTTATTTACGTGTTCCTATGCTCTGTATAAAATTCTGGATTAAGGAAATCTGATCCACCTTGCTCTCTGTGCAGGGTACGAGAGTGTGTTCGAGAAGAAAGCGTTCGGCGGAGAGCTGGAACTGTGTGAACTGGACCAGTTCTTTAAGGAGTGTGATCTGTATCCCTCGCAGGCGGAACTAGATGAGGCTGTGGATGTGTTGTTTAAAGGTGAGAGTTTACCCTGAATCCCCCTCTTAATTGAGTGACTGAATGTATGGTCATGTTGGTATGTGTTGGCCACATTCTGACTATTTCCATGTGATGGACCCACCTGGACAGAGAGTGGTGGCATGTGGTCCTGTGCACAGGTCACCAGTCAGGTCAAGTCAGCCAAGTCCTTGGATTGGTGACTGTGTTCGTCAGCTTGACCTCAAGGGCAACTTGACAACTTGGGTTGTATACTCTCCAGGGAGATCCATTGATCAGGGTAATTGTAATGGAGAGCCATGACCAGTCACTTGGTGAATGACGTCTTGTGCATTCTAAATGCACTTATAATTATTTTGTCACACTATAACCATCACATACAAATTTCTCAGAAGATGAGTCATAATATTTCTGCTTTTCACTTGAAATGTCTCAACATATTTTGATTTGTTTTCAGGCAAGGGTTTGAAGGGTCGCGGGCTGAGGAAGCAGGAGGTGCTGGACGTTGTGTTCTACGTGTATGTCCCCCTGGCAGCGGGGCTGGACGGGACGCGCATGTCCACGTGGATGAGCCCCATCATAGATGGTGTAGAGGCCAGGAGGCTGATTGGTAGGTGGTGCTAGGAGGCTGATTGGTAGGTGGAGCTATGAGGCCGATTGGTAGATGGGGCCAGGAGGCTGATTGGTAGGTGGAGCTATGAGGCCGATTGGTAGGTGGAGCTATGAGGCTATTTGGTAGGTAGAGCTATGATGCTGATTGGTAGGTGGAGCTATGAGGCTGATTGGTGGATGGGGCCTGTAGGCTGATTGGTAGGTAGAGCTATGAGGCTGATTGGTAGGTGGAGCTATGAGGCTATTTGGTAGGTGGAACTAGGAGGCTGATTGGTAGGCGGGGTCATGAGGCTGATTGGTAGGTGGAGCTATGAGGCTGACTGGTAGGTGGACCTATGAGGCTGATTGGTAGGTGGCGCTAGGAGGCTGATAAGTAGGTGGAGCTATGAGGCCGATTGGTAGGTGGAGCTATGAGGCTATTTGGAAGGTGGCGCTAGGAGGCTGATTGGTAAGTGGAGCTATGAGGCTGATTGGTAGGTGGCGCTAGGAGGCTGATTGGTAGGTGGAGCTATGAGGCTGATTGGTAGGTGGCGCTATGAGGCTGATTGGTAGGTGGGGCCAGGAGGCTGATTGGTAGGTGGAGCTATGAGGCTGATTGGTAGGTGGGGCCTGGGGGCTGATTGGTAGGTGGGGCAAGGAGGCTTATGAGTAGGTGGCACTAGGAGGGTGATTGGTAGGTGGCGCTATGAGGCTGATTGGTAGGTGGGGCCAGGAGGCTGATTGGTAGGTGGAGCTATGAGGCTGATTGGTAGGTGGGGCCTGGGGGCTGATTGGTAGGTGGGGCAAGGAGGCTTATGAGTAGGTGGCACTAGGAGGGTGATTGGTAGGTGGAGCTATGAGGCTGACTGGTAGGTGGAGCTATGAGGCTGATTGGTAGGCGGGTCAGGAGGCTGATTGGTAGGTGGAGCTATGAGGCTGATTGGTAGGTGGCGCGAGGAGGCTGATTGGTAGGTGGCGCTAGGAGGCTGATTGGTAGGTGGAGCTATGAGGCTGATTGGTAGGTGGGGCAAGGAGGCTCATGAGTAGGTGGCACTAGGAGGGTGATTGGTAGGTGGAGCTATGAGGCTGACTGGTAGGTGGAGCTATGAGGCTATTTGGTAGGTGGAGCTAGGAGGCTGATTGGTAGGTGGAGCTATGAGGCTGATTGGTAGGTGGCGCTAGGAGGGTGATTGGTAGGTGGAGCTATGAGGCTGATTGGTAGGTGGAGCTATGAGGCTATTTGGTAGGTGGAGCTAGGAGGCTGATTGGTAGGTGGAGCTATGAGGCTGATTGGTAGGTGGGGCAAGGAGGCTTATGAGTAGGTGGCACTAGGAGGGTGATTGGTAGGCGGGGTCATGAGGCTGATTGGTAGGTGGAGCTATGAGGCTGACTGGTAGGTGGAGCTATGAGGCTGATTGGTAGGTGGAGCTATGAGGCTGATTGGTAGGTGGTGCTAGGAGGCTGATTGGTAGGTGGAGCTATGAGGCTGATTGGTAGGTGGGGCCAGGAGGCTGATTGGTAGGTGGAGCTATGAGGCTGATTGGTAGGTGGCGCTAGGAGGCTGATTGGTAGGTGGCACTAGGAGGGTGATTGGTAGGTGGGGCAAGGAGGCTTATGAGTAGGTGGCACTAGGAGGCTGATTGGTAGGTGGGGCCAGGAGGCTGATTGGTAGGTGGAGCTATGAGGCTATTTGGTAGGTGGCGCTATGAGGCTGATTGGTAGGTGGAGCTATGAGGCTGATTGGTAGGTGGGGCCAGGAGGCTGATTGGTAGGTGGAGCTATGAGGCTGATTGGTAGGGGGGGTCATGAGGCTGATTGGTAGGTGGAGCCATGAGGCTGACTGGTAGGTGGAGCTAGGAGGCTGATTGGTAGGTGAGGCAAGGAGGCTTATGAGTAGGTGGCACTAGGAGGGTGATTGGTAGATGGAGCTATGAGGCCGATTGGTAGATGGGGCAAGGAGGCTGATTGGTAGACGGGACAAGGAGGCTGATTGGTAGGTTGGGCCAGGAGGCTGACTGGTAGGTGGGGCAAGGAGTCTGATTGGTAAGTGGGGCTGTGAGGGTGATTGGTAGGTGGAGCTATGAGGCTGATTGGTAGATGGGGCCAAGAGGCTGATTGGTAGGTAGAGCTATGAGGCTGATTGGTAGGTGGGGGCCAAGAGGCTGATTGGTGGGTGGCGCTAGGAGGCTGATTGGTAGGTGGGGCAAAGAGGCTTATTGGTAGGTGGAGCTATGAGGCTGATTGGTAGGTGGTGCTAGGAGGCTGATTGGTAGGTGGGGCAAGGAGGCTGATTGGTAGGTAGGGCTATGAGGCTGATTGGTAGGTGGAGCTAGGAGGCTGATTGGTAGGTGGGGCCAGGAGGCTGACTGGTAGGTGGGGCCAGGAGGCTGATTGGAGGGTGGGGCTAGGAGGCTGACTGGTAGGTGGGGCCAAGAGGCTGATTGGTAGGTGGAGCTAGGAGGCTGATTGGTAGGTGGGGGCCAAGAGGCTGATTAGTAGGTGGAGCTATGAGGCTGATAGGTGGGTGGGGCCAGGAGGCTGATTGGTATGTGGTATCAAGAGGCTGATTGGTAGGTGGAGCTATAAATCTGTAACAGGTTAACAAAAGTAATAAATAATATTTAACAAAATACACACAGCAATGATCACTCCAACAACAGAAATAAACAGGTGAGACCAGGAGGCTGATTGGTAGGTGGGATCAGGAGGCTTATTGATACCCATGTGCACGGGTATGGTGCTGAGAAACCTAGAAACATAATCAATGCCAACTTGGATTAAAATCCACAATCATAGATTTCTGGCATTCCTAAGGAACACAGCTGTGCACAGTGAATTGCACCCATCGATGCCACTAGTCAGTCCACTAGTCAGTTCACTGGGTAGTAAGCAATCTATTCTTATGTTCAAGTATATATAAACGGCAATTGCACTTGTATTTAGCATGACAGGCATATTTTCATGAAAAGACTGACAGTCATTTGTCCTGTATTATCAGGGACAGAGTTTGTGGAGCCGGCACCCCTGGAAGTGTGTGCCAAGCTGGTGATCAACTCGAAGCGTGAGCGTCGCGAGAGGGAGAACCGGGACCTCCAGGAGCAGCGGGGGGAGGGGCGAGGGGCCGAGGGGGAGAGCAGTGATGATTCGGAGGAGGGCGAGAGGAGGAGGCAGATGAAGGCCAAACTAAAAACTGTGACTATTGTGGACAGGAAGGGAAAGGGTGTTTAACAGTGGAGACAGAGCTACTGTCATGCACCAGAAATGTGATGTACTTGTAGAGGCAGATGAAGCCTGAAGTCCCTGTGAGACTGGAGAAGAAAACATGTTAAATATGTGATAGACAAGTGTCTATGATTATGGATAAGTTCCTGTGGTGATAGACAAGTTCCTGTGGTGATAGACAAGTTCCTGTGGTGATAGACGAGTTCCTGTGGTGATAGACAAGTTCCTGTGGTGATAGACAAGTTCCTGCATCAATGTGTCTGTATGCACATAGTTAACATCTACACTTCTGAAGATCTGTGTATACCTGATTATATCCTGTATATCTGTGTATTGTGTGTTGTGTTGTGTTGTGTAGGTAGACAGTAAGAGCCTGTGTCAGGGACTATTTCATCCTGATGCAGTCTGGAGGTGTTGGCTATCAGTTCCACCAATGTTACTGTCCAACTTTTGTGGAATGTTTTCAAAGTGTTGCATGTCAAATCCAGTGGTGTATGCTGTGTAGATATACATGTGCTATATATTATGTAGGTATGTGTGATATATACTGTGTTCAAGATAGCAGATCTTGTTTGTCTCTGTAACATTACCAGTCATCTGTCTTGGCTTGCCTGCTCTCTGTCCATGTACATAAGCCCCATCCTATTGTAAGCCGCTTTGTTTGTTTATTCCTGTTGTTGGAGTGATCATTGCTGTGTGTATTTTGGTAAATATTATTTATTACATGCATCATTAATGCGGATGCGTCATCTATCGGAGACTGCTGTGTGATGTGTCGGCCAAACCTCCTCCAGATGAAGCCCTTGGGAAACAATGTCCTAGGTGCCTGTTGATAGAGCCCAGCTGTCAGAGGAGTGTATTATTTTGAATTGGTTGTGTAGAAGTCCCAGTCTATCTTGGAATGTTGAGAATATGTTACAGCACAGTATTATATCCAGAGTTGATCTCAGATTTGTTGATACTGTACCTACACATGTCAATAGAGTAGGAATTGTCCTGTGATAGCTGTTTCTGTACCCACAACTGACAGTACAGGATCCTTGTCTATACACAGGTCAAGGTTATGGACTGCAACATGGATTGAGTGATGACACAGTCTGTACTGAGCTGGATGCTACACAGACCATCAAAGGTTTTATCTACATTGAATTATCTATAGTGTTAATACAACGGTTATTAGTCTTGTAACCATGGTTACAGTCATCACTTCAGCATGGTACTGGTTACTGAAGTCATTTCTTTTGTGTGGTCATGAAATGCAACCAAACCTGTGAACAATAAAATCTATTTCCAATCTTTAACATTCCTCGACATTGTATGTGTTAGTCAGCCCGTTCTGGCTGGAGAATGTGTGAAATCATGTGAGGTAAGGTGGGGTTCAAGATTATTGCACTTATATAGCACAGTGCATGCATGTGTGTGTGTGTGTGTGTGTGTGTGTGTGTGTGGTTGCTTGTAATATTCAGGACTAATGCCAGTTTTGAAGTGCTAGCCCACTGAGATACTCCTATCAGACACAGTATACTGACTCCTAGCTGACAAGTCCTTGTTTTAATGCTGAGCGCCGGGCAGGGAAACAACAAATACCATGTTTTAACACTTTTTGGTATGATGCGGCTGGGGATCAACCTCCTGACTAAACTAGAGTTGTAACAATATCTATGGTCTCCACGTTCCGTGGCAAATGCCCCATGGATCAAGGAATTAAGGTTTTCCTGAAGTTTGTTATGTGGGATAGTGAGGTACAAAGTTGAAAAAAAACAGCAATATACGGAATCCAGAACAAAAGAGGAATGAACATGCCTGCAGGCTTTTGAGAGTTGCTAGTACTGATCCGTGATGTTCAGGCACGGTAACACCATGAACCATCTTGTGGAATGATGCGGCCAGGGGATTGGAGCACCGACCACCTTGTGCTCTCTGTGCTCTACTACGGAGGTGGTCAAACATCATGTCAGAAGGTGTTAACATTTAAAGTGTTGGGTGACACATTTTGATTAACAAACACAAGAGTAAGTTGAAATAATAATTTAATTTTCTATAATACAATACATACACAGTATTAAGTACAAAAATGTCATTGTTTTACCTGTATACAGAAAGAAACTCTACCTGTCTATGTATAAATACATCCTACATGTACAAAAGTAAGTACATCTATAGCAGGACTGTGACCTACTGTGACAGGTGGACCACATGTATAGAATACATCTATAGCAACTCCAGGACTGTGACCTAGTCTGACAGTCCAGAGCAAGACACTGATGACAGCAGCAGTTCTATATGGCGGCGGCATCTTCGGGTCAGAATGTTCAGTCAGGGGTTTTGGTTCACTGATGTGTCAATAAGGGCTTGATCATTGATCTTGAACCCTTTGGAACTTCATAAAAAGGTTGACCACAGGCCATGTGCCCACTTGGAACACAGTCAAAGGTTCAACAATGACCAGCAGGTGCCCTTGAGAACTGGATCTGAATGGTTCAACACTGACCAGCAGGTACCCTTGAGAACTGGATCTACAGGTTCAGCATTGACCAGCAGGTCCCCTTGAGAACTGGATCTACAGGTTCAGCATTCACCAGCAGGTCCCCTTGAGAACTGGATCTAGAGGTTCAACATTCACCAGCGTACCCTTGAGAACTGGATCTACAGGTTCAGCATTCACCAGCAGGTACCCTTGAGAACTGGATCTACAGGTTCAACATTGACCTTCAGAACTTCATTAAGAGGTTGACCATGGTACTTTGAATGAATTATTCTGAAGGTTCAAAATGGACCAATAGTGGATGCTACATGCAGCTGTTATAAACTATGTTTATAATTTGTCATGGTTGTGCTAATGGCTGTATCTGGACAAACTGCTGTCTGATTCTGAAAGCCATTCTACAATACTCCTGCTGTCAACTGGTGTCAAAATATTAGTATATTTATTAATGGAAGACACTTTGGCACCAAGTGTTATAAGGCAAAACATAAAACATACGTCAGATATGTCAGGTGCATGTATATGTATCAGGTACATGTCTAGAGAACATGGAGTATAACAAAGTTCATGAGTAGTGATAACAACTGAGTCAATAGCCAAGTTTCTGACACACAAGTCTACCAGTCCTTCCAGATTAATGTATGGATAGTGAACGTGTATGTGTGAATAGCGTACCCCACACTCGGAACATCACATCAATGCAGAAGTAGTACAAATCATGATCTTCAGATGGGTAATATGGATCACATACCACAGGCATGAGCTGTACAGACAATATACCACAGGCATGGACTGTACAGACAATATACCACAGGCATGGGCTGTACAGACCATATACCACAGGCATGGGCTGTACAGACAATATACCACAGGCATGAGCTGTACAGACTATATACCACAGGCATAGGCTGTACAGACAATATACCACAGGCATGGGCTGTACAGACTATATACCACAGGCATAGGCTGTACAGACAAAAGAACCACAGGCATGAGCTGTACAGACAATATACCACAGGCATGGGCTGTACAGACAATATACCACAGGCATGGGCTGTACAGGCAGTATACCACAGGCATGAGCTGTACAGACAAAAGAACCACAGGCATGGACTGTACAAACAATATACCACAGGCATGAGCTGTACAGACAATATACCACAGGCATGGGCTGTACAGACAATATACCACAGGCATGGGCTGTACAGACAATATACCACAGGCATGGGCTGTACAGACTATATACCACAGGCATAGGCTGTACAGACAAAAGAACCACAGGCATGAGCTGTACAGACAATATACCACAGGCATGGGCTGTACAGACAATATACCACAGGCATGGGCTGTACAGGCAGTATACCACAGGCATGGGCTGTACAGACCATATACCACAGGCATGGGCTGTACAGACAATATACCACAGGCATGAGCTGTACAGACTATATACCACAGGCATAGGCTGTACAGACAATATACCACAGGCATGGGCTGTACAGACTATATACCACAGGCATAGGCTGTACAGACAAAAGAACCACAGGCATGAGCTGTACAGACAATATACCACAGGCATGGGCTGTACAGACAATATACCACAGGCATGGGCTGTACAGGCAGTATACCACAGGCATGGGCTGTACAGACAAAAGAACCACAGGCATGAGCTGTACAGACTATATACCACAGGCATGGGCTGTACAGACTATATACCACAGGCATGAGCTGTACAGACAATATACAACAGGCATGGGCTGTACAAACAATATACCACAGGCATGAGCTGTACAGACAATATACCACAGGCATGGGCTGTACAGACAATATACCACAGGCATGAGCTGTACAGATTGTACCCACAGGTAAGGGATGTCTCTCCTACTACAAGAGGTGTAGAGGCTAGAAGGTCTCCCCACTAAGGACAGATTGACACAACACACGTACACATCAGAATACAAGTACATATACCATGTAGGGGTTGGCACTAGAGGCACTTTAGGACGTTCAGGTAGTTTCTCCACAATACTAAGTATAAACATAGTATTGCAAGAACACTGGAGCATTTTGTTCAAAGAACATTTAATACAAATGAGGGACACTGTTATTGATCGTTGTATGAAACATATAAACACAGAACAATGCCATGTTTTGCTCCAAAAAAGGGGTCAACAATCTTTGGTGACTTCAGAGGGCTTTTTTGATGAGAGGCACTTTGAGCATGAGAACTGATGGTAACATGAATACCCAATGATGGTAACACTTGTTACTTGAAACACCAGTACATGAACAGCCAGTGTGATGTTCTTCCCCTTCATGTGACCACATGCACAACAGGCTGCACATTAATGACCCAACATCATCAACAAACATGCAACAGGTAAGTCCTTGCTATGATGCTACTGGCCGAGACAGAGGTGCCGTGTATGGACGGAATCAGTCATGTGACTAGAGATGATACACAACTACAACTGTGTGCGTCCGTCCACCTGGGTAACGCGCCACTACATACTACACGCTTCACAATCTCTACAGTATAAAAGTGAGAAAAACTATTTCATGGTTCATTACATTTACAAATCATTGTGTTAATGTTGCATGGCACTTCTTTCAACATGTGAAAATAAACAAGCACAACATATACATTAAAAAATAATTAAACTGATTTCACTACCTTTATGATAAACACATTAACAATTTATTCCCGGTATGCAGTCCTCAATGATTTGTAACTAAATTTCTAGTGATACATGAAATGAGATACTTTGCTAATGAAGTACAACAGCTGATTACATGCCCCCTCTCTGGGCATACAGGGTATCTACAACACAGCATGGATGCTGAGTGGGTCTGTCCCTCGTCTTGTGTCCCACAAGTGGTACACACTACAATAACTACAATAACCATAGCACTGCGGGATGGGTGGAGTGGAGTGGAGTGGAGTGGAGTGGAGAGGAGATGAGTGGAGTGGAGTGGAGCTGGGACAGGAACTACACTGAGCCTACTGTTGGCGGCTACCACTTCATCCAAAATACATTTGGTAGGGATGAAACAATATATCTGTGCACTGGTGCATCGATACACAATACGTTTTTTTTCTGTATTGATACAAGACGGTACACCTACTGAAATAGATGAATGCTCGTTTAATGCCCCCTGGCATTTTTGTCAGTCAGATATCGCAAAATGTCTTGTAATTAGAGTTTCATGTTCACTACTAAAAACAGCCACTACCAACATGTGTCTACAGCTAGCCTACCCTTTTGAACCTGCTCTGAAATATTTATTGTCAAGAATACGCATCGTATCGTGACCTAGCTGTACCGTTTCACCCCTAACTATTAGTATATGGAGGACATGCACAGATCTGTACAAATACGACTCTACAGTGGTGAAGCCTGGTAGACTGGAAGTGCACCGGCTGCGTCTGTCTGGGGACTACTGAAGCTGTGATGGCAGGACTCCTTCTTGTGTCTTCATGCTTCATGATATTGAACAATCCAAGTTAACAGCACAAGCTACATTCTTTCTTTGTCAAGTTGTGTGCGAGGCTAGCTATGAGTGTGTGAGTGAGTTTTATGCCGCTTTTACCAATATTCCAGCAATATCACAGCGGGTGACACCAGAAATGGGCTTCACACATTGTACCCATGTGGGGAGTCCAACCCAGGTCTTCGGCGTGACATGCGATTGCTTTAACCACCAGACTACCCCAAGGCTAGTTACTATGACATATGTACATTATCAATATACACAATCTCCTATGTACAGATTAACCATAAGTAGATGGGCAGATCCTACCTCTAAACATACAACTATATTGAACAGTCATGTTATCATGACAGGAAATAGGCCAACTAGTGTGAAAGACTATGGTGATGAGAGACGGTATCACAGACAAGAAGATTATATACACTGGAGTGTCCTCTCATCAGTGCTATGTACAGATCTACACCAGTTGGAATAATGTAGCAAAGTCATTACACAGCACAGCAACAATGTTACATGATGCAATGACAATGTGACATGACAGCAACAATGTAACAGTAAATCAGCAATGCTACATTGTAGAGGAATACTATTACATGATGCAGCTACACAGTTAGATGACAGAGTTACACGTTACATACTACAGATAACAGTTCCCTAGTGGTGGATACAAACCTACACACAACAGTTTATACACACACCCTGAGACAAACCTACACACAACAGTTTATACACACACCCTGAGGCAACAGAAGTGAAATATCAAAGTGAGGAAGTATAAGTTGCTGGGTCTACATCAGGATTGTGTTACATCATGAACACATAGTAACACCCCCCACCCACCTCCATGCTGTAGAAAATATAGATGTAGTAATTAAGTGGAAATCAGGCTACATTGCTGTGGACTACATTGCAGAAATTGTTCCTCAATTGCACAGCTTACCACGCATATAGTTCCTACAAGTACAGGTGGAGAGTGATCAAACACAGTTCTTCATAAAACAAAAGTCCTATCTATTTCATTCTGGAAGAAAATATCTTTGCTATTCGTTTTGCTTCATTTGCCGTTGGATGCTGTCTCCCTTTAGTTGAAACAGGTGCAAACTTGATCTTTGACCCTGCAGCTAGCTTGTGGGCCAACTGTGAGGTGGCTTGAACCCTCTCTGCTGCCTGACCTGGGTCCTGGAACAAGCAATGAAAGAGCTACTCAGGTGTGTCCGGGAAACACTGCAGCACTCAAGATAACCATTCATGTAAAACTGGGCTGTAGTCAATCCTAGCACGCATGATAAAGATGTAGAAAAAGAATTTGTTACCAGTACAATGAAATCACTATTGAGGGTGGCACCGTTTCAGTGATTAGTGAGTCAGAGAATAAACTTAGTTCAAAATGTCAATGAAACACAATTTTTGTGATAATTGTTACCAGTCAACTAACAACTTTATCTGTATTTCCTTTTAAGTATTTAAATAACATTTTTTTAAATCAATATTGTCATGTGTGATTTTCTCACGATAACCCAGAAATAGCAAACACACTGTCATATTTTCTTTGCTCCTTGAACTACTGGTGATTCAGTAAACAATGTACAGAGAACATTAACTGTTCTCCAGTAGGATGTATGGGGAAGCCTGTCACCTGTGTCATCTGTGTCGCTGCTGCTGTGGCCGCCTGCAGAGCCCTCATGGACGCCTGGAGGTTCTCGGGTGGCAAAAAGAAGTTGGGCATGGGGTCGGTTCTGTGAGTGATATCAAACATGGAGAATGCTTCTTTCTCGTCTTGGGATGACTTGGTTCCGCTCTCCAGCCCACTGTCCTCCGTGGTGCGGTCACTGTGCAGGTCGGTGTTGGTGTCGTAGCCCTGCTGGACGTGCCGTATTGTGTGATGTAGGTTCTGCCCGCTGCTGTGGGTGGACAGGTCACCTGACAGGGACAAGTGCTTCAGCGCTGGAAAGCTCGAATCCTCCAGAGTTCCATCAGTCTCCTTCTGTCTGGAGAAGAAGTCATCCAGTTCCTGTCTCACTGCGTCAAAACGTTCTCGACGTTCGTCCCCCGTCCATTCCAGGTCCCCCTCTGCCGTGTCCTCCACAATGTCCTCATCCTTCCTGTTGCTGCTGAGATGAGAAGATCGACCTGAGATCTTACTGCTGCCCGAGTCTGGTCGGTGGCTGGTGTTGTACGATGTCACAGACTCAAGGTCTACATTAGACAGGAGACGTTGTGAGTGGGGCCTGCGTGGCTGCTCCAATTCCTCTCCTGACTGTTCCCTCGTCTCCAAGGTGGATGTCAGAGTGTCAAGAAGCTCCACATTAGACAACAGGGTTGAGGTGTTGTGACCAGCTCGTGCTGGGGGCATCTTTCTAGGAGTGGCTTCATCTATGTCCTCCATGTCACTGACTTCTTGAGGAGTTTCTCCTCCTTCACCACCAACATCGTCAGTCTCAGATAGCCAACAATCTACAAGAGTCCGTTTTCTTTGCTTTGTCTCACTGTTCTCTGTGTCATGTCTCTCACAATGTTGCGTGAAAGTTTGCTGTACTTGCCTGGATCCAGGCTGACCTAGGTGTGTTTTGTGAACCGTTTCATCATCCGTTGCCACAGTCTGGGCTGCTTCATATCGTGGCTTATCAAAACCCTGACTTTGTCCATTACTGACAAGTCTCCCATCGGTATCACCTGTCTGTCCTGAGTAGAAGCCTGCTAGGATGCCAGACACATCATTGATCCTTCGAGGATGAACAATCTCCACACCTTCACCCTCATCATCAGCTTCCAACTCCTCACTGTCCAGCATCTCTCGGTAGCAGTGGTAGTTCCCAAACTGCTCTCCCTCATCCTGGTCAGAGTCCAACTCCTGGATGCTCTCCTGGATGTCCTGCTCCACACGGCTCCTGGTGTGAGATCTGGGCTCTGTGGAACCTTGGCTGGGAGACGGCAGCATCTGACCTGGCACAAAGCCCTGGCTGGTCTCATAGTTAGTCAGCACATCCCGAGGAGTGTCCACTGTCATCAGGAACTCACCCATAGCATCGCCTCCTTCTGTGAAAACTAACCTATCGCTATTATTTGTTAAGTCCTTAGCAGAGGTTCCCAGCACTTGTGGCCTGTCAACACCATTGGAGTCCAGCCACTCTCGGGGTGTTCTCAGTGTCAAGCTTGTGTCTTTGTTGACACCCGAATCTGAGCCATTGTTACTAGATCCCGGATTAGGTGGTGTCGTGAACACGCTGGCTCGCTCGCTTCTCTGGCTATCTGCACCTGTGTTCTCGGAGGAGTTCTCTACGGAGTAGGCTCCAGAATCAGCAGCGATGTTGGAGGAACGAGACGCAGCAACGTTCTCCTCTATGTTAGAGGAATGAGACACAGCAATGTCCTTCTCAATATTTTCCATGGCATCTCCCTGTGAAGACACGGAATGTATTGTACTCAGCCCAGCGAATGTACCAGTCAGGACCATCCCTGAGGCTCTCACTGGCTGTCTCTCTCCGTTGGCGGCACTGTCAGGTCCAAGCTTCTCCTTCAACCGGGCGGTGATGCTGTCCAAGTCCTCCAGCTGCTTCCTGCAACAGGTAACACATCATCATCACTACACTGTGCATAGAGACAGTTCTGCAACACTCAACATCTCAACCTTGTCAGGTCACTACACTGTATATATAGACAGTTCTGCAAGAGTTACCACCTATATTGCATCATTTGGGAAATATATAGTAGCACTGTTATGAAAAAAGATGATGACATAGTTACCGTATTTTCTTGAGTATAGTGCGCACCCATGTATAATGCGCACCCCCCTCTAGCGGGTTCAATATTTTGGAAAAAAAGAAATTTGAATATTATGCGCAGAAAAAAATTACACCGTACCCTTTCAGCGAAGTCCGGCAAACGAACGGGTGCTGAGAAACTACGTCAGTACAAATTCGAAATTTGAGATAAAAAATCACCAGACATGTTTATTTACCGTTTAAATAGTATTTATTGTTCTGCTAGGCATTGTTTTATATCTAGGGATTAAGATTACCTTGTGTATTTTCTCGTAAACTAAGCCGGAAACAGCAATCAGCTGTACACACGTTTTCTTGGAATCGACTGGTGATTCGGTCAAGACACACCCAATGATATAACTTTATAGGATTTTTAATGCAAGGATTGGCAACAATTGTATCTGAAACTATTTTTTTTATCAGGAATAATATATTCCATTATTTTCTTAACATGCAGCCTTTACTAAACATATTTAAAATAATAATAACCCTAAGCGAAGCAGCTGATCGCTATTGCCGGGTATTATTTTTTACATGGAACCAGTCTGACCAGTCACCGTCAAGGCTCACGTGCACGTGATCGCGTGATCGCGTGATCGCGAGAATTTCATGTTGACATAGAATCGTCAAACAAAAACAAATATGACTTTTAACGAGTCAAAGTATGTCATTTATGATATATGTATCCATTCTCTGTCAACTAAAGTTCGTTTCAAGGCGTCAATAGCGGTATTCTGACCGTGGTTGCTGTTAATAACGGTGAGTTGTGCGATCTTCCGATCGCTTCACACACGATTTCGCCGAAATTAATAAAAACAATATTATAAGGAATTTTGAATAAAATTAATAAAATAAGTTACAAACATAAGTCCAGATATACAAATAACACTTTTTATAGCCAGACAGTGTAATTACATGATTATTTTGCGTACTTTAGTATGGATTTGTTGACATGGTATTTCCGGTGTTTCGTGCTCACGGTAATGTCTTCCTTCCCATTGGGGAAAAAAACATCCAAACTCATAATTCGTGTATAATGCGCACCCCTTTCTACACAGCTGTGTTTTTTCGAAAATAAGTGCGCACTATACTCAAGAAAATACAGTAGTAGACCTTGCTCAAATGTAAGCAATATTCCAGCAGGGGGCTGCAAGCATTATGTCACACATTGTACCCATGTTGTACATCTCAGTACTTATCTCTAGGAGATAAAGAACATGTATAGAGATCATGACCATGTTTACACCCTGACTATGTCCTGACCTGAGTGACGTAAAGAGGTAGGACTTGGATGTATCCTGTGCTGGGTCTGGGAGGTCCGGGAAGCGGGGTTGCCAGTGTTGGGCGTTGGCCACTGGGGGGGTGTCAGCCTGTCTCTGCTGCAGCTGCTGCCTGATGCTGGCCATGTGCTCTTGGAGGCGTGGCAGTGATGCAGGGAGCGATGTTGGTTGCAGGTGGAGGGAAGGGACACGGTGGAAGCTGCTGGACACATGGGAGGGGAGGCTGGTCTGTGCAGGGGAGAGAGAAATGGTTACATGGTATATCGTTTGACTGCTATATGTCTATATACACAGAAGCTAGGCATAGTGCCATCATCATATACAATTGGTATTGAAATGTAGAGAGTTAAAGAGTGGCCAGTGAAAATATCTGATTCCATGACACTGAAACAATCACATCTCAAGGTCATTCAATGTTGACTTTACCGTGTACTATGTACCCACCTGTGAGGGAACTCCATCTGGCTGCAGAGACTGGCCCAGTGGTTCATCCGGCACAATGCTCACCTTCATGGAAAACCAGGGTTGATTTAATATGAGGTGTACAGAGGAACACGATCACTCTTCACATGAGATGTACAGAGGAACACGATCACTCTTCACATGAGATGTACAGAGGAACACGATCACACGTCACATGAGATGTACAGAGGAACACGATCCCTTTTCACATGAGATGTACAGAGGAACATGATCACACTTCACATGAGATGTACAGAGGAACACGATCACTCTTCACATGAGATGTACGGAGGAACATGATCACTCTTCACATGAGATGTACAGAGGAACACGATCACACTTCACATGAGATGTACAGAGGAACATGATCACTCTTCACATGAGATGTACAGAGGAACATGATCACTCTTCACATGAGATGTACAGAGGAACACGATCACACTTCACATGAGACGTACAGAGGAACACAATCACTCTTCACATGAGATGTACAGAGGAACACGATCACTCTTCATATGAGACGTACAGAGGAACACGATCACTCTTCACATGAGACATACAGAGGAACACGATCACACTTCACATGAGACGTACAGAGGAACACAATTACTCTTCACATGAGATGCACAGAGGAACACGATCACTCTTCACATGAGACATACAGAGGAACACGATCACACTTCACATGAGACGTACAGAGGAACACGATCACACTTCACATGAGATGCACAGAGGAACACGATTACTCTTCACATGAGATGTACAGAGGAACACGATCACTCTTCACATGAGACGTACAGAGGAACACGATCACACTTCACATGAGATGCACAGAGGAACACGATTACTCTTCACATGAGATGTACAGAGGAACACGATCACTCTTCACATGAGATATACAGAGGAACATGATCACTCTTCACATGAGATGTACAGAGGAACACAATCACACTTCACATGAGATGTACAGAGGAACACGATCACTCTTCACATGAGATGCACAGAGGAACATGATCACTCTTCACATGAGATGTACAGAGGAACATGATCACTCTTCACATGAGATGCACAGAGGAACACGATCACTCTTCACATGAGATGTACAGAGGAACACGATCACTCTTCACATGAGATGTAGGGAAACATGATCACCCTTCACATGAGATGCACAGAGGAACATGATCACTCTTCACATGAGATGTACAGTGGAACACAATCACTCTTCACATGAGATGCACAGAGGAACATGATCACTCTTCACATGAGATGCAAAGAAGAACACGATCACTCTTCACATGAGATGCACAGAGGAACATGATCACTCTTCACATGAGATGCACAGTGGAACACGATCACTCTTCACATGAGATGTACAGAGAAACATGATCACTCTTCACGTGAGATGTACAGAGGAACACGATCCCTTTTCACATGAGATGTACAGAGGAACACGATCTCTTTTCACATGAGATGTACAGAAGAACACGATCACACTTCACATGAGATGTACAGAGGAACACGATCACTCTTCAGATGAGACGTACAGTTGAACACGATCACTCTTCACATGAGATGTACAGAGGAACACAATTACTCTTCACATGAGACGCACAGAGGAACACGATCACTCTTCACATGAGACGTACAGAGGAACACGATCACACTTCACATGAGATGTACAGAGGAACACGATCACTCTTCACATGAGACGTACAGAGGAACACGATCACACTTCACATGAGATGTACGGAGGAACATGATCACTCTTCACATGAGATGTACAGAGGAACATGATCACACTTCACATGAGATGTACAGAGGAACATGATCACTCTTCACATGAGATGTACAGAGGAACATGATCACTCTTCACATGAGATGTACAGAGGAACAGGATCACACTTCACATGAGACGTACAGAGGAACACAATCACTCTTCACATGAGATGTACAGAGGAACACGATCACTCTTCATATGAGACGTACAGAGGAACACGATCACTCTTCACATGAGATGCACAGAGGAACACGATCACTCTTCACATGAGATGCACAGAGGAACACGATCACTCTTCACATGAGATGCACAGTGGAACACAATCACTCTTCACATGAGATGTACAGAGGAACATGATCACTCTTCACATGAGATGTACAGAGGAACACGATCTCTTTTCACATGAGATGTACAGAAGAACACGATCACACTTCACATGAGATGTACAGAGGAACACGATCACTCTTCAGATGAGACGTACAGTGGAACACGATCACACTTCACATGAGACGTACAGAGGAACACAATTACTCTTCACATGAGATGCACAGAGGAACACGATCACTCTTCACATGAGACGTACAGAGGAAACCGATCACACTTCACATGAGATGTACAGAGGAACACGATCACTCTTCACATGAGACGTACAGAGGAACACGATCACACTTCACATGATATGCACAGAGGAACACGATCACTCTTCACATGAGATGTACAGAGGAACACGATCACTCTTCACATGAGATGTACGGAGGAACATGATCACTCTTCACATGAGATGTACAGAGGAACATGATCACACTTCACATGAGATTTACAGAGGAACATGATCACTCTTCACATGAGATGTACAGAGGAACATGATCACTCTTCACATGAGATGTACAGAGGAACACGATCACACTTCACATGAGACGTACAGAGGAACACAATCACTCTTCACATGAGATGTACAGAGGAACACGATCACTCTTCATATGAGACGTACAGAGGAACACGATCACTCTTCACATGAGATGCACAGAGGAACACGATCACTCTTCACATGAGATGCACAGAGGAACACGATCACTCTTCACATGAGATGCACAGTGGAACACAATCACTCTTCACATGAGATGTACAGAGGAACATGATCACTCTTCACATGAGATGCACAGAGGAACACGATCACTCTTCACATGATATGTACAGAGGAACACGATCACTCTTCACATGAGATGTAGAGAAACATGATCACCCTTCACATGAGATGCACAGAGGAACATGATCACTCTTCACATGAGATGCACAGTGGAACACAATCACTCTTCACATGAGATGCACAGAGGAACATGATCACTCTTCACATGAGATGCACAGAGGAACACGATCACTCTTCACATGAGATGCACAGAGGAACACGATCACTCTTCACATGAGATGCACAGTGGAACACGATCACTCTTCACATGAGATGTACAGAGGAACACGATCACTCTTCACATGAGACGTACAGAGGAACACGATCACTCTTCACATGAGATGCACAGAGGAACACGATCACTCTTCACATGAGATGTACAGAGGAACATGATCACTCTTCACATGAGATGTACAGAGGAACACGATCACTCTTCAGATGAGACGT
The DNA here is from genome assembly GCF_023055435.1 of Haliotis rufescens. Taxonomy (NCBI): domain Eukaryota; kingdom Metazoa; phylum Mollusca; class Gastropoda; order Lepetellida; family Haliotidae; genus Haliotis; species Haliotis rufescens. The sequence goes on from NW_025964057.1 coordinate 5,136,538, forward strand.
ACAGTGGAACACGATCACACTTCACATGAGACGTACAGAGGAACACAATTACTCTTCACATGAGATGCACAGAGGAACACGATCACTCTTCACATGAGACGTACAGAGGAACACGATCACACTTCACATGAGATGTACAGAGGAACACGATCACTCTTCACATGAGACGTACAGAGGAACACGATCACACTTCACATGATATGCACAGAGGAACACGATCACTCTTCACATGAGATGTACAGAGGAACACGATCACTCTTCACATGAGATGTACGGAGGAACATGATCACTCTTCACATGAGATGTACAGAGGAACATGATCACACTTCACATGAGATTTACAGAGGAACACGATCACTCTTCACATGAGATGTACAGAGGAACATGATCACTCTTCACATGAGATGTACAGAGGAACACGATCACACTTCACATGAGACGTACAGAGGAACACAATCACTCTTCACATGAGATGTACAGAGGAACACGATCACTCTTCATATGAGACGTACAGAGGAACACGATCACTCTTCACATGAGATGCACAGAGGAACACGATTACTCTTCACATGAGATGCACAGAGGAACACGATCACTCTTCACATGAGATGCACAGTGGAACACAATCACTCTTCACATGAGATGTACAGAGGAACATGATCACTCTTCACATGAGATGCACAGAGGAACACGATCACTCTTCACATGATATGTACAGAGGAACACGATCACTCTTCACATGAGATGTAGAGAAACATGATCACCCTTCACATGAGATGCACAGAGGAACATGATCACTCTTCACATGAGATGCACAGTGGAACACAATCACTCTTCACATGAGATGCACAGAGGAACATGATCACTCTTCACATGAGATGCACAGAGGAACAAGATCACTCTTCACATGAGATGCACAGAGGAACATGATCACTCTTCACATGAGATGCACAGTGGAACACGATCACTCTTCACATGAGATGTACAGAGGAACACGATCACTCTTCACATGAGATGTACAGAGGAACACGATCACTCTTCACATGAGATGCACAGAGGAACACGATCACTCTTCACATGAGATGTACAGAGGAACACGATCACACTTCACATGAGATGTACAGAGGAACACGATCACTCTTCACATGAGACGTACAGAGGAACACGATCACTCTTCACATGAGATGTACAGAGGAACACGATCACACTTCACATGAGATGTACAGAGGAACACGATCACTCTTCACATGAGACGTACAGAGGAACACGATCACTCTTCACATGAGATGTACAGAGGAACACGATCACTCTTCACATGAGATGCACAGAGGAACACGATCACTCTTCACATGAGATGTACAGAGGAACACGATCACTCTTCACATGAGATGTACAGAGGAACACGATCACTCTTCACATGAGATGTACAGAGGAACATGATCACTCTTCACATGAGATGTACAGAGGAACATGATCACCCTTCACAAGAGATGAACAGAGGAACACAAGACGTACAAAACCTGCTGGTTGAACAGACGCATGTCACTGGAGAAACCATATATGTTATAACCAGCAAGAACTTCTCCAGTAAATGAAAGTCTGTGACTTTCGCCATTAGTTCAAAGCCAAAGCGTAGTAAAATTTATTTCTAATCTAGTTAACTCAGGAACAGTCGATACGCTGATTTTACTGGTAAGTCTCCGAAAGACAATGGCTAGTACACACAGCTGTTATTGACAAAAGACTGCAATTTGGACCTGGGTAGTCTGTAACACAATCAAACATGGGGCATCATGAAACAAAAGGGAATTTCAAAGTCTGCACACCAGATAGGGAGGACAAATAAACTAGGTTGACAAATGTTTTATGGATTGTCTGAAGGATTGTCTTGTATCTAACTGTGACCTAGATTACTGTCTGACCTTGATTTGCCCTTTGCACTGCCCGGTGAAGTCCAGTATGTTGTACCAGCCACAGATCTGCAGCAGCCCTGATGACAGCGGTGCCAGGTCCACTGACACAAACCCAAGCACGCGGTCACTCGACTTGTCCGGCTGCTTGGCTGCCTCTGCTGGTTTGTGCCACACCTTCAGTACGAGGTTCTAGAGGAGACATAACACTTGGGTCAACACTAGGTTCTAGAGGAGACAGAATATTTGGGTTAACACTAGGTTCTAGAGGAGACAGAATATTTGGGTTTACACTAGGTTCAAGAGAAGACAGAATACTTGGGTTTACACTAGGTTCAAGAGAAGACAGAATACTTGGGTTTACACTAGGTTCTAGAGGAGACAGAATATTTGGGTTTACACTAGGTTCAAGCGAAAAGACAGAATACTTGGGTTTACACTAGGTTCTAGAGGAGACAGAATACTTGGGTTTACACTAGGTTCTAGAGGAGACAGAATACTGGGGTTTACACTAGGTTCTAGAGGAGACAGAATACTTGGGTTAACACTAGGTTCTAGAGGAGACAGAATACTTGGGTTAACACTAGGTTCTAGAGGAGACAGAATACTTGGGTTTACACTAGGTTCTAGAGGAGACAGAATACTTGGGTTTACACTAGGTTCTAGAGGAGACAGAATACTGGGGTTTACACTAGGTTCTAGAGGAGACAGAATATTTGGGTTAACACTAGGTTCTAGAGGAGACAGAATATTTGGGTTTACACTAGGTTCAAGAGAAGACAAAATACTTGGGTTTACACTAGGTTCAAGAGAAGACAGAATACTTGGGTTTACACTAGGTTCTAGAGGAGACAGAATATTTGGGTTTACACTAGGTTCAAGTGAAAAGACAGAATACTTGGGTTTACACTAGGTTCTAGAGGAGACAGAATACTTGGGTTTACACTAGGTTCTAGAGGAGACATAATACTGGGGTCTACACTAGGTTCAAGAGAAGACAAAATACTTGGGTTTACACTAGGTTCAAGAGAAGACAGAATACTTGGGTTTACACTAGGTTCTAGAGGAGACAGAATATTTGGGTTTACACTAGGTTCAAGTGAAAAGACAGAATACTTGGGTTTACACTAGGTTCTAGAGGAGACAGAATACTTGGGTTTACACTAGGTTCTAGAGGAGACATAATACTGGGGTCTACACTAGGTTCTAGAGGAGACAGAATACTTGGGTTAACACTAGGTTCTAGAGGAGACAGAATACTTGGGTTAACACTAGGTTCTAGAGGAGACAGAATATTTTGGTTTACACTAGGTTCTAGAGGAGACAGAGTACTGGGGTTAACACTGGGTTCTAGAAGAGACAGAATACTTGGGTTTACACTAGGTTCTAGAGGAGACAGAGTACTGGGGTTTACACTAGGTTCTAGAGGAGACAGAATACTTGGGTTAACACTAGGTTCTAGAAGAGAGTGAATACTTGGGTTTACACTAGGTTCTAGAGGAGACAGACAACTTGGGTTTACACTAGGTTCTAGAGGAGACAGAATACTTGGGTTAACACTAGGTTCTAGAGGAGACAGAATACTTGGGTTTACACTAGGTTCTAGAGGAGACAGAATACTGGGGTTTACACTAGGTTCTAGAGGAGACAGAATACTGGGGTTTACATTAGGTTCTAGAGGAGACAGAATACTTCGGTTTACACTAGGTTCTAGAGGAGACAAAATACTGGGGTTTACATTAGGTTCTAGAGGAGACAGAATATTTGGGTTTATATTAGGTTCTAGAGGAGATAGAATATTTGGGTCTACACTAGGTTCAAGAGAAGACAGAATACTTGGGTTTACATTAGGTTCTAGAGGAGACAGAATAATTGGGTTTACACTAGGTTCTAGAGGAGACAGAATACTGGGGTTTACATTAGGTTCTAGAGGAGACAGAATATTTGGGTTTACACAAGGTTCTAGAGGAGACAGAATACTTGGATTTACACTAGGTTCTAGAGGAGACAAAATACTGGGGTTTACATTAGGTTCTAGAGGAGACAGAATATTTGGGTTTATATTAGGTTCTAGAGGAGATAGACTATTTGGGTCTACACTAGGTTCTAGAGGAGACAGAATACTGGGGTTTACACTAGGATCAAGAGAAGACAGAATACTTGGGTTTATATTAGGTTCTAGAGGAGATAGAATATTTGGGTCTACACTAGGTTCAAGAGAAGACAGAATACTTGGGTTTACATTAGGTTCTAGAGGAGACAGAATAATTGGGTTTACACTAGGTTCTAGAGGAGACAGAATACTTGTTGAATTTTTCTATTCAGAATATTCTATAGTAATACGTTACCACTTGTTATACCAAGGCTGTTGTCTCCCACAAATCCTCTTATAGCGAAATCTACCACAGAGATCTGAATTACCTCATGCAGCACGTGCGTAGCCACCTCAGCTGCCATGTGACACCCTTCACTCTTGTCTCTAGCGAGAGCAAGTGCTCAGGGGACGGTCGGGGGGGCAGCAGCCCAAGTGGTAACGTATTACTATAGAATATTCCGAATAAGAAAATTCGACAAATTACATTAAGTAATACGTTACCACTTGTTATACCAAGGCTGATTACCACAGTAGGCGGTGGGGAGCACCTACAACCCGAACCTGACTGCTCGTGTTCCTTCCGACCAGCGGAAGTAAACAACAAGGCGGAAGCACTCAATGTGCATGCTCCCAGCTTGGCGTTACCCTATAGGAATACCAAAGCACTGTCAAGCGCATACCGTATGGCTCAATCATCTTTGCCAAACGATTGGTGACTCCAAATGGCCTCACTGGATAGGTATTTCATCGCCGCAGCGGATGAGAACACGGTATCCGTGTGAGCTAAATCTTAGATCAGGTTAAACAGTCGGAAAGAGGGAAATTAATTTCATTCGGACCATATATCCCACAGCAAGCCTACTTCAAGTATGCATCAGGCGCATGACCTAATTCCAGTATTTGTAAGCATGCATTACAAGGTTGGAATACACGACAGACAATTAAATACCCAAAGTACCTGACACCCCTCTTGTGGAGGAACCCCACTATGGGGGTGGTTAACCGGGTGAACAGCCAGGGAGCGGACCATAGGCCGAATGGGAGTGCTACCCACTCAATATGCCTGCCTTGAAAGACAAACCTGAGATACTTGTGATGGTCCGGATGGATCGGAACATGCAGATAAGCATCCTTCAGGTCGATCAAAGCGAGCCAGTCTGCGGACATGATCGGAGCTTTCAGGTCCGCCAAGGTCAACATTCTGAACTTGGGCGGCTTGTGCAGGTAAAACTCGTTGAATGACTTCAGATTGTGAATCCTTCTGAGTTCGGCACTGTCCTTCTTGGGAACGAGAAATATCCTGGAGTAAAACCCCGTGTTATTTCTGGTAGGGCTATCTCCCGTACCGCCCTCTTCTCCACCAATCTGCCGATTGTCAGCTAGGATGGGAAAATCGGTTTCCGAATAGAAACCTTCCAACCAGGCAACGGTGAGCGGCGGATCCGCTTTGAGATCTAGCCGATAGCCGTATGGGTTATCGAACACTTGTTCCCAATTCTCCCAGTAAGTCTGGAGTCTGGCTCCCACAGGGAAGGAAAGGGGGGCCTGACAGGCTGCGGCAGGCGCAACTGTCCAGGGCCGAGTGACTCGGGTTCGCCTACTGGCCAACCGATGTTGGCGCTGTCGGCATACGAACCCCTCCAGTGAGAGTCACCTGGAGGAGCCCTTGCCGTCCCTAGACGGCTTGGACTTCCCCCAGTTCCCCTTCTTCCCGCGAAAGGGCTGCTGACTGCCCTTAGCGGAGCCCTCAGGGCGGGGCTTCTTCACGGAAGAAGAAGGACCCGACCCCTTAGACTTACCGGCCGCAGCATCCTGGGGGGCACTCCGCTTAGGGGCACCACCCAGGCGTCTATGCAGGGACCCAACAAGATCGAGTGTGTGCCGAGAGGCCTCGGCAAAAGAAGAAGCCTGTTGTTCTTTCAGAACCCCAGGGATCTTGTTATTAAAAGGGTCCACGCAGACCAAGGCTGCAAAAGGAGCACTTCCTGGTTGGCAGCGTCCAACCCCGAGGCGGAAAGATACGCATGGCACGTGCTGGAAATAATGGCCAAAGTCCCGGCAACGTACTCAAGGGAAGCATTTAAACCGAGCAAGCAGTTGTAAATGCGCTGGTCTCGGTCTGTCGGAGAACCTTCGACCAAACTGGCCGCTGCAGCCACGTACGTGTCTCTGTGAGACATGGCAAGCATGGAGTGCCAAGCTAGGTTGTCCAGCTGCTGCAAGGTAGGACCAGCCTCGGGAAAGGCAAGGTCATGAACCGGGAATGAACCCTTTCTCCAAGACGGGGAAGGCAACGGGAGATCCTGACCGGAGGCCGCCGCAAAGGCTTTCTCCAAGGAAGGCTTGATCCCGCGCAACAAGGTTGATGCGGGGAAAGCCTTGTCAGAAGATTCCTCGAATACCTCGGCGGAACCCACGGAGCCGTGGATTCCCCACGGTACCGGCAGGGGCTTAGGCATGTCCTCAAAGAGGTCATAAACCATAGACACGCGGTCCTTAACCGATAGCGGGAGCAACGGTTCGGGGGAAGGACCGGTGACCACGGGAGCCGCCGCCGTACCCGTGGACCCCGCGGCCACCGAAGAGGCCAGGGACGGAACAGCCAGTGGCCTATCCTGAGATAAGGCCGCCAGCTTGGAGTCCACAAGTTTAGAAAGTAACGCTGTGACGGAATCCCCGGACAGCCCAAGGGCCGCCAAGGGATCCGCCGCAGCCGTGAAGGTGGTACCCGCAAGGGGACCCCGACCGGACGAGCCGGCCACCACAGGGGTGGAAACAGACTTCACATACAGCCTGTAACCTCGAACGCCCCAAACCCTTGCACAGGGCGCACCGGGTGTCCCTGCAAGGAACCCTGCACCGCGGGCAACAATCGTGGTGATACCGAGAAGAAAGGAATTTACGGCACACCCTGCAACTCCTGGTAGCGGGGATAGAGTAGGTGGAGGACGGCGAGACTTACATGTCTGACATTGTTTAGTATGAACAAAGAGTAAAACATGGTTACAACACACGCACCACAAATATTCACAAACGAACATTTTCACAAGAAAATAAACGAGCACTGCGAATATAGAACATACACATATAGCATATAGAGAAATAGCTGATGTAAACCCCCAAGACATACTATAACAGGGGATCGTAAGACGCAACATGCATACGAGACACAAGTATAGAGAAAAAAGGGCGGGGAAAAAATTGCCCCGAAATGCACAGTTTATATGAGTCAATAAACAGTAATAAATATCACCAAATAGCAAGCGAAGAGACAAGAGTGAAGGGTGTCACATGGCAGCTGAGGTGGCTACGCACGTGCTGCATGAGGTAATTCAGATCTCTGTGGTAGACTTCGCTATAAGAGCAGGTTTACACTAGGTGCTAGAAAAGATAAAAGGTTCCAGAGAAGAAAGAACACATTCAAAGACATTTCAGCTGGTTTTTAAATACAGTACGTTCGGCTGACCCTACAGATAAATCTGAAAACAAGTACCGTATTCGACGTAATAAGCGCCCCGCTCTAATAAGCGCCCACGGCGATATTTGCTGATATATTGGCTAGTGATTAATCCCAATTAGCACCCCAGTGATTTTGACACAAAAAGATGTATACAGGTCAATGACTTGGACCCAAGAAATGTAATAAGTCAGTGGCAAAAGTCAATAAGTCACTTAAGCAAAGATGCCGGATGCAGTAAAATTTCAAAGTTAAATCAGTACTTTTAAAAAATCGGGCATAGCTTCCGCACACCCGGCTACCTGCCGGATCTGGGAGCAATACTGCCATCAATTTCACCCCCCATCCCCCAGGACAACTGAGTCTCGATTGGCACTATACTTTATGAGAGCATTAAAATCGATGGCTCCAAATTGATACCCTAAGTGGAATAATCCTTACTATTTTACTATTATGACATGCGTGATGCCTTGCTTAGCATTTCTATCGGTCAAAAGTCCGACAACTTAAACAAACCATCGGTCAAAGAGAAAGTTTATCGGTCTATGACCGGTGACCCAGGGCTATCTGAAACCCTGGCACCCCTTCCGATTGATCAATGTACACAAGACTGATTTATTCGTGTATATGCACACTCGTGTGTTATATGCACCCTTAATAATGGGCAATTAAATTCTGGTAAAATATATCTGTCGTACATAACTTTTTTTTCACCAAAATAATATTCTAATAAGAGCCCCCTCTTTCTAATTTTGAGAGCGCCCGGGGCGCTTATTACGTCGAATACGGTAATAGGTTTTCATCATGTACTAGTTGTGAATAATTCAAGTTTCGTAACATATGAAGATAGTACCTTGCTTTCCTGGTACAGCAGCTCGGTGGAGAGATGGGTGTGATCCTCGTGCTCCCAGACTGGGTTGGAGGACTTGGGAAAGATGGCCGTGCAGGATGGGGCTGACTTCTCCGCAGTCTGATATGACACATAGGTGCTGGGCTCACTGTCTCCACACCTGAACATGCAATGATAACATCTTATAACATGATAACACCATATAACATGACAACACCATACCGTATATGACCGCGGATAAGCCGACCCCGTAGATAAGCCGAGGTGTCAACTTGACCATTGAAATACGAAAGAAAATGATATGACCCGCAGATAAGCCGAACCAGGAAGTGAAAGGCAAAAAACACTGCTTAGTTGGACTGCAAGACATGTGCTGATTCTCGCAGATATTCAAAAATATAAGATGAAAAACGTTGTAATTATGTTGAAAAAGTCATTATTATTTCTAATAAAGATTTAACAAACCAGTCATCCACTTTCATAATGTGGGAAGCTGTTTCTCTTGTTTTTTTTTTATTCTCATAATGATCGTTATATGTTGCCATCAACAACGAAGCGCCATTTTGAGAATCAGTGTATATAGAATTATGAACCCGTGAGAAAATATATCAGCTAGAGCGAAGACTCGCAGTTTGAATTCAGCATCGTAAGCATGGCGTTTTCGTTTCAAACTCATGATGAGAATGTCAGTCAGTAAAATTATACCAACTTTTATACCCCCCTTTATACCACTATTGTATGTTAATTACATGACAACACCTTATAACATGACAACACCTCAATACATGTCAACACCTTAAAGCATGACAACACCTTGTAACATTACAACACCTTATAACATGACAACACCTTATAACATGACAACACCTCATAACATGACAACACTTTATTATATGACAACACCTTATAACATGACAACACCTTATAACATGATAACATCTCATAACATCACTAACATCCATAATTTGTGTCTATGTTATCACTAACGTCTAACAAGATCATGTAATATTAGTTGTACCACGGGAATGAACCCTTATTTGAAACTAGGTTGCACTCAACATCCTAGCATATATAGTGACTGAGATACCATTCTATGGTTTAACATGGATACCCCACTCAGACACAGTATTCTGATAGGTCCTTGTTTCAGCTCCTTAATTCTGAGCACCAGGCAGGGTAAGAACAAGAACCATCTTTTAAAGTCTTTTGCCATCTGACAGGATCAAACCACCAACCTTCCGTTCTCCGGGTAGACAATCTATCCACTAGACCAAGGATTGTATAAAAACTCATGATAAGAAAGCTGAGAAACTCATCGCCACCTACTTGTTTTTCTCAGTCACACGGGGCAGATGCATAGCTCTCTCGATGAAGACGTGCACGGCAAACCTTGGAGAGCTGTTGTCAGGGGAGTAGAGGAACTTGTCCTTCACCTTATGAGAACTTCCTGTGGTGAGGTGATGGAAGCTGTCCTCCGTGTCACAGTCATCCTCTGACAGCCCATTCTCCACCATGTCCTCATCGTCCTGCAAGGCCTGGAGAGGAGGACAAGAGAGATAGATCACTGTTACTACAGTCCAAGTACAGGTCCTACCCATTAGATAGTCACAAGTGCAACTGCATAAATCTTCAAAGTAATTTCCATGAAGTCTTACATCTAATCACCGCGTCAGTGGACACTCAGCATTGCTTATCAACATACTGGACATTTGATCAAAATCCCTGACCTTTACAAAAACAAACAATCTTTTCCAGCACCATTAGGAGCGATTATGGGTCGTAATATTCTCATGCATCAAGCCTGTTCCCATCACAGGCCCAAACTCCTGGCCACTGCCTACCTCTGTGATGCCCCTGGACAAGAGTTTGCTGGTCAGTTGAGTGTGGACACAGGCACCTCCAAGGCTGGCAGCTCCAGGCTTCAACACTGCATATACACCACTGCAACATTCAGACAACAGGAGTCAGTAGAATACAATCAACCATCTTAAGATCCTATTTTAAAAATAATTTTCACGATTCAAATTTTGGGCAATAGACATAATACATTACTCAAAGGGGTTTAATAGTAAAATTGATATAAACAATATTTCCATGGCCACATAACCTGAGATTCAAAGGCAATATCAGGTTGATAATGTATAAATGCAGCCTACCTGAGGCGGTGTTGTTTCCTGGAAGTGTCTGCAAGGCTGCCCAGCTCTATGTAGGCTGATCCCACTAGTTTGTCCCGGTGATGGGGACGACTCTGTCTGTCTCTGCTGGACCCGTAGCTCACCCACACCTGCACCTCCAGCCTCTCCTCCCGTAAATACCTGCAGGCAGAACAGGTAGGGTTTAACAGGCAGGGTATAACAGAGTATAACAGGCAGGGTATAACCAGGGTATAACAGACAGAGTATAACAGACAGGGTATAACAGACAGGGTATAACAGACAGAGTATAACAGACAGAGTATAACAGGCAGGGTATAACAGACAGGGTATAACAGGCAGGGTATAACAGACAGGGTATAACAGGCAGAGTATAACAGACAGGGTATAACAGGCAGGGTATAACAGGCAGGGTATAACAGGCAGAGTATAACAGACAGGGTATAACAGGCAGGGTAAAACAGGCAGGGTATAACAGAGTATAACCAACAGGGTATAACAGACAGAGTATAACCAACAGGGTATAACAGACAGGGTATAACAGGCAGGGTATAACAGACAGAGTATAACAGACAAAGTATAACAGACAGGGTATAACAGACAGGGTATAACAGGCAGGGTATAACAGACAGGGTATAACAGGCAGGGTATAACAGACAGGGTATAACAGGCAGAGTATAACAGACAGGGTATAACAGGCAGGGTAAAACAGGCAGGGTATAACAGAGTATAACCAACAGGGTATAACAGACAGAGTATAACCAACAGGGTATAACAGACAGAGTATAACAGACAGAGTATAACAGGCAGGGTATAACAGACAGGGTATAACAGGCAGGGTATAACAGACAGGGTATAACAGGCAGAGTATAACAGACAGGGTATAACAGGCAGGGTATAACAGGCAGGGTATAACAGGCAGAGTATAACAGACAGGGTATAACAGACAGGGTATAACAGGCAGGGTATAACAGACAAAGTATAACAGACAGGGTATAACAGGCAGGGTATAACAGACAGGGTATAACAGGCAGGGTATAACAGACAGGGTATAACAGGCAGGGTATAACAGACAGGGTATAACAGACGGTATAACAGGCAGGGTATAACAGGCAGGGTATAACAGAGTATAACCAACAGGTTATAACAGGGTATAACAGACAGAGTATAACCAACAGGGTATAACAGACAGGGTATAACAGGCAGGGTATAACCAACAGGGTATAACAGAGTATAACAGACAGGGTATAACAGGCAGGGCATAACAGGTAGGGCATAACAGGTAGGGTATAACAGACAGAGTATATAACAGGCAGGGTATAACAGAGTATAGCAGACAGGGTATAACAGACAGAGTATAAGAGACAGGGTATAACCAACAGGGTATAACAGACAGGGTATAACAGACAGAGTATAACCAACAGGGTATAACAGACAGGGTATAACAGGTAGGGTATAACAGGCAGGGTATAACAGACAGAGTATAACAGGCAGGGTATAACCAACAGGGTATAACAGACAGGGTATAACAGACAGAGTATAACCAACAGGGTATAACAGACAGAGTATAACAGGTAGGGTATAACATACAGAGTATTACCAACAGGGTATAACAGACAGGGTATAACAGACAGAGTATAACAGACAGAGTATAACAGACAGGGTATAACCAACAGGGTATAACAGGCAGGGTATAACAGACAGAGTATAACAGACAGGGTATAACCAACAGGGTATAACAGACAGGGTATAACAGGTAGGGTATAACAGGCAGGGTATAACAGGCAGGGTATAACAGACAGAGTATAACCAACAGGGTATAGCAGACAGGGTATAACAGACAGAGTATAACAGACAGGGTATAACAGACAGAGTATAACCAACAGGGTATAACAGGCAGGGTATAACAGGCAGGGTATAACAGACAGGGTATAACAGGCAGGGTATAACAGACAGGGTATAACAGGCAGGGTATAACAGGCAGGGTATAACAGACAGAGTATAACAGACAGAGCATAACAGACAGGGTATAACAGACAGAGTATAACAGGCAGAGTATAACAGACAGAGTATAACAGACAGGGTATAACAGGTAGGGTATAACAGGCAGGGTATAACAGACAGAGTATAACAGACAGGGTATAACAGGCAGGGTATAACAGACAGAGTATAACAGACAGGGTATAACAGACAGGGTATAACCAACAGGGTATAATGAGGTACTTACCAGTGGAATGGACTGGACCTGGGCACTACAAAGCAGTGTTTATGACGAAAGGTAGCGGAGGCATAGCCATCCTCGTTCTGTTGCAACACCGATAGCTTGGTGGATACAGCAACTGCACAGTGAAATGTAATAGTAGTCACGGACTTCACATACACACACATTTACATAAACACTGTTATAATTGATTAGATCAATGTTGATCACTGTGAATAGGTTACCTTTATCATAGAACTTGTATCTGACATAGCACTTGGCGGATGGCTCAAGTTGGGTGTGGCCAGTGAGAAGAGCGTTGTGTACCGGGAAGCAAACGTCCTGCACGCTCATCATCATCTGGTAACATCTAGCCGGGGAAACCTCATCTACAAACATAGAGTACTGTCAGATGGTCACACTGGAACGTCCATCTACAAACATAGAGTACTGTCAGATGGTCACACTGGAACGTCCATCTACAAACATAGAGTACTGTCAGATGGTAACACTGGAACGTCCATCTATAAACATAGAGTACTGTCAGATGGTCACACTGGAACGTCCATCTACAAACATAGAGTACTGTCAGATGGTCACACTGGAACGTCCATCTACAAACATAGAGTACTGTTAGATGGTAACACTGGAACGTCCATCTACAAACATAGAGTACTGTCAGATGGTCACACTGGAACGTCCATCTACAAACATAGAGTACTGTTAGATGGTAACACTGGAACGTCCATCTACAAACATAGAGTACTGTTAGATGGTAACACTGGAACGTCCATCTATAAACATAGAGTACTGTCAGATGGTAACACTGGAACGTCCATCTACAAACATAGAGTACTGTTAGATGGTAACACTGGAACGTCCATCTATAAACATAGAGTACTGTCAGATGGTAACACTGGAACGCTCATCTACAAACATACAGTACTGTCAGATGGTCACACTGGAACGTCCATCTACAAACAGAGTACTGTCAGATGGTAACACTGGAACCCTCATCTACAAACATAGAGTACTGTCAGATGGTAACACTGGAACGTCCATCTATAAACATAGAGTACTGTCAGATGGTAAACTGGAACGCTCATCTACAAACATAGAGTACTGTCAGATGGTAACACTGGAACGTCCATCTACAAACATAGAGTACTGTTAGATGGTAACACTGGAACGTCCATCTATAAACGTAGAATACTGTCAGATGGTAACACTGGAACGCTCATCTACAAACATACAGTACTGTCAGATGGTCACACTGGAACCCTCATCTACAAACATAGAGTACTGTTAGATGGTAACACTGGAACGTCCATCTATAAACATAGAGTCCTGTCAGATGGTAAACTGGAACGCTCATCTACAAACATAGAGTACTGTCAGATGGTAACACTGGAACGTCCATCTACAAACATAGAGTACTGTCAGATGGTAACACTGGAACGTCCATCTACAAACATAGAGTACTGTCAGATGGTAACACTGGAACGTCCATCTACAAACATAGAGTACTGTCAGATGGTAAACTGGAACGTCCATCTACAAACATAGAGTACTGTCAGATGGTAACACTGGAACGTCCATCTACAAACATAGAGTACTGTCAGATGGTAATACTGGAACGTCCATCTACAAACGTAGAATACTGTCGGATGGTAACACTGGAACGTCCATCTATAAACATAGAGTACTGTCAGATGGTCACACTGGAACGTCCATCTACAAACATAGAGTACTGTCAGATGGTAACACTGGAACGTCCATCTACAAACATAGAGTACTGTCAGATGGTAACACTGGAACGTCCATCTACAAACATAGAGTACTGTCAGATGGTAAACTGGAACGCTCATCTACAAACATAGAGTACTGTCAGATGGTAACACTGGAACGTCCATCTACAAACATAGAGTACTGTCAGATGGTAATACTGGAACGTCCATCTACAAACGTAGAATACTGTCGGATGGTAACACTGGAACGTCCATCTATAAACATAGAGTACTGTCAGATGGTCACACTGGAACATCCATCTACAAACATAGAGTACTGTCAGATGGTCACACTGGAACGTCCATCTATAAACATAGAGTACTGTCAGATGGTAAACTGGAACGCTCATCTACAAACATACAGTACTGTCAGATGGTAACACTGGAACGTCCATCTACAAACAGAGTACTGTCAGATGGTAACACTGGAAACCTCATCTACAAACATAGAGTACTGTCAGATGGTAAACTGGAACGCTCATCTACAAACATACAGTACTGTCAGATGGTAACACTGGAACGTCCATCTACAAACAGAGTACTGTCAGATGGTAAACTGGAACCCTCATCTACAAACATAGAGTACTGTCAGATGGTAACACTGGAACGTCCATCTACAAACATAGAGTACTGTCAGATGGTAACACTGGAACGTCCATCTACAAACATAGAGTACTGTCAGATGGTAACACTGGAACCCTCATCTACAAACGTAGACCACTGTCAGATGGTAACACTGGAACCCTCATCTACAAACATAGAGTACTGTCAGATGGTAACACTGGAACCCTCATCTACAAACGTAGAGTACTGTCAGATGGTAACATTGGAAAGTCCATCTACAAACAGAGTACTGTCAGTTCATGCAATTATTCCTCCACCTACCCTCCGTCCCCCAGTCTTCCTCTTCCTCCATGCCCACCAGAGCAGGGGACCACCCCACACTCTGCCCAGCATGGATCACCTTCTCCCTGTCTTCCTGGTGGGCAAACCTAATGGAGATCTCCAGGCCCCCGCCCACCTGCTGCAGGCCCTGCTGGACACACCCCTCCCCGTCCTCGGACTTCCTCCATCCTGACGGCGGGGTCGTCACCAGGTGCCAGCCCAGCAGACCTGCCAATGTAGTCAAACATACAGATATATACAAAAATATAAAAAAATATTTCCTTTTGGCGGGAAAAATATTTCCAAGCGTAGTTACAGTAAACGCCCCGTAAAAGCACAGTTTATTAGAGAGAATAAACAGTAATAAATATCACCGAATGGTCGGAGAAACAGGAACGCTTGAGCAGTTTATTGTACGTCTTGCTAGAGCAAGCGAAGAGACAAGAGTGAAGGGTGTCACATGGCAGCTAGGTGGCTACGCACGTGCTGCATGAGGTAATTGAGATCTCTGTGGTAGATTTCGCTATAGCAGCAGTTGTGGGAGACAACAGCCTCGGTATAACAGTGGTAACGTATTACTTAATGTAATTGGTAGTGGAAACGTCCTGTTCTGTGTTTCTGGAGAACAGAGAAAACATCTTACCCCATCGCACCCTGTGTCCCACGTGAATGAGATCATAACTCGTCACTCTCTCTTTTACCCTACTTTATGGTCTGAAAACATATCAGTGGCCTGGTGGATGCTCATGCGTATGAGTCAGGATAAGTATAAATAATATTTTTACTAAAAAAAATATACATATTTTAACTTAACCTGACTCATACTTATTGCTTGAATCTCACTGAGGTGGTGGGATCCACCTGTATGTGTGATTACCGTTGATCTGTTCTATCAACCCCATGGGAACTTTGGTTGAATTTCTGTGATGTTTTCTTCTTAATCATTCTGTTCGGGTACCACCTTCCTCTACTGTGAGCAGAAATAATGGAAGTAAATCTTTTTAATTTTGTGGATTTTGTGAGGTTTGCGAAGATTAGTAAGATCTTGCTTGCCTTAAACGCAATCATTATCACTCATGTGCTGATTTACATAGCAAAACAGGTGAACATGGACTCTCAGTCATTGGTTAAGGAACAGCAACCGGACTTCCACGAGTCTACGTGATTTTGTGGGTGAGTGTAATCTTGATTATCTTCTGGTAGGCTTCATGAGTTGCTGTGCAATGACAAGTGGTCCGTATTGATGAATACCTGCTACATGTTCTGTACAGAACCTTTTATGAGGTACTGATTGGCGAAGACTATCTGATTCCAATAAGTGGCCTTCCATGATTGATGGTATTGATGGCAGTTGCCATGAAGTGCTATTGTAGATGCTCTTACTTCATAAGGGCTGGAGGCTGATGGGGGATCCGAACCGGCTGCTCAGTATGCTCTGAGAATGACAGCTCTCATCCAGAATGAAATAGTTGTTCAGGAGACTTCTTCTTCTAGGTTTGGACTTTTGTAAGTACATGCCTAAGGCTCTGACTGGACATAGTGATAAATCCTCTGAATCCAGGATGGAGGAAAGACCTGGGACAAATAATTGTCTGTCTGGTTGGCCTGGTAACTGTTTTGTTTGTTTACACAAACAATGTCCACTTGTGGCAGGTGTGACACTAGTCATAACATCAGGTTGACACGGGTCATAACAAGTTCCAGACACAACAATAAGTTAGATGTGATGGCTTCATTCACCTAAGGGTGGTCACAATCATGGATTCTCTCAAACATGAACAACGCAGTGTAATAAAGTTCCTTACAAAGGAGGGATGCAAAGCAAAAGAAATCCATGATCGCATGTGTAAAGTGATGGGTAAGGATGCTCCCGACTATTCCACAGTTTGCCGTTGGTCTCTACAGTTTAAAAGGGGTAGGGAGTCCATAGACGATGACCCAAGGTCAGGCAGGCCTTCAGATGCCACACAACCGGAAACCATTGCTGCTATAGAAAAAAGAATTTTGTCTGACTGACGAGTGAAAGTATCTGAACTTTCTAGGGAATTCCAAATATCAGTTGGAACTGTTGGAACTGTTGGAACTATTATTCATGAGCATCTTGGTATGCCCAAGGTATCTGCAAGGTGGGTACCTAGAAACCTCAGAGCTCAAGATCGCCATCAGAGAACTGAAAGTTGTCAAGACCTCCTGGATCTCTATACTGCTGATGAAGCCAGATTTCTTTCTTGTCTTGTTATAGGAGATGAAACATGGATCCACCACTGGGTCCCAGAAACTAAATTGGAATCCATGCAATGGATGCATCCCAATTCTCCGCCTCCGAGGAAGTTTCGCACTCAACCATTGGCTGGCAAGGTAATGGCCACCATATTTTGGGATGCAAGAGGCATATTACTGATTGATTTCATGCCACCAAAAACTACAACCAATGGACAGTATTATGCTAATGTAATGAAAGAATTGCGAAAATTTATTCACCAGAAACGCTGTGGGATGTTAACATGTGGTATTCTACTTTTGCATGACAACGCTCCTTTTCACAAGTCGAGAATTGCACAGGCCGCCATATGTGAATGTGGATTCAAACAGTTAAATGACCCACCCTACAGCCCAGACTTAGCCCCCAGTGACTATTTCCTGTTCCGGCAAATGAAATCTGCCCTACGTGGAAGACCCTTCCGGGATGACGAGGACATAAAGGCTGTTACAGAGGCGTGGTTAGAGGGCCAATCTGCAGATAAAAGTGGTATTAAAAGCTTGAAGGACAAATGGAAAAAGTGTATTGAGGTGAATGGAGATTATATTGAAAAATAAAAGTGCAAAAGATATTCTGCGACTTGGTCTTATATGCAAAACTTATTGAACGCCCCTCATAAGTTTAATTCCATTAGACATAGTCATAACGGAACTGATAGCAGCCAAATAACTGCCTTGTTAGGTCTATAAGAGTCCTTGTGCTTCCTAAATGACACAGGTAGTCTGCTACTTGAGAGACAAGTAGCTTTGGCTGCTGAAAACCCCTTAGATCTTGCGAACTGGTCAAATTTCTTCCATTTATCATCCAAAAGAGCCCAGTTGACCTGTGAAGTGCTAAGGAGACTGCCTTAGCTGCTCTGATGGAATAACCTTGTTTAATGAGGCTGCTTCACATAAATTCCATATGTGGAGCTAAGAAAATCCTGGTCTTGGATGAAATTGGTTCATCCAAGTTCTCGCCGGCAAGGCGCTACCAAAACCAGTTGTAGATTGCTTGTGTGTAGAATATTTTGTAATACCCGTGGTATCAAAGCTGATGGGGGAAACACATATGCGTTTAGGCCCTCCCATGATACTGCCAGAGCATCGACCTGACCAGGCTAGTGGGTCTGGCACTGGTCACACAAAAGTTGTTATCTGATTGTTGAATCTGTTTGCAAACAGGTCTATTAATGGGCAACGTTTTTCCTTCATCACTCACTGGAATGCTTCTGGGTGAAGCTTTCATTCTGTTGGTGATGGTTTGGCTGGTCTGGGTAGGGCATCTGCTAAGACATTTTAATCTAATTGTTAGATTTAGGCTGTTTACCAGTTCGTTAAGTTGAAAGGTCAACTTTAGAAGGGTTTTTGACTTTGTTGTGCCTTGAAGATAAAGTTGAAGGCCACAGTTGAATTGTCTCTTCTGATCATCAGAAATTGGTTTCTTAACTGTGGAGCCCAGTGGGATATTGCTCGGATACTGCCTCATATTCCAGATAATTGATATGGAAGGATTTTTCTGTCTCTGATGATAGGCCTGACGTTACTTCCAAGTTGAGGTGTGCTCCCCGGAAGTGAGGCCTTCACGTAAAGGTGATTGTTGTAATCCAGCTCATTTAAATAGGTTCCTGCGCAGACATTTGATTTTACTGTCCACCATAAGAGGTGTTTCCTCTAAGAGGTGTACTCTAGGTAATCCTGGTACTCAAGGTAATCCTGGTACTCTAGGTAATCCTGGTAAGGTAATCCTGGTACTCTAGGTAATCCTGGTACTCAAGGTAATCCTGGTACTCTAGGTAATCCTGGTACTCTAGGTAATCCTGTTACTCAAGGTAATCCTGTTACTCTAGGTAATCCTGGTACTCTAGGTAATCCTGGTACTCAAGGTAATCCTGGTACTCTAGGTAATCCTGGTACTCTAGGTAATCCTGGTACTCAAGGTAATCCTGGTACTCAAGGTAATCCTGTTACTCTAGGTAATCCTGGTACTTAAGGTAATCCTGGTACTCTAGGTAATCCTGGTATTCAAGGTAATCCTGGTACTCTAGGTAATCCTGGTACTCAAGGTTATCCTGGTACTCTAGGTAATCCTGGTACTCAAGGTAATCCTGTTACTCAAGGTAATCCTGGTACTCTAGGTAATCCTGGTACTCTAGGTAATCCTGGTACTCTAGGTAATCCTGGTACTCTAGGTAATCCTGTTACTCAAGGTAATCCTGGTACTCTAGGTAATCCTGGTACTCAAGGTACGGATATAGAAACCTCTGTAATGGACGTAAGTATAGTCTCCCTCACACAGTCAGCGCTAGACCTGAAATGTGCAGAAATGCCACAATTGGTTTGGTTGCACATATAAATAACCACGGGCTGAAGAAAATCCAAAAGGGCAGTACCACCAAATGGTAATGCTGGCCCTTGTTGAAGACCGATAACGAGCTAAAGCGATAAGCGATAGTCGGTTTTGTTTACAGGCAGTGAAATCTTGACACATGATATGCAAATCACCCTGCGCAGACATATAGAATACTGCATTCTGGTCAGGGACTAGGTACAATACTCCATACATTGATCATCCAGTGTGAATTGTATGATAGATAGACAAAGTCATGTGAAGAGTTTTGAAGCATAACGGTGTATATGCAGTCAGTTTCCTGTAGAATCTGACGTCCAGTAGTAATTGGATTTTCTTGATATTTGACACTGCGAATTGTTGATATTCGACTAAACTTTGCCGATTGTACAGGTGAAATTTTGATGAATTTTCCAGTGGATGTCTGTCTGTTTTGATCATACATAACTGACTGATCATAGTACAGGAAAGCCAAAGCGGTAATGTACTGCAATCACAATAGCAGGGTTTGGTTTCCCTAGGTGAGAACCATGATTCCAGGATTTGGGAACCCGACAGCACATGGCTACTGTGTCCACTGGACTATTGCTGAGTGCGGCATTAAAACAACAATTTTAAAAACTGTTGTTGGTATTGTGATGATCTTTTCTGTTTCGACGTGTATATCACCATCTTGAGATTGGTGATTATTACTCCAAATTTGTCTGATTTGTGTCAAACCTCATGGTGAGATGGAATATTGATGAGTGTTCGTTAAACAACAAACAAACAATCTTCCTTATACATAAGGTAGACGGCGTTAGGGTTTGGAGCCCTTGATGAAGGCTGAGAATTCTGGGTACTATTGTCTTGTCTTGTGTGAAGTCAGCATAGGCTGCGTGCAAGGGTTGTTAAACCTTTGTTATTGCACTGGCCATAATACTTGTGTAACCTTAGCTACTAATTCTGTATTAGTAGCCGTGTTGGTACAGGATCTTGCGTAAAGAAGGGAGGTTGTTGTGAAAGTAGCAGGGTGCGTGAACACTGTAAGCTGCACGAAGACGGGAGACAGCGCCACCATCTGAGCGAAGGTATGCGGTTGCATAACACTTGTGTCTTTACAGCCTGATTGGATGACAAGGTGAATGTGAAGGTCTGAAACTGCACAGATGTGGGCAGCTGTATGTCTTTCTTCTTTGATAAGTATAAGAAATAGTAGTAGTTCTCGTAGACCCCTCATGGACGATGATGTTAGTAGTAGTTTTGAGGAGGTAATAACCTCTGCATAAACATGCTCTTTTACTGGGGAGGATGGCTGAGATGTAGAGGAAGATGTGCTCTTCTTCTTAGCTAAATCTTGAATTAATCACCCGACTGAAGGTTTCAGTTACTTTATTTTTAAAACCCTCTGGACTTCTGTTGGTAGACGAGAAAGTGACTAGTGGGGGGTGACTGTTAAGTCATCTCAATGGGAGTAAGTTTGATATTATCCAAATCAAATCTTTCTCTTCCTCCGAAAAAGGAGAGGGTGTAGATTCTCGTCATTTCTTCGTTTTAGCTGCCTCCACTGATGATAAGGACGTGATGACTCACGCCTTCTCGATCCAACTTCTTCCTCTGCACTGCAAAGATATATTTGTCAAAAGTCTTCCTCCCCAACGGGGTGCAGAAAGTGCATCTACTCCACACAGTGCAGATCTGTGAGATGTAGCTGGCACAGATCGGGTGAGGGTCCAAATCTGAAACACGAAATTTACATGTTTTCATCACTCACATAGGAATAATTAAAGTCCAAATTGTGACAAAACCTTTTGCCAAAGGTAAAATATAATCATTAGACATGATATGTAGAATAGTGAAGAAAATAATCCAAGCAAAATCTTTTTTCAAAAAGGTTAATTTTGAATGGATGGCTTGGATTAATGAGAACAAATTGTTTTCCCAACTACAGGGTTGGTGCTAAAAAGAGAGAGTGACGAGTTACTGGTCTGTCACATGGTTCCAGTGCGCCTGTGCAGACACAGGGTGCATTGGGTTGAGATGTTTTCGCTCTTCTCCGGGAACACAGAACAGGACGTTTCTACTACTATTCGGAAGAGCGTGAGGGATAAGCAATATTTTGTAGAATTTTCCTATTCGGAATATTCTATAAGTAATACGTTACCACTGTTATACCGAGGCTGTTGTCTCCCACAACTGCTGCTATAGCGAAATCTACCACAGAGATCTCAATTACCTCATGCAGCACGCGCGTAGCCACCTAGCTGCCATGTGACACCCTTCACTCTTGTCTCCTGCGAGAGCAAGTGCTCGGGGGACGGACGGGCGGGCAGCAGCCCAAGTGGTAACGTATTACTTATAGAATATTCCGAATAGGAAAATTCTACAAATTACATTAAGTAATACGTTACCACTGTTATACCGAGGCTGACTACCACAGTAGGCGGTGGGGAGCACCTACAACCCGAATCCTGACTGCTAGCGTTCCTTCCGACCAGCGGAAGTAAACACCAAGGCGGAAGTACTCGATGCGCATGCACCTAGCTAGGCGTTACCCTATAGGAATACCAAAGCACTGTCAAGCGCATACCGTAAGGCTCAATCGTCATTGCCAAAACGATTGGTGACTCCAAACGGCCCCACTGGATAGGTATTTCATCGCCGCAGCGGATGAGAACACTGTATCCGCGTGAGCTTAATCGTAGATCAGGTTAAACAGTCGAAAAGAGGGAAATTAATTTCATTCAGACCGTATATCCCAGAGCAAGCCTACTTAAAGTATGCATTAGGCGCGTGACCTAATTCCAGTATTTGTAAGCATGCATCACAAGGTTGGGATACACGACAGACAATTAAAGACATAATTGTCAAAATACAAATAAGGACAAAGCACACAAAAAGCCGCCCTCACCTGTGGTGTGAGTGCGCTGGTTTGCGGGACCCCAACTCCTGTACCCATTGGAGTAGACCCAGATTGACCACCGTGCAAGGTCAGACGCCTGAGGAGTTCGGAATTGCGCTGGGCACACCCCTTAGGTGCCCGCTTGCGCCGCGATCCGCGGGCCAAGACGGTGCACACTCTCCACGACGGCATCAGCGACCTGTTTGAGGTAATGATTGGCAAAAAACCGAGTCAGAACGCCAGTAACAACCTCGTAATATTCTGCGAACAGAGATATTCGAGTGTAGGGCAAATGTTGCCGCTAGCGCCCTGATCTCGTGCGGGTTTGACCCCGCTACCGGTAACCCCCGAGACCGGTACGCCAGATTGATGACAGAACGAAGCCACAACGCAATCGAGTTGCGAGGTATGTCAACCGTGCGATTAGGGTTACACGATATGAACAGACGGTCACGCCCTTGTCTACGTTCATTCGAAGCCTTAAGATAATACTTAAGGGCCCTAACCGGACACAGCGCTCTGTCCTCAGTATCAGCAGGATGTAAGATTTCTTTGAGTGATCTTACAGTGAATTCTCTCTCCGTTTGCCCGACTCTCTGATTCTTGGCGACGAAGCCCATGAGCAGGCCCAGGCGGACCGCTCCTTCGTCACCCCTATCGAATCGTACCTTGGCGACATCGAGTGCATGAATTTCGGATACACGTGCCGCCGTGGCAAAGGAGAGGAGAAATGCTGTTTTCCAAGTCACATGCCGGAACGAAGCACTATGCAAGGGTTCATACGGAGCTTCCGTAAGTGATTGCAACACTAGGGAAAGATCCCAGGCCGGTGCCCGAAGGCGGCCCTTCTTAAGATCGTGCTGTTTGAAACCCTTGATAATACCCCGTATCACCGGCTCTTTGGAGAGACTGGTACCCATAGCAACGTCCCGTACCGTAGCAACGGACGAGACATAGTTGGCAATGGAACCCCCGGAGAGTTTCCGGGTCTCTCGCAAGTGAGACATGAAACGAGCAATATCCTGCACAGATACCTTATCTGGCGAATGAATGTGATGTTTACAACACCACTTCGTGAAAATAACCCAACGTGCATTATACACCTTCTGGGTAGAATCACGATGCATACTAACGTATGCCCGAGACGCCCGGCGAGAAAAAACTTTACTCCTCAGACGCTCGGTGACAACATCCACGCGTGCAGATTGAACTGCCCTGCGTTTGGATGAAGCTGACGGGTGTGAGGGTGGATCAAGAGATCCGGTCTCACAGGCAGTGGAAGTGGCGACTGCGTGACCTGGGTCAGCAAGTCGGGGTACCACGATCTGTTCGGCCACATGGGCGCGATCAGTAACATTCGACAGCGAACTCCTCGGAGCCGGCTTAGAATGTGTGGTATCAACGCTGTCGGCGGGTAAGCATAAGCGACCAAGCCCGTCCAGTCTAACGCGAGAGCATCGTGATCGATGGCCCTCGGGACCGGGACTGGTGATACAAACAACGGGAGTTGATTGTTGAACCGCGTTGCGAACAGGTCGACCATCGGACGACCCAAACGTTCGCACAGCCACTGAAACACTACTGGGTTCAGCATCCACTCTGTGGGGCTCGGATCCTGAGGCCTCGATAGAGCATCGGCCAGTACGTTCCGCACACCTGGGATGTGACGGGCGCGTATCTGGCACGGGACACTGTCCACCAGAGCGTAAAACTCGAACGTGAGATCGAGTAGCGAGTGACTGTGGGTTCCCCCCAGTTTGTTCACATAGGACACTACCGTCGTGTTGTCGGTCGCCAGCATGAGCCGGGCATCGACGAGACGATGCTTCCAGTGATTGACTGCGTTGATCACTGCCTTGAACTCGAGACAAGTGATGTGAAGACCTAGTTTGTCTAAGCACCACAGCCCCGAGCTCACCTCCCCCTTTAGATGGGCGCCCCAGCCCACTAGAGAGGCGTCTGTATACAGGGTCAACGTGGCCCGGTAGGGCCGCATAGAGACTCCTGATAAGACAATGTAAGGGACCGTCCACCACTCCAGATGCGGTCGGAGCCGATCCGGGAGGGCGACGGTCGCACTGTTCACCTCCGTTGCTAACAACTGGATTAAAAACCGTTGCAGCGGGCGGAGTTGGAGACGACCCCGTGCGGTGCAGTCCTTGGCTGATACAAGTAGCCCTAACAGCTGTTCCCAAAAGTGAACAGTCTGTTGCACCGCTAAGACTTTGGCAATCATCGCCTGAATTTTGTGCCACCGGTCTGGGGGGACAAAGAGGCGATGGGACACCGTGTTGAACCGACCTCCGATGAACAGCAAGTTCTGAGAAGGGGTTAACTCGCTCTTGGGGAGATTGATAATCCACCCAAATTGCTCCAAGAGCCGACGTGCGAAATTGAGATGGCGTGACAGGGTGTCCGTCATTCGATTTGCTACTAGTGAGTCGTCCAGGTACGCGAAGTACCGGACACCCCTCCTGTGGAGGAACCCCACTATGGGGGTGGTTAACCGGGTGAACAGCCAGGGAGCGGACGTGTGAATCATTCTGAGTTCGGCACTGTCCTACTTGGGAACGAGAAATATCCTGGAGTAAAACCCCGGTGTTATTTCTGGTAGAGCCAACTCCCGTACTGCCCCTTCTCCACCAACCTGCCGATGGCATCGGCGAGGATGGGAAGATCGGTTTCCGAATCGAAACCTGCCAACGGGGCAACGGTGAGCGGCGGATTCGCTTTGAGATCAAGCCGATAGCCGTACCGAATCGTGTTGACCACCCACGGGTCGTCGAACACTTGTTCCCAATTCTCCCAGTAAGTCTGGAGTCTGGCTCCCACTGGGGAAGGAGAGGGGGCCCTGACAGGTTGCGACAGGCGCAACTGTCCAGGGCCAAGTGACTCGGGTTCGCCTAAGGGCCAACCGAAGTTGGCGCTGTCGGCATACGAACCCCTCCAATGAGAGTCACCTGGAGGGGCCCTTGCCGTCCGTCGACGACTTGGGCTTCCCCCAGTTCCCCGTCTTCCCGCGAAAGGGCAGCTGATTGCCCATACCGGAGCCCTCAGGGCGGGGCTACTTCCCAGAGGAAGAAGAACCCGACCCCTTAGACCTACCGGCCGCAGCAGCCTGGGGCGCGCTCCGGTTAGGAGCGGCACCCAGGCGCCTATGCAGGGACCCAACAAGAGCAAGTGTGTGCCGAGAGTCCTCGGCAACGTACTCCAGGGAAGCATTTAAACTGAGCAGGCAGTTGTAAATGCGCTGGTCACGGTCCGTGGGAGAACCTTCGACCAGACGGGCCGCTGCAGCCAAGTAAGTGTCTCCGTGAGACATGGAGTGCCGAGCGAGGGCGTCCAGCTGGTGCAAGGTAGCTTGCGTTACCGTAGCAGCCGGTGGGGCACGGACACCCAACCGCTCAACATGGGCCTCCGCGGTAGGACCAGCCTCGGGAAAGGCAAGGTCATGTACCGGGAATAAACCCTTTCTCCACGACGTCGGAGGCAACGGGAGACCCCGACCGGAGGCCGCCGCGAAGGCGTTCTCCAAGGAAGGCTTGAAACCGCGCAGCAAGGTTGATGCGGGGAAAGCCGTGTCGGAAGACTCATCGTATACCTCGGAGGAACCCACGGAGCCGTGGATTCCCCGCGGTACCGGCCGGGGCATGTCCTCAAAGAGGTCATAAACCATGGCCACGCGGTCCTAAACCGATAGCGGGAGCAACGGTTCGGGGGAAGGACCGGTGACCACGGGAGCCGCCGCCGTACCGGTGGACCCCGCGTCCGACCCCGCGGCCACCGAAGTGGCCGGGGACGGAACAGCCAGCGGCCTATCCTGAGATAAGGCCGCCAGCTTGGAGTCCACAAGTTATGCAAGTAATGCAGCGACGGAATCCCCGGACAGCACACGGGCCGCCAAGAGATCCGCCGCTTTACCGGTGGACCCCGCGGCCACCGAAGAGGCCGGGGACGGAACAGCCAGCGGCCTATCTTGCGATAAGGCCGCCAGCTTGGAATCCACAAGTTTCGACAACAATGCGGCGACGGAATCCCCAGACAGCCCGAGGGCCGCAAGGGGATCCGCCGCAGCCGAGGAGGTGGTACCCGCACGGGGACCCCGACCGGACGAACCGGCCACCACAGGGGTGGAGACGGACTGTACGAACAGCTGGTACCGCTCAAAATCCGCAGGCCCCAGACCTTCGCACAGGATGCACCGGGTGTCCCCGCAAGGAACCCTGCACCGCGGGCAACGATCGTGGGGATCCCGGGACGACAAAAACTTTCTGCACACCCCATAACTCCGAGGAGCAGGGGTAGAGGGGGTGGATACTGGGGACATATCCATGTCAGACATTGATTGTTTGCTATAAACAAAGAACAAAACATGGTTACAACGCACGCACCACAATGATTCACAAACGAACATTTTCACAAGAAAATAAACGAGCAATGTGAACATATAACATACACATATAACTTTTATTAAAGAAATAAGTTATGTTAACCCCCAAAACATACAAGAACAGGGGAAACGTAAAACACAACGTGCATACGCGAACCCCGCAAGTATATAGAAAAAAGGGCGGGAAAAATTTTCCGTTTGGCGGGAAAATTATAACCAATCGTAGCTACCGCAACGCCCCATAAAAGCACAGTTTATTAGAGAATAAACTATAATAAATATCACCAAATCTTCAAGGAACGCTTCAGCAGGAGAAAACACGTCTTGCTAAGCAGACGAAGGAGACAAGAGTGAAGGGTGTCACATGGCAGCTAGGTGGCTACGCATGTGCTGCATGAGGTAATTGAGATCTCTGTGGTAGATTTCGTTATAGCAGCAGTTGTGGGAGACAACAGCCTCGGTATAACAGTGGTAACGTATTACTTAATGTAATAAGTCAGGATAAGATAAAATTACAACGTTCCCAGTCACTGAAGATCTATTTCTGTCATTCTTACTGACATAACTCTTTAATGAAACAAATTGCATCTGATCATCAAGGCCAGTTCTTCAGTCCTTTGTTTGCTACCACAGCTAGACAGTGTTAGTGTACCTGTCCTGTGAGTGAGGAGAGAGGCCAGCTTCAGTGTTGTCGTCCCCAGCAGCACATCTCCTGTCTTCTGTACCACACACCTGCCAATCACTGCCTCGGTGCCGGTCGGTACATACTGGCCGACAGTACCTGTAACATACATCACACATACAGCCTTGTCGTTAGTTAGTGCAAATAACAGATGACTGGTCGTATATAATCACAACACTGTTACTATATAACACACCTCCATGTAGTCCGGGAACCTGGTGCCACACTTCAAAAGTTGCCTCCCCTGTTTCCAGGAGTTCTGCCAGACTGGTTCCGTCGTTCTTCGAGTCCGTCCACAATAAGGGACAAGGGAAGTCCAGGTAGTGCGAGAACTCGGGGGAAAATGTCCGGGCAACTGTCTTCGTTATTCTCTCCCCCTTAAAGAGGAATCAGATTCCCAAAGTAAGTCTTCATCAACCACATGAACATAATCTCTGATTATCAACCATATCTACATGGAATAATCTCAAGTACTCCTTCAAGAATCAACAGTGTGGAGTTTTTTTTATCTTTATGTGTTGCATCACATGTTACTGTGACAAGCAGTTCCTCGTCACTTACCTCATTGGTGAGAAAAGACAACTTGATCCGGACATAGGCATTGACACCCACTTCTGAAGCATACTGCATCCCAGGGTCAAGGTCACATACCTTCTCTGCTGCACACTACAAGACAGGTGAATACTCATAGGTCAAGGTCAGATACCTTCTCTGCTGCACACTACAAGACAGGTCAATACTCATAGGTCAAGGTCATATACCTT
Organism: Haliotis rufescens; assembly: GCF_023055435.1. NCBI lineage: Eukaryota > Metazoa > Mollusca > Gastropoda > Lepetellida > Haliotidae > Haliotis > Haliotis rufescens. The sequence goes on from NW_025964057.1 coordinate 5,165,180, forward strand.
CTCTGCTGCTCACTACAAAACAGGTCAATAGTCATAGGTCAAGGTCACAAGGGAACAACTAGTGTGTCATGAGTAACATCAGCAACTGACCAACCATAGGCACATGAAAGATGAATCTTACAGACTATGGGATAAGTTGCTGGCAGATATTAATTACACATACTGCTGTTGACATAACCCACCTTCAGCCCTGTGGCTCGTATCACCCCCACTGACACACACACTTGGCTGCCTGTCAGGATTGCTTGCTGCCCTACTGAGGCTGCTTCCGTCTAGAGGAAACAGAAACAGACCTAGGTCAGACATTCACCTTCAGTAGCCCAATTAACATATTCTAAACTTACTGGTAAACATCAGGATTACTGAACCGCACCAAATCTCAACTGAAGAGACATCAATGGTGCGTATATGTCTGCAGTAAAACCTTCATAGCTGCACTCATTTCAGAAAAATCAAATATGGTTTCCAGAAGTTGAAAATGCATTTATGCTAACAATGTCTCACAATGACATAAAGACATCAGTTTTAAAGCCAGTTTGTCTAAACAATACATTGCTAATGATTACACATCATTGTACCACACTATCTTTTAAATTATATTCATCATCAGTGTAAACATGTTTAACTATATAACACCATTAAAGAGAATGACAGATATATTTATTTTCATTTCAAAAGCTTTGCAACCAATGTGAAGCAAAAACAACTTGACACTAATGTTGAGCAAATATCTGGCAGCCAGTAAAGCACCAGACAGGCCAGGAAATCCTCCAACAGTGTAGTTAGCTTGTTGCTTGGCATGGCTTCCTGTCAGTCTCACCTTGAGAGTCTTGGCCTTGTAATTAACAGTGACATCCATCAGCCCCGAGTCCTTCACCTGCAACACACGACAGTTTGTGATCATTCAAGTATAAAAGACACATCACCTCAAACCTCAAACAATAGTTATCATTGTGCATAATTCTAAGAATACTACCTCTATTACATCATAGCCATAAATCTTTAGAATTTTCAACAGACGTCCTCTTCACTGCCAATTATCCCAATAGTTTTGAGGTAAACCCTATCTCTTGTCAAACAGCATCTACGCATGCAAACATCACTTCTTTCCAATAACCTTCATCAACTAGATGTAAGATATATTGGGGAGGTGGGAGGGACTATTTCCTAATGTAATAGAGGTAGTATTCTTAGAATTATACACAATGATAACTACCTCCATTACATCATAGCCAGTATTTACCAGAGGGACAGGTGGGATCTGTCATCTAGTACTCCCGGATAATTGGCAGCAGTGAAGTAAGGGAATATATAGTCAGAACGGGGTATGAACCAATGCCAGACTTCCTGATTTCACTCTTGGCAAACCTGCAGAAGACTTGGCACTTGTGGCGTCTTTCCCGTTTCATGACCTCCTAATTGTTACCTGTTTTTGGTGATATATGACCTTATTTATGATGTTTCTCTCCGGTTCTGATGACCTTCTGAGGTCATCTATGACGTCACTTCCGGTTAATGCTTCATTGTGATGTAGATATATACTTGTTGCTCTATAGCCAACAGCATATATACTTATCTCACCTCAGGTATGATAATGACATACTTTTACACTGATGACATGTTTCCCTTTATATATTGGTGATAAAACGTACTCTTTATGTTAATTCCGGTTCTGAAGTCGTACACAACTACACCTCCGGTAGTTATACATGTTACGCCGAGCAACTCACAATGTAATAACCCTATCACCTTAGGCTAACTTACATTATGTTGAGGTACTTCTGAAGTCTTACACAACTACACCTCCGGTAGTTATACATGTTACGCCGAGCAACTCACAATGTAATAACCCTATCACCTTATGATCTATGATCTCAGGTGTTAGACTATGATCCGTCCAACCCAGTTGACATAGTGTAAAGGCTAACTTACCATATGTTGTGGTACTTTCTGGGATCTTCACCCCCCCTAAACTTCCACAGAACAGGGGGTGGATAGGTTACTGAGTGACTATAGCCTGGGCCGCCACCAAGGCCCCCAGGGAGTATAGTCCCTCTAGATCGGGTTGTACGTCTCGTAGGTAGAAATGAGTAGACGTATTGTGGGATCTCCATTGACAGCTTGATACCACATGTTTAATGGAAACTGACTTCCATGAGGCCAGACTTGTTGCTAGTGCACGAATTTCATGAGCCATGCAACTTCCCCATTTTGGTGTAGAGAGCTGGGCTTGACGATAATAATCAGATATGGTGTTCTTAAGCCATCCGGCCACAGTAGCCTTAGTAATTTCCTTTTCTGACGAAGGCTTGCAAGAGATAAAGAGCCATTTTCTTTTCTTCCTGTGGTTCTGTGTAGCTGAAATATAGTATCTCAGAGCTCTGATGGGGCATAATAGTCTATCTGGATGATCCACTGTTTTACTCAAGGATGGGATAGAGTATTGTCTATGTCCTAGTGGCCCAAATGCTGATGCCTGGTTTTTGGCGATAAATTCTGGTAGCAATCTGAAGGATATTGTGCTCCAGTCTTGTGAATGCGTAATAGGTGCGATATCAATTGCGTGAAGCTCAGACACTCCAGCAGCTGTAGCTAACGCTAAGAGGAAGGCTGTCTTTTTAGAAACTGTTAAAAGTGTAGCCTCTGCCATTGGTTCAGATCGAGCTTCCATCAGTGCAGACAGTACGATGGATAAATTCCATTATGGGAAAATGCGTGGGATTTTTATGTCTTCCAGTGAAAACGATTTCATGAGTGGATTTAAGACTGGGTGAGATCCTATGGACAGTCCATCATGTTGTAGAACTGAGGCTCGAGCTGATCTACAGCCTTCAATTGTACCAGGTCTGAACCCTTTCTCATTTCTCAGGTGAAGTAGAAAATCAGCCACAAGAGGTATTGTCATATTTTCGTCATACAAACCACCTTCTATTCGCCACTGGCAGAACTTTCTCCATCTGATGTTATAGATAGCTGAGGAAGCTGGTCTCCATGAGCTAGCAACCGCTTCCGAAGCTGATTTAGAGAAACCGGAAACTTGCGTCTTTGACGTGATAGTTTCCAGGCACGAAGGTGGAGATTTGTCAGGTTGCCGTAAAATATGTCCGATTTTGGTTGGCGGAGGAGATCATGATGTTCTGGTAGTTTGAGAGGCTCTTCTATGAGAAGTGAAATCAGTCTTGGAAACCACTCTTTGTTGGGCCACGCTGGAGCTATCAGATTTATGATGCAATCTGTGTCCTCGATCTTCCTTATTACTCTGTCCAGGAGAGACCAAGGAGGGAAAGCATAGGCGAACATCCCTTGCCAACTCATGGATAGACCTGAAGGGCTGATGCATCTGGGACTGGGCTGACGTAAACGGGAAGTTTAGGCATGTGGCAAACAAGTCCAGGTGAGGGGTATCCCACGTCAAGGTTATCCACTTGAATACCTCGGGGTGAAGAGTCCATTCCATGGGTCCAATCTTGTTTTTCCCGAGCGAGGCAGTCTGCAAGTATGTTCACTTTGCCTGGTATGTGCAATGCTTCTATCCTGCAACTCACTGAGTCTGCCAAGGCAAACAAAAGCATAACCACTCTCAACAAAAGTGCCCCCTTGATGTTGTATGTATGCTACCCCCGTGGTGTTGTCTGTAGCTGTCAGTACCGACGAGTGGTGTAGTCGATGGGCCCATACCTTGATTGCTTGGACAATAGCTCTCATTTCCACTTCCAGACGATTTATGTGTAAGTTTTTGTCTTGATTTGACCACGTTCCTTGGATTGGGACCTTCGCCGGATGCGTCTATATATAGATGGTGTAACGGTGGGGGAAACATGAGAGGGATGCCTGGCATGACGTTTTGACGCCGAAGCCACCATCGTAGTTACGATAGTTGGCTGTGAGGACGTTGTATTGCGTCTTCCAGATCCATATTTCTGGTGGTGTTCATCCAAGCTTGTAGTGCATGTAACTGAAGTCGCCCTCTGTAAGTAAGATCTTGGAGTGATATCAGGGTGCCTAGGCAAGACATCAAGGATGACGTGCCCTGCTGGGTTGGTCGAGGGCACTCTGAATCCTCTCTATAGCTCTTAGATATCTGTCCTCTGGGGGTTGTAAGATGCCTTTTGACAGTTGAAACCTTGCCCCTATGTACACGATGTCTTGAGTTGGTATTAATTTTGACTTGACGGGATGTACCCGGAAATCCAAATGAGATAGAAGTTGAATCAGAAATATTGCGTTCGGCTTTATCTGCAATAATTCTTTATTGGCTGAAAGGAAATCGTCTATATAGCTGTGGAGTCTTACAAGATTTAGATAAGCGAAGCCGATGATGGGGGCGATAATCTGTGTAAAAAGCCATGGTGCTATTGATATTCCGAATAGAAGCACGTTGAATTCGAACCTTAGACCATTTACTGCAAAGCATAGATAGGGTCGACAACTCAGGTGAATAGGTATATGCAGGTAGGCATCCTGTAGGTCCAGACTAACTAGCCAATCTCCTAGTTTGAGGGAATTGTGTAACTTTGTTACTGATTCCTGTTGAAACTTTGGGGGACGTACTAGGTAGTCTCTGTTGTAGAGTTCTATTTGGGGACCAGAAAAACTGTAGTGTCTGACTTTTGTAAGATGCTGATAGTAGTAGTTCTTGTATAGCCAAAGTTGCAGCCAATAACTTGGCTCCTACTAGATGAAAACGTTGTCCTTTGGGGTGGACTACAAGCTCCGGAAACAGGGTTTGTACCCTATTTTTACCACTTCCATTAGCCAAGGGTCGTCCATAATTCGCGGCATGCGTTAAGCTGAACTTTGGTAAACGGTAATCGAGGTCCATTAACATAGCAAGATTGACAGGGTTTGGCTGAGAGATTCTTGGGTGTAGAGAGTCATGAATGGCGGCTACCTCTACCTCTGGTAAAGGATTAACCCTGACCTCTGATTCTTTGGGACTCATGTCTCCCTCGGCTTGGTCTAGAATAGGATGAGTTTTTCCAAGTGGAGGCACGAAAAGACTCACGTCCTGACATAAGATTTCTGCGCTTAGGTGGATCCATGTGACTCTGGGTATCGGCCGACCTCAAGTATACATGACACATCACCTCAAACATGACTGTCATGCAAGAATAAATGAAACATAACCTCAAACACGACTGTCATGCAAGTAGACATGACACATCACCTCAAACACGATTGTCGTGCAAGTATACATGACATATAACCTCAAACACGATTGTCGTGCAAGTAGACATGACACATCGCCTCAAACACGATTGTCGTGCAAGTATACATGACATATAACCTCAAACACGATTGTGGTGCAAGTATACATGACACATCACCTCAAACACGATTGTTGTGCAAGTATACATGACACATCACCTTAAACACAATTGTCGTGGAAGTATACATGACACATCACCTCAAACACGATTGTCGTGGAAGTATACATGACACATCACTTCAAACATGATTGTTGTGCAAGTATACATGACACATCACCTCAAACACGATTGTGGTGCAAGTATACATGACACATCACCTTAAACACAACTGTGGTGCAAGTATACATGACACATCACTTCAAACACGATTGTTGTGCAAGTATACATGACACATCACCTCAAACGCGATTGTCGTGCAAGTATACGACACATCACCTCAAACACGATTGTCAATCAAGTATACATGACACATCACCTCGAACACGATTGTCTTGCAAGAATACATGAAACATAACCTCAAACACGACTGTCATGCAAGTAGACATGACACATCACCTCAAACATGATTGTCGTGCAAGTATACATGACACATCACCTCAGACATGATTGTCGTGCAAGTATACATGACACATCACCTCAAACACGATTGTCGTGCAAGTATTCATGACACGTAACTTCAAACATGATTGTCGTGCAAGTATACATGACACATCACCTCAAACACGATTGTTGTGCAAGTATACATGACACATCACCTCAAACACAATTGTTGTGCAAGTATACATCACACATCACCTTAAACACTAAACACAACTGTTGTGCAAGTATACATGACACATCAACTCAAACACGATTGTCGTGGAAGTATACATGACACATCACCTCAAACACGATTGTCGTGCAAGTATACATGACATATAACCTCAAACACGATTGTCAATCAAGTATACATGACACATCACCTCAAACACGATTGTTGTGCAAGTATACATGACACATCACCTTAAACACAATTGTCGTGGAAGTATACATGACACATCACCTCAAACACGATTGTCGTGGAAGTATACATGACACATCACTTCAAACATGATTGTTGTGCAAGTATACATGACACATCACCTCAAACACGATTGTGGTGCAAGTATACATGACACATCACCTCAAACACGATTGTGGTGCAAGTATACATGACACATCACCTTAAACACAACTGTTGTGCAAGTATACATGACACATCACTTCAAACACGATTGTTGTGCAAGTATACATGACACATCACCTCAAACGCGATTGTCGTGCAAGTATACATGACACATAACCTCAAACACAATTGTGGTGCAAGTATACATGACACATCACCTTAAACACGATTGTCGTGCAAGTATACATGACACATCACCTTAACACGATTGTCGTGCAAGTATACATGACACATCACCTCGAACACGATTGTTGTGCAAGTATACATGACACATCACCTCAAACACGATTGTTGTGCAAGTATACATGACACATCACCTTAAACACAACTGTTGTGCAAGAATACATGAAACATAACCTCAAACACGACTGTCATGCAAGTATACATGACACATCACCTCAGACATGATTGTCGTGCAAGTATACATGACACATCACCTCAAACACGATTGTCGTGCAAGTATTCATGACACATAACCTCAAACATGATTGTCGTGCAAGTATACATGACACATCACCTCAAACACGATTGTTGTGCAAGTATACATGACACATCACCTCAAACACAATTGTTGTGCAAGTATACATCACACATCACCTTAAACACTAAACACAACTGTTGTGCAAGTATACATGACACATCAACTCAAACACGATTGTCGTGGAAGTATACATGACACATCACCTCAAACACGATTGTGGTGCAAGTATACATGACACATCACCTCAAACACGACTGTCATGCAAGTATACATGACACATCACCTCAAACACGATTGTCAATCAAGTATACATGACACATCACCTCAAACATGATTGTCATGCAAGTATACATGACACATAACCTTAAACATGGTTGTCGTGCAAGTATACATGACACATCACCTCAAACATGATTTTCATTCAAGTATACATGACATCACCTCAAAGGTGATTGTCAATCAAGTATACATGACACATCACCTCAAACACGATTGTCAATCAAGTATACATGACATCACCTGAAACATGGTTGTCGTGCAAGTACACATGACACATTACCTCAAACATGACTGTCACTTGTACACAGAGACCCTATTCTACAGTACAGTAAATGTAAGCAACATGACTTGAATCTACTGACATCTGTGGCTCTACTCACCTTGGCTTTAGACTCTGGGTCTTCCAGCTGGGACTCGGTGGCGACTTGAGACAGCGGCAGAGAGAAACTCTGGATGGCTGGCTCCCCCCGCTTCTGCATCGTCACCATGGCACACAGCTTGGCAAGTGGTAGTGTGGCCTGGAGAGTCACCCCATGTATGTTAGACAGTTGACACATGATTAGTGGTAGTGTGGCCTGGAGAATCACACCATGTATGTTAGACAGTTGACACATGATTAGTGGTAGTGTGGCCTGGAGAGTCACCCCATGTATGTTAGACAGTTGACACATGATTAGTGGTAGTGTGGCCTGGTGTGTCACTCCATGTATGTTAGACAGTTGACACATGATTAGTGGTAGTGTGGCCTGGAGAATCACACCATGTATGTTAGACAGTTGACACATGATTAGTGATAGTGTGGACTGGAGAGTCACCCCATGTATGTTAGACAGTTGACACATGATTAGTGGTAGTGTGGCCTGGAGAGTCACCCCATGTATGTTAGACAGTTGACACATGATTAGTGGTAGTGTGGCCTGGAGAATCACACCATGTATGTTAGACAGTTGACACATGATTAGTGATAGTGTGGACTGGAGAGTCACCCCATGTATGTTAGACAGTTGACACATGATTAGTGGTAGTGTGGCCTGGAGTGTCACACCATGTATGTTAGACAGTTGACACATGATTAGTGGTAGTGTGGCCTGGAGTGTCACACCATGTATGTTAGACAGTTGACACATGATTAGTGATAGTGTGGCCTGGAGAGTCACACCATGTATGTTAGACAGTTGACACATGATTAGTGGTAGTGTGGCCTGGAGAGTCACCCCATGTATGTTAGACAGTTGACACATGATTAGTGGTAGTGTGGCCTGGAGTGTCACACCATGTATGTTAGACAGTTGACACATGATTAGCGGTAGTGTGGCCTGGAGTGTCACACCATGTATGTTAGACAGTTGACACATGATTAGCGGTAGTGTGGCCTGGAGAGTCACCCCATGTATGTTAGACAGTTGACACATGATTAGTGGTAGTGTGGCCTGGAGTGTCACACCATGTATGTTAGACAGTTGACACATGATTAGCGGTAGTGTGGCCTGGAGAGTCACACCATGTATGTTAGACAGTTGACACATGATTAGTGGTAGTGTGGCCTGGAGTGTCACACCATGTATGTTAGACAGTTGACACATGATTAGTGGTAGTGTGGCCTGGAGAGTCACCCCATGTATGTTAGACAGTTGACACATGATTAGCGGTAGTGTGGCCTGGAGTGTCACACCATGTATGTTAGACAGTTGACACATGATTAGTGGTAGTGTGGCCTGGAGAGTCACACCATGTATGTTAGACAGTTGACACATGATTAGTGGTAGTGTGGCCTGGAGAGTCACATCATGTATGTTAGACAGTTGACACATGATTAGTGGTAGTGTGGCCTGGAGAGTCACATCATGTATGTTAGACAGTTGACACATGATTAGCGGTAGTGTGGCCTGGAGAGTCACACCATGTATGTTAGACAGTTGACACATGATTAGCGGTAGTGTGGCCTGGTGTGTCACACCATGTATGTTAGACAGTTGACACATGATTAGTGGTAGTGTGGCCTGGAGAGTCACATCATGTATGTTAGACAGTTGACACATGATTAGTGATAGTGTGGCCTGGAGAGTCACCCCATGTATGTTAGACAGTTGACACATGATTAGTGGTAGTGTGGCCTGGAGAGTCACACCATGTATGTTAGACAGTTGACACATGATTAGCGGTAGTGTGGCCTGGTGTGTCACACCATGTATGTTAGACAGTTGACACATGATTAGTGGTAGTGTGGCCTGGAGTGTCACATCATGTATGTTAGACAGTTGACACATGATTAGCGGTAGTGTGGCCTGGAGAGTCACCCCATGTATGTTAGACAGTTGACACATGATTAGTGGTAGTGTGGCCTGGAGTGTCACACCATGTATGTTAGACAGTTGACACATGATTAGCGGTAGTGTGGCCTGGAGAGTCACCCCATGTATGTTAGACAGTTGACACATGATTAGTGGTAGTGTGGCCTGGAGTGTCACACCATGTATGTTAGACAGTTGACACATGATTAGTGGTAGTGTGGCCTGGAGAGTCACCCCATGTATGTTAGACAGTTGACACATGATTAGCGGTAGTGTGGCCTGGAGTGTCACACCATGTATGTTAGACAGTTGACACATGATTAGTGGTAGTGTGGCCTGGAGAGTCACACCATGTATGTTAGACAGTTGACACATGATTAGTGGTAGTGTGGCCTGGAGAGTCACATCATGTATGTTAGACAGTTGACACATGATTAGTGGTAGTGTGGCCTGGAGAGTCACATCATGTATGTTAGACAGTTGACACATGATTAGCGGTAGTGTGGCCTGGAGAGTCACACCATGTATGTTAGACAGTTGACACATGATTAGCGGTAGTGTGGCCTGGTGTGTCACACCATGTATGTTAGACAGTTGACACATGATTAGTGGTAGTGTGGCCTGGAGAGTCACATCATGTATGTTAGACAGTTGACACATGATTAGTGATAGTGTGGCCTGGAGAGTCACCCCATGTATGTTAGACAGTTGACACATGATTAGTGGTAGTGTGGCCTGGAGAGTCACACCATGTATGTTAGACAGTTGACACATGATTAGCGGTAGTGTGGCCTGGTGTGTCACACCATGTATGTTAGACAGTTGACACATGATTAGTGGTAGTGTGGCCTGGAGAGTCACATCATGTATGTTAGACAGTTGACACATTATTAGTGGTAGTGTGGCCTGGAGAGTCACACCATGTATGTTAGACAGTTGACACATGATTAGTGGTAGTGTGGCCTGGAGTGTCACACCATGTATGTTAGACAGTTGACACATGATTAGCGGTAGTGTGGCCTGGAGTGTCACACCATGTATGTTAGACAGTTGACACATGATTAGTGGTAGTGTGGCCTGGAGTGTCACATCATGTATGTTAGACAGTTGACACATGATTAGCGGTAGTGTGGCCTGGAGAGTCACCCCATGTATGTTAGACAGTTGACACATGATTAGTGGTAGTGTGGCCTGGAGTGTCACACCATGTATGTTAGACAGTTGACACATGATTAGCGGTAGTGTGGCCTGGAGAGTCACCCCATGTATGTTAGACAGTTGACACATGATTAGTGGTAGTGTGGCCTGGAGTGTCACACCATGTATGTTAGACAGTTGACACATGATTAGTGGTAGTGTGGCCTGGAGAGTCACCCCATGTATGTTAGACAGTTGACACATGATTAGCGGTAGTGTGGCCTGGTGTGTCACACCATGTATGTTAGACAGTTGACACATTATTAGTGGTAGTGTGGCCTGGAGTGTCACACCATGTATGTTAGACAGTTGACACATGATTAGCGGTAGTGTGGCCTGGAGAGTCACCCCATGTATGTTAGACAGTTGACACATGATTAGTGGTAGTGTGGCCTGGAGAGTCACACCATGTATGTTAGACAGTTGACACATGATTAGTGGTAGTGTGGCCTGGAGAGTCACCCCATGTATGTTAGACAGTTGACACATGATTAGCGGTAGTGTGGCCTGGAGAGTCACACCATGTATGTTAGACAGTTGACACATGATTAGCGGTAGTGTGGCCTGGTGTGTCACACCATGTATGTTAGACAGTTGACACATGATTAGTGGTAGTGTGGCCTGGAGAGTCACATCATGTATGTTAGACAGTTGACACATGATTAGTGATAGTGTGGCCTGGAGAGTCACCCCATGTATGTTAGACAGTTGACACATGATTAGTGGTAATGTGGCCTGGAGAGTCACACCATGTATGTTAGACAGTTGACACATGATTAGCGGTAGTGTGGCCTGGTGTGTCACACCATGTATGTTAGACAGTTGACACATGATTAGTGGTAGTGTGGCCTGGAGAGTCACATCATGTATGTTAGACAGTTGACACATTATTAGTGATAGTGTGGCCTGGAGAGTCACACCATGTATGTTAGACAGTTGACACATGACTGTTCACATCACCACTTTCATAATAAGATCTCCTCACTATAAATGATATATCAATGTTCCCTGATGTTGTGGTGGTAGAATCTACTCACTTTAGCAATGACCTGTTCCCTGATGTTGGGGTGGTAGAATCTACTCACTTTAGCAATGACCTGTTCCCTGATGTTGTGGTGGTAAAATCTACTCACTTTAGCAATGACCTGTTCCCTGATGTTGGGGTGGTAATATCTGCACCAGACTTCGAACGGAAGTCCTCCTGCTCCTCCTCCTGAGTTAGCACATGCTGCCCAAAGAAAGAAGTTCTTCATTATACATCTACTATCTTCATTTCTTAGGAAGAGCTTGTGTCGGGTACAGTCGTGGAATATGGGTCAAGTGTACACAGAGGTCAAGGTATGCCATGGTATGCAGGGGTCAAGGTATGCAGGGGTCAAGGTATGCAGGGGTCAAGGTATGCCATGGTATGCAGGGGTCAAGGTATGCAGGGGTCAAGGTATGCAGGGGTCAAGGTATGCCATGGTATGCAGGGGTCAAGGTATGCCATGGTATGCAGGGGTCAAGGTATGCAGGGGTCAAGGTACGCAGCGGTAAAGTGTATGCACGGGTCAAGGGTACACAGGGGTCAAGATTACACAGGTTTGACTTACCTGTAAGTAGTTCCCGCTGGACTGGGGTCCCCTGAGGTAGATGTAGTTTGTGTCTGGTACAATCGTGGAACGTAGGGTCGGGTGTACACAGTGTGGTCGCTGTGCGGTAACACTTCATGGTAGGAGCAACTAAAAGTTTACAAAATGAAGGTAAAATCTTTAATAAGATCCTGCAACATTGTTAAAAAATATTACGTGTTGCAAATCCATTTCTTGAGAGGTCGAAAATAATAATAGTAATATTACAGAAATATAGTGGCTGCCTGCAAAGTACAATCAACTGACAAAGTATTGAATTAGTAAAATCTAAATATTTTTTACATTTGTATACTTATGCTGCATTACTCCTTAATGCATTCACTGCTTACTTACGACAACTAGAAGGACAGCGCTCCGAAGGTCCTGGGTGAAGAAATAAAGTTGTTGTTCTCAAGTCCCAATCAGTGGCCTTCCGTCGCTGTCCTGTGACCTTGATGACACCTAAGGTCATCTTCACATCACTGCCTGTCACCCAAGCTCTTAGAAAAACATACTTTTGAGGTTTCTGAAGCCAAAGTGGGGAGGCAAGTCTTATGACGGGTGGGCCTTAAGCGTAGTAATGCAGGATAAGTATACAAATGTAAAAAATATTTAGATTTTACTAAATTTTTTACTTATCCTGCATTACTCCTTAATGCATCTGTATCGGACAGTTTGGAGGTGGGTAAACCTTCAGAATACAGAAACCTCAATAATTCACACCCTGCAATACGACACCAGTTAGTCGATAAACCGTGAAGCGGAAAAGTTCAGAAAAGAAACAAAACGCCATTACGGTAGGGTTGTTCAAAAATCAAAAAGATTGAACATAGGAATTAAAGAGAAATTCCCTATATACACGCTTAGTAATAAAGAAAATAATAGCTATTCAGCTAATTCTTTACTTACTACGTCATCGAGCCGTCGCTGACAAACAAGATTGTCTAATATTCTTCCACTGGCGGAGACTGAGTGACTTCACATGGAAGTTGACTGGCTCTGTATAGGGCGAGTTCTTTACTTGCGTCAGGGGTTTGCAACCTGCAGGATAACAACCAGAGGGCCAAACTTCGAACGTCTTCAACATCCTCGAGAGCCCCAACGCAAAGGTTATGACTAACGAAAATATGTGTCAAATCTCCAGAAATATCCTTCCGTGATTGTTACAAAACCACAATTGCCGTGTTGAGCCCTGGTAAGGCTGACACCTTGAGATCTTGAGGGTAATTCGCTCTCGGCGAGTTCCGTTTGGCGATCTCGTAGGCCTGAAGGATTACTGTGCGTAACCATAGAGATATGGTGTTTGCGATTATGCGACTGACTTCGGTCGTTGACGAAGTAAATACGGGTATCAATGACCGCTTCCTCGAACCACGCCTAGTCTTGGAGCGTCGAATGAAAACTCGAACTGCTCGCACCGAGCCCAGGAGAACTTCACCATGTACGATTCCCACAACAGTCGATATCGGTGGGATGGTGAAGGAACGGTCGGGTTGGCCTGGTAGTAGATTTTAGCAATAAAATCCCAGCATAACCCTAGATGTCCCGTTCCGTGCGTCCCATGCTCAAAACGGATCCGGGTTGAGTCGATCACATGTAGTTCGCTCACCCGTACCGCCATTGCTAATGCCAAGAGAAACCATTGTTTCCTTGGTGAGGTCATGAAATGAGGCAAGCTCCTCACAGCGATAGCCCGTTTGCGGAGCTCTCTATACTATACCGAGAGTGTAACGAAGGTGTCACGCGCTGGGAAGGAGCTTGAAAATGAGGATGCAATGAGGGGCTCGAAGTGGGCCCTCGCAAACCTCGAAGTACCACGTTCAAGTCCCAATCAGGTGGGTGGAACTTGGCCTTCTGATCCTCAAGCCTGAATGAGCATAATATGGCCTGTAGTTCCTTGACCTTAATCACATTGTGATTTTCCGGAAACGGCCAACACTAAGATAATTGCAGCCAATTACGTAGTAATGGTGCTACCTTCCAAGTGTTTTTGGGTACGCAATGTAGGAGGTATTCCTCTAGGAATTGTGACGCAATCGTAGGGTCTTGATTCTTTTCTTCCCTGTAAAAAGTCTCAAGTGATCCCCACTTGTCATCGTCGTCTCTGGGAGAGTAACGATGAACTAAAGCTATAGCTTTGCTGCCCGTGTCGAAATAACCCTTCGCACTTAAACGCCTTTTAAAGACGAACCATGCGTGAAGACGTTGGGTGAGGCAATTTTCTGTTGAGGGTGGATGTGTAGGTTGGACCACTGTGAGAGGGGTAGTGAATCGTTTTAGATTTTTCTGAGCTTGACGAACTACCCTCTCGCCGGTTACCAGGGTGCGACCAAAGGAGAGATGGAGATACCTTGTCTCCTTGATCCCCTGTATCACCTTGGGAAATAAAAGTGGTGGCAGAAAAGTGTAAGTTTTTTGTTTTTGTTTTCTGCCCTTCCTAAGTGATACTGAACTCGTCCACCGCCCAAGTCTGCGGATCCGGCAACGGGGAGATATATGTCATGAGTTGGTGGCCTAGGCAAGTTATAAACAAGTCAATGTTTGGTTGCCTGAATTCCTGAAGCAGTAACTGGAATGCTTCTGTGAGAAATTTCCACTCGGTGGGAGCCATCCTGTCTGGACGTGATAAAGTATCGGCCAGTATGTTTCTACATCCGGGGATGTGCTGAACTATGAACTTTAGTCACAGCCGATCCACTAGATGGAACAAATCTGAATGTCCTTAGAAGTAGAGAGTGGGAGTGTGTTGTTCCCCGATTGCACAGGCACCACACCGCAGTGCTGTTGTCTGTGGATATTGCGAGTCGGGCTAACTGTAGTTGATTCTGCCAATGTGATATAGCCAGAATTAAAGCTTCCAACTCCAAGTTGTTTATGTGCCACTTCCATTGAGTGCCGGGCCATAGCCCTGAGCTTATCTGGTCTTGTAAGTGAAGACCCCACCCCTGAAAGGGGACGTCCACAAACATGTGTGTATTCGGGGAAAACCCGAATAAAGAGACTCCGCAGACATTCAACGCCACAAATTGAGGCAAGGCTCTAGCTTAGTTGGTAGAGTGATGGCCTTGAGTGGCCTATGAACTGAAGTCAATAGGAAGGAGAATACTCCCGACTTCACCTCGTTGATTGTCTATCCCAGTTATTGACATGTGTTGAAGATACAGTAGATCGCCCTCCATCTACGACTCAAACCAAGGGTTCGTCAAGTGTAGATAGTTATTGGCTTCATTACTCCTGTAAATAGCCATAAGTGTCACTGACATGTCAAATGGGAAATACTACCATTGGTAGTGAACCCCAATGAACTGGACCTGAAAAGTCTACGGTTGGGATGGATAGTCGAGACTGATCAAGAATCAAACGTTCGTTGAACACAGAGAGATTGTGGATCATTTTCATCTTGTCTGGGTCCTTCATGAGTACCAGGTAGGTGTGAGGATAAAACCCCGGTGTAAAGACTGGGTTGGGAACCCACTCTACCATGTCTACAGCTCTTCTTACCAACAGTATGTCTATGTTGGATTTTCCCAATCAAACTGTGGTCAACGGTGGGGTTATCTCTACCCGTATACGGACACCATGATATAGTGCGATAAGTACGAAATCGTCCTTGAGACTTGTCTCTGCCAATCCCTTTCCCAGTAAGGGAATGCTGGTCTTCCCTGAGAAACGCGCGTCTAGGCTTATAATTCCCTGACTTGCCAGCCCGCTTAGACTTTCCAAGCTTTTGGGGAACTTGACGTGCGTGTCTGCGATCTGTTCGTTGAACAGGGGAGTAGATGACCAAGATTGACGTAATAGACTCTTGGGTGTAACGGTAATCTCCGTCAGAACGGTCTCAAGATGAATTTTCCTGTGGTCAAACTGACGCTGTAGGAAAAACACCATAGTTTGGAAGTGATCTAATCAGATAGGGTTATCCTCTAATAGATTCTGATCAACTGCAAACATTGACGATATTGGTCGTCTAAATGACGGAGCAAATGTGAGTTTTGGAGAAGTCTTCCTCCAATGACCTCGTGGTGTCCCTCTTATTTACCCCGTTATCAGGGGAGGGCGTTACTGACACGGGATGGTCTGCTACCCAATCGGGTACATGTGCTGAGCTGATCATGTGCCGGTTACTTAACCGAGTACACTGTAAGCCTTTGTGCTAACGTCATTTTAGAGACCTTGATTGGTACGCAGACGCTGCGCTCAGCGCAGGTCTGGAATGTTGGAACAGCGCTAAGCTGATCGTGCGACGCTTGCGTAATAGGAGCGCTTTGGGTAGCAGTCAGACGCTGCGCTCGGCGCAGGTCTATGCTGGATATGTTGGAACAGCGCTAAGCTGATCGTGCGTTGCTTGCGTAATAGGAGCACTTGCATGGGTAGCAGTCAGACGCTGCGCTCGTAATAGAAGTGCTTGGGTTGTAGTCAAGTGCTGCGCTCGGCGCAGATAAATCAGACACAAAGCTCAAAGGTATTGACTGGATCAAGGCTTGCGTCTAATCTACCCCCATTATAGCATCTTGATACGCTGGTGCTGTCGCCGACGTCACAGATTAACATATCTGGAAGTGTCTGGCGGCTGAAAAAATAGGAGCAGTTACGATACTCACAAAATCCTCCGGTATTGTTGATTTCGGTGGATGGTGTACTTCTGCAGTCACAGGCGTCATAATACCTGCAGATAATAACGGTTGGGTGGTAATGACCGAACCATGTCATTCGCTATTCTGCGATAGTGACATTCCTCTAGTCTCACGACGGAATAACTGCAAAATATGATTGTGAGTAATCTGCTTTTATATAGTAAACTCGTTGGATTAGAGATTTACACAAAAATTACATTTTGAATTTTGGCGAGCACACCTACGTGCACGCCTAGGACCGTGGATAAAGATCTTTGGGCGATTATTCCACGACAATATGTACACCACGCAAACATAAGTTACGCAATTAAACCATTGAAGAAATGGTACTGGAAGAATGCCGTAGAAAACAGTAATCTATCGGCAAAAATACGAATTGCAAGGGTATACAATATTTTTATATACGCAATTCAATGTAAACCAAGGGTATTTATATTTTCATTTAGGGTTTAGAGAGCACATCTGTGCGCAAACCAACCAACGTGGATGATAATCTTTGTAAGGTTTTTTCCACGACAATTAGTACAATGCTCAAAGGTATGTTACGCAATTAAACCCTTGTTGATGAGACAATACTGGAAGAGTGCCGAAGAATTTGAACACTAATCTATCAGCAAAATTATGAGTTGCAAGGGTATACAATATTTTTGTATGCGCAGCTCAATGTAAATGTATTTATATTTTCATTTAGGGTTTGGAGAGCACATCTGCGTACAGACCAAACAACGTGGATGATAATCTTTGTAAGATTTTTCCCATGACAATTAGTACCTCGCTCAATCATAAGTTGATGAGGCGGTACTGGAAGAATGCCATAGAATTGAACAATAATCTATCGGCAAAACTACGAGTTGCAAGAGTATACAATAGTTCATATACGCAACTCAATGTAAACCAAAAAGACCAACAAAAACCTATTTAATCGCATAAACATAGGTACGCAATAAAAGAATTGTTGATGAAGCGGGACTGGAAGAAAGCCGTATCGTATTTGACCAAATTTTTAACGAGTTGAAAAAGTATACAATAATTTGAGTATACGCAACTGACTGTTACGCCAAAGCTAGTAGTATTTAAGAACATAAGAATATGTTATACATACGTAGCTGAGAATTGTAAACAATATGACTACCTTGGCAGGCAAACGATTGTAACACAATTCAAAATGGCGGCGAACAACAATATTTTGGCGGGAAAAAAGACGAGTCTTATCACGCCTAATTAATTCACATAAAACTACACAACATGGTGAAAGTAATATGAAAAGAATACATCATCCATCGCAGATCAATTTTTAAGATTGTAGACAAACTGAAGGTCTAAAATTTATCCAAAAGCAGAGCTCTGCTGGGACACGTCCTAGCTGTGCTGTGACAAGCAGTGATGTGAAGATGACCTTAGGTGTCATCAAGGTCACAGGACAGCGACGGAAGGCCACTGATTGGGACTTGAGAACAACAACTTTATTTCTTCACCCAGGACCTTCGCAGCGCTGTCCTTCTAGTTGTCGTAAGTAAGCAGTGAATGCATTAAGGAGTAATGCAGGATAAGTAAAAAAATTAATCCACACAACCAGCACATGACCAGGCAGATTTCAGAAGCCACTTTCATCACTGCTAGGTTTTTTCCTATACAACAAGCCAGGGGGGGAGGGATGAAGCTCATGGTCATGTCATGTTTGTACGACAACACACAATCAATCAAAAAGTTGCCTCATACAAAAACAATTAACAATTTCAGTACCCTGTAGGTGCAGATGGCTCCCTAGGGGTGGGTGTTACTGTAAATATACTCACTGATTTTGAAATTAGACAGAGGAGTGGTCGAGGACGGGAAGTAGTACTCAGGGCCTATTCTGCTCCCTTGGGATTGGTGTTACTATAAATGTTACTCACTGCTCCTGACATCAGACAGGGGTTTTGTCTGGGCCTGGGCTGGGAAGTAGTACTCAGGGCCTATTCTGCTCCCTTGGGATTGGTGTTACTATAAATGTTACTCACTGCTCCTGACATCAGACAGGGGTTTTGTCTGGGCCTGGGCTGGGAAGTAGTACTCAGGGCCTATTCTGCTCCCTTGGGACTGGTGTTACTATAAATGTTACTTACTGCTCCTGACATCAGACAGGGGTTTTGTCTGGGCCTGGGCTGGGAAGTAGTACTCAGGGCCTATTCTGCTCCCTTGGGATTGGTGTTACTATAAATGTTACTCACTGCTCCTGACATCAGACAGGGGTTTTGTCTGGGCCTGGGCTGGGAAGTAGTACTCAGGGCCTATTCTGCTCCCTTGGGATTGGTGTTACTATAAATGTTACTTACTGCTCCTGACATCAGACAGGGGTTTTGTCTGAGCCTGGGCTGGGAAGTAGTACTCAGGGCCTATTCTGCTCCCTTGGGATTGGTGTTACTATAAATGTTACTCACTGCTCCTGACATCAGACAGGGGTTTTGTCTGGGCCTGGGCTGGGAAGTGGTACTGGATAAAGCAGTCCGTCTCTCCCCACATCATGTTGTCAAACAGCTTGAGATCCCGAATAGCCTCAATCACAACCTCAAACACATGCTCCACTGTAACAGAAATATATACGAAATGATATGCAATAGAGAATCAATACTCATGTCTGGTAGACAACATGATACAGTAAATGAATGTTTAGAGTCACAGTCAGCAGTACCCAACTGTATCACAGCCACCTGGAAATAATCAAGTCCTGACCATGCAAACCAGCTTCTGAAAACATCAGCATCCACACCATCGGGGGTCATGCAGTGAGTGCAAACACCAACACTCTAACCACAAGCATGGGATATTGCTGACCAATTCTAAACCCCAAATCCCCACAGATGTGAGAACAAAAGTATATATACCTGCTGAATCTGTGGCTGGATGGTGGCCATTCACATCATCACGAGCAGCCAGGTCATGTCTGAAGGTAGAAGCAAAGAACCTATTATTTGAACATCAGTACAGGACACAGGTAGGACACAGGCGGGACACGGATAGGGACACAGGCGAGACATAGGCAGGGCACAAATGGGGCACAGGTGAGACAGGTAGGACACAGGTGAGACACAGGCGGGATAGGTAGGACACAAATGGGACACAGGTGAGATAGGTGAGACACAGGTAGGACACAGGCAGGACAGGTATGATACAGGTGAGACACAGGTAGGACAGGTGAGACACAGGTGAGACAGATGGGACACAGGCGGGACAGGTAGGACACAAACGTGATACAGGTGAGACACAGGTGAGACAGGTAAAACACAGGCTGGACACAGGTGAGACAAGTGGTACAGGTAGGACACAGGTGAGGGGTAGGACACAGGCGGGACAGGTAGGACACAAATGGGACACAGTTGAGACAGTTAAAACACAGGTGAGAGGCAGGATACAGGCAGGATACAGGCAGGACACAGGTGAGATAGGTGGGACACAGGTGAAAACAGGTAGGACACAGGTGAGACAAGTTGTACAGGTATGACACAGGCGGGGCAGGTAGGACACAAATGGGACACAGGTGAGAAAGGTATGAGACAGGTGGGACACAGGTGAGACAGGTAGGTTACAGGTAGGACACAGGTGAGACAGGTGGGACACAGGTGAGACAGGTGGGTCACAGGAAGGACACAAATGGGACACAGGTGAGACAAAGGTGAGATACAGGAAGGACACAGGTGAGACACAGGTGATACAGGTGGGACACAGTTAGGACACAGATGAGACAAAGGTAGGACAGGTTGGACACAGGGGAGACACAGGTGTGACAAAGGTAGGACAGAGGTGGGACACAGGTGAGACAGGTAGGATACAGGTAGGATGCAGGTGAGACAAGTGGTACAGGCAGGACACAGGCGGGGCAGGTAGGACACAAATGGGACACAGGTGAGACAAAGGTGAAATATAGGAAGGACACAGGTGAGACAGAGGTGAGACACAGTTAGGACACAGGTGAGACAAAGGTAGGACAGGTTGGACACAGGTGAGACACAGGTGTGACAAAGGTCGGACAGAGGTAGGACACATGTGAGACAGGTGGGACACAGGTAGGACACAGGTGAGAAAAAGGTAGGACAGGGTGGACACAGGTGAGACACACGTGTGACAAAGGTAAGACTGAGGTAGGACACAAGTGAGACAGGTGGGATACAGGTAGGACACAGGTGTCTGAGTTACCTCTCCAGACTGTGAAGTGGCCTCTCTGGGATCATCACCGACCCATCTCCATCCTGCTTGACCCGCTGTAGACTTGCAATCTGTACACAACAGCTAGCAGTGAGTAACTGAGACAATAGGGTCTCCCTATTAACAAGTTGGCCAGTATGCAGTAGTTGATAGCTTGAGCAACAATGCATCATTGTATAATGACCTAACCAGCTTACATGTGCAGGTTGGTCTTTCCTGGATGTCATCATTCTATGTATATTATATGCTCAACAGAGATTTTGACCTACGAATTTTAGGTGATAAGTTTGTCAGATCATTCAAAGGACAAGAAAATGGAGAATAGTTCAGAAAAGTTAGAGTTAAAAGAATCTGACAAATTAAACCCTGGGAAACCACTAAAAATTTGCACAGATCTTTCATATGACTTCAAACAACTAATGACCAGCACAGCCATTTTAAGAAACACCCTCACACACCTGTTCCGCCGACCCCATCGCGAGCACCAGCCGGAGCTGCCCAAAGTTGAAGCTGGTGAAGGGATCGGTGATGCCGAAGTAGTTGTCTGCCGCAATCACTGGATACTGTCAAGGAAATTGAAGCTGTCAGTACAAAGAATTATGGTTCCCTCATGCGTGAAAAGTTCCTGTGTGGATGCATCATGTTTAAATAGTTCCTGTGTGGATGCATCATGTTTGAATAGGTCCTGTGTGGATGCATCATGTATGAATAGTTCCTGTGTGGATGCATCATGTTTGAATAGTTCCTGTGTGGATGCATCATGTTTGAATAGTTCCTGTGTGGATGCATCATGTGTGAATAGTTCCTGTGTGGATGCATCATGTTTGAATAGTTCCTGTGTGAATAGTTCCTGTGTGGATGCATCATGTTTGAATAGTTCCTGTGTGGATGCATCATGTGTGAATAGTTCCTGTGTGGATGCATTATGTTTGAATAGTTCCTGTGTGGATGCATCATGTTTGAATAGGTCCTGTGTGAATGGTTCCTGTGTGGATGCATCATGTTTGAATAGGTCCTGTGTGGATGCATTATGTTTGAATAGTTCCTGTGTGGATGCATCATGTGTGAATAGTTCCTGTGTGGATGCATTATGTTTGAATAGTTCCTGTGTGGATGCATCATGTTTGAATAGGTCCTGTGTGAATGGTTCCTGTGTGGATGCATCATGTTTGAATAGTTCCTGTGTGGATGCATCATGTTTGAATAGTTCCTGTGTGAATAGTTCATGAGTGGATACTTCAAGTGTGAATGAATAGTTTATGTGTGAATAGGTCACCTACTGTGATGCAAGTACAAACCTGAGACTTGAGAAGGGCGTTAGCCACTCTTCGATCCCGGAAGGACATGTAGAACTGATGGAGGCTCAGCTTCACCATACCTATCAGCTGGAGACAAAACATGGGACATATTAACAACATACACCTTACAAAATCCAAAACAACAATTTACACTACCAGATGTCTAGTTGTCCAGGGCATCAACATTCCCTGTGCAGAGCTGCATTCCCTAATCATCCCCTTATCCCCCGGCTATGATCCTTGGCTTGTCGGCACCACACCGGTACTTCTGGCTTTCACTGAAGTTTGTCAGCACCATACCGGTACTTCTGGCTTTCACTGAAGTTTGTCAGCACCATACGGGTACTTCTGGCTTTTATTGAAGTTTGTCAGCACCATACCGGTACTTCTGGCTTTCATTGAAGTTTGTCAGCACCATACCGGTACTTCTGGCTTTCATTGAAGTTTGTCAGCACCACATTGGTACTTCTGGCTTTCATTGAAGTTTGTCAGCACCATACGGGTACTTCTGGCTTTCATTGAAGTTTGTCAGCACCATACCGGTACTTCTGGCTTTCATTGAAGTTTGTCAGCACCACATTGGTGCTTCTGGCTTTCATTGAAGTTTATCAGCACCATACCGGTACTTCTGGCTTCATTGAAGTTTGTCAGCACCATACCGGTACTTCTGGCTTTCATTGAAGTTTGTCAGCACCATACCGGTACTTCTGGCTTTCACTGAAGTTTGTCAGCACCATACCGGTACTTCTGGCTTTCATTGAAGTTTATCAGCACCATACCGGTACTTCTGGCTTCATTGAAGTTTGTCAGCACCATACCGGTACTTCTGGCTTTCACTGAAGTTTGTCAGCACCATACCGGTACTTCTGGCTTTCACCCAAGTTTGTCAGCACCTTACTGGGACTTCTGGGTTTCACCAAAATGGAAAACATGATGTCAAGTGTTCACATCGTTATATAATTGAAACAATATCAATGTGCTTTAGAAAGTCCCTCCCTCCCATTGTGAATGATTGTGAAGGTAACAATGTCATACCTTGTCATCACCAGCTGCTGTCGTCTTGTCCCACACTTCGATGACCAGGAAGTTGTTCCTCATGCGCTCCAACAACGCCGGGCTCAGCAGAACAGGGGCAACCTTCATACAGGAACAGATATATCACACTGTGTCACAGAGCGACCTTCACACAGGAACAGATATATCACACTGTCTCACAGAGCGACCTTCACACAGAAACAGATATATCA
The DNA here is from genome assembly GCF_023055435.1 of Haliotis rufescens. Lineage (NCBI taxonomy): Eukaryota > Metazoa > Mollusca > Gastropoda > Lepetellida > Haliotidae > Haliotis > Haliotis rufescens. Next base: position 5,188,813 of record NW_025964057.1, read on the forward strand.
CACTGTGTCACAGAGCGACCTTCACACAGGAACAGATATATCACACTGTGTCACAGAGCGACCTTCACACAGGAACAGATATATCACTTTGTGTCACAGAGCGACCTTCACACAGGAACAGATATATCACACTGTGTCACAGAGCGACCTTCACACAGGAACAGATATATCACACTGTGTCACAGAGCGACCTTCACACAGGAACAGATATATCACACTGTGTCACAGAGCGACCTTCACACTGGAACAGATATATCACACTGTGTCACAGAGCGACCATCACACAGGAACAGATATATCACACTGTGTCACAGAGCGACCTTCACACTGGAACAGATATATCACACTGTGTCACAGAGCGACCTTCACACAGGAACAGATATATCACACTGTGTCACAGAGCGACCTTCACACAGGAACAGATATATCACTCTGTGTCACAGAGCGACCTTCACACAGGAACAGATATATCACACTGTCACAGAACGACCTTCACACAGGAACAGATATATCACACTGTGTCTACTGTAGTAATGGTCCACTCTACTGTAGGAATGGTCTACTCTACTGTAGTAATGGTCGACTCTACTGTAGCAATGATCTACTTTACTGTAGCAACAGTCCACTCTACTGTAGCAATGATATACTCTACTGTAGTAATGATCGACTCTACAGTAGGAATGGTCTACTCTACTGTAGGAATGGTCTACTCTACTGTAGGCATAGCCTCAGACTACAGATGTAGAGAGATTGTCACTGTACCTGCAGCAATGGTCTACTCTACTGTTGGAATAGCGTCAGACTACAGATGTAGAGAGATTGTCACTGTACCTGCAGCAATGGTCTACTCTACTGTAGCAATGATCTACTCTAGTGTGGGAATGCTCTACTTTACTGTAGCAACGGTCCACTCTACTGTAGGAATGGTCCACTCTACTGTAGCAATGATCTACTCTACTGTAGTAATGGTCGACTCTACTGTTGCAATGGTATGCTCTAGTCTACTGTAGGAATGCTCTACTCTACAGTAGGAATGCTCTACTCTACTGCAGGAATGCTCTACTCTACTGTAGCAATTGTCTACTCTACTGTAGAAATGGTCCACTCTAGAGTAGGAATGGTCCACTCTACAGTAGGAATGGTCTACTCTACAGTAGGAATGGCCTACTATACTGTAGGAATGGTCCACTATACAGTAGGAATGGTCTACTCTACTGTAGGAATGGTCTACTCTACAGTAGGAATGGTCTACTCTACTGTAGTAATAGTCGACTACTGTTGCAATGGTATGCTCTAGTCTACTGTAGGAATGCTCTACTCTACTGTAGGAATGCTCTACTCTACTGCAGGAATGCTCTACTCTACTGTAGCAATTGTCTACTCTACTGTAGGAATGGTCCACTCTACTGTAGCAATGGTCTACTCTACTTCAGGAATGGCCTCAGACTACAGATGTAGAGAGATTGTCACTGTACCTGCAGCAATGGTCTACTCTACTGTAGGAATGGCCTCAGACTACAGATGTAGAGAGATTGTCACTGTACCTGCAGCAATGGTCTACTGTACTGTAGGTGAGGTGAGGTGAAATGGGGTTTAACGTCGCGTCCAAGATTATTGCACTTATATAGCGACTCTACTGTAGGAATAGCCTCAGATTACAGATGTAGAGAGATAGTCACTGTACCTACAGCAATGGTCTACTCTACTGTAGGAATGGCCTCAGACTACAGCTGTAGAGAGATTGTCACTGTACCTGCAGCAATGGTGTACTCTACTGTAGGAATAGCCTCAGATTACAGATGTAGAGAGATAGTCACTGTACCTGCAGCAATGGTCTACTCTACTGAAGGAATGGCCTCAGACTACAGCTGTAGAGAGATAGTCACTGTACCTGCAGCAATGGTCTACTCTACTGAAGGGATGGCCTCAGACTACAGCTGTAGAGAGATAGTCACTGTACCTGCAGCAATGGTCTACTCTACTGAAGGGATGGCCTCAGACTACAGCTGTAGAGAGATAGTCACTGTACCTGCAGCAATGGTCTACTCTACTGAAGGGATGGCCTCAGACTACAGCTGTAGAGAGATGGTCACTGTACCTGCAGCAATGGTCTACTCTACTGAAGGGATGGCCTCAGACTACAGCTGTAGAGAGATAGTCACTGTACCTGCAGCAATGGTCTACTCTACTGAAGGGATGGCCTCAGACTACAGCTGTAGAGAGATGGTCACTGTACCTGCAGGAAGTTGAACTGTGGCTGAAGTGTGCCCCAGCAGACTGTGGAATGAACAGCATCGTTACACCAGAACATCCGACACACAAGATAGGAGTTCCGTGTTGAGAGGTCGCGGGCACCAGGACCTGCAGAGATTAACAACATGACAACAAACATAGCACTCAAACAGACTTTAAAAACAAAACTGCATCAAGGGCAAAAATTGTCAACACATGTCTGGAAGGGGGTTGTTATAACCGCCTGATCACTCTCTGCTATGTTCAGCTTAAGGACCTCAGTCATCACTGTTTATTTTCATGCATGTGACTATTACACTAACCCAACATGGGAGAGGGGAGGGGGCTTTGTTGTAATAGCCTGATCACTCTCTGCTATGTTCAGCTTAAGGACCTCAGTCATCACTGTTTATTTTCATGCATGTGACTATTACACTAACCCAACATGGGAGAGGGGTGGGGGGTTGTTGTAACAGCCTGATCACTCTCTGCTATGTTCAGCTTAAGGACCTCAGTCATCACTGTTTATTTTCATGCATGTGACTATTACACTAACCCAACATGGGAGAGGGGTGGGGGGTTGTTGTAACAGCCTGATCACTCTCTGCTATGTTCAGCTCAAGGACCTCAGTCATCACTGTTTATTTTCATGCATGTGACTTTTACACTAACCCAACATGGGAGAGGGGTGGGGGGTTGTTGTAACAGCCTGATCACTCTCTGCTATGTTCAGCTTAAGGACCTCAGTCATCACTGTTTATTTTCATGCATGTGACTATTACACTAACCCAACATGGGAGAGGGGTGGGGGGTTGTTGTAACAGCCTGATCACTCTCTGCTATGTTCAGCTCAAGGACCTCAGTCATCACTGTTTATTTTCATGCATGTGACTTTTACACTAACCCAACATGGGAGAGGGGTGGGGGGTTGTTGTAACAGCCTGATCACTCTCTGCTATGTTCAGCTCAAGGACCTCAGTCATCACTGTTTATTTTCATGCATGTGACTTTTACACTAACCCAACATGGGAGAGGGGTGGGGGGTTGTTGTAACAGCCTGATCACTCTCTGCTATGTTCAGCTCAAGGACCTCAGTCATCACTGTTTATTTTCATGCATGTGACTATTACACTAACCCAACATGGGAGAGGGGTGGGTTTTTTTTGTAACAGCCTGATCACTCTCTGCTATGTTCAGCTCAAGGACCTCAGTCATCACTGTTGTTTTCATGCATGTGACTTTTACACTGTCTATTTTCATGCATGTGACTATTACACTCACCAAACATGGGACAGGGGAGGGGAATTGTTGTAACAGCCAGATCACTCTCTGCTATGTTCAGCTCAAGGACCTCAGTCATCACTGTCTATTTTCATGCATGTGACTATTACACTCTTCCCAACATGGGAGTGGGGAGGGGGGGTTGTTGTAACAGCGAGTTCACTCACCTGATGTAGGGGGAGGTTGTTGTAACAGCATGGGGCGCCGGTTGACCAGGTGTAATGGGGGCACTCCCTGTAGGCTGAGGTTCTGACCGTTGGGCACCATCAACATCATGTGCAGGGTCAGTGGCTGGACAAGAAGACATTGCAACAGTCAGGAATATAACATGACACTCAGAGATCAACACCATGAAAACATGTATGCTACGGCTGCAGGTAATTGTGTTTCACAGTGTTGTGAAATCATAATGATCTCAGTTTGCATGGTGCTAACATTTGTCTGTGATGCAGGTAGACCCTAGGTGGCTTTCCCTGCTGATATCAGTGAGTGAGTGAGTGATTATGGTTTAACGCCGCTTTTAGCAATATTCCTGCAATATCACAGCGGGGGACACCAGAAATGAGCTTCACACATTGTACCCATTTCGGGATTCGAACCCGGGTCTTCGGCGTGACGATCGAAAGCTTTAACCACTAGGCTACCCGACTGCCCCCTGCTGATATCAAGGCATTAAGCAGTCTTCAGCCATCTGCAGCCTGCTTCACAGCCATCCTGACACCCATCTCAGGCCACATAGTTGCGACTAAAACGATCACTAAAACGATCGCTAATTCGACCTAAATTTCAATTTGTCTACTGTCTAAAATTCAGAGGTAGCCAAATGACTACTTGAAAATATCTTGTGGCACCTAAATTCTATTGCTTCACATTTGAAGACACAAAAATAAATAACAGCTAAATGTGGAAAACATGTCTCCTAATAATTGTACTTGTGTATAAGTCTTGCTCAAGTCGACAATGAACAGAAATACATAAATATTAATGTAATTAGTATCTTATTTCAGACGACAATGCTCATTGAATAAGCAAGGATATAACTAAATAATCTAGTAACATAAATTGCATCATTGTTTGAGTCACAAATAACGAAAATCAAGTACAATTTCCATTAATATACAATTCCAAGACTGGCTAGCTGGAAAAAAATTCCTGTAGACAGATGGCTACTTGGTAAAAGTTTAAACTTTGAGGCTTGCATCTCTTCAGGCTCACTACTCCTACTTTCACCTATGTCTACTCCATCCATGATTCTTTTCTCTTTAGGAGCATACACCCATGGGTGGAAGTGGCACACCACTAAAGTCCATTATTATTATTATTATTATTATTATTATTATTATTATTATTATCACTTTCTAAAATGTAATTCAGATGGAACTGGTGCTGGTGGAAGAAAGAGGACTCACTTCTGGTTGGTTGTTGGTGTTGGGCTGACTGACAGCTTGAGACGGGACGGAGTGGAGTTGCTGTAGGTGGTTGACTGATGATGTTTGAGCAATGCTGGAGGTATTGTCGTTGAAGTGTTGTGAAACATGATTGGATGACTGAGCTTGTAATGAAGGCATTGGTTGGCTATCTTGAGAAGACAATGAATGAGCAGGAAAATCTGAAAAAAACCAAATGTCCCTTTTGTGATTACTTCAATAAAATCAACATATACATTAAAAGCTAAATATGTCACTAAGTGTAAATATAAAGTATACGGGGAATATTTATCTGTATATGTGTGACCTTGACATTTGACACTAAGCCCACACAAAACATTACGCCTTTGAAATGATGAATTAATCCCTTAGAAAACGCAAATTAGCAAGGTCACCAGACAGAGACCACACAGCATGTTATCAGATAGACCACACAGAAAGTTATCAGACAGAGACTACACAGCATGTCATCAGATAGAGACAACACACATGTTATCATTTAGAGACCTCACAGCATGTTATCAGATAGAGACCACACAGCATATCAGCTAGAGCATATTATCATATAGACCAAAAAGCATGTTATCAGATAGAGACCACACAGTATGTTATCAGAAAGACCACAAAGTATGTTATCAGATAGATACCACAACATGTCATCATATAGAGACCTCGCAGCATGTTATCAGATAGAGACCACACAGCATATCAGCTAGAGCATATTATCATATAGAACAAAAATCATGTTATCACATAGAGACCACACAGTATGTTATCAGAAAGACCACACAGCATGTTATCAGATAGAGACCACAACATGTCATCATATAGAGACCTCACAACATGTTATCAGATAGAGAACACACAGCATATCAGCTAGAGCATGTTATCAAATACAGACCACACAGCATGTTATCAGCTAGAGACCACACAGTATGTTATCAGATAGACCACACAGCATGTTATCAAATAGACCACACAGCATGTCATCATATAGAGACCTCACAGCATGTTATCAGATAGAGACCTTACAGCATGTTATCAGATAGAGACCACACAGTATGTTATCACTTAGAAAACACACAGCATGTCATCAGATAGAGACCTTACAGCATGTTATCAGATAGACCACACAGCATGTTATCAGATAGAGACCACACAGCATGTTATCAGATAGAGACCACACAGCATGATATCAGATAGAGACCACAGCATGCTATTAGATAGAGACCACACATTATGTTATCAGATAGAGACCACACAGCATGTTATCAGATAGAGACCACAGTATGTTATCAGATAGAGACCACAACATGTTTTCATATAGAGAACTTATAGCAGGTTATGAGATAGACCACACAGCATATCAGCTAGAGCATGTTATTAGATAGAGACCACACAGCATGTTATCAGATAGAGAACACACAGTATGTTATCAGCTAGAGACCTCACAGCATGTTATTAGATAGAGACCACACAACATGTTATCAGATAGAAAACACACAGCATGTTATCAGATAGACCACACAGCATGTTATCAGATAGAGACCACACAGCATGTTATCAGATAGAGACCACACAGCATGTTATCAGATAGAGACCACAGCATGCTATTAGATAGAGACCACACAGCATGTTATCAGATAGACCACACAGCATGTGATCAGATAGAGACCACAACATGTTTTCATATAGAGACCTTATAGCAGGTTATGAGATAGACCACACAGCATATCAGCTAGAGCATGTTATTAGATAGAGACCACACAGCATGTTATCAGATAGAGAACACACAGTATGTTATCAGCTAGAAACCACACAGCATGTTATCAGCTAGAGACCACACAGCATGTTATCAGATAGAGACCACAGAGTTTGTTATCAGATAGACCACACAGCATGTGATCAGATAGAGACCACAACATGTTTTCATATAGAGACCTCACAGCAGGTTATCAGATAGAGACCACACAGTATGTTATCAGATAGAGACCACACAGTATGTTATTAGATAGAGACCACACAGCATGTTATGAGATAGACCACACAGTATGTTATCAGATAGAGACCACACAGCATGTTATGAGATAGACCACACAGCATGTTATCAGATAGAGACCTCACAGTATGTTATCAGATAGAGACTGTACCAAACATAATTCACACTTGCTATGATAGGCAAGACCTGAGAAGTTACTGTGGTCACAAGCTGTTTGTGTTACAGACAAGCAGTCAAGTCTTCTTGTCCCCATGACACCTCACCTGCATGTCTGGTCTGCACCACAAATGGTGGAGGAGGCAGAGAGTTGAGGCTGCCAGCTGTCTGAGAAGAGGGAGGAGCAGGTTCGGGAATGGGGACAATCTTGGCCCTGCCACTCATCTCCACAAGCTTGGTCTTAGCCAGAGCTGTGGCAAACTCGCGGTGGTCCGATGCTAACTCAACCACCGTCTGGAATTGAAGTGATACAGAGTCTTTGAAGACATTTAGAAGGTTTATTATACATACACAACGCTTCATCAGGGGACGGATCATAGGATAAGTATAACGATGATATGTTCAGCAACATAAATATACGAGTCTAAGTTTCAAAGTCTCTGCTCCAAAATGTATCTTTCTATCAAGATTAATGGTCAATATTTCAAGACACATCTTGTTTCTCCTGTACTGTCAGAAAAAAGGAATTGCTCATGTACAAATATTCTGCGTGAACTAAATGCAGTGAAAGCCTGTTGTCAAGACCTTGACTATCTCTAGAAGATGATGTAACTCTATGGCCTCGTTTAATCCTTATCGACATAATGGTCTGACTCTGCTTGAATTGGTATATTCACTGTATATTGATATTTCACCTTGAGATGTCCGAACACTCCACACAGACTGTTGTGGCGGAGTGAGGAGTTGAGGGACGTGTTTCTGCTGGACTCCCTGACCTCAAGCTGCCGGTCACTGCACAGACTATCCGACTTGAGGATGGACTTGAGGGACACTCCACACGACCCCACAGGTGCCGGCTAGCCGGACAGTCGGACAGTCAGACATGTCAATCAATTGTCAAACAAAATAGTGAGTGAACTTATGAGTATATGTGGTTCCACACGACCCAAAGGGCGTTGGGTAGCAGGAGGACAGTCAGCATGATCAACCAGATCACATCTATCCACACCATGGGGTACAGTCACACACCATCAACCAGGTCACATCTATCCACACCATGGGGTACAGTCACACACCATCAACCAGATCACATCTATCCACACCATGGTGTAGTCACACACCATCAACCAGATCACATCTATCCACACCATGGTGTAGTCACACACCATCAACCAGGTCACATCTATCCACACCATGGGGTACAGTCACACACCATCAACCAGGTCACATCTATCCACACCATGGGGTACAGTCACACACCACCAACCAGGTCAAATCTATCCACACCATGGGGTACAGTCACACACCACCAACCAGGTCACATCTATCCACACCATGGGGTACAGTCACACACCATCAATAAGGTCACATCTATCCACAACATGGGGTACAGTCACACACCATCAATAAGGTCACATCTTTCCACACCATGGGGTACAGTCACACACCATCAATAAGGTCACACAGGCTGATCAATCAATATAATCTTTAATCTACTTATTGACTTATCAATATTATTCACTTATTGAGGAGATAAAAAGGTTTAAGTGTGAAACTTACAATCTTCTGTCCTGCCTCTCTGGAGAAGACTTTAAACACAAGGGCAGATTTCCACCATTTCTCAATGGAGCTGCCATCAAACATGATGGGAAAAACTGACCGGTGACTGAATGTCACCACTGAAACATAGAGCACAGAACTGTTGACTTCCACGTCATGATGTACATGACATGAGCTTGTCTGGACCAGGCCACCAAGTCACTAGGACCAAATCAACGAGCCTGATCAACCGAGCCAATTTACCAACAAGTGTTGGGCATCTAACCCACTCTATCTCGGTATCCCTACAGGGACCACATGCATGGAATTTCAGTTTCGTAAATCAACTTTTTGAGTCCCATTGCTGTAAATGAAAATGATAGTTTTAATCGGATAACCATAAAGGTCATAGTATTAAACATGCCATTTAAAGTGTCCTCATCTTCATAAATTACTGATCTTATCATACAGATTAATGGGGACAAGACAGATCACAGGTAGTTAAAGTCACAAAGTGAGAAGAGTCAGAAGAATACCCCAAGGTCAAGGTGAGAAACAATGAGATGTGGAGTTCGGGATAAAGGGTTAATTGGAAAGGCAGTGTCACACACTAGATGCCGGTCTAAAACAATTGGACAAAAGTGCCTGTACCGTTATTTTTTATGTTCTTTGAAGCCACTCTCATGACCTCTGTTGCCATCGTATTGGGTGAGTATTTGTCTCTGGAGGTCGCCACGACTGGAAACTGATATTCTATGAAGTAGGTGCTGGAACATGAGAAGAAACCTATGTCATCCATCTAACACCATGTAGACAGCAAACATGGTTCTACACTGGTGTGACAGATAATCCATACACATATCACTGGGGAAAACAAGGTGTGTGTGTGTGTGTGTGTGTGTGTGTGCGTGTGCGCGCGCGCGCGTGCGCGTGTGTGCTTGTGTGTGTGTGTGTGTCTGTTTGTGTGCCTGTCCATGTGTGTGTCTGTGCACCTGTGAGTGTCCGTCTGTGTGTCTGTGTCTGTATGTGTGTCTCTGTTTGTGTATATGTGTTGGGAGGAAGGTGGCAAAAGTAATATAATATTCAGAAAATATCCAAATACAAGCATGTCCAACCAACTGGGATTGAAATAAGACCTGCTTGTGATATTGAAAATTTCCTTTTTTCCTTATTCTTTGATCCTGGTGTGGAAACGTCCAAGAAAAAGATTTCCAGCTAAAAAAAACCCAACTCACCGCAACACACACCATACATCACAATAGTTACCACAGTAATCATGGGTCACACACACCATACATCACTATAGTTACCACAGTAATCATGGGTCACACACACCATACATCACTATAGTTACCACAGTAATCATGGGTCACACACACCATACATCACTATAGTTACCACAGTAATCATGGGTCACACACCACTGCAATCTCATGTGATGCCATCCCTTTCTAGAGCATACTGGCTGTGGGGCATGTGATGCCACCCGGTGTGATGATGCCCCTTGCGATCCATCACCTGACATTCCCTGAACCCTCATTCCCTTTCTAGAGCATACAGGCTGTGGGGCACGTGATGCGGGGATGTCTGGGTAGACGTATATACCATATTTTCTTGAGCATAGTGCACACTTTTTTCTCCAAAACATACAGCTGTGTAGAAGGGGGTGTGCATTATACACTCATTAATCAGTTTTGATTTTTTTTTTTTCCCCAACGGAAAGACATTACCATGAGTACGTAACACCGGAAATACCATGTCAACAAATCCATACTGAAGTACGCAAATAAATCATGAAATGACACACTCTGGCTATAAAAAGTGTTCTTTGTATATCTGGACTTATGTTTGTAACTTATTTCATAAATTTTATTAAAAATTCCTTAATATTGTTTTAATTAATTTCAGTGAAATCATGTGTGAAGCGATCGGAAGATCGGACAACTCAGTTATTAACAGCAACCACGAACAGATTACCGCTACTGACGCCTCATATTTGTTATAGTTTGACGATTCTATGTCAACATGTAGTTCTCGTGATCACGTGCGCGGGAGCCTTGACGGTGACTGGTCAAACTGGTTCCAAATAATAATCAGCAATAGTGATCAGCTGCTTCGCTTAGGGTTATAATTTTGTAGAATTTTCCTATTCGGAATATTCTATAAGTAATACGTTACCACTGTTATACCGAGGCTGTTGTCCCCCACAACTGCTGCTATAGCGAAATCTACCACAGAGATCTCAATTACCTCGTGCGTAGCCACCTAGCTGCCATGTGACACCCTTCACTCTTGTCTCCTGCGAGAGCAAGTGCTCGGGGGACGGACGGGCGGGCAGCAGCCCAGTGGTAACGTATTACTTATAGAATATTCCGAATAGGAAAATTCTACAAATTACATTAAGTAATACGTTACCACTGTTATACCGAGGCTGACTACCACAGTAGGCGGTGGGGAGCACCTACAACCCGAATCCTGACTGCTAGCGTTCCTTCCGACCAGCGGAAGTAAACACCAAGGCAGAAGCACTCGATGCGCATGCACCTAGCTAGGCGTTACCCTATAGGAATACCAAAGCACTGTCAAGCGCATACCGTATGGCTCAATCGTCATTGCCAAAACGATTGGTGACTCCAAACGGCCCCACTGGATAGGTATTTCATCGCCGCAGCGGATGAGAACACTGTATCCGCGTGAGCTTAATCTTAGATCAGGTTAAACAGTCGAAAAGAGGGAAATTAATTTGATTCAGACCGTATATCCCAGAGCAAGCCTACTTAAAGTATGCATTAGGCGCGTGACCTAATTCCAGTATTTGTAAGCATGCATCACAAGGTTGGGATACACGACAGACAATTAAAGACATAATTGTCAAAATACAAATAAGGACAAAGCACACAAAAAGCCGCCCTCACCTGTGGTGTGAGTGCGCTGGTTTGCGGGACCCCAACTCCTGTACCCACGGCAGTGGGAACATTGGAGTCGACCCAGATTGACCACCGTGCAAGGTCAGACGCCTGAGGAGTTCGGAATTGTGCTGGGCACACCCCTTAGGTGCCCGCTTGCGCCGCGATCCGCGGGCCAAGACGGTGCACACTCTCCACGACGGCATCAGCGACCTGTTTGAGGTAATGATTGGCAAAAACCGAGTCAGAACGCCAGTAACAACCTCGTAATATTCTGCGAACAGAGATATTCGAGTGTAGGGCAAATGTTGCCGCTAGCGCCCTGATCTCGTGCGGGTTTGACCCCGCTACCGGTAACCCCCGAGACCGGTACGCCAGATTGATGACAGAACGAAGCCACAACGCAATCGAGTTGCGAGTTATGTCAACCGTGCGATTAGGGTTACACGATATGAACAGACGGTCACGCCCTTGTCTACGTTCATTCGAAGCCTTTAGATAATACTTAAGGGCCCTAACCGGACACAGCGCTCTGTCCTCAGTATCAGCAGGATGTAAGATTTCTTTGAGTGATCTTACAGTGAATTCTCTCTCCGTTTGCCCGACTCTCTGATTCTTGGCGACGAAGCCCATGAGCACGCCCAGGCGGACCGCTCCTTCGTCACCCCTATCGAATCGTACCTTCGGGACATCGAGTGCATGAATTTCGGATACACGTGCCGCCGTGGCAAAGGAGAGGAGAAATGCTGTTTTCCAAGTCACATGCCGGAACGAAGCACTATGCAAGGGTTCATACGTAGCTTCCGTAAGTGATTGCAACACTAGGGAAAGATCCCAGGCCGGTGCCCAATGGCGGCCCTTCTTAAGATCGTGCTGTTTGAAACCCTTGATAATACCCCGTATCACCGGCTCTTTGGAGAGACTGGTACCCATAGCAACGTCCCGTACCGTAGCAACGGACGAGACATAGTTGGCAATGGAACCCCCGGAGAGTTTCCGGGTCTCTCGCAAGTGAGACATGAAACGAGCAATATCCTGCACAGATACCTTATCTGGCGAATGAATGTGATGTTTACAACACCACTTCGTGAAAATAACCCAACGTGCATTATACACCTTCTGGGTAGAATCACGATGCATACTAAAATATGCCCGAGACGCCCGGCGAGAAAAAACTTTACTCCTCAGACGCTCGGTGACAACATCCACGCGTGCAGATTGAACTGCCCTGCGTTTGGATGAAGCTGACGGGTGTGAGGGTGGATCAAGAGATCCGGTCTCACAGGCAGTGGAAGTGGCGACTGCGTGACCTGGGTCAGCAAGTCGGGGTACCACGATCTGTTCGGCCACATGGGCGCGATCAGTAACATTCGACAGCGAACTCCTCGGAGCCGGCTTAGAATGTGTGGTATCAACGCTGTCGGCGGGTAAGCATAAGCGACCAAGCCCGTCCAGTCTAACGTGAGAGCATCGTGATCGATGGCCCTCGGGTCTGGGACTGGTGATACAAAAAGAACAGGAGTTGATTGTTGAACCGCGTTGCGAACAGGTCGACCATCGGACGACCCAAACGTTCGCACAGCCACTGAAACACTACTGGGTTCAGCATCCACTCTGTGGGGCTCGGATCCTGAGGCCTCGATAGAGCATCGGCCAGTACGTTCCGCACACCTGGGATGTGACGGGCGCGTATCTGGCACGGGACACTGTCCACCAGAGCGTAAAACTCGAACGTGAGATCGAGTAGCGAGTGACTGTGGGTTCCCCCCAGTTTGTTCACATAGGACACTACCGTCGTGTTGTCGGTCGCCAGCATGAGCCGGGCGTCGACGAGACGATGCTTCCAGTGATTGACTGCGTTGATCACTGCCTTGAACTCGAGACAAGTGATGTGAAGACCTAGTTCGTCTACGCACCACAGCCCCGAGCTCACCTCCCCCTTTAGATGGGCGCCCCAGCCCACTAGAGAGGCGTCTGTATACAGGGTCAACGTGGCCCGGTAGGGCCGCATAGAGACTCCTGATAAGACAATGTAAGGGACCATCCACCACTCCAGATGCGGTCGGAGCCGATCCGGGAGGGCGACGGTCGCACTGTTCACCTCCGTTGCTAACAACTGGATTAAAAACCGTTGCAGCGGGCGGAGTTGGAGACGACCCCGTGCGGTGCAGTCCTTGGCTGATACAAGTAGCCCTAACAGCTGTTCCCAAAAGTGAACAGTCTGTTGCACCGCTAAGACTTTGGCAATCATCGCCTGAATTTTGTGCCACCGGTCTGGGGGGACAAAGAGGCGATGGGACACCGTGTTGAACCGACCTCCAATGAACAGCAAGTTCTGAGAAGGGGTTAACCCGCTCTTGGGGAGATTGATAATCCACCCAAATTGCTCCAAGAGCCGACGTGCGAAATCAAGATGGCGTGACAGGGTGTCCGTCATTCGATTTGCTACTAGTGAGTCGTCCAGGTACGCGAAGTACCGGACACCCCTCCTGTGGAGGAACCCCACTATGGGGGTGGTTAACCGGGTGAACAGCCAGGGAGCGGACGTGTGAATCATTCTGAGTTCGGCACTGTCCTACTTGGGAACGAGAAATATCCTGGAGTAAAACCCCGGTGTTATTTCTGGTAGAGCTAACTCCCGTACTGCCCCTTCTCCACCAACCTGCCGATGGCATCGGCGAGGATGGGAAGATCGGTTTCCGAATCGAAACCTGCCAACGGGGCAACGGTGAGCGGCGGATTCGCTTTGAGATCAAGCCGATAGCCGTACCGAATCGTGTTGACCACCCACGGGTCGTCGAACACTTGTTCCCAATTCTCACAGTAAGTCTGGAGTCTGGCTCCCACTGGGGAAGGAGAGGGGGCCCTGACAGGTTGCGGCAGGCGCAACTGTCCAGGGCCAAGTGACTCGGGTTCGCCTAAGGGCCAACCGAAGATGGCGCTGTCGGCATACGAACCCCTCCAATGAGAGTCACCTGGAGGGGCCCTTGCAGTCCGTCGACGACTTGGGCTTCCCCCAGTTCCCCGTCTTCCCGCGAAAGGGCAGCTGATTGCCCATACCGGAGCCCTCAGGGCGGGGCTACTTCCCAGAGTAAGAAGAACCCGACCCCTTAGACCTACAGGCCGCAACAGCCTGGGGCGCGCTCCGGTTAGGAGCGGCACCCAGGCGCCTATGCGGGGACCCAACAAGAGCAAGTGTGTGCCGAGAGTCCTCGGCAACGTACTCCAGGGAAGCATTTAAACTGAGCAGGCAGTTGTAAATGCGCTGGTCACGGTCCGTGGGAGAACCTTCGACCAGACGGGCCGCTGCAGCCAAGTAAGTGTCTCCGTGAGACATGGAGTGCCGAGCGAGGGCGTCCAGCTGGTGCAAGGTAGCTTGCGTTACCGTAGCAGCCGGTGGGGCATGGACACCCAACCGCTCAACATGGGCCTCCGCGGTAGGACCAGCCTCGGGAAAGGCAAGGTCATGTACCGGGAATAAACCCTTTCTCCACGACGTCGGAGGCAACGGAAGACCCCGACCGGAGGCCGCCGCGAAGGCGTTCTCCAAGGAAGGCTTGAAACCGCGCAGCAAGGTCGATGCGGGGAAAGCCGTGTCGGAAGACTCATCGTATACCTCGGAGGAACCCAGTCGTGGATTCCCCGCGGTACCGGCTGGGGCATGTCCTCAAAGAGGTCATAAACCATGGCCACGCGGTCCTAAACCGATAGCGGGAGCAACGGTTCGGGGGAAGGACCGGTGACCACGGGAGCCGCCGCCGTACCGGTGGACCCCGCGGCCACCGAAGTGGCCGGGGACGGAACAGCCAGCGGCCTATCCTGAGATAAGGCCGCCAGCTTGGAGTCCACAAGTTATGCAAGTAATGCAGCGACGGAATCCCCGGACAGCACACGGGCCGCCAAGAGATCCGCCGCTTTACCGGTGGACCCCGCGGCCACCGAAGAGGCCGGGGACGGAACAGCCAGCGGCCTATCTTGCGATAAGGCCGCCAGCTTGGAATCCACAAGTTTCGACAACAATGCGGCGACGGAATCCCCAGACAGCCCGAGGGCCGCAAGGGGATCTGCCGCAGCCGAGGAGGTGGTACCCGCACGGGGACCCCGACCGGACGAACCGGCCACCACAGGGGTGGAGACGGACTGTACGTACAGCCGGTACCGCTCAAACTCCGCAGGCCCCAGACCTTCGCACAGGATGCACCGGGTGTCCCCGCAAGGAACCCTGCACCGCGGGCAACGATCGTGGGGATCCCGGGACGACAAAAACTTTCTGCACACCCCACAACTCCGAGGAGCAGGGGTAGAGGGGGTGGATACTGGGGACATATCCATGTCAGACATTGATTGTTTGCTATAAACAAAGAACAAAACATGGTTACAACGCACGCACCACAATGACTCACAAACGAACATTTTCACAAGAAAATAAACGAGCAATGTGAACATATAACATACACATATAACTTTTATTAAAGAAATAAGTTATGTTAACCCCCAAAACATACAAGAACAGGGGAAACGTAAAACACAACGTGCATACGCGAACCCCGCAAGTATATAGAAAAAAGGGCGGGAAAATTATAACCAAGCGTAGCTACCGCAACGACCCATAAAAACACAGTTTATTAGAGAATAAACTATAATAAATATCACCAAATCTTCAAGGAACGCTTCAGCAGGAGAAAACACGTCTTGCTAAGCAGACGAAGGAGACAAGAGTGAAGGGTGTCACATGGCAGCTAGGTGGCTACGCACGTGCTGCATGAGGTAATTGAGATCTCTCTGGTAGATTTCGCTATAGCAGCAGTTGTGGGAGACAACAGCCTCGGTATAACAGTGGTAACGTATTACTTAATGTAATATTTTAAATATATTTAGTAAAAACTGCAACTAAACTAACAAGATATTAGAATATATTATTCCTGATAAAAATAATAATTTCAGATACAATTTTTGCATTAAAACCCTGTAAAGTTATATCATTGGGTGTGTCTTGACCAAATCACCGGTAGATTCCAAGAAAATGTGTGTACAGCTGATTGCTGTTTTCGGCTTAGTTACTGAGAAAATACGCAAGGTAATCTTAATCCCTCGATGTAAAACAATGCCTAGCAGAAAAAAAAAATACAATTTAAACAGTAAATCAACATGTCTAGTGATTTTTTTATCTCTAATTTCAAATTTGTACTGACCAAGTTTCTCATCACCCGTTCGTTTACCGGAATTTCCTGAAGGGGTACTGTGTAAAAAATTTTCTGCGCATAGTATTCGAATTATTTGTTTACAAAATACTGAATCCGCTAGAGGGGGGTGCGCATTATACTCGTGTGCACACTATACTCAAGAAAATATGGTAGCGTGTGAGATACCCTAGCCTGTGTTGGACCTCAACCGTGAGAGGTACACGAGGAAGCTGGATCTAAACCATGATTAAATTCAAGGATTGTCACAAAGCTTAGTTGTAGAATTAGAAATTGTGTAAGGCTTGCTTCTGAAAACCTCTTTGTGCTACTAAGACAGATACGGCATGACTTCGGGTAATCAAGCAGGATGCCGATCCAAGGACAGCCTACTCAGCACCAACTTTAACCTCACCCCATATAAGAGGAAGTGTTCTGTTACAAACACCTCTTCCTCGGGCAGTAGGTTCTACAAGATAGACCTCACACATCCATTAGACGTAAGGTGGACCAGCTTGGCATCTCCTTTTACACTGCGTCAAAGCTAGCAATCACAACCACAGAGATTGAGTATGCTGAGAACGAGAGGAGGAAACGATTGACAATATTTGATCAACTATTGAGACACCACATGCCCAAGACATGCCCACCACATGCAGGCAGAAGATCAGGACACCATTTAAACAAATGGCCACACCGGATGGTGACTTCTATGACGTCGACTGATGTCTCACCAGACAAGTATATATACCCTACCCCTCGGAACTTGTCTGGGAACCTGATGAATGAATAAGAAACAATAAAACATCTTCAAGTATTTATTGCTATATATATATAGGAAAGTGCACATGGGACTTGCACGCTTGGTATCCTCATCTATGCTGACGGGCTGTTGTAGGTTGTTGGGCCAAGACAAGAGAACCAAAGTGATGAAGACCTACGACATTGGCAGCTGAGACGTCATAAAGATAGTGGGAACCAAACCCTGTGTCCAACCTCCAGAAACATCCCTCCATGATGGCTGATAGAGTGCAGTTGCTGTGCAACGCCAAGGTGGAAGCCACTGCCCGTGTCTCATGAGGGTTGGAATCTCCTGGAGGTGGTAATCCCACAAAGGGGTAGGCTCTGAAGATGATAGAAAGCAGCCAAAAGGATGGTGGTCCAAGATACCTCTGAATGTGCAGCCATTGATAATGGGATTAATAAAGGCTTGTGTGAATGATGTAAGGCCTGAGAGGCCTGAGAGGCCTTGAGGTAGATCCTCAAGGCCCAAACTGCACAGAGCAAGAGGTCTTAAACATCATTGGTCTCAACTGCAAGGACAGCAGTGGGAGTGTAAAGAGTTGATCTTGTTGCCCAGGGAGCTGGTTCTTAGCTATAAAGTCCCAGCGTAGGAAGACTTGACCATGGTGCTGTGGTTGGAACCAAACTTTATTGACATCTAAGGCATGGATTTCACTGATGCGGGCTGCTGTAGCCAGGACAAGGAGGAAATCCGTCTTGAACAGAACGTGTTCAAAGTCCTCGTCGGAAGATAAGTGATGGAGGATCATGAGGAGATCAAACTGTCAACCACATGTACTGTCTGTCCTATCCATCAGGCAATAAGACAGAGAATGAGGGTGCAGGAATGACAGAGGAATGCATTGGTGCATGACTCATGATTACAGTGGAGAATATAGTGACAAATAGGATGTCTTTGGGCGAGTTGTTTCTTTGAAGCTAGAAACTAGGATGTTTCCACAACCGGATCGGAGAAATGCATATTTTGAGATAGAATAAGTTTAAAACTAGGTGTATTTACCCTAGGACCATGTATATAAGTCAATGATATACCTGTACACTGTACACAATCTAGCAGTGGTTACATCTCCCCACCAAAACCTGAAACACTTACAACTGATGTCTGTTTGGTTTAAGTAAGCTCCAATAAACATATAGTTCAATAAGTTTTACCAAGGTTTTTTTGACTTGCTGGTTGGTCTTGGCGGTTTTCCTTTTCGTTTGCCTTTGTTTGTCTTGGTGCTGTGGTTGCTGACCAGTGACGTGTCCTGATCTGTGTGCAAGGTTAGCGAGTACACACTAACCCGTGCCACATGGACTCGGCCAAGCAGCGTTAGCCTCTCCACACTCAGACCATCCACTGTCTTGGACCTGGGATTGTCTGCAAGGAGAAGAAATGCTCCAGTCTTATAATAACATGGCATCAGAATACTTAGATGAAATTCAACATACTTTATCAAATATTGACACTCTTCTTCCATCATGTCTATTGTCTCATACAACTCGCATCACAGTTGCCAGATGCTTGCTTAGCTTACCTTGAACAGGCTCATCGACATCCGATGGTGTCATGTCAAAGGACACACGCGATACCTCCGACCTCGGAGTACTTGGAACATCATTGTCACTTGCATCACTAGCACTACTGGCTCTCTGTCTCAACTTAGCACAGGTTCTTGTTCTTGATCTGGAACGTGACGATGACCTTGACCTCTGAACCTTACAACCTTTGTTTTTTTCCCTTGTTCTTAGTTTCTTTCTTGTTTTGGAGGTGGACCGCTTTGGTTTCTTCTTCTCTTCTTCTGGAAACTGAAGTGAGAGGCTGGACAGGGATGATCTTCTCGATGGAGGCCTCTGTAATTACAAAGCAACAATGAACACCAGGCTACATGTTTGTTTATTGTGTCACGCTGCACTCAGCAATATCCCAGCTATACGATGGTATGTAGGTAATAAAGTCTGGACCAGACAATCCAGTTCCCACGTTCTCAAGTGGCCACACAACCTTGAAAACCTCTTGATGACTTATTTTATTACATGCATTTGGTATAGGCCAACCCCTCACAAAACATTCTGTAATTGTAATGAATCGATGCTGCAAAGTCCTTTATTCACTTGTCAGTACTTACTACTATTTATTCATTTCCCCAGGTTCTCAATGTATTTGTGATATTTACAACTTCCAAGTATTCATCTCCGGAACATGTGATTGGTTTGCCAATGCTATTTTTAATCTGTCGGAAGTACGCATGTGCGGTCTGTGTTTTCCATGTATATTAAAGTCCCGTCACATGACCACTTCCTTCCTGTTTATCTTACGACTGGATTTTAACTACCAAACTCCCTTCCCTTGCATTAGGGATGAGTTTGTTGCAAAGGGGGGATTTATAGTCCTTTCCATATCAGCATAACGTGGAATGGACTATAGGTCCCCCCAAGTAGTGGTAGGACCCAACAGCTGGGATGGTTAGGGTCCACGACCTCAGGACTTACACATCCCAGGGATCAGCATACTCCGTGGTCAGCTTATAAGTGTAGTAGATTATTATTTAATCTGCTTCGGTTTTGATGTACTAGATATAATTGTATGTTTATTATTGTATTCATTGTTCCAGGGTGTCGGTTTATCACGACAGAAAATAAATAATCAGACCTCACACCCTAGCCTGTGTCATTATGTTATCTGGGACATATATGCACATATAATGGTTACAACATGCCCGCGAGTACACAGCCAGTGTTTTGATGGCGAGGCGAGTTGGCTGGTAGCTGAATATTACAAAGCTGCAGAGATAAACTTTGCTTAACAATAAACAATTAATGCTCAGGGATGTGAGCAGGTTTTCCTGAAAAAAGAGGAAAAGTCTAGGGGGCCTGGGGGCATGCCCCCCCCCCCCCCCCTCGAATTTTTTTTTAAACATTTGATTGCATTTTAAGCAATTTCGTGCAGTTTGGACAACATTCACACCAAGAAATGTAATAAGTCAATGGCAAAAGTCAAAAAGCCATATAAACAAGATGGCAGATGCAGTAAAATTTCGAAGTTAAATCAGTACCTTTAAAAAATCGGGCATAGCTTACGCACACCTGGCTACCTGCCAGGTCTGGGAGCAATACTGCCATAAACTTCAACCCCCATCACCCAGACACAAGCACAACTGTCACAAGTGTGCAATGTCTGACCCTTTCCCCATGTTGAAGCATATTGAAAACAACTTACCTTGTACTTACTTACCTTTTGTTGAAAAAAACAAAACTACATTGCACACATAAGACATTAATACAACATATATCCCCATGTTATGGGTTTTTGGACGCTGAAGAAACATTCATAGTTTTCTCGCTAATCACATGAACATCTGTAAAACATCTCATTCACTTACAGGCTAAAAGACAACTTTATCTTAAAAACAAGCCATCATCTCACTCTGAGTATTTACAATTTATGTGTGATGCCACACCCCACGTTATAGTGCAAGTATTCGTGATAGAAAACGTATGATGTCCGAAAACCTATGCTGCTGAAAGCTCTCATCGAAAACAGGACAATTCGCGACGGTTGTCCTATTTTTCAGAGTGTTTTTTTAAATCTTTGATTATATTTTTACGCGGAAGATGATTTTTTCCGAGGACAACTGTTTTAAAAAACGCGATTTTCCGCGTTTCTGCAGAGATTTCACATCCCTGAATGCTTTAAATAAAGAAAACAGGATTAATCACATGCTTAGATTACCTCAATCTCATTAAAATCAGATACAAGTTCTTGCTATCGTCGAGGACATCCCATTACAGGTCACGTAAGAAGAACCTATCGCGAACTATGACCGACGAACATTGGTACTACTTACTTTCGTTTATCTGACATAATCATTTATCCGACATAATCATATGCAACCAGCCATGTCGGATTAACGGGACTTGACTGTATATGTATTATTGTGATATGTTGTTGGGGCACAAAATCATGAATTATATTATATAGAAGTGGAACAAAGTCAAACAAGTGGTTACTGAAATCAAAGTAACTTTCAAGACAAAAATTCAAAATAGTGTCACAGCACAGTAGCTCACCTGGACACCGCCAAAAGTATTAACAAGTACAAAACAAATATCTAAATTTCAACAATGTTTTCAAATCTGCAAGAAGGAATTCTGAATATTGCTGCAATGCACAAGTTACATGTACAAGTTACATGCACAAGTTACATGTACAAGTTACATGCACAAGTTACATGCACAAGTTACATGTACAAGTTACATGCATAAGTTACATTTAAAGTTACATGTACAAGTTACATGCACAAGTTACATGCATAAGTTACATTTAAAGTTACATGTACAAGTTACATGCACAAGTTACATGTACAAGTTACATGCACAAGTTACATGTACAAGTTACATGCACAAGTTCCATGTACAAGTTACATGTACAAGTTACATGCACAAGTTACATGTACAAGTTACATGTACAAGTTACATGCACAAGTTACATGTACAAGTTACATGCATAAGTTACATTTAAAGTTACATGTACAAGTTACATGCACAAGTTACATGCACAAGTTACATGTACAAGTTACATGCACAAGTTACATGCACAAGTTACATGTACAAGTTACATGCACAAGTTACATGTAAAGTTACATGTACAAGTTACATGTACAAGTTACATGCACAAGTTACATGTACAAGTTACATGCACAAGTTACATGCACAAGTTACATGTACAAGTTACATGCATAAGTTACATTTAAAGTTACATGTACAAGTTACATGCACAAGTTACATGCACAAGTTACATGTACAAGTTACATGCACAAGTTACATTTAAAGTTACATGTACAAGTTACATGCACAAGTTACATGTACAAGTTACATGCACAAGTTACATGTACAAGTTACATGCACAAATTACATGCACAAGTTACATGCACAAGTTACATGTAAAGTTACATGTAAAGTTACATGTACAAGTTACATGCACAAGTTACATGCACAAGTTACATGTACAAGTTACATGCACAAGTTACATGCACAAGTTACATTTAAAGTTACATGCATAAGTTACATGTAAAGTTACATGTACAAGTTACATGCACAAGTTACATGCACAAGTTACATTTAAAGTTACATGTACAAGTTACATGTACAAGTTACATGCACAAGTTACATGCACAAGTTACATTTAAAGTTACATGTACAAGTTACATGTACAAGTTACATGTACAAGTTACATGCACAAGTTACATGCACAAGTTACATGTACAAGTTACATGCACAAGTTACATGTACAAGTTACATGTACAAGTTACATGTACAAGTTACATGCACAAGTTACATGTACAAGTTACATGCACAAGTTACATGTACAAGTTACATGTACAAGTTACATGCACAAGTTACATGCACAAGTTACATGCACAAGTTACATGCACAAGTTCCATGTACAAGTTACATGTACAAGTTACATGCATAAGTTACATGTAAAGTTACATGTACAAGTTACATGCACAAGTTACATGCACAAGTTACATGTACAAGTTACATGTACAAGTTACATGCACAAATTACATGCACAAGTTACATTTAAAGTTACATGTACAAGTTACATGCACAAGTTACATGTACAAGTTACATGTACAAGTTACATGCACAAGTTACATTTAAAGTTACATGTACAAGTTACATGCACAAGTTCCATGCACAAGTTCCATGTACAAGTTACATGTACAAGTTACATGTAAAGTTACATGTACAAGTTACATGCACAAGTTACATGCACAAGTTACATGTACAAGTTACATGTACAAGTTACATGCACAAATTACATGGACAAGTTACATGCACAAGTTACATGTACAAGTAACATGTACTTTACATCACAGCTACCATGATGGCCATTTTCAAAATCAGATTCAAAGCTCTTGAACAAACAAGCAGGTGGGAGGTCCAGCTTAACTGGTCCCGAGGTCTGTAGGGACAAACTCAGATGTGATCATTGGTGGGGACAAGCAGGGGGAGGTCCAGCTTAACTGGTCCTGAGGTCTGTAGGGACAAACTCAGGTGTGATCATTGGTGGGGACAAGCAGGGGGAGGTCCAGCTTAACTGGTCCCGAGGTCTGTAGGGACAAACTCAGGTGTGATCATTGGTGGGAACAAGCAGGTGGGAGGTCCAGCTTAACTGGTCCCGAGGTCTGTAGGGACAAACTCAGGTGTGATCATTGGTGGGAACAAGCAGGGGGAGGTCCAGCTTAACTGGTCCCGAGGTCTGTAGGGACAAACTCAGGTGTGATCATTGGTGGGAACACGCAGGGGGAGGTCCAGCTTAACTGGTCCCGAGGTCTGTAGGGACAAACTCAGGTGTGATCATTGGTGGGGACAAGAAGGGGGAGGTCCAGCTTAACTGGTCCCGAGGTCTGTAGGGACAAACTCAGGTGTGATCATTGGTGGGGACAAGAAGGGGGAGGTCCAGCTTAACTGGTCCTGAGGTCTGTAGGGACAAACTCAGGTGTGATCATTGGTGGGAACAAGCAGGGGGAGGTCCAGCTTAACTGGTCCCGAGGTCTGTAGGGACAAACTCAGGTGTGATCATTTGTGGGAACAAGCAGGGGGAGGTCCAGCTTAACTGGTCCCGAGGTCTGTAGGGACAAACTCAGGTGTGATCATTGGTGGGAACAAGCAGGGGGAGGTCCAGCTTAACTGGTCCCGAGGTCTGTAGGGACAAACTCAGGTGTGATCATTGGTGGGGACAAGCAGGTGGGAGGTCCAGCTTAACTGGTCCCGAGGTCTGTAGGGACAAACTCAGGTGTGATCATTGGTGGGAACAAGCAGGGGGAGGTCCAGCTTAACTGGTCCTGAGGTCTGTAGGGACAAACTCAGGTGTGATCATTGGTGGGAACAAGCAGGGGGAGGTCCAGCTTAACTGGTCCCGAGGTCTGTTGGGACAAACTCAGGTGTGATCATTGGTGGGAACAAGCAGGGGGAGGTCCAGCTTAACTGGTCCCGAGGTCTGTAGGGACAAACTCAGGTGTGATCATTGGTGGGAACAAGCAGGGGGAGGTCCAGCTTAACTGGTCCCGAGGTCTGTAGGGACAAACTCAGGTGTGATCATTGGTGGGAACAAGCAGGGGGAGGTCCAGCTTAACTGGTCCCGAGGTCTGTAGGGACAAACTCAGGTGTGATCATTGGTGGGGACAAGCAGGGGGAGGTCCAGCTTAACTGGTCCCGAGGTCTGTAGGGACAAACTCAGGTGTGATCATTGGTGGGAACAAGCAGGGGGAGGTCCAGCTTAACTGGTCCCGAGGTCTGTAGGGACAAACTCAGGTGTGATCATTGGTGGGAACACGCAGGGGGAGGTCCAGCTTAACTGGTCCCGAGGTCTGTAGGGACAAACTCAGGTGTGATCATTGGTGGGAACAAGCAGGGGGAGGTCCAGCTTAACTGGTCCCGAGGTCTGTAGGGACAAACTCAGGTGTGATCATTGGTGGGGACAAGCAGGGGGAGGTCCAGCTTAACTGGTCCCGAGGTCTGTAGGGACAAACTCAGGTGTGATCATTGGTGGGAACAAGCAGGGGGAGGTCCAGCTTAACTGGTCCCGAGGTCTGTAGGGACAAACTCAGGTGTGATCATTGGTGGGAACACGCAGGGGGAGGTCCAGCTTAACTGGTCCCGAGGTCTGTAGGGACAAACTCAGGTGTGATCATTGGTGGGAACAAGCAGGGGGAGGTCCAGCTTAACTGGTCCCGAGGTCTGTAGGGACAAACTCAGGTGTGATCATTGGTGGGAACAAGCAGGGGGAGGTCCAGCTTAACTGGTCCCGAGGTCTGTAGGGACAAACTCAGGTGTGATCATTGGTGGGGACAAGAAGGGGGAGGTCCAGCTTAACTGGCCCCGAGGTCTGTAGGGACAAACTCAGGTGTGATCATTGGTGGGGACAAGAAAGGGGGAGGTCCAGCTTAACTGGTCCCGAGGTCTGTAGGGACAAACTCAGGTGTGATCATTGGTGGGGACAAGAAGGGGGAGGTCCAGCTTAACTGGTCCCGAGGTCTGTAGGGACAAACTCAGGTGTGATCATTGGTGGGGACAAGCAGGGGGAGGTCCAGCTTAACTGGTCCCGAGGTCTGTAGGGACAAACTCAGGTGTGATCATTGGTGGGAACAAGCAGGGGGAGGTCCAGCTTAACTGGTCCCGAGGTCTGTAGGGACAAACTCAGGTGTGATCATTGGTGGGAACAAGCAGGGGGAGGTCCAGCTTAACTGGTCCCGAGGTCTGTAGGGACAAACTCAGGTGTGATCATTGGTGGGAACAAGCAGGGGGAGGTCCAGCTTAACTGGTCCCGAGGTCTGTAGGGACAAACTCAGGTGTGATCATTGGTGGGAACAAGCAGGGGGAGGTCCAGCTTAACTGGTCCCGAGGTTTGTAGGGAGACAATGTTTATGACAGATGCCAGACAAACAGGTCATTGTATGACGCAGTGTATTGGATGGATAGGACTGAAGGCTGGAGCAATGTACACACCACATTGGCAGGGTCCTCCATTGAGACAGTACTGGTGTTGACAGACTTGTCTCTCTCATCCCCACTCATCTCGCTCAGAACGCTGCCGTCACTCTCCTGCAAACATGAAGTTAGTGTCAAATTCTAAACTTCTGCTTGCAATTAGAAAACAGATGACAATCTAATGATGTTGTTTGTTTGATATTTAATGCCGCACTCTGCAATATTTCAGCTATGACAGCGGACTGTAAATAATCAAATCTACCATCAAACCAGACAATCCAGTGATAGATATCGTGAGCATGATTCATGCCATCAGGGTGAGATGACACACCAGCCAGCCAGCAAGTCAAAGCATGACCACCCGATCCATTTGGTCAACCATTACACAACAAGATCAGGACTGGAACAGAACTCCATAGCTGAGCTTGTTTTATTACAGTTTCTAAATGTATGTAAGTGTCGTGGGCAGCAGTGTCTCGTGGGCAGCAGTGTTGTGGGCAGCAGTGTTGAGGTGCTCACTGAGTGTCTGTAGAACAGTTCCTGCAGGATGTTGTCCTCCTGAACTGGGTCTCCGGTCTCGCTCAGGTCAGCGGGGTCACTCGACACACTCGTCCCTGGGCTGCCTCCGTTCAGAAGTTGAAACATCTACAACACAAATAACACCAGTCTCCACATCAGCCAACATGTGAGAATTCAGAAAGGGTGATAATGAACATAATCAAATGATACCATTATCAAGTTTTAAGATCTTAACCTTATAGATTAAATATTCATAAAATGTGTTTCTTCTCAACCTTCAACACTTCATCTTAGTCAATGATATCTGTTTAGCAATAAATATACTATGCATAAAAAGTAGTTTGTATTATGTGTTGAATTGGCCTCACAAGGTGTGACACTGAGTGGATGTGTCACTGGTTGGGTGTGTCACTGGTTGGGTGTGTCACTGGGTGGGGGTATCAAAACACTCACCTTGAAATCATTTTTATGCAATGGAGAGCCAACGACCATGTCAACAGTTTTAGAATTAATGTCACTGGCCATCATGTCATCAGTCGCCATGGCAACACCAGCTGCATCTTTCTCAGCACGGAGAATTTCCTTAAGCAAACTTCCAGTAGAGCTGCTCCTGTAAATCAAGCATTGGACACATCAAATATCCATTACACTTGCCATTAAGCTTAGCCCACTTCAATAATCAATCATACCTGCCATCAAGCACTCCACACTTCAAAAACCCATCATACCTGCCATCAAGCATTAGGCATTTTAGTAATTAATCATACTTGTCATCAAGCATTCCACACTTCAATAATCCATTATGCTTGACATCAAGCATTGGGCACTTCAATAATTCATCAAACCTGCCATCAAGCATTCCACACTTTAATAAAACATTATACTTGACATCAAGCATTGGACAGTTCAATAATCCATCAAACCTGCCATCAACTTTTGCATGGAATGCATGCTTTTCTGCAGCAGTTGAGTTTTTGTGACTTGATTCCATATATGTACTACAATATTGAAAACCAAACTTTACTTGTTTGAAAAATACACATAAATATTGGTGTCACAGGAACTTTTGTAGTTGAGTATACTTGCCATCAAGCATTGGGCGCTTCAATAATCCATCAAACATGCCATCAAGCATTCCACACTTCAATAATCCATCATACCTGCCATCAAGCATTCACACTTCAATAATCCATCTGCCTGCCATCAAGCATTCACACTTCAATAATCCATCAAACCTGCCATCAAGCATTCCACACTTCAATAATCCATCAAACCTGCCATCAAGCATTGTACATTTCAATAATCCATTATACTTGCCATCAAGCATTCACACTTCAACAATACATTATACCTGCCATCAAGCATTCACACTTCAATAATCCATCATACCTGCCATCAAGCATTCATACTTCAATAATCCATCATACCTGCCATCAAGCATTCACACTTCAATAATACATCAAACCTGCCATCAAGCATTCACACTTCAATAATACATTATACCTGCCATCAAGCATCCACACTTCAATAATACATCATACCTGCCATCAAGCATTCATACTTCAATATTCCATTACACTTGCAATCAAGCATTCCACACTTCAATAATCCATCATACCTACCATCAAGCATTCATACTTCAATAATCCATTACACTTACCATGAAGCATTCCACACTTCAATAATCCATCATACTTGCCATCAAGCATTCCACACTTCAATAATCGATCATACTTGCCATCAAGTATTGTACATTTCAATAATCCATCATACTTGATTCCAAGCATTGTACAATTCAATAATCCACTTTTTTAAGCATTGCTCACTTCAATTATACTTGCCATCAAGCATTGGACACTTCAATTATAACTGATGATGTCCTGTTTTCACCGTGACATAACTGAGACACTGACCTGTTTATTGACTTGGCCTCTGGGACTACTATGTCCTGCGGCCTGATTCCGGCTGCATCCATCTTGTGGTGGTCCTGGCAGTCAACAGACGACACCGCCATCGCATCCCGTAGCTTCTTGCCCCGCTCCAGCAGCACAGACAGCACATTGCTGGAAGGGGCACCTGCCGAGGTAACAGCAGCGCCTGCATTGCATCAAGGTATCAAGAAAAAAGATTTGACAAAAAATTATTTTTTAGAGTAAAATATCATTTATACTTATCCTGACTCGTACTAATTGCTTATCTCATCTCATTTCTGAAAGGTAGTGGAAATTGGGGTTAATGGTCTACACCCATCCCTGACCCTTGAAAAAAGGCCGACTCCTCACAATAAACATATAAGTGTGCAACCGATATAACAACATTGCATGTCAGTCAACAATGCTAAACAAGCAAAGCCACTAATCTTGTCCCAGAAGACAATGAACTGCTAGTCCACGCTTACCTGGCCTGCTTGTGACACGGCTGTGTGTTGGAGACAGAGACTTCAGCTGGGTCCCCTGACTCTCGCTGGTGGTGACCACTTGACCGCCTGCAGTGATGGACACTGTGCTGCCTTCCTGCACAGGCTGGGTGTCCACTGCGTCGTATCGCAGTCTCTGCTTCACATCAGCAGCGTACGGAAGAGACAAGCCATTCTCCTTCTTCTGACCATCAGCATCTAGGTGGGAGGCAGGGGAGACAAACGGGTCCTCCTGAGGCATGACAGGCTGACTGAAGTGTGGGCGTGGCTGGTAGCGGTGGGGGTAGGTGGACTCCTGCGTTGTATGGGTTTCCAG
This sequence comes from Haliotis rufescens, assembly GCF_023055435.1. NCBI lineage: Eukaryota > Metazoa > Mollusca > Gastropoda > Lepetellida > Haliotidae > Haliotis > Haliotis rufescens. Next base: position 5,218,066 of record NW_025964057.1, read on the forward strand.
ACTGATGTCTGAGGTGGGGATGGAGCCCATGCTGTCATATGACACTGAAACAGTGGAGAACACTTCATAGTAAATCACGGCACTTCTGCATAGATGGGAGCTTTTCTTGGTCTAAATTAAACTTACTGAGTGAGTGAACATCAGACATAGAAACGTGCATGCTACAATGGCCATCATGAAATTGTCTTTAATAATATCTATTTTGCATCCAATGGGAAGTACAAATTATTTGTGTGATTCACATTTTTAGGACATAATTTTATGTGTCAGGCTAAACCCTGATCCCTACCTAACATCAGTCATCCCCACAGTAAACATGTCCCTGATAGTAGCACCTGTCCATAGTAGCACCTGCCCATAGTTGCACCTGTCCATAGCAGCACCTCCCCATAGTTGCACCTGTCCATAGTAGCACCTGTCCACAGTAGCATCTTCCCATAGTAGCACTTTCCCATTGTAGCACCTTCCCATAGTAGCACCTTCCCACAGTAGCACCTTCCCATAGTAGCACTTACCCATAGTAGCACCTCACCATAGTAGCACTTCCCCATAGTAGCACCTGCCCATTGTTGCTCCTGTCCATAGTAGCACCTGCCTATAGTAGAACCTTCCCATATAGCACCTGTCCACAGTAGTACCTCCCCATAGTAGCACCTTCCCATTGTAGCACCTGTCCATAGTTGCACATGCCCATAGTAGCACCTTCCCGTAGTAACACCTGCCCATAGTAGCACTTACCCATAGTAGCACCTCACCATAGTAGCACTTCCCCATAGTAGCACCTGCCCATAGTTGCTCCTGTCCATAGTAGCACCTGCCTATAGTAGAACCTTCCCATATAGCACCTGTCCACAGTAGTACCTCCCCATAGTAGCACCTTCCCATTGTAGCACCTGTCCATAGTTGCACATGCCCATAGTAGCACCTTCCCGTAGTAACACCTGCCCATAGTAGCACTTACCCATAGTAGCACCTCACCATAGTAGCACTTCCCCATAGTAGCACCTGCCCATAGTTGCTCCTGTCCATAGTAGCACCTGCCTATAGTAGAACCTTCCCATATAGCACCTGTCCACAGTAGTACCTCCCCATAGTAGCACCTTCCCATTGTAACACCTGTCCATAGTTGCACATGCCCATAGTAGCACCTTCCCGTAGTAACACCTGCCCATAGTAGCACCTTCACATAGTAGCACCTGTCCATAGTAGCACCTGCCCATAGTAACACCTACCCATTAAAGGCTCCAGCACAACAGAAACCTGAATCTCGGCCAGTTTCTCCTCGTTTGGTGAAAACACAGGGAAAAATCTAAAAACAAAAGACTTGAGTCAGCATTTTCTACCATTATAACTACAGCATGGCCAGCTGTAACTAATTTACCAGTGGTTGATAACATGAACAACAATCCATGCTATTGGATATGTCACACTACATCCAGGGCTCACAACAAATAACATGCCAATTCCCTATCCCTGATGACACAGTACATCTATATACTGGAATATATATATATATATCATACCTCCATGTCAGAATGATGATATCTGATTGGTCCATGTGATCTTGATAAAATACTATGTATCCCGCCTTGGAGAGAAAATACATTTCTCAGCGGGTGAATAAATCATTTATACCCCGCCATGAGCAAGACAGGTTGCATGAGGATTTCTGAGAGACAGTATACGTCCCTTATACCCCACTTCCAAGCAAAAAGCATCAAGCTTTTACCGGGTCAATGAATGTCACATGACATAGCACAAGCTAACCTCTGCTCAATTGAACAGCTGTTTTCTATCAATTTTGAATTTGTTTTAATTCTTTCACAATGTAATATCAAAACATGTCGGTAAGATAAAATTGTTGAAGCAGGATCAAGACAGCTACATGGGGTTTCATGCGCCTCCGGCTCGTGATATAAAACCTAACGCCTTGTAACCCTCGTGATCCTGCTACAACTTATAATATATAGTTACTAACCCATTGATAGGTCTGTTGACAGACAGCAGCCCTATCTGAGGAACCTCTGCCTGACCAATAGGTGCCGCTAGCTGACCACTCATGACCTCCAGTGTCAGGGCCCCCATGTCCGACAGATAGGCTGCAAACTGACGAGGTCCGGACCTCACTGGGTAGCGAGCAGTTGTCTGACATCCAGACTTATCTCCCTTCTTCACATTCAGAGGTCTGAAACACGAGCAGGGACATTCAGCCATCTACATGACCATACTGTACAACAAAACATAATGTCACAATTTCATTACAAAAACTGCATCTGTTTCAATACACTGATAACAAGAGTACAATGTCAGAATCTTCCAATGAAACACTGTCCAGTGTTATAACAAGATGTTATACATGTGTAATAACAAGAAACAAATCTCATCTGAAGATAGATCCATCTCATAATGACACTCTGGCCAGTGTTATACATGTGTAATAACAAGAAACAAATCTCATCTGAAGATAGATCCATCTCATAATGACACTCTGGCCAGTGTTATACATGTGTAATAACAAGAAACAAATCTCACTTGAAGATAGATCCATCTCATAATGACACTCTGGCCAGTGTTATACATGTGTAATAACAAGAAACAAATCTCACTTGAAGATAGATCCATCTCATAATGACACTCTGGCCAGTGTTATACATGTGTAATAACAAGAAACAAATCTCATTTGAAGATAGATCCATCTCATAATGACACTCTGATCAATGTTACACATGTGTAATAATAAGAAACAAATCTCATCTGAAGATAGATCCATCTCATAATGACACTCTGGCCAGTGTTATACATGTGTAATAACCATAACAAGAAACAAATCTCACTTGAAGATAGATCCATCTCATAATGACACTCTGGCCAGTGTTATACATGTGTAATAACAAGAAACAAATCTCACTTGAAGATAGATCCATCTCATAATGACACTCTGATCAATGTTACACATATGTAATAATAAGAAACAAATCTCATCTGAAGATAGATCCATCTCATAATGACACTCTGGCCAGTGTTATACATGTATGTGTAATAACCATAACAAGAAACAAATCTCACTTGAAGATAGATCCATCTCAAAATGACACTCTGGTCCATGTTACACATGTTTAATAACAAGAAACAAATCTCACTTGAAGATAGATCCATCTCATAATGACACTCTGGCCAGTGTTATACATTTGTAATAACAAGAAACAAATCTCACTTGAAGATAGATCCATCTCATAATGACACTCTGGCCAGTGTTATACATGTGTAATAACAAGAAACAAATCTCACTTGAAGATAGATCCATCTCATAATGACACACTGGCCAGTGTTATACATGTGTAATACAGTGATCGCTCGCTATTGCGCTACCAATGGGGTCCAAATAATTGGTGGGCGTTATAGACGATGAGCCGTTTAACCGAGGCCGAGGCGGGGGAGCGCGCTCGGCAAATCTCAAATCATCAATAGGCCTATGTGTTTATCTCACGTCACGTCAAAATAGTATATATTTTTATGGACCTAGATCTACCTGTAATATCATTCATTTATTAAATCTGTCATATTTCACAATGTCTGAAATACGTATTCCATTCTAATTTATCATTTTTTATCAATAAATTAAAAAATTATTCACTATTTCCCGCGATGTTATTGAAAATAAAATTCTCGGACACACATTTCGACAACGGGTCCGCATTGAACATGTCAAAGAGCAAAATAAAGACTATTTTAAGCAAATCTTTAAATATATTATACAAAGTGATAAATAAAATCAACAAAAATATATCTAAAAGTAATCAAACTTACATCTAAGTTATTATTTCCATCGTTTCGTGCGATCGCGTGTAATGTAAGTCAAATGACATCTCGGCTTTCGTCGCCTTGAATTCTCGGCTCGGACACAACGTTTAATGCAAAAATATATGCATGAAAAATCTTTGTCACAGCTCGTAACCTAGCACAATACATTCGCAAAGTTCCATATTTTTAATATATATCGTGATTTCCTGCTTAAAACGTTCAGAATAACACGATTTAACAAAAAATCTTTCGCTAACTTCTGAAATTTATCAAACACGAGCTTTGTATCACAGCTTGATTGGCTGCCTGAGGTCACGTGCTCAAAATTGACCAATCACGAAACTTGTAGCAGATTTCGGCAAGAAAGCGTCATTAGAAACAAATTTTAATCCAATGAAATCGCTTGTTATAACTACGGGAAAAAAACAGGCGATGTTACGAAAGCGCGATTACAAAATGAATGACCGCCGTGTTGTGACAGCAACTACATGTGTGTGACAGTTTAGCCTTAAATTGGATTGCCCACTAATTAAGAATATAAACTTCACTTGTGGTTCTCTTTTATTGCATGCATGCGCTTCTAAGATCAAAGGATGTATAGTGTGAAAAGTTAACTGGTAGAACAATCGTATTTCCGGGACCTGCCGCGGATGTTTTCAAACAGATTATTAGAACTCCATTCAGCGATAAACCGTTGATTATGCAATGAGAAGCGTTATGTGCAAATAAACAACGAACAACAATACAATCATGTCTGTGTAAAACTCTCAGTATTAAAAGTGTACATAAATTTTGGGAGCCATGCGTTACCGCGCGTAATAACCGAAGTAGCGCTTTATCGAAGAGCGCAATAGCGAGCGATCACTGTAACAAGAAACAAATCTCACTTAAAGATTGATCCATCTCATAATGACACTCTGGCCAGTGTTATACATGTTTAATAACAAGAAACAAATCTCACTTGAAGATCGATCCATCTCATAATGACACTCTGATCAATGTTACACGTGTAATAATAAGAAACAAATCTCACTTGAAGATAGATCCCAATCATAATGACACACTGGCCAGTGTTATACATGTGTAATAACAAGAAACAAATCTCACTTAAAGATTGATCCATCTCATAATAACACTCTGGCCAGTGTTATAAATGTTTAATAAGTTAAGAAACAAATCTCACTTGAAGATCGATCCATCTCCCGGTTCTCCCCACCACTTGATCCGCACTAGTGTGAGGTCAGGGGTCACTGCAGTGACCCATATTATTTGGCTGATGGACAGTCTGCAGAAACACCTGAGCTGACCTTCGACCTGGGGTGGCAGGGCAGTATGGACCCGAACATCTTCCACCAACCAAGGTTCTGCTGAAACAGTTGTCATAATACCATGTTATCTCATTAAACTGACAAAAGATTTCAAAATGATATCTGACTGAAATACAAACAATATATTTTGAATCAAATTGAGTGAGTTAGGGTTTAAAGTAATGAAGGATTTCTGTTATATAACGTAACGTTAACTTTATCTGTGAATGTAGGGGGAAAGAGGGAAAGATGAAAGGGAAACAGGTGAAACATACAGGTACGAGTGTCATGCTGACAAACCAAGCATCTTATTCAGGGGAAGTCTGGGATTGGCAAATCATGCTTAAGTATCCTGTTTTCATCTATTCCAAGTAATCGTGAAGATTTTATCAGGCTTCAACACAGATAAGTAAGTGGAGATGTTTAGGAAGACAGAGTTTTCAATCTTAAGACTAATAAGAGTATTGAAACAACACAACTGGACACTTCAACAATGAGCAGTTTTCCCATCACTATGAGTATGATAGGTCAGTGAGTCTGACAGTGACTAATACATTTCATACTTGTTACATTGTTAGTTCAAAATTCTCAACCTTAACCTCAAAGTAATTAGCATAATTAGCATGATTAGTGCTGAAACAATAAGGCCAGTCTTTTTATATTTTTAGGATTACGGATTTTTCAGCCCAAAGTCAAGGGTTGGAGGAGGGGGAAAAAAAGCCAGATGCATTTTTTTTAATGCAGAATGCCTCTGGCATAATCTGTGCTCAAAAGACCGCCATTTGTGATGATAAACAATAAAAATTCGACCACTTACAACACGGACAATTGTCAAGGGAGGCTATTCATGTTCGGCTTCGAGATCAACAAAGATCGATTATGTATCTCTTTACTAGTTTACAACAGTAAATTCATATGTTTTTTATTAAAAGGTGATTCTGACAAATAAAACAAGCGTATAGTCGGCGAAGTCATCTATATCCCCCACCATTTTAACACGTTATGGTCCCAAACCAGGTAACTGACCCGACATTTCTCTTAGGCCAAATATTGTCAAAATAGCTGCAATGGAAATTCTAAAATAAACATTCACAAAACTCTCTAAATAGCAAAAGGCACCAGTTCAGTTTGTGTCTGGTAAACATGCAAAGTTTTGTAAGAAATTATTTAATGTTTTTTTAGTTACGCTCCGGAAACGAACAGCACTCTTATAGAACCCAAGTCCAACTTGTTGCCATGGAAACGTAAAAAATAAACATTTATAAAACTCCTAAATAGCAAAAGGCACCAGTTCAGTATGAATCTGATAGACATGCAAAGTTTCGTAGAGAAATATTTAACGGTTTCTGAGTTATGCTCCGGAAACAATTTCTGGACGCACACACACACACACACACGCACGCACACACTGACGAAATCCATTTCTATATCATGTATATCCCCCGCCAACTTTGTTGGGGCGGGGGATAATAACCGACTACGTTGCTATTGGGGGGGGGGGGGGGGGGATAGCACCAACAGTCACTGTTGAAACAAAACTCCTGAAGTTACTGAGCACTTCAAAGGTCAGTTTTCTATTATAATCAGTCTTGGTGAAAAGATTCCTCTGTTTTTTCTGTCTCAACTGGACAAGAGCGTCTACAAAGTCAAACTCGTCATAGACTGGCCCCTCAACGGACACTGTGATATGATCATCTAGTCTGTCACCTGACAAACCACTCCTGAGCAAAGACTTCACAAGATTCTGAGAACTAAATCTTCGCTCGCAGTCAGCTGTATGGATTGGGGCTGTAAGCATGGTAAGGGTAATTCGGTAATTTAGAAAATCCTCTTTGTGGTACCTGTGAATCAAAGTCCACAGCTGCTGCATCTTGTCCCTGGGGTACTCAGGATTTTCAACCAAAGGCTTTATTCTAGCCCATTCCTCTCTGGTAGCCACCGGATCAATGACTGCTTCTTGAGAAGATATTTCTCCCTTCTAGGTGTGTGTCTGAACCTCTCCATAGTGCTCGAGAAGCATTTCCAACTTACTGTTGCCCCACTGCTGCAGATCCTGCCCTGATAAGAATGAACCAGGCCTCATGCTCAACACACCTAACACATACACATATATCATACTGCACTCTGATGGAACATGCACTGGAGGACTCCCTAATGGAAGGAAGGTTAGATCTCTCTTGAAGGATGTGGTTTCCCTTGAACATGTTGAATAGAGACTCCTTTTAAGATGCCATACAGTTCTCAACTGACACTTGCACGTGTGCTATGTCCAGACTTTTTTCAGGAAAATAAGGCACAACTGAGACAGCACTGAAAGCACATCCATAAGCATGATAAGGAGGTAGGTACAGGATGCAAAAATACCCCTGGCCCTAGGCGTCCTTCTGACTGTGAAAGAATGTAATGAGATCGTCCAAACATCGGTCTCTACAGCCTTATACACTGCCAACCACCGCACCTCATGGACTTCATGGATTTTCAGTTCTGGTTCGTTTAATAGATTCTGCCTTCTTTTGAGAGTTTGGCACCTGTACAATGTTAGTGGAAACCCCAACAAGGGTTTCACTGTACATGCTGTAAGGTTTCAGTGCTGGCACAGTAGTTGCTGCCTGTGAGCTCACTGAGCAATGCAGTGATAGTTAACAAGCATAGGATTGCTTCTTAATATACACATGATATATGCCCTGCAACACCTTGTCCTCGACCGGTCATAACTGAAGCACCATCACTTCCAAGGACAATGCATTTAGATACAGGAATTCTTGTACTTGAAATTTCTTAATGTAATGCTTCAGAAATTGCTTTACCAGTAGCATTTTCAATCCTTCTATTTGTCAAAAAATGTTACTTGAAAGTTACTGGATCAATTACACTTACAAGCACTTACAGGCTTTTTGTGCACAGAAATGTCAGTACTTTCATCTGTAAGCATGGTAAGGAGGCCTACAAATGGTGATGACAACAATTTTTTCTAATCAGATGCCAAAGTTTGCATTATGTAATTAGCTGTGGTTTCACTTGTAAAGCTTGCAGTACCTTTCTGTAATTCATGGATTACAAATAAAGTTCATAAGACTGGTATATTTATGCATGGATAGATTTTCCTTGCCTAACCAGCATACAACCTTCATACCTACAATGACTGCTTCTTCTTTTTTCAGATATAACCTTGTTTACTGCTGATTCATAACAGTCTTTCAAAATTTCTGCTGTGATTGACAATTTGTGATCCATTGATATTGCATGTCTTTAGAGCGTACTGGTCGGATAATGCTCTGTGCCATTCCCTGTAAACACATTATTTCTGTGGTGGGTAGTGCACAATCTGTACATTGCATAGGATTTGCCAGTTGGTCCAATGATAACTATGGATAAAGTTGCAATTTTGAAAAACATGTGGACGTGATACATCGCCCTTGCATTTCCTCTCAGTTTTGTTACGTCATTATGGTTGACAGTCTTGTGTGGAACACAGTCCTGTGTATCTTCAACGTTTATATTATGAGAAGAAGTTGTTTGCTTCTTTGCAAAAAACAAAAAGATTCTGGACTGACATCAGCGTTTGACAGCCAGTGTGTCTGCCATAGCAACAAAAGTGTAAAACTGCAACATGCAACGTGATTGGTTTACTAAAAGAAATAGACCAATCGCAATCAGCTTTACAAAGCACTTCAGGTTTTTGTCATTACACCGATTTGTAGGCATCGCACTGTCATAAGTAAGATAGTTTGAAGTTATGTGCCTGAGTTCGGAGTACTCAAATCGATACCAGCCCCCAAGGTAGCGCTAATTTTCTTACAACGAAGGTTACCTAGTTTGGAGTTTTGAAACAGTAGGTAAATAAAAACAAATAGTGGGGTGCCCAGACACTGAGTCATTTCAAATTAATGCAAAAGTTTTGATTTCGGTAATGGTATGAAGGGTATGACCTCATAGAACAATTTTGTTCCGAGTGTCGAGCTCTCACATAAAAAATGACTCTACTGGCAGGCATTTTTAAAGATGTCTGCCAAAAGAATATTAAAAATCCATAACTTTGCTGATATCGCTAGTAGAAAGTCATATGATACATCAAAATAGGGGTTTTCAGGGACAAGGAATTCAATTATGACATTTCCAAATTCAAAATGGCCACCATTTTCATGATGGCGGCCATTGTAGTGAAAAAGGTAAATAATTGAGTAGACGAACGTCCTGTTCACAAATCAACCTATTGGAAATTGTCCAGCTACTTCTCGCATTTGCACTTGCACAAACATGTACACTTCAACTTTGATCTCATGCACTTGCACCGAGAACAGCTGCTTGTGCAATTACACTTTACAACCAGATGGAAAACATCCTTCGCGAGGGGCACTGTGGCCCTAATGGGAATCAGCTTGCTATCCTCTTCCTTCCACCCATCATCAGTGGGGTTCTTGAAAGGCATCATTAACATGTCAGCTGTCGTCCAGATGCTTACACTTCTCTTGAGATGTTGATCCAAAGCATCACTTGTTGGTGGGATTCTCTCCGCATCCCTAGTCTTCTGAGAGAACAGCCTCATCCAAACAAAATCAACATCTATGTCCTTGATTGACTCACTGGAGTTCAACTAAAAGATATAGTTCCTTGTCACTTCTCTAAGTCTTGGTGAAGTGTAGAATGGAGTGTCGACAATAGTTGCAAATTCCTCCATGAGAGATGGCACTTCATGCATCAGCTTGCAACAGTATCGCTTACCCTTGTACTTGAAGGATGATGTGCTGTCTGATCCAGTTAAATGCGTGGAAGAGGGCAATGGATTTGAACGTTGTCATGCCCAGATTCGTAGCAATAGTGTTCAGGGACATCATTCTGGTTGTCTTTCCAGCTTTGAAGGATATCAAGATTTCTGCAGCTGGATTCAGAGCTTTGATGTGATGGCAGTTACTTAGGAGTATTGTGACAAAATCTGTGTCTCCAGTGTGAACCATTCCAAGGGCAAGGAGGAGATGTATTAGGACACGTGTGTCTGCTTCCTCATGGTTGCATTTGCCCATTGGTGGACTGTTTCCAACATGGTGTATTTGATCACCTGTAGTTATATAAACATACTTCTCATCTGGGAAGTGCTCTTCTGTTATCTTTTTTGATAGGAATTTGAACAGCTCCTTCTTGTTGTCAACATTTGCCAGAAACATCTGCAAATTTCCTGGCATTTTGGCAGTGCCATTTACACGCCACGTACCTGTTCCTCTTTTTTCCCTTGTGCCTCCTTTGATTGTCAGTGTAAAATTCTCGTCCCAGACAATGTCTACTCTAGTTGATCTTTTCAAGTCATGGTGAACTCTTGGGCAGAACACCTTGTCGAAATATGAATCAAAGTTCTTGGCTTGGACACTTGTACCAGGAAGTGATTGTATGAGAACTCTATCATCAACAATGAAATCATACAAATCAGGTGCAGTTATGTCTTCATCAACTGAAATGGCACTAATCGTACTGGTTTCCAAGACAAATACTAATAAATTCGACTTGGTACAAGAGGTGAGTGATCCTTCAGATGACTGTCTAGCTTAAGAAATGTTTGACCATAAAGTTCAGCATGATGTTTGAAGTGGTGCATTTTCAGCTTAACTGCTGTCTTCTTCTGTCGTTTCTTCTCGTGGAACAACAGTAAGTTGTTTCACTTGATAGGCGCTGTCAGAAGTGTTCACTTGAGTCAAGCACGCTCTTCCTGAACTTGTTGTACTGCTCTTGTCCAACAGACTCAATTTTATAGACAGATTCGGCAGCCATAGACTCTCACACCTTGTTGCCTAATGTAACCAGGTCGTCACTGTCCTCCTCAAAAGGATTTCCTTTCCTCAGCAACACATCGGTCAGGTCTCTGATATCGGAGATGCATATCCTTCCACATGATGAGGGAGTTCTTCATCATCAGCATTGTCATATGCCCAGGTAAACTCCTCTACAACACGGTTTATTTCTCGGCCACTTATAATCCAGCGTTCCAGTATGGCAAAGTTTTCGGTCAGACCAATGATGCCACCTTCTCCTTTCACCCTTTTATTGGCTTGCTCATGAGCCTGATCAATTGGTAATGATGAGATACGCCGATTGCTTCGAGTTATCGTCCAGTGTCCCTTCTCAAACTCGACTTGGATGCTATCCGGGAGAGCTTCCAGGTCTCGGATAAAGATTGGAATCCACCTGGCATAATTCTGGTGATCCAGAGCAAAGATCAGAGGCACAAGCTTCTGCAGAGTAGTGACCACGAGTTTGAACTTCTGTTCCCGATGTGCCCGGATGAACATGAACATGATCTGTTGAGACTTGTGTATGAGTACCCAGAATTTAAATGTTGGGCTCTTTTGAGAAGCTGCCATGACCCAGTCCTCAAGGGTCATCTAGGCTCCACTGTTCTCATAAGCTAGCTTCAATAATGTGTCGAGTACCACAACAGTGACTTGATGTGCTTGCCTTGCTCTCATTACATTTGATGCTTTCAAGAAAGCTGTGGCTGTTGCTTCTGTCTTCACTAGTCCAGCATCTTTCAGGGCTTCAGGACATCCGGATCCTTTCATGTCTCCCATGGTGCTCCACAACCCCCTGGAGGTTGGTGACAATATTTCTTCCCACAGGTGGTATAAACGTATATAAATGAGGCAAGATGGGTCCACTGATTACTCTTCCTGTTTTCCGGGAACTGATTTGTAGACGTTCCTGGTCCAATCCAGGCTTTTGTGAGGAAGGAAACTGAAAAATTTATATCCCAGTTCCATGGAACTATGAGCTTGCAGTGCATGATGTTGGATTATGATTGGATTAACGATGCACTCAGCAATATTACAGCTATATGATGGCGGTCTGTAAATAATCGAGTCTGGACCAGACAATCCAGTGATTAATATTATGAACATCGATCCACGCAATTGGGATCGATGACATGCATCAACCAAGTAAGCGAGCCAGACCACCCGAACCATTAGTCGCCTTTTACGACAAGCATAGTCACCTTTTACAGCAAGCATGGGTTGCTGAAGACCTATTCTACCCCAGAATCTTCACGGGTCTAGAGCTGCAAATGTGAAAATATGTAAGCAGATTTGTAGGACAGACCATTTCAGCATTGTTCTTTGTTTGATCTGCAATAGCTTCAGCAAAGTTACGGTTGATGGTAAGGATTTTCGTATATATGACACACTCAGATCATATGTGTGTAGCAGTTCTGCCAACTTTGATACGCTGCCTAGAATGAACACTGTTGAAATATCATCACATCAAATCTAACAGGTAAAAACAACACATTACAAATGATTAATAATATAAATTGGCATGGGAACAACTTTGGTCCTCAAAGTCAAACACATGATTAACATGGACACTACTGAAAAGGAAAATAAACTTGATGACACCTCCACTGTTAGGGGCATGGTAAACTCTGCCCCGGGTGTTAGCTAAATTGCATAAGAGGGTGACTGAAAGTTGTTTTACATGAAGCCAGTACTATTCTAGCTATATCCATGAAATAGCTTGATATAATCAAGTCTGGGTCAAGCAAACAAGTGGTTGACAGTCCACACAAATGTTCCATCACACATCTGTTCGTCATATGGGATGTTGCGGGACTTTTCAGCCCTGGTAGACCCATGAGGTGAATGCTCAGCCCTAGGGAGCAAATTTATCTATTTTGTTCCATTTATTTTGAAGTGATGTGGCTGTAATGCAAATTTTATCCATTATGCAGCACTCCCGTCTGAATATTTTTGACTACCGCCATGCTTGATTTTGCCATTGAACATAAAACATATGTACAATGTACTCTAAAATAACGATACCAGTTTTATCAGCCGTTCCTGGTGAATACATAAGACAGTAACTACATGTCATTGCACAGGTTATCAAAATGCAAAATAATGCCGGTTTGAAATCGCATGGCTAATGTTTACAATTTCACAGACAAGCACAAACATGGTTTTTGACAGGTGCACGCTGTTGATGCTTGCTTACCTCTCTTCTTGGTTTGCTTGGAAGGTTTCCCCTTTTTCTTCACCATCCTTATTACATTTTCAGGGAGAAGCGGTATCCATTATTGATAAAACGGTTCAATGACTATTGAAACGATAAAATACGCTCTGTTACCATACAAACATTTCGTCCGAACTTGTCCGCCATTTCTAAACAACCCGTTAGTGCGAGATATTGCGAGAATTGATAACTGAACATAAAATCGGATTATTCCATTTCTGTCATATAGTTGTTGAATCTAAACCCCATTGTTTCTCAAAACAATAACAATAGATTCGTTTTTAAATAAACACATTTTCGGGGAAATTAGTGTGAACTATCTGTCTACAACTACTATCTGTAATATGTTATAACTAATTATATAATGTAATTGAACGAGAAATATTATTAAGCTTAATTAAAGAATACACCTTAGTATTCTTAATTTCGTGTATTATTAGTAATATTTATATTTTTCACCCAGAGAGACTGCTTCCGTAGCATGTGGAGGACATAAATGTTATTAGTTGTAACAGAAGTACTATGGTGTTGAAAAGATGTCTGCTCTAGGGAAAGAAGTCATGAAGAAACGAGTTGGACTACCCCCGATGCCTACAGCAGGACCAAGGTAATGATATCATGCTTCGTTCTATCCTTTCCCTGATTTTATCCATTTTAAGTGGGTAATGAAAAAATCAAATTAACTGATGCAGATGTATAGCGTTTATAGACACGACTTCATTGACATGAACTTCTGATAAAATCAACATCATACTAACACTGGACCTAGTAGCGGTTCGTAGAGTTAACCTTTTAAATGGTCTTAGGTTTAACGCGTTAAGTGTAATGTTTCAATATGTAATGCTGTATCAAACACGTTTGTGTTGTCGAGAAGTGAAGGGAAGAACGGTTGTCTTTGTACTTTACTGCAAGTGACAGTTCAAAACAAGATAATATAACGATGTCTAATACACAGAATCAGAACCTGAAATCATAGACGCACACTTCTCACTACTACTATGCTCTATGATGAACACGTGACCATACAGTTGTATCATTATCAATTGTTTTAATGAGGTTAGCGAGTTAATGAGGTGTTACTGTGTATGATTCCCATGACATGTCTCATGACGTGTATCATAGACGCGGTCTATCCTTGCAGCAGCAGCTCTGGGAGTAGTGGGAGACGTGCCCTGATGAGGAAGCGTGACTACACTCCTGTTTACTGGGACAAATACTTCGAGAAGATGCATGATGTGGAAACTGACATTGGAAATGTATCCTTTCTCTTTACATATTGTCACCAATTGTGGTAAAATCAGTTTTAGCTTGCAATTGGTAGATGTATATTATCAGGTACTGCTGAATGAAACATCAGCTGTCAAAGAGACCATTCCTTAAAGGGAAACATCATTCCAACTTTGAAATTATTGAAATATGGATACATTTTTGTTGCGGATTCAAACTTTGCTTATTATTGTAGCAGGTGTATATATTTGTATTTTAGTCTTTTTGTAAATAAATCTATTTCAAGTTTTGTTTCTGTGGAACTTTATTCAACAGAGGTGTGTGTTTGTTTTTATCCCATCATTCTAAGTCCAGGCCTCAGTGATCAATCACAACCCAAGCTCTACTACATTCTTTGTCCAGCCCTCTACTGTTCAATCACATCCCAAGCGATCCTGTGATTGACCAAATTCAAACTTTACCTTCTTTCTCTGACTAACTCCATATTGCCACCTACACTATGCACTGCACTGGGAGTATTCATAGATCACCACTAAAGCTTAGTTAATAATTAATCATTACTTCTAAATGGGATTAAATAGTAATCAAAGATTATGCATTATAAATAAGCATCTGAGAAGTAATTATATTTACATTGAATCATATATTTCTATTAATGTTGATGTTTTGAATGAATGTGGTTTAGAGGCTGAACTTTAACCTAAGCAATAGTGTATTTTAATATTATCTTGTATACATGCTAAGTTGTAGCTACATTAATGGAATTGCACAAACTATGCATTTTGTTATTCATTTCATTGTATTTAGTCACTCTAAGTATTTATTCCTGCTCTTTCTTCTGCAGGACATATCATGAATGGTGACATTTCAAGGGTTTTACACCCTTGTGCCACACATAGGGTATGTGTAACCATTTTACTTAATATGTACTGTAAGCCATTTCTATCATATCATCTAATAATACTTAGTTGTAAGTAATGTAACAGAAATGATTGTATTGCTTTGATGATGATATGATATATATTATGTTTTAACTCTTTCAACACCGTAGGCCGGTTATCCGGCAAAGAAGCATCGAGTCCCGACACCGTTGGCCGGTTAACCACCAAGCCGTAGTCACGTCAAAATAATACATATTTTTATGGACCTACCTGTGATATCATTCATTTATTAAATCTATCACATTTCACAATGTCTGAAATAAGTATTCCATTTCAATGTATCATTTTTTATCGTATTCTTTCATTCAACTATTTATACGCCTTAAATAACATTTTAAAGCATATGCGTTATGTTAATAATGCTGAACAGTATTAAACTTATGTATAAACGCCATTGCACAAAATATACACAACTACACGATTATACATTTTAGCAAACATTATGATGCACTAGAATAATCAATTTACACCAATACCATTACTACTCAGTACATAACTTATATACAATCCTTAAAACATTATACTCACCTTTATATTTGTTGTTTAGTCCTAAGTGCTCTGAGATGCGATCGTTGACGTGCTCTGATTGTTGTGAAGTGCAATGGTTGACGTGCAAGTAGCTTTTAGTATTTTAAAAACAAGCCAATCAACACAAGGGGCCACGCAAGACAAAGAACATAAGACAGGCAATGACACAACACAACCTGTCACCCCTTATACCCGTAATAGACGTGACAAGATCTAAAAATAACTATAGGCTAACGCTTAAAGATGATACTATTAGAGGTAAAACTATAAACAATCATAATTCTAACAACCTGAAATGACAACCTATACATGGAAATTCATATCTGCCACACATACAGCATATATACAGCAAATGGTCGGGACTAAAAAATAAGTTCGTTTTTTCGGTCAGTTTGTTATAAACATAGTTTACTGTATTTCAATATCAAGTTATTTTAATTGTAGTTTTACTGTATACATTTGAAATAATAATAACCATAAGCGTAGCACTATGGAACAACTGATTGCTGTAGACGGATATGTTTTACACATGGAACAATTTGATCAGTCACCGTTGAGGACTATCATGTTCTTGCTACAGCAAATGAATGAAAACATTATGCAAATGTCTTAATTACAACCGACAAATATATAGTGTATAATATCAGGCAGTTAACCTTGTTCGAGGAATGTATCTGTCAATATCCACTTAAACATGTTAAAGGAACAATATCCTATACATCTGAAGCTGTACAAAGAAACTTGTTCAATGACACATGTCTTTGTAACCATCTAATATTATCAAATATATATATCTTTTCCAGATATTATGACCCATGTTCATCTCTCAAATGATCACAGAAGTTTGTTTCGAGTGTTTCACATAGGTGTCATGTCTCATTGGTCAGCTGAAATAGCACACATAACAACTATATTCAGGATGTCTGTTGTGTATGAGAGTACTCCAATAAACCACAGAAGATAGGTTAGTTAATGATGATGTTTACTAGTTGAAAGGTAGAGCGCGAATCCCCAGGCCAAGGCAACAAGGTGATTGCCTGTCTCGTGCGCGATCGATCTGACGTCATACTAAACTTTGCCAGAAATGGCAGGAATTCTTAATACATTACAATGTCCATGGTTCTTGGATCCAAAGAGTTAGAT
This sequence comes from Haliotis rufescens, assembly GCF_023055435.1. NCBI lineage: Eukaryota > Metazoa > Mollusca > Gastropoda > Lepetellida > Haliotidae > Haliotis > Haliotis rufescens. The sequence continues at coordinate 5,235,005 of NW_025964057.1, forward strand.
AACAGTGAGCAATCAATCAACATATTATTAGCTATTCCTTTGAAAAAAGGATGTTGTTTCTACCGCCTGCTTTAGTAACCCTACATATATAAACACTTACATTTGACAAATCAGGGGCCTCACATTTTTCTGACATCCAGTTGTGGAATATTTTTAACTGCCACACACCCCTTTACTCATAATGATCTCTTTGAAGTTTTAAACGGTTTGGTTAAACTGTAATTTGTTTGTTTTCACTGAAGTTTGTGAGATGGTGCTTACTGCTTGTTTGGTTAAACTGTAAGTATGTTTGTTTTCACTGAAAGCTGAAGTTCAACAAAGACTACATCGACCCTTGACTCCTCAAAAGATCCAGAGAGACTTTGAACTTGCTGCCATTCGAGCAGAACTCCCTCAGGCTGAGGTAAACGGATGCTTCTTCCATTTCACACAAGCTATTGGGAGGAAGACCTAATATCTAGGATTGGCTGTTCTATACCGAGAAGACCCCCATGTGAAGAAGTGGTTTCAGAGAGCAGCTTGTTTGGCCCTTCTCTCCCACCAGGCGTGGTTCAAGACTTGTGGCTGGAAGCCATGAACTCCACCCCAGACATGTCTTGAGCTGTGCAGTTCAACGACTACATAGTAGTCAACTGGGTCAACGATGATGCCAGATTCCGGATACCAATGTGGAACCGTCATGATACTCAAGGCCTTGGAACACACACTCTGGACAAGAGAACCGGCATCGAAAGAAAGCGGCACCTCCTTCGCCTGAAGGAACAATTGCGTCAGTCAGGGAGTGAAGACCCCAATGCAATTCCTGGATGCAGCAGGTTACATGCTAACTCTGGCTTGAATGACTGACAGTACATTGACATTGATGTGAAGTATTATTACTTCATGTATATAATGTAAAACTCCTTTAACTGTGCACCACTCTCTTTCAGTGCTGGTTCTCTTGATTATTGGAGGCGCTGTATCAAAGTCAATCTGGATAAGTATGAAGCAATAATGAATCAAGAATAAACACTGATTTTTATAAATTTTGTTTTCTTTTGTACCAGTTGTCAGACGGTTGTTGACGACAGGACTAGTTTATTTGGATTTAAGGGAATATATCAAACACCTGATGTGCCCTCAACTATAAAAGTTGCTGTTTTAAGCTGTCTGATAAATGGTGTGTCTGACAAATGGGAGATGGCCGGGAGATGAAAGCACATGGTGGAGAATAGCAAACTGTGATGTTTCGATGTAAATGAAGAGGAACCATGGTGTTCACGGAGTCTACGATGTGTGTTTGAGTACCTATTTTTGTTGTGCGATGGCTCCTGTATTTGACATGCATCAGAATGAAACCTCAGACTTTAAATTTTGTGTTTATTGCGAGTTGCACTTTAGAATGCGACCCTAGTGGGGTACGGCTATATCTGGTGATAATGCAGTATTATTAATACGGCACCAGCTAGACAACTGAGAGTTGGAGTGTTGTTTCCCTTTAAATCAAAATATTTTCTTTGAATTGAGATATGCATGTTAATTATGCAAAGTATATTATACATATCAATGTTGGTATTGATTTAGGGGTCTCTGGATTCAAATACTACGATGACAAACCTTAGGGACCAAAGAACTGGTTAAGTTCTGACTCTATGTATCCAAGCATCTACATGATATGCTATCTTCCCTAAATCTGCATCAGAGTAGAGCTCTATGTACACACATGATGCATGTACTCGCATGATGCATGTACACACATGGTGGTTGTACTCACATAAAGTATTACTCACATAATGCATGTACTCACATGATGCATTTACACGCATGATGCATGTACTCACATGATGGTTGTACTCGCATAATGCATGTACTCACATGATGGTTGTACTCACATGATGGTTGTACTCGCATGATGCATGTACTCACATGATGCATGTACTCACATGATGGTTGTACTCGCATAATGCATGTACTCACATGATGCTTGTACTCACATGATGGTTGTACTCGCATGATGCATGTACTCACATGATGCTTGTACTCGCATGATGTATGTACTCACATGATGCATGTACTCACATGATGGTTGTACTCACATGATGGTTGTACTCGCATGATGCATGTACTCACATAATGCATGTACTCACATGATGGTTGTACTCACAAAATGCATGCACTCACATGATTGTTGTACTTACATGATGGTTGTACTCACATGATGCATGTACTCACATAATGCATGTACACACATGATGGTTGTACTTACATGATGGTTGTACTCACATGATGCATGTACTCACATAATGCATGTACTCACATGATGCATGTACTCACATGATGGTTGTTCTCACATGATGGTTGTACTCACATAATGCATGTACTCACATAATGCATGTACTCACATGATGGTTGTACTCACAAAATGCATGCACTCACATGATTGTTGTACTCACATGATGGTTGTACTCACATGATGCATGTACTCACATAATGCATGTACACACATGATGGTTGTACTCACATGATGGTTGTACTCACATGATGGTTGTTCTCACATGATGGTTGTACTCACAAAATGCATGCACTCACATGATTGTTGTACTTACATGATGGTTGTACTCACATGATGCATGTACTCACATAATGCATGTACACACATGATGGTTGTACTCACATGATGGTTGTACTCACATGATGGTTGTACTCACATGATGGTTGTACTCACAAAATGCATGCACTCACATGATTGTTGTACTTACATGATGGTTGTACTCACATGATGCATGTACTCACATAATGCATGTACACACATGATGGTTGTACTCACATGATGGTTGTACTCACATGATGGTTGTACTCACATGATGGTTGTACTCGCATAATGCATGTACTCACATGATGGTTGTACTCACATGATGGTTGTACTCGCATGATGCATGTACTCACATAATGCATGTACACACATGATGGTTGTACTCACATGATGGTTGTACTCACATGATGCATGTACTCACATAATGCATGTACACACATGATGGTTGTACTCACATGATGGTTGTACTCACATGATGGTTGTACTCACAAAATGCATGCACTCACATGATTGTTGTACTTACATGATGGTTGTACTCACATGATGCATGTACTCACATAATGCATGTACACACATGATGGTTGTACTCACATGATGGTTGTACTCACATGATGGTTGTACTCACATGATGGTTGTACTCGCATAATGCATGTACTCACATGATTGTTGTACTTACATGATGGTTGTACTCACATGATGCATGTACTCACATAGTGCATGTACACACATGATGGTTGTACTCACATGATGGTTGTACTCACATGATGGTTGTACTCACATGATGGTTGTACTCGCATAATGCATGTACTCACATGATGGTTGTACTCACATGATGGTTGTACTCACATGATGCATGTACTCACATAATGCATGTACACACATGATGGTTGTACTCACATGATGGTTGTACTCACATGATGGTTGTTCTCACATGATGGTTGTACTCACAAAATGCATGCACTCACATGATTGTTGTACTTACATGATGGTTGTACTCACATGATGCATGTACTCACATAATGCATGTACACACATGATGGTTGTACTCACATGATGGTTGTACTCACATGATGGTTGTACTCACATGATGGTTGTACTCGCATACTGCATGTACTCACATGATGGTTGTACTCACATGATGGTTGTACTCGCATGATGCATGTACTCACATGATGGTTGTACACACATGATGGTTGTACTTACATGATGGATGTACTCACATGATGTATGTACTTGCATGATGCATGTACTCACTTGATGGTTGTACTCACATGATGCATGTACTCACATAATGCATGTACTCACATGATGGTTGTACTCACATGATGGTTGTACTCACATGATGCATGTATTCACATAATGCATGTACTCATATGATGCATGTACTCACATAATGCATGTACACACATGATGGTTGTACTTACATGATGGTTGTACTCGCATGATGGTTGTACTCACATAATGCATGTACACACATGATGGTTGTACTTACATGATGCATGTACTCACATGATGCATGTACTCACATAATGTATGTACTCACATGATGCATGTACTCACATGATGCATGTACTCACATAATGCATGTACTCACATAATGTATGTACTCACATGATGCATGTACTCACATAATATATGTACACACATGATGGTTGTACTTACATGATGGTTGTACTCACATGATGCATGTACTCACATAATGCATGTACACACATGATGGTTGTACTTACATGATGCATGTACTCACATGATGGATGTACTCACATAATGTATGTACTCACATGATGCATGTACTCACATAATGCATGTACTCACATGATGGTTGTACTTACATGATGCATGTACTCACATGATGGATGTACTCACATGATGCATGTACTCACATAATATATGTACACACATGATGTATGTACTCATAATGCATGTACTCACATGATGGTTGTACTTACATGATGCATGTACTCACATGATGCATGTACTCACATGATGCATGTAGTCACATAATGTATGTACTCACATGATGCATGTACTCACATGATATATGTACACACATGATGTATGTACTCATAATGCATGTACTCACATGATTCATGTACTCACATAATGCATGTACTCACATATTCTATATTACAATTAGCTTAGTAAACATAGTAAACGTGGTTAATCCACTGTTAATACTTCTAATATGAATTAAAAGATTAAATTCATTGTATCCTGGCATGACTTTTACGTTTGAATCCCCCTTTGAACATCCAGCTTAGAACTGGTCTTCAGTGACCCATGCTTGTCGTAAGAGGCGACTAATGTGATCGGCTGGTCAGACTCACTGACTTGCTTGATGCATGTCATCATATCTCAATTGTGTAGATTCATGCTCATGATGTCAATCACTGGTTGGTTCAAACTCAATTATTTACAGACCGCCTTCATATAGCTGGAATGTTTGTGAGTGCGGCATTAAACGACAAATAAGCACAGAACTGCCTCCATTTTTCCTTAATGTTTGAAGAGTTTCCGGGTGTACGAGTGCGGGTCCGAGGGGCCAGTGCTGCTTCTCCTCCATGGAGGGGGCTTCTCTGCCTTGTCCTGGGCCGTGCTGTCTGTGAGTGACCTTCTATAAGCAGTGTCAGTATATTAGCAGTGTCATACCCCTCATGTTACAGGTTGCAGGGATCACATGGTTCCAATACTATAGCAGTAAACCCTGAAGATCCCACAGTGGTGAGGACTGTGTGTAGCAAGGACATAGTCTCATGTGTAGAGTACACATTGTTAAACCAAAAACTACAGCGGTGTAGACATGGTAGTGGTTATGAGATACCCATTATGAATGTTATACACACAGACAGTGAATTTTGTATATTGTCTCCCAAAAGCAAAATCATCATCTTCAGCAGTAGCATGTAACACAGAAGCCCCCAAATCGGCCCGCAGTATGCCAGGTCCTGGCCTGTGTATATGTTACTAGTCCTGTCTTTGCACAATCTGGTTAGAACTGATATATGAGGCGGCCATGAGATAGGGCTTCTCTACCCTCTGATGTGTGTTGTAGGTTAAGTAGGAAGAGAAGTGTTACAAATCACTGAAGCCATGCTTCATGTTCACATTCTTGGCATCAGAGGATCAGCAATGTGTGCCAATAACGTCAGTGTTAGCTTGTACACAGGAATATCCAGGGTAGAATTGGTCTTCAGCAACCAATGCATGTCATAAGAGGCGACTAACGGGATTGGGTGGTAAGCCTCGCTGACTTTGGTTGATGCATGTCATCGTATCCCAATTGCACATTTTGATGCTCATGTTGTCAATCACTGGGCTGTCTGGCCAGATTCAATTATTTACAGGCCGCTGTCATATAGCGGGAATATTGCTGAGTGGGCATTAGCCAACAAAAAAGCAAACAGCAGTTTCAACTAGATAATGTATATTTGAAATTTTGGTTACCATGAAGAACTGTTTGTAAATTATATCCACATAATAAAAATACAAAATAAAAATAAATATACATATTGTGCCTAATATTTGGCTACTTTTTTCCTGTGAACAGATAGTGAGTAGCATCACCGATATGGTGACCATTTTGGTGAACAGCCTGATCTATCTGATATATGTCTATTAACCTATATTGAGGATTTAATTCAATGTCATGAAGACGTGTTGACTTAGGTGCCACTGTTTAGGATCTTTAAATGCACAGCTTTGGTTATATCCTTACGATAACAAATATGGGGATAGAGTATGCATCATCTAGCATGTTTGGGTATTCTCGATCAAGGCAAAATATGTGTCAGAAGATTTCATAATCTTTAATTCATATCAAGATATATAGGGATGTGACGATACAGGTGTCACATGATACCATACATATCTCGATACAGAAGTCATGATATATAGAGAATCTCACCCGAGTGTCTTTTGATATCAAATATATCAATACGAGTTGATATGTTTGATATCAAAAGACACTCGGGTGAGATTCTCTATAGTAGTGTCTTAAAGGGGAAGTGTACACGCAAAAATTACTTTCTTTCTTTTTCTAAACAAAACGCAATTTTAGAATTAGTTAGTACATGTATCTGTGTTTGAAAATATACACTCATTTTTTTTCACAGTGAAAGTAGGAAGCTCACAATAGTGTGAAAATGATATGCCGTTATGAGGCCTTCGTTTTTCGAGCTAAACAGGCCTGAGTTATCTCCCTTAGATTATGACGTAATTGGTGCCAATTCAACTGGGTCCCTGTCTATTCTGAACGCAAAAGATATCAAGTACAAGTTTTCGGTAAAACAACATGGCCTACGACACACTCCGGCGCAGTGGTGACTCAGCATAACACTATGCTGGCTGGCATCTGAGACGCTAGAATCTCACACCTGTACCTACACCGCGTGAAGCGGCTCTAACAAAGCATGATGACGTCATAATGTTTATCAATTGGCACCAATGACATCATATTGCAAGGGGCATAAGCCATGGTGTTTTTGTTATGGAAATAGAACACTTGGTAAATGTGAAAAATATAAATCGTTTTAATGCAAAACATATGTTGATTAATTGTGATATTTTTATATTTTTGTCTATGACACTTCTAGGTTAACACTTTTATTGTGGAAAAAGTACAAGAAAATTAGGTTCATTTCCGTGTGAACTTGCCCTTTAAGTGTAAAAAGTATTGCTAACAGCTTCAGTAGCAGAGCCATTAGTGATGTCATTTGATTGTGACATCATGGTAACCAATGACGTCACAATGGTCTGCAAAGCATTGTGATGCAATTTCATTGCAGCGATATCTACACTGTAGATATCGCTCGATCTCACCCAAGGGATATCTCCTTGCTGTATCACATATATATATTACATCACGGCAATGGGCTGTGTATTTGTTTGTCTCTTGCAGTGGAAGGATTTTAGAACCAATATGTCCATTAATATTGTACTAAGAACATGAAGAAGTGCTGAATGAAAGTCTTCAAATAGTATTGTTCTGATTTTCAGTGTGATGTGTCTCGTCTTGTCAAGTGTAGATGTGCAGCCCTGGACCTCAGAGGTCACGGTATGTCTACACAAATAACAAACTGTTGATCTGTGATAGTGAGATTGATGATGTCCGAGGTCGCGGTATGTCTACACAAATAACACACTGTTGATCTGTGATAGTGAGATTGATGATGTCCGAGGTCGCGGTATGTCTACACAAATAACACACTGTTGATCGCGGTATGTCTACACAAATAACACACTGTTGATCTGTGATAGTGAGATTGATGATGTCCGAGGTCGCGGTATGTCTACACAAATAACACACTGTTGATCTGTGATAGTGAGATTGATCATGTCCTATGTCCATTGACAACATCATCTACAGAGATAAGTTTCACAAGACTACCATCATTAATTCAATATTTTGTGTTTTGTATTTATTTCTTCATAATATTTTGTCTTTTAGGTGATTCCATGACTTCAGATGACACCGATCTGTCTGCAGACACCATGGCAAAGTAAGTTTCAGAAAGCTCCAATGTCACATGTTCACCTCCATGGGGAGTTGGGCTTAGAATTGTCCTCAGCTGGTTGTAAAACATTGAGGGGTCAGGTTCTGTGACTTGGTTGATTCTGTGTTGCTCACAATATCAATCACTGGATTGTCTGGCCTAAAACAGAACCCTGTTATACATCACCCTCTACATTTGTGTATCTAAGAGACTTGGACGTTCTTTTACTATATGATTCCTTGACACACTGAAGGTAGGGTGTTTGTGTGTACAGGGTATACCATCATGGTGTTTGTGTGTACAGGGTATACGATCATGGTGTTTGTGTGTACAGAGTATACCATCATGGTGTTTGTGTGTACAGAGTATACCATCATGTTGTTTGTGTGTACAGAGTATACCATCATGTTGTTTGTGTGTACAGGGTATACCATCATGTTGTTTGTGTGTACAGAGTATACCATCATGGTGTTTGTGTGTACAGGGTATACCATCATGTTGTTTGTGTGTACAGGGTATATTATTTGGTACTTTGATATTTTAGTATAGTTTATGGCATCCTCTGGTCGGACAAGGTCTCTTCATGTACATAGCACACTATGCTTATGTCTCCTACTTGTATTTCTAACCTGGGTTTAATAGCCTTACATCGCATCACAACGGTATTATCACTTTCCGTTTCATATATTCCTACTTTTGTTAAAACTATTGGAATGCACAGCGGCCTTGCAAATCACTGTTTATTAATTTGTCCTTTATGATATTACAGAACGTAATTACCTTAATGTCCCATTATAATCATCTTCCGTTTGTCAGTCCGTATTTGGAAATTTTTAACTATGTAAATATGTGTATGCGTTTGTGTGAGTGCGACATACAGTTAGTCGTGCATTCAGGAGCAAACTCGCATTTTTTAACAGTTACGTGGCTCAGTATGGCGAGCCAAGTCAGTCGACAGTGATCCACCAGATCAAGATCGCAGACTATCGGTCCAGATCCAAATAGTTGCAAAGACGATGGTGACTTTCCCAATAGAAATTGGACTGCAAGGCATAGATATGCGGGAGTCATCTCGACAAGTGCGGCAGATGCAAATCCTCTCAATTGGATGATAGCGACACTGCGAAAGCTAATAAAACAGGATCTTGGCATTTCAAAAATGCCAGGGAATTTCAGACTACAGCAACTAATTTGATTCTATATGGAGAACATGGAGGCCAAGCAGGCGACCTCCCCAGTGACAAGGGACGTAGACAATTCCGTTGTCGATTACCAAAGTGACAACAGTTGACCCACTTTAGAAGCCAACTCCCTTATCAACACAGGGGGACAGTCATCCGTCTCAAATATAGCTGCCGCTATGCCAGAATCTGAACCTGACAGGGACCACAATTCACTGGTACAGACTGTCCAGAAACTGCAGGATTCCGTGAACCTCATCACAAACTCTGGCCTACCCGTGCTTAATCAGCCCAGTTCATGTACTAGCATACCACTTGGGCCATCTGCTACATCCCTCAGTACACTCCAACAGTTACAGGCCACTGTACCACAACCATTTACAAAGGGATGAGGAAGTCGACCAGCCGCTGGCAATTTCACATTGTATACAGCCATGCCAGCATGGGAACACGTTTCCCAATACAAAGGTAACTCAGCTAATACCAGTTTGTATTGGTCTTGGATGGACATCAAGGTTGTGTCAGCTTCCCTTTGGAAGCAAATAACTTCGCTGTATCTAATCGCTTTGTCACCCACACGCCCAGCTTGCCACTCCTTTTCTTTCCTTTTCAGCCGGTATGTGTCCTCTTCACCTGGAATTCTAATCACTTTAGCATCTATAGCATCTATTACAGGTACCAGCAGAGCAGATTGTATACATGTATATGTAAATAAACCTGTACATATGTAAAATAGATTTTCAGGGCGCTTGTATATATGTAAATGACTACCTTTTAAACGATTCTGATATATTTAAAGAAACATGCCTTCTAAATAGCTGTTTGATATGTGTGATTATGTTAATAAACATGCCTTCTAAAAAGCTGTATATATGTATATGTGTGAATACCTGTCTCAACAATAAACTAGGTCAAGGTGTGCGGGGCTCTTGTGGGCTACACTGCTAGTAACAAATTAACTTGCTTCCAAATTAATACTTGTGCTTAAGGCTACCTGCTTCTCAGCAGTAACCTTTCTGGGGTTACCTGCTTCTCAGTGGGAACCTTGTCTTTCCCGACTTTTCAGCCGCGGAATCTCAAAAATAACTTACGTTGGGGCAAACAATTGCCACGTATATGGGCCCAGCGGCGGAAGTCGTCTTGTCAAGCGGTAGCTGACAGTTGACAGTAGTCACGACAATGGTTTTACTAATTGGGCCAGGCAGTGGTATCTGCTTTGGCCGGCTACCTTGGGCCGGGCAGCGGTAGTCTGACCTAGGCCAGCAGTGGTAGCTGCTTTTGGCAGCGTGGTAGTTGCCAAGCAGCGGTAGCGTTTAAATATGCTACCGTGGGGGCCGGACAGCAGTAGCGGTCTCAGGCCAGCAGTGCTACCTGCGAATCGCCGTTGGCCACGGTAGCATTTTGGTATACCCAACTAGCAGTTTTATAGCCCTCTAGTACCTGCACACCCTCAGCCATTTAATCCAATCTCATCTTGTGTTTATATTATAGGCACAGGCATCCACAGCTTGGTGGCCTGTGCCTCACCTTGGCATATCGCGGGATAATTTGTTAATCAACTGATATCAGGCCTTGAATCAGGTTTCCACACAGGTATTCAGTATTGCCCTTCAAATTCTATAAAATGCAAGAATCTGCGCGCAGCTTTACAGGACACTGAAACAACGACTAATCTCATTCTCAGTGAAGTACAGAAAAGCTACGTCATAGGACCCTTCGACTTCCCCCGCCTTTCCAAGCTACAGAATGAACCCAATTGGTGTGCAACATCCTCAAAGTCCTTGGCAAGGGCACTTACATGTGTAAAACTGATATTACGGATGCATTCAAGTTAATCCCTATACATCCAAATCTATGGCATCTCCATGGCATTCACTTTCAGGACAAGTACTACTTTCACACCAGGTTAGTTTTTGGCTCTCGATCTAGCCCCAAGATATTCGACCTCCTATCACAGGCTATTTGCTGGTTAGCAACCCATCACAATGGCATTCAAAACATTCTACGTCCCCTGGATGATTTTATATGCTTCGAGAACTGCCTACACAAAGGTGTAAAGACTGTGGCAGCTTTGATGCAACTCTTCAAAGACCTAAACATTCCACTGTTGGCAAAGAAAACTGTAGGCCCTTCTCAGTGTGTGGATTATCTAGGCATTACTCAGGACACAATCAGAATGGAATCATGTCTTCCCTGCAAAAAAGTTGATAGACTGATACAAGTGATGGATTCCATTGAAGGGAAGCGAAAGTGTGCAAGAGACAACTCCTGGTACTCATTAGACACATGAACTATGCTATGCAGGGTATTCGCCTGGGCATGAGTTACCTGTTGCGAAAAGCGCATTCAGTCAAAGAACTGCATCATCTGGTCTCTCTTAACAAGCAGTGTTCACAGGATTTTAACATGTGGAGGCTCTTTCTACAAAATTGGAATGGACCATCTTATCAGTGCCCCAGACTTTAGCCTATTCACGGCTGCCTCCAGCACTGTAGGCTATGGAGGTTATTTTCAAGGCTGGTGGTTTGCTGCAGCTTGGTCAGCGGAATTATCTACATTGTTACAGAAGGACAAATCTATGGCCTTGCTTGAACTATTTCCTATCATCAATGCAGCAGTGCTCTGGGGTCACCTGGAGGGAAAGAAATCTAGCAGATTTTGTTGTGACAATACAGCAACTGTTGAAATCATTAATAGGGGAAGATCCAAATATGCCACCATTATGCAATTTATGCGTAGACTCACCTTCAGAGCCATCAATTGTAACTTTGTGTTCTCTGCCCTTCATGTACCTGGTGCAGATAACACAATAGCTGATGCCTTGTCTTGGTTGCAGATGGAGAGATTCAGGGATCTAGTCCCTTTCGCCGAGAAGACCCTTACGCAGTTCCCTTCTTTGTCACAGCTACCCCTAAAAAGGAATCTGGAGGAACTCTGGAACAGTGCCTTAGCTTCATTGACCCACACTGTCAACCGGGCTGGATGCAACGCATTCCTTTCCTAGTGTTCTTGATGACCTGTGGTATAGTGTGTTCGTTGACTAATCTACCCTATCTAACAGAAGATGTCTTACTGCATCTTGATGACCTGTGGTATAGTGTGTTCGTTGACTAATCTACCCTATCTAACAGAAGATGTCTTACTGCATAACACAGCCACCATCAAGACGTATTTGTGTGGGATTAGGTTCATGTACCTCAAGTACGACATGACCAACCCCTGTATCAATGGCTCAAGAACTCACCTCGACACAATTATCAAGGCTATCAAAAAGCTGCAGGGCAGTTCCTCAAGTACCAGACTGCCAATCTCAATTACTGTACTCACAGACATGTGCATCAAGCTATACCAAGGTGTGTTTAACCCCTATATTGATCTACTTATGAGGACGGCCTGTTGTATGGCTTTCTTCGCCTGCTTGAGATGTGGCAAATTTACCTGCAATGCTTATAACCCAACAATACACTTGTCAATCAATTCCGTTTCATTTAACAACGAGCTTTCTACAGCGTTTGTGCGTCTTAAGGCTTCGAAGACAGATCCATTCCGGAAAGGTGTCGTCATCACGTTACACAGGCTGTACGAGACCCTGATGTGCTGCCCAGTTAGGACACTTCTGCAATACCTTGTTCTTCGCAATCAGAGGCCGTCAAATCCTTTAGATTCTCTGTTCCTCATGCCTAATACTGCAGCATGGACAGAAAAAATTTCATTGACCATTTAAAACTTGTGTTGCAAGTGACCGGGTATGACTGCACAAATTATAATGGACATTCATTTAGAATTGGTGCGGCCACCACTGCAGCAACAGCATGCATCCCAGATCATATCATCAAAACCTTAGGACGTTGGTCATCGGACTGCTACAACTGCCACATATGCACAGAACAACGGAGCATCCATCAAGCCCAAGTGGCCATGGCACGGTTGTAACCTGGCACAGAGTAATGGTGATTAGACCCCTGAGGCACAGTGTGCCAGAGACAGGTTTTATGTTAATTGAACAGTGACTGCAGAGACTTTCACGGATATACTCACACATCATCCCCCATTTGGGCAAGTCCATTATTCGTCAGGTATGACGTGCAGGCCATACACCCCCCATGTGTCATAATTCTCTTTCAGTCAACCATGTTAATATGTTATGACCCCCTTTTTTGCTATATATATATGTCTCATCATTTTGGGGACTTCGTTTTGGGCATGTATTACCCCAAAATAATCTGTCAATAATTCATAGTTGCTTTCTTTTGTAGCTAGTTTATACCCATCGTGGTATCATTTGTCAGCTACACTGTTATCTTTAGCTAGTTTATACCCATCGGGGTATCGTTTGTAAGCGAATGTTCTGGTGAACTTTGGCCAGGAACTTGAAATGTTCGCACTTGATTGGAGTTTGTGAAAACTGGGAGCATTCGTACAAACGCTGAGTGCTTTGCGGATTTTGTAGCTTGTGGGAATCGTGGGGCACGTGAAAATGACTATGTATACCGAAAGCTTTGTGAAAATAAAGTCAGTTTGAACAAAACTGCGTAACAACACTGTTATCTGTAGCTTGTCTGGCGTCAGACTAATGCCGACTAAAGGCGTAACTCAAATGTCATCACGTAGCTTGTCTGGCGCCAGACTAATGCCGACTGAAGGCGTAACTCAAATGTCATCAAGTAGCTTGTCTGGCGTCACACTAATGCCGACTGAAGGCGTAACTCAAATGTCATCACGTAGCTTGTCTGGCGTCAGACTAATGCCGACTGAAGGCGTAACTCAAATGTCATCACGTAGCTTGTCTGGCGTCAGACTAATGCCGACTGAAGGCGTAACTCAAATGTCATCACGTAGCTTGTCTGGCGTCACACTAATGCCGACTGAAGGCGTAACTCAAATGTCATCACGTAGCTTGTCTGGCGTCAGACTAATGCCGACTGAAGGCGTAACTCAAATGTCATCACGTAGCTTGTCTGGCGTCAGACTAATGCCGACTGAAGGCGTAACTCAAATGTCATCACGTAGCTTGTCTGGCGTCAGACTAATGCCGACTGAAGGCGTAACTCAAATGTCATCACTTAGCTTGTCTGGCGTCAGACTAATGCCGACTGAAGGCGTAACTCAAATGTCATCACGTAGCAGACCCATAGTTAGCTTACCCATTGGGGTAAATTAGTTGTGTTTTATTTCATCAATAAACAGTGTGCTACAGGCTGAACATTTGCCTTTAATAACCCTAACCCTGTCCGAATCCTAAGAAATAAACTTGTTGTTTGTGTGTACAGGGTATACAATCATGTTGTTTGTTGGACAGAGATGTTGGTGATGTGGTGACCTCGCTGTATGGAGAAGATCCCCCTCCCATCATCCTTGTTGGCCACAGGTAAGGACGCTCATAGTAGAGACACTAGAGGACATACTGCACTCCATGTGTTACTGTGAGACACTAGAGGACATACTGCACTCCATGTGTCACTGGGGGACACTAGTGGACATACTGCACTCCATGTGTTACTGGGGGACACCAGTGGACATACTGCACTCCATGTGTTACTGGGAGACACTAGAGGACATACTGCACTCCATGTGTTACTCGGGGACACTAGTGGACATACTGCACTCCATGTGTGACTGGGGGACACTAGTGGACATACTGCACTCCATGTGTGACTGGGGGACACTAGAGGACATACTGCACTCCATGTGTTACTGCGGGACACTAGTGGACATACTGCACTCCATGTGTTACTGGGAGACACCAGTGGACATACTGCACACCACGTGTTACTATGGGACACTAGTGGACATACTGCACTCCATGTGTTACTGGGGGACACTAGTAGACATACTGCACTCCATGTGTTACTGGGGGACACTAGTGGACATACTGCACTCCACATGTTTAACCATGGGCTCTGTTGATACACTGTGTTTAACCATGGGCTCTGTTGATGCACTGTGTTTACCCATGGGCTCTGTTGGTGCACTGTGTTTAACCATGGGCTCTGTTGATACACTGTGTTTAACCATGGGCTCTGTTGATACACTGTGTTTAACCATGGGCTCTGTTGATGCACTGTGTTTAACCATGGGCTCTGTTGATGCACTGTGTTTAACCTAGGGCTCTGTTGATACACGGTGTTTAACCATGGGCTCTGTTGGTGCACTTTGTTTAACCATGGGCTCTGTTGGTGCACTGTGTTTAACCATGGGCTCTGTTGATGCACTGTGTTTAACCATGGGCTCTGTTGATACACTGTGTTTAACCATGGGCTCTGTTGATGCACTGTGTTTACCCATGGGCTCTGTTGATGCACTGTGTTTAACCATGGGCTCTGTTGATGCACTGTGTTTACCCATGGGCTCTGTTGGTGCACTGTGTTTACCCATGGGCTCTGTTGTTACAGTGTGTTTAACCATGGGCTCTGTTGATGCACTGTGTTTAACCGTGGGCTCTGTTGGTGCACTGTGTTTAACCATGGGCTCTGTTGATACACTGTGTTTTACCATGGGCTCTGTTGATACACTGTGTTTTACCATGGGCTCTGTTGATGCACTGTGTTTAACCATGGGCTCTGTTGATACACTGTGTTTACCCATGGGCTCTGTTGGTGCACTGTGTTTAACCATGGGCTCTGTTGATACACTGTGTTTAACCATGGGCTCTGTTGATACACTGTGTTTAACCATGCGCTCTGTTGATTCACTGTGTTTAACCATGGGCTCTGTTGATGCACTGTGTTTAACCATGGGCTCTGTTGATACACTGTGTTTAACCATGGGCTCTGTTGATGCACTGTGTTTACCCATGGGCTCTGTTGATGCACTGTGTTTAACCATGGGCTCTGTTGATGCACTGTGTTTAACCATGGGCTCTGTTGATGCACTGTGTTTAACCATGGGCTCTGTTGATACACTGTGTTTAACCATGCGCTCTGTTGATACACTGTGTTTAACCATGGGCTCTGTTGATGCACTGTGTTTAACCATGGGCTCTGTTGATACACTGTGTTTAACCATGGGCTCTGTTGATGCACTGTGTTTACCCATGGGCTCTGTTGATGCACTGTGTTTAACCATGGGCTCTGTTGATGCACTGTGTTTAACCATGGGCTCTGTTGATGCACTGTGTTTAACCGTGGGCTCTGTTGATACACTGTGTTTAACCATGGGCTCTGTTGATACACTGTGTTTAACCATGGGCTCTGTTGGTGCACTGTGTTTAACCATGGGCTCTGTTGATACACTGTGTTTAACCATGAGCTCTGTTGGTGCACTGTGTTTAACCATGGGCTCTGTTGATGCACTGTGTTTAACCATGGGCTCTGTTGATGCACTGTGTTTAACCATGGGCTCTGTTGATACACTGTGTTTAACCATGGGCTCTGTTGATACACTGTGTTTAACCATGGGCTCTGTTGGTGCACTGTGTTTAACCATGGGCTCTGTTGATACACTGTGTTTAACCATGGGCTCTGTTGATACACTGTGTTTAACCATGGGCTCTGTTGATGCACTGTGTTTACCCATGGGCTCTGTTGATGCACTGTGTTTAACCATGGGCTCTGTTGACACACTGTGTTTAACCATGAGCTCTGTTGGTGCACTGTGTTTACCCATGGGCTCTGTTGGTGCACTGTGTTTAACCTTGGGCTCTGTTGATACACTGTGTTTAACCATGGGCTCTGTTGATGCACTGTTTTTAACCATGGGCTCTGTTGATGCACTGTGTTTAACCTAGGGCTCTGTTGATACACTGTGTTTAACCATGGGCTCTGTTGATGCACTGTGTTTAACCATGGGCTCTGTTGATGCACTGTGTTTACCCATGGGCTCTGTTGATGCACTGTGTTTAACCTAGGGCTCTGTTGATACACTGTGTTTAACCATGGGCTCTGTTGATGCACTGTGTTTAACCATGGGCTCTGTTGGTGCACTGTGTTTACCCATGGGCTCTGTTGATGCACTGTGTTTAACCATGGGCTCTGTTGATGCACTGTGTTTACCCATGGGCTCTGTTGGTACACTGTGTTTAACCATGGGCTCTGTTGGTGCACTGTGTTTAACCATCGCTTCTTCTATATTCCAGCATGGGAGGAGCTATAGCTGTGCACTCTGCAGTGAGGGATTTGATACCATCACTCATTGGACTGTGTGTCATTGATGTTGTCGAGGGTAAGCAAAACTCCACATCGGTCCTACCTTGGGACCAACGACTTGATAATTGTTTGGGATGTACTGGGAACACAATAACTTGGTCAAAGGTTGTACATGATATATTTCCTGAAATGGTCCTATGTTAAACAGGTACACTTCTAGGTGTGTCATGGTCCTATGTTGAACAGGTACACTTCTAGATGTGTCATGGTCCTATGTTAAACAGGTACAGCTCTAGATGTGTCATGGTCCTATGTTAAACAGGTACAGCTCTAGATGTGTCATGGTCCTATGTTAAACAGGTACAGCTCTAGATGTGTCATGGTCCTATGTTAAACAGGTACACTTCTAAATGTGTCATGGTCCTATGTTAAACAGGTACAGCTGTAGATGTGTCATGGTCCTATGTTAAACAGGTACACTTCTAAATGTGTCATGGTCCTATGTTACACAGGTACAGCTGTAGATGTGTCATGGTCCTATGTTAAACAGGTACACTTCTAAATGTGTCATGGTCCTATGTTAAACAGGTACAGCTCTAGATGTGTCATGGTCCTATGTTAAACAGGTACACTTCTAAATGTGTCATGGTCCTATGTTACACAGGTACAGCTCTAGATGTGTCATGGTCCTATGTTAAACAGGTACAGCTCTAGATGTGTCATGGTCCTATGTTAAACAGGTACACTTCTAGATGTGTCATGGTCCTATGTTACACAGGTACAGCTCTAGATGTGTCATGGTCCTATGTTAAACAGGTACAGCTGTAGATGTGTCATGGTCCTATGTTAAACAGGTACACTTCTAAATGTGTCATGGTCCTATGTTAAACAGGTACAGCTCTAGATGTGTCATGGTCCTATGTTGAACAGGTACACCTCTAGATGTGTCATGGTCCTATGTTAAACAGGTACAGCTCTAGATGTGTCATGGTCCTATGTTGAACAGGTACAGCTCTAGATGTTTCATAGTTCTATGTTGAACAGGTACACTTCTAGATGTCTCATAGTTCTATGTTGAACAGGTACAGCTCTAGATGTGTCATGGTCCTATGTTGAACAGGTACAGCTCTAGATGTTTCATAGTTCTATGTTGAACAGGTACAGCTCTAGATGGTTCATAGTTCTATGTTAAACAGGTACACTTCTAGATGTCTCATAGTTCTATGTTGAACAGGTACACTTCTAGATGTGTCATGGTCCTATGTTGAACAGGTACACCTCTAGATGTGTCGTGGTCCTATGTTAAACAGGTACACTTCTAGATGTGTCATGGTCCTATGTTAAACAGGTACACTTCTAGATGTGTCATGGTCCTATGTTGAACAGGTACAGCTCTAGATGTTTCATAGTTCTATGTTAAACAAGTACACTTCTAGATGTCTCATAGTTCTATGTTGAACAGGTACAGCTCTAGATGCCCTCAACAGCATGCAGAGTTTCCTCCGAGGTCGGCCCAAGTCCTTCAGGTCTCTGGAACAGGCCATTGAGTGGGTGTAAGTGGAATACACTCAACAACATTATGATATTGCACTGTCAATACATCACAGGTTGTATGCCCGACATTCCTTCATCACACGCGGGGACATGTAGCTGCTGTGGGGTGGAGACTCGCCATCAAGGCAGGCAAAGATTTGGTTCCAGTGAGAGGGAGACCAGCAAGTGCTCAGACCAGGGATCACTCAGCTTATAGCACAATGGACCAATGTTTCTCCCTTAACAATGTGTACAACATGTGTCAATTGCTTATGGCTTCCTGATCTATAAATTGCTTTAACATCAGGCAATGGTAACGTTTGCACAAAGGTCATGCACAGAGTAGGTTTCAGTTGACATCCATGAGATCTCCCCGGCCTCAATTCATGAGCTTGCTGAAAATGACACACATTGCTCCTACACCCTTCTGTGTACATGGGTGATAGAAGAACATAGTGCATACCAATCAGGACATTGATGTTTTCTCCTACTGTAAGCTGACACAGCATGATAAAAATAATGAAAAAAAATTGATTCAAATAAGACATAAGATCATTAAACTGGACATAATTTATGTGTTTTCGGCTTGTCAAGGGATCAAGTGTATAATATTTGTTTCTGAAAGTGTTGAAGAACTACGATGTGCTTGTGTTGTAACCCCTGAAGATGTGTGTTGTTTCAGTGTGAGGACAGGTCAGATCAGGAACGTGGACTCTGCGAGAGTGTCGATGGTCGGGCAGGTGAAGAGGTAACAAGCAGGATTAGTGTCGCCCCTGGGATGTCACATCTAGTGTTGCACTGGGACATCATGTCTAGCGTTGCACTGGGACGTCATGCCTAGTGTCACACTGGGATGTAATGTCTTGTGTTACACTTGGACATCATGTCTAGTGTCGCTCAGGATGTTATATCTAGTGTCGCACTGGGACATCATGTTTCGTGACACACTGGGACATCACGTCTTGTGTCCTACTAGGATGTCATCTCTAGTGTCATGTCAAGTGTCACACTGGGACATCATATCTAGTGTCGCACTGGAACTTCATGTCTAGTGTTGCACTGGAACTTCATGCCTTGTGTCACTGGGACATAATGTCTAGTGTCATACTAGGACATCATATCTAGTGTCGCACTGGAATTTCATGTCTAGTGTCGCACTGGAACTTCATGTCTTGTGTCACTGGGACATCATGTCTAGTGTCACACTGGGACATCATATCTAGTGTCGCACTGGAACTTCATGCCTTATGTCAATGGGACATAATGTCTAGTGTCATACTAGGACATCATATCTAGTGTCGCACTGGGACGTCACGTCTATTGTCACACTGGGACATCATGTCTAGTGTTGCACTGGAACTTCATGCCTTGTGTCACTGGGACATAATGTCTAGTGTCATACTAGGACATCATATCTAGTGTCGCACTGGAATTTCATGTCTAGTGTCGCACTGGAACTTCATGTCTTGTGTCACTGGGACATCATGTCTAGTGTCACACTGGGACATCATATCTAGTGTCGCACTGGAACTTCATGCCTTATGTCAATGGGACATAATGTCTAGTGTAATACTAGGACATCATGTCTAGTGTCACACTGGGACGTCACGTCTATTGTCACACTGAGACATCATGTCTAGTGTCACACTGGGACATCATATCTAGTGTCGCACTGGAACTTCATGCCTTATGTCAATGGGACATAATGTCTAGTGTAATACTAGGACATCATGTCTAGTGTCACACTGGGACGTCACGTCTATTGTCACACTGGGACATCATGTCTAGTGTCGCACTGGGACATCATGTCTAGTGTCGCACTGGGACATCATGCCTAGTGTCGCACTTGAACTTCATGTCTTGTGTCACTAGAACATCATGTCTAGTGTCACACTGGGACGTCACGTCTATTGTCACACTGGGACGTCACGTCTATTGTCACACTGAGACATCATGCCTAGTGTCACACTGAGGCATCATGCCTAGTGTCACACTGGGACTCCATGTCTAGTGTCACACTGAGACATCATGCCTAGTGTCACACTGAGACATCATGCCTAGTGTCACACTGAGACATCAAGCCTAGTGTCACACTGGGACCCCATGTCTAGTGTCACACTGAGACATCATGCCTAGTGTCACACTGAGACATCATGCCTAGTGTCACACTGGGACTCAATGTCTAGTGTCACACTGGGACATCATGTTTAGTTTCACACTGGGACGTCACGTCTAGTGGTGCACTGGGACGCCACATTCAGTTTCGCACTGGGATGTCACTTCTGGTTTCGCACTGGGACATCATGTGTAGTGTCGCATTGGGACATCATGTCTAGTGTCACACTCAGATGTCATGTTTAGTGTCACACTGGAATGTTATGTCTAGTGGCATGTCTAGTGTTGCACTGGGGTATCATGTCTAGTGTCACACTGGGATGTCACCTCAAGTGTCACACTGGGATGTTATGTCTAGTGTCATGTCTAGTGTCGCACTAGGATGTCACCTCAAGTGTCACACTGGGATGTTATGTCTAGTGTCATGTCTAGTGTCACACTGGGATGTCACCTCAAGTGTCACACTGGGATGTTATGTCTAGTGTCATGTCTAGTGTTGCACTGGGGCATCATGTCTAGTGTCATGTCTAGTGTCACACTGGGATGTTATGTCTAGTGTCATGTCTAGTATTGCACTGGGGCATCATGTCTAGTGTCCCACATGGATGTCAAGTCTTGTGTCACACTGGAATGTAATCTCTCGTGTCCCACTTGGACATCATGTCTAGTGTCACACTGGGATGTCATGTCTTGTGTCACACTGGGACATCTAGCTAGTTTCATACTGGGACATCACATATAGCGTCACACTGGGATGTTATGTCTAGTGTCGCACGGTGACATCATGTCTTGTGTCACACCGGGATGTCATCTCTAATGTCATGTCTAGTGTCACACGTGGACATCATGTCTAGTGTCACACTGGAACTTCATGTCTAGTGTCACTGGGATATAATGTATAGTGTAGCACTGTAAGTCATGTCTGGTGTTTCATTGGGACATCATGTCTAGTGTCACTGGGATATAATGTTTTGTGAAGCACTGAAAGTCATGTCTAGTGTTGCACTGGGACATCATGTGTAGTGTCGCAATGGGACATCATGTCTTGTGTCTCACTGGAACATCATGACTAGTGTCACACTCAGATGTCATGTTTAGTGTCACACTGGAATGTTATCTCTCGTGTCCCACTTGGACGTCATGTCTAGTGTCACACATGGATGTAAAGTCTTGTGTCACACTGGGACGTCTAGCTAGTGTCACACTGGGATGTCACGTCTAGTGTCACACTGGGATGTCATGTCTTGTGTCACACTGGGATGTCAAGTCTTGTGTCACACTGGGACATCTAGCTAGTTTCACACTGGGATGTCATGTCTAGTGTCACACTGGGATGTCACGTCTAGTGTCACACTGGGACGTCATGTCTAGTGTCACACTGAGATGTCAAGTCTTGTGTCACACTGGGACATCTAGCTAGTTTCACACTGGGATGTCATGTCTAGTGTCACACTGGAATGTAATCTCTCGTGTCCCACTTGGACATCATGTCTTGTGTCACACTGGGATGTCATGTCTAGTGTCACACTGGGACATCTAGCTAGTGTCACACTGGGATGTCATGTCTAGTGTCACACTGGGATGTCATGTCTAGTGTCACTGGGACATCTAGCTAGTGTCACACTGGGACACCACCTCTAGTGTCACACTGGGATGTCATGTCTAGTGTCACACTGGAATGTAATCTCTTGTGTCCCACTTGAATGTCATGTCTTGTGTCACACTGGGACATCTAGCTAGTTTCATACTGGGACATAACATATAGCGTCACACTGGGATGTTATGTCTAGTGTCGCACGGGGACATCATGTCTTGTGTCACACCGGGATGTCATCTCTAATGTCATGTCTAGTGTCACACGTGGACATCATGTCTAGTGTCGCACTGGAACTTCATGTCTAGTGTCACACTCAGATGTCATGTTTAGTATAGCACTGTAAGTCATGTCTGGTGTTGCATTTGGACATCATGTCTAGTGTCACTGGGATATAATGTTTTGTGACGCACTGAAAGTCATGTCTAGTGTTGCACTGGGACATCATATCTAGTGTCACACTCAGATGTCATGTTTAGTGTAGCACTGAAAGTCATGTCTGGTGTTGCATTGGGACATCATGTCTAGTGTCACTGGGATATAATGTTTTGTGAAGCACTGTAAGTCATGTCTGGTGTGCATTGGGACATCATGTCTAGTGTCACTGGGATATAATGTTTTGTGACGCACTGAAAGTCATGTCTAGAGTTGCACTGGGACATTATGTCTAGTGTCATTCCTAGTGTCACACTGGGATGTAACCTCAAGTGTCACACTGTGATGTTATGTCTAGTGTCATGTCTAGTGTCGCACTGGGTCATCATGTCTAGTGTCATGTCTAGTGTCACACTGGGATGTCACCTCTAGTGTCACACTGGGATATTATGTCTAGTGTCATGTCTAGTGTTGCACTGGGGCATCATGTCTAGTGTCATGTCTAGTGTCACACTAGGATGTCACCTCTAGTGTCACACTGGGATGTTATGTCTAGTGTCATGTCTAGTGTTGCACTGGGGCATCATGTCTAGTGTCATTCCTAGTGTCACACTGGGATGTCACCTCTAGTGTCACACTGGGATGTTATGTCTAGTGGCATGTCTAGTGTCACACTGGGATGTCATCTCTAGTGTCACACTGGGATGTTATGTCTAGTGTCATGTCTAGTATTGCACTGGGGCATCATGTCTAGTGTCATTCCTAGTGTCACACTGGGATGTCACCTCAAGTGTCACACTGGGATGTTATGTCTAGTGTCATGTCTAGTGTCGCACTAGGATGTCACCTCAAGTGTCACACTGGGATGTTATGTCTAGTGTCATGTCTAGTGTCACACTGGGATGTCACCTCAAGTGTCACACTGGGATGTTATGTCTAGTGTCATGTCTAGTGTTGCACTGGGGCATCATGTCTAGTGTCATTCCTAGTGTCACACTGGGATGTCACCTCTAGTGTCACACTGGGATGTTATGTCTAGTGTCATGTCTAGTGTCCCACTGGGTCATCAAACCATTGTAACTGTTCCAGGTCTGATACTAATGAGACAGCATCATCTGAGCTGGAGCACATGCATGAAGAGTCTCCATCTTCTATTGGTTCCATACAGGAGGAAGATGAGGAAGAGAGTGGTGGACCCCCACTCCATCCACCCCAGGCTTCCTTTACACAACCACAGGTATGGCTGGGTGGGTGTACAGGTATGGCTGGGTGGGTGTACAGGTATGGCTGGGTGGGTGTACAGGCATGGTTGGGTGGGTCAACAGGGAGGGCTTGGTGGGTGTACAGGGAGGGCTGGGTGGGTGTACAGGGAGGGCTGGGTGGGTGTACAGGTATGGCAGGGTGGGTGTAGGTATGTCAGGGTGGGTGTAGGTATGGCAGGGTGGATGTAGGTATCGCTGGATGGGTGTACAGGGAGGGCTGGGTGGGTGTACAGATATGGCAGAGTGGGTGTAGGTATGGCAGGGTGGGTGTACAGGTATGGCAGGGTGGGTGCACCGGGAGGCCTGGGTGGGTGTACAGAGTCAGCAGGGTGGGTGTACAGGTGTGGCTGGGCTGGTGTACAGGTGTGGCTGGTTGGGTGTACAGATATGGCAGGGTGGGTGTACAGGTGTGGCTGGTTGGGTGTACAGGTGTGGCTGGTTGGGTGTACAGAGAGAGCAGGCTGGGTGTACAGAGAGGGCAGAGTGGGTGTACAGGGAAGGCTGGGTGGGTGTACAGAGAGGGCAGGGTTGGTGTACAGAGAGAGCAGGGTGGGTGTACAGGGAGGGCAGGGTGGGTGTACAGGGAGAGCAGGGTGGGTGTTCAGGGAGAGCAGGGTGGGTGTACATGGAGGGCAGGGTGGGTGTACAGGGAGGGCAGGGAAGGGTGGGTGTACAGGGAGGGCAGGGAAGGGTGGGTGTACAGGGAGGGCAGGGTGGGTGTACAGGGAGGGTGTACAGGGAGGGCAGGGTGGGTGTACAGGGAGGGCAGGGAAGGGTGGGTGTACAGGGAGGGCAGGGTGGGTGTACAGGGAGGGTGTACAGGGAGGGCAGGGTGGGTGTACAGGGAGGGCAGGGAAGGGTGGGTGTACAGGGAGGGCAGGGAAGGGTGGGTGTACAGGGAGGGCAGGGTGGGTGTACAGGGAGGGTGTACAGGGAGGGCAGGGTGGGTGTACAGGGAGGGCAGGGAAGGGTGGGTGTACAGGGAGGGCAGGGAAGGGTGGGTGTACAGGGAGGGCAGGGTGGGTGTACAGGGAGAGCAGGGTGGGTGTACAGGGAGGGTGTACAGGGAGGGCAGGGTGGGTGTACAGGAGAGTAGGGTGGGTGTACAGAGAGGGCAGGGTGGGTGTACAGGTGTGGCACTGTTGGTGTACAGGGAGAGAAGGGTGGGTTTACAGATGTGGCCAGATGGGTGCACAGGGAGGGCCAAGTTGGCAGGGTGGGTGTACAGGTGTGGCTGGTTGGGTGTACAGAGAGAGCAGGGTGGGTGTACAGGTGTGGCAGGGTGGGGGTACAGGCAGAGCAGGGTTGGTGGAAAGAGAGGGCTGGTTGGGTGTACAGGGAGAGCTGGGTGGGTGTACAGGTGTGGCAGGACGGGTGTACAGGTGTGGCAGGGTGGGGGTACATGGCGGGCCAAGTGGATGCACAGGGAGGGCAGGGTTGGTGTACAGAGAGGGTGGGTGTACAGGGAGAGCAAGATTGGTGTACAGGGAGATCAGGGTGGGTGTACAGGTGTGGCTCGTTGGGTTTAATTGAGAGCAGGGTGGGTGTACAGATATGGCAGGATGGGTGTACAGGTGTTCCAGAGTGGGTGTACAGATATGGCAGGATGGGTGTACAGATGTGGCAGGGTGGTTGCACAGGGAGGACAGGGTGGGTGTACAGATATGGCACAATGGGTGTACAGGTGTGGCAGGATGGGTGTACAGGGAGGGCAGGTTGGGTGTACAGAGAGGGCTGGGTGGGTGTACAGGGAGAGCAGGGTGGGTGTACAGAGAGGGCTGGGTGGGTGTACAGGTGTGGCAGGGTGGGTGTACAGGTATGGCTTGGTGGGTGTACAGGTGTGTCTGGGTGGGGGTATAGGGAGGGCTGGGTGGGTGTACAGGTGTGGCAGGGTGGGGGTATAGGGAGGGCTGGTTGGGTGTACAGGGAGAGCAGGGTGGGTGTACAGGGAGAGCAGGGTGGGTGTACAGGTGTGGCAGGGTGGGGGTATAGGGAGGGCTGGGTTGGTGGAAAGAGAGGGCTGGTTGGGTGTACAGGTGTGGCAGGGTGGGTGTTCAGGGAGAGCTGGGTTGGTGGAAAGAGAGCGCTGGTTGGGTGTACAGGGAGAGCAGGGTGGGTGTACAGGGAGGGCTGGCTGGGTGTACAGGGAGAGCAGGGTGGGTGTATAGAGAGGGCAAGGTGGGGTGAACCGGGAGGGCAGGGTGGTTGTACAGGTGTGGCAGGACGGGTGTACAGGTGTTGCAGGGTTGGTGTACAAGGAGGGTTTGTTCGGTGTACAGGGAGGGCAGGGTGACAGTACAGGGAGGGCAGGTAAGAGGGGGTAGACTGTAAGGTTGATGAAGGTGGTTGTGTGTTTTAGAGTGTAAGGCTGATGTAGGGGGGGGGGGGGGGGGGGGAGTGCTGTACAGGGAGGGCAGGTGAGAGGGGGTAGACTAAGGTTGATGAAGGTGGTTGTGTGTTTTAGAGTGTAAGGCTGATGTAGGGGTGGGGGGGGGTGGGGGGAGTGCTGTGCAGGGAGGGCAGGTGTGAGGGGGTAGACTGTAAGGTTGATGAAGGTGGTTGTGTGTTTTAGAGTGTAAGGCTGATGTAGGGGTGGGGGGAGTGCTGTGCAGGGAGGGCAGGTGTGAGGGGGTAGACTGTAAGGTTGATGAAGGTGGTTGTGTGTTTTAGAGTGTAAGGCTGATGTAGGGGTGGGGGGAGTGCTGTACAGGGAGGGCAGGTGAGAGGTGGTAGACTGTAAGGCTGACACCGAAACGTCGCTCCTAATTGTATTAAAGAAGTTCTTCTTCCCTATATCTTTTCCTTACTTAGTACTCAAACTTCTAAATGCCTCTCAAAGAAAGGATATAGGCCTTTGTAGGAGTCTAGCAGACAGTCTACAAAGCATTACATAGCATTTATTTCAACAGTAATTATAGAGTGTAGTTTTAATTTACTTGTCTTTCAGAGCAGTAGCAGCTACACGTGGAGAATAGATTTATCAAAGACAGAACAGTTTTGGAAAGGTAAGCTCCCTCTCACATTCTTGTTAAAGACAGATTTCAAATAGGCCTTGCTTGTAGACTATGTTATACTGATAGTTCTTGAAGTGTACACCATGTGTAGCAACTCTACTAGACAAGTTACATATATAGATCTGTAGAGATCTGCAGCCCACTTTACAGAGGCTTCAGCAGTGTGCTCTAATAGCTGCTACTACATGGCATCTAGCATCTTCTGTAACTATAAATGACAACAGTCAACTTGTGTAGCCTGAATAATAGTCTATAGAGTGCTTTCCCTCACTGGTGGAGATTGTAGCATGTGTCTGTTTACAGACTGGTGGAGATTGTAACATGTGTCGGTCTACAGGCTGGTGGATATTGTAGCATGTGTCTGTTTACATGCTGGTGGAGATTGTAGCATGTGTCTGTTTACAGACTGGTGGAGATTGTAACATGTGTCGGTCTACAGGCTGGTGGAGATTGTAACATGTGTCTGTTTACAGACTGGTGGAGATTGTAACATGTGTCTGTTTACATGCTGGTGGAGATTGTAGCATGTGTCTGTTTACAGGTTGTGGAGATTGTAGAATGTGTCTGTTTACAGACTGGTGGAGATTGTAACATGTGTCGGTCTACAGGCTGGTGGATATTGTAACATGTGTCTGTTTACATGCTGGTGGAGATTGTAGCATGTGTCTGTTTACAGGTTGTGGAGATTGTAGAATGTGTCTGTTTACAGGCTGGTGGAGATTGTAGCATGTGTCTGTTTACAGGTTGTGGAGATTGTAGAATGTGTCTGTTTACAGGCTCATGGAGATTGTAGTATGTGTCTGTTTACAGGTTGTGGAGATTGTAACATGTGTCTGATTACAGGCTCATGGAGATTGTACCATGTGTCTGTTTACAGGCTAGTGGAGATTGTAGCATGTGTCTGTTTACAGGCTAGTGGAGATTGTAGCATGTGTCTGTTTACAGGCTGGTGGAGATAGTAGCATGTGTCTGTTTACAGGCTGGTGGAGATTGTAGTATGTGTCTGTTTACAGGTTGTGGAGATTGTAGAATGTGTCTGTTTACAGGCTCATGGAGATTGTAGCATGTGTCTGTTTACAGGTTGTGGAGATTGTAGCATGTTTCTGTTTACAGGCTGGTGGAGATTGTAGCATGTGTCTGTTTAGAGGCTAGTGGAGATTGTACCATGTGTCTGTTTACAGGTTGTGG
Organism: Haliotis rufescens; assembly: GCF_023055435.1. NCBI lineage: Eukaryota > Metazoa > Mollusca > Gastropoda > Lepetellida > Haliotidae > Haliotis > Haliotis rufescens. The sequence goes on from NW_025964057.1 coordinate 5,263,415, forward strand.
AGATTGTAGCATCTGTCTGTTTAAAGGCTGTAGGAGTTTGTAGCATGTGTCTGTTTACAGGCTGGTGGAGATTGTAACGTGTCTGTTTACAGACTGGTGGAGATTGTAGTATGTGTCTGTTTACAGGCTCATGGAGATTGTAGCATGTGTCTGTTTACAGGCTGGTGGAGATTGTAGCATGTGTCTGTTTACAGGCTCATGGAGATTGTAGCATGTGTCTGTTTACAGGCTGGTGGAGATTGTAGCATGTGTCTGTTTACAGGCTGGTGGAGATTGTAGCATGTGTCTGTTTACAGGCTGTGGAGATTGTAGCATGTGTCTGTTTACAGGCTAGTGGAGATTGTAGCATGTGTCTGTTTACAGGCTAGTGGAGATTGTAGCATGTGTCTGTTTACAGGTTGTGGAGATTGTAGCATGTGTCTGTTTACAGGCTGGTGGAGATAGTAGCATGTGTCTGTTTACAGGCTGGTGGAGATTGTAGCATGTGTCTGTTAACAGGCTGTAGGAGTTTGTAGCATGTGTCTGTTTACAGGCTGGTGGAGATTGTAGCATGTGTCTGTTTACAGGCTGTAGGAGATTGTAGCATGTGTCTGTTTACAGGCTCATGGAGATTGTAGCATGTGTCTGTTTACAGGCTAGTGGAGATTGTAGCATGTGTCTGTTTACAGGTTATTGAGATTGTAGCATGTGTCTGTTTACAGGCTGGTGGAGATAGTAGCATGTGTCTGTTTACAGGCTGGTGGAGATTGTAGCATGTGTCTGTTTACAGGCTGTAGGAGTTTGTAGCATGTGTCTGTTTAGAGGCTGGTGGAGATTGTACCATGTGTATGTTTACAGGCTGGTGGAGATTGTAACATGTGTCTGTTTACAGGCCGGTGGAGATTGTAACATGTGTCTGATTACAGGCTCATGGAGATTGTAGTATGTGTCTGTTTATAGCCTGGTGGAGATTGTACCATGTGTCTGTTTACAGGCGAATGGAGATTGTAGTATGTGTCTGTTTACAGGCTGGTGGAGATTGTACCATGTGTCTGTTTACAGGCTGGTGGAGATTGTAGTATGTGTCTGTTTACAGGCTGGTGGAGATTGTAGTATGTGTCTGTTTACAGGCTGGTGGAGATTGTAGCATGTGTCTGTTTACAGGCTGGTGGAGATTGAACCATGTGTCTGTTTACAGGCTGGTGGAGATTGTAGTATGTGTCTGTTTACAGGCTGGTGGAGATTGTAGTATGTGTCTGTTTACAGGCTGGTGGTGATTGTAGCATGTGTTTGTTTACAGGCTGATGGAGATTGTAATTTGTGTCTGTTTACAGGCTAGTGGAGATTGTACCATGTGTCTGTTTACAGGCTGTAGGAGATTGTACCATGTGTCTGTTTACAGGCTGTGGAGATTGTAGCATGTGGCTGTTTGCAGGCTGGTGGAGATTGTAGTATGTCTCTGTTTACAGGCTGGTGGAGATTGTAGCATGTGTCTGTTTACAGGTTGTAGGAGATTGTAGCATGTGTCTGTTTACAGGCTGTAGGAGATTGAAGCATGTGTCGGTCTACAGGCTGTAGGAGATTGTAGCATGCGTCGGTCTACAGGCTAGTGGAGATTGTAGCATGTGTCTGTTTACAGACTGGTGGAGATTGTAGCATGTGTCTGTTTACAGGCTGGTGGAGATTGTACCATGTGTCTGTTTACAGGTTCATGGAGATTGTACCATGTGTCTGTTTACAGGCTGGTGGAGATTGTAGCATGTGTCTGTTTACAGGCTGGTGGAGATTGTACCATGTGTCTGTTTACAGGTTGTGGAGATTGTAGCATGTGTCTGTTTACAGGCTGGTGGAGATTGTAGCATGTGTCTGTTTACAGGCTGGTGGAGATTGTACCATGTGTCTGTTTACAGGCTGGTGGAGATTGTAGCATGTGTCTGTTTACAGGCTAGTGGAGATTGTACCATGTGTCTGTTTGCAGGATGGTTTGAGGGACTGTCACAGAAGTTTCTGTCTTGCCCTGTTCCCAAGATGCTTCTACTTGCAGGTCAGCATTAGTAGATATACAGTCCATTCAGTAGATATACAGTCAAATCAGTAGATATAAAGTCTATTCAGTAGATATACAGTTTATTCAGTAGATATACAGTCAACTCATTAGATAGAGTCAACTCACTAGATAAACAGTCTATTCAGTAGATATAGACAACTCAGTAGATACAGTCAACTCAGTAGATAGTCAACTCATTAGATATACAGTCTATTCAGTAGATATACAGTCAACTCATTAGATACAGTCAATTCAGTAGATATAGTCAACTCAGTAGATACAGTCAACTCAGTAGATAGTCAACTCATTAGATATACAGTCTATTCAGTAGATATACAGTCAACTCATTAGATACAGTCAATTCAGTAGATATAGTCAACTCAGTAGATATACAGTCAACACAGTAGATATTCAGTGAACTCAGTAGATATACAGCCAACACAGTAGAAATACAGTCAACTCAGTAGATAGTCAACTCATTAGATATACAGTCTATTCAGTAGATATACAGTCAACTCATTAGATACAGTCAACTCAGTAGATAGTCAACTCAGTAGATAAACAGTCAATTCAGTAGATATACAGTCAACTCAGTAGATATACAGTCAACACAGTAGATATACAGTCAACTCAGTAGATATACAGTCCACTCAGTAGATATACAGTCTATTCAGTAGATATACAGTTTATTCAGTAGATATACAGTCAACTCAGTAGATATACAGTGTATTCAGTAGATATACAGTTTATTCAGTAGATATACAGTCAACTCATTAGATAGAGTCAACTCACTAGATATACAGTCTATTCAGTAGATATAGTCAACTCAGTAGATACAGTCAAATCAGTAGATAGTCAACTCATTAGATATACAGTCTATTCAGTAGATATACAGTCTATTCAGTAGATATACAGTCAACACATTAGATACAGTCAACTCATTAGATAGTCAACTCAGTAGATATACAGTCAATTCAGTAGATGTAGTCAACTCAGTAGATATACAGTCAACATAGTAGATATACAGTGAACTCAGTAGATAAACAGCCAACACAGTAGAAATACAGTGAACTCAGTAGATGTAGTCTATTCAGTAGATATACAGTCAACTCAGTAGATATACAGTCAACTCAGTAGATATACAATCAACTCAGTAGATATACAGTCTATTCAGTAGATATACAGTCTATTCAGTAGATATACAGTCTACTCAGTAGATATACAGCCAACATAGTAGAAATACAGTGAACTCAGTAGATGTAGTCTATTCAGTAGATATACAGTCAACTCAGTAGATATACAGTCAACTCAGTAGATATACAATTAACTCAGTAGATATACAGTCAACTCATTAGATATACAGTCTATTCAGTAGATATACAGTCTACTCAGTAGATATACAGTCAACTCAGTAGATATACAGTCAACTCAGTAGATATACAGTCTATTCAGTAGATATACAGTCTACTCAGTAGATAGTCAACTCAGTAGATATACAGTCAACTCAGTAGATATACAGTCAACACAGTAGATATACAGTCAATTCAGTAGATATACAGTCAACTCAGTAGATATACAGTCAATTCAGTAGATATACAGTCAACTCAGTAGATATAAAGTCTATTCAGTAGATATACAGTCTACTCAGTAGATAGTCAACTCAGTAGATATTCAGTGAACTCAGTAGATATACAGTCAACTCAGTAGATATACAGTCAACTAGGTAGATATACAGTCAACACAGTAGATATAGAGTCAACTAAGTAGATATACAGTCAACTCAGTAGATATACAGTCTATTCAGTAGATATACAGTCTATTCAGTAGATATACAGTCAACTCAGTAGATAGCAGATATTCAGTGAACTCAGTAGATATACAGTCACAGGGTTTGCCCTAGACATTAAAAATTGGGAGTCATTATGACCCCCAACTTTTCAGATTAGGAGTCATTCATCAATTTTGGGGAGTCATATTAACTAATCTCAGAATCTCGCTATCAGGATGAAAAATTAAGTAAACATAAACAAGGTAAGATTTTAACTTTTTATATTCTTCATTATTTTAACTGTAACATAAATATCTTTGATTCACAAAGTCAAGTATATTGGGCCTAATACTCGATAAATCTTTTTTTACACTATGAATCATAAATAACTTCTATTCTAATCTTTTTGGAAACTGTGAAAAGTGCAACGTAGATCGTGATAGGTACTAGGCAGAGCATGTATACTGTTGTGTTGGTCGTCTACCACCTGCGACTCGACCTTCGTTAACTCTTTCAACACCAGTCAAACAGAAGTGTTTACTGCTGGGACACCGAGTTCCCAGAGACTCTTGTGTGATAGATGAAGCCAACATTTATCAAAGAAAATACCTGCTTGTAAAATATATTTGCCACTACATGTTATACACCATTTGAAAGGTCTGATCCTATGGTTTATAAATATGAAAGTTATGTTTTTCACATTATATAAAATAATGCATTTACAACTTAATTAAGTTCGTTGTAAATAAAAAATGTAAGCTAATACGTTGTTAACATCCAGATTAAGGACCAAGGAAGCGAAAACTTGACGATTTTCTGCAAATATAAGATTTCATAAAATCCACTTACCTATTTCTGTTTTATTTTCATTGTTTACGTAATTGGAAAATCATTTTAAAAAGAATTATACCCATTTCCCGATGTCCGCTCAGTAACATGAAGAAATACCCCCGTTTTCGAGGCTTCTTATGAATAACACGTTCGTCGAAGAATGGCAAATGACACATCGCTAGTAAGCTTATTTCTTTATCTACACGCTCGTAACATCGGCTGTTTTTTTCCGTTTTTATAACAAGCGATTTCATTGGAATAAAATTGATTTCCAATGACGCTTTCTTGCCGAAATCTGCTACAAGTTTCGCGATTGGTCAATTTTGAGCACCTGACCTAAGGCAGCCAATCAAATTACAGCTGTGATACCAAGCTCGTGTTTGATAAATTCCAGAAGTTGGCGAAAGGTTTTTGTTAAATCGTTATTCTGAACGTTTTAAGCAGGAAATCACGATACATATTAAAAATATGGAACTTCGTGAATGTATCGTGCTAGGTTACGAGCTGTGACAAAGATTTTTCACGCATATATTTTTGCATTAAACATCGTGTCCGAGCCGAGAATTCAAGGCGACGAAAGGCGAGATGTCTTATATTACACCCGATCGCACAAAAAGATGGAAATAATAACTTAGGTGTAAGCTTGATTACTTTGAGATATATTTTTGTTGATTTTATTTATTACTTTGTATAATATATTTAAAGATTTGTTTAGAACCTCTTTATTTTGCTCTTTGACATGTTCGATGCGGACCTGTTGTCGAAATGTGTGTCCGAGAATGTTATTTTCAATAACATCGCGGGGAAATAGTGAATAATTTTTTAATTTATCGATAAAAAATTATAAATTGAAATGGAATACGTATTTCAGACATTGTGAAATGTGATAGATTTAATAAATGAATGATATTACAGGTAGGTCCATAAAAATATATACTATTTTGACGTGACTACGGCTTGGCCAGTTAACCCGCTTACGGTGTCTGGGGACTCGATGCTTCTTGGCCGAAAACCGGCCTACAGTGTTGAAAGAGTTAACCGCTGATCATCTATAAGGCTCATCAATTATTTGGACCCCGAAGGTAGCGTTGTAACGAGGGATCTGTATTTTCTTTCTGACAAACGGAAAGGTCTCAGTTTACTAATTGTAATGGCTGTTTCATTGCGTCAACACTGATGCAGTAGAAAATATTTTTAGCGTATTTTCAATTATTTATGCGTCAAATACGCAGGTTTTCTGCGTCAGGGCGAACCCTGCAGTCAACTCAGTAGATAGTCAACTCAGTAGATATACAAACTATTCAGTGGAATACAGTCAACTCAGTAGATAAACAGTCAACTCCGTAGATAGTCAACTCAGTTGATATACAGACTATTCAGTAGATATACAGTCAACTCAGTAGATATTCAGTCTATTCAGTGGAATACAGTCAACTCAGTAGATAAACAGTCAACTCCGTAGATAGTCAACTCAGTTGATATACAGACTATTCAGTAGATATACAGTCAACTCAGTAGATATACAGTCTATTCAGTGGAATACAGTCAACTCAGTAGATAAACAGTCAACTCCGTAGATAGTCAACTAAGTTGATATACAGACTATTCAGTAGATATACAGTGAACTCAGTAGATATACAGTCTATTTAGTAGATAGTCAACTCAGTAAATAAACAGTCAACTCCGTAGATAGTCAACTCAGTTGATATACAGACTATTCAGTAGATATACAGTCAACTCAGTAGATATACAGTCTATTCAGTGGAATACAGTCAACTCAGTAGATAAACAGTCAACTCTGTAGATAGTCAACTCAGTTGATATACAGACTATTCAGTAGATATACAGTGAACTCAGTAGATATACAGTCTATTCAGTAGAAAGTCAACTCAGTAGATATACAGTTTATTCAGTAGATATACAGTGAACTCAGTAGATATACAGTCAACTCAGTAGATATACAGTCTATTCAGTGGAATACAGTCAACTCAGTAGATATACAGTCTATTCAGTAGATAGTCAACTCAGTAGATATACAGTCTATTCAGTAAATATACAGTGAACTCAGTAGATATACAGTGAACTCAGTAGATATACAGTCTACTCAGTAGATATTCAGTGAAATCAGTAGATATACAGTGAACTCAGTAGATATACAGTCAACTCAGTAGATATACAGTCAACTCAGTAGATATACGGTCAACTCAGTAGATATTCAGTGAACTCAGTAGATATACAGTCTATTCAGTAGATAGTCAACTCAGTAGATATACAGTCTATTCAGTAGATATACAGTGAACTCAGTAGATATACAGTGAACTCAGTAGATATACAGTCTATTCAGTAGATATACAGTGAACTCAGTAGATATTCAGTGAACTCAGTAGATATACAGTGAGGTGAGGTGAAATTTGGTTTAACGTCGCGTCCAAGATTATTGCACTTATATAGCGACGTGCATGTACGTGTGTGTTTGTGTGGCTGCTGGTACTAGTCCGGACTGATGCCGATTTATAGTGCTAGCCCACTGAGATACCATGCCGCAGTTTAGCATGAATACCTTACTCAGATACAGTATACTGACTCCAACCGACCAGTCCTTGTTTTAGCCCCTTAAAGCCGAGCGCCAGACATGGTAACAACAAGTACCATCTTTTAACGTCTTTTGGTATGACGCAGCCGGGGATCGAACCCCGGACCTTCCACTCTCCGGGCGGACGCTCTACCACTAGACCACTGAGGCGGTCAGATATACAGTGAACTCAGTAGATATACAGTCAGCTCAGTAGATAGTCAACTCAGTAGATACACTGTCACATTAACAAAAACACTGAATGTCAGCTCATGTGTCTATAGATGATCTACTATAGAAGTTTCAATGTCAAGACTTTGTTGACTGTGTAGTACTGGGTCTATAGATGGTCTACTACAGAAGTTTAATGACAAGACTCTGTTGACTGTGTAGTACATGTGTCTATAGATGGTCTATTACAGTAGTTTCAATGACAAGACTTTGTTGACTGTGTAGTACATGTGTCTATAGATGTCTACTATAGAAGTTTCAATGTCAAGACTTTGTTGACTGTGTAGTACATGTGTCTATAGATGGTCTACTACAGAAGTTTCAATGACAAGACTTAGTTGACTGTGTAGTACATGTGTCTATAGATGATCTACTACAGAAGTTTCAATGTCAAGACTTTGTAGTACATGTGTCTATAGATGGTCTACTACAGAAGTTTCAGTGACAAGACTTAGTTGACTGTGTAGTACATGTGTCTATAGATGGTCCATTACAGTAGTTTCAATAACAAGACTTTGTTGACTGTGTAGTACATGTGTCTATAGATGGTGTATTACAGAAGTTTCAATGACAAGACTTTGTTGACTGTGTAGTACATGTGTCTATAGATGGTCTACTACAGAAGTTTCAATGACAAGACTCTGTTGACTGTGTAGTACATGTGTCTATAGATGGTCTACTACAGAAGTTTAATCACAAGACTTTGTTGACTGTGTAGTACATGTGTCTATAGATGGTCTACTACAGAAGTTTCAATGACAAGACTTAGTTGACTGTGTAGTTCATGTGTCTTTAGATGTCTACTACAGAAGTTTCAATGACAAGACTTTGTTGACTGTGTAGTACATGTGTCTATATATTGTGTATTACAGAAGTTTCAATGACAAGACTCTGTTGACTGTGTAGTACATGTGTCTATAGATGGTGTTTTACAGAAGTTTCAATGACAAGACTTAGTTGACTGTGTAGTTCATGTGTCTTTAGATGTCTACTACAGAAGTTTCAATGACAAGACTTTGTTGACTGTGTAGTTCATGTGTCTATAGATAGTCTACTACAGAAGTTTCAATGACAAGACTCTGTTGACTGTGCAGTACATGTGTCTATAGATGTCTGCTACAGAAGTTTCAATGACAAGACTGTGTTGACTGTGTAGTACATGTGTCTATAGATGGTGTATTACAGAAGTTTCAATGACAAGACTTTGTTGACTGTGTAGTACATGTGTCTATAGATGGTCTACTACAGAAGTTTAATGACAAGACTTTCTTGACTGTGTAGTACATGTGTCTATAGATGGTCTACTACAGAAGTTTAATGACAAGACTCTGTTGACTGTGTAGTACATGTGTCTATAGATGATCTACTACAGATGTTTCAATGACAGGACTCTGTTGACTGTGTAGTACATGTGTCTATAGATGGTGTTTTACAGAAGTTTCAATGCCAAGACTTTGTTGACTGTGTAGTACATGTGTCTATAGATGGTGTATTACAGAAGTTTCAATGACAAGACTTTGTTGACTGTGTAGTACATGTGTCTAAAGATGGTCTACTACAGAAGTTTCAATGACAAGACTCTGTTGACTGTGTAGTACATGTGTCTGTAGATGGTCTACTACAGAAGTTTCAATGACAAGACTCTGTTGACTGTGTAGTACATGTGTCTATAGATGGTCTACTACAGAAGTTTAATGACAAGACTGTTGACTGTGTAGTACATGTGTCTATAGATGATCTACTACAGAAGTTTCAATGACAGGACTCTGTTGACTGTGTAGTACATGTGTCTATAGATGGTGTTTTACAGAAGTTTCAATGACAAGACTTAGTTGACTGTGTAGTTCATGTGTCTTTAGATGTCTACTACAGAAGTTTCAATGACAAGACTTTGTTGACTGTGTAGTTCATGTGTCTATAGATGGTCTACTACAGAAGTTTCAATGACAAGACTCTGTTGACTGTGTAGTACATGTGTCTATAGATGTCTACTACAGAAGTTTCAATGACATGACTTTGTTGACTGTGTAGTACATGTGTCTATAGATGGTCTACTACAGAAGTTTCAATGACAAGACTCTGTTGACTGTGTAGTACATGTGTCTATAGATGGTCTGCTACAGAAGTTTCAATGATAAGATTTTGTTGACTGTTTAGTACATGTGTCTATAGATGTCTACTACAGAAGTTTAATGACAAGACTCTGTTGACTGTGTAGTACATGTGTCTATAGATGTCTACTACAGAAGTTTCAATGACAAGACTTTGTTGACTGTGTAGTGCATGTGTCTATGGATGGTCTACTACAGAAGTTTCAATGACAAGACTCTGTTGACTGTGTAGTACATGAGTCTATAGATGTCTGCTACAGAAGTTTCAATGACAAGACTTTGTTGACTGTGTAGTACATGTGTCTATAGATGGTGTATTACAGAAGTTTCAATGACAAGACTGTGTTGACTGTGTAGTACATGTGTCTATAGATGGTCTACTACAGAAGTTTCAATGACAAGACTTTGTTGACTGTGTAGTACATGTGTCTATAGATGGTGTTTTACAGAAGTTTCAATGACAAGACTTAGTTGACTGTGTAGTTCATGTGTCTATAGATGGTCTACTACAGAAGTTTAATGACAAGACTTTGTTGACTGTGTAGTACATGTGTCTATAGATGATCTACTACAGAAGTTTCAATGACAAGACTTAGTTGACTGTGTAGTACATGTGTCTATAGATGGTGTATTACAGAAGTTTCAATGACAAGACTCTGTTGACTGTGTAGTACATGTGTCTATAGATGGTGTATTACAGAAGTTTCAATGACAGGACTCTGTTGACTGTGTAGTACATGTGTCTATAGATGGTGTATTACAGAAGTTTCAATGACAGGACTCTGTTGACTGTGTAGTACATGTGTCTATAGATGGTCTACTACAGAAGTTTCAATGACAAGACTTTGTTGACTGTGTAGTACATGTGTCTTTAGATGTCTACTACAGAAGTTTCAAGACAAGACTTTCTTGACTGTGTAGTACATGTGTCTATAGATGGTGTAGTACAGAAGTTTCAATGACAAGACTTTGTTGACTGTGTAGTACATGTGTCTATAGATGGTCTACTACAGAAGTTTCAATGTCAAGACTCTGTTGACTGTGTAGTACATGTGTCTATAGATGTCTACTACAGAAGTTTCAATGCCAAGACTTTGTTGACTGTGTAGTACATGTGTCTATAGATGGTGTATTACAGAAGTTTCAATGACAAGACTCTGTTGACTGTGTAGAACATGTGTCTATAGATGGTCTACTACAGAAGTTTCAATGACAAGACTTAGTTGACTGTGTAGTACATGTGTCTATAGATGGTGTTTTACAGAAGTTTCAATGACAAGACTTAGTTGACTGTGTAGTACATGTGTCTATAGATGGTCTACTACAGAAGTTTCAATGACAAGACTTAGTTGACTGTGTAGTACATGTGTCTATAGATGGTGTATTACAGAAGTTTCAATGACAAGACTTTGTTGACTGTGTAGTACATGTGTCTATAGATGGTCTATTACAGAAGTTTCAATGACAAGACTTTGTTGACTGTGTAGTACATGTGTCTATAGATGGTCTACTACAGAAGTTTCAATGACAAGACTTACTTGACTGTGTAGTACATGTGTCTATAGATGGTGTATTACAGAAGTTTCAATGACAAGACTTTGTTGACTGTGTAGTACATGTGTCTATAGATGGTGTATTACAGAAGTTTCAATGACAAGACTTTGTTGACCGTGTAGTACATGTGTCTATAGATGGTCTACTACAGAAGTTTCAATGACAAGACTTTGGTATATTACATTGGTCATGTTTCAGGTGATTAAGTGATGTATGATGTTTCCTTGTATATTAAGTTGATATGATATAAAAAACGTAAGTCAGCTTGAACGTTGTTTGTATTCCTTTAACACAGGTGTGGACCGTCTAGACAAGGATCTCACTATTGGGCAGATGCAGGGTATGTTTTAACGTCACCTTATATCCTTCATTATGTAGTTTCATGTTACTGAAGCATACGGCTCTGTCAGATAACTTTGACGTGTTTGTGTCAGTGTTCATATTCAACTAAGCATGTTCTGACATGTTCTGGGGTTTCTCTTGTTCTCTTGTTCCAGGCAAGTTTCAGATGCAGGTGCTGCCCCAGAGCGGTCATGCTGTACACGAAGACTGCCCAGATAGAGTGAGTAACATCCTTTACTGCCCTGCCCAGATAGAGTGAGTAACATCCTATACTGCCCTGCCCAGATAGAGTGAGTAACATCCTATGCTGCCCTGCCCAGATAGAGTGAGTAACATCCTATGCTGCCCTGCCCAGATAGGTAACATCCGATATTGCCCTGCCCAGATAGAGTGAGTAACATCCTATACTGCCCTGTCCAGATGGTGTAACATCCTATACTGCCCTGTCCAGATGGTGTAACATTCTATACTGACCTGCCCAGATAGAGTGAGTAACATCCTATACTGACCTGCCCAGATAGAGTGAGTAACATCCTATACTGCCCTGCCCAGATAGGTAACATCCGATATTGCCCTGCCCTGCCCAGATAGAGTGAGTAACATCCTATACTGCCCTGTCCAGATGGTGTAACTTCCTATACTGCCCTGTCAAGATGGTGTACCATCCTATACCGCCCTGTCCAGATGGTGTAACATCATATACTGCCCTGCCCAGATAGAGTGAGTAACATCCTATACTGCCCTGCCCAGATAGAGTGAGTAACATCCTATACTGTCCTGCCCAGATAGAGTGAGTAACATCCTATACTGTCCTGCCCAGATAGTGAATAACATCCTATACTGCCCTGTCCAGATGGTGTAACATCCTATACTGCCCTGCCCAGATAGAGTGAATAACATCCTATACTGCCCTGCCCAGATAGGTAACATCCTATATTGCCCTGCCCAGATAGAGTGAGTAACATCCTATACTGCCCTACCCAGATAGAGTGAATAACATCCTATACTGCCCTGCCCTGCCCAGATAGGTAACATCCTATATTGCCCTGCCCAGATAGAGTGAGTAACATCCTATACTGACCTGCCCAGATAGTGAATTACATCCTATACTGCCCAGATAGAGTGAGTAACATCCTATACTGCCCTGTCCAGCGGGTGTAACATCCTATACTGACCTCCCCAGATAGGTAACATCCTATATTGCCCTGCCTAGATGGTGTAACATCCTATACCGCCCTGCCAAGATGGTGTAACATCCTATACTGACCCGCCCGGATAGGTAACATCCTATACTGCCCTACCAGGAAAGAGTGTGTAACATCCTATACTGCCCTGCCCATATAGGTAACATCCTATATTGCCCTGTCCAGATGGTGTAATATCCTATACTGACCTGCCCAGATAGTGTGAGTAACATCCTATACTGCCCTTCCCAGAAAGGTAACATACTATACTGCCCTGCCCAGATAGGTAACATCCTATATTGCCCTGCCCAGATGGTGAGAGTAACATCCTATACTGCCCTGCCCAGATAGAGTGAGTACCATCCTATACTGCCCTGCCCAGATAGAGTGAGTAACATCCTAAACTGCCCTGCCCAGATAGAGTGAGTAACATCCTATGCTGCCCTGCCCTGCCCAGATTGGTAACATCCGATATTGCCCTGCCCAGATAAAGTGAGTAACATCCTATACTGCCCTGTCCAGATGGTGTAACATCCTATACTGACCTTCCCAGATAGAGTGAGTAACATCCTATACTGCCCTGCCCAGATAGAGTGAGTAACATCCTATACTGCCCTGCCCAGATAGTGAATAACATCCTATACTGCGCTGTCCAGATGGTGTAACATCCTATACTGACCTGCCCAGATGGAGTGAGTAACATCCTATACTGACCTGCCTAGATAGGTAACACCCTATACTGACCTACCCAGATAGAGTGAGTAACATCCTATACTGACCTGCCCAGATAGGTAACATCCTATACTGCCCTGCCCAGATAGAGTGAGTAACATCCTATACTGCCCTGTCCAGATGGTGTAACATCCTATACTGACCTGCCCAGATAGGTAACATCCTATACTGACCTTCCCAGATAGGTAACATCCTAAACTGCCCTGCCAAGATAGAGTGTGTAACATCCTATACTGACCTGCCCAGATAGGTAACATCCTATACTGACCTTCCCAGATAGGTAACATCCTATATTGCCCTGCCCAGATGGTGTAACATTCTATATTGCCCTGCCCAGATGGTGTAACATCCTATACTGACCTGCCCAGATAGGTAACATCCTATACTGCCCTGCCTAGATAGGTAACATCCTATACTGCCCTACCCAGATAGAGTGTGTAACATCCTATATTGCCCTGCCCAGATAGTGTGAGTAACATCCTACATTGCCCTGCCCAGATAGTGTGAGTAACATCCTATACTGCCCTGCCCAGATAGGTAACATCCTATATTGCCCTGCCCAGATGGTGTAAACATCCTATACTGACCTGCCCAGATAGAGTGAGTAACATCCTATACTGCCCTGCCCAGATAGGTAACATCCTATATTGCCCTGCCCAGCCAGATGGTGTAACATCCTATATTGCCCTGCCCAGATGGTGTAACATCCTTTACTGACCTGCCCAGATAGGTAACATCCTATACTGCCCTGCCCAGATAGAGTGAGTACCATCCTATACTGCCCTGCCCAGATAGGTAATATCCTATATTGCCCTGCCTAGATAGAGTGAGTAACATCCTATACTGCCCTGCCCAGATAGTGAATACCATCCTATACTGCCCTGTTCAGATGGTGTAACATCCTATACTGCCCTGCCCAGATAGAGTGAGTAACATCCTATACTGCCCTGCCCAGATAGGTAACATCCTATATTGCCCTGCCCAGCCAGATGGTGTAACATCCTATATTGCCCTGCCCAGATGGTGTAACATCCTATACTGACCTGCCCAGATAGGTAACATCCTATACTGCCCTGCCCAGATAGAGTGAGTACCATCCTATACTGCCCTGCCCAGATAGGTAATATCCTATATTGCCCTGCCTAGATAGAGTGAGTAACATCCTATACTGCCCTGCCCAGATAGTGAATACCATCCTATACTGCCCTGTTCAGATGGTGTAACATCCTATACTGCCCTGCCCAGATAGAGTGAGTAACATCCTATACTGACCTGCCCAGATAGAGTAACATCCTATATTGCCCTGCCCAGATGGTGTGAGTAACATCCTATACTGCCCTGTCCAGATGGTGTAACATCCTATACTGACCTGCCCAGATAGTGTAAGATCCTATATTGTCCAGATAGTGTAACATCCTATATTGCCCTGCCCAGATAGAGTGAGTAACATCCTATACTGCCCTGTCCAGATGGTGTAACATCCTATACTGACCTGCCCAGATAGTGAATAACATCCTATACTGCCCTGTCCAGATGGTGTAACATCCTATACTGACCTGCCCAGATAGAGTGAGTAACATCCTATACTGACCTGCCCAAACAAACAAATAGTAAATATTCACTCAAAACTAAATATGGCAAACAAAACAATAGCACTAGTATGGATACCCAGCCATACAGGCATACCAGGCAATGAAATTGCAGACCAAATAGCAAAAACAGCAACAATCGACCAATCACCCACAATACAATTCCATACAAGCAAAGCCGAAACAAAAACATTAATAAAACACACTATAAGACAACAAAGGTTCCATAACAACATACAAAAATGCAAATCACAATGGATTAAAACACTGTTTACCACCCCAATTACTAAGTGCAAGAAATATACAAACTCCATATTAGCAGATAAAATTATAAACAGAATACAAAGCAATCAAACAAATTTAAACGAAACACTCCATAAACAAAACAGACATCCAAACCCTAACTGCATCCACTGTAACACCACTGAAGACATAAACCACATATTCAACACATGTAGAAAATATAAACAACAACAACAAGCACTATACAACTCTCTTCTGCCCAACTACAAAAACAACGTCACCATGTTATTCAAACCAAACAACCCCCCAGCCACCTACCTGCAAATAGCCACTTTCCTTAAAAAAGACAAATTTATCAGCAAAAATTTAGGCCATCCCAATCAAATTCTCTATGTATATCTCCCTCTACTCAGCAATACTTCAGATTCGGATGGGGATCCAAAATCTCAGTGCGGATTGTCTACTATGACGTCCGCGCTCCAAATTCCCAGCGCGGATTGTCCCCTACGACGTCCGCACCCCAAACACTGCCATATCCATACTCACTAATAATATAGCAGTTTCACCAGCCACCCGCCCAATGTCAAGGACATCACTCTCACTGCCACACTCACCGGCACACAACCTTTACCCACCCACCCCCCGCGTAAGGCCCCTGTTTATTAGCATAGGTTACCCACTTCTATCCACCTTTTCTTTTTCTTTTCCCCACCTAATATTTTATTTATCTTATTATATACTTAAACATCAGCCTAACTGATCTCTTTATATATTTTTTTTCTTCTTTTTTTTTTCTTTTTTTCTTTCTATCTCTCTTACTTTATGTATACTCTCCTAGACCCTGGTTAACGTAGGACTTCTACAATCTCATTATGGCACCTCTCTGCCTCTTCAACCCAATCCTGTCCTCTCTCCTACTTTATCCCCTTTCACTTACAGTTTTTTGGGCTAGACGTTTATCATTATTCCCACAATTTATGGTTTCATAAGACCCGTCTGCCCCGAGTGCGAAATAGCCAGAGGTTGAAGCGCTCGTAAAATCTCCCAACTATTGATTGATTGATTGATTGATTGCTAGGGACCAGCGGTCACATTCTTTTGGAGACACCTTAATTTCACGATTCACAGTAGATGGGGAATATTTTCAATATCCAGCTCTGTCCAGATAGAAGGGCAATGTTTTCGGTATCCAACACTGTCCTGATAGATGGGGAAAATTTTCCATATTCACCACTGATCAAATAGAAGGGGAATATTTTCCGTATCCAACACTGTCCTGATAGATGGGGAATATTTTCCATATCCAGCACTGATCAAATAGATGGGGAATATTTTCCATATCAAACACTGTCCAGATAGATGGGGAATATTTTCCATATCCAGCCCTGTTCTCTGTTAACAGGTTGCTGAAGTACTTGCAACATTCATGGTGCGACACAAAGTAGCTGATCCAACAACAAACTTTGAAAGGTGAGTTGATACACTACGTAATGGTTATTATATTAGTGTGAGTTCATACACTACTTGGAGCCATGTTCTTCTGTTTCAATTAGTTGTTGATTCATTGAAATTACTGGAGTGTAATGTTGTTTACAACACTGTATGAAAACCCATAATGTTTGTAATACTTTTAGGAATGGTTTATTTTGGTTTTAGTATATTCAGAGTGAGTATGTTGGGTTTAACACTGCTTTCAACAGTATTCCAGTTATATCAATGTGTGTCAGCTTAATGTGGGAGGAAAGCCTGAAATGATGCAGGTTAGGTTACCAGTTTGGTTAAACCCACGAGCACAAGTATGGTGCTCACAAACTCTGTAGGGTTATGATGAGGATATCTTTATGCATGATGGCAAGGATGTGCAGGACATGTCCCGCTTTTTTTAGGTGGGTATCTTTATGTATGATGGCAAGGATGTGCAGGACATGTCTCACGTCTTGGAGGTTGGTATCTTTATGTATGATGGCAAGGATGTGCAGGACATGTCTCATGTCTTGGAGGTGGGTATCTTTATGTATGATGGCAAGGATGTGCAGGACATGTCTCACGTCTTGGAGGTGGGTATCTTTATGTATGATGGCAAGGATGTGCAGGACATGTCTCATGTCTTGGAGGTGGGTATCTTTATGTATGATGGCAAGGATGTGCAGGACATGTCTCATGTCTTGGAGGTGGGTATCTTTATGTATGATGGCAAGGATGTGCAGGACATGTCCATGTCTTTGAGGTGGGTATCTTTATGTATGATGGCAAGGATGTGCAGGACATGTCTCATGTCTTGGAGGTGGGTATCTTTATGTATGATGTCAAGGATGTGCAGGACATGTCTCACGTCTTGGAGGTGGGTATCTTTATGTATGATGGCAAGGATGTGCAGGACATGTGTCATGTCTTGGAGGTGGGTATCTTTATGTATGATGGCAAGGATGTGCAGGACATGTCGCGCGTCTTGGAGGTGGGTATCTTTATGCATGATGGCAAGGATGTGCAGGACATGTCTCGCGTCTTGGAGGTGGGTATCTTTATGCATGATGTCAAGGATGTGCAGGACATGTCTCATGTCTTGGAGGTGGGTATCTTTATGTATGATGGCAAGGACGTGCAGGACATGTGTCGCGTCTTGGAGGTGGGTATCTTCATGCTTGATGGCAAGGATGTGCAGGACATGTCTCATGTCTTGGAGGTTGTGATGATGATATCTTTATGCATGATGTCAAGGATGTGCAGGACATGTTGCGTGTGTTGGAGGTGGGTATCTTTATGTATGATGGCAAGGATGTGCAGGACATGTCCCGCTTTTTTTAGGTGGGTATCTTTATGTATGATGGCAAGGATGTGCAGGACATGTCTCATGTCTTGGAGGTGGGTATCTTTATGTATGATGGCAAGGATGTGCAGGACATGTCTAGCGTCTTGGAGGTGGGTATCTTTATGTATGATGTCAAGGATGTGCAGGACATGTCTCGCATCTTGGAGGTGGGTATCTTTATGTATGATGGCAAGGATGTGCAGGACATGTCTCATGTCTTGGAGGTGGGTATCTTTATGTATGATGTCAAGGATGTGCAGGACATGTTTCGCATCTTGGAGGTGGGTATCTTTATGTATGATGGCAAGGATGTGCAGGACATGTCTCGCGTCTTGGAGGTGGGTATCTTTATGTATGATGTCAAGGATGTGCAGGACATGTCTCATGTCTTGGAGGTGGGTATCTTTATGTATGATGGCAAGGATGTGCAGGACATGTCTCACGTCTTGGAGGTGGATTTCTTTATGTATGATGGCAAGGATGTGCAGGACATGTCTCATGTCTTGGAGGTGGGTATCTTTATGTATGATGGCAAGGATGTGCAGGACATGTCGCGCGTCTTGGAGGTGGGTATCTTTATACATGATAGCAAGGATGTGCAGGACATGTCTCGCGTCTTGGAGGTGGGTATCTTTATGTATGATGGCAAGGATGTGCAGGACATGTCTCGCGTCTTGGAGGTTGTGATGATGATATCTTTATGCATGATGTCAAGGATGTGCAGGACATGTCTCATGTCTTGGAGGTGGGTATCTTTATGTATGATGGCAAGGATGTGCAGGACATGTCTAGCGTCTTGGAGGTGGGTATCTTTATGTATGATTGCAAGGATGTGCAGGACATGTCGCGAATGTTGGAGGTGGGTATCTTTATGCATGATGTCAAGGATGTGCAGGACATGTCTCACGTCTTGGAGGTGGGTATCTTTATGTATGATGGCAAGGATGTGCAGGACATGTCTCATGTCTTGGAGGTGGGTATCTTTATGTATGATGGCAAGGATGTGCAGGACATGTCTCGCGTCTTGGAGGTGGGTATCTTTATGCATGATGTCAAGGATGTGCAGGACATGTCTCATGTTTTGGAGGTGGGTATCTTTATGTATGATGGCAAGGACGTGCAGGACATGTGTCGCGTCTTGGAGGTGGGTATCTTCATGCTTGATGGCAAGGATGTGCAGGACATGTCTCGCGTCTTGGAGGTTGTGATGATGATATCTTTATGCATGATGTCAAGGATGTGCAGGACATGTTGCGTGTGTTGGAGGTGGGTATCTTTATGTATGATGGCAAGGATGTGCAGGACATGTCTCACGTCTTGGAGGTGGGTATCTTTATGTATGATGGCAAGGATGTGCAGGACATGTCTCATGTCTTGGAGGTTGGTATCTTTATGTATGATGGCAAGGATGTGCAGGACATGTCTAGCGTCTTGGAGGTGGGTATCTTTATGTATGATGTCAAGGATGTGCAGGACATGTCTCATGTCTTGGAGGTGGGTATCTTTATGTATGATGTCAAGGATGTGCAGGACATGTTTCGCATCTTGGAGGTTGGTATCTTTATGTATGATGGCAAGGATGTGCAGGACATGTCTCGCGTCTTGGAGGTGGGTATCTTTATGTATGATGGCAAGGATGTGCAGGACATGTCTCATGTCTTGGAGGTGGGTATCTTTATGTATGATGGCAAGGATGTGCAGGACATGTCTCACGTCTTGGAGGTGGATTTCTTTATGTATGATGGCAAGGATGTGCAGGACATGTCTCATGTCTTGGAGGTGGGTATCTTTATGTATGATGGCAAGGATGTGCAGGACATGTCGCGCGTCTTGGAGGTGGGTATCTTTATGCATGATAGCAAGGATGTGCAGGACATGTCTCGCGTCTTGGAGGTGGGTATCTTTATGCATGATGTCAAGGATGTGCAGGATATGTCTCATGTTTTGGAGGTGGGTATCTTTATGTATGATGGCAAGGACGTGCAGGACATGTGTCGCGTCTTGGAGGTGGGTATCTTCATGCTTGATGGCAAGGATGTGCAGGACATGTCTCGCGTCTTGGAGGTTGTGATGATGATATCTTTATGCATGATGTCAAGGATGTGCAGGACATGTTGCGTGTGTTGGAGGTGGGTATCTTTATGTATGATGGCAAGGATGTGCAGGACATGTCTCACGTCTTGGAGGTGGGTATCTTTATGTATGATGGCAAGGATGTGCAGGACATGTCTCATGTCTTGGAGGTTGGTATCTTTATGTATGATGGCAAGGATGTGCAGGACATGTCTAGCGTCTTCGAGGTGGGTATCTTTATGTATGATGTCAAGGATATGCAGGACATGTCTCATGTCTTGGAGGTGGGTATCTTTATGTATGATGTCAAGGATGTGCAGGACATGTTTCGCATCTTGGAGGTTGGTATCTTTATGTATGATGGCAAGGATGTGCAGGACATGTCTCGCGTCTTGGAGGTGGGTATCTTTATGTATGATGTCAAGGATGTGCAGGACATGTCTCATGTCTTGGAGGTGGGTATCTTTATGTATGATGGCAAGGATGTGCAGGACATGTCTCACGTCTTGGAGGTGGATTTCTTTATGTATGATGGCAAGGATGTGCAGGACATGTCTCATGTCTTGGAGGTGGGTATCTTTATGTATGATGGCAAGGATGTGCAGGACATGTCGCGCGTCTTGGAGGTGGGTATCTTTATGCATGATAGCAAGGATGTGCAGGACATGTCTCGCGTCTTGGAGGTGGGTATATTTATGCATGATGGCAAGGATGTGCAGGACATGTCTCGCGTCTTGGAGGTTGTGATGATGATATCTTTATGCATGATGTCAAGGATGTGCAGGACATGTCTCATGTCTTGGAGGTGGGTATCTTTATGTATGATGGCAAGGATGTGCAGGACATGTCCATGTCTTGGAGGTGGGTATCTTTATGTATGATGGCAAGGATGTGCAGGACATGTCTAGCGTCTTGGAGGTGGGTATCTTTATGTATGATGTCAAGGATGTGCAGGACATGTCTCGCATCTTGGAGGTGGGTATCTTTATGTATGATGGCAAGGATGTGCAGGACATGTCTCATGTCTTGGAGGTGGGTATCTTTATGTATGATGTCAAGGATGTGCAGGACATGTTTCGCATCTTGGAGGTGGGTATCTTTATGTATGATGTCAAGGATGTGCAGGATATGCCTCATGTTTTGGAGGTTGGTATCTTTATGTATGATGGCAAGGATGTGCAGGACATGTCTCATGTCTTGGAGGTTGGTATCTTTATGTATGATGGCAAGGATGTGCAGGACATGTCTCACGTCTTGGAGGTTGGTATCTTTATGTATGATGGCAAGGATGTGCAGGACATGTTTCGCATCTTGGAGGTGGGTATCTTTATGTATGATGGCAAGGATGTGCAGGACATGTCTCATATCTTGGAGGTGGGTATCTTTATGCATGATGGCAAGGATGTGCAGGACATGTCTCGCGTCTTGGAGGTTGTGATGATGATATCTTTATGCATGATGTCAAGGATGTGCAGGACATGTCTCGCGTCTTGGAGGTGGGTATCTTTATGTATGATGTCAAGGATGTGCAGGACATGTTTCGCATCTTGGAGGTGGGTATCTTTATGTATGATGGCAAGGATGTGCAGGACATGTCTCACGTCTTGGAGGTGGGTATCTTTATGTATGATGGCAAGGATGTGCAGGACATGTCTCATGTCTTGGAGGTTGGTATCTTTATGTATGATGGCAACGATGTGCAGGACATGTCTCGCGTCTTGGAGGTGGGTATCTTTATGCATGATGTCAAGGATGTGCAGGACATGTCTCATGTCTTGGAGGTGGGTATCTTTATGTATGATGGCAAGGACGTGTAGGACATGTCTCGCGTCTTGGAGGTGGGTATCTTCATGCTTGATGGCAAGGATGTGCAGGACATGTCTCGCGTCTTGGAGGTTGTGATGATGATATCTTTATGCATGATGTCAAGGATGTGCAGGACATGTTGCGTGTGTTGGAGGTGGTTATCTTTATGTATGATGGCAAGGATGTGCAGGACATGTCCATGTCTTGGAGGTGGGTATCTTTATGTATGATGGCAAGGATGTGCAGGACATGTCTAGCGTCTTGGAGGTGGGTATCTTTATGTATGATGTCAAGGATGTGCAGGACATGTCTCGCATCTTGGAGGTGGGTATCTTTATGTATGATGGCAAGGATGTGCAGGACATGTCTCATGTCTTGGAGGTGGGTATCTTTATGTATGATGTCAAGGATGTGCAGGACATGTTTCGCATCTTGGAGGTGGGTATCTTTATGTATGATGCCAAGGATGTGCAGGATATGCCTCATGTTTTGGAGGTTGGTATCTTTATGTATGATGGCAAGGATGTGCAGGACATGTCTCACGTCTTGGAGGTTGGTATCTTTATGTATGATGGCAAGGATGTGCAGGACATGTCTCACGTCTTGGAGGTTGGTATCTTTATGTATGATGGCAAGGATGTGCAGGACATGTTTCGCATCTTGGAGGTGGGTATCTTTATGTATGATGGCAAGGATGTGCAGGATATGCCTCATGTTTTGGAGGTTGGTATCTTTATGTATGATGGCAAGGATGTGCAGGACATGTCTCACGTCTTGGAGGTGGGTATCTTTATGTATGATGTCAAGGATGTGCAGGATATGCCTCATGTTTTGGAGGTGGGTATCTTTATGTATGATGGCAAGGATGTGCAGGACATGTTGCGTGTGTTGGAGGTGGGTATCTTTATGTATGATGGCAAGGATGTGCAGGACATGTCTCACGTCTTTGAGGTGGGTATCTTTATGTATGATGGCAAGGATGTGCAGGACATGTCTCATGTCTTGGAGGTGGGTATCTTTATGTATGATGGCAAGGATGTGCAGGACATGTCTAGCGTCTTGGAGGTTGGTATCTTTATGTATGATGTCAAGGATGTGCAGGACATGTCTCGCATCTTGGAGGTGGGTATCTTTATGCATGATGTCAAGGATGTGCAGGACATGTCTCGCGTCTTGGAGGTTGTGATGATGATATCTTTATGCATGATGTCAAGGATGTGCAGGACATTCCTCATGTCTTGGAGGTGGGTATCTTTATGTATGATGGCAAGGATGTGCAGGACATGTCTAGCGTCTTGAAGGTGGGTATCTTTATGTATGATGGCAAGGATGTGCAGGATATGTCTCATGTTTAGGAGGTGGGTATCTTTCTGTATGATGGCAAGGATGTGCAGGACATGTCTCATGTCTTGAAGGTGGGTATCTTTATGTATGATGGCAAGGATGTGCAGGACATGTCTCATGTCTTGGAGGTGGGTATCTTTATGTATGATGTCAAGGATGTGCAGGACATGTCTCGCATCTTGGAGGTGGGTATCTTTATGTATGATGGCAAGGATGTGCAGGACATGTCTCATGTCTTGGAGGTGGGTATCTTTATGTATGATGTCAAGGATGTGCAGGACATGTTTCGCATCTTGGAGGTGGGTATCTTTATGTATGATGTCAAGGATGTGCAGGATATGCCTCATGTTTTGGAGGTTGGTATCTTTATGTATGATGGCAAGGATGTGCAGGACATGTCTCATGTCTTGGAGGTTGGTATCTTTATGTATGATGGCAAGGATGTGCAGGACATGTCTCACGTCTTGGAGGTTGGTATCTTTATGTATGATGGCAAGGATGTGCAGGACATGTTTCGCATCTTGGAGGTGGGTATCTTTATGTATGATGGCAAGGATGTGCAGGACATGTCTCATATCTTGGAGGTGGGTATCTTTATGCATGATGGCAAGGATGTGCAGGACATGTCTCGCGTCTTGGAGGTTGTGATGATGATATCTTTATGCATGATGTCAAGGATGTGCAGGACATGTCTCATGTCTTGGAGGTGGGTATCTTTATGTATGATGTCAAGGATGTGCAGGACATGTTTCGCATCTTGGAGGTGGGTATCTTTATGTATGATGGCAAGGATGTGCAGGACATGTCTCACGTCTTGGAGGTGGGTATCTTTATGTATGATGGCAAGGATGTGCAGGACATGTCTCATGTCTTGGAGGTTGGTATCTTTATGTATGATGGCAAGGATGTGCAGGACATGTCTCGCGTCTTGGAGGTGGGTATCTTTATGCATGATGTCAAGGATGTGCAGGACATGTCTCATGTCTTGGAGGTGGGTATCTTTATGTATGATGGCAAGGACGTGTAGGACATGTCTCGCGTCTTGGAGGTGGGTATCTTCATGCTTGATGGCAAGGATGTGCAGGACATGTCTCGCGTCTTGGAGGTTGTGATGATGATATCTTTATGCATGATGTCAAGGATGTGCAGGACATGTTGCGTGTGTTGGAGGTGGTTATCTTTATGTATGATGGCAAGGATGTGCAGGACATGTCCATGTCTTGGAGGTGGGTATCTTTATGTATGATGGCAAGGATGTGCAGGACATGTCTAGCGTCTTGGAGGTGGGTATCTTTATGTATGATGTCAAGGATGTGCAGGACATGTCTCGCATCTTGGAGGTGGGTATCTTTATGTATGATGGCAAGGATGTGCAGGACATGTCTCATGTCTTGGAGGTGGGTATCTTTATGTATGATGTCAAGGATGTGCAGGACATGTTTCGCATCTTGGAGGTGGGTATCTTTATGTATGATGCCAAGGATGTGCAGGATATGCCTCATGTTTTGGAGGTTGGTATCTTTATGTATGATGGCAAGGATGTGCAGGACATGTCTCACGTCTTGGAGGTTGGTATCTTTATGTATGATGGCAAGGATGTGCAGGACATGTCTCACGTCTTGGAGGTTGGTATCTTTATGTATGATGGCAAGGATGTGCAGGACATGTTTCGCATCTTGGAGGTGGGTATCTTTATGTATGATGGCAAGGATGTGCAGGATATGCCTCATGTTTTGGAGGTTGGTATCTTTATGTATGATGGCAAGGATGTGCAGGACATGTCTCACGTCTTGGAGGTGGGTATCTTTATGTATGATGGCAAGGATGTGCAGGATATGCCTCATGTTTTGGAGGTGGGTATCTTTATGTATGATGGCAAGGATGTGCAGGACATGTTGCGTGTGTTGGAGGTGGGTATCTTTATGTATGATGGCAAGGATGTGCAGGACATGTCTCACGTCTTTGAGGTGGGTATCTTTATGTATGATGGCAAGGATGTGCAGGACATGTCTCATGTCTTGGAGGTGGGTATCTTTATGTATGATGGCAAGGATGTGCAGGACATGTCTAGCGTCTTGGAGGTTGGTATCTTTATGTATGATGTCAAGGATGTGCAGGACATGTCTCGCATCTTGGAGGTGGGTATCTTTATGCATGATGTCAAGGATGTGCAGGACATGTCTCGCGTCTTGGAGGTTGTGATGATGATATCTTTATGCATGATGTCAAGGATGTGCAGGACATTCCTCATGTCTTGGAGGTGGGTATCTTTATGTATGATGGCAAGGATGTGCAGGACATGTCTAGCGTCTTGAAGGTGGGTATCTTTATGTATGATGGCAAGGATGTGCAGGATATGTCTCATGTTTAGGAGGTGGGTATCTTTCTGTATGATGGCAAGGATGTGCAGGACATGTCTCATGTCTTGAAGGTGGGTATCTTTATGTATGATGGCAAGGATGTGCAGGACATGTCTCATGTCTTGGAGGTGGGTATCTTTATGTATGAAGGCAAGGATGTGCAGGACATGTCTCATGTCTTGGAGGTGGGTATCTTTATGTATGATGGCAAGGACGTGTAGGACATGTCTCGCGTCTTGGAGGTGGGTATCTTCATGCTTGATGGCAAGGATGTGCAGGACATGTCTCGCGTCTTGGAGGTTGTGATGATGATATCTTTATGCATGATGTCAAGGATGTGCAGGACATGTTGCGTGTGTTGGAGGTGGTTATCTTTATGTATGATGGCAAGGATGTGCAGGACATGTCCATGTCTTGGAGGTGGGTATCTTTATGTATGATGGCAAGGATGTGCAGGACATGTCTAGCGTCTTGGAGGTGGGTATCTTTATGTATGATGTCAAGGATGTGCAGGACATGTCTCGCATCTTGGAGGTGGGTATCTTTATGTATGATGGCAAGGATGTGCAGGACATGTCTCATGTCTTGGAGGTGGGTATCTTTATGTATGATGTCAAGGATGTGCAGGACATGTTTCGCATCTTGGAGGTGGGTATCTTTATGTATGATGTCAAGGATGTGCAGGATATGCCTCATGTTTTGGAGGTTGGTATCTTTATGTATGATGGCAAGGATGTGCAGGACATGTCTCACGTCTTGGAGGTTGGTATCTTTATGTATGATGGCAAGGATGTGCAGGACATGTCTCACGTCTTGGAGGTTGGTATCTTTATGTATGATGGCAAGGATGTGCAGGACATGTTTCGCATCTTGGAGGTGGGTATCTTTATGTATGATGGCAAGGATGTGCAGGATATGCCTCATGTTTTGGAGGTTGGTATCTTTATGTATGATGGCAAGGATGTGCAGGACATGTCTCACGTCTTGGAGGTGGGTATCTTTATGTATGATGTCAAGGATGTGCAGGATATGCCTCATGTTTTGGAGGTGGGTATCTTTATGTATGATGGCAAGGATGTGCAGGACATGTCTCACGTCTTTGAGGTGGGTATCTTTATGTATGATGGCAAGGATGTGCAGGACATGTCTCATGTCTTGGAGGTGGGTATCTTTATGTATGATGGCAAGGATGTGCAGGACATGTCTAGCGTCTTGGAGTTGGGTATCTTTATGTATGATGTCAAGGATGTGCAGGACATGTCTCGCATCTTGGAGGTGGGTATCTTTATGCATGATGTCAAGGATGTGCAGGACATGTCTCGCGTCTTGGAGGTTGTGATGATGATATCTTTATGCATGATGTCAAGGATGTGCAGGACATTCCTCATGTCTTGGAGGTGGGTATCTTTATGTATGATGGCAAGGATGTGCAGGACATGTCTAGCGTCTTGAAGGTGGGTATCTTTATGTATGATGGCAAGGATGTGCAGGATATGTCTCATGTTTAGGAGGTGGGTATCTTTATGTATGATGGCAAGGATGTGCAGGACATGTCTCATGTCTTGAAGGTGGGTATCTTTATGTATGATGGCAAGGATGTGCAGGACATGTCTCATGTCTTGGAGGTGGGTATCTTTATGTATGAAGACAAGGATGTGCAGGACATGTCTCATGTTTTGGAGGTGGGTATCTTTATGTATGATGGCAAGGATGTGCAGGACATGTCTCGCGTCTTGGAGGTGGGTATCTTTATGTATGATGTCAAGGATGTGCAGGACATGTCTCGCGTCTTGGAGGTTGGTATCTTTATGTATGATGGCAAGGATGTGCAGGACATGTCTCACGTCTTTGAGGTGGGTATCTTTATGTATGATGGCAAGGATCTGCAGGACATGTCACGCGTCTTGGAGGTGGGTATCTTTATGCATGATAGCAAGGATGTGCAGGACATGTCTCACGTCTTGGAGGTGGGTATATTTATGCATGATGGCAAGGATGTGCAGGACATGTCTCGCGTCTTGGAGGTTGTGATGATGATATCTTTATGTATGATGTCAAGGATGTGCAGGACATGTCTCATGTCTTGGAGGTGGGTATCTTTATGTATGATGGCAAGGACGTGAAGGACATGTCTCGCGTCTTGGAGGTGGGTATCTTCATGCTTGATGGCAAGGATGTGCAGGACATGTCTCATGTCTTGGAGGTTGTGATGATGATATCTTTATGCATGATGTCAAGGATGTGCAGGACATGTTGCGTGTGTTGGAGGTGGGTATCTTTATGTATGATGGCAAGGATGTGCAGGACATGTCTCACGTCTTTGAGGTGGGTATCTTTATGTATGATGGCAAGGATGTGCAGGACATGTCTCATGTCTTGGAGGTGGGTATCTTTATGTAAGATGGCAAGGATGTGCAGGACATGTCTAGCGTCTTGGAGGTGGGTATCTTCATGTATGATGTCAAGGATGTGCAGGACATGTCTCGCATCTTGGAGGTGGGTATCTTTATGCATGATGTCAAGGATGTGCAGGACATGTCTCGCGTCTTGGAGGTTGTGATGATGATATCTTTATGCATGATGTCAAGGATGTGCAGGACATTCCTCATGTCTTGGAGGTGGGTATCTTTATGTATGATGGCAAGGATGTGCAGGACATGTCTAGCGTCTTGAAAGGTGGGTATCTTTATGTATGATGGCAAGGATGTGCAAGATATGGCTCATGTTTTGGAGGTGGGTATCTTTATGTATGATGGCAAGGATGTGCAGGACATGTCTCATGTCTTGAAGGTGGGTATCTTTATGTATGATGGCAAGGATGTGCAGGATATGTCTCACCTCTTGGAGGTGGGTATCTTTATGCATGATGTCAAGGATGTGCAGGACATGTCTCGCGTCTTGGAGGTTGTGATGATGATATCTTTATGCATGATGTCAAGGATGTGCAGGACATTCCTCATGTCTTGGACGTGGGTATCTTTATGTATGATGGCAAGGATGTGCAGGACTTGTCTAGCGTCTTGAAGGTGGGTATCTTTATGTATGATGGCAAGGATGTGCAGGATATGTCTCATGTTTAGGAGGTGGGTATCTTTCTGTATGATGGCAAGGATGTGCAGGACATGTCTCATGTCTTGAAGGTGGGTATCTTTATGTATGATGGCAAGGATGTGCAGGACATGTCTCATGTCTTGGAGGTGGGTATCTTTATGTATGATGGCAAGGATGTGCAGGACATGTCTCATGTTTTGGAGGTGGGTATCTTTATGTATGATGGCAAGGATGTGCAGGACATGTCTCGCGTCTTGGAGGTGGGTATCTTTATGTATGATGTCAAGGATGTGCAGGACATGTCTCGCGTCTTGGAGGTTGGTATCTTTATGTATGATGGCAAGGATGTGCAGGACATGTCTCACGTCTTGGAGGTGGGTATCTTTATGTATGATGGCAAGGATCTGCAGGACATGTCACGCGTCTTGGAGGTGGGTATCTTTATGCATGATAGCAAGGATGTGCAGGACATGTCTCACGTCTTGGAGGTGGGTATATTTATGCATGATGGCAAGGATGTGCAGGACATGTCTCGCGTCTTGGAGGTTGTGATGATGATATCTTTATGTATGATGTCAAGGATGTGCAGGACATGTCTCATGTCTTGGAGGTGGGTATCTTTATGTATGATGGCAAGGACGTGAAGGACATGTCTCGCGTCTTGGAGGTGGGTATCTTCATGCTTGATGGCAAGGATGTGCAGGACATGCCTCATGTCTTGGAGGTTGTGATGATGATATCTTTATGCATGATGTCAAGGATGTGCAGGACATGTTGCGTGTGTTGGAGGTGGGTATCTTTATGTATGATGGCAAGGATGTGCAGGACATGTCTCACGTCTTTGAGGTGGGTATCTTTATGTATGATGGCAAGGATGTGCAGGACATGTCTCATGTCTTGGAGGTGGGTATCTTTATGTAAGATGGCAAGGATGTGCAGGACATGTCTAGCGTCTTGGAGGTGGGTATCTTCATGTATGATGTCAAGGATGTGCAGGACATGTCTCGCATCTTGGAGGTGGGTATCTTTATGCATGATGTCAAGGATGTGCAGGACATGTCTCGCGTCTTGGAGGTTGTGATGATGATATCTTTATGCATGATGTCAAGGATGTGCAGGACATTCCTCATGTCTTGGAGGTGGGTATCTTTATGTATGATGGCAAGGATGTGCAGGACATGTCTAGCGTCTTGAAAGGTGGGTATCTTTATGTATGATGGCAAGGATGTGCAAGATATGGCTCATGTTTTGGAGGTGGGTATCTTTATGTATGATGGCAAGGATGTGCAGGACATGTCTCATGTCTTGAAGGTGGGTATCTTTATGTATGATGGCAAGGATGTGCAGGATATGTCTCACCTCTTGGAGGTGGGTATCTTTATGTATGATGGCAAGGATGTGCAGGACATGTCACACGGCTTGGAGGTTGGTATCTTTATGTATGATGGCAAGGATGTGCAGGACATGTCACGCGTCTTGGAGGTTGGTATCTTTATGTATGATGGCAAGGATGTGCAGGACATGTCTCACGTCTTTGAGGTGGGTATCTTTATGTATGATGGCAAGGATCTGCAGGACATGTCTCATGTCTTGGAGGTGGGTATCTTAATGTATGATGGCAAGGATGTGCAGGACATGTCTCATGTCTTGGAGGTGGGTATCTTTATGTATGATGGCAAGGATGTGCAGGACATGTGTCGCGTCTTGGAGGTTGTGATGATGATATCTTTATGCATGATGTCAAGGATGTGCAGGACATGTTGCGTGTGTTGGAGGTGGTTATCTTTATGTATGATGGCAAGGATGTGCAGGACATGTCCATGTCTTGGAGGTGGGTATCTTTATGTATGATGGCAAGGATGTGCAGGACATGTCTCGCGTCTTGGAGGTGGGTATCTTTATGTATGATGTCAAGGATGTGCAGGACATGTCTCGCATCTTGGAGGTGGGTATCTTTATGTATGATGGCAAGGATGTGCAGGACATGTCTCATGTCTTGGAGGTGGGTATCTTTATGTATGATGTCAAGGATGTGCAGGACATGTTTCACATCTTGGAGGTGGGTATCTTTATGTATGATGGCAAGGATGTGCAGGATATGCCTCATGTTTTGGAGGTTGGTATCTTTATGTATGATGGCAAGGATGTGCAGGACATGTCTCACGTCTTGGAGGTTGGTATCTTTATGTATGATGGCAAGGATGTGCAGGACATGTCTCACGTCTTGGAGGTTGGTATCTTTATGTATGATGGCAAGGATGTGCAGGACATGTTTCGCATCTTGGAGGTGGGTATCTTTATGTATGATGGCAAGGATGTGCAGGACATATCTCGCGTCTTCGAGGTTGGTATCTTTATGTATGATGGCAAGGATGTGGAGGACATGTCTCATGTCTTGGAGGTTGGTATCTTTATGTATGATGTCAAGGATGTGCAGGATATGCCTCATGTCTTGGAGGTGGGTATCTTTATGTATGATGTCAAGGATGTGCAGGACATATCTCGCGTCTTGGAGGTTGGTATCTTTATGTATGATGGCAAGGATGTGCAGGACATGTTTCGCATCTTGGAGGTGGGTATCTTTATGCATGATGTCAAGGATGTGCAAGATATGCCTCATGTTTTGGAGGTTGGTATCTTTATGTATGATGGCAAGGATGTGCAGGACATGTCTCACGTCTTGGAGGTGGGTATCTTTATGTATGATGTCAAGGATGTGCAGGATATGCCTCATGTTTTGGAGGTGGGTATCTCTATGTATGATGGCAAGGATGTGCAGGACATGTTGCGAGTGTTGGAGGTGGGTATCTTTATGTATGATGGCAAGGATGTGCAGGACATGTCTCACGTCTTTGAGGTGGGTATCTTTATGTATGATGGCAAGGATGTGCAGGACATGTCTCATGTCTTGGAGGTGGGTATCTTTATGTATGATGGCAAGGATGTGCAGGACATGTCTAGCGTCTTGGAGGTGGGTATCTTTATGTATGATGTCAAGGATGTGCAGGACATGTCTCGCGTCTTGGAGGTTGTGATGATGATATCTTTATGCATGATGTCAAGGATGTGCAGGACATTCCTCATGTCTTGGACGTGGGTATCTTTATGTATGATGGCAAGGATGTGCAGGACATGTCTAGCGTCTTGAAGGTGGGTATCTTTATGTATGATGGCAAGGATGTGCAGGATATGTCTCATGTTTAGGAGGTGGGTATCTTTATGTATGATGGCAAGGATGTGCAGGACATGTCTCATGTCTTGAAGGTGGGTATCTTTATGTATGATGGCAAGGATGTGCAGGACATGTCTCATGTCTTGGAGGTGGGTATCTTTATGTATGATGGCAAGGATGTGCAGGACATGTCTCATGTTTTGGAGGTGGGTATCTTTATGTATGATGGCAAGGATGTGCAGGACATGTCTCGCGTCTTGGAGGTGGGTATCTTTATGTATGATGTCAAGGATGTGCAGGACATGTCTCGCGTCTTGGAGGTTGGTATCTTTATGTATGATGGCAAGGATGTGCAGGACATGTCTCACGTCTTGGAGGTGGGTATCTTTATGTATGATGGCAAGGATCTGCAGGACATGTCACGCGTCTTGGAGGTGGGTATCTTTATGCATGATAGCAAGGATGTGCAGGACATGTCTCACGTCTTGGAGGTTGGTATATTTATGCATGATGGCAAGGATGTGCAGGACATGTCTCGCGTCTTGGAGGTTGTGATGATGATATCTTTATGTATGATGTCAAGGATGTGCAGGACATGTCTCATGTCTTGGAGGTGGGTATCTTTATGTATGATGGCAAGGACGTGAAGGACATGTCTCGCGTCTTGGAGGTGGGTATCTTCATGCTTGATGGCAAGGATGTGCAGGACATGTCTCATGTCTTGGAGGTTGTGATGATGATATCTTTATGCATGATGTCAAGGATGTGCAGGACATGTTGCGTGTGTTGGAGGTGGGTATCTTTATGTATGATGGCAAGGATGTGCAGGACATGTCTCACGTCTTTGAGGTGGGTATCTTTATGTATGATGGCAAGGATGTGCAGGACATGTCTCATGTCTTGGAGGTGGGTATCTTTATGTATGATGGCAAGGATGTGCAGGACATGTCTAGCGTCTTGGAGGTGGGTATCTTTATGTATGATGTCAAGGATGTGCAGGACATGTCTCGCATCTTGGAGGTGGGTATCTTTATGCATGATGTCAAGGATGTGCAGGACATGTCTCGCGTCTTGGAGGTTGTGATGATGATATCTTTATGCATGATGTCAAGGATGTGCAGGACATTCCTCATGTCTTGGAGGTGGGTATCTTTATGTATGATGGCAAGGATGTGCAGGACATGTCTAGCGTCTTGAAAGGTGGGTATCTTTATGTATGATGGCAAGGATGTGCAAGATATGGCTCATGTTTTGGAGGTGGGTATCTTTATGTATGATGGCAAGGATGTGCAGGACATGTCTCATGTCTTGAAGGTGGGTATCTTTATGTATGATGGCAAGGATGTGCAGGATATGTCTCACCTCTTGGAGGTGGGTATCTTTATGTATGATGGCAAGGATGTGCAGGACATGTCACGCGTCTTGGAGGTGGGTATCTTTATGTATGATGGCAAGGATGTGCAGGACATGTCTCACGTCTTTGAGGTGGGTATCTTTATGTATGATGGCAAGGATCTGCAGGACATGTCTCATGTCTTGAAGGTGGGTATCTTTATGTATGATGGCAAGGATGTGCAAGATATGGCTCATGTTTTGGAGGTGGGTATCTTTATGTATGATGGCAAGGATGTGCAGGACATGTCATGCGTCCTGGAGGTGGGTATCTTTATGTATGATGGCAAGGATGTGCAGGACATGTCTCACGTCTTGGAGGTGGGTATCTTTATGTATGATGGCAAGGGTGTGCAGGACATGTCTCGCGTCTTGGAGGTTGTGATGATGATATCTTTATGCATGATGTCAAGGATGTGCAGGACATGTCTCATGTCTTGGAGGTGGGTATCTTTATGCATGATAGCAAGGATGTGCAGGACATGTCTCACGTCTTGGAGGTGGGTATCTTTATGTATGATGGCAAGGATGTGCAGGACATGTCTAGCGTCTTGGAGGTTGGTATCTTTATGTATGATGGCAAGGATGTGCAGGACATGTCTCACGTCTTTGAGGTGGGTATCTTTATGTATGATGGCAAGGATCTGCAGGACATGTCGCGCGTCTTGGAGGTGGGTATCTTTATGCATGATGGCAAGGGTGTGCAGGACATGTCTCGCGTCTTGGAGGTTGTGATGATGATATCTTTATGCATGATGTCAAGGATGTGCAGGACATGTCTCATGTCTTTGAGGTGGGTATCTTTATGCATGATAGCAAGGATGTGCAGGACATGTCTCACGTCTTGGAGGTGGGTATATTTATGCATGATGGCAAGGATGTGCAGGACATGTCTCGCGTCTTGGAGGTTGTGATGATGATATCTTTATGTATGATGTCAAGGATGTGCAGGACATGTCTCATGTCTTGGAGGTGGGTATCTTTATGTATGATGGCAAGGACGTGAAGGACATGTCTCGCGTCTTGGAGGTGGGTATCTTCATGCTTGATGGCAAGGATGTGCAGGACATGTCTCATGTCTTGGAGGTTGTGATGATGATATCTTTATGCATGATGTCAAGGATGTGCAGGAGATGTTGCGTGTGTTGGAGTTGGGTATCTTTATGTATGATGGCAAGGATGTGCAGGACATGTCTCACGTCTTTGAGGTGGGTATCTTTATGTATGATGGCAAGGATGTGCAGGACATGTCTCATGTCTTGGAGGTGGGTATCTTTATGTATGATGGCAAGGATGTGCAGGACATGTCTAGCGTCTTGGAGGTGGGTATCTTTATGTATGATGTCAAGGATGTGCAGGACATGTCTCGCATCTTGGAGGTGGGTATCTTTATGCATGATGTCAAGGATGTGCAGGACATGTCTTGCGTCTTGGAGGTTGTGATGATGATATCTTTATGCATGATGTCAAGGATGTGCAGGACATGTCTCATGTCTTGGAGGTGGGTATCTTTATGTATGATGGCAAGGACGTGAAGGACATGTCTCGCGTCTTGGAGGTGGGTATCTTCATGCTTGATGGCAAGGATGTGCAGGACATGTCTCATGTCTTGGAGGTTGTGATGATGATATCTTTATGCATGATGTCAAGGATGTGCAGGACATGTTGCGTGTGTTGGAGGTGGGTGTCTTTATGTATGATGGCAAGGATGTGCAGGACATGTCTCACGTCTTTGAGGTGGGTATCTTTATGTATGATGGCAAGGATGTGCAGGACATGTCTCATGTCTTGGAGGTGGGTATCTTTATGTATGATGGCAAGGATGTGCAGGACATGTCTAGCGTCTTGGAGGTGGGTATCTTTATGTATGATGTCAAGGATGTGCAGGACATGTCTCGCATCTTGGAGGTGGGTATCTTTATGCATGATGTCAAGGATGTGCAGGACATGTCTTGCGTCTTGGAGGTTGTGATGATGATATCTTTATGCATGATGTCAAGGATGTGCAGGACATTCCTCATGTCTTGGAGGTGGGTATCTTTATGTATGATGGCAAGGATGTGCAGGACATGTCTAGCGTCTTGAAAGGTGGGTATCTTTATGTATGATGGCAAGGATGTGCAAGATATGGCTCATGTTTTGGAGGTGAGTATCTTTATGTATGATGGCAAGGATGTGCAGGACATGTCTCACGTCTTGGAGGTGGGTATCTTTATGTATGATGGCAAGGATGTGCAGGACATGTCTCATGTTTTGGAGGTGGGTATCTTTATGTATGATGGCAAGGATGTGCAGGACATGTCACGCGTCTTGGAGGTTGGTATCTTTATGTATGATGGCAAGGATGTGCAGGACATGTCTCACGTCTTTGAGGTGGGTATCTTTATGTATGATGGCAAGGATCTGCAGGACATGTCGCGCGTCTTGGAGGTGGGTATCTTTATGCATGATGGCAAGGGTGTCCAGGACATGTCTCGCGTCTTGGAGGTTGTGATGATGATATCTTTATGCATGATGTCAAGGATGTGCAGGACATGTCTCATGTCTTGGAGGTGGGTATCTTTATGTATGATGGCAAGGATGTGCAGGACATGTCTCATGTCTTGGAGGTTGGTATCTTTATGTATGATGGCAAGGATGTGCAGGACATGTCGCGCGTGTTGGAGGTGGGTATCTTTATGTATGATGGCAAGGATGTGCAGGACATGTCTCGCGTCTTGGAGGTGGGTATCTTTATGCATGATGGCAAGGATGTGCAGGACATGTCTCATGTCTTGGAGGTGGGTATCT
The DNA here is from genome assembly GCF_023055435.1 of Haliotis rufescens. NCBI lineage: Eukaryota > Metazoa > Mollusca > Gastropoda > Lepetellida > Haliotidae > Haliotis > Haliotis rufescens. Next base: position 5,299,395 of record NW_025964057.1, read on the forward strand.
TTATGCATGATGGCAAGGATGTGCAGGACATGTCTCATGTCTTGGAGGTGGGTATCTTTATGCATGATGGCAAGGATGTGCAGGATATGCCTCATGTTTTGGAGGTTGGTTTCTTTATGTATGATGGCAAGGATGTGCAGGATATGCCTCATGTTTTGGATGTGGGGACAAATGTCAGGGGTGTAGACACCTCACATTGGACATGCAGCTGACATGCTTGAAATCTTCCACAGGTCATTCCCAGCTTGTTGACTTTGGTCTTCTGACGTGAGAGAGGCTGCCAGTCACCCCATACAGAGGACTCTACACAGTGCTAAACGGCCACGACATCAAGTGATGTTCATGATTCATACACAGTACAATAGGCTGATTTGAAAGAAAAACAACAAGATTGTGTTTGTGTGTGCGCATGCGTGTGTGTGCGTGTGTGTGCAAGTAACTTCAGTCAATCTGTCTGCCACAACTCATTTGTCCCCTTCTCTGTAGAAAAGTCATCATGTAGATCTACATTTACATCGGACAGAGGACACAGTGTTGTCCCGTCAGTCAGATCTCCCCGACGTGTTGATCTGCATTTACATCGGACAGACGACACACTTTTGTCCCATCAGTCAGATATCCCCGACGTGTAGATCTACAGTTACATCAGATAGAGGACACAGTATTGTCCCGTCAGTCAGACCTCCCCAACGTGTAGTGGACCTGTTGTAGTACTCAGTGTCTGCTTCACTGTACACTTCTTAAAAAGAACAATGTTATGCTCAGGGCCCTGTACACAAAGCGATCTGAGATGTTCGTAACTCCCATACTTTAACATTAGGCTTACGATAGTCATAGTGCTGAAGTTGCTTTGCTGAACAGGCCCAGAATTTCATTCAACTAGTCACACTGGCTTGTTATAGTACAGTTATAATTGTACAGTGATAGAAAAAGATGTACAGCCTAGAACTCTGAAACATTCAACAGTCCTGAAAAGGCTTAAAAAATTAAAAGAACTGGTTCTCAGGCAATGGGTTTTCAAAATATAGTGCGGGCGGGCGGTGTCTTTTATTTTATTTTTGTTGTTGTTCAAACTAGTTTGTAACCAAATAAACAGTTGTGTACAATCAGCCTGGGAAAGGGCCTCCCTACATAAATGTATTCCTTGATGAGTAAAATACTGGAATACGTTGGATTTGGAATGTTTAGGGATTTTATTTTTTTAAATTTTTGTTTAAATGGAAATAAAAACAAAGGTTTGGCAAACTTTATTATGATACAGGCGGTGCCTGAGAACCAAGACTATATCTTTTTTAGCCTAAACATGAACTTTTAGTCGAAACTAGTAAAGTAATGTGAGATTTCTGTTTAGGATTTTGACAAATACAAGTAAACCCTGACTTCAGCTGGAATCAGAAACAAATGCATTTCCTCAATAAATAAGCCCAGAAAGTATTTAAAGAAGATAACATGTAGAGGTAGCATTTCTCATGCAACTAGCCTTCGGAATTGTACACCCAACGTTGTAGTGTACAGTCCATGTTGTGTTGATGCTGTTGTTGTTTCTGTATGCAGATGTGTTCACTCACTTCAATGTGACGAACACAACGTTGACAGTGAATCACCAACAATGCACTGGGACATATACACAAGTTTATTGTACAGCAGCATGTTTGTTTTGGTTAACACATCCTGTTGAGTGGACACAGATGTGTCACGTGGGCAACAATCACCTCTAAAACATTGGATCTGTTCTCAGTGTGATGTGGGAATATATGCACACGTGTTGTGAACATCTAAAGCAAAACAAGGAAACATTTTGTGAAATGAAATTATCAAACAATGTTTTCAACTAAACATTTTCATATTAGAGACTCATTTGTATATTTTGTACATATGCTATTAAACTATACTTTTTCATTTTTTAGATCTGTTCATTTTCATTCTAAACCAATAAAAATATGTAGTGTCGTCTGACAGGGATCAATCTGCAGTTTACTGAGATGGCCTATCTTAGACCTGTGAATACCATTACTCTATGTATGGGATTTAAAACAGGCAAAACCCAGGTGCTTCATCAACAAAGCATTTCCAGCTCTGTGTCTGTCCAAACTTCAGAACATGAGGGCTTCATCACATGCATTAAGTAGATCTCCATCTGGCAGTCCACTTCTACACCCAGGAACTGCCTACACAAGTAGGGTTAGGTGTGAGTGACTAAGGGAAGCAACTCTGCACAGTAAAATGCAGCACATTGAACACTGGATCCCCTGAAGTCTTTAGTGTGCTCACTGTTCAGCCAGCAGTCCCCTCAACTAGTACACTCTACCTGCCTATGTTCCATATACACAACTGTCACATGACTTGTCCCTAATTACAGACAGAGTACATGGAAATCACACTAGGAATCTCTCACACATTACCCCACTATGTTTCAGTCAAGCTCCTTCCCAACATGTGACACCTTCCTTACACTCCCGGTGACATCGCTGCCACCAGTGTGGGCAGGGCAGGGCAGGGCAGGGCAGGACCATTACAACTCTAACTCCACAACGTAGTAACGTTTATACTCTTCTTTATGTCTTTGGGAATGCCATGATAGTGAATGTTGAAAAGGTTTATGACTGACAGTATTTCCCAGATGAATTTACCTTTTTTGTGTGTTTGTTTGATCAGATTGGTTCGAGATTGCAGACAAACAGACAAACAGACAAATCAACCAACTTCCCCCTAACATTCTTACTAAGAGTATTCCACGTTACAGCAGTCATCACTTGTTTGTAAACACTTGTTTGTAAACATAAGGGTCAGTCGGTTGCGAGTTCAACTCCGAGCATGGTTGTAGCCACCTAGCATAGAGAGTTCTGCGAAAGGGATATCGCTGTGAGGAGCTTGCGTTACAGTGTCACATGGCAGTGTGTTGATCTTTGGTTGTTATTGGGTGGTAACACGTGGCAGTACGTCGATGGTGACAGGTCAACTACAGCTTGCAGGTCCCTGGTGAGCGTGGGAAGGGAATGACATCACGGATGTTGCCTGTCCCTAACAGATGCTGCAGGTATCTCTCAAACCCGAGGCCAAAGCCGCCATGAGGAGCCGAGCCGTACTTCCTCAAGTCCAGGTACCTGAAAAAAGAGGATCTCTAGGATTGTGCTGAGCTTTCACAAACTGTTATCATTTCTGAAAGAAAGTGGACTGCTATAGTAGTTATTTTTCTTGACTCTGGATGTGATGGATTACGTGTACAATGCTTGTCGTAAGAGGCGGCGAACGGGAATGGTAGCCAGGCTCGCTGACTTGTTTGATGCATGTCATTGTATTCCAATCGCGTGGCTCGTTGCTCATGACGTCAATCGATGGATTGTCTGGTCCAGACCTACTTACAGACCGCCGTCATATAGCTGGAATATTGCTCAGTGTGGCGTTAAACAACAAACAAAAATAACAACAACAAAAATGTGTCCTTAGAGATACATGCTTGTACATCAAGCTAGTTTCTGGTCTAGTTCAATGCTGCAACCGTTGGGTTGCAAACAGTAAACAAGGGGTACAATACTTGCCAGTCATACATGTCTTGTTCTCCTGCGGCTTCAAGTCGTGAGTGCAGAGTATCATAATTGTCCTCCCTCAGACTGCCACCTATGAGCTCACCCACTCCAGGAACCAACAGGTCGACCGCACCCACCTACAAAACACATCACAGTTTAATTTAATCTGTTGAAGCTTGGAGGGTGTCTGGGCTACTACATCTGAATAAGATCGTACAAAGCAAGAAGTTTAACCTACAGTTTTGTTGTCTGGGTTGAGTTTGGTGTAGAACGGTTTGAGCTGCGCAGGGAAGTCTGTCACAAACACAGGAACATCACCCAGGTGCTGAGTCAGCCATCGCTCGTGCTCCTTCTGCAGATCAGCGCCCCACTTGGAAGAAAAAAAAACACATGTCAGAGATACAATGGATGATACTTCTACGTAGGAGACTCACTGACAGCAGAGATACAATGGATGATACTTCTACGTGGGAGACTCACAGACAGCAGAGATACGATGAATGCTACTTGTATGTGTGAGTGTCACTGACAGCAGAGACATGATGGATGATACTTCTATGTGTGAGACTGACAGCCAGCAGTGATACGATGGATGATACTTCTAAGTAGGAGACTCGCAGACAGCAGAGATACGACAGATGCTACTCCTATGTAGGAAACTGACAGACAGCAGAGATACAATGAATGATACTTCTACGTAGAAGACTCACAGACTGCAGAGATGTGAAGGATGCTACTTCTACATAGGAGACTCACAGACAGCAGCGATGCGATGGATGATATGAGGGGTGTTCATTAAAGATTTCCCCTGACCCTCTTCCGATGGACCTAGTGGAATGAAACTTAGCATAGGTATTAGTCTTTCTCCACATAGGAACCACCAAGAGTTACACACTTCTCCCATCGTTTTATGCAACTATGGAGACCTCGCTTGTAAAAGCCCTCATTTTGTGTCTTAAACCAGGACTTGACTTCGGAAATCAGTGTTTCATCATCTGTGAAACGTTTTCCCTTCAAAAATGACTTCATGTTTGGAAAGAGGTGGAAGTCAGATGGTGCAAGGTCAGGAGAGTAAGGAGGATGTGGAAGGATTTCATAGCCACAGGACTGCACTTCTGTCTGGGCAACATGAGAGTTGTGTACTGGAACATTGTCTTGCAGGAGACGGACACCCTTGGTCAGCATGCCACGCCTCTTAAGCTTGATAGCGTCCCGCAATTTCCGCAGCAGTGAAGCATAATAAGCTCCTGTAATTGTGGTACCCTTTGCCAAGAAATCCATCATCACTACTCCGTGCTGGTCCCAAAACAGCACCTGCCTGCAGAGGGTTGGACACGTGCCTTCTTTGGGGGTGGTGACTCCACATGCTTCCATTGCATCGACTGAACTTTAGTCTCAGGATCATAGTGATGGACCCATGTTTCATCCTGTGTGATAAGTCTGTCAAAAAAGTTTGCCTGTTTTTTTTGGCACATGTCCAAAAGATCCTTTGAGCAATTGACTAGTTCCTGCTTTTGGAAAGGGGTGAGCAGCCTGGGAATCCATCGTGCAGACACCTTATGCATGTTCAAATTGTCATGGATGATTTTTTCGACAGACCCTACACTGATCTTGACATCTTGTGCTAACTGGCGAACAGTTATACGTCGGTCTGCCAAAATGGCGGTCTCTACTTGATGGATAGTGTCCTCATCTATGGCTGAATGGGGGCTACCAGGTACGGCAGCTGTTTCCGCAGATGTCCGACCACACTTGAACTGGCGATGCCAGTGTTTAACAACGTCATATGATGGGGCATCTTCCCAGTAAGTTACTTTCATTTCATCGAAAGTTTCTTTTGGTGTGCGACCTTTCAAATATAAAAACCTAATCACTGCTCGGTATTCTACTGGCTCCATTGTCACACCCTACTCGATCATAACACCTGTAAAAGTGGTAAGATTAATAGTTCGGTGCTGCAAATTCAGACATAACCCATAGATACATGTATCATTACACGTGAAATTTCAACCAAATATGATAACCCTAAGTGGTTTAGGGGCAATCTTTAATGAACACCCCTCGTACTTCTACTTAGGGGACTGACAGACAGCAGAGATAAGATGGATGCTACTTCTACGTGGGAGACTCACAGGCAGCAGAGATACGATTGATGATACATCTACGTGGGAGACTCACTGACAGCCGAGATGCGATGGATGATACTTCTACTTAAAAGACTGACAGCCAGCAGTGATACGATGGATGATACATCTACGTGGGAGACTGACTGACAGCAGTGATACGATGGATGATACATCTACGTGGGAGACTGACAGACAGCAGTGATACGATGGATGATACATCTACGTGGGAGACTGACTGACAGCAGTGATACGATGGATGATACATCTACGTGGGAGACTGACAGACAGCAGTGATACGATGGATGCTACTTCTACATGGGAGACTCACTGACAGCAGAGATGCGATGGATGCTACTTCTATGTGGGAGACTCACTGACAACAGTGATACGATGGATGATACATCTACGTGGGAGACTGACAGATAGCAGAGATGCGATGGATGCTACTTCTATGTGGGAGACCCACAGACAGCCGAGATGCGATGGATGCTACTTCTACTTAAAAGACTGACAGACAGCAGTGATACGATGGATGATACATCTACGTGGGAGACTGACTGACAGCAGTGATACGATGGATGATACATCTACGTGGGAGACTGACAGGCAGCAGTGATACGATGGATGCTACTTCTATGTGGGAGACTCACTGACAGCAGTGATACGATGGATGATACATCTACGTGGGAGACTGACTGACAGCAGTGATACGACGGATGATACATCTACGTGGGAGACTGACAGACAGCAGTGATACGATGGATGCTACTTCTATGTGGGAGACTCACTGACAACAGTGATACGATGGATGATACATCTACGTGGGAGACTGACAGATAGCAGTGATACGATGGATGCTACTTCTACATGGGAGACTCACTGACAGCAGAGATGCGATGGATGATACATCTACGTGGGAGACTGACAGACAGCAGAGATACGATAGATGCTACTTCTACATGGGAGACTTACTGACAGCAGAGATGCGATGGATGATACATCTACGTGGGAGACTGACAGATAGCAGTGATACGATGGATGCTACTTCTACATGGGAGACTCACTGACAGCAGAGATGGGATGGATGATACATCTACGTGGGAGACTGACAGACAGCCGAGATACGATGGATGCTACTTCTATGTGGGAGACTCACTGACAGCAGTGATACGATGGATGATACTTCTACATGGGAGACTGACAGACAGCAGTGATACGATGGATGCTGCTTCTATGTGGGAGACTCACAGACAGCAGAGATACGATGGATGCTACTTCTACATGGGAGACTCACTGACAGCAGAGATGCGATGGATGCTACTTCTACATGGGAGACTGACTGACAGCAGTGATACGATGGATGATACATCTACGTGGGAGACTGACAGACAGTAGAGATGCGATGGATGCTACTTCTATGTGGGAGACTCACTGACAGCCGAGATGTGATGGATGATACTTCTACTTAAAAGACTGACAGCCAGCAGTGATACGATGGATGATACATCTACGTGGGAGACTGACAGACAGCAGAGATACGATGGATGCTACTTCTACTTAAAAGAATGACAGACAGCAGTGATACGATGGATGCTACTTCTATGTGGGAGACTCACAGACAGCAGAGATACGATGGATGCTACTTCTATGTGGGAGACCCACAGACAGCCGAGATGCGATGGATGCTACTTCTACTTAAAAGACTGACAGACAGCAGTGATACGATGGATGATACATCTACGTGGGAGACTGACAGACAGCAGTGATACGATGGATGCTACTTCTATGTGGGAGACTCACTGACAACAGTGATACGATGGATGATACATCTACGTGGGAGACTCACAGACAGCAGAGATACGATGGATGCTACTTCTATGTGGGAGTCTCACAGACAGCAGAGATACGATGGATGCTACTTCTATGTGGGAGTCTCACAGACAGCAGAGATACGATGGATGCTACTTCTATGTGGGAGACTCACTGACAGCAGTGATACGATGGATGATACATCTACGTGGGAGACTGACTGACAGCAGTGATACGACGGATGATACATCTACGTGGGAGACTGACAGACAGCAGTGATACGATGGATGCTACTTCTATGTGGGAGACTCACTGACAACAGTGATACGATGGATGATACATCTACGTGGGAGACTGACAGATAGCAGTGATACGATGGATGCTACTTCTACATGGGAGACTCACTGACAGCAGAGATGCGATGGATGATACATCTACGTGGGAGACTGACAGACAGCAGAGATACGATAGATGCTACTTCTACATGGGAGACTTACTGACAGCAGAGATGCGATGGATGATACATCTACGTGGGAGACTGACAGATAGCAGTGATACGATGGATGCTACTTCTACATGGGAGACTCACTGACAGCAGAGATGGGATGGATGATACATCTACGTGGGAGACTGACAGACAGCCGAGATACGATGGATGCTACTTCTATGTGGGAGACTCACTGACAGCAGTGATACGATGGATGATACTTCTACATGGGAGACTGACAGACAGCAGTGATACGATGGATGCTACTTCTATGTGGGAGACTCACTGACAGCAGTGATACGATGGATGATACTTCTACATGGGAGACTGACAGACAGCAGTGATACGATGGATGCTGCTTCTATGTGGGAGACTCACAGACAGCAGAGATACGATGGATGCTACTTCTACATGGGAGACTCACTGACAGCAGAGATGCGATGGATGCTACTTCTACATGGGAGACTGACTGACAGCAGTGATACGATGGATGATACATCTACGTGGGAGACTGACAGACAGTAGAGATGCGATGGATGCTACTTCTATGTGGGAGACTCACTGACAGCCGAGATGTGATGGATGATACTTCTACTTAAAAGACTGACAGCCAGCAGTGATACGATGGATGATACATCTACGTGGGAGACTGACAGACAGCAGAGATACGATGGATGCTACTTCTACTTATAAGAATGACAGACAGCAGTGATACGATGGATGCTACTTCTATGTGGGAGACTCACAGACAGCAGAGATACGATGGATGCTACTTCTATGTGGGAGACCCACAGACAGCCGAGATGCGATGGATGCTACTTCTACTTAAAAGACTGACAGACAGCAGTGATACGATGGATGATACATCTACGTGGGAGACTGACAGACAGCAGTGATACGATGGATGCTACTTCTATGTGGGAGACTCACTGACAACAGTGATACGATGGATGATACATCTACGTGGGAGACTCACAGACAGCAGAGATACGATGGATGCTACTTCTATGTGGGAGTCTCACAGACAGCAGAGATACGATGGATGCTACTTCTATGTGGGAGTCTCACAGACAGCAGAGATGCGATGGATGCTACTTCTATGTGGGAGACTCACAGACAGCCGAGATACGATGGATGCTACTTCTACATGGGAGACTCACTGACAGACAGCAGAGATGTGATGGATGCTACTTCTACATGGGAGACTGACAGATAGCAGTGATACGATGGATGCTACTTCTACATGGGAGACTGACAGATAGCAGAGATGCGATGGATGCTACTTCTACATGGGAGACTCACTGACAGCCGAGATACGATGGATGCTACTTCTATGTGGGAGACTCACAGACAGCAGTGATACGATGGATGATACTTCTACATGGGAGACTGACAGACAGCAGTGATACGATGGATGCTACTTCTACATGGGAGACTCACTGACAGACAGCAGTGATACGATGGATGCTACTTCTACATGGGAGACTCACTGACAGCAGTGATACGATGGATGATACATCTACGTGGGAGACTGACAGACAGCAGAGATACGATGGATGCTACTTCTACATGGGAGACTCACTGACAGCAGAGATGCGATGGATGCTACTTCTACATGGGAGACTGACTGACAGCAGTGATACGATGGATGATACATCTACATGGGAGACTGACAGACAGTAGAGATGCGATGGATGCTAATTCTATGTGGGAGACTCACCGACAGCCGAGATGTGATGGATGATACTTCTACTTAAAAGACTGACAGCCAGCAGTGATATGATGGATGATACATCTACGTGGGAGACTGACAGACAGCAGAGAAACAATGGATGCTACTTCTATGTGGGAGACTCACTGACAGCCAAGATGCGATGGATGCTACTTCTACAAGGGAGACTGACAGACAGCAGAGATACGATGGATGATACTTCTACTTAAAAGACTGACAGATAGCAGTGATACGATGGATGCTGCTTCTACTTAAAAGAATGACAGACAGCAGTGATACGATGGATGCTACTTCTATGTGGGAGACTCACAGACAGCAGAGATACGATGGATGCTGCTTCTATGTGGGAGACTCACAGACAGCAGAGATACGATGGATGCTACTTCTATGTGGGAGACTCATAGACAGCAGAGATACGATGGATGATACTTCTACTTAAAAGACTGACAGATAGCAGTGATACGATGGATGCTGCTTCTACTTAAAAGAATGACAGACAGCAGTGATACGATGGATGCTACTTCTATGTGGGAGACTCACAGACAGCAGAGATACGATGGATGCTGCTTCTATGTGGGAGACTCACAGACAGCAGAGATACGATGGATGCTACTTCTATGTGGGAGACTCACAGACAGCAGTGATACGATGGATGCTACTTCTACATGGGAGACTGACTGACAGCAGTGATACGATGGATGATACATCTACATGGGAGACTGACAGACAGCCGAGATGCGATGGATGCTACTTCTATGTGGGAGACCCACAGACAGCCGAGATGCGATGGATGCTACTTCTACTTAAAAGACTGACAGGCAGCAGTGATACGATGGATGATACATCTACGTGGGAGACTCACAGGCAGCAGAGATGTGATGGATGATACTTCTACGTGGGAGACTCACAGGCAGCAGAGATGCGATGGATGCTACTTCTACATGGGAGACTGACAGACAGCAGAGATGCGATGGATGATACTTCTATGTGGGAGACTCACAGACAGCAGAGATACGATGGATGCTACTTCTACATGGGAGACTGACAGACAGCAGAGATGCGATGGATGATACTTCTACTTAAAAGACTGACAGACAGCAGAGATACAACGGATGATACTTCTACATGGGAGACTCACAGACAGCAGAGATACGATGGATGCTACTTCTATGTGGGAGACTGACTGACAGCAGTGATACGATGGATGATACATCTACATGGGAGACTGACAGACAGCCGAGATGCAATGGATGCTACTTCTATGTGGGAGACCCACAGACAGCCGAGATGCGATGGATGCTACTTCTACTTAAAAGACTGACAGACAGCAGTGATAAGATGGATGCTACTTCTATGTGGGAGACTCACAGACAGCAGAGATACGATGGATGCTGCTTCTATGTGGGAGACTCACAGACAGCAGAGATACGATGGATGCTACTTCTATGTGGGAGACTCACAGACAGCAGTGATACGATGGATGCTACTTCTACATGGGAGACTGACTGACAGCAGTGATACGATGGATGATACATCTACATGGGAGACTGACAGACAGCCGAGATGCGATGGATGCTACTTCTATGTGGGAGACCCACAGACAGCCGAGATGCGATGGATGCTACTTCTACTTAAAAGACTGACAGGCAGCAGTGATACGATGGATGATACATCTACGTGGGAGACTCACAGGCAGCAGAGATGTGATGGATGCTACTTCTACATGGGAGACTGACAGACAGCAGAGATGCGATGGATGATACTTCTATGTGGGAGACTCACAGACAGCAGAGATACGATGGATGCTACTTCTACATGGGAGACTGACAGACAGCAGAGATGCGATGGATGATACTTCTACTTAAAAGACTGACAGACAGCAGAGATACAATGGATGCTACTTCTATGTGGGAGACTCACAGGCAGCAGAGATACGATGGATGCTACTTCTACAAGGGAGACTGACAGACAGCAGAGATGCGATGGATGATACTTCTACTTAAAAGACTGACAGGAAGCAGAGATACGATGGATGCTACTTCTATGTGGGAGACTCACAGACAGCAGAGATACGATGGATGATACTTCTACATGGGAGACTCACAGGCAGCAGAGATGCAATGGATGCTACTTCTACATGGGAGACTGACAGACAGCAGAGATGCGATGGATGATACTTCTATGTGGGAGACTCACAGACAGCAGAGATACGATGGATGCTACTTCTACATGGGAGACTGACAGACAGACGAGATGCGATGGATGATACTTCTACTTAAAAGACTGACAGACAGCAGAGATACAATGGATGCTACTTCTATGTGGGAGACTCACAGGCAGCAGAGATACGATGGATGCTACTTCTACAAGGGAGACTGACAGACAGCAGAGATGCGATGGATGATAATTCTACTTAAAAGACTGACAGACAGCAGAGATACGATGGATGCTACTTCTATGTGGGAGACCCACAGACAGCAGAGATGTGATGGATGATACTTCTACTTAAAAGACTGACAGATAGCAGTGATACGATGGATGCTGCTTCTATGTGGGAGACTGACAGACAGCAGAGATGTGATGGATGCTACTTCTATGTGGGAGACCCACAGACAGCAGAGATACGATGGATGATACTTCTACTTAAAAGACTGACAGACAGCAGAGATACGATGGATGCTACTTCTACATGGGAGACTCACCTGCACCTTAAACTGGAAGTTGTTATTGGCATGTAGGAGAGAAATGGCTTCAGTGTAGGTGATCCTGGAACAGTTTGATGTGATACAATTGTAGGGCAAGAAGGATAATAGTAGACAAGTTCCATCAGAAAACTATACACAAGAAAAGAGGGAATGAACTGTGGAGTTGATGTTGTGGGTCTCTATTTACGAAGAGTTGATGTTCTGAAGGTTGTGGGTGTCTATTTATGTGGAGTTGATGTTGTTCTGAAGGTTGTGGGTCTCTATTTAAGTGGAGTTGATGTTGTTCTGGAGGTTGCGGATGTCTATTTATGTGGAGTTGATGTTGTTCTGAAGGTTGTGGGTCTCTATTTATGTGGAGTTGATGTCCTGAAGGTTGCGGGTGTCTATTTATGTGGAGTTGATGTTGTTCTGAAGGTTGCGGGTGTCTATTTATGTGGAGTTGATGTTGTTCTGAAGGTTGCGGGTGTCTATTTATGTAGAGTTGATGTTGTTCTGAAGGTTGTGGGTCTCTATTTATGTGGAGTTGATGTTCTGAAGGTTGCGGGTGTCTATTTATGTAGAGTTGATGTTGTTCTGAAGGTTTGCGGGTGTCTATTTATGTAGAGTTGATGTTGTTCTGAAGGTTGCGGGTCTCTATTTATGTGGAGTTGATGTTGTTCTGAAGGTTGCGGGTGTCTATTTATGTAGAGTTGATGTTGTTCTGAAGGTTGTGGGTCTTTATTTATGTAGAGTTGATGTTGTTCTGAAGGTTGTGGGTCTTTATTTATGTAGAGTTGATGTTGTTCTGAAGGTTGTGGGTCTTTATTTATGTAGAGTTGATGTTGGTCTGAAAGTTGCAGTGCTCTCACCGCTTGAACTGCTGTGTTGCCATTGCCTCCACAGTCTCCTACAACAAGACAGGAACCCAGTGTTACTTCCACTTCGCAATACTAAGATTATCCCATGAATTATATCTCCATTCTATTAGGATAAATACCCTGGACCAACTGGCCACCAAAGATTGTTTGGGAATTGACGTCAAGATCTCCATCTCTCCTTTCACAGAAGTACAGTATGTCACTTGCTTGTGGGCCAGAAATCATCAACACCCCAAAATGCCTTTACTGAACTTTAGTTAAGAATGGATCTACATTCAATATTGTAGCCTCATCAGAGCAAGCCCTCAATGTATTTAATCCAATCATAAGTTAGGCATGAAAAGATGATAGGGGGAGTCCTTATGTTAAAACATGTTACAATAGGTGTATTAGAGACGCCACACAAAAGTGCGATGGTGACATTCAGCTTGGTATAACAGGACAGTGTGACCTAAACATACATGCTATTCAGCTTAGTATGCCAGGACAGTGTGACCTAAACATACATGCAATTCAGCTTAGTATGACAGGACAGTGTGACCTAAACATACATGCTATTCAGCTTGGTATAACAGGACAGTGTGACCTAAACATACATGCTATTCAGCTTGGTATAACAGGTCGGCATGACCTAAACATACATGCTATGCCGGTGTGACCTAAACTTTCCACATACTGCTACTTGCCCTTTGCTTCTCGGCGCCTGTATTCTGCAGGTAGTAATGAACATCTTCCTGAGCTGACTCCATCACTGTCTGCGTCGTCGTCCTCACCATCTCCTCCATCACCTGAAATATGTTTTGTTTTGTTTGTTGTTTAACGCCAAACTCAGCAATATTCCAACCATATGACGGCGGTCTGTAAATAATTGAGTCTGGACCAGACAATCCAGTGATTGACATCATGAGCATCGATCCACGCAATTGGGATACAATTACATGCATCAACAAGTCAGCGAGCCTAACCACCTGATCCCTTTAGTCCCCTCTTATGACAAGCATAGTTGCGAGTTACGGCAAAAATGGGTTGCTGAAGACTTATTCTACCCCAGATCTTCAAGGGTCCTGAAATATGTACACCTTATCAGTAGACATACACACTATCAGACAGCGTTGTAGCTCACCTGCTCCATGTCCTTCATGAGTAGGTATACATGTACACTATATATACACCTATTTACAGTGTTGTAGCTTACCTGCTCCTTGTCCGTCATCTGTAGGTATGTACACTATATATACACCTAGTTACAGTGTTGTAGCTTACCTGCTCCATGTCCTTCATCTATAGGTATGTACACTATATATATACACCTAGTTACAGTGTTGTAGCTCACCTGCTCCATGTCCTTCATCTGTAGATATGTACACCAAATATCCACCTAGTTACAGCTTTGTAGCTTTCCATGCTGCATGCCCTTTATCTGTAGGTATGTACACTATATATACACCTAGTTACAGTGTTGTAGCTCACCTGCTCCATGTCCTTCATCTATAGGTATGTACACTATATATACACCTAGTTACAGTGTTGTAGCTCACCTGCTCCATGTCCTTCATCTGTAGGTATGTACACTAAATATCCACCTAGTTACAGCATTGTAGCTTACCTGCTGCATGCCCTTTATCTATAGGTATGTACACTATATATACACCTAGTTACAGCATTGTAGCTCACCTGCTCCATGTCCTTCATGTGCAGGTATACATGTAAACTATATATACACCTATTTACAGTGTTGTAGCTCACCTGCTCCATGTCCTTCATCTGTAGGTATGTACACTTTATATACACCTAGTTACAGTGTTGTAGCTCACCTGCTCCATGTCCTTCATGTGCAGGTATACATGTACACTATATATACACCTATTTACAGTGTTGTAGCTCACCTGCTCCATGTCCTTCATCTATAGGTATGTACACTACATATACACCTAGTTACAGTGTTGTAGCTCACCTCCTCCTTGTCCGTCATCCGTAGGTATGTACACTATATATACACCTATTTACAGTGTTGTAGCTTACCTGATCCGTGTCCTTCATCTGTAGGTATATACACTATATATACCTAGTTACAGTGTTGTAGCTCACCTGCTCCTTGTCCGTCATCTGTAGGTATGTACACTATATATATACACCTATTTACAGTGTTGTAGCTTACCTGCTCCGTGTCCTTCATCTGTAGGTATATACACTATATATCCACCTAGTTACAGCATTGTAGCTTACCTGCTGCATGCCCTTTATCTGTAGGTATGTACACTAAATATCCACCTAGTTACAGCATTGTAGCTTACCTGCTGCATGCCCTTTATCTATAGGTATGTACACTATATATACACCTAGTTACAGCATTGTAGCTCACCTGCTCCATGTCCTTCATGTGCAGGTATACATGTACACTATATATACACCTATTTACAGTGTTGTAGCTCACCTGCTCCATGTCCTTCATCTATAGGTATGTACACTACATATACACCTAGTTAGTGTTGTAGCTCACCTGCTCCTTGTCCGTCATCCGTAGGTATGTACACTATATATACACCTATTTACAGTGTTGTAGCTTACCTGATCCGTGTCCTTCATCTGTAGGTATATACACTATATATACCTAGTTACAGTGTTGTAGCTCACCTGCTCCTTGTCCGTCATCTGTAGGTATGTACACTATATATATACACCTATTTACAGTGTTGTAGCTTACCTGCTCCGTGTCCTTCATCTGTAGGTATATACACTATATATACCTAGTTACAGTGTTGTAGCTCACCTGCTCCTGGTCCATCATGTGTAGGTATGTACACTATATATACACCTACAGTGTTGTAGCTCACCTGCTCCTTGTCCGTCATCTGTAGATATGTACACTATATATACACCTAGTTACAGTGTTGTAGCTCACCTGCTCCTTGTCCGTCATCTGTAGGTATGTACACTATATATACACCTATTTACAGTGTTGTAGCTTACCTGATCCGTGTCCTTCATCTGTAGGTATATACACTATATATACCTAGTTACAGTGTTGTAGCTCACCTGCTCCTGGTCCATCATCTGTAGGTATGTACACTAAATATACACCTTGTTACAGTGTTGTAGCTTACCTGCTTCATGTCCTTCA
Source organism: Haliotis rufescens (assembly GCF_023055435.1). NCBI lineage: Eukaryota > Metazoa > Mollusca > Gastropoda > Lepetellida > Haliotidae > Haliotis > Haliotis rufescens. The sequence continues at coordinate 5,315,759 of NW_025964057.1, forward strand.
TCTATAGGTATGTACACTACATATACACCTAGAACAGTGTTGTAGCTCACCTGCTCCATGTCCTTCATTTATAGGTATGTACACTATATATATACACCTAGTTACAGTGTAGTAGCTCACCTGCTCCATGTCCTTCATCTGTAGATATGTACACTAAATATCCACCTAGTTACAGCATTGTAGCTTACCTGCTGCATGCCCTTTATCTGTAGGTATGTACACTATATATACACCTAGTTACAGCATTGTAGCTCACCTGCTCCATGTCCTTCATCTATAGGTATGTACACTATAAATACACCTAGTTACAGTCTTGTAGCTCACCTGCTCCATGTCCTTCATCTGCTGCATGCCCTCTATCTGTAGGCATGTACACTATTTTATACACCTAGTTACAGTGTTGTAGCTTACCTGCTCCTTGTCCGTCATCTGTAGGTATGTACACTATATATATACACCTATTTACAGTGTTGTAGCTTACCTGCTCCGTGTCCTTCATCTGTAGGTATATACACTATATATACCTAGTTACAGTGTTGTAGCTCACCTGGTCCTGGTCCATCATGTGTAGGTATGTACACTATATATACACCTACAGTGTTGTAGCTCACCTGCTCCTTGTCCGTCATCTGTAGGTATGTACACTATATATACACCTAGTTACAGTGTTGTAGCTCACCTGCTCCTTGTCCTTCATCTGTAGGTATGTGAGTGAGTGAGTGAGTTTGGTTTTACGCCGCTTTTAGCAATATTCCAGCAATATCACGGCGGGGGACACCAGAAATGGGCTTCACACATTGTACCCATGTCGGGAATCGAACCCGGGTCTTCGGCGTGAAGAGCGAACGCTTTAACCACTAGGCTACCCGACCGCCCCTCTGTAGGTATGTACACAATATATACACCTATTTACAGTGTTGTAGCTTACCTGATCCGTGTCCTTCATCTGTAGGTATATACACTATATATACCTAGTTACAGTGTTGTAGCTCACCTGCTCCATCATCTGTAGGTATGTACACTAAATATACACCTTGTTACAGTGTTGTAACTTACCTGCATGATATCCTCCAAGGTGTCTGTGAACACCAACTCAGCTTCGATCATGTAGAATTCACACAAATGGTGGCGTCCACGTGAGTTTTCTGCTCTGAACGTTGGACCAAACGTGTAAACTCTGGAAAAGCCCCTGTGATGAACACAAGGAAACACAAAGTTCAAACATTCTATATTCCTGTATGAATACACATCAGCACTCAGCTAGTAAGTACATAGACAATATTTGTTTGTTTCCTTGTTTTTGTAATGCCGCACTCAGCAATATTCCCTAATGTAAATAATCAAGTCTGGACCAGACAATCCAGTGATGGACATCATGAGCATCAATCCAAGTCAGCTAGCCTGAACACCCGATCCAAACAGTCGCCTCTTACAACAAGCAAATTTTGTAGAATTTTCCTATTCGGAATATTCTATAAGTAATACGTTACCACTGTTATACCGAGGCTGTTGTCTCCCACAACTGCTGCTATAGCGAAATCTACCACAGAGATCTCAATTACCTCATGCAGCACGTGCGTAGCCACCTAGCTGCCATGTGACACCCTTCACTCTTGTCTCCTGCGAGAGCAAGTGCTCGGGGGACGGACGGGCGGGCAGCAGCCCAGTGGTAACGTATTACTTATAGAATATTCCGAATAGGAAAATTCTACAAATTACATTAAGTAATACGTTACCACTGTTATACCGAGGCTGACTACCACAGTAGGCGGTGGGGAGCACCTACAACCCGAATCCTGACTGCTAGCGTTCCTTCCGACCAGCGGAAGTAAACACCAAGGCGGAAGCACTCGATGCGCATGCACCTAGCTAGGCGTTACCCTATAGGAATACCAAAGCACTGTCAAGCGCATACCGTAAGGCTCAATCGTCAATGCCAAAACGATTGGTGACTCCAAACGGCCCCACTGGATAGGTATTTCATCGCCGCAGCGGATGAGAACACTGTATCCGCGTGAGCTAAATCTTAGATCAGGTTAAACAGTCGAAAAGAGGGAAATTAATTTCCTTCAGACCGTATATCCCAGAGCAAGCCTACTTTAAGTATGCATTAGGCGCGTGACCTAATTCCAGTATTCGTAAGCATGTATCGCAAGGTTGGAATACACGACAGACAATTAAATGCATAATTGTCAAAATACAAATAAGGACAAAACACACAAAAAGCCGCCTCACCTGTGGTGTGAGTGCGCTGGTTTGCAGGACCCCCACTCCTGTACCCACGGCGTGGGAACATTGGAGACGACCCAGATTGACCACCGTGCAAGGACTGACGACTGCGGAGTTTGGAATTGCGCTGGACACACCCCCTAGATGACCGCTTGTGCCGCGATCAGCGGCCCAAGACGGTGCACCCCCTCCACGTCTTCATCAGAAACCTTTCTGAGGTAATGATTGGCAAAAACCGAGTCAGAACGCCAGTAACAACCTCGTAATATTCTGTGAACAGAGATATTCATGTGTAGGGCAAATGTTGCCGCTAGCGCCCTGATCTCGTGCGGGTTTGACCCCGCTACCGGTAACCCCCGAGACCGGTTCGCCAGATTGATGACAGAACAAGGCCACAACGCAATCGAGTTGCGAGTTATGTCAACCGTGCGATTAGGGTTACACGATATGAACAGACGGTCACGCCCTTGTCTACGTTCATTCGAAGCCTTAAGATAATACTTAAGGACCCTAACCGGACACAGCGCTCTGTCCTCAGTATCAGCAGGATGTAAGATTTCTTTGAGGGATCTTACAGTGAATTCTCTCTCCGTTTGCCCGACTCTCTGATTCTTGGCGACGAAGCCCATGAGCAGGCCCAGGCGGACCGCTCCTTCATCACCCCTATCGAATCGTACCTTGGCGACATCGAGTGCATGAATTTCGGATACACGTGCCGCTGTGGCAAAGGAGAGGAGAAATGCTGTTTTCCAAGTCACATGCCGGAACGAAGCACTATGCAAGGGTTCATACGGAGCTTCTGTAAGTGATTGCAACACTAGGGAAAGATCCCAGGCCGGTGCCCGAAGGCGGCCCTTCTTAAGATCGTGCTGTTTGAAACCCTTGATAATACCCCGTATCACCGGCTCTTTGGAGAGACTGGTACCCATAGCAACGTCCCGTACCGTAGCAACGGACGAGACATAGTTGGCAATGGAACCCCCGGAGAGTTTCCGGGTCTCTCGCAAGTGAGACATGAAACGAGCAATATCCTGCACAGATACCTTATCTGGCGAATGAATGTGATGTTTACAACACCACTTCGTGAAAATAACCCAACGTGCATTATACACCTTCTGGGTAGAATCACGATGCATACTAACGTATGCCTGAGACGCCCGGCGAGAAAAACCTTTACTCCTCAGACGCTCGGTGACAACACCCACGCGTGCAGATTGAACTGCCCTGCGTTTGGATGAAGCTGACGGGTGTGAGGGTGGATCAAGAGATCCGGTCTCACAGGCAGTGGGAGTGGCGACTGCGTGACCTGGGTCAGCAAGTCGGGGTACCACGATCTGTTTGGCCACATGGGCGCGATCAGTAACATTCGACAGCGAACTCCTCGAAGCCGGCTTAGAATGTGTGGTATCAACGCTGTCCGCGGGTAAGCATAAGCGTCCAAGCCCGTCCAGTCTAACGCGAGAGCATCGTGATCGATGGCCCTCGGGTCCGGGACTGGTGATACAAACAACGGGAGTTGATTGTTGAACCGTGTTGCGAACAGGTCAACCATCGGACGACCCAAACGTTCGCACAGCCACTGAAACACTACTGGGTTCAGCATCCACTTTGTGGGGCTCGGATCCTGAGGCCTTGATAGAGCATCGGCCAGTACGTTCCGCACACCTGGGATGTGACGGGCGCCTATCTGGCACGGGACACTGTCCACCAGAGCGTAAAACTCGAACGTGAGATCGAGTAGAGAGTGACTGTGGGTTCCCCCCAGTTTGTTCACATAGGACACTACCGTCGTGTTGTCGGTCGCCAGCATGAGCCGGGCGTCGACGAGACGATGCTTCCAGTGATTGACTGCGTTGATCACTGCCTTGAACTCGAGACAATTGATGTGAAGACCTAGTTCGTCTACGCACCACAGCCCCGAGCTCACCTCCCCCTCTAGATGGGCGCCCCAGCCCACTAGAGAGGCGTCTGTATACAGGTTCAACGTGGCCCGGTAGGGCCGCAAAGAGACTCCTGATAAGACATTGTAAGGGAGCGTCCACCACTCCAGATGCGGTCGGAGCCGATCCGGGAGGGCGACGGTCGCACTGTTCACCTCCGTTGCTAACAACTGGATTAAAAACCGTTGCAGCGGGCGGAGTTGGAGACGACCCCGTACGGTGCAGTCCTGGGGTGATACAAGTAGCCCTAACAGCTGTTCCCAAAAGTGAACAGTCTGTTGCACCGCTAAGACTTTGGCAATCATCGCCTGAATTTTGTGCCACCGGTCTGGGGGGACAAAGAGGCGATGGGACACCGTGTTGAACCGACCTCCGATGAACTGCAAGTTCTGAGAAGGGGTTAACTCGCTCTTGGGGAGATTGACAATCCACCCCAATTGCTCCAAGAGCCGACGTGCGAAAACGAGATGGCGTGACAGGGTGTCCGTCATTCGATTTGCTACTAGCGAGTCGTCCAGGTACGCGAAGTACCGGACACCCCTCCTGTGGAGGAACCCCACTATGGGGGTGGTTAACCGGGTGAACAGCCAGGGAGCGGATGAAAGACCGAATGGGAGTACAACCCACTCGTAGTGCCTGCCTTGAAAGACAAACCTGAGATACTTGTGATGATCCGAGTGAATCGGAACATGCAGATAAGCATCCTTCAGGTCGATCGAAGCTAGCCAGTCGGCCGGCATGATCAGTGCTTTCAGGTCCGTCAAGCTCAACATTCTGAACTTGGGCGGTTTCGGCACTGTCCTTCTTGGGAACGAGAAATATCCTGGAGTAAAACCCCGGTGTTATTTCTGGTAGAGCTAACTCCCGAACTGCCCTCTTCTCCACCAACCTGCCGATGGCATCGGCGAGGAAGGGAAGATCGGTTTCCGAATAGAAACCTGCCGACGGGGCAACGGTGAGCGGCGGATTCGCTTTGAGATCGAGCCGATAGCCGTACCGAATCGTGTTGACCACCCACGGGTCGTCCAACACTTGTTCCCAATTCTCCCAGTAAGTCTGGAGTCTGGCTTCCACTGGGGAAAGAGAGGGGGGCCGGACGGGCTGCGGCAGGCGCAACTGTCCAGGGCCAAGTGACTCGGGTTCGCCTACGGGCCAACCGAAGTTGGCGCTGTCGGCATACGAACCCCTCCAATGAGAGTCACCTGGAGGGGCCCTTGCCGTCCTTAGACGACTTGGGCTTCCCCCAGTTCCCCTTCTTCCCGCGAAAGGGCTGCTGAGAACCCTTACCGGAGCCCTCAGAGCGGGGCTTCTTCCCGGAGGAAGAAGGACCCGACCCCTTAGGCCTGCCGGACGCAGCATCCTGGGGCGCGCTCCGCTTCGGAGCGGCACCCAGGCGCCTATGCAAGGACCCCACAAGATCCAGTGTGTGCCGAGAGGCCTCGGCAGACACAGCGGCCTGTTGTTCCTTCAGAACCCCAGGGATCTTGTTATTAAACAGGGTCCGAGCAGACCAAGGCTGCGAAAGGAGCACCTCCTGATTAGCAGCGTCCAACCCTGAAGCAACCAGATACGACTGGCGCCGAAGAAAATGGCACGTGCCGGAAACAAAGGCCGAAGCCCCGGCAACGTACTCCAGGGAAGCATTCAAACCGAGCAAGCAGTTGTAAATGCGCTGGTCTCGGTCCGTGGGAGAAACTTCGACCAGACTGGCCGCTGCAGCCAGGTATGTGTCTCCGTGAGACATTGCCAGCATGGAGTGTCGAGCGAGGGTGTCCAGCTGTTGCAAGGTACCTTGTGGTACCGTGGCAACCGGTGGGGCACGGACCCCCAAACGCTCAACATGGGCTTCCGCAGAAGGACCAGCCTCGGGAAAGGCAAGGTCATGTACTGGGAAAGACCCTTTTCTCCACGACGGGGGAGGTAACGGGAGACCCCGACCGGAGGCAGCCGTGAAGGCCTTCTCCAAAGAAGGCTTAATCCCGCGCAGCAAGGTTGATGCCGGGAAAGCCTTGTCGGACTTCTCGTCGTATACCTCGGAGGAACCCACGGAACCGTGGATTCCCCGCGGTATCGGCAGGGGCTTTGGCATGTCCTCGAAGAGGTCATACACCATGGCAACGCGGTCCTTAACCGATAGCGGAAGCAACGGTTCGGGGGAAGGACCGGTAACCACGGCAGCCGCCGCCGTACCGGTGGACCCCGCGTCCGAACCCGCGGCCACCGAAGAGGCCGGGGACGGAACAGCCAGCGGCCTATCTTGCGATAAGGCCGCCAGCTTGGAGTCCACAAGTTTCGACAATAATGCGGCGACGGAATCCCCAGACAGCCCGAGGGCCGCAAGGGGATCCGCCGCAGCCGAGGAGGTGGTACCCGCACGGGGACCCCGACCAGACGAACCGGCCACCACAGGGGTGGAGACGGACTGTACGTACAGCCGGTACCGCTCAAACTCCGCAGGCCCCAGACCTTCGCACAGGGTACACCGGGTGTCCCCGCAAGGAACCCTGCACCGCGGGAAAATGATCGTGGGGATCCCGGGATGACAAAAACTTTCTGCACACCCCACAACTCCGAGGAGCAGGGGTAGAGGGGGTGGATACTGGGGACATATCCATGTCAGACATTGTTTGCTATAAACAAAGAACAAAACATGGTTACAACGCACGCACCACAACGATTCACAAACGAGCATTTTCACAAGAAAATAAACGAGCAATGTGAACATATAACATACACATATAACTTTTATTAAAGAAATAAGTTATGTTAACCCCCAAAACATACAAGAACAGGGGAAACATAAAACACAACGTGCATACGCGAACCCCGCAAGTATATAGAAAAAAGGGCGGGAAAAATTTTCCGTTTGGCGGGAAAATTATAACCAAGCGTAGCTACCGCAACGCCCCATAAAAGCACAGTTTATTAGAGAATAAACTATAATAAATATCACCAAATCTTCAAGGAACGCTTCAGCAGGAGAAAACACGTCTTGCTAAGCAGACGAAGGAGACAAGAGTGAAGGGTGTCACATGGCAGCTAGGTGGCTACGCACGTGCTGCATGAGGTAATTGAGATCTCTGTGGTAGATTTCGCTATAGCAGCAGTTGTGGGAGACAACAGCCTCGGTATAACAGTGGTAACGTATTACTTAATGTAATTTGGAAACATAGACAATTCAAAGGCCGGATACATTCAATGTGACTCACCCTGACATCACCTCCAGGTGCAGCTGGCCAGATACGTTCAAGTATGTTGGACATTTAAAGAAGTGATTGGCCTCACGGTCTCCTTCCACTGGTTGTGTCAGCTGAGAGTTGGCAGGCTGTGAACAAGGGAAGAACAACCCCACTCACAGGCTGCTCGACACATTTCAATCACTGTCATCAGCTGCTTACAGGCATTACATTACAATCAGTATCGTATAGTATATCACATTTACATATATAGGATATAACATGACCTTCAATTTCATATCAGATTTATGTGCCAAGTGATATAATTTTCAGTATTTCTTTCAAACTTAACACTTACTTCCACGTAGAATACCTCCCTTGACTGATGTCTTGACTGATGTAGGGTTAATACTTACTTCCACATGGAAGACCTCCCTTGTCTGATGTAGGGTTAACACTTCCATGTGGAAGACTTCCATTGTCTGCTGTAGGGTTAACACTTACTTCCACTTGGAAGACCGCCCTTGTCTGCTGTAGGGTTAACACTTCCATGTGGAAGACCTCCCTTGTCTGCTGTCTGGTTAACACTTACTTCCACGTGGAATACCTCCCTTGACTGATATAGGGTTAACGCTTACTTCTACATTGAAGACCTCACTTGGCTGCTGTAGGGTTAACACTTACTTTCACGTGGAAGACCTCCCATGTCTGATGTATGGTTAACACTTCCACGTGGAAGACTGCCCTTGTCTGCTGTAGGGTTAACACTTACTTCCATGGGGAAGACCTCCATTGTCTGCTGTAGGGTTAACACTTGCTTCCATGGGGAATACCTCCCTTGTCTGATGTAGGGTTAACACTTACTTCCATGGGGAAGACCTCCATTGTCTGCTATAGGGTTAACACTTACTTCCACGTGGAATACCTCCCTTGACTGATGTAGGGTTAACACTTGCTTCCGCGTGGACGACTGCCCTTGTCTGCTGTAGGGTTAACACTTACTTCCACGTGGAAGACCTCCCTTGTCTTATGTAGGGTTAACACTTACTTCCACGTGGAAGACCTTCCTTGACTGATGAAGGGTTAACACTTACTTCCATGGGGAAGACCTCCATTGTCTGCTGTAGGGTTAACACTTACTTCCACATGGAAGACCTCCCTAGTCTGATGTAGGGTTAACACTTGCTTCCACGTGGAAGACCTCCCTTGTCTTATGTAGGGTTAACACTTACTTCCACGTGGAAGACCTCCCTTGTCTGATGTAGGGTTAACACTTACTTCCACGTGGAAGACCTCCCTTGTCTTATGTAGGGTTAACACTTCCACGTGGAAGACCTCCCTTGTCTGATGTAGGGTTAACACCTCCATGTGGAAGACCTCCCTTGTCTGCTGTAGGGTTAACACTTACTTCCATGTGGAAGACCTCCCTTGTCTGCTGTAGGGTTAACACTTGCTTCCACGTGGAAGACTGCCCTTGTCTGCTGTAGGGTTAACACTTACTTCCACGTGGAAGACCTCCCTTGTCTTATGTAGGGTTAACCCTTCCATGTGGAAGACCTCCATTGTCTGCTGTAGGTTCAACACTTACTTCCACATAAAAGACCTCCCTAGTCTGATGTAGGGTTAACACTTGCTTCCACGTGGAAGACCTCCCTTGTCTGCTGTAGGGTTAACACTTCCACGTGGAAGACCTCCCTTGACTGATGTAGGATTAACGCTTACTTCTTCATGGAAGACCTCCCTTGACTGATGTATGGTTGACACTTCCACGTGGAAGACTGCCCTTGTCTGCTGTAGGGTTAACATTTACTTACTTCCATGTGGAAGACTGCCCTTGTCAGCTGTAGGGTTAACACTTACTTTCCATGTGGAAGACCTCCCTTGACTGATGTAGGGTTAACACTTACTTCCACGTGGAAGACCTTCATTGTCTGCTGTAGGGTTAACACTTACTTCCACGTGGAAGACCTCCCTTGTCTTATGTAGGGTTAACACTTACTTCCAACTGGAATACATCCCTTGTCTGATGTAGGGTTAACACTTACTTCCACGTGGAAGACCTCCATTGTCTGCTGTAGGGTTAACACTTACTTCCACGTGGAAGACCTCCCTAGTCTGATGTAGGGGTTAACACTTGCTTCCATGTGGAAGACTGCCCTTGTCTGCTGTAGGGTTAACACTTACTTCCCTGTGGAAGACTGCCCTTGGCTGCTGTAGGGTTAACACTTACTTCCACGCAGAAGACCTCGCCTGCTCCCTCACAGTCACTGGATGTCAAGATGGGCGTGTGGATCTGACAGAAGCCATTTTCCTGAAACAGTACGATAGAGTAACTGGTTTAGGGTGGACTATGAGAGTGTAGGGTCCAAAGAACTTACTGGAATAGGGCCCAAAAGATAAGGGCAGGATCCATGAGACTCTGATGGTGTAGGGTCCAAAAGACTGGCCTAGGTTATGATCCAAGGGACTGCGCAACAGTTGGGTCCAAGAGAGTCAAGGTTAGGGTCCAAAAGACTGGCCTAGGTTATGATCCAAGGGACTGCGCAACAGTTGGGTCCAAGAGAGTCAAGGTTAGGGTCCAAAAGACTGGCCTAGGTTAGGATCAAAGGGACTGGGCTACAGTCGGGTACAAGAGAGTCAAGGTTAGGGTCCAAAAGACTGGCCTAGGTTAGGATCAAAGGGACTGGGCTACAGTCGGGTCCAAGAGAGTCAAGGTTAGGGTCCAAAAGACTGGCCTAGGTTAGGATCAAAGGGACTGGGCTACAGTCGGGTCCAAGAGAGTCATGGTTAGGGTCCAAAAGACTGGCCTAGGTTAGGATCAAAGGGACTGGGCTACAGTCGGGTCCAAGAGAGTCATGGTTAGGGTCCAAAAGACTGGCCTAGGTTAGGATCAAAGGGACTGGGCTACAGTCGGGTACAAGAGAGTCAAGGTTAGGGTCCAAAAGACTGGCCTAGGTTAGGATCCAAGGGACTGCGCAACAGTCGGGTCCAAGAGAGTCAAGGTTAGGGTCCAAAAGACTGGCCTAGGTTAGGATCCAAGGGACTGGGCTACAGTCAGTTCGAAGAGAGTCGTTCAAATGAGCTTGTGGACAAAGCATAGGGCAAGAATTTGAACCTAGAGACATAGAATATGATGTTTACCTGGAAGTATTTGTGGAAGGCCATGGTGGCTTGACTCCTGATCCTCAACAATGAACTGAAGGTGTTTGTGCGTGGTCGGAGATGGGGATATGTGCGGATGTAATCTGCAGAGTGCTTCTTCCTCGCTTTGAAGGGAAATTCCTACAACATTCAAAACAAAGGTAACTAAAGGACAACAGAGACATGTGCCTGTCAACACAACACCCTATAAATTAAAGGAGGACGTTAGGGAGTCACACAACTGATGAAGCTACGACCATCGTAAGTCTGTGTCAGTATACCTAGGTCTGGTCAGATACCAGTGATGTGGGTCACCAGGTCAAGTCCTTGGTTTCAGAAAACTTGCAAAGAAGAAACACAAGTGTCAGATATGTAGTCAAAGTGGGAGAAGATTCTTACCACAGGATCACAAGGTCCCAAAACTTGCAGTCTGTGTGCTGCCACCTCCACCATCTGCCCTGGATGTGAGCTCTCAACCAGTCTGCCCTCCACGGACACACAGCACCCATAGGTCACATCACTGCAACGACACACGTGACATCACTGCAACAACACACATAACAACACACACACACCATGCACCTGACACACCCACTGACACACCCACATCATATACCATGTATCTCCACCATCTGCCCTCCACGGACACACAGCACCCATAGGTCACATCACTGCAACAACACATGAAACACCACTGCAACAACACATGTAACATCACTGCAACAACACATGTAACATCACTGCAACAACACATGTTAAACCACTGCAACAACACATGTAACATCACTGCAACAACACATGTTAAACCACTGCAACAACACATGTAACACCACTGCAACAACACATGTTAAACCACTGCAACAACACATGTAACATCACTGCAACAACACATGTAACACCACTGCAACAACACATGTAACATCACTGCAACAACACATGTAACACCACTGCAACAACACATGTAACATTGCTGCAACAACACATGTAACACCACTGCAACAACACATGTAACATTGCTGCAACAACACATGTAACACCGCTGCAACAACACATGTAACATTGCTGCAACAGCACATGTGACATCACTGCAACAACACATGTAACATTGCTGCAACAACACATGTAACATTGCTGCAACAGCACATGTGACATCACTGTGACATCACTGCAACAACACACATAACAACACACACACACCATGTACCATGCATCTCCACCATCTGCCCTGTGTGTGAGCTCTCAACCAGTCTGCCCTCCACGGACACACAGCACCCATAGGTCACATCACTGCAACAACACATGTAACACCACTGCAACAACACACATAACACACACACACCATGCACCTGACACACCCACTGACACACCCACATCATGTACCATGTATCTCCACCATCTGCCCTCCACGGACACACAGCACCCATAGGTCACATCACTGCAACAACACATGTAACACCACTGCAACAACACATGTAACACCACTGCAACAACACATGTAACATCACTGCAACAACACATGAAACACCACTGCAACAACACATGTAACATCACTGCAACAACACATGAAACACCACTGCAACAACACATGTAACACCACTGCAACAACACATGTAACATCACTGCAACAACACATGTAACACCACTGCAACAACACATGTAACACCACTGCAACAACACATGTAACATCGCTGCAACAACACATGTAACACCACTGCAACAACACATGTAACATTGCTGCAACAACACATGTAACACCACTGCAACAACACATGTAACATTGCTGCAACAGCACATGTGACATCACTGCAACAACACACATAACAACACACACACACCATGTACCATGCATCTCCACCATCTGCCCTGTGTGTGAGCTCTCAACCAGTCTGCCCTCCACGGACACACAGCACCCATAGGTCACATCACTGCAACAACACATGTAACATCACTGCAACAACACATGTAACACCACTACAACAACACATGTAACACCACTGCAACACCACACGTGACATCACTGCAACAACACATGTAACACCACTGCAACACCACACATAACAACACACACACACACCATGTACCTGACACACCCACTTCATGCACCTGACACACCCACTGACACACCCACATCATGTACCATGTATCTCCACCATCTGCCCTGTCTGTTAGCTCTCAACCAGACTGCCCTCCATGGACACATGTAACAATGCTGCAACAACACATGGAACACCACTGTAACAACACATTAACATCGGTGCTACAACACAGGTAACACCACTGCAACAACACATTACCATTGCTGCAACAACACATATAACAACAGACGTAACACCACATGTAACATTGCTGCAACAAAACATGTGACAACACATGTGACATCACTGCAACAACACATGTAACATCACTGCAACAACACATGTATAATCGTTGCAACAACACATGAAACACCACTGCAACAACACATGTAACATCGCTGCAACAACACACAAAACACCACTGTAACAACACATGTAACATCGCTACAACAACACACAAACACCATGTACCTGACACACCCACTTAATGCACCTAACACAGCCACTTCATATATCTGCCACACCCACTTCATGTACCCGACACCAACTTCATGTACCAGACACACCCACTCCATGTACCATACACACCCACTCCATGTACCAGACACACCCACTCACACACCCACTTCATGTACCCGACACCAACTTCATGCACTTAACACACCCACTTCATGCACCTGACACATCCCACTGACACACCCACTTCATGTACCCGACACCAACTTCATGCACTTGACACACCCACTTGATGCACCTGACACACCCACTTCATGTACCTGACAACCCCACTTCATGCACCAGACACATCAACTGACACACCCACTGCATTCACCTGACACACTCACTGCATTTACCTGACACACCCACTTTATGGACCTGACACACCCACTTCATGCACCTGACACACCCACTGACACACCCACTTCATTCACCTGACACACTCACTGCATTTACCTGACACACCCACTGATACACTCACTTCATGCACCTGACACACCCACTGACACACCCACTTCATTCACCTGACACACTCACTGCATGTACCTGACACACCCACTGATACACTCACTTCATGCACCTGACACACCCACTGACACACTGACCCACTGACACATCAACTGACACCCGCACTTCATGCACATGACTCCCCCACTTCATGCACCTGACACACCCACTGGTACACCCACTTCATTCACCTGACACATCAACTGGCACCCCAATTTCATGTACCTGACACACCAACTGATACACTCACTTCATGCACCAGACACATCAACTGACACACCCACTTCATTCACCTGACACCCCCACTTCATGCACCTGACACATCAACTGACAACCCCATTTCATGCACCTGACGTCCCCACTTCATGCACCAGACACATCAACTGACACACCCACTTCATTCACCTGACACACCCACTGACACACCAACTTCATTCACCTGACACACTCACTGCATGTACCTGACACGCCCACTTCATTCACCTGACACACTCACTTCATGCACCTGACACACCCACTGACCCACCAACTTCATTCACCTGACACACTCACTTCATGCACCGGACACACCCACTGACACACCCACTTCATTCACCTGACACACTAACTTCATGTACCTGACTCACCCACTGACCCACCCACTTCATGCACCTGACACACTGACTTCATGTACCTGACATACCCACTTCATTCACCTGACACACCCACTGACCCACCCACTTCATGTACCTGACACACCCACTGACCAACCCACTTCATGCACCTGACTCACCCACTGACCCACCCACTTCATGTACCTGACTCACCCACTGACCCACCCACTTCATGCACCTGACACACTGACTTCATGTACCTGACACACCCACTGACCCACCCACTTCATTCACCTGACACACTCACTTCATGCACCTGACACACCCACTGACCCACCAACTTCATTCACCTGACACACTCACTTCATGCACCGGACACACCCACTGACACACCCACTTCATTCACCTGACACACTAACTTCATGTACCTGACTCACCCACTGACCCACCCACTTCATTCACCTGACACACTCACTTCATGCACCTGACACACCCACTGACCCACCAACTTCATTCACCTGACACACTCACTTCATGCACCGGACACACCCACTGACACACCCACTTCATTCACCTGACACACTCACTTCATGTACCTGACTCACCCACTGACCCACCCACTTCATTCACCTGACACACTCACTTCATGTACCTGACACACCCACTGATACACTCACTTCATGCACCTGACACACCCACTGACACACCCACTGACACACCCACTTCATTCACCTGACACACCCACTTCATTCACCTGACACACTCACATCATTCACCTGACACACTCACTTCATGCACCTGACACATCAACTGGCACCCCCATTTCATGCACCTGACACACCCACTTCATGCACCTGACACCCCCACTTCATGCATCTGACACATCAACTAAAAACCCCATTTCATGCACCTGACGTCCCCACTTCATGCACCTGACACACACACTGACACACCCACTTCATGCACCTGACACACTCACTGCATGTACCTGACACTCCCGCTTCATTCACCTGACACACTCACTGCATGCACCTGACACACCCACTTCATGCACCTGACACACCCACTGACACACAAACTTCATTCACCTGACACACTCACTGCATGTACCTGACACCCCCACTTCATTCACCTGACACACTCACTTCATGCACCTGACACACCCACTGACCCACCAACTTCATTCACCTGACACACTCACTTCATGCACCGGACACACCCACTGACCCACCCACTTCATTCACCTGACACACTCACTTCATGCACCTGACACACCCACTGATACACCCACTTCATTCACCAGACCCACTCACTTCATGTACCTGACACACCCACTGATACACTAACTTCATGCACCTGACACACTCACTTCATGCACCTGACACACCCACTGATACACTCACTTTATGTACCTGACCCACTCACTTCATGCACCTTACACACCTACTTCATGCACTTGACACACCCACTGATCAGGGTTTCAGATGGCCCTCGGTCACCAGTCATAGACCGATAAACTTTCTATTTGACCGATGGTTTGTTTAAGTTGTCAGACTTTTGACCGATAGAAATGCTAAGCAAGGCATCACACGTGTCATAATTTCATGATTAAATAGTAAATAGTAAGGATTATTTTGGAGCCATCGATTTTGCCAATCGAGACTCAGTTTTCCTTGTGTCTGGGGGATGGGGGGGTGAAGTTGATGGCAGTATTGCTCCCAGACCCGGTGGGTAGCTGGGTGTGCGGAAGCTATGCCCGACTTTTTAAAAGTACTGATTTAACTTCGAAATTTTACTGCATCCGGCATCTTTGTTTAAGTGACCTATTGACTTTTGCCACTGACTTATTAATTTCTTCGGTCCAAGTCATTGACCTGTATACAGCTTTTTGTGTCAAAATCACTGCTGATACACTAACTTCATGTACCTGACCCACCCACTTCATGCACCTGACACACCCACTGATACACTCACTTCATGTACCTGACACACCCACTGACCCACCCACTTCATTTACCTGACCCACTCACTTCATTCACCTGACCCACTCACTTCATGTACCTGACACACCCACTGACCCACCCACTTCATTCACCTGACACACCCACTTCATGCACCTGACACACCCACTGATACACTCACTTCATGTACCTGACACACTCACTTCATGCACCTGACACACCCACTGATACACTCACTTCATGTACCTGACACACTCACTTCATGCACCTGACACACCCACTGATACACTCACTTCATGTACCTGACACACCCACTGACCCACCCACTTCATTCACCTGACACACTCACTTCATTCACCTGACCCACTCACTTCATGTACCTGACACACCCACTGACCCACCCACTTCATTCACCTGACACACCCACTTCATGCACCTGACACACCCACTGATACACTCACTTCATGTACCTGACACACTCACTTCATGCACCTGACACACCCACTGATACACTCACTTCATGTACCTGACACACCCACTGATACACTCACTTCATGTACCTGACACACTCACTTCATGCACCTGACACACCCACTGATACACTCACTTCATGCACCTGACACACCCACTGATACACTCACTTCATTTACCTGACACACCCACTTCATGCACCTTACACACCCACTTCATGCACTTGACACACCCATATATTACAAACATATATCAAAGGGACCTTTATAACAGCACAAACCTGCCACAAAGACTTGGATCTGCCACAACCTGGAGTGGTTTGACACAGGAGCCATCTGAGACATGCAAGAAGATGACATCACGATGTCCACGTAGTGCTCGGACCCATCCCTGAAACATATCTCACAGGGTAAGTGTTCAACTTCACCTTTTCAGACTTATCATTTCTTTCTGGAAATACTTAGCATGACACACGGTTGCATCTAACTTACCACACCTTATTTAGGTAAATCAAAAATGATTCTTTAACATTAAGATAACATCTACTAGTCCTGTGAACATATGTCATAAGCGAACGTTTTTTCATGACAGGCAGCAGTCTTACAGCTGTCATCATGGCATCAATCTGGCCCAATTTAAACCAGTGGAGTACGTTGGTTCAACATCACTTTGAACAGTATTCCTGTTATATTATGGCGTGTCATCTTAATATCATGATATAACATTTATACTAAGTTAAGCAGAAGCGGTTTGACCCTCATACCAAGCAGGCCTCTCTCCCACAGCCCAGAGGGTTGTACCGACTCTTTGTGGCACCCTCAGCTATATTCTAAGATATTGTAAATTGTTCATTGTTAATTGTTCTTGTAAATAAAATTGTGATTGGTCTCCTGTGATTCCGGCTCTTTGCTGACTAATTCCCCCAAGAAAACCAGCACGCCATTTGCATGATTTGGAAGGTTTTGTTCATCCGAACAGAACCATAATATTGATGTGAGAGGAAAGACCATAGTGATGCAGGTCTTAGAAGTTTACCACTTTGGTAAAACCCATGAGCACAGGTTTGGTGTTGACAAACCAAGACACAAAACTGGGGCTAAAGCACGATCATGTTTCTGGCATGCCCCAGGGATGCAACTCTGCACAGCAAATTGCAGCGCCTTAGATGACCGGGCACCCTCCCACCCCACGTGCCCCAAAGCCACTGGATGACAGCTAGCATGATCAGCCATCCAGACCATCACATTGTAACCACCTGATCCTCAGCAGTCTTACAAACCCTGGAACCTTGTTTCAGTGTTCAGAATCTCAGCAAAGGAATGCTTCATTATTACAGATTTACAGATTCAGGTGAGGTGGAAAATAAATAAAAGAGAAATAAAGAACAAACTTCAAAAGTGTTATATTGTCTCAAAATATATTTTGACCAAGTATAGTTAAGGAGGTACCTACCTATGACTGTTTTTCGCACAACTCATTACTCATTACTTACTTACAATGCTTGAAAGCGTGTTGTTTGTTTCCTTATTACCACCCTCCCAGTGGTAATATTGAATAGTGGGGCAGTGGTTTATTTACTCTGCTGTTTGGCGTTTTACAAGTTAAATATCACAAAATATGGACCACTACTAACTAAATATGTAAAAACTTTCATTACATTTGGAATAAAGGTGAGTAAATGCCATCATGGCCATAAACAGCTTTTTCAATATGGCTGCCACTGTGGCCTAACTGAAAATGAGATTCGAACCTCTTGAAGAAATTGGGGTGTTATCATTGGCGGGAGCATGCATGTGGAGTTTCAGCTTCATGGATCCTATGCTTCCTGAACAGAAGATGTTTAAGAAGATTGAGGCATGATTCTCTATTGTTTCCAACATGGCAGTTAGCCTCTGTCCCTTTCCATTTGAGTGCAGATTTTTTTACTATTCTAAAAATCAAAGATGGCTACCTGGCAATCATATTAAAATTCTGACTTTAATACTTTGAATAAACTTGTCCAGTAGGAGATCTCTACTGACAAACATCAACATAATATTTCACCTCAACCCCTCTTGCCATTTCTGAGGAGAAATTGAAAGTGTCAAACATTTAGGGAGGAAAATGTACAATTTGCGATGACAAGCTCACATGGTGTTTCAGGCTAAAAACATAAAATATGCTCTAAAATATAACAATGTACAATGAATGCTCCCCTAATCGATTTGGGGTCAGTTAAAGGGGTACTAATCTCGGCTTCTTCTCGGCTGTCTAACATTGCCTGCTAGGGCTCACTAGCTGTCGTGAGTGTGTTAGAGACTGGACTACCGTCTGTAAGGACAGCGTAAATAAACTTTGAGGCAATATCTGTTTTTTGCATTTTTGAACACTGAGTGGTTACATGTGATCTATGAAGATTTCGAAAAAGGGCACATGTTAATTAATTTTAACCTAAACAAACAGACAAAAAGAATGGTGGAAGTTCATTGGATGTCGTTATTTGGAAATACCCCTGATGGTTATAGTTTAATCATTTTATAAAAAAGAATCCCTGCAGTGAAAGCATATTCAAATTTTGGATTGTGGGGATAATATGATTGCAACCTCTTGTCGTCATCCATGTTTCCGGGTATAGCCCTACACCTGTGTATTTGTTGATATTTGCTTGAACCTCCGCTAATGAATTTATTACAGATATAATTAGTGGTAGCACATTTGGCATTTCTTGTGTCTTGGGTAATTATATAATCTAAATCCATGTTTGATTTGAGGTGAAATGTTCGTTATGTAATATGCACGAGGCTGCGCAGCAAGAGGAATGATCAGTTGATTTATTTTTGGGTCGCAAACTAGTTTAGATTTCTGCTATATCATCCGGGTATTCTGGGGGAAAAAACAATAACAAAGGCAACAACCAGTCCCGGGGAATTGCTGTAGATCAATGCCCCTTTACAGCGTTCGCTCGTTACACCGAAGGCCCGGGTTCAATTCCCGCCATGGGTAAAATGTGTGACGCCCATATCGGGTGTCCCAAGCCATGATATTGCTGGAACATTGCTAAAAGCGGTGTAAAAACAAACTCACTCACACACCTAAGCGATTTTCTCTTCAGGTGCATTAAAGTTTCTCTAGGTAGTCACAATTTTATGAATAACAACTTCTTTAATATGATTTAGCGTTGTTTAGCTAAATCGGTTTATGGTCAGCTCCGCATAACAAATACTAGTAACTATTCCCATTTACCATTTTCCACCATTTGTTTAAAAACATACTCCTCTCACAAGACCCGCCAAAATACTCCCCATGGCAACCATACGTCATTTCTCCCATGACATCACTACCCTTGGTCTCATGACGTCACTACTTTTACTCCCCAACCATTAAGTCATTCTAACAACACAACGTGTCCGGCGGTTAGCATTTCACCTCTTCCCCCACCCCCCAAAGCACCCCAATTGTCAGGTTGCACCTTTTTTCCACAGTGAACGACATTGTACAAAGTCTTATCAAGTTTATAAATGTATCGTTCTTATTGCTGTTAATCTATTTCAATAAATTTGGTACAGTGGGCATGGTGCAGTTGGGGTGTTTGGTTTAACACCATGCTGGTGTGTGTACGATACTCTGGCTGCCTGCTAACTACAGCGAGAGCCCAAATTCTTCTGCCCGCTGTTTCCGCAGGGGGAGTGACAGTATCTTTGCTGTGGGTCCTGTCTGCCAAGCACGGTGGAGGGACAACTTGACCCGCGATAGGGTCTGTATGCGATTTCTAGTCCGCGGTAGGACCTTGCTTATCGCCCCCGACTGCATCATCCACACTCTGCCCATTATATCTCACAAAACATCATTGTTTGTGAATCTTTCCATCTAAGGTAGTCTGAACATAATAGTGTAAAAAGCGACGTTTCGGTATAGATCGTTATATAGTTGTCAAGCACGACTTTTACAATATTAAAGAAGTGGTTATTCATGAAATTGTGTCTACCTTGTCATCCGTCAACTTCTAAGTAATGCCTATCAAACAATTTAAATTTTCTCCTTCGTACCTTAACTTTGACATTGTCTTGAATCAGTGACTTTTCGAGCATACGTGCTATTGATTGCTTTGCAAAACTATAGCACCTATAGCTGTATCCCATTCCCTTGCATATGCGTAGAAGTGGATTTATGGTTGCAAATCTTGATTTCCATAAGTTTGTCAATGGCGCGGCCATCTTGAAACAACATAACAGTGCAGCAGCGAATCGGATTTACTCGTCGAAACTTTCACGTTCTTTCAAGGTCATGTAAATTGATATTGTTGGCGGTTTATTGAAATATGATGTTCCTAATAGGAAATGTGTTTTAAAGTCTATTGGTAAAAATGTTTGGATTTATTTCGACATATTTCAGCCAATGAAATAAGCTTAGTTCACATAAGTCAGTGCGGAGCGCATGTCATGTGAGGAAGTGAAGTTCGATGAATAGTTTACTTATATGCACCTAAAAAATGGGATGTTGCTACAGTAGTGACGACGATAAAGATGACGGGGTAATTATGCCGACGACCCTGATAACTTTTAACCACCACAAAAGATCTGTCTGGCGGTCATGTTAACGTTCTATGGGAATGGGATGCTGTGTTCTCATACCTGTTATTTGTCCCGACTTCCCTGTTTACATTACACACGCCTCCCAGATGTATTTAAAGCTGACATTGGCATTATTGTTTTACAGTGTCGGAAAAGATGTGGTTGATTGATTAACGGATTTTTTTTATACATGGGCGATTAGCCCTCCCAGCGCCTCCTCTTACTGGTGCAGCTATCATAAGGTTATGGCTGAACCTGATCAGGCGGCACTGGCGGTCTCATGCACCAACTGTTTGTCCAGAAATGGGTCCTCATGTTCATCATGTTCATATTAGAATGGATAAAGAAAGCAGTAAATCATCATCAGCACAAAGTTGCAGTTTTGATATTAGTTGTGAATAAGAAAAGCAAATCTTACATGAGCATGTTTAAATCTGAATCTAAACCCTTCTTGACAATTGCATGAAGATTCATGTCAATAATCTGAGCTGTCACTGAGAATAGAGAAAGAGGCCAGTTTACTTAGATGATATATGTGCTTTAAATAATACCAACATTCGCTTCCTAATGAAAGCAAGTATATTAATTACGACTGTTGCAATCATCTTGTTGGTAATTATTTAAACATTACGTTATAAAAGAATGTATAAACACATGATAAATGTAGAATTTGTTTCATTTTCCTAAGCACTTTGTTTAAATATCAATTAGACTTTATACTATGATAGTAGGTTGATCATCATTTAGTTATTGAACAATTATTCCATCATCCACTCCAGCTCTACATAACCGTAGATTATGATGTACATGCAGCTATGGGTTTGTTCCATGTTTGTCAGTTGTTCTATTTGCTAGTATGCACATTCGAATTTATCATGTTGTCTTCCTAAATCTGTTGGTTTGAATCTTTGTTTAGGAATCCATACACAATTTACTCTCATGGAATGAAGTACCGTATTTTCTTGAGTATAGTGCGCACCCATGTATAATGCGCACCCATGTATAATGCGCACCCCCCTCTAGCGAGTTCAGTATTTTGGAGAAAAAAAATTCGAAAAAAAATTACACCGTACCCCTTCAGCGAAGTCCGGCAAAGGAACGGGTGAATTTGAGATAAAAAAATCACCAGACATGTTGATTTACCGTTTAAATAGTATTTATTGTTCTGCTAGGATTGTTTTATATCCAGGGATTAAGATTACCTTGTGTATTTTCTCGTAAACTAAGCAGGGAACAGCAATCAGCTGTACACACGTTTTCTTGGAATGGACCGGTGATTCGGTCAAGACACACCAAATGATATAACTTTACAGAATTTTTATGCAAGGATCGGCAAAAATTGTATCTGAAACTATTTTTTTTATCAGGAATAATATATTCCAATATATTGTTAATTTAGATGCAGCTTTTACCATGTTTACTAAACATATTTAAAATAATAATAACCCTAAGCGAAGCAGCTCATCGCTATTCCTTGGTATTTTTTTTTAAACATGGAACCAGTCTGACCAGTCACCGTCAAGGCTCACGCGCATGTGATCGCGAGAATTACATGTTGACATAGAATCGTCAAACAAAAACAAATATGACTTTTAACGAGTCAAAGTATGGCATTTATGATATATGTATCCATTCTCTGTCAACTAAAGTTCGTTTCAAGGCGTCAATAGCGGTAATCTGACAGTGGTTGCTGTTGATAACAATAAGTTGTGCGATCTTCCGATCGCTTCACACACGATTTCGCCGAAACTAATAAAAACAATATTTTGAATAAAATTAATGAAATAAGTTACAAACATAAGTCCAGATATACAAAGAACACTTTTTCTAGCCAGACAGTGTAATTACATGATTAATTTGCGTACTTCAGTATGGATTTGTTGACATGGTATTTCCGGTGTTTCGTGCTCACGGTAATGTCTTTCCATGGGGGGAAAAAACATCCAAACTCATAATTCGTGTATAATGCGCACCCCCTTCTACACAGCTGTGTTTTTTGGAAAAAAAGTGCGCACTATACTCAAGAAAATACGGTATTTAAGAGGTTGAGGTTGAGAAAGGTGCACCAATTTTATGAATTTGTATTGATTTTGTAGCCATCCTGAGAAGTTCCCATTTGTCACACTGTACTGTTGGCTGCCATAGCGCAGGTAGTAGTGACAGTATAGGACAGCTGATAATGGGGGGACACAGTAACCATGGTAACTGCACCTAGACTGTTATGTGAGGTAGTGTGGTGAAGTGGGATAGTAGGATCACTACAATGTCAAAAACAAATTCTTCATTAGACTGTCCTCATTCTAGAATCCAAGTATTTCGGAAGTCTGTAGGTTAATGCCTCCTGACAACTGTTGATAACCCGTACACAAATCTGGATGTAAATTGTGATACACTAATCAATGTTAAAAATTCAGTGAAACAATCTGTGATCATTTAACAATCTTTGTGTTCATTTGTTAATGTATATGTAGAGTGTTAGTATTTTTGTATTTGGTGAGTCTTGTATTCATACAGAATGAGAATTGTCACAAATAGTATTCACTATGAATCCCATGGGATGCCAAGAAGGATGGCTGTAGGAATTGCGATTAATTAACAATGGCTTACTAAAACATATAACTGATATTTTGATGACATTTTATGAAAAGGGATAGAAAGGTCGGCTTGTTTATAATTTCCTGCAAGGCTTTACTGTAACTTTGTGTGGCCGGGAAATCAGAACTGCATACCGTTTTTTAGCCTTAAAGAAAATTATTGTAATTTTGAGTGTTTCTTTTCCCAGCTCATCAGTCCTACGGAGAGAACTCGTCTCCTCAACCCGTCCCCTCCTGACCACAATCAGCCAATACCTGGGTAAGTCAACTCACCTGATCACAATCAACCAATACCTGGGTAAATCAACTCACCTGATCACAATCAACCAATACCTGGGTAAGTCAACTCACCTGATCACAATCCACCAATACCTGGGTAAATCAACTCACCTGATCACAATCAACCAATACCTGGGTAAGTCAACTCACCTGATCACAATCAACCAATACCTGGGTACGTCAACTCACCTGATCACAATCAACCAATACCTGGGTAAGTCAACTCTCCTGGTCACAATCAGCCAATACCTGGGTAAGTCAACTCACCTGATCACAATCAACCAATACCTGGGTAAGTCAACTCTCCTGGTCACAATCAACCAATACCTGGGTAAGTCAACTCACCTGATCACAACCTAGGTAAGTCAACTCACCTGATCACAATCAACCAATACCTGGGTAAGTCAACTCACCTGATCACAATCAGCCAATACCTGGGTAAGTCAACTCACCTGATCACAATCAACCAATATGTGGGTAAGTCAACTCACCTGATCACAACCTGGGTAAGTCAACTCACCTGATCACAATCAGCCAGTACCTGGTTTCTAGAGGAAACCTAGTGTTGTCTGTGGTATAAAGTTGCCACCCTGTGAGTGGCTAGGGAGAACAAATGCATCATTCCAGTATTTGCTGAGATGCAATTGATCAGTGAGGTGTATGCACTCATTGTATGGTAGAAACAAAAGTCAGTTTATTGAGGGGAGTTTTCTAATCAACTGTGACAATGCCCCAGTGAGCTGTTTGATGCGGGACACAGCCAGTTCCAGCATGTCAGCAGCCATGGCATAGTCTGGAGGCAGTGTCTGTGTTACCTGTACTAGTTCTCCCAATACAGTGATAGTTAACAGAATTAATACCTGGTGGTCATGGTTACAGAGAGCGGAGTGGGTCCCAGTACACCCAGGCATCACAGAAGGGCGACGAGCAGTCGGCACTGAGCCGCATCCTCAACAAGACTGCCCGGTGAGTCCCTGCATGCACGAGTAACTAGACAGCCGGAGATGTTGGACGTATGTGTGACAGAATGAGATATTTGACAATGTGACGTATGTGTGAAAGGCTGAGATGTTTGACAATGTGACGTATGTGTGAAAGGCTGGGATGTTTGACAATGTGACGTATGTGTGAAAGGCTGGGATATTTGACAGTGTGACAAATGTGTGATAGGGTGAGATGTTTGACAGTGGGATGGGTGTGTGAAAGGCAGAGATATTTGACAGTGACATTGTGACGTATGTGTGACAGTATGAGATATTTGACAGTGGGATATATGTGACGCATGTGTGACAGTGGGACGTATGTGTGACATCATGAGATATTTGACTGTGTGACGTATGTGTTACAGCATGAGATATTTGACAGTGGGACGTATGTATTACAGCATGAGATATTTGACAGTGTGACATATGTGTGAAAGCGAAGATATTTGACTGTGTGACGTATGTGTGACAGGATGAGATATTTGACAGTACTACCGTATATGACCGCGTATAAGCCGAATTTTGAGGACCAGAAAAAAGATTCTGTAGAAAGGGGTCGGCTTATCCACGGGATACACTTTCATGATAGTATTCTGTCAGAAACATCGCCTGAATGACGGTCCGATAGACGGTCCGAAAGTCTGGAAGTTGCCGCTACCAGAGCCAATATTGTTATAAATTATCAATAAAGTTATTATTATACACCAATGTTGTCTTTTTTTAAAAATGTTATGCATGTTACTACTTCCGATAATAAGTTTTCAATTGAATTTTTCTTTCTTCATAAACTCCACAATCTTTACATGTAACAATATATGTAATCCACAGCTATAATATATAATCCACAGGTGAAATCACCAGTAGCTATTATGTACGTTTTGCAAAGTTCATAAATTGATACTGAACAAGTATCTACCTTTATTGAAAGAGGCAAATAAACAACTGTAACGGCGAGTTATTCCATTCGCCATTTGCAAAAACATGTGATCAGCTGTTTCCTGTGACGTCACAAACGGTGACCACTGTGATTGCTTCCTGTTGTTTAAAAAGCAACACGGTACACAAGCAAATGAGGACTGGTAATAACAGGCCGATTGGTATTGTCATGTTGTTTACACAAACATTTTCAAGTTGTGGGTACTTAGCAATCGTGTTGGGAGTAGAGGCTTAATTCCTTTGTTTTCGAGAGATTAGTTTAATAAACTGGAGAAGCCTGTGAGTAAGTGATGGTCATTCAATGTGTTCATAGTTTATTTAATTCAATTGGATTAACATACAATAGGCGCGGCAATGTTTGAAGTTGAATTGAAGCAAATTGGTGAGTTACTGCATAGGTGTATAAACGTTGGAATATTTTTATTGAGGTATTCTCATCATGAGTTCAAATGAGAGGAAAGTTAGAAATTGGAGGAAAGAAAAGACGGCACTAACATTTGTTGGTACATTTTCTCACGGGTTCATAATTCTATATACGCCGATTCACAAAATGGCGCTTCGTTGTTGATGGCAACAAAAAACGATCATAATGAGATTAAAAAAAAAAAGAGTAACAGCTTCCCACATTATGAAAGTAGATGACTGGTTTGTTAAATCTTCATTAGAAAAAATAATGACTTTCAATATAATTACAACGTTTTTCATCTTATATTATTGAATATCTGCTAGTACCAGCACATGTCTTGCAATCCGACTTCGCAGTGTCTTTTGCCTTTTACTTCCTGGTTAGGCTTATCTGCCGGTCATATCATTTTCTTTCGTATTTCAATGGTCAAGTTAACACCTCGGCTTATGTATGGGGTTGCCTTATCTGCGGTCATATACGGTATGTATTTGTGACAGGCAAAGATATTGACCGTGTGACGTATGTGTGAAAGCATGAGATATTTGACAGTGTGACGTATGTGTGACAGGATGAGATATTTGACAGTACTATGTATGTGACAGGCAAAGATATTTAACCGTGTGATGTATGTGTTAGAGCATGAGATATTTGACCGTGTGATGTATGTATCACAGCATGAGATATTTGACTGTGTGATGTTTGTGAGACAGGCCGAGATATTTGACAGTGTGACGTATGTGTGACAGGGTGAGACATTTAACAGTGAGGTGTGCGGATGAGAGTATAATGTGTGACAGGCTGAGATATAAATGTGATAATCTACAATGTATATGGCATATATGTAACTGTCTGAGTCTGTATGTTGCAGAGATGTGATAGATGTAACATCCACAGACTCACAGACGATGGAGCAGCATGAGTACCATGACAGAGCAAGGCAATACAGGTAGTCACAATCCCCCCTTTGTATACAGGTAGATCCCCTCTTTGTATACAGGTAGATCTCCCTTTTGTATACAGGTAGACACACACACACACACGCATACACGCCTTTGCATACAGACAGACAACCCCATTTGTATACAGGTTGACACAATCCCCCTTTTCATACAGGTAGACACAATCCCCCTTTGTATACAGGTAGATCTCCTCTTTGTATACAGGTAGATGTATACAGGTAGACACAATCCCCTTTTGTATACAGGTAGATCCCCTCTTTGTATACAGGTAGATCCCCCCCTTTGTATACAGGTAGACACAATCCCCTTTTGTATACAGGTAGATCCCCTCTTTGTATACAGGTAGACACACACACACACACACACCTTTGTATACAGACAGACAACCCCATTTGTATACAGGTTGACACAATCCCCCCTTTTATACAGGTAGACACAATCCCCCTTTGTATACAGATAGACACAATCCCCCTTTGTATACAGGTAGATCCCCCCTTTGTATACAGGTAGATGTATACAGGTAGACACAATCCCCCTTTGTATACACGTAGGTCCCCTCTTTGTTTACAGGTAGATCCCCCCTTTGTATACAGGTAGATGTATACAGGTAGACACAATCCCCCTTTGTATACACATAGGTCCCCTCTTTGTTTACAGGTAGATCCCCTCTTTGTATACAGGTAGATCCCCCCTTTGTATACAGGTAGATGTATACAGGTAGACACAATCCCCTTTTGCATACAGGTAGATCTCCCTTTTGTATACAGGTAGACACACACACACACACACCTTTGTATACAGACAGACAACCCCATTTGTATACAGGTTGACACAATCCCCCCTTTTATACAGGTAGACACAATCCCCCTTTTTATACAGGTAGATCCCCTTTGTATACAGGTAGACACAATCCCCCTTTTCAACAGGTAGACACAACCCCCCTTTGTATACAGGTAGACATAATCCCCCTTTGTATACAGGTTGCCACAATCCCCCTTTGTATACAGGCAGACACAATCCCCCTTTGTATACAGGCAGACACAATCCCCCTTTGTATACAGGCAGACACAATCCCCCTTTGTATACAGGAAGACACAATCCCCCTTTGTAAACAGGTAGACATTATCCCCCTTTGTATAAAGATAGACACAATCCCCCCTTTTTATACAGGTTGACACAATCCCCCTTTTTATACAGGCAGACACAATCCCCCTTTCTATACAGGTAGACACAACCCCCCTTTGTATACAGGTAGACATTATCACCCTTTGTTTAAAGGTAGACACAATCCCTCTTTGTATACAGGTAGACACAATCCCCCTTTTTATACAGGCAGATACTCCCTTTGTATACAGGTAGACATTATCACCCTTTGTTTAAAGGTAGACACAATCCCTCTTTGTATACAGGCAGACACAATCCCCCTTTGTATACAGGTAGACACAAACCCCCTTTGTATACAGGTAGACATTATCCCCCTTTGTATAAAGGTAGACACAATCCCCCCTTTTTATACAGGTTGACACAATCCCCCTTTTTATACAGGCAGACACAATCCCCCTTTCTATACAGGTAGACACAACCCCCCTTTGTATACAGGTAGACATTATCACCCTTTGTTTAAAGGTAGACACAATCCCTCTTTGTATACAGGTAGACACAATCCCCCTTTTTATACAGGCAGATACTCCCTTTGTATACAGGTAGAGACACACACACACACCCTTTGTATACAGACAGCCAACCCCATTTGTATACAGGAAGACACAATCCCCCTTTGTATACAGGTAGACATTATCCCCCTTTGTATACAGGTAGACATAATCCCCCATTGTATACAGGAAGACACAATCCCCCTTTGTATACAGGTAGACATTATCCCCCTTTGTATACAGGTAGACACAATCCCCCTTTGTATACAGGTAGACACAATCCCCCTTTGTATACAGGTAGATACTCCCTTTGTATACAGGTAGACATTATCCCCCTTTGTTTAAAGGTAGACACAATCCCTCATTGTATACAGGTAGACACAATCCCCCTTTTTATACAGGCAGATACTCCCTTTGTATCCAGGTAGACACACACACACACACCCTTTGTATACAGACAGCCAACCCCATTTGTATACAGGAAGACACAATCCCCCTTTGTATACAGGTAGACATTATCCCCCTTTGTATACAGGTAGACATAATCCCCCTTTGTATACAGGTAGACACAATCCCCCTTTGTATACAGGTAGACATTATCCCCCTTTGTATACAGGAAGACACAATCCCCCTTTGTATACAGGTAGACATAATCCCCCTTTGTATACAGGAAGACACAATCCCCCTTTGTATACAGGTAGACATTATCCCCCTTTGTATACAGGTAGACACAATCCCCCTTTGTATACAGGTAGACACAATCCCCCTTTGTATACAGGTAGACACAATCCCCCTTTGTATACAGGTAGACACAATCCCCCTTTGTATACAGGTAGACACAATCCCCCTTTGTATACAGGTAGACACAATCCCCCTTTGTATACAGGTAGACACAATCCCCCTTTGTATACAGGTAGACACAATCCCCCTTTGTATACAGGAAGACACAATCACCCTTTGTATACAGGAAGACACAATCACCCTTTGTATACAGGTAGACATTATCCCCCTTTGTATACAGGTAGACATAATCCCCCTTTGTATACAGGTAGACATAAACCCCCTTTGTATACAGGTAGACATTATCCCCCTTTGTATACAGGTAGATACAATCCCCCTTTGTATACAGGAAGACACAATCCCCCTTTGTATACAGGTAGACATTATCCCCCTTTGTATACAGGTAGACATAATCCCCCTTTGTATACAGGAAGACACAATCACCCTTTGTATACAGGTAGACATTATCCCCCTTTGTATACAGGTAGACATAATCCCCCTTTGTATACAGGTAGACACAATCCCCCTTTGTATACAGGTAGACATTATCCCCCTTTGTATACAGGTAGACACAGTCCTCCTTTGTATACAGGTAGATACGAACCCCATGTGACAGTCTACAGGTAGACAGGTAGATATAAACCAGTTGTAGACAGGTAGATTTGAACCAGTTGTAGACAGGTAGATATGAACCCATTGTTGACAGGTAGATATGAACCCATTGTTGACAGGTAGATTTGAACCTCTCGTTGACAGGTAGATAAGAACCCGTTGTAGACAGGTAGATATGAACCCGTTGTTGACAGGTAGATATGAACCAATTGTTGACAGGTAGATATGAACCTGTTGTTGACAGGTAGATATGAACCCGTTGTTGACAGGTAGATATGAACCCATTGTTGACAGGTAGATATGAACCCGTTGTTGACAGGTAGATATGAACCCATTGTTGACAGGTAGATATGAACCTGTTGTTGACAGGTAGATATGAACCCGTTGTTGACAGGTAGATATGAACCCGTTGTTGACAGGTAGATATGAACCCATTGTTGACAGGTAGATATGAACCCGTTGTTGACAGGTACATATCAACCCGTTGTTGACAGGTAGATATGAATCTGTTGTAGACAGGTAGATATGAACCCATTGTTGACAGGTAGATATGAACCTGTTGTTGACAGGTAGATATGAACCCGTTGTTGACAGGTAGATATGAACCCATTATTGACAGGTAGATATAAACAAGTTGTTGACAGGTAGATATGAGCCTGTTGTAGACAGGTAGATATGAACCCGTTGTAGACAGGTAGATATAAACCAGTTGTTGACAGGTAGATATAAACCAGTTGTTGACAGGTAGATATGAACCAGTTGTAGACAGGTAGATATGAATCTGTTGTAGACAGGTAGATATGAACCAGTTGTTGACAGGTAGATATGAGCCTGTTGTAGACAGGTAGATATGAACCCGTTGTAGACAGGTAGATATAAACCAGTTGTTGACAGGTAGATATAAACCAGTTGTTGACAGGTAGATATAAACCAGTTGTTGACAGGTAGATATGAACCAGTTGTAGACAGGTAGATATGAATCTGTTGTAGACAGGTAGATATGAACCCATTGTAGACAGGTAGATATGAACCCGTTGTTGACAGGTAGATATGAACCCATTGTAGACAGGTGGATATGAACCTATTGTAGACAGGTAGATATGAACCCATTGTAGACAGGTAGATATGAACCTGTTGTAGACAGGTAGATATGAATGCATTGTAGACAGGTGGATATGAACCAGTTGTAGACAGGTAGATATGAACCAATTGTAGACAGGTAGATATGAACCCGTTGTTGACAGGTAGATATGAACCCATTGTTGACAGGTAGATATGAACCAGTTGTAGACAGGTAGATATGAACCTGTTGTAGACAGGTAGATATGAACCTGTTGTAGACAGGTAGATATGAACCCATTGTTGACAGGTAGATATGAACCTGTTGTTGACAGGTAGATATAAACCAGTTGTTGACAGGTAGATATAAACCAGTTGTTGACAGGTAAATATGAACCAGTTGTAGACAGGTAGATATGAATCTGTTGTAGACAGGTAGATATGAACCCATTGTAGACAGGTAGATATGAACCCGTTGTTGACAGGTAGATATGAACCCATTGTTGACAGGTAGATATGAACCAGTTGTAGACAGGTAGATATGAACCTGTTGTAGACAGGTAGATATGAACCCATTGTTGACAGGTAGATATGAACCTGTTGTAGACAGGTAGATATGAACCAATTGTAGACAGGTAGATATGAACCCGTTGTTGACAGGTAGATATGAATCTGTTGTAGACAGGTAGATATGAACCAATTGTAGACAGGTAGATATGAACCCGTTGTTGACAGGTAGATATGAACCCATTGTTGACAGGTAGATATGAACCAGTTGTAGACAGGTAGATATGAACCTGTTGTAGACAGGTAGATATGAACCCATTGTTGACAGGTAGATATGAACCTGTTGTAGACAGGTAGATATGAAGCTCTTGTGACAGTTTACGTACAGGTTGATACGTAACTCAATGCAAGGCAAGGCAATGCATTACATACGAACACTGTTAAAGGCAGTAAACCTAAGGGATTCCAGGTTTAGATGGTAACCTGTACTGAAATTGATTGTGTGGTGTGTAATTGTGACTTTGTTGATTACATTACTGTGATATCCAGGACTGGTTGGTCTGATCCACATACAGTTAGTTACAGTCGTGATATCAGCTAATCTGCCCCAGAATCTCCAACATGGACATTGTGTGATGGGAAGTGTCCAACACAAATATGGACAGATATTGTGTGCTTAGGACAGACGATGTGTGGCTAGTAGTACTGGAAGGTTCTTTGTGTTCGAGCTGATCAGTCCTTGTGTTTTCTCTTTGTCTGCAGCAATCGCCTGAATATGGTGATGAGTGGCCATGGACGATCTAAGTTATACCGTCCATCACTGCCCAACGGGATTTCAGCCCCACAGATGGTGCTGGCTGCCCCTCCAGTTACCCTAGCAGACATACAGATGGTAAGTGTAGGATGGTGTCACATGGTGCTGACTGTCCCTCCAGTTACACTAGCAGACATACAGATGGTGACTGTAGGATGGTGTCACATGGTGCTGGCTGCCCCTCCAGTTACACTAGCAGACATACAGATGGTAAGTGTAGGATGGTGTCACATGGTGCTGACTGTCCCTCCAGTTACACTAGCAGACATACAGATGGTGACTGTAGGATGGTGTCACATGGTGCTGGCTGCCCCTCCAGTTACACTAGGAGACAGACAGATGGTGAGTGGATGGTGTCACATGGTGCTGGATGCCCCTCCAGTTACCCTAGCAGACATACAGATGGTGAGTGGATGGTGGTGTCACATGGTGCTGGCTGCCCCTCCAGTTACACTAGCAGACAGACAGATGGTGAGTGGATGATGGTGTCACATGGTGCTGGCTGCCCCTCCAGTTACACTAGCAGACATACAGATGGTGAGTGGATGATGGTGTCACATGGTGCTGGATGCCCCTCCAGTTACCCTAGCAGACATACAGATGGTGAGTGGATGGTGGTGTCACATGGTGCTGGCTGCCCCTCCAGTTACCCTAGCAGACATACAGATGGTGAGTGGATGATGGTGTCACATGGTGCTGGATGCCCCTCCAGTTACACTAGCAGACATACAGATGGTAAGTGTAGGATGGTGTCACATGGTGCTGACTGTCCCTCCAGTTACACTAGCAGACATACAGATGGTGACTGTAGGATGGTGTCACATGGTGCTGGCTGCCCCTCCAGTTACACTAGCAGACATACAGATGGTAAGTGTAGGATGGTGTCACATGGTGCTGACTGTCCCTCCAGTTACACTAGCAGACATACAGATGGTAAGTGTAGGATGGTGTCACATGGTGCTGACTGCCCATCCAGTAACCCTAGCAGACATACAGATGGTAAGTGGATGGTGTCACATGGTGCTGACTGCCCCTCCAGTTACACTAGCAGACAGACAGATGGTGAGTGGATGATGGTGTCACATGGTGCTGGCCGCCCCTCCAGTTACCATAGCAGACATACAGATGGTAAGTGGATGATGGCGTCACATGGTGCTGACTGCCCCTCCAGTTACCCTAGCAGACATACAGATGGTAAGTGTAGGATGGTGTCACATGGTGCTGGATGCCCCTCCAGTTACCCTAGCAGACATACAGATGGTAAGTGGATGATGGCGTCACATGGTGCTGACTGCCCCTCCAGTTACACTAGCAGACATACAGATGGTGAGTGGATGATGGTGTCACATGGTGCTGGATGCCCCTCCAGTTACACTAGCAGACATACAGATGGTGACTGTAGGATGGTGTCACATGGTGCTGGCTGCCCCTCCAGTTACCCTAGCAGACATACAGATGGTGAGTGGATGGTGGTGTCACATGTTGCTGGCTTTAAGTTGGAGCTTGTTCTGCCGAATGTAATTGTAAGCAGGTACTATAGTGTTGAGGTTGTGTTTCAGATAACGAGTGTGGCAGCCAAGGCCGCCAAGGCGCTGAAAGACGTGAAGATCCAACACAGAGAGGACCTGGTGGTGGCATTCGGCGTTCCATGATTCTGTTGCCGACCAACTTCATCGCGACACAGTTGCCCATTTAATTTGTAATCATTCTCTGGCTTTGTGTCAAGCCAGTGTGTATACAGCAGCATCTGCAGCTTCCACATCATCATCATCATCCACAGCAACATCATGATCCTAATCATTCCACACCAGTACTCTCCTGTCACCTTGTTCCAGGTCTGGAGTAGTGTTATCTATACAGGCACAAGCTTCTCTGTGCTAGCATGTTTGCTTTGATGACTAAAGTGACATGCTTGCTGTGGTTGTTACTTGCAGTGCTACGTGATGTTTAGGAGGATGTTCTGTGTGAGCTGCTGGTTGACAACCTTGTGTAATGAATTACATCTGAATCTTGTTGATTGATGAAATACTCAGTTCCTACATGGCACAACTTGGTACGGTGAGGTGGGTGGTATGGTGAGGCAGGTGGTATGGTGAGGCGGGTGGTGTAAGTGTGGAGATATGTGAGAGCTTGATAGGGTGGGTTGAGTGGGTGGTACAGCTTGGTAGGGTGATGTAAGTGTGGGATGGGTGGGGTGGGTGGGTGTCAGAGCTTGATAGGGTGGGTTGAGTGGGTGGTACAGCTTGGTAGGGTGATGTAAGTGTGGGGATGGGTGGGGTGGGTGGCTGTCAGAGCTTGATAGGGTGGGTTGAGTGGGTGGTACAGCTTGGTAGGGTGATGTAAGTGTGGGGGTGGGTGGGGTGGGTGGCTGTCAGAGCTTGATAGGGTGGGTTGAGTGGGTGGTACAGCTTGGTAGGGTGATGTAAGTGTGGGGGTGGGTGGGGTGAGTGGCTGTCAGAGCTTGATAGGGTGGGTTGAGTGGGTGGTACAGCTTGGTAGGGTGATGTAAGTGTGGGGGTGGGTGGCTGTCAGAGCTTGATAGGGTGGGTTGAGTGGGTGGTACAGCTTGGTAGGGTGATGTAAGTGTGGGGGTGGGTGGGGTGAGTGGCTGTCAGAGCTTGATAGGGTGGGTTGAGTGGGTGGTACAGCTTGGTAGGGTGATGTAAGTGTGGGGGTGGGTGGGGTGAGTGGCTGTCAGAGCTTGATAGGGTGGGTTGAGTGGGTGGTACAGCTTGGTAGGGTGATGTAAGTGTGGGGGTGGGTGGCTGTCAGAGCTTGATAGGGTGGGTTGAGTGGGTGGTACAGCTTGGTAGGGTGATGTAAGTGTGGGATGGGTGGGGTGGGTGGGTGTCAGAGCTTGATAGGGTGGGTTGAGTGGGTGGTACAGCTTGGTAGGGTGATGTAAGTGTGGGGATGGGTGGGGTGGGTGGCTGTCAGAGCTTGATAGGGTGGGTTGAGTGGGTGGTACAGCTTGGTAGGGTGATGTAAGTGTGGGGGTGGGTGGGGTGGGTGGCTGTCAGAGCTTGATAGGGTGGGTTGAGTGGGTGGTACAGCTTGGTAGGGTGATGTAAGTGTGGGGGTGGGTGGGGTGAGTGGCTGTCAGAGCTTGATAGGGTGGGTTGAGTGGGTGGTACAGCTTGGTAGGGTGATGTAAGTGTGGGGGTGGGTGGCTGTCAGAGCTTGATAGGGTGGGTTGAGTGGGTGGTACAGCTTGGTAGGGTGATGTAAGTGTGGGGGTGGGTGGGGTGAGTGGCTGTCAGAGCTTGATAGGGTGGGTTGAGTGGGTGGTACAGCTTGGTAGGGTGATGTAAGTGTGGGGGTGGGTGGGGTGAGTGGCTGTCAGAGCTTGATAGGGTGGGTTGAGTGGGTGGTACAGCTTGGTAGGGTGATGTAAGTGTGGGGATGGGTGGCTGTCAGAGCTTGATAGGGTGGGTTGAGTGGGTGGTACAGCTTGGTAGGGTGATGTAAGTGTGGGGGTGGGTGGGGTGAGTGGCTGTCAGAGCTTAATAGGGTGGGTTGAATGGGTGGTACAGCTTGGTAGGGTGATGTAAGTGTGGGGGTGAGTATCTTGAAGACTGGTTGAGTTGTTGATGTAACAAGATATTTAATTGATGCATGATATGTGTAAATAATGGGATGTAGATTGTACATACAATAACTAAGTGCTACTGAGGAACTAGCTTCTGTTGTTTTGAAGACAGACCTGATCCATGATGAGTTGAAACAGTGGGAAGTGTTTGTATTTTGTTCCATTTTCTCTAGTACAGAAAAAATGTGATGTGATTTCGTTAAGCCTTTAAGTGTATCTATCACACTGAGAGTGCTATTCATCAATGTAACCATGGTAACTGAATCTCAGTTTGGGGACTTTTTGCCTGTGATTTCTTAACAGCTTCATCAGTGCATGAATAGCATTCTCTGGAAAGTGCCGACTTGCCATTCCTCTACCCTTTGGTATTTTTTGATAGTTCAGTACTGAATCATAATTAGGATTGGTGGACCCTTGATAAGAATAAAACCAAGAAAGTGTAGTCTGAGGTGTTCCTTAATCCAGTGTCTGGTTCTGAGGTGTGGGTTAGGGGCTGAGAAAACACAGGTAGGGGCAGGTGTTTATATGCTTAGGTGCATCCAGAAGTGGGGTCCAGAAGGGGATTGTGGTCCAGCGGGTCTGGATCATTCCACCCCCTCCCCCCTTTGAAAACCGATAACTTAACATAGACTTACAACAGTCATAGCGCTAAGGTTGTTTTGTACAGCGACACCCTGGTCTGTGTCCTCCTTGTCTGCAAGACTCTATCTAGTGTGAAGCTGTGAAGCTTAAATGGAGCTGTGTCCCATAGCCGCCATTATCATGTCAGCAGGGTATGTAGTGCAGAAACACAGGACTGATGAAGTTGATACGTGTCCCAACTCTGCTGCGTTATTCACAAGTCAGCTTCGGGCTCCCAACCCCTGCTACAAATACTCATGTATCCTTGACCTTTGTGCATGCTAATGGTCGTGTGGTGTATAAGGATGATTTCTATATGTTCATCCATCATTGCAGGTGTTCCCTCTGCTCCTCCTTGATGTAAGCTGTGATTAAACCCATGTACAGAATTATAAACCATGTGTTTGTGCTGTTTCCTGATAAATAACCAACAGTTGCCCACGTGAAGTGTACAGATATATTGATATACTGTTCAAAAGGGTGTTAAACACAACACTTATATTATTTGTTTTCCTTGTAGTTTGTGTACTGCCAGACTGAGAATGATATGAGTGGATAGAGCCACCCCTGTTGACAGTTGCATGACTTTCAACCTTGATATCATATAGTATTGTGTCCTTGCAGCTGCATCTCAACAGTATCACACCGAGAGTTAACCACTTGGGTCTTGACACACCAACCCTGATGCCGAGAGTTAACCACTTAGGTCTTGACACACTAACCCTGATGCTGAGAGTTAACCACTTAGGTCTTCATGCAGAGAGTTAACCACTTAGGTCTTGACACACCAACCCTGATGCTGAGAGTTAACCACTTAGGTCTTGACACACCAACCCTGATGCCGAGAGTTAACCACTTAGGTCTTGACACACTAACCCTGATGCTGAGAGTTAACCACTTAGGTCTTGACACACTAACCCTCATGCTGAGAGTTAACCACTTAGGTCTTGACACACCAACCCTGATGCCGAGAGTTAACCACTTAGGTCTTGACACACCAACCCTGATGCCGAGAGTTAACCACTTAGGTCTTGACACACTAACCCTGATGATTCACTATCCCACAATGCCACTCACAAATCACTAACCACTGACAAATCACATGCACGTGGGTTTCAAGCACCTGTTTTCACCTGTCGTCAAGGTGTCATAGGTCATTCACCTTGATCTACTTACACCTGGTTATGCTCAGTTTCGCAATAGTCTGTTTTGTTCATATTTTTACACACTTTTACATGTAAAAAGACATAAAAACCTTTGATACGCTGTATTTGTGCCAAAGTCCAATTAGTACTAATTGAGTTGTTTGAATATTTATATATTTTGTATATTAACTGCATTTATTTAAAATCTGAGATCGAAAAAACAATTTTTTCATTTCCGTGAGTACTTTAGGTCTTGATGCTAAGTTAACCACTTAGGTCTTGACAAGCTAACCCTGATGCAGAGAGTTAACCACTTCGGTCTTGACATGCTAACCCTGATGCCGAGAGTTAACCACTTCGGTCTTGATGCAGAGAGTTAACCACTTCGGTCTTGACATGGTAACCCTGATGCCGAGAGTTAACCACTTCGGTCTTGATGCAGAGAGTTAACCACTTCGGTCTTGATGCAGAGAGTTAACCACTTCGGTCTTGACATGCTAACCCTGATGCCGAGAGTTAACCACTTCGGTCTTGATGCAGAGAGTTAACCACTTCGGTCTTGATGCAGAGAGTTAACCACTTCGGTCTTGATGCAGAGAGTTAACCACTTAGGTCTTGATGCAGAGAGTTAACCACTTAGGTCTTGACACACCAACCCTGATGCCGAGAGTAAACTACTTCTGTCTTGATGCAGAGAGTTAACCACTTCGGTCTTGACATGCTAACCCTGATGCCGAGAGTTAACCACTTCGGTCTTCTTGCAGAGAGTTAACCACTTCGGTCTTGATGCAGAGAGTTAACCACTTAGGTCTTGATGCAGAGAGTTAACCACTTAGGTCTTGACACACCAACCCTGATGCCGAGAGTAAACTACCTTGGTCTTGATGCAGAGAGTTAACCACTTCGGTCTTGATGCAGAGAGTTAACCACTTTGGTCTTGATGCAGAGAGTTAACCACTTAGGTCTTGATGCAGAGAGTTAACCACTTAGGTCTTGATGCAGAGAGTTAACCACTTAGGTCTTGATGCAGAGAGTTAACCACTTAGGTCTTGACACACCAACCCTGATGCCGAGAGTTAACTACTAAGGTCTTGACACACTAACTGTTGCGCAGTGGAATTTTAACTATTAACCAAAGTGACAGATGTACGTCCTATCGCGACGACATCTCAAACCAAAGTGACGAACATGCGTCACATCGAGCCGAATTATCAAAACAAAATTACAGATGTACGTCCTATCACGACGACATCTCAAGCCAAAAGTGACGTTAACTCAAGCAAATCCGATCTCCTCGCTCCGCACGTGCTCGGACAGCCCGTGCGCTGCAATACTTTTTTCCGCGAATCAAAATGCATTTCCGCTATCTGTTCCCTCTTTGGCATGTCTTCAAACCATACCCCCTTCCATGATTGACTTCTGTCAATCATAGATTGAAAACTATTATCCTGAAAGCTAATCAAGACCATTTGTTTCACTCGAAGAAGCCCATTCAAGTGGACATACTTTGTTTGCTGGTCTTTTCACTACTGACTGTCTTGTCTTAATATCAACGACACGAACATGGCCATCTTTTCCTGGATAGACCTTCAATATTCTGCCAAGTTGCCAATTTCCACGAGGCGTGTCGGGAGATATTACTAAGACAACATCTCCAACTTGTAAATCCCTCTGAGGAGTGTGCCATTTTCTGCTGGTGTTGAGGCTTGGTAGCCATTCTCTCATCCACCGGTGCCAAAAGTGACGAACCAATTCTTGAATTCTTCTCCACCGTTTGCGTGGATTGAATTCTATTGTGTCAACTGTGTCAGGTGCGAACACGCCACCAATCTGGCGATGTAAGAAGTGATTTCGCGTGAGAGGTGTACTGTCTTGTGAATGAGCAGATTGGTACGTCAACGGACGAGAGTTGATAAGAGCCTCTGCTACAGTGAAAGCTGTCATCAACTCTTCATCTGTGACATCACCGGCACTAAGGATTGAAAAAATGGCACGCTTAGCAGCTTTTATCATGGTTTCAAACACCCCTCCAAAATGTGATGCATGAGGAGGATTGAAACGCCATTTGATCCCTTTGTTTGCAAATGAACGTCTCACTGCATCCTCATCAAGGAGCAGGAACAGCTCCTTCAATTCCTTGACCGAACCAACAAAGTTGGTACCATTATCAGTATCAGATACTACCAACTCAGGAAGACCTCTTCTGTTAATCATCCGATAAAAGGGATTTAGAAAAGAGTCCGTGTCAAATCCATAGGCCATTTCCAAATGAACGGCTCTGGTCGACAAGCATGTAAACAGACAGAGGTAACGCTTCTGTCGATGTTTACCTCGACCCTGAACGGTCATGAATGGCCCAGCATAATCTACCCCAGTTTGTGGAAAGGCTCGAAGTGAAACTCCCATTCTCATTTTCGGCAAAGGAGCCATAATTGGTTGAACTGGCCTTGCCTTATTCAATAGGCACAGTGAACATTTCCTTTCCCATGACCGAATCGCTTCTCTAGCAGAGATAATCCAGTACCTTGTTGAAAGTGAAGCTAATGTTTGGTTCATTCAAACAACATGCTTACCTTCGTCATGATAATGCTTGACAATAAGCGTTGTCACCCAGCTGTATTTGGGCAGAATGATTGGGAATTTTGTATCTAGAGGTAAGTATTCAGTATACTCCAAACGTCCCTTCAACCTCATGATCCCATTGTCATCCAGCTGAGGATGAAGGTTCAGGATTTTCGACCCTGATGGTAATGGCTTTCTGGACAGTAATGATGAATATTCTTTTGGATAAGATTCCCTCTGCACATCCATGATGATTCTGTTTTCAGCGTCACTTATCTCATCTGGTGATAATTCTCCTTCAACTTTATCATCTTTTGATGCTATACAATTGTGAAGGAACCTGTAAACCCATGCATTCACTCGTGTGGGTCTTCTCCACGAGGAGAATCTGGAGGGTTCAAGTTGCCATGACTCACAGGGCACCGAAAGAAAACTTGCAGATTGAATTCTGTTTCTGTTCACCTCTCTTTGCTCATCTACGTTGATAGATTTCAGCTTAGTTTCTGGCCATTCAGTTTCATCTCTAACTAAATAAGAGGGACCTGACCACCACAATGAACTAGCAACCAACTGTTGAACTGTTGCTCCTCGACTAATCAAGTCGGCAGGATTTGCTTCTGTAGGAGTATGTCTCCACTGTGAAGGACTTGTGACATCCTGGATTTCACCTACCCTGTTGGCCACGAAACGTTTGAAAATTCTGCTGTTATTTCTAATCCAGCATAACACGTTCATGTTGTCTGACCAGAATATCACCTGTTTTAAGTCAACATCAAGTGCTTCCTTGATATTCAGTGCCAATCGTAGCCCTAGAATTAACTCTAATCTGGGTATACTGACAGCTTTCAGTGGCGCAACTCTGCTTTTTGAAGCTACTATTCTGCTCAATGGTCACCATTTGGATAAGCAGTTACTGCATACACAACCGCTCCATATGCAATCTGTGAGGCATCAACATAGGTATGCAAAGTCAGAGAACTGATGTACTTATCAC
Source organism: Haliotis rufescens (assembly GCF_023055435.1). Lineage (NCBI taxonomy): Eukaryota > Metazoa > Mollusca > Gastropoda > Lepetellida > Haliotidae > Haliotis > Haliotis rufescens. The sequence goes on from NW_025964057.1 coordinate 5,357,392, forward strand.
TGCAAAGACACCGGGGAACCTGTACTGTCTCTAGACCATTTATATCTCCTAGCCATTGTTCTATTCTGTTTCTCCATGCCTCATCTACTTCATCATCCCAGTCGAATCCCGCCATCCACATCTCTTGTAGGATTACTATAGCAGTGACAATGAATGGTGCAATGAAACCCAACGGATCAAAAATCTTGGCAACATATCTGAGGAAACCTCTTTTGGAGATTTTGTCATGTGTTATAGGTAAGTTTACCCTAAACGTAAACCAATCATTTGCGGCTATCCATAACAAACCAAGAGTTTTCACTGATGGCAAATGCCCTCTGTTGAGATCAACCTCATTTACTCTATCTCCCTCAGATATGCCATCTAATACCTCAAGGTGATTAGACATCCACTTTCTGGCTTGCATACCCGCCTTAGACCATAGGTTTTTTAACTGTTCATAGAGTTCTAGACCCTTTTCCTCATCTTCAAGAGAATTCATACTATCATCCATATTTGTTGATTTGATGACAGTTTCTGCAGCCAGTGGAAATTCTTTGATATGAACTCGTGCATTTTCCTGTGCCCCGAACTGGGCCAAGAATGGAGAGGATGTAACTCCAAATACAACCCTACTGAATTTATACACGTCAGGACTTCTAGTCATATCCATTGACCTCCACAAGAATCTATGATAAGGTCGATCACTTGGTGATATACTGATCTGAAGAAACATTTCAGCTATGTCACAGATAAGTGCCCCTGGATGTCTTCTGAAGCAGAGTAAGACATCAAACAACTCACTTTGCAACTTTGGTCCTGCATGTATTGCATCATTTAAAGATAGGTCATCATGTTTAGCTGATGCATCGAACATAATACGAACCTTTGTGGTACTCCTATCAGGACGCAAAATTGGAAAGTGAGGAAGATACCATCTTGTTTCACTTAATGACTCATCTTGTGGAACTTTGCTAATGTATCCTTTCGACAAGTACTCAGAGATAATATCATCATAAGCCTTGGCTATTTCTGGATGTTCACTCAACTTCTTTTCCGTACTGTTAAGACGTTTAACAGCCATGGGATAGTTGTCAGTCAGTGAATGAGCATTTTCACTCAAGGAATACCTATTTCATATCGTTACTTTGTTCAAACTTACCTTGATCAGATAAGCGACCTATGCATGTCCATCCAAGTGGGGTAAGTCTTGCAACTGGATCACCAGGATGCCCAGTCACCTCTCTAAACGACTGGTGCAAATCCAAATGATCGACACCGATAAGCAATTCAACCCTGCAAGGCTTTGATACTTTTGGGAATGGTATACTTTGTAAATGTGTCCATTTGTTTCTGTGCTTTTGCCAGTCAATCGCTTGCAAATTCCCAGTCACAGCATTAGTTGTCATTGCAGACATCTGAATACTAAGATCACAACTGATACTTTCAAGCTTAAATTCTACTGGTTTTGTCTCAAATGATTCTGTGTGACCATTTAAAACATTTACAAAGATCTTCTCTGGCTCACCCTGTAAACCCAACTCAGCTGCAATGTCGGCATTAATGTAAGACTTTGTGCTTGCATCATCCAACAAAGCGTTTACTGTAATGGTCCTAGTCCCATTTTTCAATACCACTGGAACAGTGCGAAGAGTCATCAAAGTGTTTGACGTCAGTGGCATTGTTGCATGAGACGTTTCAGTTTGATCACGTTTTTGAGATTTTCATTTTTCTGCATCGTGACCCAAATTTACCACTGACTCATCAACTTGTGGTTTAGCTTTATCTCTGGTTTGATAGGTACGCGAAGTCTTGTCAATGAACTCATTCTTTCCAGAGTTTCCATTATGCAATAGTCTGTTGTGGGTCCTTGAACAACCTGATATACCACACAGCCTATTTTGACGACAGCTGTTACCCAGATGATTGCCCCTAAGACAACAAAAACAAAGCTTCAATCTTTTGGCTTGGTTCCATCTATCAGAAACAAGCATACCTTTGAAAAGTTTGCAGTTCCAAATGTCATGCTCTTCAGCACATACACCACAGATACTAACATCACTAACAAATGTGCTAGACATTTTCTGTTTTGCCTGTGATCTCTTACCTGGTTTAGTCAATCCATGTACTGATTCCTTTGCAACAATCTGAAATTCTGATTCTAACATTATCCATTCTCTGAGAGTCTCTACTGACTCCTGTCTGTCCCTTTCATACACCCACCTTTGATATTGAGCGACCATAAGTTCAGTCATCTTTTTCAACAAAGTGGCATAAAGCAGGCCATTACCTAACTCCTCTACCCTTTCAGATTCTCTGATGTTTGCGACTGCAACATCCAAAATATCCGCGAATTTCTCTAGATCCTGAACATGGCCTTCAAGAATTGGTTTTAAATTACTAATTTCCTCAATTTGGATCGCAATCTGCCGCCTCTTCCCACCAAACTTTCTTTCAAGACGTTCTAGTGCAACATCATAAGCTACTGAGCTGTGGCCTAAAGACTGAATTGATTTCAACGCTTCGCCCGAGAGATATTGGCGTAATTGCAACAACTTTTACTCAGGTGTGGCTGGGGACTGATCAATGCAAGTCAGAAAAGGCGCCTTCCAACTTTGATATGTTTTTATATCACCTGAGAAAACAGGTATCGACACACGTTTCAACTGTTTCCACATGTCGTTCCCTATGGCCTTATTATCAGACTTACCTGGGCATTTTGTCCTACCAACATGCAATGCTAGCTCATCCTTCTGACCATGATTGTGTCCTTCAGAGAGCAAATGTTCACGGTCGGCTACTTCAGATTGCCGCGGAGATACAACACTTTGTTGTTTAATCTGGGATCTTTTTGGTATGCTATATAGCCTGCCTAACCTTCTACTGGACACAGAGCTATTTCCTGATCTGTTAGACCCTGATCTGCTTTGCAGATATTCCTTTACAGATTCAAGAGCTAAGTTATTTTCTTCCTCCAAACTATCTATTTCTTGATCCAACTTTTTAACATTACCATGTTCTTCCAGTTTAACATAAACCCTTGAAAGCTCTATCATAACATCCATTGCTTTCACAAAATGATCATTCATTTGATCGACACCATCCCTTACCTCTTTCCGTGATGGTTGATCCTGACTTTCTATCAAAGTAGTAAGCTTATTCCTAGCTTTTGTACAACTAGATTTGGCTGCTGTCTTTTGTTGTTTCAACACACGAACTCGTTCCGCCGTCTCCGAGAGAGATCCAGTTTCCGACATAGCTGCTCTACACTGGCTATCTATTCCAGTTTCAGACAAAGTTGGTCAAAGCTGTCTATCTAATATCTAAATACAATTCTAATAAAGCTTTTAGTTCAAATGGAAATGTAACAGAAAACCACGCTCTGCAAACATTGTTGCGCAGTGGAATTTTAACTATTAACCAAAGTGACAGATGTACGTCCTATCGCGACGACATCTCAAACCAAAGTGATGAACATGCGTCACATCGAGCCGAATTATCAAAACAAAATTACAGATGTACATCCTATCACGACAACATCTCAAGCCAAAAGTGACGTTAACTCAAGCAATTCCGATCTCTACGCTCCGCACGTGCTCGGACAGCCCGTGCCATGCAATACTTATTTCCGCTATCTGTTCCCTCTTTGGCATGTCTTCAAACCACTAACCCTGATGCCAAAAGATAACCACTTCGGTCTTGATGCTGAGAGTTAACCACTTAGGTCTTGACACACCAACCCTGCTGCCGAGAGTTAACCACTTCGGTCTTGACACATAAACCCTGATGCCGAGAGTTAACCACTTAGGTCTTGATGCTGAATTAACCACTTAGGTCTTGACATGCTAACCCTGATGCTGAGAGTTAACCACTTCGGTCTTGACACACCAACTCTGATGCCGAGAGTTAACCACTTAGGTCTTGATGCTGAGTTAACCACTAAGGTCTTGACATGCTAACCCTGATGCCGAGAGTTAACCGCTTAGGACTTGACATGCTAACCCTGATGCCCAGAGTTAACCACTTAGGTCTTGGCACTGAGAGTTAACCGCTTAGGTCTTGACACACCAACCCTGATGCCGAGAGTTAACCACTTCGGTCTTGACACATAAACCCTGATGCAGAGAGTTAACCACTTAGGTCTTGATGCTGAGTTTACCACTTACGTCTTGACATGCTAACCCTGATGCTGAGAGTTAACCACTTAGGTCTTGACATGCTAACCCTGATGCTGAGAGTTAACCACTTAGGTCTTGATACATCAACCCTGATGCCGAGAGTTAACAACTTCGGTCTTGACACACATTCCCTGATGCCGAGAGTTAACCACTTTGGCCCTGATGCAGAGAGTTAACCACTTAGGTCTTGACACTGAGAGTTAACCGCTTTCGGTCTTGACACACCAACCCTGATGCCGAGAGTTAACGACTTAGATCATGACACACTAACCCTGATGCCCAGAGTTAACCACTTCGGTCTTGACACACTAACCCTCATGCCGAGAGTTAACGACTTCGGTCTTGACGCCGAGAGTTAACCGATTCGGTCTTGACACACCAACCCTGATGCCAAAGTTAACCACTTAGGTCCTGATGGCCAGAGTTAACCACTTCGGTCTTGACACACGAACCCTGATGACGAGAGTTAACCACTTAGGTCCAAGGTTATTACGATGTAGCATTATTTAGCTAAAGCGTTATGGTCAGCTCCGCATAATAAATACTAGTAACTATACCCATTTACCATATGTTTACAAACATTTTCCTCCCACTATACCCCACTAAAACAGGGCTATAAATACTTCCTATAGCAACCATACGTCATTTCTCCAATGACGTCACTACTTTTACGCGTCCGGCGGTTAGCGATTTCACCTCACCTTATTCGTTTGTGGAGGCGCCAACGGGCACAGGATCTATCAACGGAGACAGAGTACCCCAAAACACAGCCTAGCGATTTAGTTTGTATTAATTCGCGCAATATTATGCATATTACAAACTCGGCTACGACAGTTCTTCCTACCAGAACACACACACAAATACGGCAATGCTTGCTAACAGCACGTTCACAAACGGGGATACGCATATGCATGAACGCATTCAGATGCCGACTCGGGAAAGGTCTTGAATCAATCAAGGGTACATAAACATTAACACATTTACACGCAAACACTCGCAAACAAACAGAGAAGGATCCGAAAGCACCCTAAACATGCATAACCCACATCCGTCCCAACAACAAGCACAAACACTCAATCCTTTCGCAACTATGAATTTAAACGATTCAACCCTGTTTGGCAAGAAGTACACCCTGTCTACAGTTAAACGAGCAGAACACATCGGATCACATGTTTCCCAGCAATTACGGGAACCAATACACAACGGCTCAAACAACTACTATCGGAAGAAAATGATTTAGGTTAGGGTTAGGGTTAGGGTTAGGTCAGGGTTAGGGTTAGGGTTAGGGTTAGGGTTAGGGTTAGGGTTAGGGTTAGGGTTAGGTTAGGGTTAGGGTTAGGGTTAGGTTAGGGTTAGGTTAGGGTTAGGTTAGGGTTAGGTTAGGGTTAGGTTAGGTTAGGTTAGGGTTAGGTTAGATGCTGAGAGTTAACCACTTCGGTCTTGACACACCAACTCTGATGCCGAGAGTTAACCACTTAGGTCTTGATGCTGAGTTAACCACTAAGGTCTTGACATGCTAACCCTGATGCCGAGAGTTAACCGCTTAGGACTTGACATGCTAACCCTGATGCCCAGAGTTAACCACTTAGGTCTTGGCACTGAGAGTTAACCGCTTAGGTCTTGACACACCAACCCTGATGCCGAGAGTTAACCACTTCGGTCTTGACACATAAACCCTGATGCAGAGAGTTAACCACTTAGGTCTTGATGCTGAGTTTACCACTTACGTCTTGACATGCTAACCCTGATGCTGAGAGTTAACCACTTAGGTCTTGACATGCTAACCCTGATGCTGAGAGTTAACCACTGAGGTCTTGATACATCAACCCTGATGCCGAGAGTTAACAACTTCGGTCTTGACACACATTCCCTGATGCCGAGAGTTAACCACTTTGGCCCTGATGCAGAGAGTTAACCACTTAGGTCTTGACACTGAGAGTTAACCGCTTTCGGTCTTGACACACCAACCCTGATGCCGAGAGTTAACGACTTAGATCATGACACACTAACCCTGATGCCCAGAGTTAACCACTTCGGTCTTGACACACTAACCCTCATGCCGAGAGTTAACGACTTCGGTCTTGACGCCGAGAGTTAACCGATTCGGTCTTGACACCCTAACCACTTAGGTCCTGATGGCCAGAGTTAACCACTTCGGTCTTGACACACGAACCCTGATGACGAGAGTTAACCACTTAGGTCCAAGGTTATTACGATGTAGCATTATTTAGCTAAAGCGTTATGGTCAGCTCCGCATAATAAATACTAGTAACTATACCCGTTTACCATATGTTTACAAACATTTTCCTCCCACTATACCCCACTAAAACAGGGCTATAAATACTTCCTATAGCAACCATACGTCATTTCTCCAATGACGTCACTACTTTTACGCGTCCGGCGGTTAGCGATTTCACCTCACCTTATTCGTTTGTGGAGGCGCCAACGGGCACAGGATCTATCAATGGAGACAGAGTACCCCAAAACACAGCCTAGCGATTTAGTTTGTATTAATTCGCGCAATATTATGCATATTACAAACTCGGCTACGACAGTTCTTCCTACCAGAACACACACACAAATACGGCAATGCTTGCTAACAGCACGTTCACAAACGGGGATACGCATATGCATGAACGCATTCAGATGCCGACTCGGGAAAGGTCTTGAATCAATCAAGGGTACATAAACATTAACACATTTACACGCAAACACTCGCAAACAAACAGAGAAGGATCCGAAAGCACCCTAAACATGCATAACCCACATCCGTCCCAACAACAAGCACAAACACTCAATCCTTTCGCAACTATGAATTTAAACGATTCAACCCTGTTTGGCAAGAAGTACACCCTGTCTACAGTTAAACGAGCAGAACACATCGGATCACATGTTTCCCAGCAATTACGGGAACCAATACACAACGGCTCAAACAACTACTATCGGAAGAAAATGATTTAGGTTAGGGTTAGGGTTAGGGTTAGGTCAGGGTTAGGGTTAGGGTTAGGGTTAGGGTTAGGGTTAGGGTTAGGGTTAGGGTTAGGTTAGGGTTAGGGTTAGGGTTAGGTTAGGGTTAGGTTAGGGTTAGGTTAGGGTTAGGTTAGGGTTAGGTTAGGTTAGGTTAGGGTTAGGTTAGATGCTGAGAGTTAACCACTTCGGTCTTGACACACCAACTCTGATGCCGAGAGTTAACCACTTAGGTCTTGATGCTGAGTTAACCACTAAGGTCTTGACATGCTAACCCTGATGCCGAGAGTTAACCGCTTAGGACTTGACATGCTAACCCTGATGCCCAGAGTTAACCACTTAGGTCTTGGCACTGAGAGTTAACCGCTTAGGTCTTGACACACCAACCCTGATGCCGAGAGTTAACCACTTCGGTCTTGACACATAAACCCTGATGCAGAGAGTTAACCACTTAGGTCTTGATGCTGAGTTTACCACTTACGTCT